>NC_064920.1:611606577-614006577 GCF_023897955.1 Schistocerca gregaria
ATTTGAAGTTTTTCGGGACATTTTCAGTTTGGCACCATTTCGGAATGCTGCCGCAGCATAATTTAAAGAAAAACATACTCAGCACATACAGTACGAAATCTATAATGTAGTGGGAGCTATAACTTTTTTTGCTATAACAAATACAAAGATTAATTAGTGGTAGCTAAGCTGTGACACTTGCCGCAAACAAGTGAAATACCGTTGCATCTTTCTCTTCAAAGCCTCAAACGAAGTTAATTCTAGCTATCAAATGCCAAATTATTAAATTGCTTATGAAGCTCGTGTAAAAAATGAACTGTACTTCTGAATGGAATCTATTTGTACTAGCGCTGCAGTAACATTCAGATATGCAGATCGCTTATGGGAAAACCTCGTCTAGTATCACGATCATGCGAAGTTGGAAGCAATATAAGTTGAGGACAAAAATTTAGTTCTGTGCATTTGAACGCTCACTCCATAGATATTCCTCCTCCATCATCTCTTGCAAGGATCATATACCTTCAAGGCAAAGATAATGAAATGTAGTCGCTGCTCTCAGAAACGTGAACGGAGGAAGGAATAAACCAGGGCGATACAGCTGATTATGACACGGACTCTCATTACGGCGCCGAGCATGGTGCCGACAACGCCATCGGTGCTTTACGTCTCCCTGTCTGCTGTTCTGTCAATACGGATTTTCACGGACGACGACACGTAAGTTTCTTGGCCTACAACTTAGTGTTACTGTGGTCAGCCACGTGAGTGCGTTACTCTAAAATGCAGTGAGGAGGAGGTTGTTAAGAGAACTCATTAGGTGAAAATTGCTGTTGTTGTTGTGGTCTTCAGTCCTGAGACTGATTTGATGCAGCTTTCCATGCTACCCTATCCTGTGCAACTTTCTTCATCTCCCAGTACCTACTGCAACCTACATCCTTCTGAATCTGCTGAGTGTATTCATCTCTTGGTCTCCCTCCACAATTTTTACCCTCCACGCTGCCCACCAGTGCTAAATTTGTGATCCCTTGATGCCTCAGAACATGTCCTATCAATCGGTCTCTTCTTCTCGTCAAGTTGTGCCACAAACTCCTCTTCTCCCCAGTTCTATTCAATACTTCCTCATTAGTTATGTGATCTACCCATCTAATCTTCAGCATTCTTCTGTAGGTGAAAATATGAGTTACGTTTTATTCTCCAATTTACACTATTTTCGGTTAAACTACAGAATCTGTGAATCAGACATTAACGTGTAGAGTTTGAAATCTTAAAAAGCTTGAATTTGGCTGTATCAAGTGGGAGGACGGCATATAGTAATCAAGAGAACAGGTAAAGTGATTTATGCTTTTCAGTGAAAAATGCACAACACGTATGTTTTCTTTCGTGTATAGATGTGTGATCGATTAAGTTTCGATAGATTTCTAGGTCGGTTAGTTACTTAGATAGGTGATTTGATTTCTTGCATGTACCGTAGCCAATAACCGGGACTCGTTGGCAATTTTTTTGTGTTCAAAAGTAATAACTTTGATTTGCAGGGAGACATTATCTTAAAGCATATGGTCCACTATTTTATTCCGAAAACGTCGCGATTTCCGTGGTAGCAGTTAGATTGGGGTATTACAGCACACCCGAAATTGTTGCACCAAGAAACAAGCGGTTCTTTGCAAATACTTCATTATTTAAAAAATGGTGGTCAGGTTGAAAGGTAACAGCACAGTCAAAACTACTGCTATTGAAACAAGGTGCAATGAATTTTCCAGCCGCTATTGTCATCCGCTTTTGGCGGTTATTTCGGAATATCTGAGATGGTGGTTAGGTTAGAACCCAATAGAACATGTCATATTGATGCTACAGCTTTATCGTAACTCCGCATCAGCCCTCGCATAAACCACTACTATCGTCATCATACACTATGTTACTGTGTGCTGCCGCTTCCACAGTTCCACCTTGGTTTCCATAAATGACCGGTAAAGTACACATAGAATGATAAGGAAAAGCATCCACTGTTGATTTTCACGTAGTTCATACCACATTCAGAACACATGAGACATGAATAGTAAATGCTCAAAAATAAGAGTCAGTGGATTTTATTTTAAAGCCTTTTTTTTCAGGCGGATTTCAACAGAAGTAATATACTCGAATTTTGAAAATTGCATCATACAGAGCTATATTGTATTCGTTTACCACTGCTTTCGGTAATGAAGTGTCACCTTGGTATTCGTAGTAACACAAAGAAAGAAACCAACTACAGAAACAATGAATTAGCTTATAATTAACTGAACTTATAGTGATACTCCAGGAGGATGAACACTGATACTCATACGTCGCATAAACTCAGACGTAGAAACACGTTTACTGTCATGTTCATTAGAACCGTGCAAATATAGCAAAGCGAAAATTCATTAAATACGAAGCTGGGGTCTATTCAACTGCAACAGAGTAACTAGACTTACATTTTCAAGATGTAAACAACTCATATACAGGATGTATCATAATTAATGGCGTAAACGCATACAGTTGAAAGTACACGATATTAGAAACATGAAAGTCTCAGTAACCGTAAGGTCCAAAATGCATACCTTAAGAGCTACGAGCAGTTTTTCATCTTATATATTGTGAAGCAAATCTCTTCTACTACAAGTTCTTTGCTTTCCATATTTTGGTAAGTGGGAGTACGGGCCAAAATAAGGAAAAAAGTCCAGCAAACATGTACTCTAAGACGCATACCTTAAAAGTTACGAGCACTTCATTATTAGAAGAGTTGTTTCAAACTAGCAAAGATGAACAAGTGCTCTTAGCTCTGAAGGAATGCATTTTAGAGCACATGTTTACTAGACATTTTTTCTTGTTTTGGTCCATACTATCAGTTCCCAAAATATGGAAAGCAAAGAACTTGCTGTAGAAGAGATTTGTTTCACAGTGTCGAAGATGAAAAATAGCTCGTAGCTCTAGGTATACAATTTCGACCCTATGTGTACTGAAATTTTTTTGCTTCTAGTATCGTGTACATCTACATCTACATCTACATCCGTACTCCGCAAGCCACCTGACGGTGTGTGGCGGAGGGTACCCTGAGTACCTCTATCGGTTCTCCCTTCTATTCCAGTCTCGTATTGTACGTGGAAAGAAGGATTGTCGGTATGCTTCTGTGTGGGCTCTAATCTCTCTGATTTTATCCTCATGGTCTCTTCGCGAGATATACGTAGGAGGGAGCAATATACTGCTTGACTCTTCGGTGAAGGTATGTTCTCGAAACATCGCCAAAAGCCCGTACCGAGCTACTGAGCGTCTCTCCTGCAGAGTCTTCCACTGGAGTTTATCTATCATCTCCGTAACGCTTTCGCAAATACTAAATGATCCTCTAACGAAGCGCGCTGCTCTCCGTTGGATCTTCTCTATCTGTTCTATCAACCCTACCTGGTGCGGATCCCACACTGCTGAGCAGTATTCAAGCATTGGGCGAACAAGCGTACTGTAACCTACTTCCTTTGTTGTCGGATTGCATTTCCTTAGGATTCTTCCAATGAATCTCAGTCTGGCATCTGCTTTACCGACGATCAACTTTATATGATCATTACATTTTAAATCACTCCTAATGCGTACTCCCAGATAATTTATGGAATTAACTGCTTCCAGTTGCTGACCTGCTATTTTGTAGCTAAATGATAAGGGACCTATCTTTCTATGTATTCGCATCACATTACACTTCGCTACATTGAGATTCAATTGCCATTCCGTGCACCATGCGTCAATTCGCTGCAGATCCTCCTGCATTTCAGTACAATTTTCCATTGTTGCAACCTCTCGATACACCACAGCATCATCTGCAAAAAGCCTCAGTGAACTTCCGATGTCATCCACCAGGTCATTTATGTATATTGTGAATAGCAACGGTCCTATGACACTCCCCTGCGGCACACCTGAAATCACTCTTACTTCGGAAGACTTCTCTCCATTGAGAATGCCGTGCTGCGTTCTGTTATCTAGGAACTCCTCAATCCAATCGCACAATTGATCTGATAGTCCGTATGCTCTTACTTTGTTCATTAAACGACTGTGGGGAACTGTGTCAAACGCCTTGCGGAAGTCAAGAAACACGGCATCTACCTGTGAACCCGTGTCTAAGGCCCTCTGAGTCTCGTGGACGAATAGCGCGAGCTGGGTTTCACACGATCGTCTTTTTCGAAACCCATGCTGATTCCTACAGAGTAGATTTCTAGTCTCCAGAAAAGACATTATACTCGAACATTATACATGTTCCAAAATTCTACAACTGATCGACGTTAGAGATATAGGTCTATAGTTCTGCACATCTGTTCGACGTCCCTTCTTGAGAACGGGGATGACCTGTGCCCTTTTCCAATCCTTTGGAACGCTTCGCTCTTCTAGAGACCTACGGTACACCGCTGCAAGAAGGGGGGCAAGTTCCTTCGCGTACTCTGTGTAAAATCGAACTGGTATCCCATCATTACCAGCGGCCTTTCCTCTTTTGAGGGATTTTAATTGTTTCTCTATCCCTCTGTCGTCTACTTCGATATCTACCATTTTGTCAACTGTGCGACAATCTAGAGAAGGAAGCACAGTGCAGTCTTCCTCTGTGAAACATCTTTGGAAGAAGACATTTAGTATTTCGGCCTTTAGTCTGTCATCCTCTGTTTCAGTACCATTTTGGTCACAGAGTGTCTGGACATTTTGTTTTGATCCACCTACCGCTTTGACATAGGACCAAAATTTCTTAGGATTTTCTGCCAAGTCAGTACATAGAACTTTACTTTCGAATTCATTGAAAGCCTCTCGCATAGCCCTCCTCACACTACATTTCGCTTCGCGTAATTTTTGTTTGTCTGCAAGGCTTTGGATATGTTTATGTTTGCTGTGAAGTTCCCTTTGCTTCCGCAGCAGTTTTCTAACTCGGTTGTTGTACCACGGTGGCTCTTTTCCATCTCTTACGATCTTGCTTGGCACATACTCATCTAACGCATATTGTACCATGGTTTTGAACTTTGTCCACTGATCCTCAACACTATCTGTACTTGAGACAAAACTTTTGTGTTGAGCCGTCAGGTACTCTGTAATCTGCTTTTTGTCACTTTTGCTAAACAGAAAAATCTTCCTACCTTTTTTAATATTTCTATTTACGGCTGAAATCATCGATGCAGTAACCGCTTTATGATCGCTGATTCCCTGTTCTGCATTAACTGATTCAAATAGTTCGGGTCTGTTTGTCACCAGAAGGTCTAATATATTATCGCCACGAGTCGGTTTTCTGTTTAACTGCTCAAGATAGTTTTCAGATAAAGCACTTAAAAATATTTCACTGGATTCTTTGTCCCTGCCACCCGTTATGAACGTTTGAGTCTCCCAGTCTATATCCGGCAAATTAAAATCTCCACCCAGAACTATAACATGGTGGGGAAATCTACTGGAAATATTTTCCAAATTATTCTTCAGGTGCTGAGCCACAACAGCTGCTGAGCCCGGGGGCCTATAGAGACATCCAATTACCATGTCTGAGCCTGCTTTAACCGTGACCTTCAACCAAATCATTTCACAATTCGAATCTCCGTCAATTTCGTTTCAACTGCATGCGTTTACGCCATTAATTATGATACACCCTGTATAGAAGATGAATGACCGAATCACTCACAGCGACAAAGATGAAGCAAAGCAGTTTTAATAGTCACTATAAGCTGTGCAATACGACAACGCAGGTATTAAATCAGTTTTCGCTTTGCTAGATGTGCACAGTTGCAATAAACATAACAGAAAACGTGTTTATACGTCTCAGTTTGAATGGCATGAGTAGCATTGTTCAAACTTCCATAGTATCACTGAATGATAAGTTAATTGTATTATATCTGTGTCTTTCGTAGTTTCTGTAGACACTCATATTTGTAATCTTTGCAAGTATAACATATGTGATGGAGTAATTTAAACTTCGCAATATCTGGAAACCCATATTACTGATTATCATCACAGTTTTATTTCGTTTGGTAATAAAAAATTAATTTCATATTAATCTTATTTTATCTAGAATTAAGATTTCCATAAAAATAACACACTTCAGTATGTTTGAAGTATCTGTCGCCAGTATCCATATTCTTCGCGTCACATTACATTGTTGGACTGTAAGGCGAAAAATACTGTGATACGGAAACGTGTAGTGTTATGCACTAAGGAGGCATACAGGAAATGTGTTTTTTTTTTCAAATTTACAATAAAACAGAGTTTCTTCATATAGATATAAATGTCTATTGCATCTTCAGTTCCATAGAATAAAGGTAAAGCTCCTTCAACAATGTAAGACGAAACACAGCCTTCCTGACACACCATTGACTTTTAAATAGACGGCAAGTATACCACAAATAAAACCCGCAGTGTAAAAACAAGTTGATCCACTCAATTTTAATATCACCACCACTAAAATTCGTAGTGATGCTTAAAATAAAAGTGACTGAGGGAGTGAATTTATGATGTTTTTGTGTGTTGCCTAATCAGTCGCTCCACTTGGGAAAAATTCCATTATGGATGAGGCATTTATGTATGAATAATAAATTAAAATGCGGCTGAAGGTGGTGTACGGTCGTTCAAAAAACGCGTCGGTTCTGGTGTATCTTGCTATGAACTTTATTTCATCAAAACACATTAATAAAATACATAAACACATTCATCACCTCTTCCCGTTTCATATACGGAAAATGATGTCCGGTAAATTACCTCTTTCTCTGCGCTCGCATGTAAAAGATCTGCCCGTGCTGGTCTTACTGGACAAATTTCATTACATTATTTATTCATAAAAGACCAAGTCTAAAAATTATACATTATTATAAGAGCGATCTCACCCTGGCTTATGGCAACAGTTTGCTCTAAATGTACGCTTTAACACATTTGGCCGTAAGACACGTAAAGTTAACAAGACAGCTCCAAGCAGAAATATGCTTCTGACATTTAACCATAAGAAAATATTTGGCCTCATAGCTGGTAGTAAAATATATGTGGCTCTCATGCACATTTTAGAGAAAACATTAAAAAACGCAGACGAGCATACTATTAAGGCACACTAATTCACCAAACGTGATGACAAAGCTGAATGAAAATGATCAGTATGAAAGCAAAGACTGTCACGATAAATATTTAATTTTCAGGTACTGCAGCTTTGCAACCTTCTGTTTGTGAATCGTGAAAGGCTTTTACAATTCACTACCAAATTCTTTAAAAAAATATTCGCGAAAAAAATTCACATTACGAAAATATTCGTAGCTCATGTACGTCATTTAGATTAACCTTAGCGCAACTGGTGCACTAAATTTTATGGAATCAAATAGTGTCATATTTAAAAGCGTACAAGAATTTCTTAAAATAAATGTGCAACGCAAACTCTCCAAATAGATGACACGTACACCATTTAGCCCACACATATCGAAGTCTTCAAATAACGACGGTGCCTGTGGTAGTAACCCTACAGAATGGAACGGTACCAATCTCAGATCAGTAGTTTAACATATTTGAAACCTTCAAATAAACAAATTCGGCCCTTCCAGCGCAATAAATATTTGGCAGTATTGGAATGGCGGGAAGCTCAACAATTTAACCTCTCAATAAAACGTGGCTGTCCTTTGTAGTACGTAAAAGGCATAGTTACCGACGCAGCTAAACAAATGACAACAAAGCTAAACATAAACTTCGGCCAACGGTGGCAAACGACAAAAGAAGATTCACGTTCTAAAACAAGCCACTCACTTGCACGAAAACTCCATACACTGAAATACACAGTTTGACAGTATCACTAGCTCACGCACGGCCGGGAACACTAACATCACTCGATAAAGGGAAAGCAAACAGAGAAAGGCACACCGCGTACGAACCGCAATGGGCTGCAAAACAACATCGCTCACACACGTGAGCGAGCTCCTGTAGCCGCTGCTAAGCACCAAGCTAATCTCATGCCACCACTTCAGCAGCCACACAAACAGGGACGTGAAAAGCGTAACATGTACCGAGGCGTCGTACCCGAGACACAGCAGAGGGAGAGTGGCAAGCCGACAGCTTAAACCTGTCGTCGGTGAGCCAGCAGCGTACATCGCGGCGTCATGTTCGCCCCGCGGCACCAGAGTAATGACAGGCAGACAGTAATACCTGCACTGTACTGCGTGCACGCCACTGAGAGGTAGCAGACAAACACATACGCCGATCAGCCAGAACATTATGACCACCCATCTACTATCGATATAAATCCGCCAAGGCGATAGCAGGGTCACCTGGCGAGGAATGACTGCTAGTCAGACACACGCACGGCGCATGTCCATGTCACCGGGGGCAGATGTGATGGCCCGGAGGCTCGGCCCGTGCATTTCGGAAACTGCACGGAATTTTTTTAAAAATCTTTATTACAAACTATAATAATTATACAATATTAACCCACTTCCTTATCTGATTAGTCGGTCATAATAATTATACAACTGGTACATATATTGCAGCTAGTTACAATTTTCAGGTGAGCTACTGTTAGTATTATATACAATGGGCATTTAATGTCTAGTACCTAGGACTTATATCTATTTACTATAACTAATTCCTATCGCCTGCAGCGTCACATGTGTGCCAGTGAGAGATATAAACCTACTTTTGATAGCCTCGCTCATCGAGCTAAACCCGAAGAGCGTGCCCCTGTCACTGGGCAGGCCACGATGTTGATTCGCTGTAGTTCCCTAGCATAATTTTCCTAAAAACTAAGTCCTACAAACTAACTTATCCTACGCAATTTCCGGTGCATTTCCTTATCGGTAGCATTGACCCCCACGCCCCCTAATCCTGCACATGGCAGATTCCAACTATGATGGAAAGTCGGCCAGTCCACGCACAGGCGGTATGGGAATAGGGCTCTGGACACAATCAGTGTTGGTTGTCTCAGTTATTCAGTTCATGTCCCTCAAGTATTCTCTTAAAACTTTCCGTAATACCTCGTTGGCCAATGTATTTAGCAGTTGGAAACTGTCCTCACGTCTAAGCAGTTGATATGTGTCGTGGCTTGGACGTCTGTCTCGAAATGTAGTCGCAACATCATTGAAGAGGGGGGCACTCGTAAACTACGCGGTCGGGACCACCCTCTGACGAGCCACAGTCACACGCGGGTGTAGCTCTCTTCCCAAATCGACATAAGTATGTCGGGTAGGGACCATGGCCAGTGAGAAAATGGATCAGTCCCCGTGTTGGCTCAAAATATTTCATGTCCAAGCACTCCCTGACAAATAGTACGAACTGGGAAGTTCTACGTCCAGTTTCTTCTACCTCCCAAGACATCTGCCAAAGTTCCTGCCCTCTTTTCCTTATTTCCCATTAGTCCTCCACCCTTATACCCATGATGTCTACAATTTTCTCATAATCCCCCTTTTTTGCCCAGTACGAAGCCGCTTGTTCCCTTATTTTGATGTCCAGAGGGCAGAGCCCCATTATGACTAATAGCCCTCCCCCCCCCCCCATGGAGATGTTCTGTAGGCCCCCACAGTATCATACTTGTCTGGACCCTTCTCACTGTCATGGCGGGCACAACCCTCGTGAGCCTGTGCGCCCAGACTCCCAAGCCATAACCCACTATTGAGGTTAGGATGCTATTATGGTAAAGTTTAATAAGGTGTGTGTGTCCTATCGAGATGAGATTGTTTAATATCCGGAGAGCTTTCTGGGTTACTGTGTCAACGTGTTTCCCGAAGTTCCACCTCTCATCAATGATGACTCCTAGGTAGCGTGTCTCACGTCGCCGGAGAACTGGTGAACCGTCAATTCTGACAGTGTGATTTCTAATTAGATGTCCTTTTAACAGCAGTTATGTGGATCTGCTGGGTGAGATTGTCATTTTAGTCATGTGCCACCATTGTTGGAGTTTCTCTACGGCTATTTCAATTTTCGGTTCTATGTCTTCGCGGCTGCGGCCGCCGACCAACAGGAGGAGGTCGTCTGCGTAGGTTATCACCTCTAGCACTTCTTCGCTTTGTTGTAAACTGTCTAGTAGTGGCTCCATGTGGATGTCCCAGAAGAGGGGTCCTAAAACGCATCCTTGGGGGCATTCTTAGTGATTGCTTTTCCAACTCTCTCGCTAGAGGATGATAGCCAGACCTCCCGATCCTTACAATAGCTCCCCAGGCAACCGTAGAGCGGCCCTGAACACTCTTGCTCCCGCAAGCAGGAGAAGAGCGAAGGCGACCACAGGTTGTCGAAGGCACCACTGATATCCACCATGATGCCAACCATGTACCTGTGCGGGGTCGAGCCACAGACCTCGGCCGCCAAGGCGATTGCATCTGATGCCGACCGCACCGGCCTTAAGCCGAACTGCCTGCTGCTCATCCTGCACAACACTCGGTGTGCTGCCAATCTGTCAGCCAGCAGTTTCTCCAGTATCTTTCAAAACAGATCTAACAATAAAATCGGCAAGTATGACTTTACTTCTGCGCGGTCCTTATCAGGTCCTTTCTTTATTATGACTACATTTGCTGTTTTCCATTTCCTCGGAAACTTCCTTTGCCTTTGTAGAGATGAGTAAGTGGTGCAGTCAGCTGGGGGGCCAGCGTGTGGCCAAGGTGCTTTCCCTCTTATATGGGCTGCCACCTCCTCTTCAGACAAGGGATAGACAGCCGACTCACTGTTGTATATATCTTGATCTTCATTTCGCAGTTGCTGTTGCTCTTCTCTCTCCCCATCCGCATTGTCGTCAGGCAGCAGGGACCGGAGGAGGACCTCCGCAGTCTCCTGCCAAGACTTCGTCATCCTGTCCCCGTGCCTCACTGTCGATAACTCCATAGGAGAGCGGATTTTCTCCCTTACCAGCTTATAGGGGAGTCCCCATGGGTCCAAGTCTAACTGGTTTAGCAGTTCCTTTTGGAACCTCTGCTTTGCCTCTCTATAAAGCAACTGCCACCTTTGTCGTTCCTGCCAGACGACACTGCGCTGGTAGTGCCTCCTTAGCCTTCTGACAGATTGACACAGTTCTCCTAGTCCGGCAGACCATGGAGAGGCCCCCACGGCCTTCCTCCTAGGTGGTACAGCAGCCCTCACCGCTCTGGTTACTGCACTCACCAGTTCCGCTCTCTCGTCCACGTATATGTCCTGATGCATGTCACCTTCCGGTAATGGAGGAATGTCGCAGTCCCTCGCTAGGCGATCCCAGTCAGTTCTTTTGTAATTTAGTTGTATCTCCCACCCCATGGCCCAGCGGCACTCTCTTTCGCCTAAAGTGAAAGTTATTAGTTTGTGGTCGCTTGTGGTGGCATTTCCTATAACCCTTCAGTGCTGAATGATATTTGCTGTGTTTGGTGTTACGAGAGCAACATCTATATTTGTTCCCTGTCCTCCTCCTGCAGCGTAGGTAGGAGATTGCCATGCCTGTTGGCCACCACAAGTTGCGATGCCATAATAAACTCTTCTACTTTTTCACCATTTGCATCTCTTGTGCCACTGTACCACAGGGGGGATTTAGCGTTGATGTCAGCTGTTATCACTACCTTTCTTCCCTGTAACGCCGTGGTTACTCTCGTTAGATGGTCTAGATGCTGTTCAATATTATCTCCGTATTGAAAATATATGTTTATGAGAGTGATAATTCTCACTGGGGATTGCAGCTCCACGACGTTACAGTGACTAGTTGTGAACTGCAAGGGTGTAGTGACCCTCAAAAGCGTGTTCGTGCACGGCTTTTCTATGTTCGAGGAGAGCTGTGGTGACTGTCTTCAATACGAGGCGAAACCAAGGTGAAACCACGTCCAGACATCGTGTGGTTCGGCGCCCACCCCACATTACAGTTGCCGGAAGTCATAGATTGGACTGCTAAAACAGGGTAGGCTAGCAACTATGGCGAAATTAACATCCGACTTTAATTCTAGACAGAGTACAAGTCAGTCTTAACTCAGTGCACCGAACGTTCCTAACGATGGGACTCCGCAGCCGACAACCCATGCATGTGCCAATGTTAACACCACGACATCGGCAACTGTTACCCAAATGGGCATGTGACCATCGACACTAGACGTTGGCGCAGTGGCAGAGCCTTGGATGGTCTGATCAATCGCGATACCTTCCTCATAATGCCCATGAGAGGCCGCGAATCCGTCGTCTTCCAGGCGAATAAATCCTTGACACCTGTACTGCGGGTCGGAGACAAACTGCTCATCCATGGCTCCAGTGGTACTCGTGCAAGGCACCATCACGGCCAAGGACTGTAGTACATTGGTTGCAGACCACGTACACCCCTTTATGACCATCGTGTTTCCCAACGGCAGTGGAACTTTTCAGTAAGATGAAGCGTCATCTCACAAGGCCGAGACTGTGATGGAGTGATTCGAGGAACACAGTGGCGACTTCTAATTGATGTACTGGCCCTCCAACTCGCCAACCTGAACGCGATCGAACACCTCTGTGATTGAATGTGGTGTCAGAGCTCCCGGTTCTCCTTCTCGGATTTTAAGGGAATTAGGTGACTTGTGTGAGCAGATGTGGCGCCAATTCCCTCCAGCAACCTACCAAGGCGTCATTGCTCCCCAGCCACGACGCATCGCTGCTGCTATCCGTCCCCTAAGGTGGACATACAAGCTATTAGGTAGGTGGTCGTAATATTCTGGCTGGTCAGTGTATATGTGGTGTCCGTTCTTTCGGACTTACACATACTTTTCTATCTGTGAGTCGTTCGATCTAATGATGTTTCGTTCATTTTATATTTACAAAACATTAACATTTATTCACGGCTTCTGCACTGAGTATCACTGGGGTACATATTACCAAAACTTAAATAATTTGTTTCTTTATTGAATATAACAGTTATAAAAACAGAATGATGAATTTAATGTTGAACAGCTGTTATACGAAACACCTGAAACAATGGAAATATTATTTCTCCCTTATTTTATTATCGGATACCTTTATAGACCACCTGGTCAGGATCTGTAGTTCTAGAGCGCATCAGACGGAGCTTGCAGAATATCACTAGTAGTGTTCCTGATCGTGCCGTTGTGATAGGGGGTGACTTCAACTTGCCAGGTATAGATTGGGAGTGTTATGTCATCATAACTGGTGCCATAGACAGGGCATTGCGTGGCACTGTTCTGGATGTCTTGTCCGAAAATTACCTTCAGCAGATAGTTAGAGAACCAACTCGTGAATGTAACGTCTTGGATCTCCTGGCAACAAACAGACCTGAACTTATCGAATCAGTTAACGCCTAAGAAGGTATAAATGATCATAAGGCTGTGACAGCATATATGGTCACGGGTCCTACAAAGAATGTTAAGAAAGGCGGGAAGATATATTTGCTCAGCGAGAGTGACAGGATACAGAGTTCAGAATAGCTCAGTAGTCATCATCAAATATTCGGTGATGAGGACGAAGATGTGGAGAACAAATGTAAAAACTTCAAAAGCATTATTCAATATGCCCTAAACAAAAATGTTCTGAGTAAGGTTTTAAGGTTAAAATGGTTCAAATGGCTCTGAGCACTAAGGGACGTAACTTCTGAAGTCATCAGTCCCCTAGAACTTAGAACTACTCAAACCTAACTAATCTAAGGACATCACAGACATCCATGCCCGAGGCAGGATTCGAACCTGCGACCATAGCGGTCGCGCGGTTCCAGACTGTAGCGCCTAGAACCGTTCGGCCGCTCCGGCCTTCAAGGTATTAAGGGATGGGAAATATCCACCACGGTTTAATAGCTGAGTTAGAAAAGTGCTACGTAAACAAAGAGCACTTTATCTCAGATTCAAGAGAAGTAAAGACCTAGGTGACAAACAAAAGCTGAATGAAGAGAAATTATGAGCGTATGGAGAGCAATGAGAGAAGTGTTCAATGGTCCTGAAAGTAAGATGTTGTCAAACGACCTGAGTAAAAACGCTAAGAGATTTTGGTCGAATATTAAATCAGTAAGTGGGTCGAAATCATCTATTCATTCTCTCAACGACCACACTGCCACCGAAACGGAAGATAACAGAGAGAAGGCCGAAATACTGAATTCAGTCTTCCGAAGTTGTTTCACCGCATAAGATCGTAACACTGTTCCTCTTTTAAATCGTCGTGAAAACGTAAAAATGGCAGATACTGAGATAACCGATCGCGGTATTGAAAAGCAGCTACAGTCGCTTAGTAGTGGAAAGGCTTCAGGACCACATGAGATACACATAAGATTCTATAAAGATTATGCGAAAGAACTTGCTCCCCTTCTAGCAGTAATTTATCGTAGATCGCTTGAGCAACTAAAGCTACCTAACGACTGGAAAAAAGCGCATGTCATCCCCGTTTTTAAGAAAGGCCGTAAGACAGATCCACACAATTATAGCCTATATCGTTGATGTCAATCTGTTGTAGAATTAAGGAATGTTCCTTAATGCTCAAGAGTTATAACGTTCTTGGAAAATGAACAGCTCCTTTATAAAAATCAACATGGAGTCCGCAAACAGAGATCCTGCGAAACTCAGCTCGCTCTGTTCCTCCATGAGATCCACAGCGCAGTGGACAACGGCGCTCAGGCTGATGACGTGTTCCTTGATCTCAGTAAGGCATTTGACACAGTCTCCCATTGCCTTTTAATGAAAGAAATACGAGCTTACGGAGTATCGGAGCAGACATGAGATTGGATTCAAGACTTTCTTGCAGATAGAACTCAACATGTCGCTCTTAATGGAACTACCTGGCGAGGTGGCGCAGTGGCTAGCACACTGGGCTCGTATTCGCGAGGACGACGGTTCAAGCCCGCGTCCGGCCGTTCTGCTTCAGGTTTTCCGTGATTTCGCTAAATCACTCCAGCCAAATGTCGGGATGGTTCCTTTGAAAGGGCACCGCCAACTTCCTTCCCCGTCCTTCCCTAATCCTATGAGACCGATGACCTCGCTGTCTGGTCTCCTCTCCCAGACAACCCCTCTTAATGGAACTAAATCGACAGATGTAAAGGTAATAACCGGAGTACCACAGGGAAGTGTGATGGGACCGTTGCTGTTCACAATATATATAAACTATCTAGTAGAAAGCGTTGAATGCTCTTTAAGGCTATTCGCAAATGATGCAGTTGTTTATACCAAAGTAGCAACTATGGCAGTTGACCCTGAACGTATATAAATGTAACATATTGCACAAACATTGAGAAAGAAATCCATTACTGTACAGCTACACTATTGATGACAAACAGCTGGAGACAGCGCGTGCCGTAAAATATCGAGACGTTGCTATCCAGAGCGACCTTAAGTGGAATGACCACATAAAACAGATGGTGAGAAAAGAAGACACCAGACTCATATTCACCGGAAGAATCTTAAGGAAATATAACTCATCCACGAAAGAAGTGACTTATAAGGCGCTTGTTCGCCCGATTCTTGAATACTGTTCATCTGTTTGGGATCCCTATCAGGTAGGAATGATAGAGGATATAGAGAAGATCCAACGAACAGCGGCGTGTTTCGTCACGGGATCGTTTAGCTGGCGAGAGAGCGTTACGGAGATTCTAAACAAACTCCACTGGCAGACGTTACAAGAGAGACGTTGTGCACCACGGAGAGATTTACTATTGAAATTTCGGGGCAGCACTTTTCAGGAGGAGTAAGAAAACACATTACTTCCCCCCTCCCCCCCTCCCATACATCTCGAATATTGACCACGAGGAGAAAATTCGAGAAATTAGAGCCACACATAGGTTTACCGATAATCATCCCTCCCACGCGCTATTCGCGAGTGGAACAGGGTTGGAGGGATCAGATAGTGATACCAAAAGTACTTTCCGCCACACACCATTAGGTGGATTGCGGAGTGTGATGTAGAAGTCGATTTTCTACCCTTTGGTAGTGTATCTTGCATCAGCTGTTATTGGATCCTTCCTTTTACTACTGGGGTCAACATGACCCTATAAGCAACTTGGAAAATAATGTCGTCCTTGTTTTCTTCAAAGTATGTAACTTTCACTCTCTGTCTCTCTCTCTCTCTGAGCCATTTATGTCCAATGAGGTTTTATTCAAACTTCCTGGCAGATTAAAACTGTGTACCCGACCGAGACTCGAACTCGGGACCTTCGCCTCTTGCGGGCAAGTGCTCTGCCATCTGAGCTACCGAAGCCCGACACACGCCCGGTCCTCACAGCTTTACTTCTGCCAGTATCTCGTCTCCTACGTTCCAAAAGGTGTGAGGACCACTGTCTGGGCAGAAATTTTGCCGGCACGATAGCTCAGCGTGTTCGGTCAGAGGGTAACGTGTCCTCTGTAATAAATAACTGAGTTAACAGATCAACAACGAACTTAAATGGGTGTCTTACGACGTCCGCCCCGAGCAGATGCAACGAAAAAAGCGAACGAAATAAAAATAGCCGGCACGGTAGCTCAGCGTGTTCGGTCAGAGAGACGGTTGGCCTCTGTAATAAAAAAAACTGCGTGGAAGGATCAACCGCCGAGCGTGAACAGGATGTCTTGCGACGTCCGCAACGACAAAACACAACGATCAACAACGAACAAAATGAAAAAAAAAAGATGGTAGAGCACTTTCCCGCGAAAGGCAAAGGTCCTGAGTTCGAGTCTCGGTCGGGAACACAGTTTCAATCTACCAGGAAGTTTCATATAAGCACACACTCCGCTGCAGAGTGAAAGTCTCATTATGTTTTATTCAGTTGTATATTTACAACATATTAAAATTAATTTTTTGCATTGAGTCCCACTGTCTTTTTGTTTCTTGAACGTAATATTTATGGAAATGGAATATTAGCTTTGTATTGGACCACTTTAATCTATGTTTTTACGTTAGCTCATCAAAATACTTCCAACGGCCTTACCGCAGTGGTAACACCGGTTCCCGTCAGATCAACGAAGTTAAGCGCTGTCACGCTGGGCCAGCACTTGGATGGGCTGTTGCCAAGCGGGGTCCACTCAGCCCTGTGTGGCAAACTAAGGATTTACTTGATTGAAAAGTAGCGGGTCCAATGTCGCAAACTGAACACGTCCCCCTCCATATCTGCATCCAGCACAGCCTGAGGGCTGAGGATGACACGGTGGCCGGTCGATACCGTTGGTCCTCCATGACCTGTTCGAGCAGAGTTTAGCCTAGTTCATTGAAATACTAAGAATATGTCAGTTGTAAATTACTTGGGGTCTGTATGACTCCAGTGGCACTCAATGAGACCAAAAATATCCTGGTAATAGGATGCATATCATTGCATACCATCACTGTTCCTCAAAAGAGCATCAGACTGAATGTTCATTGTTAACGTATTGTGGAAAATGGTTGAGGGCGAGTGAGATTTTAGATCTGAAGTAAAATAACACGTTACTGTGTCTGTGAAGTGCTCGTTACTTGGGTATAAGCCTACGTTTTACGGTGCAATTATCGATTCTTTGTACATCAATATCTATTTTCCGCAAGCCACCTTGTGGTGTGTGGCCAACATGGCAAAATATATGATTTTCAGTAAAGTGTTTTTGGCTATGTGATAGGATCGTCACGTTCGTTTATAGACCAGTGTTTTGGCCACTGTTTCAAACAGACTTCATCAGCGTCTTTTATCTACGCTGTGGCTAGTGACCGAAGCCTTGGTTAACAAAACAACACGGTGGTGACATTGTGACATACAGAAGTTGCACAAAATTATGGAATTATGGAAACACCGTGAGAAATGAATACTTGACATTAATGTAGATTCTAGCCAAGCCTGCAGGTTGGGCTGTTGTATTTGACCAAGAACGGTACCAGTTCAATGTCTTCAACACTTTTCAGGTGTCAGTTGTGGTCGGTAGGGTGTTCTGTGTAGTTGTGGATGCATTATGTCGGAACTAAAAGAATTCGAACGAAGACAGTGTATTAGTGTCCGTACGATGGGTGCCTCCGTAAACACGGTACCTGAGGTGTTTGGTGTTTCAAGAGGCACCATGTCGAAGATTCATACCACGAACAGCGAAAGCGGAGAAATATTATCCGCTAAGTCACAACGTGGACAAATGTATGTGTTGAGCGATTATAACAGATAGTCATGTAAGAGGATTGTGACGAAAAATATGAGGACGAAAGCTGGAAAAGTCACTGAAGAATTGAATGTCGCACTCGGAAAACCTGCCAGTACGGAAACAACACAAAAGGGTTTCCATGAGCCAGAAATTGCACGGCGAACTGGGATTCCGAACCCACCCATCAATGATACAAATGCCCGTAACAGTAAAACATGATGCCGAAGCCATAAAACCTAGACTGCGGAGCAATGGAAGACAGTCAGTTGGTCGAATGAGAATTGCTTGACAGTGTTCCGAATTCTGGCCTAATTTAGTCCCAAGAGTGGAATACGGCAACGTAATAATCTGGACAGGTAATAATTTGGGCAGGTAATAATTTGGGCAGTCATATCGTGGTATTCCATTGTCTCCTTGTTTACTCTGGAAGATCACGCGATTGATAGATCCATCCCATAGTATGCGGTTTATTCCAAGAGAATAGGGCCCCATTCACAGAGCTCGCGTCGCCAGGATTGTTTGTGTGAGAACGTGGATGGAGTGTCGCATCATCCCTGGCGACCGCAGTGACCAGATCTCAATGTTGTTGAACGATTGTGGCCTGCTTTGGAGAGTAGGGTGCGTGATCGCTATTCACCTCAATCATTATTACCTGAACGTGTCATTATTTTGCGGGAAGAATGGTATAAGGTTTCACTGAAAATCGTACAGTGAAACGTAGTAAAGGACAATCGTTATCCTAGGAGATGATACTAAACATGATTACGCACATCGAAGGTCATCGGAAACATGGTAGAAACAATTATGAACAGATTTAAAATAAGTCAGCAGCAATATGAACGTGTAGGGCACAAGAAAAGCTACGGATATTCAAAGGAGGACAAGGCACACTTGTTAAAAAAAACTGGTATTTGTGTGTTTCAGGGATGTGCTTGATAGTGATCTACTATGTTATGAACAACAAATTGCAGTCGTTTCGAGGGAAGCAGTGAATGGATGCATAAGTTCTAACAACGCTACAGTACTGGAAGACGCAGGGTAACGAAATTTGAAAATTCCAACTTGACACTGAATAGCGAAGTACGGATTCATCCCGTTAATTTGAATTGAGATAAACAAACTACTCTCAACGTTCAGTAGGGAATTTGTCTTCGACTCCGGGTAGTCGGGGTTCGCAGAAGAAATACATATGAAAGGAACCCTGGAACATAGAGCTACAAAGAGAGTTATATCGGGATCATGTAACATCAACACCTTAACGCATTCGTGTACAATTATGGCGAGATGATAAATTGGCTGGAAAGTTATTTATTGTGCTGTGAAAAGTTAGAGTTGCTCTGCCCCTACGATTTTGTTTCGTGTGCTACATCTTGCAAGGGCAGTAGGGAATACACTATTGGCCATTAAAATTGCTACACCAACAAGAAATGCAGATGATAAACAGGTATTCATTGGACAAATATATTATACTAGAAATGCCATGTGATTATATTTTAACGCAATTTGGGTGCATAGATGCTGAGAAATCAGTACCCAGAACAACCACCTCTGACCGTAATAACGTTCTTGATACGCCTGAACATTAATTCAAAAAGAGCTAGGATGGCGTGTGCAGGTACAGCTACCCATGCAGCTTCAACACGATACCATAGTTCCTCGAGAGCAGTGACTGGCTTATTGTGACGAGCCAGTTGCTCGGCCACCATTGACCAGACGTTTTCAATTGGTGAGAGGTCTAGAGAATGTGCTGGCCAGGGCAGCAGTCGAACATTTTTTGTATCCAGAAAGGCCCGTACAGGACCTACAACATGCCGTAGTGCATTATCCAGTGAAATGTAGGGTTTCCCAGGGATCAAATTAAGGGTAGAGCCACGGGTCGTAACACATCTGAAATGTAACGCCCACTGTTCATAGTGCCGTCAATGCGAACAAGAGGTGACCGAGACGTGTAACCAATGGCGCCCCATACCATCATGCCGGGTGATACTCCAGTATGGCGATGACGAATACACGCTTCGAATGTGCGTTCACCGCGATGTCGCCAAACACAGATGCGACCATCATGATGCTGTAAACAGAACCTGGATTCATCCGAAAAAATGACGTTTCGCCAGGTTCGTCATTGAGTACACCATCGCAGGCGCTCCTGTCTGTGATGCAGCGTCAAGGATAACCGCAGAAATGGTCTCCAAGCTGAAAGTCCATGCTGCTGTAAACATCGTCGAACTATTGGTGCAGATGGTTTTTGTCCTGCAAACTTCGCCATCTGTTGACTCAGGGATCGAGACGCGGCTGCACGACCCGTTACAGCCATGCGGATAAGATGCCTGTCATCTCGACTGCTAGTGATAAGAGGCTGTTGGGATCCAGCACTGCGTTCCGTATTACCCTCCTGAACCCACCGATTCCATATTCTGTTATCAGTCATTGGATCACGACCAACGCGAGCAGCAATGTCGCGATACGATAAACCGCAACCGCGATAGGCTACAATCCGACCCTTATCAATGTTGGAAACGTGATGATGCGCATTTCTCCTCCTTACACGAGGCATCACAACAACGTTTCACCAGGCAACGCCGGTCAACTGCTGTTTGTGTGTGAGAAATCGGTTGGAAACTTTCTTCATGTGTGCACGTTGTAGGTGTCGCTACCGGCACCAACATTGTGTGAGTGCTCGGAAAAGCTAATCATGTGCATATCATAGCATCTTCTTCCTGTCGCATAAATTTTGCGTCCGTAGCACGTCATCTTCGTGGTGTAGCAATTTTAATGGCCAGTAGTGTATGTTTATCCATTCCCAGATGACTGGAAGCTAATTTGGATGCCAACGCTTTTCCTATGCTCTATTGTTTTTTTTTTTTTTGGTGTACCGGTATTTTTGTCTATTTTTGTCTGTCCACTGTAGCTATAATATTGTACATAATGTTATAGCGGTTGCCACAGTCTGCGCTTTATAATCTTATTTAAAAACAATGGTATATAGAGGGTGGAAAAACGACAATATGACACTAGGTGATATTCAATTTCGGGCCGTCGGTAATCTTATTTAAAAACAATGGTATATAGAAGGTGGAAAAACGACAATATGACACTAGGTGATATTCAATTTCGGGCCGTCGGTGTCCGTAACATTTTGGCTCATCAGTGTGTGAGGAACATCCGTGGTGCAGCAGACGTCGACTGTGTGTGCGCAGGTGGCTGGCCATGCTGGAACCGACGGACCTGCCGTGGTGTCCAGCCGTTATCGTGTCAACGCATTGGATCCTTGCAGAGCAGCGGTGCGCCATCAGTGAAGCTTATGTAAGGTTCCATCAGCAACAGTCTTAAGTAATAGTCAAGATTTACTAGCTAAAGTAAATGATTCATTTTTTGGTAACTACAGCTGACTAGTGTTCACATCATTAAATAAAAGTAAAACCAATTTAGTTATGATCTATCCAAGAAGATATCCACCACTTTGACTCTGATACAGGAGGAACAGTCAAATGATAACCGAACACAGGCCGCAACAGAACCATAGGATGCTTCCATTCCGAAGTAATCATCTCACGCCTTAAGATATTTATCCCATGGGGAGACGAGACGATCAATGCTTGTTTGGAACAATGCGGTCGGTCCGTGACGGATCCTCAACGGCACCCACTCTTGCACCTCCTCGTCCGACTGAAAGCACCGTCCACGCAGGTCTTTCTTCAGGTCGCCAAAGATATGTTGAAATATCCTTGCTGTTCGGAGGAAGATGCAATGTTCTGCAATCACATCGCTGAAGTGTGGGGACGGCCGTTGTGCATTCTACATCTACATCTACATCTACATCCATACTCCGCAAGCCACCTGACGGTATGTGGCGGAGGGTACCTTGAGTACCTCTATCGGTTCTTCCTTCTATTCCAGTCTCGTATTGTTTGTGGAAAGAGGGATTGTCGGTATGCCTCTGCGTGGGCTCTAATATCTCTGATTTTATTCTCATGATCTCTTCGCAAGATATACGTAGGAGAGAGCAATATATTGCTTGACTCCTCGGTGACAAAAGACCGTACCGAGCTACTGAGCGACTCTCTTGCAGAGTCTTCCACTGGAGTTTATCCATCATCTCCATAACGCTTTCGCAATTACTAAATGATCCTGTAACGAAGCGTGCTGCTCTCCGTTGGATCTTCTCCATCTCTTCATTTATCTCTATCTGGTACGGATCCCACACTGCTGAGCAGTATTCAAGTAGTGGGCGAACAAGCGAACTGTAACCTAATTCCTTTGTTTTCGGATTGCATTATCTTAGGATTCATCCAGCGAAACTCAGTCAGGCATCTGCTTTACCGGCGATCAACTTTATATGATCATTCCATTTTAAATCATTCCTAATGCGTACTCCCAGATAGTTTATGGAATTAACTGCTTCCAGTTGCTGACGTGCTATATTGTAGCTTAATGATAATCTTCCTTTCTATGTATTCGCAGCACATTACACTTGTCTACATTGAGATTCAATTGCCATTCCCTGCACCATGCGTCAATTCGTTGCAGATCCTCCTGCATTTCAGTACGGTTTTCCATTGTTACAACTTCTCGATACACCACAGCATCCAGCGCAAAAAGACTCAGTCAACTTCCGATGTCATTCACAAGGTCATTTATGTATATTGTGAGTAGCAACGATCCTACGACACTCCCCTGCGGCACACCTGAAATCACTCTTACTTCGGAAGACTTCTCTCCATTGAGAAAGACATGCTGCGTTCTGTTATCTAGGAACTCTCCAATCCAATAACACAATTTGTCTGATAGTCCATATGCTCTTACTTTGTTCGTTAAACGACTGTGGGGAACTGTATCAAACGCCTTGCGGAAGTCAAGAAACACTGCATCTACCTGGGAACCCTTGTCTATGGCCCTCTGAGACTCGCGGACGAATAGCGCGACCTGGGTTTCACACGATCGTCTTTTTCGAAACCCATGCTGATTCCTACAGAGTAGATTTCTAGTCTCCAGACACAGACAGTGTGACATCCAGAGCTGTTCACACAAGTTCCGATAAGGTCATGATGACCTACTTCGTCGACTGCAGGGGCCCTCTGCTTGTCGAGTTCATCGAGTGTGGAACCACGCTCATTTCACAGCACTATAAAGACGCTTTGCACCAACCACGACGCGCCATTAAACCAAAACGTCCGGATATGCTGTCGGACTTAATCATCCTGCTGCACGATAACGCTTGCCCCCACACTGCTAAATGGACAAAAGCCACACTTCAGTGATTTGGTTGGGAAACACTAAAACTGTCTCCACACAGCCCATTTCTCACACAGTGTGATTTTCACGCCCTTGGCGACCGGATAAGAAATGAATGGTAGTCAGTTTATTGCCTCAGTAAATACTCTGGTTCCCACCAGGGAATTCTATATTCCAAGATCCACAGTGTCAAAAGTGCGCCAAGGATACAAAATTTCAGGCGTTACCGCTCACCCACGGACAACACAGTGGAAAATGGCCTTCACTTAACGACCGAAAGCAGCTGTGTTTGGGTAGAGTTGTCAGAGCTAAATGAGACGCAAGCCCGCGTGAAATAACAGCAGAGATCAATGTGGAACGTAGACGAACATATCCTTTGGGACAGTGCGACAAAATCTGGCGTTAATGGGCTAGCTTTCTAGTGTGGCACAGACCCTAAGAAGCCGTGGACCTAGGTTGACAATAAGGCATGTAAAAGTCAATTCTGGATCCATAATGTTGTGAGCTGTGTGTACATGGAAGTAACTGGGTTCTCTGGTCCAGCTGAACGTATCAGTCACTGTAAAAGTTATGTCCGATACCTAGAGATGATCTGCAGCCATTCATGACTTCATGTTCCCAAAAAACGATGCATTTTTTATGGATCGCAATCTGACGTGTCACTGGGCCACAATTGTTTGCGATTGGTTTTAGGTACATTCTGGACAGTTCGAGTGAATGATTAGTCAGTCCAGGTTCACCGACATGAATCCCATCAAACATTTATGGAATTTAATCGAGAGGTCGCTACGTGCACAAAATCCTGAAGCTTCCACACTTTCGCAGTTATGGATAGCTATATCGGCATCATGTCTCTGTATTTCTGAAGGGGACTCCAACCACTTGCTGCACTACGTCGGACAAAATAAGGTCGGACACGACATTAGAAAGTATCCCATGATTTTTTGTGACCTCAGTGAACCAATGAACCACAGGTGAAGGGTGTGAGGGCAGAGCCCTGTCGCAAGTAAATTCTGATGTGGAGTAGAGCAAAGCGATGAAACATCACACTTAAATGATTCTGTATCGTTCCTCACCTGCTCTCTTAGATGGAGTCCTGGACGGTTTCACTACAGGGGTCAGCCGTGAACTACATACTGTAGCCTCTAAATTTGGCATCACAGATCTGACATGTGGTTTCTAGAATATCACATCTAGATCGGGACTAAAAGTAAAATTTGGAGTAGGAATTAAAACACGTGGAGAAGAAATAAAAACTTTGAGGTTCGCCGATGACATTGTAATTCTAACAGAGACAGCAAAGGACCTGGAAGAGCAGTTGAATGAAATGGACAATGTCTTGAAAGGAGGATATAAGATGAACACCAACAAAAGCAAAACGAGGATAATGGGATGTAGTCGAATTAAGTCGGGTGGTGCTGAGAGAATTAGATTAGGAAATGAGACACTTAAAGTAGTAAAGGAGTTTTGCTATTTGGGGAGCAAAATTACTAATGATGGTCGAAGTAGAGAGGATGTAAAATGCAGACTGGCAATGACAAGGAAAGCGTTTCTGAGGAAGAGAAATTTGTTAACATGGAGTATAGATTAAAGTTTCAGGAAGTCGTTTCTGAAAGTATTTGTATGGAGTGTAGCCATGTATGGAAGTGAAACATGGACTATAAATAGTTTGGACAAGAAGAGAATAGGAGCATTCGAAATGTGGTGCTACAGAAGAATGCTGAAGATTACACAACTAATGAGGAGGTATTGAATAGAATTGGGGAGAAGAGGAAATTGTGGCACAACTTGACTAGAAGAAGAGATCGGTTGGTAGGTCGTGTTCTGAGGCACCAAGGGATCACCAATTTAGTACTGGAGGGAAGCGTAGAAGGTAAAAGTCACAGAGAGAGACCAAGATATGAATACACTAAGCAGAATCAGAAGGATGTAGGTTGCAGTAGGTACTGGGAGATGAAGAAGCTTTCACAGGATAGAGTACATGGAGAGCTGCATCAAAAACCAGTCTCTGGACTGAAGATGACAACAACAACAGATAAGCTTCTTACTTTATGATAAAATCACTAAGTGGCGTGATTAAGTCACATTTCCCATCTTACACAGGGCCGCGATTTTTGGAAAGTTTTTTGTATTTAATCCTTCGCGTGTGTCACTCTGTGAGAAGTGATTATCCCTCCAGGCACCACGAAACCAATCGATCCGCCTCTTCTTTACGCTTATTTTTTCTCGAAAACCTTTGATATTTGCTCGTCAGTTGGGTCCGACGGAAATAGGCGTGTAAATAAATAAATACTGTTGAAGCATGCTGACCTTCACTAGAACTAAGGTACACACCTTAACAACTTTAAATTTCCTCCGATTTTCTATTCTGAAACGCGTTCCGGATCCACACGTACACTAAGTTACATGTAGCCTGTTGCACATGTTGTAACAGCTGCCCATACCAATGTTTCGTGTGCAAAGCTAGTCTGTCGATTGTTTCCTTGCTATGCATTCGATTTTCATATTTTGCACGGAGAGTCTTAAATATTCTTTTCCATTTCCTTCATCCAGCTTGCATCCTGCGTTCAGATTTTCGTTGGTTGCTACAACTGACCTCAGGTATTTGAAGGAATGGAATATACTCTCTTTAAACTCCCCCCGCTCATTAGGATTGTTACGTCATCCTCGCTAGGGTTGCACTTCCATTTTCTTCCGATTTTAAAATTTATTTACTTTAGGATCCGTCTCCAGTCTTCAAGGGTCCTCTCCAAACCGTCATTAGCAATGATTTACAAAACGATATTACTGAGAATAGTGGGTACCATAGAGGCTGATATCTAATTAACACTGAGAGGGCTTGAACATTGTACAACAGGTAAAGGGCCTGAGTGCAAAGCCCCGTTGTAAGTAAATTCTGAAGTGCAACAGAACAAAGCGATGAACCCTCTTAATTTTGTGTCTATCCTCAACTGCTCTATTGGATGAAATTCTAAAGGGTTTCAGTACATGAGTCATCCATGAACTACATACTGTAAATGGCCATAAGGGTGGCAAGATGCATAGGGAATGTATATAGCGTCTCCCAGGAGGAGTGATAAATATTCAGGGACGTGAGAGGAATGATCATTGGAAGCAAATGATGTCTATTCAAACCTCCCCCCCCCCTCCTACCCCCCAATACCACACCAGCAACTACAGTAAAAAACAAAGTGTTCTAGATTAATCTAGTTTAAAGTTGTTTATTTTAAGTAACATTTCTCAATGTATGTATGTATGTACAAACGCTTGAAAATGAACAAACCATCTTCGAAACGCTTTGCATTATGTTAAATTAAACATAAAATAAAATGTGACTGGTAGCAGAAACTTGAAATAAATAATTTTTCCACACGGTCACGGTATACAAACATAGACATTATGGCTGAAAATAATCGTCTCTAAAATGCATACCTTAAGATCTATGAGCCTTCTTCATCTTCGACGCTGTGAAACAAATCTTTTCCACTTTTCCATATTTTGGGACTAGACAGTGTGGATCGAGCCAAGAAACAATTATGTAGTAAACATGGGTTTTAAAGTACACACCTCAAGAGCTGTGAACGCTTGATCATCCTCGCTACAATGAAGCACATATCTTCTATACAACTAATTCTCATAGCTATAGTTATAGGTATCCATTCTAGAGCACATGTTTACTAGACAATTTTTTCTTTGTTTCATCCCCACTAATTTCTCTCAAAATATAGAAAGTAGAAGAGATTTGTTCCACAGTATTGAAGGTAAAGAAGTGCTGACAGCTCTTAAGTGTGCCTTTAAGAGCCAATGATTACTGGAATTATTTTTTTTTGCTTTGAACTATTTTTCGTGTCATACCCTTGAATACTAATCATTCCTCGTGGGACACTCTGTAGAAGAATTTCCTAGGTTAAATGACATTCAGAGTTTTCGAAATGAACATTGTATACAAATGAAATGTCACATTTCATTTCATACAGAAAGCACAGAAATGAGATATAGAGATGTTAGCTGTTAACTCTCAAGTGATCGTAGTTGAAGTTCGCCTTCATTGTAGGTAAGAAATTGTTCAAAAATGATGATATGAACTGACGACTATATTAAGCTTGAAGTAGAAATGTCCAGAATTTTTAACTTCAAACGCGTGTTGACAAAATATTAGTTTTTTAGGTTTTGTTGGAGAAGTATTACTCGTAACAATGAAAAAAATGTATTATAGTGAAGTGTTCAAATCGGAGTTCGATAGTGAATTGATGTGGATTAAACTAAAAGCAACGATGAGTTAAGACATAGAAACGCTTTATTTTTTGAGCGTGTGCTGAAAAGTAATGCCCCAGAATTTTTTTATGTGAAAGATTTTTAAATAAAATAGCCATTACGAACACTATACACCTTTATTCGTCGTATCTATTTACTTGTTTCTCAACATAGTCACCTGGGCGACGAACACGTTTCTCCCAATGAGAGACTAGTTTTTTGATACCGTCGCTGTAGACTGTTTGACTTTATTGACAGAGCCACAACCTCATCTCTACTTGCACCACTTCACCACTATCAAAGAGGAGCCCTCGTTGGCGTTCTTCAAGTTTTGGAAAGAGATGAAAAGAGGATGTGGCCAAATCAGGACTGCAAGGAGGATAATCGATGGTTGTGAACGCAAGGCGTCCGATTGTTGCAGATGACGGAGCCCAGTGAAGTTCACATTTTACACAGTTTTCATTCTTCTACGGATTTCAACTTGAGGCACGTTTTCTGCAATTAGAACTTGATTACAGCAAGCTGATTTTCGTTTACTGACATAATTATGTCACAGACTGCCATGTTAGGCGCTTCAGTTCGGAGCCCTATAGCGGTAGAGGCTTTCAGTTTATGTCGACGAAGGGAGAAGTCGACCGAGTAATAATTACGATACGTAATATCTCAATTAATATTGAGAACACAATAAAAAATTTGGAGTCATTACTTTTCAGCACGTCTTCGTGTTTGTCATTAGATTCAACTAGAGGATTTCCATACTCCTTCAAATGCACTTCTAGTTCAGTAGTATTCGAATGGCATAACTTGCCAAGAATTTTTCAGTTTATCTACTGCAAAATGAATGTGAGCCTGCAAATATCAGAAAGTGGATTCGCTCTTGTTACTGAAATGTTTGCAGATACCTGTCATGATTTTTATTTGTTCAATTCATTTTACGCATTACGTGTTTTGTAATATATTCAGGTTGTCAGTTACGTCTGTTATTTTCATTACGTTTGACAAATTAAATGTAATGATTGATGTCTGTTAGCTGCTCTTACACTCGAGAAATTCAGTTATATTAAACATGTGTAACAATTTTATCTGTACTGTTGTTTCGTATCCTATAGTCATTTTTCAGTAACCGGAAAGGACAGTTTAAGCATTTGAAACGCCAAGCAACATAGTATTTGAAACTTCCTGGCAGATTAAAACTGTGTGCCCGACCGAGACTCGAACTCGGGACCTTTGCCTTTCGCGGGAAAGTGCTCTACCATCTGAGCTACCGAAGCACGACTCACGCCCGGTACTCACAGCTTTACTTCTGCCAGTATCCGTCTCCTACCTTCCAAACTTTACAGAAGCTCTCCTGCGAACCTTGCAGAACTAGCACTCCTGAAAGAAAGGATAATGCGGAGACATGGCTTAGCCACAGCCTGGGGGATGTTTCCAGAATGAGATTTTCACTCTGCAGCGGAGTGTGCGCTGATATGAAACTTCCTTTCCAATCAACAGTCCAATGGCGGTGTTGACGGGCCCAGGCGAGGTGTAAAGCTTCGTGTCGTGCAGTCATCAAGGGTACACCAGTCGGCCTTCGGCTCCGAAAGCCCATATCGATGACGTTTCTTTGAATGGTTCGCATGCAAATACTTATTGATGGCCCAGCACTGAAATCTCCAGCAAATTGGGAAAGGTTTGCACTTCTGTCACGTTGAACGATTCTCTTCAGTCGTTGTTGGTCCCGTTCTTGCTGTAAATTTTCCACCCGCAGCGATGTTGGAAATTGGATGTTTTACCGGATTCCTGATATTCCCGGTACACTGATGAAATGGTCGTACGGGAAAAACCCCACTTCATCGCTACCTCGCAGATGCTGTGTCTCATAGCTCGTGCGCCGACTGCAATACCACGTTCAAACTCACTTAAATCTTGATAACCTGACGTTGTAGCAGCATTAACCGATCTAACAACTGACACTGACGCTGGAATGACGAGCCTGTCCTTGGCTCGTGGTGGTGCAGTATAGACAAAAATTTGTCATTCCTCCAGTTCCTGTAAGAGAGAGAAATATACACTCCTGGAAATGGAAAAAAGAACACATTGACACCGGTGTGTCAGACCCACCATACTTGCTCCGGACAATGCGAGAGGGCTGTACAAGCAATGATCACACGCCCGGCACAGCGGACATACCAGGAACCGCGGTGTTGGCCGTCGAATGGCGCTAGCTGCGCAGCATTTGTGCACCGCCGCCGTCAGTGTCAGCCAGTTTGCCGTGGCATACGGAGCTCCATCGCAGTCTTTAACACTGGTAGCATGCCGCGACAGCGTGGACGTGAACCGTATGTGCAGTTGACGGACTTTGAGCGAGGGCGTAGAGTGGGCATGCGGGAGGCCGGATGGACGTACCGCCGAATTGCTCAACACGTGGGGCGTGAGGACTCCACAGTACATCGATGTTGTCGCCAGTGGTCGGCGGAAGGTGCACGTGCCCGTCGACCTGGGACCGGACCGCAGCGACGCACGGATGCACGCCAAGTCCGTAGGATCCTACGCAATGCCGTAGGGGACCGCACCGCCACTTCCCAGCAAATTAGGGACACTGTTGCTCCTGGGGTATCGGCGAGGACCATTCGCAACCGTCTCCATGAAGCTGGGCTACGGTCCCGCACACCGTTAGGCCGTCTTCCGCTCACGCCCCAACATCGTGCAGCCCGCCTCCAGTGGTGTCGCGACAGGCGTGAATGGAGGGACGAATGGAGACGTGTCGTCTTCAGCAATGAGAGTCGCTTCTGCCTTGGTGCCAATGATGGTCGTATGCGTGTTTGGCGCCGTGCAGGTGAGCGCCACAATCAGGACTGCATACGACCGAGGCACACAGGGCCAACACCTGGCATCATGGTGTGGGGAGCGATCTCCTACACTGGCCGTACACCTCTGGTGATCGTCGAGGGGACACTGAATAGTGCACGGTACATCCAAACCGTCATCGAACCCATCGTTCTACCATTCCTAGACCGGCAAGGGAACTTGCTGTTCCAACAGGAGAATGCACGTCCGCATGTATCCCGTGCCACCCAAAGTGCTCTCGAAGGTTTAAGTCAACTACCCTGGCCAGCAAGATCTCCGGATCTGTCCCCCATTGAGCATGTTTGGGACTGGATGAAGCGTCGTCTCACGCGGTCTGCAAGTCCAGCACGAACGCTGGTCCAATTGAGGCGCCAGGTGGAAATGGCATGGCAAGCCGTTCCACAGGACTACATCCAGCACCTCTACGGTCGTCTCCATGGGAGAATAGCAGCCTGCATTGCTGCGAAAGGTGGATATACACTGTACTAGTGCCGACATTGTGCATGCTCTGTTGCCTGTGTCTATGTGCTTGTGGTTCTGTCAGTGTGATCATGTGATGTATTTGACCCCAGGAATGTGTCAATAAAGTTTACGCTTCCTGGGACAATGAATTCACGGTGTTCTTATTTCAATTTCCAGGAGTGTATATTAACACTCTTGTCAATTGGTCCTGTCTGGTTTTACCTGAAAAAGAGAAAGACACACTCTGTTGAGGGATTAGTAAAACTTAATCCCTCAGCAGGTCAGGCCAACGCGTGTTTGGCCTGTGATGTGGTTGTTGGCCCAGTCCACGGATGAGCCGGTTGCGGGAGTGTTCCGTCCTCTCGTAGAACTTCCTGGCGATGGCGCGTAACCTTTCTCGTAGAGGCAGGACCCCGGTGTCCTCGTGGAGTTGGCGCGCGAAAAGCGCCTCGGAAGATGCATAGCAGTCTTCAGAGCACGGTTCAGTATCCGTTGCAGAGTCACAATGTGAGCATCTGCGGCTTTCCCCCAGGCCACGGCCTCATACTCTAACAGTGGGACAACCAATGTTACGTAAAGCATGATGCCGTGTTGCTGTGGCAATGACGACTGCGGGTTTAGCAGTGGATACAGGGCGCGGTGGCGTCCAATTGCTTTCTCCTTCACATCACGGATGTGATGCTTCCAGGTGAGCCTGCGGTCTAGGGTAACCCCTAGGTATTTCGCCGTCCCTCTCCATGGGATAGGTTCTCCCAGGATTTCGAGCGGCGTAAGCCCTGGCGGCAGAAGTCTTCGAGTGAAGACGACTGCCTGGCTCTTTGTGGCGTTGAATTTCAACCGCCACTTTGTTGCCCATGAGCCCAAGGCGTCGCACCCGCGTTGGAGGCGGTTTCTCAGCACTTGGGCGTTCATGCTGCGCGTGAACATGGCTGTATCATCAGCGTACAGCGCCAGTTCGACTCCTGCCACTTTCGGCGCGTCTGCAGTGTACAGGGAGTACAGCGAGGGGCCGAGAACCGACCCCTGCGGCACCCCTGCACGTATCTGCCGGTCTGTGGACGTACCGTCGTCAGCCCTCACGTGGAAGATTCGTTCGGACAGGTACGACCGCAGCAACGTCATGTGAGACGTCCGTATCCCTTGTTCACAAGGTTTGAACTCGAGACCGTCGTGCCACACCGAGTCAAAGGCTCGGGAGGCGTCGAGGAACACTGCGCCAATGAATTCCCTTGTTTCCAGTGCCCTCATGGCCGGTTCTAGCACCCGCAACAGGTGGTGGGTGGTGGCATGCTCTTCTCGGAATCCGAACTGTTCGTCCGGGACGATGCCCTCCTGGGTGACGTGTCGCATCAGTCTTCTCGCGTACAGCCCCTAGAAAACTTTCGAGAGGGACGGGAGTAGACTGATAGGTCGGTAGCTCGATACCTGGCGTGGGTCCTTGCCGGATTTCAGAATGGCCACGACCTCCGCGTGTGTCCACGCACAAGGGTAGTTACCCTATTGGAGAATCTCGTTGAAAACATCGGCAAGTTGTCGGTGTAGGCCTGGCGAAAGGTTCTTCAGCAGGAGGTTTGTGACGCCATCGCTGCCTCCGGCCTTCTTGGGGTTCAGCGAGCGTAGCCGCACAGCAAATTCTTCCTCCGTTATCGGCTCGATAACGTCGCTTTCCTCCCTTGCGGCGCGGAAGGTTGGTAGTTGCTCGTGGACCCGCCGTATGTGGTCGTCGTCGTGACGTCGGCCACCGGTGTGAAGTTAGCTGCAAAGGCGTCAGCCAGGACGCTGGCTTTCGCGTCGGGGTCGCTGGCGAAGTCGTTCCCGACCTGTAAGGGCGGTATTCGCTGTCGCTGTCGTAGGAAGGACTTTACCACCCTCCATGCACTGCAATCCTCAGGATTGAGGGTAGACACAAGGTCTTCCCATTCCTGGTTCCGGTGATGCTCGACTGCTGCCTTAATTTCCCGTCTCATGCGGTTTAATCGGCGCTTCGTGTCTGGTTGGCGAGTGAGCTGCCATTCACGAAACAGTCGGTTCTTATCGGTGATCGCGTCACACACTTCTTGTCTTATACAGGCGATGCCGACCGCAGCGCCGTACTCTGCATGTTTACATGTCTCTGTATTTGAATATGCATGCCTATAGCAGCTTTTTGACGCTTCATTGTATAATGCTACTGATTTGGATACGACAAAATCATCTTGAAGACCTATGAGAGAGATCGGTAGTCCAGGAAACCATGGAAAAACCTAGAGTGGGCATCCCAACTTCGTGTCTCCTCCGTGAGGGCAAACATTCTCAGCAGTGTATTCCCCATGGATTTTGAGGTAAATATCACACAGTCTGGTGTCTAAGGGGCTGTGAAATTCCATCGTTGCTTTATCTGCCAGCCAAACAATAATGAAGGGATTTTCTGCTGCGTGTAATTCCAGATTTAAACTGGATGGTCAGAAACAATCTGAAAAGCTTTGAAATGATATTGCCGACTATGTTGTGATGGGAAATAATTGTTAAGAAAAAGGAGTTGCACCGTTTCGGAGTTAATTAGGACTGAAGTTAGCCAATCAGGCGGTTGCACACGGAAATTGCCACCTGCCAGATAATATGTAGTGTCCGTTGTATTCATAGCGATGATCATAGCGCGTGAGACAGCTCAAACTTTAGCTCGAGTTCGATCACAGACCCATTTTCAGTTTTTTTATCACTGTCTTGTTCGGTTTCAAAAATCAAACAAAGAAAGCGTTTGACGAAAACGTCTCTAGAGAGCCGCTTGAATTTTCGGCGTGACGGTATGATTGGCTATCTTCAATGCTAATTAACTCGGCAACGGTGTAACGAATCTGTTTTTTTCTTAACAATTATTTCTCAGCATAACCTACTCTGCAACACCTTTATAGGCATTTCTGTCTGTTTCTGACTATCCTGTATACTGACAAACTCTCGCAGTAACCGAAATGCTAACCGTTTATTGTTATATCCACATTTATCGATGTATCCACAAATACTTGTGTTCACGTAACTGTCATTAGGGGTTTGTTTTTAACCAAGGGTCGACGTTAACAAGAAATTCACATAACCTCTGCGACAGCAAATGTGAAGTGTGTCCCATGTGTTGACTGATTTTCTTGTAGTTGATCACTGTTTGTTTCTCCGGTGAAACCACACACAGACGCAACCATAAGCAAAGAGAAACAAAGCATGAACTTTCAACAAACCGTCCATCCGTTCAGCTCCTGCTGTCTCTGACTGAATTACGATGTCATCACCAAATTTTTATTTCTTCTAGTTGAGGCTTGATCTCCTTACCATATTTCTCCATGTTTAACTTAACTGCTTGCTCAGTAAACAGATTTAACAACATCGTGGATAGGGTACAACCCTGTCTCACTAACTGCTTCGCTTTCATGTCCTTCTATTCTTATAACTGCAATCTTGTTTCTTCAGAAGATATAAACAACATTTCGCACCTTGCATTTGATCTATGCTACCTTGAGACTTACAGCATGATCTAAAACTTAATTTATACCTACAAATGTTATAAATCTAAGTTTGTTTACCGTCTGTCTAGATTTTAAGGTAACTCGTAGGGCCGTTATAGCCTCGCGTGTTCTCACATTTCTCCGGGAGCGAAACTGTTCTCTCTGGAGACTTCTCTGTTCTAGTGTCAGTGTTTTCTATGACATGTTAAACTGATAGTTCGCTAATATTCCCACGGTATGCATCTGCTTTCCTTGTTCTTCTTGAAGTCTGAGAGCTTGTCGCCTGTTTCATACACTGGCTGACAAAAGAGTGAAAGTCAGATATGATCAGCCGTGAATGTGACTTATTGCAGGTACACACCATCGACAGAGATGTAAAGCATTAGAGTTGCAATTATCTGTGACATGTAGAACGGCCGGTAGAGTGCATTAGTGTTGTTCGCATTTAGTATAGTTGCCAGGCCTGGTGTGGTGCATAAAGGATGCGAACAGATTCAGATGTGGAGTGATCACTGTGAAGTGTACGAAAACGCCACGCAGTCGGGTGAGACAGAGTTATCAGCACCTGACAGAGTTTGAAAGTTGTCTCATTTTTGGCCTCCATTTAGCCGGATGGAAGAATATTGAATTATATATGAGGTTCATTCAAGTGAAACATGGTCAGTGTGTCTACCTTTGTCTTACACGTAAGGTGGCACCACGTAACTGTGGGAATGGTGGCGCCATCTGTTGGTAGAGAGACTGACGCGTGCGTACCGTCTGATGTTGCATAGTGCTAGTGTGGTTTCACGCCGAAGAGGAGGTCACACAAGCTATCGTCCACATAAGGCGAGTAAGCAGGAGCAACGAGGAGTGATTCAATTTTTGGAGGCGTAGAGAGTTGGAGGCCGTCAAATGTATCGACGGATGAAGGCTGGGTACCATGAGTATAGTTTGAGCCGTTCAAGTGTTGTGGAATGGCGCAAATAATTTCTTGAGGGGCGCGAGTCACTGGAAGACGATGCTCGTCCTGGACAGGCTCATCGTGTCATCACAGGGGAAATGGTTGCGGAAGTGATTGCTTTAGTCTTGGATAACTCGAGAATCACCGTGGATGAGATCCATCAGTTACTGGGTATTATCTTGGGCACCGCCCACACCATAATGCTTCATCACCTGAAATTTCGCAAAATCTGTCCGCAGTGGATTCCATATCAAATGACCGCCGAACTGCGCAATACACGAATGGCGCTGACTTTGAGTCATCTGCAACGTTTTCATGAGGAGGAATACGGATTTCTGTCGCGAATCGTCACAGGTGACGAAACACGTCACCATTTTGAACCGAAAAGCAAGCGTCAGAGCAAGCAGTGAAAACATGCCACTTCACCATGCACACAAAGAAATCAAAGGCAATGCACACCAGTTCTGTTAGGGCAATGATGTCTTTCTATTTTGACCGCTTACCGAGTTCCTGAAAAGGGGAACCACCATCAATGCCCAGCGTTATCAATTCACTTTACAGAACCTTAGGCGAGCCATCACGTCGAAACGCCGAGGCATGTTATCCAATGGCGTTATCCTCCTGCATGATAATGCCCACCCACACACAGCCAATGCGGTGAAGACGAAATTGCAGCAGTTTCGATGGGAAGTGCTGAAACATCCACCGTAAAGTCTCAACCATTCACTGTGTGACTTACATGTCTTTGTACTTCTAAAACAAGCTATTCGTGGACTTCGATTCGCAGCGGACGACGAAGTGTGTGACTTGGTCCAGGCCTGGGTCCGAAAGCAGCCTACTAGCTTCTTCAAGGATGGAATCGACCGGCTAGTGTCGCAAAGGGATAAATGTGCAAACAGTTTTGGCGACCATTTTTGAGTATGTGTTCTGTGTTTAACTACACTTTTGAGTTAATAAAATCATTACCACTGTTTTACACTAGTGATCGGATTTAATTTGCATGACTCTTATAGATTTGTGGGGCATTTTGATGTGGCAGTGAACCGCTTTGACGCTGCTTGGGAACGTGAGGGCAAGCATCTCGTCGTCATGGTTCCTGTCAGCCACGTCTGATCAGCACGAGGAGAAAATGGTTCAAATGGCTCTGAGCACTATCGGACTTAACTGCTGAGTTCATCAGTCCACTAGAACTGAACTACTTAATCCCAACTAACCTAAGGACTTCACGCACATCCATGCCCGAGGCAGTATTCGTACCTGGAACCGTAGCGGTCACGCGGTTCCAGGCTGTATCGCCTAGAACCACTCGGCCACTCCGGCTGGAAGCACGAGGAAAGATCGCCGTATTGAGACCAAGCACATGGCGACCGCTTCACAGCTGCGCCTTCCAAACCAGGAACAAATAGCTGACACTGTGCTGTATTTTGTGTCATCCCAACTACTGAAGGGCCACGTAGCAGCCGGGCTACGGAGTTGCCGCCGCGCGCGTAGTTTGCAGTCAACATCACAACACAAAGAGCTGCGTTTGGTACGGTGCCGTGACCGGTAAGCATGATGTGCCTATGAATGACATAGCAATGTGTTCAGCTATGAATCGCAGTTGTTACAATTTAGTTTGGTTTGGGGCCGCAGCGTCTAAAGCTTTTGTAAAGGAAAACATGGACCCTCGTATGCTACAATATTCTGTATTAATGTGGATAACCGTTACATGATGTATTACAACAGACGTGGCCTATAAAGAAAATTATGATTCCACATATGAAGCTCCATTTTGTACAGTCCGTATGTGGATGAAAACCGTGTCAGTATATTACTCTATCACATGAAAATCCATGTTATCTGTAACCAGTCGCTATGCAAACTTATAGGTTACATGTGTTGTCATGTAGTCGTGTATTACAATGACATGGGTTTGATCCATATACAGTGTTGTGTGTGGACTATGCAAAAGTGACGTCACATCTAGAACAGTAATTTGATTTATGTGTCACGTATACTGCAACAAATCATGTGGTTGAAAATAACATAAACGGCGAAATCGTCCGATCGCACCATTAGTAAAGAGCATTAAAGCCTACAATGAAACATATTTTTCTTTCCAAAATGGCAGTCTCCTATTGTCAGGGAGGACCATGGTCGGCGAGTATGGCCGCGATCTGAGAGATGGTCCATTCATCCAGGCATGCGGTGTTACTCTTGGTGTCTTGTTGTGGGTACTCATGGGATATGTCTCCAGGTTATGGCTGTTAGTGATTGGAGGAATTATTACGGCACAGTGGTGCGTCACGGATATCTTGCATCCTAATATATTATGCCTCTTGCGACAACATAATGATAGCGTTTTTCAGTAGAACAATGCTCGTCTACACGGGACAAGTGTCTCCACGAACTACCTTCGTGTTGTTGTGGTTCTCCCAAGGTCAGAAAATTCCCCAAATCTGTCCCCCACATGACACGTGTAGGACCAGTTCGGATGTCAACTCCGTTTCAGGATGTTAAATAGCAGTTGCAGTAATTGTCGACTAGCTGGCCTCAGGAAGGATACGACGGCTTTATGGTGTCTTTCCCAATCGAATCAGTGCATCTACACAGGTCAGAGAGTCGTAACGTAATACTGGCAAGTGAGCTCATACGGCCAAGTCCTTTGTAAATTTGACTAGGCTTTGTAATCAATGAAATAACATCACATACCCTTTCAAGCAGTGAAATTTCATTTCGTTCCCTACTCTCGTTACAGGTGCTTCACTCTTTTTGTCAGGCAGTGTAAAGGTGGTTCGATAAGTCTGGTAAAAAAGCAAGAAAAAAAGGTTTGTTTCTTCAACAGCTCACCTTACTTCTCATTTGAGGGAATGCACTTGGTCCAGCGATGCTACATCTTTTCCAGCCCATCGGAAAAATAGGTTCTGTCAAACACTAGTTGACTGCATCTATCACTTCATCGTTTAATGAAACTTTCGAGTTAGGCAACAGGAAGAAGTCACTTGGGCTAAGTCTAGAGTATAATGTGAACGGGGAACCAATTCAGAGCCGAATTCAAGCACTTTCGCCACTATTACCGCTGATGTGTTGGCTATTGCGTTATCTTCGTGAAGGAGCACTTTTCTGCGTGCCGACGTTGGTCTTTTTTTAGCCGCCACAGGTTTCAGACGATCCAACAATGAAATATAATTCGGTCCAGTTTTGGTTCTGTCCTTTTCCAAGTAGTCTATGAGAATTATTCCTTAGGTATTCCAAGAAACAGGGCCATGACCTTACCTGCTGGCAAAATGGTCTTCGCCTTCTTCTGTGCACTTTCAAAAGCGTTTGCCATTCTCTTGACTGCTGTTTTGACTCTGATGTCCAACGATGGATCCAGGTTCGATCAGAAGTCACAAATCGGTGCAAAACGACCTGCGGATTGTGATTTAGCATCGCTAGACATTGTATGGAGATGTTATGCCGGATGCGCCTTTGATCAGTGGTGAACGATCGCGGAACCCGCCTCGACACAGCTTCTTCGTAGACAACTCTCCGTGCAGAATGTTACGTACTCACTCCGGTCAGACGCCTAGAGTCTCAGTAATGTCACTGATTTCTATTCGGCGGTATTACGTTTTCATTTCGTGGAATTTGACAATGGTTTCCTTTGTGGTGATGTTAATTGGATGGTCGGAGCGCGCTTCACCTTCGGTGCTTGTCCGACCACGTTTAATTTCAATATTCCAAAAGTGACTAGTCTTCAATGGGGTGTAGAGTCCACGTCAACTTCATCCAGTTGTGTTTTGATTTGTGCGACAGTTCAACACTTTAAATGAAAATCGTCAACAACAGCACGAAACTCCCCTTCCTCCGTCTTCAGCCACAGTCCACGCAGTGACCAATACAGGCGGCCGTCAACAATGAACGGTGCTCAGTACAAAGTCGAAATTCTGTACACGATTCCTGGAACAATCAAGCTTACCAACAGTGAAGGCACAACAAAATTGTTCCATTCTTTCGCGGAAATTTACTAGACTTATCATACCTCCCTAGTATGCCTTTAAGCAACGTAGTATGAAATTGTGTGGACGCTGTCGGTGCCAAAGATGGAGTAGGCTGCTGGGGTGACGGTGTGTTAGCGTCGGCACCATGGAGTTCTCATGACGTCACAAACTTGAAGCCGACCCAAATGAAGACTCGCCATGTTAGCTACCCCAAAACATTCGTTCCTGGTGGTTTGATTCCGTGTAGTCGTGAAGTGTTTTGAAAAAAGTGCCGGCTTGCCTCGCTTACGGGTGTACAAATCGTTCTGATTGTAGTCTAAAGTTTAAACAAATCACATTTCATTCTTAAGTGGACGTATTTAAGCGCTATTTTCTTATATATACTTGAAATTCTGATGCACTGCAAAGTTTTACAGTATGGTTTTATTTCTGTGATTTGACTTTAGATTTCCTATCAGTCCAACGCAAAAAGAGCTCTCTGGAGGTGGGCAATACACTTGGTTCTTATTGTTTGGTTATTCCCAAGTAACTGAAAAGTCCTGGCAAGGAATATCCTGGAAATGGGGACTAATGTTTTAATATGCAATAATTTAATATGAAAGTAATGTAATTATATGTAGTTAATTAAATCTTCAGTAAAACGTGTGGAACACTTGTTACAGTGGTTAAATTATAAGTACCTAGAAGGTTACATATTTGTGAAAGCAAAGTTCCATATCTAAGTCCAGGCTACTTACATGATTACATTAATCACTGTGCTGTCGTGTTACCCTGTACATTGCTGTTATTTGCCACACTGAATGTCACTTGGTAGGCCCAATTTAAAAACAAAGCAGGTGTGAAACTACAATGCGGATGACAAACTTAAATTCAGTTCTTTTCCTGCGTAATTTAACGAATCTTTCACTTCGATGACATGACAGCTGGCTTGTTTATATCATCCCTACATACATCTAAGTGACATCAAAGGAAATAAGGTAAGTTTCTTGCAAATTTGAACATTTAAAATTAGCATTTGACTTGAAAATGCATCGAATATAAATCGGTGCCTCTAAACTAGCAATCATTGCTTTTGGATTTCTGGCTTTGTCAATTATCGAGACAAACACAACGAAAGTGAATAGAAATGGATTACGAAAGCACGTTTTCCATAGCACATACTTCTCCTCGCTTATTCGAAGTGTATAAACAAAAAGGAATTACAGTACTGAGACCAGAAGCGTCATATTTTCGTGTCGTATTGCTGTATCGGATACGCATTTATGACCAGAAAAAATTTGAAGTTGCGTTCCTTATGCTGTGTTGTTCACTAAAACAGTGTAACATCAACTATGTAAAACAGTTATCGCGTAAACACGACAGAAATAACGAACAAGAAGTAATTGTAAACACTCGTGTGCTAATGTTTTGGGGTATCCAAGATGGCGGCAGACCCCGCCCACTGGCTTCAAAACAACGTACAGAAGCGTAAGTCTGCAGCGCCATCTACCCTTATTCTGCCTGCACGGTCGGCGCAGGGCCTGGTGGCTGTGGCGGGTGTGCGCGACATGGCGGACCGCGAGGTGGGCCAGCAGCGCAAGGCCGACGCCGTGCTGAGGACGCCGTTCGGCTGGCTGCGGGGGGTGCGCCTCATTATGGGCTTCGACTTCAACGAGAACGTGAGTGCCGCCGCTTTATGCACCCCGCGCCCTGCCACGAAAGGAGCGGCCTGCCCCCAGATGGAGATGGGGCAGCAGCCGTCACGGAGCCCCTCAGCCGTAGCACTCCCAGGTGGCGTTCATCCGTTTTTCTAGTCCGCTCCGCTCCTCTCGTATCGAAGGCTGGCTTTAAAGCCAGCTGCTTCGCTCGCATTTGTGTGGTAATTAATCAAAAATAATTTTATAAACATTCATCGGGCATACTGAAAAAGTAATGTATAAATGAGCCGTTTCCTTTTTATACGCAATTCTGAAAAAGTCAGTTTCACGTAGTTTTCTTTGATTTATCAAAATATCCACGGGTGTACTGCCGGTCTACAGTGTCCAACGGGCACAATATTTCGGCGATCAAACATGTCGCCATCATCAGGTGAACTGACGGACTGAGCTCCTGTGAACGTGCCGGCACGGAGATCCGTACGCTATGGCTGCTCAGGGGGAACTGACTTCGGTCGCTGCTGCTCTCATCTATTACTTTCCCCTCTTTGGGGAAGTTTGAGGGGGAGTTTGTAGCCTTACGGCTTTTACTCCCCTGTATACTTGTGTGTGTTATTATGTCTGTACTTTTTTGTGTCTGTGAAATATGATGATTGTTCTGTGTGTGTCTGGTACTTGCCTGAGGTTTGGCGAGATGATTATTGTTATATGGGGAGGAACAGGATTAGGGATTGGTTATTGGGATTTTCTCTTCGACTTAATCGTGGAAGATCGTCATCGGGCGCTTGTGCTTATCGCGGGACTTGTCATACCGACCTAGGGAGTGGATGAGCGCGTTTCCGGATCTGGAAGAACCCTCATAGAAGGCCCTTGCCAGATCCTGGAAACGCTCTCTAAGGAGTGGGATTTCAGCTGCTGCGTGCAGGTCGTCTGTGGGGAATCCAAGGGGCAGATGCAGTGCCCTCCTGAGGGCGCGGTTCTGCAGCCTCTGGAGTTTGTCCAGGTGCTGCTTCGCCGCGTATCCCCAAACAGGGCACGCATATTCCATTACTGACCGGATCAGGACCTGGTATACATTTACTGCTACTGGGCAGGGAAGGGAGCTTGTTGTGTTCAGGATAGGGTATAGGATGGACATTCTGACGCAGACCTTCTTGTGGACCTCGTCTATGTGGGGTTTCCACGTAAGACGAGAGTCCAAGGTTACGCCAAGGTACTTGGCGGTTCTGCGCCAGGGGAGTTGGGTTCCATTTAGGTGAAGGTGGAGGGGGGCACGTTGAGGAGGTTCGCGCCTTCCGAGCCTACGGGTAATCAGCATTGCCTGCGTCTTCTCAGAGTTGATGGTGATGCGCCAGCGACGGGCCCAAGTTTCTGTGTCATCTAAAACCTTTTGTAGCCTACGGATGACCAGGTCCTTGTTCGCGTTTCTCGTGTAGAAGGCTGTATCGTCAGCAAACTGCGAAGTGTGCACCAGGGGGGCCGTTGGAGTGTCCTTAGTGTACAGACTGTACAATACGGGCCCCAGGACCGATCCCTGTGGCACCCCAGCACGAATACGCCTTCTGCTGCAGGTGGCAGTTTCTACTTTGACAGAGAAAGTCCTATTTGTGAGATAGCTCTTGATCAGCTGAACTATGCTCCCAGGAGACCCTTGTGTGTACAACTTGTAGAGTGGTCCTATATGCCATACTGAATCGAAGGCTTTGGCTACGTCTAGTAGCACTATCCCGCAGTAGCCTTGCTGGTTGAAGCCCTCTGTGGCTGCTTCAACCATTCTCATGACCTGTTGTGGGGCAGAGTGGTTCTGTCGAAACCCAAACTGGAAATCCGACAGAATTTGCTCTCTGGTAATATGTTCTTGTATGGGTCCTAGCAGGAGGCGCTCATAGGTCTTGCTGGGACTGGCTTCGGTCGCCGCGGCGGCCGATTTAAGTACCCTCGGCCCGCGGCGCACTCCCTCCGACGTCAGCGCCCCGCGCCACTGTCGCGCTGTGAACCAGATTGCGACGGCGTCTGAGATGACGTCAGTGTGATGGCTCTGTTCGCCGTGGTTGTCACAACTATATGTTTGCTCGATTTACTCTTGATTAACCCAACTGCTGGTTCCCAAGCCTTGCTAAGATTATAGCCACAGTCACGGTTTATGAGGTCGTCATTGGTGCGAATTTCGATGGCCTCTCTAACAACGCTGTTCCAGTATCTCGACGTCTGTACCAGAATCCTCGTGTGTTCATACTCCATAGCGTGATTTTCCAACAATGTTCAGCGACCGCCGACTTGCTCGATATATCTGTCGAGTGTGCCTCTGGTGTTCACGGCATCGATCCTCGACGGTACGCATCGTCTGACCAATATACGACTTGCCACAATGATACGGAATCTGGTACACGCCGGCCTTCCTCAGACGTCGAGTATACTGGGACAGCGTTGTTAGAGAGGCCATCGAAATTCGCACCAATGACGACCTCATAAACCGTGACTGTGGCTATAATCTTAGCAAGGCTTGGGAACCAGCGATTGGGTTAATCAAGAGTAAATCGAGCAAACGTATAGTTGTGACGACCACGGCGGACAGAGCCATCACACCGACGTCATCTCAGACGCCGCCGCAATCTGTTCCACCGCCCGACCGTGGCACGGCGAGCGGACGGCGGAGGGTGTGCGCCGCGGACCGAGGGTATTTAAATCGGCCGCCACCGCGACCGCAGCCATACGCGGCAAAGCAGCCATACGCGGCAAAGCAGCACCTGGACAAACTCCAGAGGCCGCAGAACCGCGCCCTCAGGAGGGCATTGCATTTACCCCTTGGGTTCCCCATAGATGACCTGCACGCCGCAGCAGAAATCCCACTCTTGAGAGAGCGCTTCCAAGATCTGGCAAGGTCTTTCTTTGAAGGTTCTTCCATATCAGGAAACGCTCTCATCCACTCCCTAGGTCGGTATGACATGTCCCGCGATAAGCAAAAGCTCCCTATGACCACCTCGACGATTAAGTCGAAGAGAAATTCCCAACAGCCAATCCCTAATCCTCTTCCTTCCCATGTAACACCAATTATCCCGCCTACCTCAGGCAAGTACCAGACACAGATACAACAATCATCACTATATCACAGACACTAAAAAACTATAGAAAAATCACATACACAGGTTCACAGGGGAGTAAAAGCCGAAAGGCTACAAACTCCCACCTCACACTTCCCCAAAGAAGGGAAAGTACAAGATGAGAGCAGCCACCGAAGCCAGTTCCCCCTGAGCAGCCATAGTGTACGGATCTCCGTACCGGCACGTTCACAGGGGCTCAGTCCGTCAGTTCACCTGATGATGGTGACATGTATGATCGCCGAAATATTGTGCCCGTTGGACACAGTAGACCGGCAGTACACTCGTGGATATTTTGATTATCAAATACGCCGGGAGAAACTCAAGAATCACTTCTTTGATATAGATCACGAACTGCAACACATTCTAAACTTTTCACCGTAATTAAGGCTTCAAAGGCGTGGCCTTCTCTAAATGTGCATCTGATCGGAAAGCCGTTGTGATAGTTGGAGTCCAAGATTTTTGTTAATCACGCCTTTCGCGACCTTGTGCTGATATTTCCATGGAAACCTACACCCCCTAGCACGTATTTCTTTATATCTATCCAAGAAGACAGATACCAGTTTTCATGGATTTAGCTTTTTTCTTAACATACCGAAATATTTTCTTAAATATTTTCATTCCCTATTTCACTCCATTGGGCGAGCTAAATTTCCAAAAAACGTGAAACACGTATTTTCTTATTTATGACCTAGACGCCAAACATAAATTTTCACAGATTTAGGCTTTTCGTAAAACTTTGCAATCCCCTATTCCACTCGCTTAGAGGCTGAATTTCCAAAAACAGTGAAACATTTGTCTTTTCAATTCCAGCTGATAAGCCAAATATCAGTTGTCGAAGATTTAACTTTAAAAAGACTCTCATAAAGAAATATTTTCATAAAACATTTCACCCCCATTTCACGTCTTTAGGGGTTGAATTTTTCAAAAACAATGAGAGGCGTACTTTTTCTTTGTAACAGAGATGCCAAATTCAAATTTCGTAAATTTAATTTTAGAAATTATTTCATAAAGAAATATTTTCATGAAATATTTCATCAATTATTTCATCCTCTTAGGCGTTGATATCCAAAAACAGTTCAGAACTACAGCACACGAAGTTAATTATTTTTTGGTGCTGCGATTATTTCCGTCACTGAATTTAGTTGTATCGAAATGTTGTTGTTGTTGTCTTCAGTCCTGAGACTGGTTTGATGCAGCTCTCCATGCTACTCTATCCTGTGCAAGCTGCTTCATCTCCCAGTACCTACTGCAACCTACATCCTTCTGAATCTGCTTAGTGTACTCATCTCTCGGTCTCCCTCTACGATTTTTACCCTCCACGCTGCCCTCCAATGCTAAATTTGTGATCCCTTGATGCCTCAAAACATGTCCTACCAACCGATCCCTTCTTCTAGTCAAGTTGTGCCACAAACTTCTCTTCTCCCCAATCCTATTCAATACCTCCTCATTAGTTACGTGATCTATCCACGTTATCTTCAGTATTCTTCTGTAGCACCACATTTCGAAAGCTTCTATTCTCTTCTGGTCCAAACTAGTTATCGTCCATGTTTCACTTCCATACATGGCTACACTCCAAACAAATACTTTCAGAAACGACTTCCTGATACATAAATTTATATTCGATGTTAACAAATTTCTCTTCTTCAGAAACGCTTTCCTTGCCATTTGCCAGTCTACATTTTATATCCTCTCTACTTCGACCATCATCAGTTATTTTACTTCCTAAATAGCAAAACTCCTTTACTACTTTAAGTGTCTCATTTCCTAATCTAATTCCCTCAGCATCATCCGATTTAATTTGACTACATTCCATTATCCTCGTTTTGCTTTTGTTAATGTTCATCTTATATCCTCCTTTCAAGACACTGTCCATTCCGTTCAACTGCTCTTCCAAGTCCTTTGCCGTCTCTGACAGAATTACAATGTCATCGGCGAACCTCAAAGTTTTTACTTCGTCTCCATGGATTTTAATACCTACTCCAAATTTTTCTTTTGTTTCCTTTACTGCTTGCTCAATATACAGATTGAATAACATCGGGGAGAGGCTATAACCCTGTCTCACTCCTTTCCCAACTACTGCTTCCCTTTCATGCCCCTCGACTCTTATGACTGCCATCTGGTTTCTGTACAAATTATAAATAGCCTTTCGCTCCCTGTATTTTACCCCTGCCACATTTAGAATTTGAAAAAGAGTATTCCAGTCAACATTGTCAAAAGCTTTCTCTAAGTCTACAAATGCTAGAAACGTAGGTTTGCCTTTTCTTAATCTTTCTTCTAAGATAAGTCGTAAGGTCAGTATTGCCTCACGTGTTCCAACATTTCGACGGAATCCAAACTGATCCTCCCCGAGGTCTGCATCTACCAGTTTTTCCATTCGTCTGTAAAGAATTCGCGTTAGTATTTTGCAGCCGTGGCTTATTAAACTGATAGTTCGGTAATTTTCACATCTGTCAGCACCTGCTTTCTTTGGGATTGGAATTATTATATTCTTCTTGAAGTCTGAGGGTATTTCGCCTGTCTCATACATCTTGCTCACCAGCTGGTAGAGTTTTCTCAGGACTGGTTGTCCCAAGGCCGTCAGTAGTTCTAATGGAATGTTGTCTACTCCGGGGGCCTTGTTTCGAATCAGGTCTTTCAGTGCTCTGTCAAACTCTTCACGCAGTATCGTATCTCCCATTTCGTCTTCATCTACATCCTCTTTCATTTCCATAATATTATCCTCAAGTACATCGCCCTTGTATAAACCCTCTATATACTCCTTCCACCTTTCTGCCTTCCCTTCTTTGCTTAGAACCTGGGCTGCCATCTGAGCTCTTGATATTCATACACTTGGTTCTCTTCTCTCCAAAGGTCTCTTTAATTTTCCTGTAGGCAGTATCTATCTTACCCCTAGTGAGATAAGCTTCTACATCCTTACATTTGTCCTCTAGCCATTTTGCACTTCCTGTCGATCTCATTTTTGAGACGTTTGTATTCCTTTTTGCCTGCTTCATTTACTGCATTTTTATATTTTCTCCTTTCATCAATCAAATTCAATATTTCTTCTGTTACCCAAGGATTTCTAGCAGCCCTCGTCTTTGTACCTACTTTATCCTCTGCTGCCTTCACTACTACATCCCTCAGAGCTACCCATTCTTCTTCTACTGTATTTCTTTCCCCTATTCCTGTCAATTGTTCCCTTATGCTCTCCCTGAAACTCTGTACAACCTCTGGTTCTTTCAGTTTATCCAGGTCCCATCTCCTTAATTTCCCACATTTTTGCAGTTTCTTCAGTTTTAATCTACAGGTCATAACCAATAGATTGTGGTCAGAGTCCACATCTGCCCCTGGAAATGTCTTACAACTTAAAACCTGGTTCCTAAATCTCAGTCTTACCATTATATAATCTATCTGATACCTTTTAGTATCTCCAGGGTTCTTCCACGTATACAACCTTCTTTCATGATTCTGAAACCAAGTGTTAGCTATGATTAAGTTGTGCTCTGTGAAAAATTCTACTAGGCGGCTTCCTCTTTCATTTATTAGCCCCAATCCATATTCACCTACTATGTTTCCTTCTATCCCTTTTCCTACACTCGAATTCCAGTCACCCATTACTATTAAATTTTCGTCTCCCTTCACTATCTGAATAATTTCTTTTATTTCATCGTACATTTCTTCAATTTCTTCATCATCTGCAGAGCTAGTTGGCATATAAACTTGTACTACTGTAGTAGGTGTGGGCTTCGTATCTATCTTGGCCACAATAATGCGTTCACTATGCTGTTTGTAGTAGCTTACCCGCATTCCTATTTTCCTATTCATTATTAAACCTACTCCTGCATTACCCCTATTTGATTTTGTGTTTATAACCCTGTAGTCACCTGACCAGAAGTCTTGTTCCTCCTGCCACCGAACTTCACTAATTCCCACTATATCTAACTTTAACCTATCCATTTCCCTTTTTAAATTTTCTAACCTACCTGCCCGATTAAGGGATCTGACATTCCACGCTATCGAAATATTACAAATAAAAAATACAAACTGAATGATAAGGGTAATTATCTATCTACTTGGTAGAAATACGTTGCTCTCCAGATACAGAAATTGAGTGATCACGAAAACTTTGAGAGGAGGGAATGGTAATATCTAACCAACACGCGAGTGTTCTCTTTAATACACCTTTTCTGACAAAGTATGCTTGTTATCTTGAAATTGTTTCCGAATCTGTTCTGGATTAGGCAACTGTCATGAAACGTAAACATTTATTTTTGTAGAAAATGGACATTGTAACTACAAACTGTATCATTTCTTGTTAAGCCCCAATGAAACATTTCACATGCATTTTTAAGGGATCGTAAAAAAAGCTACACTTCTCCTGCCGAACCAATAACTGACTACTTCCTTCTACTCCTATGGAACCGGTGAACTAAATGGTTTGCAACGCAAATGCAGGAGTTCACTGAACTGCTGTTATTCTGTTCCCTGTAAAACGAAAGAACGTCCAATACAATGTTTCAAACTGCATGTTGCCGTTTACCTTGCCTAATTATAAGAATGATAATAATCACATTATTATTGAGAATGCCGGCCGGAGTGGCCGAGCGGTTCTAGGCGCTACAGTCTGGAACCGCACGACCGCTACGGTCGCAGGTTCGAATCCTGCTCCGGGCATGGATGTGTGTGATGTCCTTTGGTAGGTTAGGTTTAATTAGTTCTAAGTTCTAGGGGACTGATGACCTCAGCAGTTAAGTCCCACATTGCTCAGAACCATTTGAACCATTATTGAGAATAACGGAGCAATTAGGTTATCTATAATATTAAATATGTAATACTAATACTAAAGCTAGTCCAATAGGTAAAACTAATGTTTCATTCGAGCTATCAACGAGAAAATGTGTAACTGTCTTCTCGACTTCACAATGAGCGAAATGACAGGAAGTCGGCCTTTGCCCTCAGCCACTTAACTTACGAGTTGATTTCCAACATTAACACCGCACAAATAGGAACTGTTCGATCTTGGGTTTGCCGTCGGAAATGTTTTTCTTAAATCGTACACTACGTCTTCGAAGCAACTCTTCAGCATTTTCGGTTTTTACATTGGCTATTGCTGCAAGATGCGACTGATTATATTCTTTCCCGTCTTTCAGTTTCCCACGATGGGGTGGGCTGGCAGGGTGGGTAAAACCACTAATCAGCGAAATGTTATAAATATGAAATGAAGTTTTAAAATATATAAACCACTCAGAAGTGACAATAAATGATTTTTGAAGCACACTGGTGGATAATTTTCTATGAATTTACATCGATGTTAAAATACTATCACTGGTGATAGCGTTACGATGTTGTGGTGTGATGGCGATGCTGGTGATGCATGAGAAATATAGTGATCGTGATGGTAGTGGAATGATGAGTGTGATTATGGGCACCTGTAGAACCGCAGGTAGTTCAAAATGTTCAAATGTGTGTGAAATCTTAACTGCTAAGGTCATCAGTCGCTAAGCTTACACACTACTTAACCTAAATTACCGTAAGACCAAACACACACACCCATGCCCGAGGGAGGACTCAGACCTCCACCGGGACCAGCTGCACAGTCCATGACGGCAGCGCACTAGACCGCTCGGCTAATCCGGCAACCGAAGGTAGTGACTAAAAGTCATTGCACTGAAACAGGGAGAAGGTAGAAAAAATAGAAGGATAACGTGAGGTAGAGCTCTGTGACGAGGAATGGAAAGAAGGATGTATCTACGGACGGATTTTATGGTTGAGTAGTGGAAGCTGGTTGAAGCTCCGGCAGAAGAAGATGTATGAAGATGGGACGCGGACGAATTGGCGCTGCAGGGTACGCAGATTAGTGATATTTGGGCAGGATACTGAGTGCCAGGACGGGATTTTTCTATTGATGTCCGAAGGTTCTCCTTGAAGAGGAAGTATGGTATGTAGATGAGCTACTACAGGATGGTAGTCGGGTGATGACGGCATCTGCAGAATGCCAGGCCGAGTACATGTCTTTCCAGTGTTTGAGGGGACTTGTAGAATTTAGGGGAGACGGAAAATCCAGCCAATGTTGGCACAAACTGGATGAGGGAGCATAAGTGAGGATAACAATGGAGGGATGTACCGCAGGTACGCTCAGATAGTATTTGTACTAGTTTTAGTCAACTAGAGGTTTTATTTTGGATGACAAGGAGGTGTTAGTTTCCTGTCAAAAGTTAGTTCAAATGGTTTATTTCGTTATTAAGCAAGATGAGTTGATTGTAAATGGAGAGATGGAATTCCGGACGACGTTAATGCGGAGTGGTGAGACCAAAGGTAGTGGGTTGGCTTTTCTATGTATTTACCTCAAGTTCCCGTGTATTACACCATTCAACCAGGAAATTCTACTGGCGTTGGAGGGAGCCATAGGATATTTATGTGATGCGTAGCTAGGTAGGTGGTGCCACTCATATAATGCAGGAAGTGGGCTGATGCCAAGGGCGCGTGTGATTTGTTTTCGTGAACAAGTCAAAGACAGTGAAATGGTAAATGTGTGATATATGTTGAAGAACGACAGCACAGTCGTACCACTGTGGACGAGCGGTTCTAGGCCCTTCAGTCCAAGACCACGCTGCTGCTACGGTCGCAGGTTCGAATCCTGCCTTCGGTATGGATGTGTGTGATGTCCTTAGGTAAGTTAGGTTTAAGTAGTTCTAAGTCTAGGGTACTGATGACCTCAGGTGTTAAGTCCCATAGTGCTCAGAGACATTTGAACCATCATCGAGCCTACAGCAACAGGAACCGTTTGTATGGTGATGCTTAAGAAATTTTCTGTTCCTTAGCTGCTTCCATTCATCCAAACATTATTTTCCAGCAGTAGGATGCACCACCACACCGTAGTTTACACGTTCGTGTCTTCCTGGAGCAAACAATTGAACAACGATGGATAGGGCATGATGGACCAATCAATTGACCACTGCGATCACCGGACATAAACCATCTCGATTTCATCATGCAGTGCTACGTGAGGGACATTGTATATGTCTCAACCGTACGTGACTATGGCGATCTACACAGAAGAGTTATCGTTGCAATAGCCTCCATCACCCCAGTCATACTTGTGCCCACATGGGTTGAGACAGACTATCGTCTAGACGTTTTACTGTAAAATTTTTGTAAAAAAGCTTTTTGGATTACTTTATATGATACCAGAAACAGCATGTAACTACCTACATTCTCATAGCTTTTTTTTTAAACAGCATTTGAAAATCAGGAAGATTTCATGTGGAAAAGCTGTACGTTCAACCACTTTTATAAAGGCTTTATTTTGTTTTGTTGTAGCCGTTTGCTTCAGACTGATGAAGCACGTAGCCTGGATTTCAGTTTCTGGAACCGAACATAGGTCTGTCCCTCTTTTTTTAAAAGGGTTATAACTTGGACGTGCACATTTTAATGTTCCGTTAAGGATACTGTTGTTGTGGTCATACAAGCCTGTTGTTAAATAACTGTGATAAATAGCTGTATTTTTGAGAATATCCACACTGGTTGTCGTAGCTTGGATTAGAATATCTTTATAATCTATATTCATCGCAGCTACACAATTTCGGCTGTTTCACCACTTCATATACTTATTGTTTCCTTCATATGTGTTCTGTAAAAGTAGCAACACTAACAGTAGCTCCTCAAATTGATCACCTAGTATGAGCTAAATACATGTTCCAAGGCAGTAAAGCACAAAGACCACTACTAGCACCATACGAAAGGCTAAACTAACTATAAATATACCTGTTTCCTGCCGTTTCCGCATCCTTCATAACGTGAGAAACATCTACAGACATTCGATTTCGTTTTTGAACTCCACTCAGCAGTCTCGTCACCCAGAACATGGTAAATCAAGGAGATTTCACGTGGAAACCATGTGTCATTGTGGGCGCCCGTCATTAGCAGTTTTATAAACAATAGTGCTTGACATTCCTTATCAGTATTCACGAATTTAAGCGATGTTGACTCATCAGTTGTACTGGGTCTTTTAATCAATGTTTTTATTTCAACGGAAAAATCGCTCAACTTTCATCAAATTCATGACACGATTGTGCACGATCTGCAAATGTAGTACTTCCAACGTCAACAGAAATGAGCTGCCAATGATTTTTATTTTGTTTCCTTTTCGTTACACACTGTAAAATTCAGAATTAAATTATCAAGCGAACTCAATTTTTGCAACACAGCTCTGTGGCGCCTCAGGCCTCCTGGGTGGTAATACATCTTACAGAGTAAACAATAATGCCGTCAGATGTGTTAGAACTACTTTTCAATTTGCGTTAGGTGTTGATTTCTACCTGATGGTCAGGTAAGCCTTTTCAGTGACACACTGATATCTTTTCCCTGTATTTATCATTTATTTCGTGCTGACTCGACACCGCTCCCCCACTGTGAATATCTGTCAGACTCGCAGTCCGCCTCTAGTCCGTATTTTTAATAACACGCTCTAAATTTATATTATTACACACAAACCTGCTGGGATGATAAATATCCAGCATATTTTCACGCGCACTAATTCCAGGGAGCTAAAAATTATTGCTGCTTTGAAAGCACAATTACGATAACTTCGGCTATGGCGCGAAGCGGCGTCCAGATGCCAAGCATTCATGAACGGCCTGTATATTTCGGAGCGCTGTAAATTAGCGCTATGAACAGAAAAAAATTCCATAAATCGCAGTAGCTACAGCTGCGTGGTCGTTCGTTTTTGTATTGATCGGGGCATCCGTAACGTGCTACACTGGCGGTCTGAAAAATGAATGTCCCTCACCTGACTTTCCGTTTGCAGGTACAACAAAATCTTTCTCAACTTTTCATCTACAACATAATTTTAAGCGTGTGAAATGTCTATCGCATCCTATAATGTTCAACTGCAATTTAAATAGGTAGGCAGCTGTGAATCACGTGAATATATTACTTATTACTTACTGAATATATTAAGTCAGCGGTACATGTCTGCTGTCCTACAGGTTTTGGCGTGCTTTTTTCTCTTTTGTCTTTTTATGTTCTTAATTTATTAATGGCTTTTCGGCTTCACCCACATATCAAGCGTCAGAACCATGAAACCACTAATTATTCGTTTCATCCATTTTAAGTAAACTTAAATCAATAATGTAAGGAGATGAGATATATTTACTATATTATAATGTAAAGAAAATTTTTAAAAATTCGATTTTCCTATAATATTATTTGACCCTCCGTTGTAAAATCGTATATGAGTTTATACACTTGCATCTCTTCTGGTGCTAAAGGAGTTCTAATTTGTCTTGGTAAAGCATTTCGGAACCGCGCGACTGCTACGATCGCAGGTTCGAATCCTGCCTCGGGCATGGATGTGTGTGATGTCCTTAGGTTAGTTACGTTTAAGTAGTTCTAAGTTCTAGGGGACTGATGACCACAGATGTTAAGTCCCATAGTGCTCAGAGCCATTTGAACCATTTTCGTAAAGCATTTACAGAAGACATCAGTCGCTGTATTAGTTTCTTAGTTTCTTAATACCTTCCGTTGAGCCGAAGAAAATGTGATCACTATCTTTCTCATTGCGTACTTTCAGAGGAAGAAGATATGATCATGTTGAGGCGGCGGAGACGTCGTCAGAATCACTCATGTTTGGGTAAAGGGCGTGCCGTTGTCACTATAAAGTTTCTATTGTATCTGCAACTTTGGAACCAAGACGTGATGGGAGATTAGGCACCACTGCAGCATAGTATCTGACTTTAGTTTCGTAAGACTGTTGAGGTTTCCGTTTCATCGGGCCGTGATTGTAGTCTTATGGTAAGAAGAAGATCGCTGGGCGGATTTTTCCATACAGTATTTCACTGAACGAGTGTACCCAGTTTCCTTGGCCAGAGTATCTAAATCTCATTTTCCTTTATACCACTGAGCATCCTCACACTAAAACAGGATGATCTTCTTATTTAGGAGGGACAGCGGCTGAATTGTTTCCATAAGACGATATACTAGATACTTTTTGGTAAAGTTGACATCGTTGCATTTTAACAGATTCAATACTGAGCGTGAACCTGATAAAATTGTGATCGTTTCTTCTTCCGCTTATTTTGTACTTAAAATGCACAAGATGGCTGTAAGTTATGCAGTGAGTGTGGACCTAGCTTCAGGGAGCTTTAATTTGCTTCCTCCATTAGTCTTGCCATCTACGAATGCACTTCCTGTCTCCTGTATTTGTGTAGACTCATATGTGTAAATCTGTCCTGAGGAAGGGCATGTTGCTAAAACTTTCTCATTCAGTTTATCTTGGATGAATGGAACGTGAGTCTTGATATTCAGTTTCAGTAAGTTGTTACTGTAAGGCGTGCTGACGCAGCTTATATTTTGGTGAGTGGCCACGTATTCGCGGAAAGACGAGCCTAATGGTGGTAGTTTCTTCTGAACCCAATACCTACGTGCATAACACCTGGTAGCCAGATATCTAACCTTTGTTGACAAATTATCGTTTAGGAAAGAGAAACGTTTCAACCGGAATTTTTACCGTGATATATCTCCTGCGTAGTTATAGCAGCATTTCATTTTCTTCCACCAGCAAAGCATTAGTTGGAGTCGATTTGAATGCTCCAATACCGACTCTAATAGTTTCATACTGGCACCCACCTAGTTTCTCTGGGCTGTTTTGCGTTGCTAAACCGTAACAGATGCATTCGTAGTCCTTATAACGTATAATTAGAGTGCGATGTCTGTTAACGCACCTTTTAGGATTGAACGTAACACAAATTTTCTGCACGACTTGTCTTAACGCTACGAAACTAGACCTCACCTTCAATAGTTACATGGCATTGTAAATCTTCCAGATCACCAGTGTTAACAAAGCTACAACGCATGACTTGAACTCAGTAAGTAGTAAAGGCGATGTAAAGACTTTCAGAGATGGGGCACTAGCTAAATTTTCGTATAAATATCTAAGAAAGATGGTGATGTTATACTGTAGTTTAATAAGCATTATTTCCATTAGCCTTAAGTGTTGTAAGTCAACAAGGAAAAGTTATTTCTGGATACCATGTCAGTGATCACAGCAGTTCTCCTCCCCAACTCAAGTTCAGACTGTATGCCACCATGTTTCATGTGGCGATCTGAAACTTTTATATTTTCTCTCTATAATGCTTCAACTACACGCTTGCTAAGCTCACCGCAACACAGAGAGTGATCTCCGACTACTATCTCCTGTATTCACGCTGCAACGACGTCATGAAAACATAGAAAATCTCGACTTACAACTCCAAACATTCCTGATTCTTTAAAAGCTCCCTTCTAGGTAGAAGAGCCGCGTGGAGTGGCCTGCGCGTTTAGAGGCGCAATGTCACTGATTACGCGAGTCCTCCCGACGGAGGTTCGAGTCCTCACTCGGCCATGGGTGTGTGTGTTGTTCTTAGCATAACTTAGTTTAAAGTTAGTTTAAGTAGTGTGTAATTCTAGGAACCGATGAGCTCAGATGTTTGGTCCCTTAGGAATTCACATGCATTTGAACATTTTTTCTATGAATAATAGTTTGGAAGTCAATTGCTTTCAAGGAAGTTCCAGTAGAAAAGACAACTTCCCTTCAACCGATTAGAAACATACTTTGTGAAAAGGTGATAAAAGCAATGAAGAATTTCACGCATGAGAAGATTTGTGTAAATCGTAATGTTAAGTGCAGCAGTAGTACTTGAAGTGAACACTGAAATATGTAATATTCACTAAACTACTTTACGTAGAATGTTAAGTAGACTGTTTGGTGTTGGTTTTGCTATAATAATAATAGTTTCATGTGACTCAATGGCCTGCTGCAAATCTTTCTACTGGGCGCCACATCGACTACTTGCTTGCCCTGAAGTACTCCAAATTATCCAGCCGGGGGAAAGGAGACATACTGCTAAATATGGAATCCGTGTCGTTTCTAGCGACTTCTCACACGGTGACGGGTGAAGGATAGGTTAAAATAAAGACTGAAAAACCCTTGGTCCCGCTTGTGAGTAAATGTAACAGTTACCGATGATCCGTCGTACGAAATGGGAGCGAGAAAGCAAATACCAGTATAGATCGTCAACACTAAAGGGCAATATCAGCTTGTGAGTGATCGTAAGCCGAGCTGAGTGATCCGTTATCAGGAACTAATACGTGATCACTGTTTCGGTGACATGCACGTTTGCTTTATAAGCCGCCCATATACACTGAAGAGGCAAAGAAACTGGTACACCTGCCTAATACCGTGTAAGGCCCCGCGAGCATTCAGAAGTGCCCCAACACGACGTGACATAGTATTGCTAGAGGGAACTGACACCATCAATCCTTCAGGGGTCGGCCATGGTGGCCGAGCGGTTCTAGGCGCTACAGTATGCAACCGAGCGGCCGCTACGGTCGCAGGTTCGAATCCTGCCTCGGGCATGGATGTGTGTGATGTCCTTAGGTTAGTTAGGTTTTAGTAGTTCTAAGTTCTAGGGGACTGATGACCTCAGAAGTTAAGTCCCATAGTGCGCAGAGCCATTTGAATCATTTTTTTGAATCCTGCAGGGCTGTCCACAAATCCTAAAGAGTACGAGAGGGTGGAGATCTCTTCTGAGCAGCATTTTGCAAATCATCCCAGATATGGTCAGTAATGTTCATGTCCTGGGAGTTTGATGGACAGCGGAAGTGTTTAAACTAAGAAGAGTGTTCCTGGAGCCATTCTACAGCAATTCTGGACGTGCGGGCTGTCGCTTTTTCCTGCTGGAATTGCCCAAGTCCGACGGAATGCACATAGGACGTGAATGGATGCAGGTGGTCAGACATAATGCTTACGTACTTGTCACCCATCAGAGTCGTATCTGGACGTATCCGGGGTCCCACATCACACCAACTGCACACGCCCACACTAGCACAGAGCCTCCACCAGCTTGAACAGTCTCCTCCTGACATGCAGGGTCCATGGATTAATGAGGTTGTCTCCATACCCTTTCATGTCCATCCGCTCGCTACAATTTGAAACGAGATTCGTCCTACCAGGCATCAACAGCCCAATGTCGGTGTTGACGGGCCAAGGCGAGGTCTAAAGCATTGCGTCGTGCAGTCATCAAGGGCACACGAGTGGGCCTTCCGAAAGCCCATATCGATGATGTTTCGTTGAATGCTTCGCACGCTGACACTTCTTGGCCCACCACTGAATTCCGCAGCAATATGCGGAAGGGCTGCGCTTCTCTCACGTTGAACGTTTCTCTTCAGTCGTCGTTGGTCACGTACTTGCTCGATTTTTTCCGCCTGTATCGATGTTGGTGACTTGATGTTTTACCGGATTACTGATATTCACGTTACACTCGTAAAATGGTCTTACGGGAAAATCTCCACTTCATTGCTACCTTGGAGATGCTGTGTCTCATCGCTCGTGCGCCGACTATAACACCAAGTTTAAACTAACTTAAATCTTGATAACCTGGCCATTAAAACTGCTACACCACGAAGATGACATAGTCCAGTCAAATTGCAGAAATACCTTTCAAAAGGTGGGGTAGAAGAGTTTGTTTTTACAACTCGTTCATATGGTTGGAAACGTTAGAAAACCGAGTTTTGCCAACAAAATTTCACTTGGTCAAACTTTCTGCAATCAAAAAACTTGGAAAATGTCGGCCTTTTTTCCGTTTTTTCAAAATATCTCAGTTTCAGCTGCTCCTATCGCTTAAACGTCTATTTTCTTTTTTAAAGAGCACAAAATTCTCTACAAGTTTGATTCATGCCATTTTTTTCTACTCCCAATATCTATGGCGCTACGGCGCCTCAAAAAATACCAATTTTTCAAATTTTAGCATAGGGCAAGATACCTTATTTTTGAACACTATTTTTTCAGTTTCTGTTTGTGTAGTATAAATACATTATACATCATGTTATATGTTGGAATTTACCACTTCACTCTGAAGTATTCAATTTCTCTGCATGCAACATGAGGATTGCATGGCACCCAACTTTTGTGATTCTTATATCACCTAAAGTTCACTATGGGCCACCTCAGCCCTGGTATTTGTAAAAATGTAAATATAAAAATACATCATTAAGACACATACACACACATTACTTGTAATATCGCACTTGAGACAGATATGAGCATCACTTCCAACGTTTTGATGGGCCAGGTTCCTCAGTGTCACCAGAAATACCTTGAGTTACGGATTCAGGGTCTACCTAGAGTTGATCCCAGTTTGACCTCTTCTTTAAACAGCGAGTCAGCCTCAGCAAGTTCGTTGATTGCGTGAGCGGTTTTCTCAACATCCACCATAACAGCTTCTTCACTATCTTCGTATAAAAATTTTGGCACGTTTCCACAGTTGACCCCAATACATTTCTTGCAAATTGAAGAACATTTCAAACCCGCTTTTCTGGAGGAGCACGCTCCGCCACAGTTCAGCTTGCATGAGCATGAAACAATGTGAAGAATTGCTTCAGGTGCTGGATCGTGGCTCATTATAACGGATATTGGACCGTAGTTACTGTGATTCCATCCCAATTTCTCAGGAGGTTTCCAGTTTCCCATCCAACTTTGGAATTTTTGGTAAGTCTGCAACGTGTAGGTGGCAACCGTGCAAGATTCAGTTTGCTTTTTGTGGCAGACTTGGCGAATAGCTGGTACCGCAAATGGTCTAGTTTGTGGGAACTGCTGACACCCCCACTATACAATGCGATAGTAACCTGTTTTGTTGCTGTTATTATTTCTTCACGGGTAGCATATGGTTTATTGAACGCTCAAAGCGCTGAGGTTAGGTGTTCATTTTTCGCAACAATATTGCAGCACTTAATTTTTCCTTGACCAAAAAAAGCGGATGTTGTATCACATCCGCTAAAGGCATGAGTGAACAGAATATATTCACTGTCAAACTTGTAAGATGCTGTGGAAAACCACTTGTCTTTTGCATTTCCTCTTCCTGGCTTTAAGAAAAATAAGTTTTAAATGCCTTGCCCCAAACCGGTCATGAGCACAAGCAGGTCAACGTCTTCTTCAGTGACAACACTGCCAAAATTTTTAGTTCTTGAAATGACAGGTGTTACAATCACAACGTCAGCAACTTCTTGTGCCTGGTGCACTTCAACGCTTCACTCCAGAATTTCCTTTTTAAGAAGTGTGATCAAACGCATCTTGTTTCGTTCGTTGTACAAGAACTTGTCCTGAGGGACTTGGTTCACCATCTCTGATTCAACCACAGCGTCAACCGAAGAATGTTTTTTGGACCTACGAATCCTCTCACCACTCTGTGTGCTACATTTGTCTCCCTCACATGGATACCCATCAAATACAGTAGCAAATTGAGATCCAAATTGACGTTGCAGGTAAGAAACATAGCTTTGGGCTATTGACTTTAAGCAAATATTTCGAGTCCATGTCACTTTGTGGATAAGGTACCCTCCATCAAAATATCGTTTGGCATATGGCAGTCTTAACTGCTTGGTTAAAAAGTCATCAGAATTCCCTTTTGCACATAAGAAACATTTCTCTTTGAACTTTAACTGACCTTTGTCCTGCGACCGACGAAGCACGCCTGTTGGTTCCTGAGGATGTCGATGGTTAGCTGCAATCATTCTCTCATTAATGTACTTCTTGTAGCATGCTTCATGCACCACCACTTCACTGAGAGTTTTCAAAAACGTGTGTGAGCAGACTCCGTGCGTTTAGCACTACAATCGATAAGTGTGCTCAGTCCTTTCTTTTTCACATTGCATCCACCACTCACCATAGTTTCTTCGCAAATGAAACACAAATTCATGTCAGACATATTTGTTTTCAGCACCACAACATATACAGAATGGAAGCGACTCCAAAATGTAGGACCCTTATTGTTGTGTGCTAATAGCTGTCAGCGCGCTGTGAACAATCACTAGAGATAATTGCCTTCCGCCCGCCAAAGAATAAATACGCTTTTGTTCGCTAAAGAACAATTCCTACATACTTTTTCTTATAACTGATCATTAACGTCAATCAACTGTAGAAAATGTACGGCACCTGCATGCAATCGTATTATATATTGTAGCACTAATAAACTTAACGCAATCCGACGTGAATGTGTTCGTAGTTACTGAATATGATGCTGTTTGTCCTGGCCCTGCAGCAGAGTGAGATGGTAAATTCCAATAAATAACATGATGAGTAATATGTTTGTACCACACAAATAGAAACTGAAATAACAGTGTTCAAAAATTAGGTAATTTGCCACTTTGCTCGAAATTTGAAAAATTGGAATTTTTAATGTTCTGTAGCGCCTTAGATCATTGGGAGTAGAAAAAACGGTAAGAATCAAATTTGTAGAGAACTTTGTGCTCTTTAAAAAAGAAACTAGACGTCAAAGCCATAGGAGCAAATAAAACTGAAATATTTAGAAAAAAACTGAAAAAAGTCCGATATTTTCGAAGTTATTTGACTGAAGAAAGTTTTCCCAAGAAAAATTTTGTTGGCAGAACTTGGTTTTCTAACCTTCCCAACAATATGAACGAGTTAAAAAAATAAAATCTTCTACCCCACCTTTTGCAAGGTACAGGCTTTTTTTCTGACGGTTTCACGGGACTAGCGTGCTACAGACGCGAAATTTAACCGACATGAAGAAGATACAGTGATATGCAAATGATTAGCTTTTCAGAGCATTCACACAAGGTTGGCGACGGTGGCGACACTTACAACGTGCTGACACGAGGAAAGTTTTCAACCGATTTCTCATACACAAACAGCAGTTGACCGGCGTTGCCTGGTGAAACATTGCTGTGATGCCTCGTTTAATGAGGAGAAATGCGTAGCATCACGTGTCCGACTTTGATAAAGGTCGGATTTAGCCTATCGCGATTTCGGTTTATCGCATCACGACATTGCTGCTCGCTTTCGTGGAGATCCAGTGACTGTTAGCAGAATATGCTATCGGTGGGTTCAGGAGGGTAATACGGAACGCTGTGCTGGATCCCAACGGCCTCGTATCACTAGCAGTCGAGATGACAGGCATCTTATCCGCATGGCTGTAACGGATCGTACAGCCACGTTTCGATCCCTGACTCAACATATGGGGACGTTTGCAAGGCAACAACCATCTGCACGAACAGTTCGACGACGTTTGCAGCAACATGGACTATCAGCTCGGAGACCATGGCTGCGGTTACCCTTGACGCTGCATCACAGACAGGAACGCCTAACGATGGTGTACTCAACGACGAACCTGGACGCACGAATGGCAAAACGTCTTTTTTTCGGATGAATCCAGGTTCTGCTTACAGCATCAAGATGGTCGTATCCGTGTTTGGAGACATCGCGGTGAACGCACATTGGAAGCGTACATTCGTCATCGCCATACTTGCCTATCACCCGGCTCGATGGTATTGGGTGCCATTCGTTACACATCTCGGTCACCTCTTGTCCGCATTGTCGGTACTTTGAACAGTGGGCGTTACATTTCAGATGTGTTACGACCCGTGGCTGTACCCTTCATTCGATCCCTGCGATACCCTACATTACAGCAGGATAATGCACGACCGCATGTTGCAGGTCCTGTACTGGCCTTTCTGGATACAGAAAATGTTCGTCTGCTGCCCTGGCCAGCACAGTCTCTAGATCTCTCACCAATTGAAAACGTCTGGTCAACGGTGGCCGAGCAACTGGCTCGTCACAATACGCCAGTCACTACTCTTGATGAACTGTGGTATCGTGTTGAAGCTGTATGGGCAGCTGTACCTGTACACGCCATGCAAGCTCTGTTTGACTCAATGCCCAGGCGTATCAAGACCGTTATTAAGGCCAGAGGTGGTAGTTCTGGGTATTGATTTCTCAGGATCAATGCACCCAAATTGCGTGAAAATGTAATCACATGTCATTTCTAGTATAATATATTTGTCCAATGAATACCCGTTTATCATCTTCTTGGTGTAGCAATTTTAATGGCCAGTAGTGTAGCAGCAGTAACCGATCTAACAACGGCGCCAGAAATCTTTTTTCTTATATAGGCGTTCCGGACCGCAATGCCATATACTGCCTGTTTACATATCTCTGTGTTTGAATAAGCATACCTATGTCAGTTTCTTTGGCGCTTCAGTGTATAATGTCTGGGTTATGAGTGGACGGTAATTTTCTGAAGCGATCGTTTATTGACCTTCATACGCACTTATAAACTGAATATATCGAGATAAGTTCTCTCAGTCTGTCATGCGGTTGTCATCAGCGCTAGAATGGCCTCTATTGTTCTGCGAATCGACTAATACATATATGTTTGTAATATTCGAATATTTGAAGCCATACATGATGGATAATCAAATTTCATAACAGTCTTTACTAAACAATCGCTAAGCTTCTTAAGGGAATACCTGAGTTAGGTTTCGGGTGTAAATTGCTTTCTCCGGGAGAGACATTTGGGTTGCTATTGTCTTTTGGTCCACTGACCGTCACTGAACAATCTAGACCAGTGGTCGTCAAACTGCGGTCCGCTCTTTTCACGCAGCCGTTATTAAATATTCGTGGCGTTCGCGGTTCTGAGTGATTCGTCTTTAAAGTTGCAACCAAGACCAAAAAGTCAACTAACGTTAAGAGCTTCTTAAAAGAGTCGTTACCCTGCTCAATAACAAACAATAGTGCTTACAGTGACAGTAATATTTTAAGGTGTGCTTAATTTTAAGTGACGCTGGTGATTTCGCCGATGCCTGCCTTAGGGTCAGAGGAGTAAGTAGCGTGACCACTGCGGGAGTAGAGGATTTGAGAGGGAGAATGTTTTGTTGTTTGTCTACCAGTATAGCTAGCGCACGGCACGGTGGGCGATGCACGTTGACCAGTTTTCGTCCAAAGCTCTGGGCGAGTCCATTTGTTTGTTCGGAGCGGAGGCCGATAAGTGTTTTCCACCTTTCGGCCGGCCAGCGACGGCAGAGCCGAGGCGCGCACCGTGCAGTCTTTCTCAAACGATTTTACAGAAACTATTCCGTAAAAAAATTCATTTTTGCTTTGATTAAACCTTTATATGTCAGGTTCATGATGTTGTGTCCGTTATTTCAAACGGTTCAAATGGCTCTAAGCACTATGGGACTTAACATCTGAGGTCATCAGTCCTCTAGACTTAGAACTACTTGAACCTAACTAACGTAAGGACATCACACACATCCCTGCCCGACTCAAGATTCGAAGCAGCGACCGCTCATTATTTCGTTAATTGTCATAGTTACCGCGATATTTACATGAAAGAGAGACAGTGCACAATATTCGGAAAAGTGTGCAATGGAAAACAGAGGTCGCTATGATTTTGAGTTTAGTGCATATTACATAGTATGCTGTTGCGTATGAAATTTAGCTATCATGCATTTTTCTTTAGACTTGGGTAGAGGTAACCATCTGTCACACACCTCGAGGAGATTGATGTGATGTAGCGCAGTCACTAGTAATCGCACCGCAACAGCGGTAAAGCTAGAGTGAAATATCCACAACAGTCGCAATATTTCATAAGCCATTTCAGATATCGAAATGAGATTTCGGCATGTGATAGCACGCAAAGAGGAGAGTAATTTACCATATCGTTATGTAAAACTTCATTATTTACCGTATTATTGAAATAACTGCAAACTTTTTCGGTGAAAGGATGTAATTTTTAAGCGCCATCAATAACTGGTGAAACAAGAAGTGCTGAGGGTTTCGGAACAACATAGGTGAAGACATTAGACGTTTCCTTGTTCTTCATAAGCTACTGACTTTACTTTTACTGAGTGTCTCACTTAATAAACTTAATATACCACTGTTTCAAGATTCTCTCGCAAGTATGTCTGCACAACATGTTAGTGAGGTGACACAGTGTAAGCCATCATGGATTTTGGTACAAGGAGCAAATTTTGAGATGGCTACCAGAGAAATGTGTAGGTTTTACCCAAATTCGCCAATCATGACTGTTATCTGAAAGTTGCAAATGGTTTTTTTTTTTTTTTTTTTTGTTCCTACCAAAGTGGAGGTGACAGATCTTTTTGAATGGTCACCATGCAAGTGTGAGCGTGGATGAGCCTCACTTAATATTTACAAAAAATATGAGCATGGGCTTCAGTTTAGAACCACACTGTGCCTCAAGCGGTCAGCATTCACGTATAGCGCACTGAACCATTCCCCACCACTGCCGCTCACCGCGCACTTCACCAGCCGACTACACATCTAGCGGCCACAGCATTTTGCGCGCACTATACTGACACATCCTTGGCGTGTGTGGCTCATACCGACCAGCTGATACAGTATATTATATTATTATTGTTATTATTATTATTCCTGCGAATGTTTTGTATTATCTTTGACATGTATTGTTCCTGGTCAAATGTAAGAAAGGGACTTACGGACCTAATCTACTTAGGCTAAGTAAACAATAAATGATTAAATATAAATTTTGACATGGAAATAACATGGACTCTGAATTCTCATTAGAAGGTTGGTCATCTTTAAATGAGACAATTATTTGTATAGCAAGGAACACTGAAGCAAGACTGTTGACATATAATGCAGTCGGTAGAAGGAAACTGGAATTTACATAATTTATGGATCTTTTATCACGGCGTCGACTCATGATAATAGCGCTTTTAAATATAAATACAAATATTTTTTGTAACCAAAGTCACTGACATAAACTAAAGCCAACAGCAGTTCACCACGTAACTCTAGCTCGTTGAACTTGGCAGCAGTCTGAAACACACCACAGTTTATACAAATTGTTCCGAATGGTGCCAACTTTTAACGATCAGTCCTTGGGGAATAGCGACCACCTTATCGCGCTTTTGCTACAGTTAGTCTATTCAAGGCTCATAACACAGTAATGTACTGAAGGTTGTTTTTGCTGTGGTCTTCAGTCCAGAGACTGGTTTCATGCACCTCTCCATGCTACTCTATCCTGTGCAAGCCTCTTCATCTCCCAGTACATACTGCAACCTACATCCTTCTGAATCTGCTTAGCGTATTCATCTCTTGATCTCCCTCTACGATTTTTACCCTCCACGCTGCCCTCCAATACTAAATTTGTGATCCTTTGATGCCTCAGAATATGTCCTACCAACCGATCCCTTCTTCTAATCAAGTTGTGCCACAAACTCCTCTTCTCCTCAATCCTATTCAGTACCTCCTCATTCTTTATATGATCGACCCATCTAATCTTCAGCATTCTTCTGTAGCACCACATTTCGAAAGCTTCTATTCTCTTCTTGTCCAAACTATTTATCGTCCATATTTCACTTCCATACATGGGTACACTCCATACATATACTATCAGAAACGACTTCCTGACACTTAAATCCATACCCGATGTTAACAAATTTCTCTTCTTCAGAAACGCTTTCCTTGCCATTACCAGTCTACATTTTATATCCTCTCTACTTCGACCGTCATGTTACTTTGCTCCCCATATAGCAAAGCTCCTTTACTACTTTAAGTGTCTCATTTCCTAATCTAATTCCCTCAGCATCACCAGATTTAATTCGATCACATTCCATTATCCTCGTTTTGATTTTGTTGATGTTCATCTTATATCTTCCTTTCAAGACACTGTCCATACCGTTCAGCTGCTCTTTCAGGACCTTTGTTGTCTCTCAAAGAATTACAATGTCATCGGTGAACATGAAAGTTTTTATATCTTCTCCATGGATTTTAGTTCTTATTCCAAATTTTTCTTTTGTTTCGTTTACTGCTTGCTCAATATACAAATTGAATTACATCGGGGATAAGCTACAACCGTGTCTCACTCCCTTCCCAACTACTGCTTCACTTTTATGCACCTCGACTCTTATAACTGCCATCTGGTTTCTGTACAACTTGTAAATAGCCTTTCGATCCCTGTATTTTACTCCTCCCACCTGCAGAATTTGAAAGAGAGTATCCCAGTCAACATTGTCGAAAGCTTTCTCTAAGCATACAAATGCTAGAAACTTAGGTTTGCCTTTCCTTAATCTATTTTCTAAGATAAGTTGTAGGGTCAGTATTGCCTCACGTGTTCCCACATTTCTACGGAATCCAAACTGATCTTCCCCGAGGTCGTCTTCTACCAGTTCTTTTATTCGTCTGATTCGCATTACTATTTTGCAGCCGTGGCTTATTGAACTGATAGTTCGGTAATGTTCACATCTGTCAACCCCTGCTTTCTTTGGAATTGGAATTATTATATTCTTCTTAAAGTCTGAGGGTATTTGGCTGTCTCATACATTTTTCTCACTAGATGGTAGAGTTCTGTTAGGCCTGGCTCTCCCAAGGCTGTCAGTAGTTCTTACGGAATGTTGTCTACTCCCGGGGCCTTGTTTCGACTTAGGTCTTTCAGTGCTCTGTCAAACTCTTCACGCAGTATTTCCCATTTCATCTTCATCCACATCCTCTTCCATTGCCATAATATTGACCTAAAGCACATCGCCCTTGTATAGACCCTCTATATACTCCTTCCACCTTTCTGCTTTCCCTTCTTTGCTTAGAACTGGGATTTCCATCTGAACTCTTGATATTCGTACAAGTGGCTCTCTTTTCTCCAAATGTCCCTGTAATTTTCTTGTGGGCAGTATCTATCATGCCCCTAGTGAGATAAGCCTCTACATCCCTACATTTGTCCTCCAGCCATCCTTGCTTAGCCATTTTGCAGTTACTGTCGATCTAATTTTTAGACACTTATATTCCTTTTTGCCTGCTTCAGTTACTGCCTTATTATATTTTCTCCTTTCATCAATTAAATTCAATATTTCTTCTGTTACCGAAGGATTTCTACTAGTTCTCATCTTTTTACGAACTTTATCCTCTGCTGCCTTCACTACTTCATCCCTCAGAGCTACCCATTCTTCTTCTACTGTATTTTTTCCCCCATTCGTGTCAATTGTTCCCTTATGCTCTCCCTGAAACTCTGTACAACCCCTGGTTTAGTCAGTTTATTCAGATCCCATCTACTTAAATTCCCACCGTTTTGCAGTTTCTTCAGTTTTAATCTATAGTTCATAACCGATAGATTGTGGTCAGAGTTATTGAAGGTTACCAGTTAATAACAAGATTGGTACATATGCGGCCATAAGTGCCGCCCGACCTTGTCAATATTGGCTTCGAGCAAAAAAGTTTGATAACTACTGGGCAATGCTGTGCTAGTGAAATGCGAATGGTGTCTGCTCCGACTCCTGTATAATTCTTCAATATGGAGTTAAATAATTATTGGAGGCAGATAAGGGTGGCATTGTCACTCACAATATAGCAGTACTTAAATTCAACTTGAGGATGTAATCGCCCAGCCGCCCTTCTGAGACATGGACTTGGTTAAATATCAATAAAGCAGAATGTTTTCTGCAGGAACAAAATGCAGTTTAATCTTCCTGGGACAATTCTTCTGAGAAGGCACTACCAAAACTATGCTATAACGTATGCTAACACAACGGGCAAAACTCAGTTACCCGCAGTATATGCTCAGCTGATAGAATGGTGGGATTTCGGTATACACATATACGATGCCGGTAGTATCGCGTACTCAAGGTACCAAACTGCGGCTCATTGGCGGAACAATCATTTGTATTCAGATGATTCATGTGAAAAGGTTTCCGACGTGATTATAGCCTTATGTCGGAATTTAACGGACTTTGATCGGGGAATGGTAGTTCGAGCTAGAGGTATGAGACAAATATATTTTGGAAATCGTCAAGGAATTCCGTATTCTGAGGTCCACGTGTCAAGACTGTGCCGAGAATACCACATTACAGGCGTTACCTCTCACTGCGGACAACGCAGTGGCTGACGGCGTTTGTGTAGTGTAGTGTTGTCAATGGTAACAGGCAAACAACACTGTATGAAGTAACAATAGAAACCAGTGTGGGACGAACGACTAACGTATCTGTTAGGACAGTGTGGCAATATCTGGTGTTAATGGGTTATGGCAGCAGACGACCGACCCAAGTGCCTTTGCTAACAGCAACGATACAGGCTGCAACGCCTCTCGTGACATCGTGAAAATTTCGGTTGCAGCCTAGACGACTGCAAAACCGTGGTCTGATGAAATGAGTCAAGGGTTCAGTTGGTCGGAGCTGATGGGAGGGTTCGCGTGTGGTGCTGACGCCACGAAGCCATTGACCTAAGTTGTCAAGAAGGCACAGTGCGAGGAGGTGGTGACTCCGTAATATTGTGCGTTGTATTTACATGGAATGGACAGGGTTGTCCGATCCCACTGAACTGACGATTAACTTGAAATGGTTACCTTCGGCTACTTGGAGACCATCTGCAACCATTCATGAACTTCACGTTTTCAAGCAACGTAGGAATTTTTATGGATGACACTGCGTCGTGTCAGCGGACCACAACTGATCACGAATGGTTTGATGACATTTTGGAAAATTTGAGCGAATGATTCGGCCACCCAGATCGCCCGACATGAATCCCGTCGAATATGAGTGGCACATAACTGACAGGTCAGTTCGTGTACAAAAAGCTTCACAATCAACAATTTCGCAGTTATGGACGGCTGTAGAGGCATTTTGGCTGCACATTTCTACAGGAGACTTCCAACTGCTTGTTGAGTCGATGTCACATCGAGTTGCTGCACTAACCCGGACAAATGAGGTCCGACACGATGTTATGAGGTAAGCCATGGCCTTAGTGTACACTATGCCTGTATCATGTAACAGCGACGGTAGACTTGATTATGATCTCAGTTCGACGAGTAAGAGAGTCCCAAAGTTTCTTCATATACTACATATACAGCAGAAGCCACGCATCGATGTTACCTTCTGTAGAGCTACCAAACTGTGGAATGTTGATAGCTACATTTTAAATAGCACCATGCATTTTCTGTGGGATTAAGATCGTATGATTTAGCGGAACGGTCGACACCAAGAGCGGAAATAAACATCACGCTTCGTGTTCACGGTAACCTGAATAATGCATTAAACTCAAGATACGAAAAGTACCGACAAGCATCACATAACTTGCCTATGACCTGAGTTACACACTGCGCACACTAGTTATTAAATGACTCATTGGCCGTTGGTGCACTCATTGCCTTGCATGCTTTGAGAAGAGCTCAAATTGAGACACATGTCTATTGAAGACATACAGTTTAATTTACTGCTCCGAGGAAAGGCCGTCTGAGAGGTACCCGACTCCAGTTACACCGTCCAGTCACATTAATGTGACCACAGTGTATATTCGATGTCAACAAACAGCAGCCACTCACAGACTGCTGGTGGCAGCACTAGCAGTGGAATGTATATAAAGCGTGTCGGGGAGGAGGGAGGGCGGAAGCGAAAATGAGTGCAGTCGTTGTCGTAATGCAGAAACGGAGTGATTTATCTGACGTCCAAAATGGAGTGATCATTTTATTCCAAGCGTTTCCGAAATGGTAAAGCTTGTTAACGGATCGAGTGCCGCCCTGGTTAAAATATGGCGCACTCCTCAACCGGAGCGTTAGGAGCCGGCCGCGGTGGCCGAGCGGTTCTAGGCGCTTCAGCCCGGAACCGCGTGACTGCTACGGTCGCAGGTTCGAATCCTGCTTCGGGCATGGATGTGTGTGATGTACGTAAGTTGGTTAGGTTTAAGCAGTTCTAAGTCATAGGGGACTGATGACCTTAGATATAAAGTCCCATAGTGCTCAGAGCCATTTAAACCATTTGTTTGGAGCGTTAGGCGAACGTACAGTAGCTGCATATGGCCCTCCGCGCATGGTTCATCGCCCTATGTTGACTGCTGTTCATCGGCGACGAAGGCTAGAATTCGCACGCCAATACCGCAACAAAGTATCGTATGCCGATTAGATTAGATTAGATTAGATTAATACTAGTTCCATGGATCATGAATACGGTATTTCGTAATGATGTGGAACGAGTCAAATTTTCCAATATATGACATAATTAAGTTAATTTAACAACATAATTAAGTTAATATAACAATTTTTTATTTTTGTATCTTTTTAATTTTTTAATATTTTTTCTTTTTTTTATTTATATCTAAAAATTCCTCTATGGAGTTTCAATAGATGGCATTTTCAGAAGACAGATGGCTGTTGCAGCGTACGGCATGAAACTTCTGAAAGAAAACACCCTGAAACAATCGTTGGAACGGTTGACGACGGAGGAGGGATCGTTATCGTCTGGGGAATGTTTTCATGGCATCCCCTGGCAGATATCGTCATTCTGGAAGGCACAATGTATCAACAGAAGTATGCAGCTGTTTTTGGGGAACATGTCCAACTCTATGTGCAATTTGTTTCTTCTCGTCACGGTTTCATCTACTAGCAGGATAATCCAACATGTCACACACGTCGCAGTGTACATACGTGATTCGAAGAGCACCAGGCTGAGTTCACCATACACCCCTGACACCAAACTCCTCCGATTTAAACCCATTCGAGAATCTGAGGGACCACCTCCATGGGACTCTTCGCGTCATGCATGCTCAACTGAGAAACCTAGCCCAGCTGGCCACGACACTGCAGTCGTCACGCCTCCACCTTCCTGTGAATACATTCCAGAATCTTACTGACTCTCTTTGTGCCCGTCCGCACTGCAAAAGGTTGTTTTTCAGGCTTTTGACGGGTGGTCACATTAATTTGACTGAACAGTATATCCATTGCTTGTAGTTCCCTTCGAAGTATTCGCTCAGAATCTGGTTGAGAAGGACCGGCGTTCCGCAATAACAGCAACTCCTGTCGGGTTCGAAACCGGTTTTCGTTGACAAGGCGCAGAACTCGTCGTCGGTCCCTACCGATCAGTACGTTTTTGTAACGACACTTCTTACGCCGTGTTACACCACTGCGAGTGTTACACATTTTGAACAGTCTGTACTGATACACCATGCAACAGAGCAACTTAGTTAACAGTGTGACCAGGAGCACGTCCAGACACGGTAGCTCGTTTATGCAGTTCTGTAACGTCCCCACACTGCACTGGCCCACTGTCACTGTGTTGATTTCATACAACTGGCTGGCGCATACATACTATTTCACTGCCATGACCTAATGTTCATTGAGGTAGACGGTCACATGAACGCCAGGTGCCCGTTCTGCACCATCTACATCACTCCAAAGCGACTGGTGTTGACTTTCTAGTGAGTGACTGAGGCTAGATGAGCTTGTTTTAATCAACGTGAATCCGTTAAATTTACGTATCTGGAATAATTTTAGAAAAAAAATTGGATGACTTATTCCAGAGAAAGAGCTTCACAAATTGAGCAAGTTAATAGAGCACTGGTCCACCTCTGGCCGTTGTACAAGCTGTTATTCAGCTTGGCATTAATTGATAGAGTTGTTGGGTGCCCTTCTGAAGCATATCGTGGCAAATTCTGCCCAGTTGGCGTGTTAAAAATGGTTCAAATGGCTCTTAGCGCTATGGGACTTAACATGTAAGGTCATCAGAACTACTTAAACCTAACTAACCTAAGGACATCACACAAATACATGCCCGAGCCAGGATTCGAACCTGCGACCGCAGCAGCAGCGCGGTTCCGGACTAAAGCGCGTAGAACTGCTCGGCGACAGCGGCCGGAGGGCGTGTTAAATTGCCAAAATCGATAGCTGGTTGTAGGGCCATGCCCACAATGCTGCAAAAGTTCTCAATTGGGTTGAGTTCCGAAGATCTTGCTGGTCGAGGTAGCGTTTGGCAAGCACGAAGACAAGCAGTAGAAGCTCTTACCATGTGCGAGCGGGATTTGTCTTGCTGAAATGTAACACTAGCACGGCTTGCCGTGAGGGACAACGATACTGGGCGTACAATATCGTCAGCATACCGCTGTGCTGTAGGAGGGCCTTGGATGACAACCAAAGGAGTCGTGTTATGAAATGAAGCGGCACCCCAGACCAGCACTCCTGGTTGTCGGGCCGTATGGTCGGCGTCAGTCAGGTTGGTCTCCCACCGCTTTCTGGGGCGTCTCCAGACACATCAGAAGTCTGTAATTTCATTGGCTGAAGTAGAATTGTCTTCAGTGATGACTCCTGCTTTAAAGTGAGCCCCCATGACCACCGAAGACCTGTCTGGAGAAGCTCCTTCCCTTAAATAAGTCATCAAGCTTTTCCGAAATTGTAATCATTTGTTTGTGTGGACATGAACACCACATTTGCGGATTTCCGACCATTGCAGATATTTCCTTCATCATGATTCGTTACCACCCCCCCCCCCCCCCCCCCCCCACCGTCCCCGTTTTTTTTATGGTATAGGTATGTTTGCCTTGCACGTTCACCTCTTTTAACAGAAAATTAAGACATCTGATAAGAATGTATTACTTTTCTAGATATGTGACAGACAGTATTGGTCATACGGATAAAGATGTTTCGACAGACACCACTTTGCTTGGGCAGCACTACTGTAGATCATTATATTTCGTTAATTTTTATACTAATGATATTTTAGCCATATCTGAATTTAGAGAAAATGGCAAGAAGATTAAGAAATGGCAAGTGTAGTCGGTAATATATCTCATTAAGGAGATGAACCAGAAAACAGATATTGGACATTCAAAGTCAGTGGGAGTAAATTCTGAAACTTTTCCGTCTGGTTTCTTCCAATTATCTTTATTATATGTGTTTCAAAGCCATTCAATGCAAACAAAACTGGGATCTGAATCTAACCAACCTCTCTAACTGACGCTAGATCATGACGCAAGTTCATATTCGTGTCATACGTAGCAACACACCCAGAAAATGGTTCATGTTAGAAATTTATTATAACTTCTGTGTGTGTAAAGACGCAGTTTGTTCTGTATTCTTCATAACAATGTCCTGTTTGTAGAGTAACGTTTAGTACAGTTGTGTTGTTGTGGTCTTCAGTCCTGAGACTGGTTTGATGCAGCTCTCCATGCTACTCTATCCTGTGCAAGCTTCTTCATCTCCCAGTGCCTACTGCAACCTACATCCTTCTGAATCTGTTTAGTGTATTCATCTCTCGGTCTCCCTCTACGATTTTTACCATCCACGCTGCCCTCCAATACTAAATTGGTGATCCCTCGATGTCTCAGAACATGTCCTACCAAGCGATCCCTTCTTCTAGTCAAGTTGTGCCACAAACGTCTCTTCTCCCCAATCTTATTCTACACCTCCTCATTAGTTATGTGATCTACTCATCTAATCTTCAGCACTCTTCTGTAGCACCACATTTCGAAAGCTTCTATTTTCTTCTTGTCTAAGCTATTTATCGTCTACGTTTCACTTCCATACATGGCTACACTCCATACAAATACTTTGAGAAACGACTTCCTGACACTTAAATCAATACTCGATGTTAACAAATTTCTCTTCTTAAGAAACGCTTTCCTTGCCATTGCCAGTCTACATTTTATATCCTCTCTACTTCGACCGTCACCAGTTATTTTGCCCCCCAAATAGCAAAACTCTTTTACTACTTTAAGTAGTCCCTCGGCATCACCCGACCTAATTCGACTACATTCTATTATCCTCTTTCTCCTGATAACGACGTCCTCCTGAGTAGTCCCCGCCCGGAGATCCGAATGGGGGACTATTTTACCTCCGGAATATTTTACCCAAGAGGAAGCCATCATCATTTAATCATACAGTAAAGCTGCATGCCCTCGGGAAAAATTACGGCCGTAGTTTCCCCCTGCTTTCAGCCGTTCGCAGTACCAGAACAGCAAGGCCGTTTTGGTTAATGTTACAAGGCCAGATCAGTCAATCATCCAGACTGTTGCCCGTGCAACTACTGAAAAGGCTGCTGCCCCTCTTCAGGAACCACACGTTTGTCTGGCCTCTCAACAGATACCCCTCCGTTGTGGTTGCACCTACGGTACGGCTATCTGTACCGCTGAGGCACGCAAGACTCCCCACCAACGACAGGGTCCATGGTTCATGGGGGAGGGGGGGGGGGGTTAGTACAGATACAGATTAGATTAAATTATTCTTTATATTATTATTATTTCTTTTATAATCAAGGTTGTAAGAAGCTTGAAGTATATTTATATTTTTCTTAGTTACACAGTAGAATAGTATAGGTGACCTACTTACGTTCCATTGAATGTCATGACTATGTAACCCTGTGGCGCTTAGCGTCCACTACAGTCTACAGCGGTTAATGGTCACTTCTCTGTCGTTTTCATTCACTCTTAAAGGTGCAAATCCACACAGTCACTGCAGTGGGCACTACCTACTGCTATTGCGCCCTGCATGCGGTTGCAGCCTCGTGACTGAAACGCAAAGAAGTGACCCACTGCAAGGAAAATCATGCACAGGAGGGTTGACTATATTTAACTCCACGCTCAATTAAACTTTGATAGTAAAATAAGAAGTTGGAGTTCTGTTTACAACAGCCGAGTCACAAATCATTTTTCTCAGAAACGTCTCACAAAGTGCACTTATTTTGCCCTGCGAGAGGACAAAGAGGGGAAACTGATTTTGTATTGTATAAAATGGTCTGATAACGGCTTTTGGGAGTTTTTCCGTCTTTTGTTGCAGGCGACGGAAAAATGTCGCTTAGGCTAACTGTAAGTTGATTTTTAGCAAATATTTTGCTTCATAAAAATTTGTCGTTCTGTGGGAGTGGTTCTGATTAAAATTTTCTGAATCAATGAATTTAATTTCCAATTAATTGGTTTACATTAGCGATTTCATTAAACTAAACAAAAGTTCTTGTGGCGTTTATTAAAACGTTACTTTTATTTTGCTAGCAATGGCACAGGCCAAAAGCAAGAGCAAAACGTTTAGCTACAGTTGCATTCCCAGGAGGAAACAGTGCTGGTTGTGATTTCATTGCGCTTCGCAGTTGGAAAGAACACCTTTCCTATGAAAAGAACGTCGCCTGACCAGCGCTGTCTATTGTCGCCTCTTTTTACGATGTGCTACTTTAATTTTGTACTCTGTGGGTGCGTAATTGGTGACTGCTTCCCGAGAAGTGGTTAAGTTCAGAGACACTTTGATTTCTGCAGTCACATGCACATTCAATTATGCCACTTCTTGTTTGTTTCCTCATCGTTTTGAGGCGCTTGCAGCGTTCTACAATATATCTCAGTTGCAAAAGCAGCGTTATTCCAAAAGTTCATTGATATAAATGATTTTGCACATCCCTTAGGGCCAAACCTGCAGAACGTAAGGCGACTGGATGCCTTTAATTTGTTATTTTTTTCTCCAACAGTCAGTAGTTCAATCGGTATTTTTCTAAGAGGTCTACTCCCACATTTATTTTTTCTAGGGAAATGCATCGAACTACGCTAAAGGTCCCTCTCCGGACACAAGTAGCAGTCCGATACATAATTCAGTCTAACACAATGGCTAAAATTTTGTGGTGTTCACCCTACAGAAACTGCAAGAATAGCAGTCCGATACATAATTCAATCCGACAAAAAGTTTACAATTTTGTGGTGTTCACCCTGCAGAAACTAAGGACGATATTTCTAAGGACAACAATTTCATTCTAAAACTCATTTTTGCCATTCTATCGAAACTAGTCCATTGATCCCTTTTGGAAAACACCAATCCAGTTGTCCAACAGTCATAAAGCGTTGTACAGGATTCAGAGTATAGTTATAATTGGTTCATTTCTCATATAGTTTCCATTTGAGGATTCTGTCTTTACTGCGTCCAAATGGTGAAGGAAATCTGTCGATGAAAGATCTAGTTCGAGATCGATGCTCTTGATGAAGGTGTCCATAAAAAATGAGGTATGTGTTAACATGAAAAGTGGAAACACGGTATATGGATATACATGAAAAAAACTTTGTTATTTAGAGGAACTGAGTTGCCGAATCTGATGCGTTATGATGGCTGAATAAATATTAAATAAATAACTTGGCCATATTTATCTGTTGCGCAACGTATAGCAGTAGTAGGTAAATTGGAAGTTTGCGAGGGAATACGTAAGAATGTGCTCTGGTAAAAATATCACATTTATTCAAGAACAGCTGAACAAACTAATAAGCTAACCGACTAATAAATGGGTGATGGTTGCTGTTCTTCATAACTCTGTCGGCTCAATTACAAAATTACATTTACATCTGCTTATTGGGTTTATCACTAATTGTTGATTATGGAAGGGTCAGAAGAATCTTTCAGTGGTCACGTTCATACACATATACACATATTGTGGACATTAAGGGAAAATATAAGAATAAAGAAAAAACTTCACCAGTATCCATGTGGTTGGCAGACGGTCGTTCCCTTGGCTTGAGTGGACGAAGCAAGTGAACAAGGAATCATCGATTAGAATAAACTGTTAACGGTGCCAACATAGAAGAAATTCTGAAACTAATTTGAAAGTTTTACCCCGAGAGTCAGTAACAGTGACATGTAGCGGTTCTCACAATCCGCGAACACATGTTCGTCAACAAACAGAACTTCTGCATAAAATGAGTGGTAAAATTAAGAATACCTGACCAAATTAGACAGGATACATTACTGTGACTCACGATCTGCGAACTTAAGCCTCTTAGATCCGTGCTTAACACGTGTTGAGATAACAAAGACAGGTGGAAACTAAATTCCGAACTGGAATCGATATTTGCGACGTTTAAGAAATCTATTCAATTATGCTATACTCTTGAGATCACCAACGAACTAAATGAGACTGAAATTAGAAGATACTGCACGAATCCCTAGATATGAACAGAGGTAGATCAGAACATTGGCTTGCATGTGTGACCAAGTGCAACTGGTTATAATGTTCCGAAATTAACCAGAAAAATTCCGTATACCGCTCAACGAGCAATGAGCGATGAAACCAGGACGTTAATTTTAACTGGATCTGAAATCTACCAAAATAAGATAATGAAATTACTATGAATAGGCACACTAACACTAGTTGTTGTCATCCGCCTCGTGTCTCCCATTCCCCGGAACACTGCCGACCTCTTCTGGAACCCACGTATCCCGTTCCTCCGTAAGTGCCCAGAGAGGTCCCTATTGCGTGGTGCCAACCTGTAGAAGAGCTTCGTCGAAGGTGAACAGAAACCTCTTTGCCACCTGGTGCGCGCTTTATAGGGCTGGCTACTCTGCCACAGGAGCAGACTACTTCTACTCCCACAGATGTACATACTGAAATTGACCTTGTACACTCTAATTCATGCTTTTCATTCATCAGATGTCCGCCCCTGGTAGCTGAGTGGTATTCTCGCTTCGCGCGTCGGACGACTAGGTCGTGCTCTTAGTTCCGCCTCTACCGTAGCGCAGCGTGTTTTCCTCCTGTCAGTTTAGTGCCGTGTTGGTCTCCGTGCGCGTCGCATCGCTGGTTGTCGGCTGGTGTTTGGTGTTCGTGCGGCCCTTCCTGTCGCGGCGTCGTCTCTCGCCGTGATGTCCACCATGGTTCCCACGAAAGTTCCGCGTACAGGTACAGTCAGTTTTACCTTTGACAAATCCACGCGTCACGTCCAGCCCGGTTCTTTGGAGATACATGACTGGTTAGTCGATACAGTTAAGGTCACTACTGATCAGGTGCATACCGCATATTTCGACAGCGAATTATATGTGTTTTTTGTTAAGTTTCTTGACCCGCTCCAGGTTGATAGGCTACTTTCTCGTCATGGTTCTCAGGTACCCTTTACGCACCGTGATGGTTCCACTAGTATGGTTCTCTTGGCAAATGCAGAAGTGATATATACGAATGTTCGGGTATTTAACCTTCCGCCCGAGGTTGACGACTCTTTTCTGAAGTCCGTTTTGCTTCCTTATGGGGACGTACGCCATATTCGAAAGGAACGCTGGTCTGCTCAGCACCGCTTACAGGTATATAGTGGTATTCGGTCGGTGGAAATGGTGGTCAAAAAACCTATTCCTTCTCACCTACAGGTATGTGGTTATAGGGTCCATATCACGTACAGTGGCCAGGAAGGAACATGTTATTATTGTAATGAAACTGGTCATTTCCGTACTAATTGTCCGCGGCGTGTGGTGGTATTAAAACCTACATACGAACAGCGTAAAAAATTGACTTTAGCTGATCTTCTCCCGCAAGGATCTCGGACTGAATCGCTCACTGTTACTGAGGGACGCAGTGATCCGTTGCCCGACAACGGCCGTGATTTTCCCCCGTTGTCCTTGAGTAGGGATGTTGCTGCCCTTAATTCCGATGTTCCCGCGCTGATTTCTCACAACAAGCGTCGGCGAACACAGGATGATGCGACTGATGAATCTTCCTTATTGGCTCGCCCTTCCGATGGGCCTCCGGTAAAGGACTCTCTTTCTCAGTCGGAAATCGTGGATGAGGAAGCCACAGGTGCTATCACGCCTTTGCAGAAGCTCCCTGACACGTTATCTGACGTTGTTCCTGCTACCGCGGCAGCCTCTTCGGAGACGCCCGTGACGGAACCTGCTTCTGGTTGCCACGTGTCTTCTCCGGTGCTCTCTGACACTTCTCCTATTGACTCTGTTTCGCATCCCCCTTCTGGAATTTCTGTCGCCCCCTCTGGGTCACAGCCTCCTCCCATCCAACAACTGATTGATTCTCCAGAGCCAGTGGATCCCGTTGTTATTCACCAACTGTCCCACCGTGAACCCATGTCTGCGGACGAGTGGGATGTAGAGGCCTCTCTCTCGCAATCTGACACGGAATGTCTACATGATGCTCCTACGCAGCCGAACGCTGCAGCGTCGGCACCGCGGAGCCGCAGTCGAATCCGTAAACAGCCACGGAGAGCCGCGTCACGGCCGAAGAAAAAGCAGTGGGAAGATGAGGGTTCTGTTTCGTAGTTTTTCTCTCTGTGGTTCAGCGCTTGTTTCTGGTATGATTACTTGTATGCTGCTCCGTCAGCTGACGGCTCTCTACCGATCTTTGTTTTTCTTTCTAGGTTGAAGTTCCATGCAAGCATATACATTTCTTACTCTGAATATTAACAGAATATGTTCTGAGCTTCGGCTCGCCGCTTTGCGACAGTTTATCTATCAGTCTGGGGCAGATGTTGTTTTTTTACAGGAAGTCCTATTCGACCAGTTTTCCATTCCTGGGTTCTCGACGTTTTTTAATGTCGCTTCCGAACTTTCTACGGGCACTGCCTTGTTTTATAGAGAAGGCATTCCGTTGATGAATTTCGAAGTACTCGACAGTGGAAGGGGGATCGGGTGCACGTTTTATGATCTCAGTTTACTCCTTCTTTATGCCCCTTCTGGTTCGGGTTGTACTACCGCACGCTCGAGTTTCTATAAAGAAGAAGTCATTTACCTGCTTCGTAAATCCCCGACAAAGATAATTTTAGGTGGGGACTTCAATTGTGTTCTACGGCCGGTAGATCAGTCTCCTAATTTTAATTTCAGTAAAGAACTCGACGACCTTGTGCGCTCCTTGCACCTGCGTGACGTGTGGGTTTCTCGCTATCCTACACTTGTGCGACATACCTACTTTACTCCCACGTCTAGCAGTCGCCTCGATCGCTTTTACCTTTCCGATTCCTTGTGTGGGCAACTTCTGGCTGTTGATGTGATACCAGCCTGTTTTACTGATCATTGCGCTGTAGCCGTTACGTTTAATTACGAGCGACAACCGGTAAAATTGTTTCGTCCTCCTTGGATGCTCAATATCGCGTATTTGCAAGATACCTCCCTTGGTATCGTCCTGGAGGACATTTGGACTCGTTGTTCTCGTACTATGGACCGGTACCCGTCTATCGTGGCATGGTGGACACTGTATGCAAAACCACACATCCGTAGGGCTCTCATGCGTTTTGGGGCTGCGAAGGTGGCAGAAGATCGACGAACGCAAGAATTTTACTATTCTGTCTTACGTCAACTGTACGATAGTGCTACGCATGCTCCCCTCCGGGTTACTGATATACAGCGCATCAAAGCCAAATTGCTGCAGCTCAAACGCATTCAAATGGAGGGCCTGCGGACGAGGTCTCAACCACGTTCCCTTCTACAAGGGGAACTGACGTCACTCTACCATCTAGTCCGTTTACGGTCGCGCCGGAAACGTGGGTGCCTTGCCTCCCTCACAACCGCTGACGGCCGCGTGTTCACCTCTCACCGTGACATTTCTGACTTCGTTTACACCTATTTTACTGATCTGTACGATACTCATGTCCCGGCGGAAACCTCTCTTGACGACTTTACCTCCTTGCTGCCTCGCGTCGTCACTCCTCAATTAAACGACGCCTTTCTGCGTCCCTTTCAGAAGGATGACATATATGATGTTGTTGCAGGATCGCAGTCCCGCAAGTCGCCTGGATTAGATGGTATTCCTAAGGAGTTCTATGTTCAATTTTGGCCGCTCATTGGTGACACCTTAACGTTAATGGTAAATGAAGTGATGCGGGGAGTCTCACTTCCTGCTCCTTTTCAGGAAGGCAGAATGGTCCTCCTCCCGAAATCCACAGGTCGACCTGCAATTGATTCCCTCCGTCCTATTACTCTCCTTAACTTTGATTATAAACTTGTCGCTCGAGCAATTAATATCCGTCTCTCTAAGCTGCTCGATACCATTATTGCCGCCCACCAAAGCTGTGTGCCTGGACGAACGATACTGACTTCCGTTCTCGAATGTCGCGATGTAATCTCGGTGGCGGCTGCCGCTAATATCCCAGGGGCTTTGCTTTTTCTTGATTTCCAAAAAGCGTTCGATCGCGTCAGCCATGATTTTTTATCGAGAGTGCTCACCGCTGTCGGCTTTAATAATGATGCTCGACAAGTCTTAACTAATATTTTTACCGGTATCAGTGTCTCGGTGATTGTGAACGGTCACCCTACCCCCCGGATATCGATCAGACGGGGGTTACCCCAGGGAAGCCCCTTATCCATGTCACTTTTTGTTCTATCCTTAGAGCCCTTACTTCGCCATCTCACCATGCACTTACGTGGCTGGAATATATTGGGGGAAATTTTTGCAGTCCGTGCATACGCCGATGACGTCATGGTTTTAGTACGACATGCCGAGGATATACCGCGGCTTAAGGATACCTTGGATTCATTTTGTGGTCTTGCTGGTACTCGCATTAATGATCGCAAATGCACGTTCCTGCCGTTGAGAGGCTTTGATCATGTCGTCATTCCTTGGGCGACGGTTGTCGATCGCCATAAGACCTTGGGGATCATAGTGGATCGTAATCCGATCAAAATGGCGGCACTGAATTGGCGTGAGGTTACGAGTCGTGTTCACGGGGCGATCCTTGAACATGACCGCCGTTCCCTTAGCCTCCTTCACAAGGCACGGGTTTTAGAGACCTATGTCTTCAGTAAAATATACTACGTTGCGCAGGTCTTCCCGCTTCCCGCGATGATGGCCCGCAGGCTGAAACAGCTGTCCAGTCGATTTCTGTGGCGCCGCCATGTCTTCCGTGTCCGGTATGAAGTTGTGGCCAGGCCTCGGAAGCTTGGAGGATTGGGTCTTTCAGATATCAAAGTGAAGACGTCCATCTTATTTGCCCGCCGCAATGTTTTAACCTGTACGCGGGCTCCGCATTCAGTCACCTCTCGTTTACTTTCCCGCCTCCGGCCGGCCAGTCTGACCCCTCCTGTTGATGTTGGACGGATTAATCCTAAATTGCGGCACATTCGTGAATACTTTGTACTTGTCGGTATTCTGGGTGCTGATATACTTTCTATGACGCATATTACTACCAACATGCTACAAATCCGTTGGGGTACAGCATGTTTCCCTTCTTCTGTTGAACTTGCTTCCCCGTCAACGTCATGGAAAACGGTCTGGTCTCATCTTAGTCTTCCCATTTTGCCGATGGAGATTGTTTCAACGTGGTATAAGGTCATTTACCGTCTGATACCTACTGGTGATCGTCTTTTTCGTATTGGCCTTCGTCCGACTGATCAGTGTGAGGAATGTCATCAAACTGACACCTTACTTCACAGGCTAGTTGCTTGCGGACGGGATCATTGGCTCTGGGTCCGCCGTCAATTAGCTTTTCTTACTAGAGGGCCTGAAACCGCATTCCCAGACGACATCTTCTTACATCCGGACATCTCTTATTTTCCTCAGACGAAAACGAACACGATTGTCTGGCTCTTGGGTTACTATGTCCATTACGTCATTGAAGGCGGTAATGACCCAGATCCCCGCGTTTTTCACCATTATTTGTCAACTGCGCATTGGAAATGGCAGCGGTTACCACAATACCGAACGCTTTTTGCGAATATGCTTTTTCTTGTGTTTAACCGTCAAGGGGTTGGTTAAGTTCCCCTGTGATTCCTGTTTCTTCCCTGAGCTCGAGTCCCCTCCCTTGTTGTATTTTTTCGTAATTTTTTTTTCTCTCTCTCTTTTGCATGTATATATATACACCCAAAATTCATACGGGTGGGGTAACGGGTTGGTCTTCCCCTTCAGAAGAAATGTTTTATTTGTGTTTCACCTAATTTGTTGATTTTCTTTTTGCAGCTAATATTAAATGATGATTTGACTATGGTTGTCTGAATTCTCGTGAAATATACCAAGTCAATCTGATAATAAAAAAAAAAAAAAAGTGGTCAGCGCGACGGAATGTCCTACCTAACGGCCCGGGTTCGATTCCCGGCTGGATCAGGATTTTTTTCCGCTCAGGGACTGGGTAACGTGTTGTCCTTATCATCATCATTTCATCCCCATCGACACGCAAGTCGCCGAAGTGGCGTCAACTCGAAAGACTTGCACCAGGCGAACGGTCTACCCGACGGGAGGCCCTATCCATACGGCATTTCCATTTATCAGGTGAGAGGAGGAAAGGATGTACAGTATATACAGACATATTGCACATAGATGAATTGAATGTGAGTGTGCGCCTCCGACTATTACCGAGGATCTTAATAAAATGTGAGGTAAAATAAAGATAATATATCTTATGAGCTCTCTCCCAGAATTGAGGCGCTAGTGGTGGGCACATTAAGTTAAATGTTAAACAAAATGTTGAAGAGGCTCATGTAGAGACCATTCAATCGCTATAGTAGTAGCACTATGGGACTTAACTTCTGAGGTCATCAGTCCACTAGAACTTAGAAATACTTAAACCTAACTAACCTAAGGACATCACACACATCCATGCCCGAGGCAGGATTTGAACCTGCGACTGTAGCGGTCGCGCGGTTCCAGACTGTAGCGTCTAGAACCGCTCGGCCACCTAGGCCAGAACGAAGTGTTACACCCAGTAAGTTGTATGAGTTGCCCGATCCAATGGTGACACGTTGATATTATAGTCATAGGATACTAAGTTTTTTCGTTTTGTGAAGTGCAAAATGTTACATTTCTGAACATTTAGAGGAAGTTACCAATCTCTGCAACCATGTTGAAATCTTATCAAGATCTGGCTGAATATTTATGCAGCTTGTTTCAGATAGTACTTCATTGTAGATAACTGCATCGTTTGCAAAAAGCCTGATTTTACTGTCAGTATTGTCTGCAAGGTCGTTATTATACAACATGAACAGAAGTGGTCCCAAGAAACGTCCCTACTTATACATCTGGCGATGACTCTCCATCCAACATAACATGATATATACTCCCTACCAAAAAGTCCTCAATCTAGTCAGAAATTTCACTTGTTACTCCATGTGATCGTACTTTCTACAGTAAGCGTAGGTGCAATACTGAGTCAAATGCTTTTCGGAAATCAAGAAACACAGCATCTTCCTGATTGCCTTGATCCAAAGCTTTCAGTATGTCAAGTGAGAAAAGGGCGAGTTTTCGAAAACCATACTGGCTGGCACTGAAGCGGCCATTCTGTTCATGATAACTCATTATGTTTGAGCTCAGAATATGTTCCAAGATTCTACAACAAATTTATGTCAAGGGTACTGGACAGTAGTTATGTGGATCACTTCTACTGCCCTTCTTCTAGACGGGTGTGACCTGTGTCTTTTTCCAAGAACTGGGTACCCTGTTTTGTTCGAGGGATCTACGATAGATTATAGTGAAAGGAGAGGCTAAATCAGCCGTCAGTTCAGTACAGACTCTGACAAGTATTCCATCGGGGCTTAACGATTTCAGTTGTTTCTCGACACCACTGACGCTAACACTTCTTTCATTCATCTTTTTAGTGGTACGAGGATAAAATTTGGGAAATTCTCTTGGGTTTTCCTTTGTAAAAAATTTGAAAACGAAGTTAAGCATTTCATCTTTTGCTTTTCTACCTTCAATTTCAGTTCCTGCCTCATTCGCTAGGGACTGTGTGAGTTAAAGAGCATTTCGCTCTCGTTTGAATATATGGCCGAAGAAGTCAGCTTTCAAGAATTGTGAAACGAATCCTGTTGTCCAGGACCACAAAGAGCGCAGATTCGCCACGAGATGGGAAATTCATAGGCGTCTATTGTGCTGAATGAGGCCTAGGCGCTGTAGTGTGCGAGTGAGACAGACGAGAATCTACGTCATAGGGAAACCCCGTAGAAGCCATTTGTGGCGAGGGAGAAGTAGCAGTGTTAAATATGGCAGACCTAACGTTGGCCATAAAGGGAATCATTTATGAAAACTCTTTAATTCTGTAGTAACTCGAGGAATGAAGCCACAATAATTTTAATCTACCATGCTTCATAATTTTTCATGGTGAGCTCAATAAAACTTTAATATTGATCATATCTATAATAGTTTATGACTTACTGCTAAAGTGAAATTAACAAGTTTTGTAACAAAGACCTGAATGCTAAAATCTGAACGCTTTGGTCTATCTTAACTATCGACATTTCACATAGAAGCGCACCATTATCATGACAAATGTGGTAAATATCAACTCTCTAACATTATTTGTTTAAAAGCTATAGTAAATTTAAATTATCAGTATTTTCAGTTGAGCATCAGATCGTTTCCTCCACACAAATCACATTGAACGATGACAGCATGCCACCTTATTGAATCATTAGGTAATAGAATATATGTTGTAAAGCTTAGTGCATAATAGTTACTTTTGTTCTTTATTTATTTATCAGAAAGCACATTGGTGCAAGGCTACTGGCCGCGGCATTCAAAGCTAAGAAAGAAATTCTATTGGTTTTTATGTAAACGAATTTAACATTTACTATGTAGTGGATATTATTGTTACTTTATTTAGAACGTGAAAGTGGTCAAATTTTGATTATTTAAATATGTTAAAATGTAAAATGATGTAGAATAAGCAGTAGCATATCAGAAGGACTGCTTCAGGAATGGGAACTGCACTAGTCAGTTGAGCGACGATGTTCGGCACGCGGGGGATGATGCCGCAGACGCGCAGAGGGTCAGTTCTGGTCTAGACACCAAAGGGTACAGTTCGGATTGAGACATGAAGGTGGTCAATCGGTCTTTAGGCAGCTAGGAAGTGAAACGACTTAGAAAATATCTCGTTGTGTGGTACCGCAGCCGCGCGCCTGGTGTGAACTCTAACTTTTCGCGTAGTTAACGAGGTGGAGTACTGGAGTTTTAATTTGCGATACGATTATGAATGATTGAACTGTGTCAAATGTATATGCGCTCGAGTGTAATAGTAATTCTAAATACGACCGCTTTCGCTATTAGTTTGCTTTCTGAATAAACATTATGCTAACCAAATCACAAGTGTGTGGCCTACATAATTTATAGGCCATTAAATTAGCTCCCGATATTGTTATTACTGTTGTTATATGTTTTATTCACTTTTAATTGTTCATACAATTTCGCAAACTTTCCATCAGCCAGTCAATTTAACCAAAGGGTCACAAGTGTCTTATTTAGGGCATGTAATGCGTCATGTGCGGTTCAACCCCTAGACGAGTTTGAGCCAAGACATTTCGACGAAGAAGAATCACATGTGTCACTGACAGCCTGTACAGGATTTATTTAGATTTTATGAAATGTCATTTGACAATATTCTGCTCGGTAGTCATTTGAGGCATCACACATTGTTCTCTTGACAGCCTAACATGTTTCATTAAGCGTCCCTCTATCTGTAGCACTACGCTTTGTTTTATACCTATTCCCTCCCATTATGAGCTGTTCTACTGGGTAGATATCTACCCAGTGCGTGGTCAACTATTCTTTTAAACTTGGGCCAGAGTTTCTCTATGTTCTCCTGACCTGTGCTGAGTGTTTAAGTTACTCATTGAGATACGAAATTACTGATATTTATCGAGTTTTCTGAACAAATGTGTCTCCCTGCTTGTTTTAGTTGTCGTTTGTTCTTTGGTAATCATTGTTGCCACCACCGCGATATGGTCATTGATACCAGTTTCGTGGACATTTTTAATAGGTCGGGTCTATTTGTTGTAATTAGAGACAATAAATAAATTTCCTAACTACCTGTTCTAGGTAGTTTTCAGAGAAGGCATTAAGTAAAGTTTCACAGGATGTCTTATCACATCCACCACAAACAAAACTGTAGTTTTCCCAATTAACTGTTGGATGATTATAGTCTCCACTGATGGTTACAGTATGGTTGAACAACTTATGTATGAGTGGACTGAGGTTTCTTCTGAAGGTTTCCGATTCATCAGGATATGAGTCTGGTGAGTGACAGAAGGATCCAGTTATCTTTTTATGCCCACCCCTGATTCTGAGTTTTGTCCAAACAATTTCACATGCAGTTTCAATTTCTGTCTCAGTGGATTTGAAGTTTTTGTCTACTGCGACAAATACACCATCTCCATTTACCATTTGCCTACCCTTTCGATAAACACATAAATTGTCCCCAAAAATATAACTGCTATCAATTTTCGTTTTCAACCAGTTTTCTGTACCTAGTATTATATGAGCTTCATGCTTTTTATGAGCGCTTCAAACTCTGGCACTTTGTTCCAAATGCCTCGGCAGTTTACCATTGGATTTTTATACTCTCGCCTGTGGGTGGCATTTCTTTCGATATTACACTGATATTCTGGGTTTCCTACAGCTTTCATTTCCTGGGCTGGATGCAGAATCACCTAATCTAAAAAACCGTTGCGTGCACCCCACACAGAGTCAACTATCTGAGTAGCAGCCCCTGATGTGTAGTACACAACTGACCTATTTAGGTGTACCCTACAGCTCTCAACCCGATGGCGCAAGTCCAGGAAGTTGCAGCCTAGCTTGTCACAGAACTTTCGAAGTCTCTGGGTCAGGCCTTGCACTCCACTCAGAACCAAAGGGCCACGATCAGTTCTGAGAAAATGCTACAAATTGTGAACTTTGTTGAAACTCCATGGGCAAGGCTCGACTTCTCAACCTTTTCTGGCAGTCGCTGGAATGACCAAAGAAAGCCTTAGAAGTCCAGACGACAGGCCCCATTTCTTGCAATGTGCGCCACAATCAACAGTTGGTTGCATCCTGTTCCCTCAATGCCTGCTGGAATGGCCTCTTCAGCATGTTGAATCAGCAACGTAGCTGCCATTTCCCTAAGGAGTAGCATCGTTCACCGTACGTTTGGGCTGCCGGAGATTAATAGCCTCTACTTTTTATCGTTTGCCACCTCCTTACACCGGACAAAACAAGTTTTCCCAAAACAGGTAAAGTGAGCCCCAAACAGTGGCCTCCTCTCTTAACATTTGAGGCCAGAAAAGCCTCTCAAAACTTCCCAAGCGTTTAGCAACTCGCAGTGGCTTGGAAAATTCCACCTCTGTCTTCTAGTTAAAATTCTGTGAACTATGAACAGTGCCTACATACTCTATATCTCGTCTCAGGCGCTCAAATCTCACACGGGTGTTCTGTTGATGCAATAATGTCACTATTAGCCTGGTCAAATTCAGACAGCTGCTTTTTTTTAGTATTTTTTCAACTGCTTCCCTTTGGCACTGACTGAGCTTCCGACACAATTCCTACCCAAAAATTTGTGTATTTCAACTCCTGTAACATTTCTGCTTATTATTCCACGTACAAATTATACGAAATAAGTGACATATTGCAAATATACGACAGACAGGTGATGAATAGAGCCGGATATACGATGTTAGAATGCTTTTCTGCATGTAACAGATCGCTGATGGCCCTAACCTTGCTATAATGAATGAATCAAGAAATAAAAGTAAAAAGACCCGCCCCTCTTTGAAATATTCCTTTCTCTTACGAACACAAGGAAGACTGGCTGTGTATATGTGATTCCGTACCTGCATGACCTCTCTCTGTCGTTGTGTGTGTTTCTTCTGTGACACACATGCAGATGCAAACAGTGGAACTGTTGAGCAATATTCCTCGAACACACGTACTATAGATTTGCCCAACATGCATTCACAAACTGTCCTGAGCATATCCTCTACATTTTCGGGTAGACTGAACTCATCTGATATTACCCTAACAAAGCACCTCTGTGCTAGTTCCTTACCTGCCGCCACGCCTGTTTCATAAGAATTTCAAACTTTGGGGCATTACTTTACAGTTGGTCATACCAGCGCCTTCTATGTGATTTTCCTTTATAAATTTACTACAGATTCCCAGAAACCTACCAAAACAAATCTGAGTGAGGGGTCACAAAAGCCCAATAATGTTTATGGAATTCGGCCCCCACATATCGTCTACCATGTAGACGCAGTATTTGCTTCTAATGTCGACAGGGGGTGGGACTGGGTGACCAGTGTTCACCAGAAGTGCTGGGGGAATTCATTTGTTTGTTCGGAAGGGGAGGCCATCAGCGTTTTCCGCCTTTCGGCCGGTAGGCGATGGCAGAATCGATGCACACGCCCTGCAATCTTTCTCGAACGATTTTACAGAAACTACTCGGTAAGAAAATTCATTTTTGCGTTGCTTATAGCTTTATATTTCTTGTTCTTGATGATGTGCCATCATTTCGTTTTCGATAAAAGAATGTAATATTTACGAGCATCGATATCCGGTAAAACGAGAAATGCTGTGCGACTTGGAACAACATAAGTGACGACATCACACATTTAATCTTTACTGAAGAGGTGCTTTTTCATAAGTTACTGACCTTACTTTTCCTCAGTTCCTCAGTTAATGAACTTAATAAACCACTCTTTCAGAATTATCTCGCAACTGCGTTTGCACAACATATTAGTGAGGCGACACTGAGTAAATTCCGCTGTTTCTAGGCAAAACAAGATGATTTTAATATGGCAACATGAAAATTCGCCATTCATGACTCTTTCCTGAAAGTTACAATTGCTTAACAAATCAGGTGAAAATAAATCGCCGCATTAGGTACTAACCAAAGGAGATGTGACAAATCTTTTTGAATGGCCACCACGCAAGTGTGGACGTGGAGGGGCCCCACTTAATATTAAAATGTGAGCGCAGGTTTCAATTTAAAACGGCACTTCCCCTCCAGTGCTCAGTATTTCCCCTACAGCGCCTGCCAGTAACCCCCACCACATGGCTTCCTCCTTCGGAGGTTCGAGTCCTCCCTCGCTCATGGGTGTGTGTGCTTTCCTTAGCGTAAGTTCGTTTACGTTAGATTAAGTAGTGTTTAAGCTTAGGGACCGATGACCTCAGCAGTTTGGTCCCATGAGTCCTTACCACATACTTCCGAAAACCCCCACTACTACCGCTCTCCTCACGAGTGCCCTGCTGACCGCGCATCTGAAGCGATGGTATTCTGTGTGCACTCAATCTAATGGTGAACAGAGCACAGGGCTAGGGAACGCAGTTAAACTGCTTAGTCGACGAGTAACTCACAATAGTTCTACAGTGCTAGTGGTGTTGATGCACAGCAGTGAAATGGCAACGATAGACAACCTGTACAGAAAATTGGAATATAGTTCAACATAAACATCATTTCCACCCTTTCCACTGATCATGAAAACAACACATTGCATGTTGTACCACCATACAGCGAGACCTTCATAGGTCGCGGTCCAGTTTCTGCACACACCGGTACCTCTAATACCCAGTAAGAGCACATCCTCCTGCACTGATGCATGCCTATATTCGTCGAGGCATACTAGCCACACGTTTATCAAGGCACTGTTGATCCAGATTGTCCCATTCTTCAACGGCGACTGGTCGTAAATCCCTCAGAGTGGTTGGTGGGTCACGTCGTCCATAAACAGCCCTTTTCAATCCATCCCAGGCATGTTTGCTGGCGGTCATGACTGGAAAACATGCTGGCCACTCTAGTTGAGCGATGTCGTTATCCTGAAGGAAGTCATTCACAAGACGTGCTCGATGGGGGCGCGAATTGTCATCCATGTAGACAAATACCTCGCCAGTATGCTGCCGATATGGTTGCACTATCGGTCGGAGGATGGCATTCACATATCCACAGCCGTTGCGGCGCCTTCCATGACCACCAGCGGCGTACGAAGGCCCCACATAATGCTACCCCAAAATAACAGGGAACCTCCACCTTGCTGCAATCGCTGAACAATGTGTCTAAGGGGTTATGCCTGACCGGGTTGCCTCCAAACACGTCTCCGACGATTGTCTAGTTGAAGGCATATGCAACAGTCTTCGGTGAAGAGAACGTGATGCCTGTCCTGAGCGTTTCATTCGGCATATTGTTGGGCCCATCTGTGCCTCGCCATCGACGTCGGGAGTGAAGTTACGCATCACACAGTCTATTGCTCACAGTTCTAGTCGCAATACGACGTCCTGTGGCTGAACGAAAAGCAATATTCAACATAGTGGCGTTGCTTTCAGCGTTCATTCGATCTATAATCTACTGCAGTAGTAGCCCTTGGGCGGCCTGAGCGAGATATGTCATAGACAGTTCCTATCTCTCTGTATCACCTCCATGTCCGAACAACATCGCTTTGGTTCACTCCGAGACGCCTGGACACTTCCTTTGTTGAGAGCCCTTCCTGGCACAAAGTAACAATGCGAACACGATCGAACCGTTGAACTACACACGACACGAGCCGTGTACCTACTTCCTGCTGGAATGATTGGAACTGATCTGCTGTCGGATCCCCTCCGTCTAATAGGCGCTGCTCATGTGTGGTTGTTTACACCTTTGGGTGGGTTTAGTGACATCTCTAAACAGTGAAAGGGACTTTGTCTGTGATACAACATCCATAGTCAACGTTTATCTTCCGGAGTTCTGGGAACCGGGGTGATCCAGAACTTTTTTTGATGTGTGTGGTTCAATCATTGTTGTCAGACAGGGAGCCACAAATCTGGTCTCCAGTGAAACGTAGTAAAGGACAATCGTTACCCTAGGAGATGGTATTAAACATGATTACGCACAACGAAGGTCATCGGAAACATGGTAGAAACAAATATGAACAGATTTAAAATAAGTCAGCAGCAATATGAACGTGTAGGGCACAAGAAAAGCTACGGATATTCAAGGGAGGACAAGGCACACTTGTTAAAAAAAACTGGTATTTGTGTGTTTCAGGGATGTGCTTGATAGTGATCTACTATGTTATGAACAACAAATTGCAGTCGTTTCGAGGAAAGCAGTGAATGGATGCATAAGTTCTAACAACGCTACAGAACTGGAAGACGCAGGGTAACGAAATTTACAACTTGACACTGAATAGCGAAGTACGGATTCATCCCGTTAATTTGAATTGAGATAAACAAACTTCTCTCAACGTTCAGTAAGGAATTTGTCTTCGACTCCGTGTAGTCGGGGTTTCCAGAAGAAATACATATGAAAGGAACCCTCGAACACAGATCATGTAACATCAATACCTTAACGCATTCGAGTACAATTATGGCGAGTGTTAATCTCGATGATAAATTGGCTGGAAAGTTATTTATTGTGCTGTGAAAAGTTAGAGTTGCTCTGCCCCTACGATTTTGTTTCGTGTGCTACATCTTGCAAGGGCAGTAGGGAATACACTATTGGCCATTAAAATTGCTACACCAAAAAGAAATGCAGATGATAGACAGGTATTTATTATAAATATATTATACTAGAACTGGCAACTGATTACATTTTCACGCAATTTGGGTGCATACATCCTGAGAAATCAATACCCAGAACAACCACCTCTGGCCGTAAAAACGGCCTTGATACACCTGGGAATTGAATCTAACAGAGCTTAGATGGTGTGTACAGGCACAGCTGCCCATGCAGCTTCAACACGATACCCCAGTTCATCAAGAGTAGTGACTGGCGTATTGTGATGAGTCAGTTGCTCGGCCACCATTGACCAGACCTTTTCAATTGGTGAGAGATCTGGAGAATGTGCTGACCAGGGCAGCAGTCGAACATTTTCTGTATGCAGAACGGCCAGTACAGGACCTGCAACATGCGGTCGTGCATTATCCTGCTGAAATGTAGGGTTTTGCAGGGATCGAATGAAGGGTAAAGTCACGGATCGTAACACATCTGAAATGTAACGTTCACTGTTCAAAGTGCCGTCAATGCGAAAAAGAGGTGGCCGAGACGAGTAACAAACGGCACCCCATACCATCACGTCGGGTCATACGCCGGTATGGCGATGACGAATACACGCTTCCAATGTGCGTTCACCGCGATGTCTCCAAACACAGATGCGACCATCTTGATCCTGTAAGCAGAACCTGGATTCATCCGAAAAAGTGACGTTTCGCCATTCGTGCAACCAAGTTCGTCGTTGAGTACTCCATCGTAGGCGCTCCTGTCTATGATGCAGCGTCAAGGGGAACAGCAGCCATGGTCTCCGAGCTGATAGTCCATGCTGCTGCAAACGTCGTCGAACTGTTCGTGCAGATGGTTCTTGTCTTGCAGACGTCCCCCTCTGTTGACTCAGGGATCGATATGTGTTTTCACGAGCCGTTACAGCCATGCGGATAAGATGCCTGTCATCTCGATTACTAGTGATACGAGGCCGTTGGGATCCAGCACGGCGTTCCGTGTTACCCTCCTGAACCCACCGATTCCATATTCTGCTAACAGTTATTGGATCTCGACCAACGCGAGCAGCAATGTTGCGATACGATAAACCGCAATCGCGATAGGCTACAATCCGACCTTTATCAAGTTTGGAAACGTGATGGTATGCATTTCTCCTCCTTACACGAGGTATCACAAAAACGCTTCGCCATTCAATACCGGTCAACTGCTGTTAGTGTATGAGAAATCGGTTGGGAACTTTCCTCATGTCAGCACGTTGTAGGTGTCGCCACTGGCGCCAACCTTGTGCGAACGCTCTGTAAAGCTAATCATTTTCAAATAACAGCATCTTTTTCCTGTCGGGTAAATTTCGCGTCTGTAGCACGTCATCTTTGTGGTGTAGCAATTTTAATAGCCAGTAATGTTTTTACGTCACAGGACGCAAGAGATGGGAAATGTGTAAGAGAACTACAACTATGGTATGAGCACTTCTTTCGGCCAATAGCTGGTCAAAATAACTTGCTTCTGTGTATAAAAATTGTACTCCTTTAGAGCGAACTATCCCCCCCTTAAAAGTTTGTGACATTGCAGTTCATACCAACTGGAACCACTGGAAAAATTCAGCCTCTGGGTGTTAGTTTTTTCCGTGCCTATAAAACGTATTTTCGCACTATTTGGAGCTACGCCTTAAAGGATAGCCAGTTTCAAGATAAGCTCCGCGACATACTGTTTCGCATTTGATTGCATGCCATTACATTCTATCAATCCTCATCACCGTTACACCAATATATTCTCAAAGTATTGTTTAAGAGAGGATACCTAGATGAACATCCTGCACTGTTTGTAATTCCCAAGGAGTTCTTGATCTTTCGAATCTTTATGATTACTATGGCACGCCAGTTTCCATTCGGTGTTCATAGTGCAAGCTAATGATTTGTTTTGAATATTTTTTGAATGTCAACGACATCCATTTTGTGAAGTGTAAGACATACTTGTACATCCCATAGACAGTCGATCTCTGCACATCCAGACACTCAATTTCTGTCTCCGTTTTGACGCACATCGTAAGTCATTAGGATCTAATATTTTTCCTGCCACAATTGTTAACGCAACACATTCAAGTTAGCCTTACTAAAGATTGAACTTACGGACTTGCACTCAAGGGATTCTTTGTACGAGTTCTACTTGCCATCCATAATAACCAATGTCACGTGTTCATCCCATTTAATAACGCTTTGTTAAACCATTTCTTGACATTAAGGTGATGTGACCGGATTCGTAAGTTAACCGCTCATCATGAAAGCGAATACTTTGACTTTGACATGACTTCTATATTTCAGTTTCCTACTGTTGAATACGTAAAGAGAAATTATCGCCCAAGTTTTCCTCCATTCGGCTGCAATCACCGGTGGTCGTACATTCCTATTAACAACGAAACCATCATAGAAGGATGCTATACGATGAGATGATGCACTGCCCATCCAAAAAGTTCCAAGACTGATTTTATTCCTTGCGTGAAACTACGGTGGCAGCTTGAATTATATCCAACATGTTTGTATTCGACGAGACAGTTGTAAGCAGGTGGACGTGAGACCGTAGTGAAACAACGTTCTTGTGTCACACACAGCAGTGCAACAACATCTCTAAAGAAACTGTTCAAAACATTCTCCAGAATTACGATTTGACTGAAACGCACCACTTTAATATTTTTTTGTGTTAAAAATCATCACGGGTGACGAAACTCAATGTTATCCATATGAACAAACCACTTAACAACGAAGTGTAGAAATTCGCACCAGTCGTCAATACACTGACGGCATAATCGATTTTCTGGAAATAATCGAACGTAAATTATACAGCATATGTATAGACGCTAAAAAGGTATCATATTTCGCTTATAAGAAGCTATTGTTTACTCCAGCAGTACTCAGTGTATTGCGTAAGGCCCTCTTTAATTAAGTCTCTTGGCGTAGCCACTAACATAATTTTCAGAAGGTGTTCCTGTACAAATAAGAATCCGTGGGTTTAACTTCCACTTTCTTAAGAACGTTTGTAGATTCTTGTGACCATAGTGACTTCAAGGACACTTCAGCCGGCTGCACTGTATTTATAAAACTTCGTCTACATTTAAGTCGTTTGGGCACGGGTTGATGGTTGCATAGAGGGTGACACATGTCATTTATCTGTTGTTGTTTTTTTCGTTCTCTTAGCACAGGAATTATCTTTTCACATTCAGTGGAGTAGTATCGGATAATGAATACAAATGATCCACTCTAATTTGTTTTAGGCAACAAGTTGTCTTTATGCAGTTATCATTAAGGACCGCATCAGTATTCTTGGCCGGTCTTTGATCCAGGGTATCCGTACTCAGGGACTGACAAACACGTGGCGAGCCCTGTGGAGAGTAAGGCGGTCGCATTTGCCTGCACTTTGCGAATTCTAATTTTTTTTTTAGTAAGCAATTCCGTGTTTGGATTTTTGATTTTGTTTCTCAAGCGCCAATGTTCCCTCGATTGTCATGCCATGTATGTTGGGTGGGGACAATTTTTCCATACATGTTTCATTACAGACCATATTCATTACTTTCTTGACTGCATGTTGTTAAGAATGGTTCGGACACACCTGCACTCTACTAGGAATCGGTCTTCGTTCATTCACATTGTAATCGTCTGTCAGGATCACGAGTTCATCGCTTAGACCACTACCAAAGTCATTATGAGATACTATCTGGCATGCAGCTGCACTGTCACCCAAGTAAATAAAAGATCTTGTTTTTTCGTGTACATATTACAGAGGAGCGGCGAAATTATACTACCTTGCGGCCAACTGTTCATCTTCTTCACTTGTGGTGCAGTTCGACAGAGTGCTCAAATGGTTTAAATGGCTCTAAGCCCTATGGGACTTAATTTCTGAGGTCATCAGTCCCCTAGAACTTAGAACTACTTAAACCTAACTAACCTAAGGACATCACACACATCCATGACCGAGGCAGCATTCGACTTAGTGTCTTCTGTTGAATAGCAGAGCCTAAGAATTTCTACCAGTCTGTTGCCATTTGTCATCCGATATGCTTTTGAAAGAAGAGTTCTCAGATTTTCCATATCGTATGTCAGGGACTAATCACTAATACCACTCTGCTTGAGCGGGCGCTCTCAAAATCGTCCACAGTAAATTGAATCAGGTCGAACACTGACTCACGCAGAATTTCTCTGGGTGGTAACTGATCTGACCTTCAATTAGATAACTGTCTACGTATCCACATACCGTGTTCATAATTATTCTTTGAAAACGTTTTAACAACGAATAGCAGTGGTTTGGGTCTATCAAGAAATGTACATCCGATATTTTACCTTCCCTCGCTTCATCAGCTTTCTGGTCAGACCTAGCTACATTCTTCATTATTTGGGTTTGCCATTTAGTAGAACCTGGCTAACGATTACATTTACATAAGAAGCTCTTACAATTGGGTCATTTCACATGTTATTAATAAATCTTGAAGCTTTTCTACTTCTCTGAGTCATATTTATGCTTTCGTCTGTCTCCATCCCAGTTCGGCGCCATTGGTCACTTACAGCAGACAGTACTTCCTCTCAAGCTGTAACCATTTCTATGGAGACGGGATTTTTATCACATCGATTGCAACACTTTTCATATACTTCCTTTTCCTCTTGCGTGAAACTAGGGTATGTACTCTGTCCTGCATCACCTGGGGATTGTTTTAACAAAGGCTTCGGTTATAATTTGTACAAAGTTGTCAGAGTATCCTCATCTGGGTTCTATACACTTCAACAGTTCATCGACTTTGCTTCTGACACCCACTCATTCTCCTCTTACGAAATTAAATCTTCTTTTCAAGGATATTTTGGCAGTTTGGACAGCAGATCTTATTACCAGTTTAAGTGGTGTGTGTTGAGACCTCGGACTTAGTTTCGGGACTTGTATCTGACTCAAGCTACTCAGACGTCTGCTGACGAATGTCAAAACTTTGTTGTAACCCTTTCTCCTCCGTGTATAATTAAAGGACAGAGGTTGCTAAGAGTCACGGATCAAATTCATTCGATTATCCTTTGCCCATCGCTCACGTAATTCACCATTTTCATTAGTTTCAGTACATCAGCGTTGTGTACCGGGCCAATGAGAATCTCTACGTTGCTCGCATGTGACAGGATTGGAAAAACCAGAGTCAAAAGGCTCATCTGGGGGCCTATATTTACAGATATTATTATGGTGTTGGCTAATTACACTGCCGTCCGTTCAGTATTGTTGGTGATAGACGAAAAATTTGTATCGAATGAAACGGATATAAGAAAATAGAGTACGTAAATGCAAAATGCCTCAGCAGTCATAAAATTCATAACTACGTAAATGCGACTGACAGTTTTGTATTAAAGATTGTTAATTTACCACAAACTAAATGTTTACATCAAAAGTAAGTACGCTAGTATGTTCGGTCACCAGTAGATAGTAAGTTCTGAGTAGATCTGATGAGGTTGCAACATACTGAAATGTCATGTCAACTGCCCAAAATTTTCCCCAATTAAAGCTCTCTTTTCTTACCTAACTTAGGAGATTCAGTGCATGATCAGATGCCGTTATACGTTGTTCTGCATCGAGTATTTGCACAAAATACTATATATAACGGGGAGTGATTTCATTCGATGTGCTTTCTACTAGGAATTAAACGTTATGCGACGAGCCCCGAACAATGTGCAGAATTCTGTGGCAGAGGTAGTCAGCTGCCGGAGAGGGCCGTCTGCCTCCTCAGTGATTTGTAGACAATAGCGACAACCCATTATGGCTCCGGCCGATGCGGGTAACAGCGCAGCGACGACGACTCTCTATCGCATTTATCGAATTTCTCAGTGTACATTCCGCTACTAATATGATTGTGCCACAAACGCCAACGGGTAGCAAACAATAGCTGTTACGATCATGTCTAATGCCTCAACCAGTGGTTCCCTACCGAAATTCGTGTTTTGTGCACCCCACTGTGCTCTGAAGTGGCGGTACACTTAGTTCTGAAATATTCTTCACGCCCTCTTCTTGAAACCTTCAAAGGAGGTGTTAAGAACAACTTCTAATTGTTACATTCAGGAACTTCATTTTTTAATATTCGAATTATTTAAATGTAGGCCTCAGCGCAGAGTTAGTTCGTTTTGAAACATACGTGTGTATCTAGAAAATTATGGCAATTGCAGTGGAGAGACAAGCTCAAGTATTCAAGTGTGTTCTTCGCAGAACTACATTTCTTTTCGTATGTAAATACTACTTATATTTGCTTCACTGCTCTGTTTCAGGAAATATATGACAGCAAGCACAATACTTAACAATAACTACTTATTTCCTATAATTTAAAAATTTAGCTTGCTGATATATTTCAGTCACTTTCACTGTGTATGTAAATGTTGTGTCTGGCCTTAATTAAACATTGGTTTTCTGTGAATCAATGTTTCAATGTAACAATGTTAATTAGCTCAGAATTAATTTGAGAGTCTGGGTGTTCCCTCAGAGTTTTTGTCTGGTTGGAGTCCAGCCAGTGAGAACGGTTGACGCTAAAACCGAAGAATATGGCTGGATCGGTCGTAAAAATCTTGTTTTCACAATAGAAACAAGAACTCGACAGACCAACCGGAAGCACACTAATACCAGTCGCGCCGTGAGAAAGTGAGAGAACATAAAATTGAGCTGTTTTACTTTTATTCGACTACCAAGATAGCTTGGACCACGCGGCGTCAGCAAAACCATATCGCTCTGATATTTGATTCAATTAACGTGATGTACAGCAGTTACGGAAATCACCATACATCGGATGCTATAGATCGCCTTTATGAATTAGCCTTGGTAGTTTGTATATCGTTATGAACTATGTGTACTCCTGTCTCCCAGTAAACACAGGTACTAGTACAATACGACGTCTACACAAAACATAAAAGTGAAAGTGTGTACTGAGTTCACGTACAGATATTTACATGAATAAATATATTTAGTGTTTATGGTATCAAAAAAATCCGAAAACAAGTTGATATACGCTAGGTAATACATAAGAGCCGCGTATAAATACGAAATACCAGATTTCAGAGCTCGAAAAGATCAAAATCAAAGTCCACTAGAACATATATTTATCTTTCACGGTTGACCAACAATGATGATGTCTGTCTTTTGAAGTGTACAGTGTATCTTTCTGCGGTATAGCAGCTTCCAAAGAAAAGGGCGATTTTAATACTGTTTCTGAAAGCTGGTGTAATCGTGATGGTTTCAGATATGTTCCATGAAAGTCTGTTCAGCCGTTTAAATTTCACCAGCTAAATTGAGTTAAAATGTTTTCCGGCAGTGATCTGTCTTGATGTACGCTATGTAATACATAAGAGCGACGACATGTTACGAGAACCAGTTAGTAGAGCTCAAAAATATCTAAATGAAAGTCCTAGAAGACTTGTGTTTATCTTTTACGATTGAGCAACAGGACGAATTTTGTCTTTGGAAATCGCCCGTTTCAGCACCTACAGAGCAGAGGAAGGGTGATTGTGACTCAACTGTTAAAGATAAATATATGCTCTCACAGATTTTTTTGTAATTCTTTCTGAGGTCCACAATTCAAAACTAGATCAAATGATTTTGCCTTTATGGTTTACGCTCCCTTTTGCAAGAGAGCGTAATGGCAGCCCACTTTCTGCCGACTTGACTTAGAATCATCGTCACTGCTTATCGCTTATGTTACTGAAATTAGCTAAATATGTACTAAAACATAGTCAATGATATATCGATGAATACATACGTGAATCGAAAACAGAAACACGTAAATCGCATAAGTAAAAAAGATCTCTCATCGGAATTTTCTGTTTCGTGAATGTGGGAATAGTGTGTCGATCGTAAAATGTTTGCTACTAAAATATATACACTGAAGAGCCAAAGAAACTGGTACTCCTGCCTAATATCGTGCAGGGCCCCCGCGATCATGCAACAGTGCCGCAAAACGACGTGACGTGGACTCGACTAAAGTCTGAAGTACTGCTGGAGGGATTTGACACCATGTATCGTGCAGGGCTTTCCATAAATGTGTAAGAACACCAGGGGCTGGAGATATCTTCTGAAAAGTACGTTGCAAGGCGTCCCAGATATGCTCAATATTGGTCATGTCTGGCGAGTTTGGTGGCCAGCGGAAGTGTTTAAACTCAGAAGAGTATTCCTGGAGCCACTCTGTAGCAATTCTCGTGGGGCGTCGCATTGTCTTGGTGGAATTGCCCAATTCCTTCGGAAGGCACCATGGACATGAATGGATGCAGGTGATCTGGCAAGATGTGAACACTTGCGTATTATTTCCTACAGATAGCTTGTCATCTGCAACCAGATGATGTGGGTAAGAGATTTTTACAAGTAGTCTTGCAAAACCACGCAAACCGAATGTAAAGGTATTAACTAAAAGAAACATATTGTTGTTTGAAATAAATATTTGAGTAAATTGTAATCACACAGAGGTGCTGAAACATGTTTGGGTACTTGGAAAAAGCGGTATTTTGCATAACTGACGGACATTACATCCAACTATAATTTTCGTGGATTACGGAAAATTGTTTCTAAAAATGGATAATTTAGAGTAGTTGAAATCGTTTCTTTCCCGTTCCTGTCGCTGAAAGATATCTAGATTTTGTCCACGTCATTCGCACAAGGTAAAGACTTTTACGGAAACAGGTGACGACCGCGGTGCCCCATGCTCATATACGTCTGCTGACAGTAATCGTTTCCGCGGCGAACCATATCTAAATTTTCGTTATTTGGCGAGTGAAAAACTTACGCAACATGTCATTATTGCACCTGCTTTGGGGGAGTCCCCTAAGGAGAAATGTAGTACCGTGAGTCGCGTTAATATTCGTACAAATAGTAAATATTTGCGGTGACGATGTGGCGGATAAACTAAATATGGCAACGAAAGCCGCACTGGCAACGCGGCGCACTTGTGTTTTCATTGGTCTGTAGAGGGCACTCGTCCGCCTAATTGGACTGCGGCTGATTACTTCACAGCCACATTCTATGAATTTCATGGAGGGCGCTCTCCAGCAAACACGGAAACCCCCGCCGACCCTAGCCAGCTGGCCTGTCGCATCGACCTCGTCACTTGCGCTTCTGGCTACAAGCGACAGAAAATGAGGTCACCCAAACCGTTGGAGCAAATTTAGTCATATCATTTGACCCTCTGATCTCATCTTTCCTGCGAAATATTTTATGCCAACTTGTTTTGCCTTATTGTGGTCACTTCTTAAGTCTTTTTGAGTGCGACTGAAAACATTAATGCAGTAGCCTTTTTCGCTAAGAAACCAATACATTTCCCCTTGAATGTATGTTGTGGCACATAATCCAAATGAGAATAACACGTCTGCCGCGGTGTCATTCATTACTTTGGCACTTTAATGGACAATATAATAGAATCGTGTGGTACAACGTATGAAAATTTCACTGCCGTAGGTCGTTGATACTGGTGAATAATACGTGCACGATGATATCAAATTATAAATAAGTGTAGGAAATACAGTAGTCGAAAGTGATCCAATGAATAATCATCAGGAACATACCGTTTGAAAAATATTGACATTAACCCTAAAGTACGAAACCTTCGTAAAATTTAGCGATAATAGTTTTACCAGTCCGCAGTTTCCGCCAATCTGCTACCGTTATTATAGGCTATAAAACAGAACGTCTAGTACTTACATCGTATTGGACGTACCATTAGAGCCCTTAAAATTGCATTAAGTAGTACGTAAACTATACATTACGACGTTCTTTGACTGAGATATCGAATAGCAAAATTTTCGAAGCTTCGGTAAGACTATAACATTTCTCCCCTTTAGTGTTCTAAGTTTGAATTAAATATATTGATTTTCTAAGCAGTCATATTTTGGAATAAAAGCGAACATCAGTATAAGGTAACAAGTTCCACAGTTATTACTCTAGTTTCTGAGAATTTTTACAAGTGTCAGGCCTCCCTACAAGCTTAATTATCGTCTAAAGAAGAACATATTGGCAGAGCACTTAACACCACTTCTCCTTTTCCTTTTGCGCATCGGCGCAGGGTTGGTACGGTATCAATGAATGTTGCCATTGTTAGTTTAAGAGGGTGCCTAGCGCCCTCCATATCGCCACCCCGTTACCTTCGTGTTGAAATGTCTGAATCCCAACAGCCTTTATGTAGTGTTTTCATGTGAAAGTGAGGGAACATTTTGTGAGTGTTCGCGGATCAGAAGTAGAGTACTTAGTACCTAACGGGTAATAAAACTCTGTTTCCCACAACTCATAACGCGAAAATAACCTACCAATCAGCGATGAAATACTTCATCAATAAGTTTATTTCATCGGTCACTTTTCGTCAACCAGTTATCGCCACCGTTTAGGAAAGACTCATGAAAGAAGTTCGTATAAATGTGTGTAAACTTACATGCCGACAGACGTAGAATGTAACATACGGTAAATAGCGTACTTCTGAGTGCACTTCAGAGTCGTTGGCTCAGTTTTTCTGCACGATATTTGGACGGGCGACTCAGTCCTCTTCTTCAGATGCGGCGAGCTGTGTTATTGTGCGTGGTTGCAGTCCGCAGTCCATGCAGCGAGTTCGTATAATTATACAGCTTGTAGCACTTGAATAGGACTGTTGGTTCGATCGTCGAAATATTGCGCATAAAATGGATTCAATAACTCCGCTGTACAACAAAAAGGACGCCACTAATCAGTCACACCGATAACTCCTCAGAGGCCGTACTAGACGGAAGTTATAGAACGAGTGCCTCAAGTGATTGAAATTAAGCAAGAAACAAAAACAAGTTGTTTAAGAAACAGTAGGTTCCGACTTTCACCAAGGTTCTAGAGGCACAACAAGCAAGTTGAGCTCCTAGTAAATTTTGCTGGTTGTTTGGCGGTCGTCCATGAAAGTTTTTCATTTCTAGGGTTTCACCCAGAGATATGCTGGGCATCTTTAGAGGTGGTCGTGGTTTCGTTGACTCCTGCTGGCTGACAGCAACAAAAACCTTTCATACACCAGGACCATATAACCCTGAAGACTCACCAACAGCAAAGACATCCCATAGTGAAAGATTTCATTGCAATACGCCTGATTTTTTTTCACCTTCCTATCAGCCGTGAAATAGAAACCACAATGAAAATAAAAAAAAAAAAAATATTTTCATCATTTAGCTGAACCTTAGAACTAATTCTCTACATAGTCGCCATTCTCTCTTACACATTTGATATAGCACTGTACCACCTTCCTAGTATCCTCGTCATGCAAGGCAACCACCTACGATTTCCGCCCACGTTGATGTGCAGCCCATTGTCAACTCCAAAATGCTGTCCTCACAGCCCGCGATTAATGTGAGCGAAGAGATGAAAATTAGAGGGAGCCACGTCCGGGCTGTATGGTGGCTGATTAGATAGTTCCTATCGAAAACGCTGCAGGAGCGTGATTGTCGCCCTTGCAATCTGCGGCTAAGCATTCTCATGGTGAAGGAAACGCATACAGTTACGTTATGTGGGCTGATGGAAATCAGGCTGAACCCGTGAGTATCCACTTTACGCTTCGTGGGAGACACTATTTCCTAGGCGTCTTTACTGGCTCTGGCCACTGAGCGCTCTGAATTGTAAAGTGCGTAGTGATACGATAGAAGGGCGTAATAGAGACACTGCACAATACACCGCCGCAAAGCTTGGCGAGAATTTTGCGGTGGCTTTAATTTCATGACAGGTCAGATGTTGAAAAAAAAATTACAGCCCTCGTAGAAGGCAATATCGCCCTCTAGCAACCACATACCTCAATGCTGTCTATAAACAGTTTAGTTTCCTGGTCTTCCTTGCAAACTTGAAAGGATACACTCCTATTTATACCTCATCAGCCCAAGATCAGTCTTCTGACGGGCTTGATGTGGCCCGCCAGAATTTCTCTCCTGTGCCACCCTCTTGACCTCACAGTAGCACTTGTGACCTACGTCCTCAGTTATTTGCTGGATGTATTCCAGTCTTTATCGTCCTTTACAGTTTTTGTCCTGTTCAGCTCCCTCTAGTACCATGAAAGTCATTCCCTGATGGTTTAACAGATGTCCTACGATCCTGTTACTTTTCCTTGTCAGTGTTTTCCACATATTCTTTTCCTCTTCGATTCTGCGCAGAACTTCCTTATTCCTTACCTTTTCAGTCCTCCTAATTTTCAACATTTGTCTGTAGCACCACATCTCAAAGGCTTCGATTCCTACAGTCCATGTTTCACTTCCATACACGTCTGTGCTCCAAACGTACATTCTCAGAAATTTCTTACTCAAATTAAGTTTTTTTTTATTCTTGTAGATTTCTCTTGACCAGGAATGCCATTCTGGTAGTGCTAGTCTGCTTCTGATTTCCTCCTTGCTCCATCCGTCATTGGTTATTTTGCTGCCTAGGTAGCAGATTTCCTTAACTCCATCTACTCCGTGATCCCCCAATTGCGATGTTAAGTTTCTCGCTGTTCTCATTTCTGATACTTCTCATTACTTTCTTCTTTTTTCGAGTTGCTCTCAATCCAAAATAATGAAATGAAATGAATCGTTAAATAAAAGTGGTTTGTTGCTATCCAACAATAGGAGGGTAAGCACACAAGCATAGATTGGTTTAGTGCTCTACTACTAGTCTAGGGATGTGGTTGTGCACCGTTCTATTATGGAATAGTGAAAGCTTTTGAATCATATAATCCAAGAGTAATGAAAAGTCAATGAATAAATTATACACCACAAATAAATGAGAAAATTAAAATAAGACAAAATAGGAACAGCCCTCTGGGGCAAGGATGTGCTCTAACTACGATATAATATTTAATCTCGTTTTAAGTTTTCTCAAGAATACACGTTACCCTGTGTGGTGGCCTTACAGAGCCTGATACTTTGTATTGTGATCTAATGCCGTCAAACCAAGCAGAACGAATACAACCAACGTTTAACATATGCCATTGACATTGTGCAGTGCACCAGCAAGTTGACTTGAACAAATGCTGTACACTTAACAGTTCACTCAACTATATCTGAACATTACATTTGGTATGCAGAAGTCTATATTAACTCACAATGAATAAATGTTATCAAGTTGCAAGCTGATGTAGTGAAATGACTAAGTCTAATCTAGCTGTGCCCCATGCTAAAACTCTTAACACACGCTGTGCATAAGCTACACAGGATCTTACTAGAATACGCAATCAAGAACAGTGATGAAAAGACCTTTATACATGCTCTGTCTGCTCCCTCCTCAACTGTTATCTCTAGCCAAAGGAATCATTGCATGCCTGGCCAACATTCCAAACAGAATTTTTCATAGGTTTTTAAATGTTTCAAATAAGTACAGTAAGCATGTCTGAACAGTATTAACTATCATTTCTTTTTAGTTACATCTTGTTAATATACACATATAATATAATATATCCTGCAAAAACCAAAACAGCCGGTACCTGTCAACTGGCGCTCTTTATTTTCTGCTTCCCGTTGAACACATGTTGTTTAACTTTCCCATAAATGTTAATCCACAAATTTCTCATAAAATAAACATGAATATTAACACAATAGTATAAGCAAATCATGCAATAGCTAACTTTTTCGTGTAAATCTTTCTATGGCACTCAGCAAACACAATACATTTTTATTTACAATATATTGTCTGTTCATACAAGCTTCTAAGTGTGTTCAATTTACTGCATATCTCAAACGCTAAAGCATGAAGTTTCGAATCTGTTTGTTACTTTTGTTACTGTTGTTAAAAACTATTACACATACAGACTGATAAGTATGATATTAACATGGTAATAATTTTATAGCAATTGTCTCTTTATAGTGATTTTAGTGCTGTCAGTTTTCTTGTAGCTCTTGTGGAAGCTATTTCAATGTTTTTGGTGAATTTATGCATTTTAGTTTTAGACGCAGTCAGAATCTCACCACGCAGCAGCTTATTTCCACCCTCTCACCCCCGCAGGGAAATCCAAGCGGCTTCCGCTCACTGGCCGACCGGATACCTACATCCTCTCGCCTCGGTTCCCGCGACACCCACTTATGCTCCAACTGGCCAGCAAACTTTGCTCAACTAAATCTTCCGTACCATGACCAATATATGTATACGACCTACTGCTTGTAATAACTGAAAAACTGCTCGCAAACTTATTTAACATAAATCTAACGGAAACCTCCCAAAAAGCTGTCGTTCTGACTCATTAAAAGAGCGTATTGTAGGAAGTTCCACAGCTCGTTATCTACGAGCGTCAAGCCTGTTCCTAACGTGGAGCGCAATAATTATGCTCGGACAGTTTGGCCTCAGTTCACTCCCTAGCACAATCCATTCAACCCGTAATCCCGGCGCATGGTTAAGCATATACAATTATGTGAGGAAGAAAGCGTGTGAAGCACAGGTCTGGAGCTGTTTCGCTCAACCTCAGGATTTTATAAGGTCCTGCAAGGTCCTTAGGTTTACAAGCTGTATTAGTTAGACATTCCAGAACAAGGCATCCACATGGTTGACTCCTTTCTTATGGGTCCCTGAGTTCTACGATAAATATTTCGGCGCGATTCTTATTCATAAGACCCAAACGATTCTCCACTATCTTATTGCTTACTGAACTGCTATTGGGCCGTTTGTAAGAGCCCGTTCCACTAGTCGACATGTTGCCCATCACCACACTGGGCCTAAAGGTCTCATAGCAAGTATACTAAACTCCTTCCGAAGAGGCCTCGAAATGGCCAACGGTACCGACCGACCGCCGAGTCATCCTCAGTCGATGGGCGTCACTGGATGCGCATAAGGAAGGGCAATTGGTCAGCATACCGCTCACCCTGTTACATGACCAGTGTCACTGCTCCCCAATCAAGTAGCTACTGAAATGGCCTCACAAGTGCTGAGTGCACCCCACTTGCTGACCGTGCTTAGCAGACCCGAACGGTGACCCATCCAAGTGTTATCCAAGCTCGAGAGCGCTTAAAGTGATCTGACAAGAACTGGTGTTACCACTATTGAAATGCCGTTGCCTCTTATCGCAAGTAGTGATTGTGATAATAGCGCAAGCCTACTCGTTACCCCCCCTTCCCATGTGGTACACTGAACTCTCTTGTACAGAAAATGAGAGAAGGAAACATAGAAGTTGTATAAACTTGCACGCACAGTTGACACAGTTTGCTTGAAAAAAATGCATCAAAGCACCTCAGGATGGATGGGCAAGAATTCTGATTGGTGATCAATGGCTTTTTACGCCAGTCGTTTTATGGAAACTATTTCAGTCTATTGTGGGAATTTATAGCAAATGAAAGGGCTGATGGTAGGTGCTGATGATTCTTGGCACTGGTAGGCACAGAATAAAATCATACTTGGCCGTTAACACGTTAACAGCACCGTCAGTCCGATAGTATTAAGAGTGGAGTCTTCATTTGGGCGCCGTAGTCTTCTAGGTCAAACAGTAAACTTTTCGTTTGGTCGAAGTCAGACCGTGAGGATTGACAGTGCACTTTTGGTTTGGCCGACATCTATGCATCGGGACAGGAGTATCAAAGTTTTTTTAAAAAAATGTTGTAATTTTAATGAAGTTTCTTAAAATCGTCAATACAAAGATGTGTTTTTGATTTGCACGTATTACAGAATGTAACCCACATGCTTAGTTAATTTTCTACCCGTAGCGAGCCCGAAAATTTTAGTGTTTGTCTTGTAACATCCACAATAATACCCACGAACTCTGTACGATCTTCCTTCCTTTTTTCCGACTGATATTTGCTTCTTTTTGTATCCACACTGCCGGGAGTTCCTTCATGTGAATGCCGTATGAGCGCATCTGCCAACTGTTTCTATGTGCACTCATAGGATCAGGACGATAAATATCAGTTTTTCCCCTTTTTATGTTCACTAACAATTTCTGTTTATTGATAATCCCTCTTTTGGTTGTCTCATTTCCCATTTCATTCGAATGTGTGGTGAAAAGAACAGAAATGTCTCTTATCTCTTTCTATTTCAGGACCGTAATTCCTTCACTATTCTCTTTTTCAATCACTTCTGCGCGTTTCAGTATTGTCTTTGCATATCTGTATTAAGAGTTTGCTTGTCATATATACACTGCTACGGCAACTGTTGATACATGACATATGGCCTTCATTGAACACATCTTTACACAACGTCATCTCAACATTTGTTGGTGTAGTATTTTATTTATCAAGTACTTTCGTGTCGTAAATTCGAAAACAACAGCAGTATCCGCTATCGCAGGACAATTTAAAGATTATGATGCATACGAGCGTCTTTTTTGTTTTAAATATTACCTGAAGATAATTCGTTCTTGGAATGGTGTACGGTATTAGAGACTTGTCGATATATAGTATTTTGCCAGCATCATTCTATTTTTTTAAAATTTTTGTTCACTTCTTCGATCTCGAACATTTAAAAGAAGACCCAAAGCATCAGTTTTTGTATTGTCTGCAAAATGCAGCATTCTCAAGACAATTTCGATACGGTCTCTACTCATTACCTTTCACGCGAATCTTTGAATAAACAGTGGATCTTGGGACCAATATAAATGTGTGAATGATAGTTTAAGCAACCACATCCACAAAATCAATGCATACAACCGCTGTCATTGTTTCTTGGATTCAATTGATTCAAACATTTGAAAACCAATCTGGAAAAAAAAAAAAAAAACTTTTGCACAGTTTCGCCACTCACTATTGCACAATGGGCACTTGTGAAATACAAAATATTGCGATGGTTGCACGAGGATCAAGCCACGTCTTCCCCTCGAATTATTTCTGCTGCTACGAGCAACAATGCTTTTTGAAAATAATTTCTGTGAAACTAGTCTCTCTTATACAACTGTATTATTGCAGTTCCTGGCAGCTGACCCTGAACGTAAATAAATGTAACATATTCCACATCCTAAGAAACGAAATCCACTGCTCTAGAGCTACAATATTAATGATAATGGGCTGGAAAGAGCTTATGCCTTGAAATGTCGAGGAGTAACTACCTAGAGCGACGTTAAGTGGAATGACCACATAAAATAAGTAATGAGAAAAGCAGACCCCACACTGAGATTCATACGAAGAATAGTAAGGAAATGCATTTCATCCAGAAATTGTGGGTTACAAAGTGCTTGTTCGTCAGATTCTTGAGTACTACTAATCGGTCTGTGGTCCTTACCATGTATGATTGATGGAAGCAATAGGGAAGACCCCACGAAGAGCGGCACGTATCGACATGAGATCATTTGATGGGCGCGAGAGCGTTACAGAGTTTTTCAACAAGAGTGGCGTTATGCATGACGGACACGTTTCATATTGAAATTTCGAGAAAGGACTTTTCGGGAGAGTCGAACTACGTAATAACTCTTCCCACACACATCTCGGGAAATGATGACGGTGAAAAAATTCGAGAATTAGAGCTAATACAGAGCCTATCGACAATTATTCTTCCTTCGCCCTGTTGACTAGTGGGACAGGTATTTGGTGGTACCGGAAGTACCCTCTGCCACACACCGTCACTTGAGATACAAGTATTGATGTACAGAGTGTTTCAAAATTCATGTTACCCACTTCTACGGGAAGCGTCGTCCAATGACGCTACAGAGCGTCAAAGTTATGGGTGCCGACGGCTGCAAATGTATGTGTGTATGTGTAGAGGGGCAACTCGTGGTCTAGGAGTAGCGTCTTTGATCAATACACGAAACGTTCTCGCTGTCGGGTTTAAAACCATCCACCGCTTAATTTTTGATTAATGTTCATCATTGGTGACCAAATAACGTGGATCCACGGAAAATCAATGGCTCAGTCTAGTAGGGGTCAGTGAAGAGAAATGGAAACAAGACAAGGATTTCTGGTCAGATGAATGTAGGGTAACATCAACAGCAGCAGAAAATGGCATAGCAGGAATGGGATTCTTTATGAATAGGAAGGTAGGGCAGAGAGTCTTTTTCTGTGTATAGTTGAGTGATAGGAATGCTCTTCTCATAATCAATAGCCAACCAATTCCAACAACTATATTTCAGGTATATATATCGACATCGCATGTCTTTGAGAGTACGTATAGGGAGATGAAAATCTTATAGTCATTGGGGACTGGAACTAAGTTGTAGGGGGATAAGTAGGAGAAAAGGTTACAGGAAAAAATGGGCTTAGGTCAAGGAATGAGAGAGGAGGAAGACTAATTGAGTTTCGTATCAAACTTTAGCTAGTAATAGCGAATGCTCGGTTCAAAATCACGAGAGGAGGAGATATACTTGGAAGATGCCGGGAGATACGGGAATATTTCAGTTAGATTACATCATGGTCAGAGAGAGATTCCGAAATCAGATACTGGATTGTAAGGCGTACCCAGGAGCAGAATAGACTCAGATCACAATACAGTAGTGATGAAGAGTAGGCTGAAGTTCAAGACATTAGTCAGGAAGAGTCAATACGCTAAGAAGTGGGATACGGAAGTACTAAGGAGTGACAAGATACTCTTGAAGTGCTATATGATGAAATCGAAAAGGAAATGAGTGTCGGAATGAGCAACTTAACATATAGAAATGTCAAAACAGTATTTGGTGAAGTTAAAAGCAAGGCTGGTAACATGAAGATCGCAACGGGACTTCCAATGATAAAGGAAGAGGAGAGAGCGGGTAGGTGCAAAGCGTACATTCAAGGCCTCTATGAGGGGGAAGATTCGTCTGATGTGATTGAAGAAGAAACAGGAGCCGATTTAGAAGAGGTAGGCACCCAGTAATAGAATCACGATTTAAGAAAGCTTTGGAGGACTTAAGATCAAAGAAGGCAAAAGGGATAGATAACATTCCATCAGAATTTCTAAGGTCATTGGGGGAAGTGCCAACAAAACGACTATTCACATTGGTGTGTAGAATGTATGAGTCTGGCGACATACCATCCGACTTTCTGAAAAATATCATCCACATAATTCCAAAGACTGCAAGAGCCGGAAGTGTGAGAATTATAGCACAATCAACTTATACATCCAAATTGCTGACAAGAATAATATACCGGATAACGGGAAAGAAAATTGAGGATGTGGTAGATGACGATAAGTTTGGCTTTAGGAAAGATAAAGGCCCCAGAGAGACAATTCTGACGTTGCGCTTGAGAATGAAGGCAGGACTAAAGAAAAATCAAGACACGTTCGTAGGATTTGTCCACCTGGAAAAAGCGTTAGACAGTTTAAAATATTGAAAGATGTTCGAAATTCTAAGAAAAATAGGGGAGAGCTATAGGGATAGAGGGTAATTTACAAGAGCCAAGAGGGAATAATAATAGTGGACGACCAAGAACGAAGTGCTCGGATTAAAGAGGGTGTCAGAAAGAGATGCAGTCTTTCGCCGCTACTGTACTAAAGCGATGATGGGAATTAAAGTTTCAGGAGTAGAATTAAAACTCAGGGTGAAAGGATATCAATGATACGATTCGTTGATGACACCGGTAGTGTTGTTGCTACGATTGTAGGGAGGCAATTTTCTGAGCTGGTATTACGAACCAAAACAAACTGAACAAGTCCAATAAACGTGACCACTTCACTATTGTGAAAACCATCTCCTCTAGTGAACAACGGCTCATAGCTCGTAGGATATCGATTTTAGAACTCATGTGTACTAGATATTTTTTCATGTTTTTTTCCATACCATCACCTATAAAAGTTGCCTGCCCTTCAGTCTTAGCAACAACAACACCTCTACATGTATTCCATTGCCAGAGGTATCAAAACGGTTTTTGCTTACAGCTTACGACTCTTTCGTTCCCAGTACAGGGACCTTACCTCAAAATGATACATTTATTCATCTCTGGCATCCTAGAACGTTTGTAATATCATCACGGAATCACCCTTTATATTCACACATTTACACGCCCCAGCAGCTATAACTTTAACCCTCTGTAGCATCGTTGGATGACGTTTACGGACATGGTTTCCTACGTAAAACGTGTTCTTCTGAGTCCCCTCAACAACTTCTAGAAGTGTTTAACATGAATCGTGGAACTCCTCATAGATGTAGGCTTTCTGTAACTGGTCGTTCCTTGGAAGTTGTCTTCGTGCGATACCAAGTCCGTTTATATTCCAAATCAAGAATTGTGAAATGGTGGAGTTATATTTTACCTACTCGGCGTCAGTTTGCGAGCGAACTTCTTCCACAGTCGCGCCTGCGTGTTAGGTGGCAAGTAGTCAGCCGCCGTAGGATGGGTTGCTGAATGGCAAGTGCACCATTACGTGCCCGTATAGTGATCGCCGTAATGCGGGACTGCCGATTCAACGGAAAGCACAGTAAAATTGGCTTGGTGTTCGACGTGTTAAATCGGAAGGAAGAAGGTTTACAATATGCTATATACACTGAAGAGCAAATGAAACTGGTAGACTTGCCTAATATCGTGTAGGGCCCACGCGAGCTCGCAGAACTGCCGCAACACGACGTGTTATGGACTCCACTAATGTTTGAAGTATTGCTGGAGGGATTTGACACCATGAATCCTGAAGAGCTGTCCATAAATCCGCAAGAGTACGAAGGGGTGGAGGTCTGTTGTAACAGCACGTCGCAAGAAATCCCAGATATGCTCAATAATGTTCATGTCTGGGGAGTTTGGTGGCCAACGAAAGTGTTTAAACTCAGAAGAGTATTCCTGGATCTACTCCGTATAAAGGCTGGACGTCTGGGGTGTCGCATTATCGTGCCGCAATTTCCTTAGTCAGTCGGAATGCACAATTGTCATGTATGGATGCAGGTCATTAAACGGGACGCTTACATACGTTTCATCTGTCAGGGGTCCCATATCACTCCAACTGCACACGCCCCACACCTTTACAGAGCTTCCAGCAACTTGAACAGTACCCTGCTGACATGCAGGATCCATGTTCGTATACGTCCATCCGCACGATACAAGTTGAAACAACACTCGTCCGACCAGGCAACATGTTTCCGGTCATCAACAGCCTAATGTCCATAGTGACGAGCCCAGGCTAGGCACAAAGCCTTGTTTTGTGCAGTCATCAAAGGTACACGAATTGGTCTTCGGCTCCGAAAGCCCATATCGATGATGTTTCGTGGAATGATTCGCACGCTGACACTTGTTGATGGCCCAGCACTGAAATCTGCAACAATTCGCGGAAGGTTTGCTCTTCTGTCACGTTGAACGATTTTGAGCCGTCGTTTGTCCGTTCTTGCAGGATTCTATACCGGCCACAGCGATGTCGGAGATTTAATGTTTTACCAGATTCCTGATATTCACGGTACACCCGTGAAATGGTCGTACGGGAAAATCCCGACTTCATCGCTACCTCGAAGATGCTGCCTCTCATCGATCGTGTGCCGACAATAACATGACGTTCAGACTCAAATCTTGAAAAGATCCCATTTCAGCAGCAGTAACCGATCTATCAACTGCACCAGACACTTGTTGTACTACACTCCTGGAAATGGAAAAAAGGACACATTGACACCGGTGTGTCAGACCCACCATACTTGTTCCGGACACTGCGAGAGGGCTGTACAAGCCGAATTGCTCAACACGTGGGGCGTGAGGTTTCCACAGTACATCGATGTTGTCGCCAGTGGTCGGCGGAAGGTGCACGTGCCCGACGACCTGTGACCGGACCGCAGCGACGCACGAATGCACGCCAAGAACGTAGGATCCTACGCAGTGCCGTAGGGGACCGCCCCGCCACTTCCCAGCAAATTAGGGACACTGCTGCTCCTGGGGTATCGGCGAAGACCATTCGCAACCGTCTCCATGAAGCTGGGCTACGGTCCCGCACACCGTTAGGCCGTCTTCCGCTCACGCCCCAACATCGTGCAGCCCGCCTCCAGTGGTGTCGCGACAGGCGTGAATGGAAGGACGAATGGAGACGTGTCGTCTTCAGCGATGAGAGTCGCTTCTGCCTTGGTGCCAATGATGGTCGTATGCGTGTTTGGCGCCGTGCAGGTGAGCGCCACAATCAGTACTGCATACGACCGAGGCACACAGGGCCAACACCCGGCATCATGGCGTGGGGAGCGATCTCCTACACTGGCCGTACACCTCTGGTGATCGTCGAGGGGACACTGAATAGTGCACGGTACATCCAAACCGTCATCGAACCCGTCGTTCTACCATTCCTAGACCGGCAAGGGACCTTGCTGTTCCAACAGGACAATGCACGTCCGCATGTATCCCGTGCCACCCAACGTGCTCTAGAAGGTGTAAGTCAACTACCCTGGCCAGCAAGATCTCCGGATCTGTCCCCCATTGAGCATGTTTGGGACTGGATGAAGCGTCGTCTCACGCGGTCTGCACGTCCAGCACGAACGCTGGTCCAACTGAGGCGCCAGGTGGAAATGGCATGGCAAGCCGTTGCACAGGACTACATCCAGCATCTCTACGATCGTCTCCATGGGAGAATAGCAGCCTGCATTGCTGCGAAAGGTGGATATACACTGTACTAGTGCCGACATTGTGCATGCTCTGTTGCCTGTGTCTATGTGCCTGTGGTTCTGTCAGTGTGATCATGTGATGTATCTGAACCCAGGAATGTGTCAATAAAGTTTCCCCTTCCTGGGACAATGAATTGACGGTGTTCTTATTTCAATTTCCAGGAGTGTATATAGGCTTTCATTACCAAAGCGCCGTGTTGTGCCTTTTTACATAACTCTATATTTGAATACGCAAGCCCAAATCAGTTTCACTGACGCTTCAGTGCACATATTTTTCAAAAATAATTGTTGAGCGGTCAGTTTTCTTACATGTGGGTCCTCGCAGCACGGCAGGTGACAGTGAGGAAGTGGTGCGTATCCCCTGGCAGGTGAGCAGCATCCCGCTGGCGGACGGCCCGCTGCCGGCGCAAGGGCTGGCGTGCCGTGCGGCCGGCTCGACCCCCGTGACGGACGGGCGCCGGCTGACGTCGCAGACGGTGCTGGCCATGCCGCAGGACCAGTGCGCCGCGTTCGGGCTGGCCGACGCCGAGGCGTGCGCGCGCTCCTACCCGCGGCACTACCCTTGCGGCGCGCCGCCCGTCGTCTGGATCAGCTGCCGCCGCCTGCTAGTCGGCTGGTGCTCCGTCTTCCGGCCCTGCTCGCACTCCTACCAGACGCACCTGGCCCACAACATCTACCCCGCCATCCCGTGGCTGCAGGCCAGGGTGCGTACAGTGTGCCAGCACTTTGCCCGTACTGCGGGCGCGTAACTAACACACAAATACAGCACTTTCCAAAAATCTACCAATATGGGCGTTCAGTAAGTAATAACACATTGTTCTTTCACTGCCAGCTTCTATTGAAAAAAATTTGGAAGTTGTTATGGGACATCGAGAAATATTCCTGCTTCAGCCCCTGTAGTTTCATGAAGTTCCAAATCAGTGGCATTATTGGGGCAACGCCGTTTCTGGGACACTGCATGTTGACAGATGTATCCAAAGTGGCGGCGATTATGTCATCCAAGATGGCGTCATGTAGACTTGGCAACAGCACATGTCTTCATCCAAGATGGCGGCGATGATGTCAATCAAGATGGCGGATTTAGGTGGAAGTTCAAATTCCAACAGAATAACGCACCACACCACAGTTATCTCTACTCTAAAAGAAAATCACAGGAAGTCAACTGACCATCACCTCTTCCTACAAACTGGCACAATGTTTGAATTTTGGCAGTAAACAAAGGTCACTTGGAGTTTGGCTACCAAGCTAATAAAATCGTGAGAACAAAGGTCACTTGGCCTGCCTCTACTAACGTCAGTCGCCCGACAGCCGCCTGCCCCAGAAAAGTGGCAAGAAGTTCAAATTCGAACAGGATAACGCATCACACTCCTGTTATCTCTGCTAAGATAAGAAAATCGCGGGAAAATTGCTCACTTGGCCTACCTCCACTAAACTAAGTCACCCAAGAGCCACTTCTTCCTATGAATCGGCACCAAGTTTGAATTTTGGCGTTAAACAAAGGTCAATTTCTATAACTCTACTAATCTAAGAAAATGACGTGTGAAAGGACACTTGTACCAACCTCAGTCACCTGACCATCCCCTCCTGCTAAGGAGGTAGTTGACTTACACCTTCTAGAGCACGTTGGGTGGCACGGGATACATGCGGACGTGTATTGTCCTGTTGGAACAGCAAGTTCACTAGCCGGTCTAGGAATGGTAGAACGATGGGTTCGATGACGGTTTGGATGTACTGTGCACTATTCAGTGTCCCCTCGACGATCACCAGAGGTGTACGGCCAGTGTAGGAGATCGCTCCCCACACCATGATGCCGGGTGTTGGCCCTGTGTGCCTCGGTCGTATGCAGTCCTGATTGTGGCGCTCACCTGCACGGAGCCAAACACGCATACGACCATCATTGGCACCAAGGCAGAAGCGACTCCCATCGCTGAAGACGACACGTCTCCATTCGTCCCTCCATTCACGCCTGTAGCGACACCACTGGAGGCGGGCTGCACGATGTTGGGGCGTGAGCGGAAGACGGACTAACGGTGTGCGGGACCGTAGCCCAGCTTCATGGAGACGGTTGCGAATGGTCCTCGCCGATACCCCAGGAGCAACAGTGTCCCTAATTTGCTGGGAAGTGGCGGTGCGGTCCCCTACGGCACTGCGTAGGATCCTACGGTGTTGGCGTGCATCCGTGCGTCGCTGCGGTCCGGTCCCAGGTCGACGGGCACGTGCTCCTTCCGCCGACCACTGACGACAACATCGATGTACTGTGAAGACCTCACGCCCCACGTGTTGAGCAATTCGGCGGTACGTCCACCCGGCCTCCCGCATGCCCACTATACGCCCTCGCTCAAAGTCCGTCAACTGCACATACGGTTCACGTCCACGCTGTCGCGGCATGCTACCAGTGTTAAAGACTGCGATGGAGCTCCGTATGCCACGGCAAACTGGCTGACACTGACGGCGGCGGTGCACAAATGCTGCGCAGCTAGCGCCATTCGACGGCCAACACCGCGGTTCCTGGTGTGTCCGCTGTGCCGTGCGTGTGATCATTCCTCGTACAGCCCTCTCGCAGTGTCCGGAGCAAGTATGGTGGGTCTGACACACCGGTGTCAATGTGTTCTTTTTTCCATTTCCAGGAGTGTATGTGCTTGAATGGAGAGACCTGACTCCAAATCATTGAGATCATTTCTAGAGGATAGCATAACACTAGCTATCGGAGAAGCTAGTGTATATTATTCTTCTTATGACTTCAATCGGCACATCATCTGCTACTACTGTTTGTGTTCCTTCTCAATCAGTCAGCGCCTATATCTCATTGGATATACCACAGAACCTCTGATATGCTCTCGAGACAGAATGTGTTAGAAATACTATAGAATTCTCGGTGTGAGAGAGTCGCAAAAATCGCTTAAATACTACATTCCTCAGCCAAATCACTTTCAAAATGCGGTCATTTTATCCCGAGGGTTCATCGTGAACTTACAAACCTTGCCGATTATGAATCCCTCTTTCTAAGACACAGTGATAGCACTTGTAAGAAAAACATAAGAGAAATGAAGACCCGTCGTTAATTTTCGGTCAGTATTATTTCGTATCTTAGACAATCAGTTACTGACGAAATATTATACTTAGTAGTAGTGGTATGTGCGTGATATGTTTGCATTTGGGCATCAGTTTTATAGAGTTTGCCTTTGTGGAACGGAAATGACTATGTCCAGTCATAAGGAGGGTATGGAATTGACTTGAAGTGTTGTGATAGCAAAGGGTAGAGTATGTCAACTCATAAGAGGGGTAGTGATATTTGTATTTGCAGAACCACTGCCGACAGGAAGGTGTACATCCCATACTTTGCTCATTGTCGAATGTCGTTCAATTGAGACTGTGATTGTAACATTTAATTGAAAGTATAATGATAAAACATATATGTGACCGGTTTTCTGGAATAATTCCGTATATGCATGGCCTGTGATGGGAATGTTTCACGTTTACCGCTAACGGCAGCAGCTGTCCGAATACAGTGGCCTGTTGGTGTGTAGGAATGTACCTCAGTTAACTTCGTCGTCCTCTAGACGACCGAATAGCGAACTAATACTTAGTATGTGTTGGGCGGCTTTAGTGATAAAGTGAAAATTTGAGACGATTATGTATGGAAGTGCGTTTGCGCTGGATTGTTATTATTGTTATTCCCTCCCATGTAAATTGTTCGGCTGACTGCTTGCACATTTCGCGCCTTCATTTAGTTGAGAGAAGATCGATTCTGGTGTGGGCATGTAGTATGTGGAAGACAGGTTTGACTGTTCTCTAAATATTGGTAAGTCCTTAATTGGCTTGTAAAATATAGGAGTGATTTGAAATCTGTTGCATCTACGACATCGGTATTCGAGGGTGGAAATATCATTTTCGTCTATTTCTTTGTAGTTACTCAGTCGTTTACAGCACGCTGCACCTTGCTAAGGTTAGAGGTTTGTAAAGAAATAATTTCCAGTCTATATCTTGGGAATTATGTTGCGGTAGCGACTGGTAGGATTATTCCTAGTGCTTGATATCGAAAAGAACCGCGAAAATGGTATAATACTATGGTGAACAATGCGAAAATATGTGTGTTGTTGTAATCCTCGAGTCTGCAGATGACTGTAGAAAAGCGAGCAGGTTCGGAGCTGAAACAGTATCGCGTTTTTGCCAAAGGGAAACGATCCCCAATCTGCAGAAGAGTTCTGAGAGCGACTTCTGTCTGCTGAGGGTGCTCTGAGGTAAAAGGGAAAGTTTTGTATGGCGCTGAATGTCGCATCTGTAGAAAGAAAGAAAAGGCTGACGGTGCTTCCCTAGGACTGGGGAGCATCGTGACATAGCCTGTATGAGTGTGGGCATACCATAATTTTCTCGGGTGCTGTACAGATATAAAAGGTAACTACGCTGTTGGTGTAAAATGTGCATATATTGCATTGTAAAGTTACTGTGATTTATGTTATGGCATGAGTAGAGGGGATGACTGTTTGTCCTATCGTAAGAGTCTTTCTGTATTTGAAAATAAGTATGGTAGTTTGTATGATTTGTCATTGGAATATGGCAATCTGTGTAAAATAAACGCTGAAAGACTCATCTGCAGAAGGAAGATAAAGGCGGACAGTGTTTCGATATCGGTGGGCAAATTCTATAAGAGCCAATCAAAAGGCTTGATTCATTCACATCCTTTCTGCTGGAAATAGGAGCCTCTACATAGCAGTAAGAACATTTCCGTAAGTTGAGAGCAGGAAGGGTAACACGTGATGGAGTGTGCAACACGTTAGGAGCGCTTTGGAGAGTGCATTCGATATTATTTTGCGATATTTTCGTAAATAGGTTCCATCAGGGCAAGAATTTCCATGCATACAATGTGAGACATGACGAAATCTCCTACAAAAGCGCACATTAAGTATTTCTAGGACACTATGCTATTTACTAGAGTTCGACTTGGTTATTATTTTAGATAGCAATTTGGCTTTAGTATATCATTGACAACATTGCTAGATGCGCTTGCGATGGTAAGTAGTTACGAATTGCGAGATGTCAGCGATATGTCACGCACGGCCCATTGGAATCATTAAGGAGAAAGCAGCTTTTGCTATTCTGGAATGGATTTCTGCAGTGTCTTAGCCGGATCGCAGCTAGAGGGAGGGTAGCGACGATACCCCAGCTTGGAGCATCTGTGCTCTGTAAATAAGTCTTCACCCCATCCGATCGCGTCATCAACGGCGCCTAGATAATTACGTATTTGGTTAGGAATTTCTCTGGTGTCAAGTACAAAAGGGAAGTTCCCACCTCATGCGTGAGGGCATCTGTGCGAAGTTTGACAGCCAACGACTGCGTCAATTGACATTCTAGTGGACAGGGTGTTCCTGGGTGGGGCATTGCTTGGGCGCGTGGATTGCATTATTTTAACTAGTACTGAGCCTGTGTGCACATCTCTCTGCTGCCTTATTTGGGAGCAGTTTGCAGGTCTGTACCGAAATTATATTGGAAAATTAGGAGTTGTCTGTGTGTATGCTGACTGTGTATTGTGACCCCAAGCACATCAGGGCGAGTGTTTTGTGTCAGTGTGACAAATATACTCCGTCCCTAAATGAAATGTACCAAAATAAATGTATTTCACTCCTTCCGTACTCTCCCTGCACTCCTTTCTCACTCTCAGCTCGGTGCAGCTGGAGTCATTTGCACATCATTTTCCCCTTACAGACGATGATCTTTGATTAGATCACAGGAGGGATGACAGTACTCTCTTGTGGCAGTAATGTGCACTAGGTCAGTTGGAGTCTAGATGTCATGGTGGAGAGAATGCTTGTAAAATAAAAACTTCTGTCCATCATACGCAGAGTCATTTTCCTACCATCTCGCCCCATCATCTTGTATGACATCATGCACTGTGCACATTAGTACACTTAAATACACATTAGTACACGTTGGTGCACTTTAGTACACGTTAGCCCAACAACATATGTGGTAAGAGGCCGTGGTGGTCAGTTGAGGAGCATGGTGGAGAATTTCACTATTTCGTTGAAAGTCCAGGTGATCATGACAATTGCCAACATTCCAAGCCCACAGTGGCAGTATGTACTAAGTTTCGTGGTGAACGCATTGTATACCTCCATCTTAGATAATGGTACTTACATCAAAACCCTCTGGTGCTGGTAGTGTGTACTAAGTCAGTTTTAGTCCAGACCTCGTGGAAAACACACTGTTTGCCGCCATCTTGGATCATGTCACAGATGTGAGCGCCCTCTGGTGGTGGCAGTGTGTACTAAGTCAGTTGGAGTCCGGAACTCATGGTGAACACAACCACATGAAATTGTTTAAATAGAGGCTTATGTCCGAGTTCTTTTCTCATGAATCCTTAGGAAAAGTTAGCATTTAGGTGGCTTAGTTTAGTACAAGTGTCCTTTCACACATGCCATTTTCTTAGCTTAGTATATACGAACTGACCTTCATTTACTGGCAAGATTCAAAATTAGTGCCAGTTCATAATAAGAAGTGTCGATTGCGTGACTTAGGTTAGTGGAGATATGCCAAGTGAGCTATCTTCCCATAATTTTCTTAAGGTGGTAGCGAAAGCCCAAGTGACCTTTGTTTACTGCCAAAATTCAAACTTGGCGCCAGCTCATAATAGGATGTGATGGTCGGATAACTTAGGTTATTGGGGGTACCCCATGTGACCTATCTTCCCGTGATTGTCTTTGCTTAGTAGAGGTATCTGTGGTACGATGCATTATCCTGTTGGAATTTGAACTTTCCACCGTTTTTCTTAGGGAGGGGGGCATGGCACTTTCCCATCAAAATTCAAACTTCCCGCCAAACTCCGCCATCTTGAATGGCTTCATCGCCACCATCTTGGATGACTCATGCGTTGTTGCCACGTCTACACGACGCCATCTTGGATGACGCCATCGCCGCCATCTTGGATACATCTCGCAACAGTTCAGAGTCTCCCAAAATCGGTGTTGCCCAAATACTGGCGTTAGCGCTATTTGTATCCTTCAAACTGGCTTCTTTAGCGAAGGTGTGTTTAAAACAGAGAACTGTCACTGAGTTTCTTTCGACTGGAAAACAGAGCATCGCCGATATTTATAGTCGCTTGCAGGATGACTATGGAGGCCCATCAGTGAACAAAACCATGGAGAGTCATTGGGTTAGGCGTCTGGCATAATCACTGTAACGTTGCACAAACTTGTCCATCTCCTCCATGCCTGCCAGCTGCACACAACTGTGACTCCCGCAATTTCGTAATGTGGGATACTCTCATCCTAGGTGATTGACACATCATGATGAAACATATTGCTCCTTAACCTGATGTCCCTGTTGGTAGTGCTGACACACTCCTACACAAGTTGGGGTACTCAAAGGAGAGTGCACGGATCTCGCATCTTCTGAATTTTGGCCAGGTAGGATGCGTCACACAGGAAGCAGTACGTGGATGATGGGAGGGCTACAGATGCAGCAAGATGCTGGCCACGACGCCGACCATGAGGGCATACAGTCCTTCCTAATTAGGTGGCATCAGGTCATTGCATTAATCAGAGATTGTGTTGGAAAATAGGGTTTTATAACCAAAAGAGTGGAGAATAAAATGGCATACTGGAAACCTAAATAAAACCAACTATTTTTCAGAAAAGAATTATGTTGCATTACTTACTGAACGCTCCTCGTAATCAAAATCCTATGAAGCGGCATATAAAGTTTATAATTTAAATGAATAAAATGTTACTTTAGGTCTACAATTTCATCACTTTTCGAACATTGTGGTAATGCAGTAGGTAATGTCTTAAACAACCACCCCTACGTCCACATTCCTTCAGTTTCAGTAGTGCCGTGAAACGGGGTGGCTCTGAATGGCAGAGTTATTCTGTGCTGGAGATAGACGTTTTCGTAGCAGAAGAATGCAACCTGGTGATAGAAATGTCCTTTATTTTTTATGATTTACAATCATTCAGTCTTCCTGACCACGAGTGTTGGTCTCTAGAGCCTCGGAGAGCTCAGCAGATACGCTACCACAGCGCATTCTCCTCGCGGCGCCATCGTTGTTAGTATCAGAACGTACGTCAGCGATGCAAGATTGCTTTCATTCGCAGTTTTTGGTGAAATATACCTTTGGGGGAACTTCTGGGGAAACGAAGACCTCACAGAAATTTTAGGGGAGATATGTTATTTGCTTAGCTTTACTGCTTATGCTATGCCTCACATTTCATTTCAGAAACACATAAACACATACATGTATGTATGTATTGGACTGGGGACCTAGAAACGACGGCGAGGTTTCTCCCATGCCGTAGCCCTCATTGGTACACAACCCCACAACAGGCTACAGCACTCCACTCACCCCACCACCACTCCACACCGAACCTAGGGTTATTGTTCGATTTAGTCACCAGTGGACCCCCCCCCCCCCCCCGCGCCCCCCCCCCCCCCCCACAGGGACGTCTCATTCCAGAGTATAACCCCAATGTTTGCATGGTAGGGTAATTATGGTGTACGTGTACGTGGAGACAGTGTTTGTGCAGCAATCGCCGACATAGTGTAAGGGGGACCAGCCCGCATTCGCTGATGCATATGGGAAACCGCCTTAAAAACCAACCACAGGTTGTCCAGCACACCGGACGTCGACACGAGACCCATTTCGAGGAAGACTTTAGGCTCACCACAGTGATAACTGCCCGTGATGTCACTATGACTTACACCTGCCCAGTTTCCACAGTTTGGGATGTCTATTGACATCAATGGTTTATCTGATTCTTAAGAGATTCGTTGTTGGATTTCGTTGTTTTAATTGAAGCTCGTATTTACGCAATTTTATGTTACAACAGATATCCTATGAATATATGCTGTTTGAAATATTGAGGATCTCTCGAAAACGAGTCAGTATTGGTATGATTTGTTATAATTAAATGTAACATAATGACAGGTCGACGGTGAATAGCCTTTAGGAGATGTTAGTACAATACACAAGCATGCATTTTATGTTTTCAAAATAACATAGTGGATAGATGTGTCGAGTTGCGAAAGGAGGCATAAGTGCTGTGCTACTGGCAAATCAACAGAGCAACGGAAAAAGCATGAAGAAAGCAACTGTGTCACCCCTACAGTAGGTTTCCATATTTTTCTGATCTGCCTATTGCTTTTATTTACAAGTTTTTTTTAAAAAAAGGAGTTAATGTACCATAATTTTGTGATACGTACCGTAGTTTTACCGTCCTGAGCACATAATTCCACCTGTTCAAATTTCCAACATTGAAAACACGTAATAGTTTAGAGGAGTAGTTATGTATAAGATGTTTAGGGAAAAGTTGCTGAAATTGGGAAATTTTTTTGTCTACTCTTGGGGAATATCGAAAACTCAATGCGGATACACTGGCGTACAGAACTTGGAGACCTAGAGCTGGCTGCGTAAGTCTCCAGTGATGCAGAAATGGGGAGACCAATATTCGAGTATCAGAACATGTGAAGGCGGCTGGAGCCCAGTGGCATAGCGGCAGAGTGAGGCACTGCTAGGAGCCCGGGCAGTGAAGCACCATGGGAGGGGTCGACGCCTGAAGACGGTGGCCGCAGCTCCAGCGTGGGTTCTTCTTTCCCTTTACGGTAGCGTTCAACACAAGTTGGAAGATGTAACATAACCCAGCTGACCGACCATGAATGGCTATCTCCACGGGGTTTAAAAATTGCAGTCTGGTGGCTGATAAAGGAGAAAAAGTAACATTGTTGCATTCTTCCGTCATTTGGAGTCTTCTAAGGATGTTCACTATCCAAGGATTCAATCATTGCCTCGAAGGAGTGGACCGGAAGGGGGAAGTAGCTCGAGGCGGAGGGTATTATAGTGCAAAAGGCCTTTGAAAATCCAGAACATGACGGTGCAGATAAAGGCACCATTTGGTTCGTTACAGGAGGCACAAGTGCCAAGACAAAGCACTGTGCAATGAAATTCAAAACCTCGGCATGCCGGAAGAATTCCGAAACTCAGCACTCACAAACACACACACACACACACACACACACACACACACACACACACAAACACACACACACACACATACAGGGTGTATCAAAAAATGTATACGCACTTTGAAGCGCCATAGAAAATTTATTTCCCTTTCTACAATGTTATATTTCTGGAAATGGAAAGCTTAAAGTCCAATTGGAAAAATAAATGTACTTTGTAAATGTGATTAATGTTCAAACTGGTGGCCTTCGCTTTCTGAGTACGAGTCACCACTGATTCCGTACATCGTACCAAAGTGTCCAATGAGACTTCTGTGCACACCGCCTGACTCTCATTCCAAAGTGTGTCCAGGTTACGTGGTTTACGTTTATACACCTCATCTTTTACTGTGCCCCATAAGAAGAATACCAGCGGCGTGAGGTCTGGAGACCGCGCAGGAAACTCGATTGGTCCCCTGCGTCCTATCCAATGGCCTGGCACATTGTGATCCAGGTATGCTCGTACGTCCCTATGATAGTGCGGTGGGGCGCCATCTTGTAAATAAAACTCATCATTACCGTATAATGCACGAATGGCAACGGATATGGAGTCAGCAATCATTGTTAGGTACGTTCCTCCAGTAACGGTACCTTCAAAGCGGAAAGGCCCAATGAGTCCCCTTGCAAACAAACCACAGCACACATTTACACCAGGCATATTCTCAGCCTTTTCAAATGTAATGTGAGGATTATCTTTAGCCCAGTACACACAATTGTGCCTATTGACAGTTCCATTGAGTTTGAATTGGGCTTCTTCCGACAAAATTATGCTACGCATAAATCCCGGTTCACGTCTCACCATCTCCTGAACCCATTCACAAAATTTTAACCTTTGTTCTGGATCTCGTCACTTATCTGTTGCACCAGCCTTGGCACGTACACACGGAACTTGTCTTTCTTCAGAATGCGTAGCACACTACTAGCACTTACATTACTCTCATGTGCCGCTTGCCTTGAAGATTTTTGAGACGAACGCTGAACCAGTTCCAAGACCGCAGTTGTGGAATCATCACTTGTAGCTGTACGAGGTCGCCCTGATCGACCTTCATGCACATCACACACTGTTCCGTGAATTTCGAAATTGTCTCGTAGACGTGTAATTGTTAACCTTGAAGGTGTTTCTCTACCATACTCACTTCTCCACTGTCTTCGAACCGCAGCTACATTCTCAAACTTCCAATACCACTTACTTATCTTCTTCCGCGCTTCAAAGCTCAAACGCACGTCCGCATTGTTGCAGTTACTTCCTTGCCACTGCTGCCACCTGTTGAAGAAACATAACATTACTTTCTCACAGATGTTTAACCTTGTAGAACGGGAAATAAATTGTCTATGACAGTTCAAAGTATATATATATATATATATATATATATATATATATATATATATATATATATATGACGTTTGGTTTTTGTTGCTAGGTGGGGGGGTCGCGTCAGATTTTATAGTAGAGGCTATAGAGGCGTATCCAATGATGTGTAACAGTAAGGTCTTTGAAGGTCAACGAAGGTCACAAACGTGGCATGGGAGTCCATTTACAGAAGGTGTTCGAAGTGATGGCCGTTGGTATCAATGTAGTGCAGCAATGTTGTTATCATGGAATGAGTGGTGTTCCTTATAAATTCGTCACGTATCGAAGGATATGCTCTGACCATTCTGTCCCGTACATTATGCCAATAGTAAATATTCCCCGAATACGGCGTATCCATCTAATGTGCCACTGACACATGAACACCATTCGACGGTTTCGCAGTACAACACTAATAGGAACGGTAAGGTTAGTATCGTCGAATCAAGCGAATGTGAACGATGTATTCCTTCGACGAACTCGTCGATATGGTTCTCATTTATGGAGAATGCCAACGAAATTCAGTGAGAGCTAGAGACATATACGCTGAAAGATACCCTCAACGTACTCACTCTACACGTTGAAAGTTTAAATATGTGTATGATAAATTGAGAACAACTGGATATTTAACGCATCGGAAACATACCGGCAAAGGAAAGTTACTAACGAGGAAACAGAAGTTGGTACTCTTGCCACTGTGGTTAGAGATCCTTGTGTAAGTTCGCGTCAAATCTTAAGGGAATCTGGCATGAGCCAAAGTAGTGTTGTTCGTATCCTGCATCGCCATAAATACCATCCTTATCATATCAGTCTCCACCAAGAATTAACTGGTATGGATTCTATGCCTCGCATTGAATTCTGCCGATGGGCTTAACTTCAGATTCAAAGGGATGATACATTATTTGATTTTATTTACTGACGAGGCTACATTCACGAACTATGGAAATGTTAATTTGCATAATATGCGTTTTGGGCAACTGAAAATCCACGTTGGCTGTGGCAAGATGCACACCAAAAACCGTGGTCGGTGAATGTATGGTGAGGGAATCTGGAGGACGGAATCATAGGCCTCCGTTTCATCGAAGGAAATCTTAATGATAAGAAGTACACCACATTCCTGCAAGGTTTGTTATTGGAAGAAATGTGTCTAAGAACAAGAAACAGAATGTGGTACAACACGGTGGGTGTCGGGCACATTTTTCGTTGATGGCTAGAAATAAGTTGCAGAGAGAAGTCGCAAATCGTGTGATTGGACTCGGAGGAGATGTGCCGTGGCTGGCTCGTTCGCCAGACTTGACGCCTCTGGGTTTTTTGGGGGATTCGTGAAGGACATTGTTTATAAAGACGTTCCAACTACACCTGTAGATATGCGATAGTGAATTATGGGAGCATGTGCTTCGATAAGTGCCTATGTGATAAGGAGTAGCACCCAATCCATGATAAGAAGATTGGAACACTCTCTAAATGGACCTTCATGCTACAACTGTGACCTTCGTTGACCTTCAAAGACCTTACTGTTACACATCATTGGATTCGTCTCGATAGCCGTTATCATAAAATAAGTACCAAACTAAGAAAAAAAAGTATCAAACTATAGCATTCCATTCAAAATGCAAAGTGGACCTTCATGTCTCTGACGCGCCCCCACCTAGCAACAAAAAACCAACGTCATATTATGATCCCCGTTGTCCCATGCAGATTTTGTTCCAGAAACTTTCAGCTGCTATCATACTTTCGGAGTTATTCTAGGTGGTATATATATATAAACACAAACACCTTAAATATCAGCGCCATCACATAACGAAAGACGGCCGACTTCACAACTTTTTGGAAGTTAATATTAATTACCAACCAACAAGGCAAAAATAGATTTTAAGTGAAAACCTCCGTATGTAATTATGTCACTTTCTAATTGATTTCAACTGCTTTCTTCATAACACTGTCCCAATAGCTGTAAATGGATGCCAGAGTCTCCGCGTTGCTACAGATGATCTTAAAATCTTTCAGGGATGATGGAAAAGGGTAACTGTATCGTTTTCAGGCAAGGGACCCTGATCCGGAAACGACTGAGTTGAAAGTTGTACGCGAAAATCGTTGTAATACCTCTGACAGTGGACCTCTTCTTCTTTCAGTTTCGCATTTTGCGAGGAAGTAGTATGGACCAAAATAAGAAAAAAAAAATTTCAGTGAACATTGGCTTTGGAATGCCCACCTTCAGAGCTATGAGCACTTCTTCAGTAGAAGAGATGTGTTTCACTGCAGCAAATATCAACAGATGCTGATAGCTCCTTAACATATTCACTTTAGAGATAAAGTTTTCTTTTTTTTGTCCATATTAATTCATCCCAAAGTAAGGAGAGCAAAGATCATGCAGTAGGAGAGATCCATTGTCAGAGGTGTCAGAACGATTTTTGTTTGTAAGTTTCGACTCGTTCGTCTCTGTACTAGGGTTCCTTGACTTAAACTGATATATTTATCCTTCTCCACGTTTGTATGAGGGTTGGAACTTTAATAGTGGCAACTATTTATTTGCAGCCCGTACAAAATACATACGTGTTTCTAAATTTTACTGACCTTCAAGGTAGTCACCAGCGTTGTGTATAACCTGTTGCCAGCGATGTGGATGTCGTACGATACTCTTAGCAGTGCCAGTTGTGTTGACAGTTCGAGCGACGCGGTCTATTGCCTGTTGATTTTGTAGCAGTTCTGAAGTGAATGCCGTGAAGTGTTTCCTTCAATTTAGAAAAGAAGTTGAACTCACGAGGGCCTACGTCATGGGAGTGCAGTAGGCTGTATAGCACTTAGCAGCCCCATCAGTCAAACAAATCAGTAACAGCTTGCACTGTACATGCTTGAGCATTGTTCTGCAAAATGATGGTCAGGTCCTGCAGAAAGTGTCATCCTGTCTCTATGCTGTTCATTTTTGGAACATAGCCTACGACCAGCTTAGAGGCAGAAGCGATGCCACTTTTTGCAGGACCTGATCATCATTTTTCAGGACAGTGCTCAAGCACGTACAGTGCAATCTGTTACTGATTTGTTTGACGGATGGGGCTGCTAAGTGCTATACCACAAACTGCACTCCCCTGACTTAAGCCATCGTCAGTTCTACTCTATTTCTAAACGGAAGGAAGCACCTCACGGCATTCGCTTCAGAACTGCTACAAATTCGCCGGACAATAGACCGCGTCGCTCTAACTGTCAACACAACTGGCACTGCTAAGAGTGTCCTACTACATCCACATCGCTGACAACGGGTTGCACACAATGCTGGTGATTACTTTGAAGGCAGCGAATCTATTTTGTACGAGCTGTAAATAAATAGATGCCACTATTAAAGTTCCAGCTCTCGTAGTTTCATGGCGAAATTACTCTGCATAGGCTGACCGGTGCTGGAGCATTTTTCTGCAAAACCGATTTTCTAGGCTGTTGTAACCATGTGAGACCCTTTTTACGTTCCAATACACTGCTCCTGTACGATCCTAATGTTATGATCGATGTATGACATGTCACAGCTGCAGGGGATACAGTAGGCATCTGCCTTCCGTAGACGAATATCATCCTTTGTAGAACCTAAAAGCGCCCTAATCCTCCACGGTGAGCGATAAAACACATCTTCCACGATTTTCCTCTAGTATATGACCAGTTCTGTTGGAAACGCTACCTGCACAAGGCAAGGACACGGTAGACTGTGGTGCCATCTCGCTATTTTCGTCACTCATCCGGTTTACTACCGCTTAAGTTCGGCTTGAAATTCTATTCTCTTTCTGGCCTACAACAGGGAGAAGGAGTTGATGTTACCTCACCTATTGATAATTAATATTCACTTTTGATAACTTCTGGCGTTGATCATGGTTGATTGTATGTTGGCGCAAGTGTTTGTGATACGAGCGTGCGTGCGTGTGTGTTTGCATGTGTTGCCTTTGTGGCATACACGCTACAAACCGAGGGTTAAATTCCTTTGTATGGATCCAGTTGTGTCCTCAAAATGCCAAGGTACACATCTGTCGAAATATCTGCTGCTCACAAAGACGCGACTCGGGTGCATTCTTGTGATTGTCCGCAGGAAGAAAGTGAAGTTTCAAACTTATGATTTAATGGCCTCAGTGAGACCAAAGAATGAAGATAATTCAAATCAGTAAGACTTGCTGCACAATTTATTAACATCGCTATGAACAATAATATATTTTAAAGCAAAAACCATCTAAAGCTCATTATTTAAATATCAAAAATAGCATGTTGTAATTATAAGCAAACACCTTCGTTAGGCAAATGCAAAATAATAAAAGAAACATAACCTCCAAGTAAAATTTACTTATATTTGAATCAAAGACAAAACTTACCAAGCAATCTGCCTTGTAATGGGAGTTTAAAATAATGTTCCTGTCTAAATGGTTTATGTCTACGCTTCATTCTTATGAAGGTGCTAATAATATCTTCAAAGCTTGGTTGCCTCGAAATATCGTTTTGAATGCTAAACAAAATCAGTTCGTTGAGCTTATCTTATAAAACGTACGTTTGAAGCTTTATCTTGATGAGCTTCATTACTGAAAATTTCCTCTTCTTATTGCTGTGCGTTACTTAATTACAAGGCATATTCTTACAGTGATCTGGATATAGGAGAACAGTCTTTGACGTTCTTGCCAAGGAGGAGTTTACATGCATCTCCCCTGATTAACAACTTTGCATTTTCCTCATCTTTTTAAAACTTGTAATACAAAGCCTTCAACTGAATCATGTCATTTCCTAGTCGATGAGATATGTCATTATTATATGTCTCAGATAAGCTCTGACCTGCTGTGAGTATCTGTTCATCGGTTGGTGTAATCAACGTACTGAGAAATACAAAACAGCAGTCAGATAGTTTCTATGCCTCAAACGTCTGCCTCAGTGTGGATGTAAATTAATGTATGACAGGAAGGAAATTCTAGGTTGTTTGCACAGATTTGTTTACATTACGTTTGAATTTGCCGCTGAAACGATCAAGGCGTCGCGTAACCTTCTTATGGTGTCACGAGTCAGCAAGCTATTTGTCAGTCGCTATGAGTTTTACGACATCGTTTCCCTTTTCTGTAATCACTCGTTATCTGAAAACCATTTTACCACGTATCAAGAACTCAAGAACATGGGCGTGGTTATAGGCAGAAAATTTACAGCAAGTTGTTATCGGGAAATGGTTTTGTCATCCTTCAAGTGCTCAAGAATCGGCGTCTGGCTACAAGTAAAATAGTTTTGATGAGTACTGGTTTGCGTGAAACGAACTAAAGAATATGTGTTCTTTTTGCAAAATCGAACTGACTTCAACTGCTAAATTTCCGTTGAATATAGTTTTACATGTCGTAAGGATTTTTCGAATTGAAATACCACGTTTTGGCGGACCACTTTTGGGAATTTGATGCAAGGAAGCGCGGGGTCTGTGAGATTTGTCGAAATCGCGATATTAAATGTGGCGTGAGCGTCGTGTGAAGTAAGAACGGTTTGAGAAATTGCATAGAAATTTTTACAAATCTTCTGTTTCAGAACACAGCCGGACAAAAAAATGTACGATTCTTTACTGTCATGAGAGCAGCAGTTGAGATGAGAATGTTCATCAACAACTTCACCCGGGACGGCGGCTATATCCTTGACGGAGGCGTAATGCTGGAATTACCATAGACAATCTGAGCAATCCGCTATTTAACCCGAGATCAGCAACACTACCAGTATTACTTCGTCACAAACATCGACATAATATCTGGTAGCGAATTAAAGTTCCGTGACTTTGTGATGTTTTCCTGAATTTTCATTCGTCTAACTAAATGAAAAACCAAATGGCCTAGAGATATTTCCGGACAATGACGACAGAGACAGTTATCGAAAGCTTGGGATTATATACAAATATTACGTGTCAAGCAATCCATGAAACGGTTATTCACATGGGAAAGACGCAGGAACCTAGAATGATCGAATAATTTCATTATAAGAGCATAACATGGAAGAGGAAGCCGTCTGGTAGAATTTTGTACAGAGCATAACTTAATCATAGCTAACACTTGGATCAAGAATCGTAAAAGAAGGTTGTATACATGGAAGAATCCTGGAGATACTAAAAGGTATCAGATAGATTATATAATGGTAAGACAGAGATTTAGGAACCAGGTTTTAAATTGGAAGACATTTCCAGGGGCAGATGTGGACTCTGACCACAATCTGTTGGTTATGAACTGTAGATTAAAACTGAAGAAACTGTAAAAAGATGGGAGTTTAAGGAGATGGGACCTGGATAAACTGAAAGAACCAGAGATTGTACAGAGTTTCAAGGAGAGCGTAAGGGAACGGTTGACAGGAATGGTGGAAAGAAATACAGTAGAAGACGAATGAGTAGCTCTGAGGGATGAAGTAGTGAAGGCAGCAGAGGATCAAGTAGGTAGAAAGACGAGGGCTAGTAGAAATCCTTGGGTAACAGAAGAAATATTGAATTTAATTGATTAAAGGAGAAAATATAAAAATGCAGTAAATGAAGTAGTCAAAATGGAATACAAACGTCTCAAAAATGAGATCGACAGGAAGTGTAAAATAGCTAAGCAGGCATGCCTAAGAGGACAAATGTAAGGATGTAGAGGCTTATCTCACTAGGGGTAAGATAGATACAGCCTACAGGACAATTAAAGAGACCTTTGGAGAAAAGAGAGCCACTTGTATGAATATCAAGAGCTCAGATGGAAATCCAGTTCTAACTATAGAAGGGAAAGCAGAAAGGTGGAAGGAGTATATGGAGGGTTGATACAAGGGCGATGTACTTGAGGACAATATTATGGAAATGGAAGAGGATGTAGACAAAGATAAAATGGGGGATACGATACAGCGAGCAAGTTTGACAGAGCACTAAAAGACCTGAGTCGAAGCAAGGCCCCGGGAGTAGACAACATTCCATTAGAACTACTGACGGCCTTGGGGGAGCCAGTCCTGACAAAACTCTACCGTCTGGTGAGCAAGATGTACGAGACAGGCGAAATACCCTCAGACTTAAAGAAGAATATAATAATTCCAATCCCAAAGAAAGCAGGTGTTGACAGGTGTGAAAATTACAGAACTATTAGTTTAATAAGTCTTACGCGAATCATTTACAGACGAATGGAAAAACTGGTAGAAGCCGACCTCGAGGAAGATCAGTTTGGATTCCGTAGAAATGTTGGAACACGTGAGGCAATACTGACCTTACGACTTATCTTAGAAGGGAGATTAAGGAAAGGCAAACTTACGTTTCTAGCATTTGTAGACTTAGAAAAAGCTTTTGACAATGTTGACTGGAATACTCTCTTTCAAACTTTAAAGGTGGCAGGGGTAAAATACATTGAGCGAATGGCTATTTACAATTTGTGCAGAAAGCAGATGGCAGTTATAAGAGTCGAGGGGCATGAAAGGGAAGTAGTGGCTGGGAAGGGAGTGAGATACGGTTGTAGCCTCTCCCCGATGTTATGCAATCTGTATATTGAGAAAGCAGCAAAGGAAACAAAAGAAAAATTTGGAGTAGGTAATAAAATCCAGGGAGAAGGAATAAAAACTTTGAGGTTCGCCGATGACATTGTAGTTCTGTTAGAGACAGTAAAGGACTTGGAAGAGCAGTTGAACGGAATGGGCAGTATCTTGAAAGGAGGATATAAGATGAACATCAACAAAAGAAAAACGAGGATAATGGAATATAGTCGAATTAAGTCGGATGATGTTGAGGGAGTTAGATTAGGAAACGAGACACTTAAAATAGTAAAGGAGTTTTGCTATATGGGGAGCAAAATAACTGATGATGGTCGAAGTAGAGAGGATATAAAATGTAGACTGGCAATGGCAAGGAAAGCGTTTCTGAAGAAGAGAAATTTGTTAACATCGTGTATAGATTTAAGTGTCAGGAAGTCGTTTCTGAAAGTATTTGTGTGGAGTGTAGCCATGTATGGAAGTGAAACACGGACAATAAATAGTTTGGACAAGAAGAGAATAGAAGCTTTCGAAATGTGGTGCTACAGAAGAATGTTGAAGATTATGTGGGTAGATCACCTAACTAATGAGCAGGTATTGAAAAGGATTGGGGAGAAGTGGCGTTTGTGGCACAAATTGACTAGAAGAAGGGATCGGTTGGTAGGACACGTCCTGAGGCATCAAGGGATCACCAATTTAGCATTGGAGGGCAGCGTGGAGGGTACAAATCGTAGAGGGAGACCAAGAGATGACTACACTAAGCAGATTCAGAAGGATGTAGGTTGCAGTAGGTGCTGGGAGATGAAGGAGCTTGCACAGGATAGATTAGCATGGAGAGCTGCAACAAACCAGTGTCAGGACTGAAGACCACAACAACAACAACAACAACAGCTTAAGGACACTACCAAGTCACAGGAATTTGGCGGAAGGTAATTCCTTACAATAACTATCAAGGGAAATCTCCTATGCTTAAGTAATGAATACGCTTATGACGCAAAACATTGTGGCCACCTGTTTAATAGCCGTTTGCTCTAACCTCAGAACGCAGTACAACAGCAATTATTCCTATAACGTATTCTAAAAGTGTCTGTTGCGTTTCCAGAGGTATGTGGCACCACATGTCTGTTCAAGGGTCAAGAAAATCCCGTAAATTACGGTCCAATGGGTTGCGGATGTGGAGTCGGAGTCCGGTAGTGCACATGATGTGTCCCGTCAGGTTCAGATCAGGCGAATTTGCTGACCAAGTCGTAAACGTGAGTTCACTACCACGTTTCGCAAACCATTTCAACACGATTCTGGTCTTGTGGCAATGACAGTTATGCAGCTGAATGACTCCACCGCTGTCGGGGAAGACATCTATCATGAACGGGTGCAGCTGATCCTCATTAATGTTCCTGTCTTCTTTTACTACCGCAAGTCCAACGGAGTCAAGACGAATGTCTCGCATAACATCGTACTGTCGCCGCCGGCCTGGGTCCATGGTGCGCCGCATGATTCGAGCAGGCACTTCATCTGGACGAAGGTGCGCCCGCACACGACCATCGATCTGGTGTTACAACGAACATGATTCACCAGTCCAAGTTAAACGTTCCCATTCACCCAATTCCGCGATGTTGTGCTCGTTTCAGTTTTAACTAACGATGTCGTTAGGTCAGTATGGGAACACATAGGCATCGTCTGCTGTGGGGCGCCATGTTCAACAAACGCGCGTTGTGTTCCGAAACACTTGTCCCTGCACCCTCATTGTACTCCGCCGTCACTTGTGCTACAGATCGCCACTTATCCTGGCTTACAGAGCGGACAAGCTTCCGATCCCCACGTTATGTGATGCGTGCAGTTCCTAATCCAACTAATGGCGCAACCGTCCTTCAGGGCGTACCACAGGTGCTAACTACAGAAGCACTCCGACAGCCGACCAGCTTCGCCGTTTCAGAGATGGTCGCTCCCAGGCACTGGGCCACAGCAATCTGACGTTTTTCTAATTCGTTTATGTCAATGGGCTTCCACATTAACGGCCGGTATAGTCGTTTTTGTCACACCCCATTCCCCTCTGCTCGGCTTATAGATGGTAATTCATAATTACTGTCAGACGATACTAGGGATTGTAAAAGCAACTTAGTACATAAAATTCAGACAAGGAAAGCATGTTCGATGTAAAATAAGTTTGAAGATCGTGTATAATTCTCAGCTTCGTTGAATGCACGCAATCTGAGAAGAGGGTTCCATCGCCTGTCCGTGTCATAGTTACTACATCACGAACTGTTTTCAGCCAACAACAAAAGTGCCGGCTTGTAACCGCTACGTTCGCTAGTGGAAGGATTGATTGCGGTGCTCCACAGACGCACCACACTCTCGCCTTTGAAGAAGATACCCTTAGCCATGAAGAAGACAAGCCCACGGCGAGTAATCAAAGCATTGCCCACGCCGCGGACTCCTATAGAGCACAGAGCTCGGACATTGATTATCCTTACTTATGAATACGTTTTCCATAATGAGACAAATTTATGCCACGAAGCTATCGATAGTGCGAAATGTGAATATGTTTGTAGTGCAATATTTAGTCTTGCAGCGCCAGGATTTGTAAATGAGAGCTTACAGGTTCCTTTTGTGTTGCTTATGTTGTGGAGATTCCGATAATGAAAGAAATTTCAAAAGTTGAGTTGTACAGTCGTCCTCCGATACGCAAGTTGGAGCCTTATTTTGTACCAGCTTCTTATCTGCCACACTCCGAAGTTGATTAACGAGATAGGATTGAGCCGAATAATAAGAGGAAATTTTGAGCACAAAAATGAAGCTTCCGTGAAGAATCATAAGAGACTTTCGAGCCCGACAGTCTTTGTCTTGCACATATTTCAATAAATTTGTTTGTGATTGTTTTACATGCTGTGGAAAACTATTAGAAATGTGCAAATAAAGTAAAAATGAGAAAACTACGTATTTTTGAGTGACCATTGAATCTATTATTGATTGCGATCATGGATATTCAGTTTGAGGAGGAGTGCTCCGAAAATACCCAAAGAGGAAATTTTACATGCGAGATGAATTCTACCCGTATTACAAAGCTGAAATGCTGGAGAAGTGTGATGTGCCTTTTATGCGATCGACTTGGAACCATGCTATCTCGATCCAAAATTTGAGTCTCATGTAAACTGAGTCATAATTTCATGTCGACGATACGATTCATTTTCTTCCATTAAACATGAAATCACAATGAATCTCAAGGTGTTTTACTTACATTTAGAATACGATTACAAGATCGATGTTGAAATAAACAGTTGAAACAAAGAAATGCTTTGTTCCGTTTGGGTTACTGTGACATAACTTTGTTGATATTGCATAATAGTTTGTCACTTCAAAAGTCACAGTATTTTGTAGGTAAATCACGATTCAACTGAAAATAAACAACTGAATCAATTTTTCGTAACCATGTAACGAAATGGTTTCATTTACAATTCTACAAACAGCTGTCAAATGACATTTGGGTACGTAACAGTGAAATAAATTGGAACTGGACCAGAAATAAAATAAAGAAATTTGTTGGACAGATCGTGAAACAACACAAAAGTAAAAAACAAATGTGATTTTATTTTAATTTAGGTTGGAATACATTTTTCCCTGATTTTTCTCCCGATCTTCCAGACTTTCTATTCTAATTGGAAACATTCAGTTCAATTATTTCCATATCGGGAGAATAACGGACAAAGGAAAAAAAAAAACAATCTGCCAAATACGTTGTTCCTGTCGTCAGTTATGGTCGAGAATGCAGGCTAGAATTATGAGTTTTGCAGTTTATTCAGATTTTCTGCCATTCATTTGCAATTGCCCCGAAGTTTTTTTTCCTAAAAACGTTTTATGGACTATAAAAAAGAACAGAATTACGCATATCCTTAACCACAAACGTTAACACACACGTTTTTCGATGCGTGAGTTACGATATCGAGGTCGTACTAAAATCCCTTAGATAAAGATATTTTCAAGTTTTCCTTGATTTTCCAATTTTCTAGGCAAATTTTCCAATTTTTCTCTCCCTACTTTTTCTCTACCTAAAAACCTTATTCGCACTTTAATGAACATTCTTTTCTTTAAATTAACCAAATCCGTCCAGCCGTTCTCAATTGAAGTGCTTACCAACGAACAGCACATAATTTTTATTTATATAGATTTCTGGAGGTAAATATATTACTACTAAGTATGAAAAGAAGCAGTGCCATAAATTAATTGAAATGAAGAGTAGAGATGTCATACATTGTATCATTTTACGCTTTAAAAAAAGCGTTAGAAAATGTTTGAAACATCCATTATTAGATGAAGCGTAATTTTTACGCTCCGCACTGCTATTCATCTCCTCCACGTAGTTGATGACGGTTTGTGTGGTAAGGAGAGCGTGTGTAAACCTTTGGATTGTATGAATAAAACATTTTTGTAATGGATGAAAGATTTTACAAAATACAGAGAAGAAAGCTAAAGAAGGCATGTGGTCGCTAAGGTTGACGCAACATTGTTGGGTTAGACAAAACTATATACCAGATCCATGTAATTACAACGATTTTAAAGATGCTGTTATAACTTTGTCGTTAGTGGAGGTGTGTAAGGTCTCCAAAGGCAGGAAGATTAATGTCTCGCACTCATCCATCTGAAATATCTATTAAGAGTTCCCACACTGAAACAGAAGAACGGAAAAATGTCATTTTATTCAATAGACGAATGACCATGACTGATGTATGCGGTGCTGGACATCATCTCGAAGGCCACATATTTATCATTTGCAACCTAGAAAGATTTGTTGACAATGTTACTACTTCTTCCGCAACAGCACAGGGACTCTTAGAGTAAGCTTTGCAACTTCTGAGCCCAAGAACAGGATACGTATGAAACAGATGTTAGTACTGAAAGAGTTTTCTACCAAATTTAGTTTTGTTAAAACGTTACTATTGTGTTTCTTTACTTGTATGATCACAAATAAACCACAAATTAAACGTAGTGCCTCTGTATTAATGGCACTTGAAAGAAAATCTTTCTTATTGGCACTTAGAACCAGTCAGTGGCCTAGCATGGCACTTAGGACGCCCTTAATAACTTATCTACGTTATAGTTTGCCTATTTTTCACAGTGACCAGGTGACAAACATAATTGTGTGATGTCAAAATATGTTCTCAGTTTCTGGATGCTAGTAAGTTATGTACAAAAAGCGATATATTGTTTCTTGATTCTCTTGACGACGATGAGATTTGGCACTTAGAACGTTTGATATTTCGACTCTTCAAATATTCTCCTCCTGGTGCTGACACTTTTAAAAGGCGACTCAGGCAGCTGAGACCTCTACCAGATTGTTACTGATTAAAACCTGAATATCATGAAAAGTCAATAAAAGCAACAAACTAAATTTGAAAAAGACGTAATTCTCAGCTTTGTTAGAACGATAATTCATAAAATTTTCTACAGAATAAAACTTTTAAATAGAGGCAAATATATATTTTATTTCATTAATAAATAATTTGATGATAACAATAAACTACAACACCAAAAATCCTGATAGCATCCACAATTGTATGTTAGTTAAGCATCCGTGTGCGGGGTGCCTGTAAGCTTGTATCTGGTGCTGGGAGACAAGAATGGCAGTGGTAACGGCAGTGCTCATAACACATCAGCACGCAACAGGCGTTTGACAAAAATGCGGAAACAACCCGAGAAATGGATACTTGAAAAAGCTTCAACATGACTGCTAGCCAACCATGCAGATTGTGCAGTTGTATTTGACCACGGACGGCACCTGTGCAGTGTCCTCGGTAAGTCAGAATACTGTTCTGTGCAGTCGCGAGTGCATTATGTCGGAGCTCAGTGCAGAAATGGGTTTGTGAGCACGAGGATGAACTGTTGCGTCTGTCCCGACCACCACAGTCACTAGTTCTCAATATCATCGAGCCTTTATTGCGTGTTCACTATCCAGTTCCATCATCGTTCCCTGAACTTGCCACTATTTTTCAGGAATAATCTACATCTACATCTACATACATATTCCGCAATCCCCCATACGGTGCGTGGCGGAGGGTACCTCGTACCACAACTAGCATCTTCTCTCCCTGTTCCAATCCCAAACAGAACGAGGGAAAAATGACTGCCTACATGCCTCTGTACGAGCCCTAATCTCCCTTATCTTATCTTTGTGGTCTTTCCGCGAAATGTAAGTTGGCGGCAGTAAAATTGTATTGCAGTCAGCCTCAAATGCTGGTTCTCTAAATTTCCTCAGTAGTGATTCACGAAAAGTACGCCTCCTTTCCTCTAGAGACTCCCACCCGAGATCCAGAAGCATTTCCGTAACACTCACGTGATGATCAAACCTACCACTAACAAATATAGCAGCCTTCTGAATTGCTTTCATGTCCTCCCTCAATCCGACCTGATAGGGATCCCAAACGATCGAGCAGTACTCAAGAGTAGGTCGTGTTAGTGTTTTATAAGCGGTCTCCTTTACTGATGAACCACATCTTCCCAAAATTTGACCAATGAACCGAAGACGTCTATCCGCCTTCCCCACAACTGCCATTACATGCTTCTCCCACTTCATATCGCTCTGCAATGTTACGACCAAATATGTAATCGACGTGACTGTGTCAAGCGCTACACTACTAATGGAGTGTCCAAACATTATGGGATTCTTTTTCCTATTCATCTACATTAATTTACATTTATCTATATTTAGAGTTAGCTGCCATTCTTTACACCAGTCACAAAACCTGTCCAAGTCATCTTGTATCCTCCTACAGTCACTCAACGACGACACCTTCCCGTACACCATAGCATCATCAGCAAACAGCCGCACATTGCTATCCACCCTATTCAAAAGATTATTTATGTTGATAGAAAACAACAGCGGACCTACCACACTTCCCTGGGGCACTCCAGATGATACCCTCACCTCCGGTGAACACTCATACCATCGAGGACAACGTACTGGCTTCTATTACTTAAAAAGTCTTCGAGCCACTCACATACTTGGGAACCAACCCCATATGCTCGTACCATCGTTAGGAGTCTGCAGTGGGGCACCGAGTCAAAAGCTTTCCGGGAGTCAAGGAACATGGTATCCGTGTGATACCTTCATCCATGGTTCGCAAGATATCATGTGAAAAAAAGAGCGAGTTGCGTTTCGCAGGAGCGATGCTTTCTAAAGCCGTGCTGATGCATGGACAGCAACTTCTCTGCCTCAAGGAAATTCATTATATTCGAACTGAGAATATGTTCGAGAATCCTGCAACAAACCGATGTTAAAGATATTGGTCTGTAATTTTGAGGATCGTCTTTCTACCCATCTTACATACAGGTATGGTATAAAAAAGCCCTCCGTCTTCAGGCCACAAGTGGCCTATCGGGACCATCCGACCGCCGTGTCATCCTCATTTGAGGATGCGGAAAGGAGGGGCGTGTGGTCAGCACACCGCTCTCCCTGTCGTTATGATGGTTTTCTTTGACCGGAGCCGCTACTATTCGGTCGAGTAGCTCCTCAATTGGCATCACGAGGCTGAGTGCACCCCGAAAAATGGCAACAGCACATATCGGCTGGATGGTCACCCGTCTTCGGTGATCTCACGGGAACCGGTGTATCCACTGCGGCAAGGCCGTTGCCACAGGTAGGGTATAAGATCCTCCTGAAAATCGTAATGAAGCCGTGTTTGTCCATTCTGAGACGATTGGAAGCTGTTTGGAATGCCGACGTGTTTCCTACGCCGCATTAGGCGTGGTAATGTGCTGTCTTTTTTGATGTTTTCGCGTTTTTGTGTATCGCGTAGTGTGACAGCCACGAATTCCGTCCGCAGATCCCGGGCCTGCCACCACCCGGCCGCCTTAGCCAGTCGCCGCCCGCTGCCCGCGCCGCGCCGCTGCTGTGGGTGCTGCTCCCGCTGCAGGGGATGTCCTCCTGCCTGCTCACACCGACGTCCGTCCCCGGCACTGCGTAATGTTGCCACAGCTAGCAGCTTACTCTTCAAACTGGTAACTCACCGCAGCACTGCTATCCGTGTGGCAGCAGTATCACAGAGTACACTGTCAAACAGGAGCTTACCGTGGTTCCACAACTTGCCTTCAATAAGAACGCATTAAATCTCTGAGTTGTTTCCTTGTTCACGCATCTTACGAAGGTAATTTGTAAGAACCTACTCCTTAGAAATCTTACCACTGTGTCCGCTGTACTGGCCCCTTCTGTACCGAGATTACACTCTGTGCCCAGGTCGCAGTTAGGTTTAAACTCACAGGAAAAGATTCCAAAGTTCTGTAAATTGTACTGATCTGGCGGTGGTTTTAGGCGCTTCAGTCTGGAACCGTGCGACCGCTACGGTCGCAGGTTCGAATCCTGCTTTGGCCATGGATGTGTGTGATGTTCTTAGGTTAGTTAGGTTTAAGTAGTTCTAAGTTCTAGGGGACTGAAGACCTCAGATGTTAAGTATCCCCAGTGCTCAGAGCCATTTGAACTTTTTTTGTTTTGTTTTGGTTTGGAGTCTTCTCTCCAAGTATTGACACACAGTCAACATAGGTTTAGAAAACATCGTTCCTGTGATACGTAACTCTTTATTCATTTGAAGTGTTTAGTGCTATTGACTAGGGATTTCAGCTCGATTCCGTATTTCTGGATTTCCGGAAGGCTTTTGCCACGGTACCCCACAAGCGGCTCGTAGTGAAATTTCGTGTGTTTGGAATACCGTCTCAGTTATGTGACTGAATTCGTGATTTCCTGTCAGAGAGGTCACAGTTGGTAGTAATTGACGGAACGTCATCGAGTAAAACTGAAGTGATTTCTGTTGCCCAAGGTAGTGTTACAGTCTCTTTGCTGTTCCTTATCCACGTAAACGATTTGGGAGTCAATCTCAGCAGCCGTCTTCGGTTGTTGGCAGATGACGGTGTCGTTTATCGACTAATAAAGTCATCATAAGATCAAAACAATCTGCAAAACAATTTAGAAAAGATATGTGAATGGTGCGAGAAGTGGCAGTTGACCCTAAATGACGGAAAGTGTGATGTCATCTACATCAGTGCTAAAAGGAACTCGTTAAACTTCGGTTACACGATAAAGCAGTCAAATCTAAACGCCGCTAATTCAACTAAATACCTAGGTATTACAATCACGAACAACTTAATTTGGAACGAAAACATAGAAAATGTTGTGGGGAAGACTAACCAAAGACTGCGTTTTATTGGCAGGTCACTTAGAAAACGTAACAGACCTACTAAAGACACTGCCTATACTACGATTGTCCGTCCTCTTTTAGAATACTGCTGCGCAGTGTGGGATCCTTACCAGATAGGACTGACGGAGTAAATCTAAAAAGTTCAAAGAAAGGCAGCAGGTTTTGTATTATCGAGAAATATGGGAGAGAGTGACACAGAAATGATACAAGATTTGGGCTGGACATCATTAAAAGAAAGGTGTTTTCCGTTCCGACGGAATCTTCTCTCGAAATTCCAATTACCAACTTTCTCCTCCGAATACGAAAATATTTTGTTGACACCGACCTACTTAGGGAGGAACGATCAACATGATAAAATAAGGAAATCAGAGCTCGTAAGGAAAGGTATGTGTTCATTCATTCCGCGAGCTATACGAGATTGGAATAATAGAGAATTGTGAAGATGGTTCGATGAACCCTCTGCATGGCACTGAAATGTGCTTTGCAGAGTATCCATGTAGATGTAGATGTAGATGTAGTTTGTTCTAGCACAGTGATAAGTGAGGCGTCGGATTTTGATCGGGTGCAGATGGCTGAAATGCATTGCTGCTACACATGACACGGATATTCAGTCTTAGGCTGACCGCTACGTAACACAGTCCGAATTTCTGAAGTGATAACAGTTATTTTATTCACGATGTTCGTGTTAGTCAAAATGCTAAAACCACAACCACGAAGTCATGTGCCACAACGATGCACCTAGTACAGTCCACATTCAAGGCAATCCACATGTTTTACTAAAATAATTCTCGTGAACAAGTGAATATACGAAGAGCATTCAGTAACTAATGCAACTCAATCTCTTTCTCGGCCAGTTTCGATTGAAAAATATGCTAAAGTTGTTTTGGGACATAGTGGAACATCCCCGCTTCAGTTTCTATGGTTCCATGAAGTTCCGGTACGTGGCGAAGCTATACGTAGCCTGACGACTATTGTGTCTGTAACGAAGGTGCGTTCCAAGCAGGGACTTGTCATTGAGTTTCTTTTGGCGGAAAAGCAGAGCGCTGCAGACATTCATAGTCGCTTTCAGAGTGCCTACGAAATCTCGCTGTTAATAAAGACACGGTGAGTCATTGGACTAGGCGTCTGTCTTTATCGCAAAAAGGTCAAGCAAACCTGTCCGATCTCCCGCGTTCCGGCCGGCATCACACAGCTGTGACTCCAGCAATCAGACAGTATTCGAGGTGATCGACGGATCACATTCAGACACAGCGCTGCACAAGTGGACGTCTCTGGTAGTGCTGACACACTCCTCCACCAGTTGGGAAACACGAAATTGTATACCCGCTGAGCTCCTCGCCGCCTAATAGAAGACCGTAAAGAGCAACGAACTGCTATCTGTGCGAAGTTGATTGCGTGTTACGTGGCTGATCGTCACAGTTTTTTGTCGAACATCGTCACAGGCTGTGAAACACGAGCTCACAATTTAGAACCGGAGGAAAAGCAGCAATCCATGGAGTCATGCCACATCAGCTCTCATCCGAAGAAGAAGTTCAAAGACGCACCTGCAGCCGTTAAAGTCAAGGCGCCGGTCTTTTGGGGCTCTGAAGCAGTTGTTCTGTTTGATGTGTCCCCTCGTGGTGCAACGCTTAGTCCTGAAGTGTGTTGTGCTGCCCTCAGGAAACTGAAAAAATTCTTCAGAGTGTTCGTCACCATAAAAGTACAAACGTCTTTCTCCTTCTCCACGATAACGCAAGGTCTTAGAGTTATTTTATTCACGATGTTCGTGTTAGTCAAAATGCTAAAACCACAACCACGAAGTCATGTGCCACAACGATGCACCTAGTACAGTCCACATTCAAGGCAATCCACATGTTTTACTAAAATAATTCTCGTGAACAAGTGAATATACGAAGAGCATTCAGTAACTAATGCAACTCAATCTCTTTCTCGGCCAGTTTCGATTGAAAAATATGCTAAAGTTGTTTTGGGACATAGTGGAACATCCCCGCTTCAGTTTCTATGGTTCCATGAAGTTCCGGTACGTGGCGAAGCTATACGTAGCCTGACGACTATTGTGTCTGTAACGAAGGTGCGTTCCAAGCAGGGACTTGTCATTGAGTTTCTTTTGGCGGAAAAGCAGAGCGCTGCAGACATTCATAGTCGCTTTCAGAGTGCCTACGAAATCTCGCTGTTAATAAAGACACGGTGAGTCATTGGACTAGGCGTCTGTCTTTATCGCAAAAAGGTCAAGCAAACCTGTCCGATCTCCCGCGTTCCGGCCGGCATCACACAGCTGTGACTCCAGCAATCAGACAGTATTCGAGGTGATCGACGGATCACATTCAGACACAGCGCTGCACAAGTGGACGTCTCTGGTAGTGCTGACACACTCCTCCACCAGTTGGGAAACACGAAATTGTATACCCGCTGAGCTCCTCGCCGCCTAATAGAAGACCGTAAAGAGCAACGAACTGCTATCTGTGCGAAGTTGATTGCGTGTTACGTGGCTGATCGTCACAGTTTTTTGTCGAACATCGTCACAGGCTGTGAAACACGAGCTCACAATTTAGAACCGGAGGAAAAGCAGCAATCCATGGAGTCATGCCACATCAGCTCTCATCCGAAGAAGAAGTTCAAAGACGCACCTGCAGCCGTTAAAGTCAAGGCGCCGGTCTTTTGGGGCTCTGAAGCAGTTGTTCTGTTTGATGTGTCCCCTCGTGGTGCAACGCTTAGTCCTGAAGTGTGTTGTGCTGCCCTCAGGAAACTGAAAAAATTCTTCAGAGTGTTCGTCACCATAAAAGTACAAACGTCTTTCTCCTTCTCCACGATAATGCAAGGTCTTAGACAGGTCTGCACAGGCGGAAAAACTTCATTGGAATCTTCTTCCTCATCCACCCTACAGCCCGTATCTTCCACATGTTTCACCCAATGGAGGGTGCATTTCGTGGGAAAGTGTATATGCATGATGGCGAGGTTATTGAGGCAGCAAAACGTGGTCTCCAGCGTAGGCCAATAGAGTGGTACCATGCGGGCATACAGCCCCTCATAGTTACGCGACGTAAGGACGACGCATTGAACGATGATTATGTTAGAAAAAAGGAGTTTTGTTGCCAAAAGAGTGGGGAATACATGGTGTAACCTAAACCTGAATAAAACCAACCTCCTTTACGAAAAAAATGCAGCGTATCACTTATTGAAAGCCCCTCGTACTTAACTCTCCTAATTTGTAATTGTTCTCCATTACTCGCACACTCGCACGAAAAAGCAGCTTCAGTGATGCTGGCTAGCAGAGCACTTCAGGACTAACAGACAGCACGGGTCATGTTCTGGGCCACTGCTCTGGACAGCCCTGCAACTCGTAATTCCGGCTACTCGTATCATCTCTTATTTACCAACTGTTGTAGAGAGATTAATTTAAGAGGGGACGTTGATGAAATTTACCAAAAATGTCAATTTTCGATTTATTTTTTATTTGTAAGTACAACTTATGGACAATAAGTCCCCAAAGTTTCAGTATTAAAATCGCATCCGAGGTGCCTGAAAATTAATTAAAAGTGTGACACGGCCTCCCCGCCATGCCCACGTTTTGAAGCAGCACTTCAATTCCAGCTCAGTGAACAACGATTCTGTGTATTACTTTCAACAAAACTTGTGCGGGATACAACTAGAAGGCCGTGATACATACTCTTTGGTTTTATGGAATTGCAACTTATGATGCAGTTATTTATTAATGATGGGAACGTCGGGAAGATGATGATATTAGAAATAAGAGGCTTCAAGATAGAAAATTTTTCTTAAGACATCCTGAGAAAAACAGATTTACACCGTGTCTCTTCAGCTGAAAAGTCAGTTGAAGACATGGTTAAGGAAAGAAGACAGTCATCAAGAAACCAGAAGAGAAGTCTTGAAGGAAAAGACAACCCAAAGTACAAATGTGGTGCCTTCTGAAGTAGTGACATAAGGAATAAAGTTAGGTTGAACTTTATATTGTGTTTCCTGAAAAGTTTGTTTATAAAGTGTATGTACCTTTTCCTTAGATTCTATGAACGCTAGAATTATGAAATTTTGTACACATATTTATCTAAACCTAGTAAACGTTGTCACAAGAGAAAATTTTGAAATTCTGATTGAAAGCTGAGATATGGGGCAAAGTGTTTGGAATTATGCATAAATTAAAAATTGTACTTGTGGAATTATAATAAAAGAATTATGAAAATTCTCCTATTTGACCTATTCCAAAAACCTCATGAGAGAATCTTAGAAAATATAAGGAGATGAAACATAGAAATTTTTGTAGAAATCTCTTGAATACTTCCTGAGAAAAAGGAACAGGCATTATTTTTTGAAAATAAAACTTCATTTCACACAAAAAGAAGTTGAAAATATATAATCAAAGGATTTTATATGTAAATGTATTACTTTCATGTAAAGCATGGTACAAAATTTCATTGTCATATCTCCAAATCTGTGGTTTTGGTGCATTTTTGAAATAGTGTGTGTTTTTCATCAATGTCCCACCTTAATAAATACCTCATAATGAATCAAATAATGTGAAACTTATTAAGTAAATTGTGTAACGTGAAACATTTTCCCCTTTTGCAAATTCCTGGTCGACGTATTGTTTAACGAATATATAATGTTGAAATTATAGGTTCTGTGCACAAACAATACCTCAGTAGCCGATCAGTGCGTAGCATACTTTGCTGGTACCACATCAGCTAAAAAAATTGCGCATTAAATTGTAGTGTCATGTGAAAACTGCCACGTAACAGCTTAGATTGGTCGAAAACCCGCTACTACTCACATATCAATAAAATCGTGGCTGCAAGAGCCAAAACTATTGCAGTCTATAATCTCTCTATATCACCTACCAACCAGATTTAAAACTTACATTTTGAGACCACATAGTTTGACAAAGACCTGGTTACACGTTTACAGGCAGTATGGATACGTGATTGAAGTTATATATACAAAACTAATAGCAATCATAAAATACTAACAATAATGCCGATCAAGGGCAAGCTTTTGTCAATTTTCAATTAATTACAGTCTCTGCAATTCTGAAGTTACTGGCGATAAAATACAGGGACTGAATGATTGTTTATAACATCTAAGGAAACCAGACTGAAGTCTTAAGAGTCGAAGGACGTGAAAAAGGGGCAGCAATTGAGAAGGGGCTGAAACGCTGTTTCAATTTGTCTCATTATGTTATTCAGTCCACTCCATCATGTTATTCGGTTTTTTAAATAAGTAAGGAAGCGAAGGTAATTGGGCAGAAGTTTGGGAACGGATTTACAGTTCAGGGAGAATAATAGAAACTTCAAGGCTAGATATTAACTCATCCGAAATCATTCGAAATTCCTGTAAATTGCACTGACCTCAGTTGTAATTCTGTTAGAGGCCAATGGACTGAGAACATCAGTTGAATGGACAGAATCTGTAAGATGATCATAAAAGTAAAACGTAACTCAGTGTCATCGAATTAAGTCAGGTGATGATGAAGGACTTGTATCTGGAAATGATACGCTGAAAACAATGAGAGACTCCTGTTATTTGCACCCGAAGTAATTGAAGACGGTAGAAACATAGAAAATATGAAACGTAGACTGGTAATAGCAAGAGATGCTTTACTGAAAACGAAAAATATGTTAACATCTAAAATAATTGTAAATGTTACAAAGAATTATCTGAAACTACTTCTTTGCATTGTAGCTTTATAAATGAGTGAAATTCGAAGCGTAAATAGTGCACACAAGAAGAGAACAAAATGTTTTGAAATGTGTTGCTATAGAAGTCTGCTGAAGACTAGATAAGTAGATAAGGTAATTCACAGAAAAGTTATTGATCCGAATGGAGAGGAACAAAAGTTATAGCACAGCTTGACTAATAGTAGGGATCTATTGATGGGACATCCTAGCTTATCAAGGAATGGCCCCCTTGTTAACGGAGGGAAGCTTTTGTGTGTGTCTGAGTGAGTGAGAGGCGGACAGAGAGAGCGGGGGAGGGAGGAAGGGAGGGATGGAAGAGGGTAGAAATTTAAAAAGAACACCACGTCTTGGCTACAGTAAGTAGATTCAAGTTCATGTTAGTTGCAATAGTTATGAAGAGGTGACGTTGCTTGTGCGGTTTACGTTCATCTTTTTTTCTTTATGCTAACAAATCGTGCAGAAGGAGTTAATGGAGTATGTAACCGGGTCTGAGAATTTGTTGGCTATATAGGTCTCTAAAGAATGGACAAACAGCCGTCATATCGCCTCATTACTATTCTGTAACTTCTAAACTTAAATTTAGACAGGGTATTACTGCCGAAATTAAAATCTCTTTAACACAATGCATATACTGTTTTATAAATAATATTTCACACTTACGTAACTGCTTTGTTTGCAGCAAGGGACTGAGTGGCAAGCTTAATCAATAAGTCACCAAGTCTTGGAAACCACACTATTGCGAAAAACTTTTCTTAATTTCGAAAATTTTAAAATAGTTTTACGACTCTTTAACACAACACTGCTCTTCTGAGTTATGGCGTACTTAACAGTCAGTGGAAAACTTTTCTCATTCCACGATCTCACGCAACATTTGAAAAGATTGACGCACTTATCGCATGAAAAATCCTGGTCGCGACTGACGACCCGGACACATAGATCAGTCTTGCAACGAGGAGGACGTCCAGCATGGTTGCCGTGCATAAACAGCCGTGTATCTGTCGTTTCAAAGCTAAACAGATGCATTTGATGTACTTATTATCCATAAAAATACATATACAAACATTTTACATAACTCGCATTTTAGCGCTGGTATCTATTACATGTTAAATAAACGCAAATGTCGTATAGCATTGTTGGCTGGGATAACAGAAGGGTTGAATGCTGCCTCCTGTCGGAAAGGGTGTTCCCCTGCGCATAGTTGCCCCTTCCTTTGCGGAAATCTGAGAGTTGTGTCGTACATGTATTTGTGGAGTGTAAGTGAGGGTAACGGACATATTTAGTGTAGTGTTATTTTTGTGTTTTATGGTAGCGATAAGAGAATTGATATTTCCGCAGATATTTGCAGTTTCGTGCCAGCGCGTAGCCTGTCCCTTTCAAATTCCAAGAACCAGTGTCACATTCCCCCACTTTTTGAGATACTGTGGAAACTTTAGGAGTGTAGCCCAGTATTCTGGAGGAAAGAAGTGATTAGCAACTTTACTCCACCACTACTCCTCTCCATTCCGGCCAAACACTGACACAGCGAATATTTCACCCATCGCCAGTATTAGAACCGACTTACCTCCAAGTTGAATGCTACCCCACAGGCTTATGTAAGAGGCCTCGGCTAAGGATACGAATTTGACAAGTTGATATTCGTCAGTTCGATTCCTTTTTATAGATGATTCTTGTATAATGTCTCTCATTGGTCACGCGTGGATTTTTCTAGTAATAATGATTGATATTAAACTTTCGCGACCTCAGGTATTTTATAGGGTGTGCCTCCCTAAGAGTCGTTATGCTCCTTTTCTCTGATGTTTCCGCAGGTATCTGCAATATCGTTTTTGCAGTGTGTAGCTGGGGAAAGCCCAAACCGACACAGCTCATCAATTTTTCCATGTGGTGCCCAATGCCTCCCGTGACAAATGAAATTATCTTTAAATCGGAATTTTACCAGTCCATTCGACAGGGTAGCCCGCAGTATCGCTCTGGTCCCCGCTGACTGCTACCGAATTTCACCAGCTTTAAAGAGGGACTACTAGTTACTTTGCTGGGGTTCGTAAATTATTTGTAACTCATTATTTTAAAATTTTCGTAATTCACCTTTAACTATTTAAGCACAAGAGAACTGTACATTTAGCTGTTCTGATTTTTTGTACCATAAAGCAGTTTTACTTATTATTTTTCAAACTGTTATAAATTTATATTTTTTAATCATCAGAATCAACATTGTGGTCATTCAAATTGTACTGGTTTTACACGCCTTGTTTACCTCTTTAATATGGTGCTGTTGCATGTATGTACACTCCTGGAAATGGAAAAAAGAACACATTGACACCGGTGTGTCAGACCCACCATACTTGCTCCGGACACTGCGAGAGGGCTGTACAAGCAATGATCACAAGCACGGCACAGCGGACACACCAGGAACCGCGGTGTTGGCCGTCGAATGGCGCTAGCTGCGCTGCATTTGTGCACCGACGCCGTCAGTGTCAGCCAGTTTGCCGTGGCATACGGAGCTCCATCGCAGTCTTTAACACTGGTAGCATGCCGCGACAGCGTGGACGTGAACCGTATATGCAGTTGACGGACTTTGAGCGAGGGCGTATAGTGGGCATGCGGGAGGCCGGGTGGACGTACCGCCGAATTGCTCAACACGTGGGGCGTGAGGTCTCCACAGTACATCGATGTTGTCGCCAGTGGTCGGCGGAAGGTGCACGTGCCCGTCGACCTGGGACCGGACCGCATCGACGCACGGATGCACGCCAAGACCGTAGGATCCTACGCAGTGCCGTAGGGGACCGCACCGCCACTTCCCAGCAAGTTAGGGACACTGTTGCTCCTGGGGTATCGGCGAGGACCATTCGCAACCGTCTCCATGAAGCTGGGCTACGGTCCCGCACACCGTTAGGCCGTCTTCCGCTCACGCCCAAACATCGTGCAGCCCGCCTCCAGTGGTGTCGTGACAGGCGTGAATGGAGGGACGAATGGAGACGTGTCGTCTTCAGCGATGAGAGTCGCTTCTGCCTTGGTGCCAAGGATGGTCGTATGCGTGTTTGGCGCCTTGCAGGTGAGCGCCACAATCAGGACTGCATACGACCGAGGTACACAGGGCCAACACCCTGCATCATGATGTGGGGAGCGATCTCCTACACTGGCCGTACACCTCTGGTGATCGTCGAGGGGACACTGAATAGTGCACGGTACATCCAAACCGTCATCGAACCCATCGTTCTACCATTCCTAGACCGGCAAGGGAACTTGCTGTTCCAACAGGACAATGCACGTCCGCATGTATCCCGTGCCACCCAACGTGCTCTAGAAAGTGTAAGTCAACTACCCTGGCCAGCAAGATCTCCGGATCTGTCCCCCATTGAGCATGTTTGGGACTGGATGAAGCGTCGTCTCACGCGGTCTGCACGTCCAGCACGAACGCTGGTCCAACTGAGGCGCCAGGTGGAAATGGCATGGCAAGCCGTTCCACAGGACTACATCCAGTATCTCTACGATCGTCTCCATGGGAGAATAGCAGCCTGCATTGCTGCGAAAGGTGGATATACACTGTACTAGTGCCGACATTGTGCATGCTCTGTTGCCTGTGTCTATGTGCCTGTGGTTCTGTCAGTGTGATCATGTGATGTATCTGACCCCAGGAATGTGTCAATAAAGTTTCCCCTTCCTGGGACAATGAATTCACGGTGTTCTTATTTCAATTTCCAGGAGTGTAGCTTTTTTTCTCATGCCGTGGCCGTGAAATAATTTGCAGTCATGAGTTGCCGCCATATCAGCTTTCTAGTTCCCTCCACCCACTCACCCACCATTTAAATACCGCCTCGTACCAGCTACTCGCGCTATATCTTCTGTTTCCCTTCTGCCCTTCTGACAGCCGCTGTTTACTGCATGGCCTATACATCCTACCAATAGCAGAGCCCGAGGTATCATCTTGGGGCCAACTAGACACACGGGCCCTGCAGCGTGAGTCAAAGCACGTGACAGTACAGTTGTTACGAGTCCCTGGTGGGAGCGAGCTACTATTTCATAGTTTAATAATTCTTAACTTCGGATTTAAACTCATGCAAGCTCTCGATAACATACGACAAGATTAAGACCTTTAGTGCGTACCTTTTCATTGACGTATTGATTTCCCATGGGACCTGCACGGAGCTGAGCATTCGCGATTTGTGGCGGGCAAGGCGGCTAGTGTGACGCCACAGGTTCGTTGCGGGGCCCGTATTTCTCGTGGTCCCCGTGATGTCTGCTCTGACGCGAAAGCTCCAATATGCTGCCTCCTCGCGAGTGTGCTCACCTGTGGCGGCACTATACTGCAGTGTGAGCCACTGTACAGAATCATACTGTTAACGCCTGGAAACCACAGTCCAGCTTGCTGGCTGTTGTTCGCAGAATGGGCCACTTATTACTCAGTATCTGTGCTGGTACGGCCGGTGGCTCGTCTGCGCATGTGCTGTCACAAAAACGACCATTCGTGTCATACACGATTTGCAGCACCGGTAAAGTTTTTGATTACTCAGTTGAGTACGGGCATTTTCCTGCACTTAAAAACAAAAAAAGTATTTTTAATGAACCCTAAACACTTTTAACCAATATTGACCATTTACTTTATTGTGAAGGCTACCAACACTATCACTCACTTCTTCACCACAGCGTGATGAGGATAAGAGGTCCGATTTATAAATTTGCAACAGACACAAAGTACACTTCACTGCCCTTCCTCCCTGCGTTGTATTCCTTACTATGAGGATAAGAGGTCCGATTTATAAATTTGCAACAGACACAAAGTACACTTCACTGCCCTTCCTCCCTGCGTTGTATTCCTTACTACTTGTTTTTATCCTCAACACAGCACAGATCTCTAGACTCGAAGAGAACTGGTATTACCTTATCGTATGACAATCCCTCTATAAAGACTGTCATTCTGCAAAGATTTTGGTTGTCATCTCTGAACGAGCGGTTTAACATCAATGTTTCAGCTATAATTTTCATTTTACTGAAATGAACTCAATTATCTTTTATGGAACTTACTTTTAACATACAGACAAGGTACATGCGAACTGTGAAATTATTACATAGCTTAATACCTACCATCTTTACATTTTAGACTTTACTTAAGTTTGAAACGAATTAGTGAAGAAACTGTTATGTTACTTTGGAGCACATTCAGTGATCAGAGCAAAAGTGCAAAACGAAAATTGTGTTTAGATAAAACAATACTAGATTTCTTAAACTGTGAAACAGTTATTTAGCGACTAGACAAACAAACAAACTTTATCAGAATATTCTTGATACTGCTAGTATGTTTTAAGTGCTATAAACTTGCATGGAGCCTATATATATATATATATATATATATATATATATATATATATAAGACCAGGAGGTAGGCTTCAGTAAGTGACCATTGCAGAAATAATGTACTAAACTTTTAGAATTACGTAATTATTCCAAAACGACACAATAGTAGGTGATTGTAATACCCTTTCACAGTTGTAAGCACAATTAAATTTAGTAAAACATTCTCGTCTTGATTGCTGAAGGTGTTGTAGTTCCGTTGCAGAGTTTTGGTGGCTGGTAATTTGTTAAACTTCTCACATCTCAAAGCTCATGGAATCATTTTTAGCGAATCACGTTACCAGCTTGAGCCATTCCTCTTGAAGTAGACATGATTCAAAATTACGTCTTAGTATGTAACCAGAAAATCTTGCATTTCACCAACCTGATTTTGTGAGACGACTTTGCAACATTAATAGCATAGCCAACCCATTATATAACTTCTTTAAACACCGTACTGGCACTCTCACTTTCACCTGCCCGACCGTGACTCTGTTCAACGTCTGCACATATTGAATACCTGTCTTCGACTACCACCTCTTCTAAGTCTGCTTGGTACATGGCGCGCTCTTCAAGCTCATCCAAAGAATCGGACATTAAACGCAAAGTGAATTCCCGCCTAGTGTACCTTTATTTTCGAAATGTTAAAACAATACTATTAACTCTAAGAATATTACCGTCATATTTCATACATTTTACATTAATGGTAATAAGTTATAGTTTTTAGTAGATGGTTATCTATGCACTTTTATTTAGGTGGCATTATGTATTTGAAAGTTACGGAAAAGTCGTTATTTGTACATCGACTTTTGCATCCAAAGATTAAATTGAAAATTTTAAGCTTAAATTAAGCTTTTATGTTACATGGGGAACGAGTAATCTTTCATTCACATCACAAATTAATTTGTAAATGTGGCAATAGACTGACAGTATAAAAGTGTATTTCTTTATTTATATTTTATTTATTTTATGTACAGCTGTAAGTTAGCAGTTTCTACCCACCACCTTTTGCACATTACAAAAATAAACAAAAGTTCTACGGATTAGAAAGGATTGTCAAGGATAAACTTTTCCGGTTTGCTTTCAAATTTTACTTTACTGTCTGTCAGATACTTCATGTCACTGGGTAAGTGATAAAAATGTTTGAGTGCAACACTGTGAATCCACGTTTGATCTGAAGACACTCTTAAATCGGAGTAATGAACGCAATTTTTCCTTCCGGTATTGCATTTATATACGTCATCGTTCTTTCTGATCTGCGATGGATTATTTACAACATTCTAGATAAGGGAATGAATGTAGTGTGAAGCAGTATTCAAAATATCTAACTCCTTAAATAAAAATCTACAAGATTATAGCAGGTAAACACTACATATTATCGTTTGAGTGCGTTTACGAGCAATGAAGGTTTCCTTTCTTGAAGACGACTTACCCAAACATTATACCATATGATATTATTGATTGAAAATATGCAAAATACGCCAACTTAGTGATTCATCTCTCCCCAAGATTTGCAATGATTCTAAGTGCAATTGTGCCTGAACAAAGTTGTTCCAGTTTAAACTCTGTTCAATAAGGACACCTACAAATTATGAAGTAACCACTATATTTGTTAATTCCTAATCATGTGTTACGTTTATATTGGTGCAGTACTTATATATGTGCACAACTGAATTCGTTGTGTGTTTTAGAATCTGAGCGTGAGATCATTCACAGAAAACCAGTCAATGATACTTATCAGAAAATTAGTTACTGTTTCTCCTGTTGCTGTGTGTATACTTTGATTGGTCAAGTACTAATGTCATCCTCAAAAATAACTAATTCTGCTTGCTATATATTAGACGCAACATCTTTCACATATATGAGGAACAACAGCGGACCTAAGATGGAGCGGTGGGTAACCTTACATGTGATTTATCCTCAGTCAGAAGAATCTTCCTGATTACATTGTTCCGTTGATAAGATTAACTATCAACATTCTTCTGGTTAAATATGATCTTACCAACTAGTTGGCAACACCATCACTATCGTAAAACATCAGTTTATCTGGTGAAATATTGTGAATCACACAGTGAAACAGCTCGCAGAAAATATCAGTCGGTGCTATGTTGTTATTTGATGTTTATAAAATTTGTGAGTGGAGGTATAAATAGTATTTAACTCTACATATTTTAAGAAATGTGCGCAACAATAATACAACTCACACAGTTTAGACGATAATATTATTAGGAATATTACCTCTGAGACATGAAATTAACTAAGTACCGGCGTCACCCTGAAAAAAAAAGAAGCATACCTTCGAAATTGGTCACTGTAACTATAACATCAGCATCACTACCATCGTCACGTTTATCATCATCTTCATATTTCGCACTGTTATCTCTTTACTCAGTTTCTTTTTTATGTTGCTTAATTTCTTGTTTTTGGAAAAAGTTATCAAATCCATTGTACTCGTAAATGGTCCGCTGTTAGTACGGGCAAATAACGGAGACAAGTTGTAAAAAGACTTTGGAAATTGCTAGCCCCGAAGTTTGAACTCGTAGCAGGTAGATGGTAACTGGCCGGCTCGCACTCCAAGTTTATGACTGAACTAGTTCCAATAGTTCCGTCTGACCCTCATACGAGCACGGGGTCTCGGACATTTATTACGGTTGCCAGAAACCTCATGAATAACATTTGGGACCAGCGTAAAAATTTAAGCACTAGATTCGTTGCCGAATCTCTTAAATGGACGCATTAAGGTATTTTCTGACAGACTATTTACGTTACCCATTGCAAACCTTTTTACGATAGCGACGTGGGCGTTCAGCCTCATACCGCTAGTAGGGAAAGCTGAATGATTTTCTTCCTCCCGAACGTACGCCCACCTGTGTTAGCCCCACATACCGAATCATACGAATTGGTGAACGTAAACTGCTTCTCATCGCTTAAAGCATAAAAAGTCTGTCTGCTGCTTTAAATAGATGGAATATCGTGAAGCTTAGGAAGTACGCCGTCAGAAATGGTAGTGGAACTTCGATGATAAGTCTGTCGATAGAATTCTGAAACTTTCATTCATGGGGAATACTAAAGAAAGTGTTAATTTTTTAACATCAGTATTTCTCTTTGTGTTTGTGATTGTACGGATACGTGAATTTTGAAAATGTTACCATCTTATGTTCATGAAACAAATGGAACCTTTGCCCCAGAAAAAGTGCGTTACACTTCTTTCTGTGTGTCAGTTGAAGTTCTGTCTCGTGATAATAGCGAGAAAATTAAGCCATGTTATAAACAGTGCAGTACAAAAATACCGAAGATAATTTGAAGTTGAGGTCATCATGTAGAGGGAGCTATAACCACCCGAAAAGAAACCCAATAAAGCATAATCCAGATGGTATTTTACTGAAAGATTTGTTGTAGTGTGTTCGTACCTTGTATGAGACCACTAAGTAAAGAATATTCGAAATTTATTTTCGCAATCTAAATGAGTATAGGCGCTTCTGGCTGATAAGATGATTCATTATTTTTGAGTTGAAAAACCATGTACACCCGAAAGATTTGTCTGAGGGAACGGCGACTGAATTCTTAATGAGCAGAGAGAAATAAGTGGTGCGATGGATGTTGCAGTTATTATAACTGTGGAGCGTTGAAAATTAGACAGTTCTGCACTTCATAGGATTTTGAATGTTTGTACATTTTCGAAGTGCAATACGTTTTTTCAACAAGGGATACTGACATAAGACAACAAAGGTTTACAGATCATCGTGACATTCTGGCATACATAAAATGCATATACGTTTTGCTATGAGTGATTGGCTATTTCGTGCCTTTCATCAGATGCACATCGAAGAATTTCATGATATAACTCACCGATTCCAGTATATAATTACTCATTTTAAAATCCCCCAGTACAAACAGAGAAATTTTTCTGACGTATATTATTTTAAATGTAGAAGCATATTCGAAGTATTTACGAAGTGACTTAATTTTTATGTTGTTTTTAAGAATGTTTCAGGTATGGGTTAACACTGGAGGAAATGCACTCATAATCGAAGGCGGAATGAGCCTCACAATAGTATTTTATCATCTATGTGAACGAGACCGTAGAAGTTATGTGTTTGATTTGAGATGACAATACTACAAACTGAGCATATATGTGTACCATGGCAAATGCCGCCAAAGTCATAATCTCGACTTATAAATAGTAATTGGTATCGTTAAATTATCAAAATTTCGCGGTCCATTAAGCAGTTGTGGGTTTAATCTACGATTTACGAGACTGCTCAGTGACGATGATCTTGTGCTGAGTGATATTCCTTAAGCTGTGTTTCGCAGAGCCAGGGATTTCCTGAAGATCGCTGAATGGTTCCAAGAAACATACCTGCTTCCGTTTCATGATATTCAGAAAAGTAACTAGAACAGGAATATTAATTAAAGTGTATACGCAGTTAAAAAGTAGAATAACGACTAACCCTCACTTCCACTTACTAATATGGGTAATGGGTACGTATAGGACACCGGTTGCAAATAAGGCTTTGTTTATCAGAGACCAAAGGGTCCTGAAATGATTTGATGCTTACCTACAATAAGGAACTTCTTAGTAGAGGACAAGAACGAAATAGAAGAGACATTTATTGAAGCAGTTATTCAGTACCTGAAACTTTTGAATGAAGCTTTCAATCAGTATTTTCTAAATCATAACCAGATTAGATACAACGAAATTGTGCATTAAAAAGCCATTTATTGTCAACACACGAGCTCCAGTCATGTCAGCAGAAGCATATAAAACTTTTATTGAACTGACATCGGGTTCGTTTTTGTAAGACAAATTTAAATTAATGCTGTTTAACGGAATTCTGATAGAATTTAAAGGACGAATATCCCCAATGTACGCAAAAGGTCGTATATGTACTTTTGACATGTGTAATTACATATCCGTTCGAAACAGGATAGATAGCTCATGTGTCGACAAAGAAGCCACAGTAGGCTTGATGCTGATTTATCACGAAAAATCAACTTTCAACCTTAAATCTAATGTGTGGTACATCGGCCCGAGAAAGTTTTATTATATTAAGTTATTTTAAGTTGAAATTATTTTCAGGAAGTTTGTGTTAATTTTGAAATCACTTACTGAAACAAATAAATGTGATCTGAAGTAATACCCTTTTGTTGCAAATAATATACTTACAGAATGCTGTACTAAAACGTACTACAGAAATGAACGAAGAATTACAAGGAAAAGTGGGCACGAAACAGGATTCCGCACATCTAGAACATTAAAAAACGCTTGTCTAGGGGAAAGTATCTGTTGGGAGATATAACAACTTCAATACAATTTCCAGCTAGTGTAACGGATGGCAACTCTGATTATATGTGATTACTTATAGGATTCCAGGATTGTTGGTGAAATTGGAGCACGTCAAATCGTTTGAATATTTAGGAGTAATAAGGAAAAATCGTTATGAAATGCATTGTGAAATAGGGGTGGGGAGGCACATAGGATACTTAATACGTAAGACGAAGAAGAGACTCAGATTTGTTGGAAGAGTTCCGAGAAAGTATAGTGCATCTGCAAACTGAATCGAAAACAATATACTAATGCCACCGATTTCAGAGTATTATCTGTAGAATGTGGATGCCTTATCCAGTAGGTATGACAGTAGATATGGAATGTAACAAGAGATCCGTTCCTTAAATGTCACAGGTTGATATAGCTAATGCAAAAGTGCAAGAAACATGCGACTGAAATGAGAATATGTAGAAGAAAGGTGACACTGTTATAGTGACAACCTGTAATTTAAAATTAGGATATCAGGGTCCAACGAATACTGTGAAACAATTCTTTTACCATCTTGATTTGTGCTACGTAAGGATCATAAGAACAGCATACAGACTGGGTCACATATGGCGGCACGTAACAGCCATTTCTTCCTCGCTCAGTACGAGAACAGAAGAAGAGGACAGAAATTTAAAACGGGTCTAACTACTCTCCGCCAAGCACTGTTCGATGGCTTACCGAGTATGTGTGTACCTGTTCTCCATAGCTGAAGCAGTATGTAAGAGACAGAGAGAGATAGTATGCGAGAGCATATCGGTCGATGCATGACGTATTAAATTTTCGTCAAAAGTAAAAATACAATTTCCTGTAAGACAGCGTAAATTATATTAACACCTCGACATCGTCATCATCAGCATCATCACAACTATAACCACTTGACATTAACTTCTAGATAATGGACTCTTCTCCCATATTTGTTATAACGTCATCTGACTGTATATCCACATACTATTAAAGACATATTCGTAGAATCTGGTAAGGAGTATAGGCCTTGGAGAGAATTTGCTTTCATACGCATCAGTTTCAACAATGTTGGAACTTCGAACTTTGGCATCTGGGATTGACGGTAACAATATATCCCGGAAAGGTGTATTGTTATTGACTTGTTCTTTCATAGCAAGAGCTCTTTGGTTGTCATCAGCGGCACCCTTACAGCACAGCGGTACATTTCAGCAAGATAATGGCCAACCGCGAACGGCGACAGTTTCCACTGCTTTTCCTCGTGCTTGCCAAATCCTACCTTGCGCAGCAAAGTCGCCGAATCTCCCCCTAACTTAGAAAGTCTGGAGAGTTATGAGCAAGGACTTCCAATCGTTTCGGGGATTTTGATGATCTAACGCAACAGAATTTGGCACGATATCACACAGGAAGACATCCGAAAACTCTATCAGTCAATGCTAAGCCGAATAACGGTTTACATAAGGGCCACACATGGACCAACGCGTTATTGAGTTACTCAGTTTGTCAGGCACTTTCTCTTGAATAGATGTTCGAATTTTTCTGAAATTGCAATCATTTGTTTGTCTGTACATGTACATCACATCTCCCGATTTCCATCCCATCCGCACAATTCCTTCGGGATGTGTCGTGGATTTTTTATTTTTTAGTGTACATGGACTCGATATAATACGGGGCTTTAAAATCGATTTAAGTCTATGAAAAAATGTTTACCAATTGCCTTTTATTGCTAGGCGTGATTTGGCGGCCGTTGTACATGGAGGGTAGGGTGAAAAAATGTATCATGTGGTTATACCACAAGTTCATGAATAGAGTCATATCTGGTTAGGAAAGCAACAAACATCGGTTTAAGTAGCCAACATAGGTTTGCTAATGTACTGAAGTGTAAATTTACCTGTCCTATACCAGTGTTTCGTAAGGGTTGACCTGCCAACTCCAAACATTTCCTTCCGCAGTGCATGTTGAGGCCTCAGTGTAACAGATTTACAGCCGCAATTCTTATTAGATATGGCGGACAAGAATTTAACACTGACAATTGTTCTGAGTGCCAGATAGTTGACTATTAGAATTTTCCTTCCTCTACCGAACTTATATTTTCGAATCTGACGCAGGACGTTTTGCGGAACAGAATGAGATGATGAGTCGAAGTACGTCTGTGTCTCTCCTTCTTTCGTGTTCAAATACAGGTAATGAAAATTTCTATGGCATCAAGCATCTGAACAGGTTAAGAAAAGGTCGATCAATATTAACGAAAATTTTTTCGGCAGCAAACATTGGAACATGTTGGGATCAGGTCGACCGATATTGCTCGTGACCTCGTTAGCGGAGAAACCTTTCAACTGATGAGCTACAACTCACCCTCCTTTCATCACTGTGACGTCATTATAAATATTGCCATATCATTGGAATGAAAACATAATTAGTAACAGTAAAAAATTTCCCGCCGTACAGATTATTCCATGAAATTTCGGGTGAACTGCGCTACATCGCAGCATCAAGTGACAGACATTTTCTCCAACCGGGAAAGTTTTAAATTGCACGAATTACATTTTTAATGCTGTTATTCGGCAGCAGTTACAATGATGTCACCGTGAAAATCTCGAGCGAAGTGTCACTTGGTGCCACGATATTTCCGCAGGTCTCCCAAAATTTCGTGGAAGGAAATGTAATTTGTTCTCTACTGCATGTAAACTTGCAATGTTTAATTACTGTGCATCCGTGGAGATAACGGCTCGGTTGAATTTTTTGTTTAATAAGTCTCTTACAACGGTCAAAAAGAAATAGAAGTGTTGCAACATCCCATACCTTTGAAGTTTTGAAACACAACCCTAAAATCTGAAAGACATCCAACCGCTTTCAATTGGCTGGGCGAATAGCCAACGCGTAGCCACCCGAAGTAATAACTGCACTGAAAGTGCCGTGAAATTTTCTTCCAAATGATATTCGAAGACAGGGGCGTCGAGTGGTCACGTAATATTCGTGGCCAAATGAAAGGAGAAATAGAAATTTCCAATGTGGAAAAACTGTGATGGAAAATGATTTCCCGATCGACTTCGTAATGCTGGGAGCTGTGAACAATCTATGGACGCCAAATAGCTACATGAACTCTCTCTTATATTAAAACAAAATAGTATTATGATTGTATTAGCAGTGAATATGAAAATACCAATCGAAATTAAGGTATGAAAATTGTGCTATAGGCTTTCATCCATAACGCGCCCACCGGTAGCGGTAACTCTCCATTTGACGACGAGAAGAAAGCTGTTCCGCCGGTGGAAGCCACGTCCTGACAATGGAACAACTCTGGCATTTAATGCGCGCAGGCAGCGAATTCCGGTCGGATTACGCTCAGCTCTGAGCTTTGCGAGGTAGAGCGGAGACTTGCACCGTCGCCCGCCAGACCCACATGAATGGCGCCTCCACAATAGGCACTGCGTTATCTGCCCACTGCGACTTACGAGCACGGGGAGCCCTCCAGACGGCTCGGTGTTTGCCGTCGCTCCAGTGTGAGTCCTTACCACGTCCTGTGGTGCTGTCCGGTTACACTGGTTCTAGAATCCGGGAGGCATTCCACGACCGTCCATAGGACTCCAGCATACGTCGCTACGCTGTGCTGACCCTTTGCGAAGGGTTTAACTTTACAAAACTGCATTTATCTTTCATGTATCAACGTGTGCACTTTGCAGTATAGCTCTGGTAATACTTCTACTTTCGAAGACAGTAATACAGGGTGTTACAAAAAGGTACGGCCAAACTTTCAGGACACATTCCTCACACACAAAGAAAGAAAATATGTTATGTGGACATGTGTCCGGAAGCGCTTACTTTCCATGTTAGAGCTCATTTTATTAATTCTCTTCAAATCACATTAATCATGGAATAGAAACACACAGCAGCAGAACGTACCAGCGTGATTTCAAACACTTTGTTAAAGGAAATGTTCAAAATGTCCTCCGTTAGCTAGGATACACGCATCCACCCTCCGTCGCATGGAATCCCTGATGCGCTGATGCAGCCCTGGAGAATGGCGTATTGTATCACAGCCGTCCACAATACGAGCACGAAGAGTCTCTACATTTGGTACCGGGGTTGCGTAGACAAGAGCTTTCAAATGCCCCATAAATGAAAGTCAAGAGGGTTGAGGTTAGGAGAGCGTGGAGGCCATGGAATTGGTCCACCTCTACCAATCCATCGGTCACCGAATCTGTTGTTGAGAAGCGTACGAACACTTCGCTTTAAATATGCAGGAGCTCCATCGTGCATGAACCACATGTTGTGTCGTACTTGTAAAGGCACATGTAGCAGCACAGGTAGAGTATCCCGTATGAAATCATGGCGGTGAATCGAGGAAGTACAGTACATACTGACGAATCTAAAATGAGCTCTGACGCGGAAATTAAGCGTTTCTGGACAAATGTCCAGATATCATCTTTTCTTTGTTTGTGTGTGAGGAATGTTTTCTGAAAGCATGGCCGTGTCTTTTTGTAACACCCTGTAAACGTCAAGGGAAATGGATACGCCCTTTTAGTTTTAACTGAAACTATAACATTACCCCTACAAATATCACCATTGTGTCCGGTTTTCTGGTCTAATTTATACTGAGACGGCTGTTCTTGTTCGAGTGTCTGTTGGATCACAACGTGACGTAAGAGATTATTGCACTGATAAACTTTATGACTAGCTAGATGAATGAATGCATGGTTTCGCGGCGATATTAATTAATAAAATTTTCTCGGGCTTCCAGCCGCGTCAGATGGTTAAAGTCTCACGAGCTTTCGTCAGAGCTCTCCTCAGTCATTGTCAAGTGGTAAGACAGACTGCTGTGTCGCCGTGGCCGCGTCGTTATATAGCGACACTGCTGGCTGTGACGTCACTAGTGATCTCTTCCTCGCCATATATGGTAATGTTTCCATATCGTGTCCGTCGCGCCCATTTTAACCTCGCGATGGCCGGGTCCCAGTTTGCGCTGAGATGCAAACCGCCGTCCTTCTTGATGGCGTTTTCAGAGGTTTTCATTTCAATAGCCATCCGACACAAAAACGTGGCGTTCTGAATACCCTCGTCCATCGCGCTAAAGTCGTCTCAGACGCAGAAAGTCTGCCACTAGAACTGAGCCACCTTCGAAAAGTCTTCCGGGAAAACGGGTACAACTACGGACAGGTGTCACGGGATATATCTGGTGCGACATGCAAGAAACACACGAACAGAGGAGAGAACACCAACAAAGAAGAAAGCAAGAAACTTGCGTTTTTGCCTTTCTGTGGTACGGTTTCGGGAAAGATTAACCGGCTCCTGAAGAGACATAACATTTCATCGGTGTTGAGGCCACCAGCAAAAATTCGACAGCTCATGTGGGCTGTGAAGGACGATCTAGGGCTTAGAACGTGTGGAGTGTACGTGATACCGTGTCAGTGTGGCTGTTGCTACGTCGACCAGACAGTACGCACGGATGAGCAACGCCGGACGGAACACGAGAGGTGCTTACGCCTACGCAGTCCAGAAAAATCAGCCGTGGAAGAACACGCCTTAGAAAATGGATAGCGAATTCTATTCGACGAAACATCTGTCGTTATGAGGACGAAGGGGTTTTGGAATAGCGTCATAAAAGAAGCTATTGAAATAAAAACCTCTGAAAACACCATGAACAAGGACGGCGGTTTGCAGCTCAGCACTGCCTGGGACCCGGCCATCGCGAGGTTAAACCGGGAGCGATGGACATGAGATTACCGTATACAGCGAGGAAGAGATCACTAGTGACGTCACAGCCAGCAGTGCGGCTATATAACGACGCGGCGACTGCGACACAGCAGTCAGTCTTACCACTCGACAATGACTGAGGAGAGCTCGGTCGAAAGCTCGTGGGATTTTAACCAACTGACGCCGCTGGAAGCACGAGAAAATTTTATTAGCTAGATGAAGTTATATGACGTATTAACTACGCGTGGGAATGAATGAACGCGCAGGACCACGTTGCCGAAGACCTCCCACTGGTGCACAGGAAGTTGGACGTCACATCAGCGTCACAGTAGTCCTAACGGAGCTGATCCCACAACAACAGGCAACTGAAGGAACGGGAAAAGATAATATGAGATAATCAGCGAGCAGTTACGGTGCGCTGTGGCGGTGTTCTTCATTACAACACAGCTCAGAGAGAACATACGGACGACTTCACACAGCGAAGAATTGTAGAGCAACGGCAAGAAGGACGAAGTGTGACTAGTATAGCCCAAAAGTTTGGTACTACTTGCAGCATTGTTCCTCGTGCACAGGCACAGCTTTCCGAAGGAGAGTAGGTAGTTGATCACTTAGCAACAGCAGCTGATGACCGCTACATTGTGCGTCTGGCAATAAGAAACCCACACCAAACCACAGGTGCAATTACAGCCACATTTAATGGGACTCTAAGGCACGCAATCTCATCCTACACTGTGGCACGGAGACTGTATGGAGAGGGTCTCTCTGCCCGACAACCAGTACGTTCATGTTCTTTTGTCACCCACACATGGACCGGACCGTTTCGGATGGTGTTAAGAGCATCGTGACTGGGCCAACGGTGAGTGGGGTCGCGTGATCGTCTCAGATGAGAGTGAATTCAGTCTGAGCATTGATTCTGGGCATACGCTCGTATGGCGAGAGGCGCGAACACTTAATGCGCCCATAAACAGTGTTCGAACACGATCGTTTTGATGCTCCACCTGTCATGGGGTGGGTAGGCATAACGTTGCTTAGGCGTTTTGACCTCCAAAATGCAACCGGTGCCTTCATCGGTCAACGTTACTGTGACATTGTACTCCTTCTCCACGTGCGTCTTTCCAGAGGCGCTCTAGTCCCTGATTTCATTTTTAGGTTGTCAATACGCAACTGTCTCGAATCACACAGGTGGAGGAGCTTTTGGAATGAGAGGATATTCGGCGAACGGATTGGCCTGTTCGTTCTCCCGACATGGCACTTGTGAGATGCGTTGGGAAGACGTACTGCAGAACGTCCACATGCTCCAACGACCATCCATCAGTTGTCAACAGCAATGGGGGAGGAATGGAACGTCAAAACACAAAGACTCCATATCAGTTTTGTGGCTAGCATGGGAGCCCGTTGGAGAGCGTGCGTTGCTCTCCGTGACGATCACACTCCCTATTAAGAGTCATGTCCCGTCTTTTTAAATATCCATTGTACCATAATGAATGGCGGTGGCTTCAGTGAAGTTATTGTCTTCGCAGAAAAGTGTCAGTTTTGTTAGTTTCAATTCTCATTTCTTTCGGGTACGGTACCTTCTGTACTATGTTTGAGAATTTCTTTCTACGAATGGTCCAAAGCACACCAGTGCAGCTGCCGCAGCGCAGTCAAAGATGAAATGTAGAATCTTCAGATACTATTGGCTCTTAAAACTGCTACTGTATGTGATCCGGATCTTTAGCCTCTCAGTACTGTAGCCTAACGTAGACCTGGACATGTCGTGTATGTGCCTACTATAGTGCAACTTCTGTGTGTTAATAAAGGTCTTTAAAGTAGCAGTCTTTCACAGTATCATATGACATTTGTGACTTTATTGGCGATTCCTTAAAATACACACGTGCGACCCATCCTTGAATACTGTTCAGGTGCAACCTGTACAGCCAGAGGTTCCCTTGATCCACGGGAGAAGGGATGGACTAGAAATCACATATGTGTTACAAATAAAAATGATTGAGAAATCGCTGACAGCACAATAACAACCTTAAAAAAACCTGGCGGTTTCAGTCTTAACCAAAAGTTGCAAGTAGCAATTAATATACAAAGCACTGTGCCATGTGGTTGCTGAATTTCGTATGTATTTCTGTGAAAGGTGTCTCCTGCTACCAAGAGAGATAGCGTAGTGGTTAGCACATTTGACACGCATTCGGGAGTACGAAGGTTGAAATCCGCATCCGGCCATCCTGAAGTAGATTTTCCACGTTTTCCCTAAATCGCTTCAGGCAAATTCCGGGATGGTTCCTTTTAAAGGGCACGGCCGATTTCCTTCCCCATCCTTTCCTAACACGGTTGGACCAATGACACCGCTGTTTGGTACCCCCCCCTCCCCCCACTCCCTCAACCAACCAACTGTTTCTGTGTGATTTCAGTAACAAGTTGCAACTAGAAATCGCTAGAACCAACTCAGAGAAGTATTTAACATTCTACACCATTTGCTATTTGTTGGCCGAAGTTCGTTATTCTTTCTAAGTACCTTCTTTCTCACGCTGTGGATGGGTAACACACTTATGGTCCAATAAATGAGTCAAGAAGCTAATCTACTCTGAGAAAAATTATATACTTAGTGTTTTAACTGGTAGTAGCACTGATATATTTGGCTAAAGTGTGAAATTGGACACCTCATTCCCTCCACCTTTCCCTCCAAAGTCCGGCGTCAAGGTTAGGTTGAAAGGTGATAGCCTAATTCGGTTGGGAATCTGTGGAGCCAAGGAATGTGCATGCCAAACAAAGGTTTTGCTCATAGATAGACCTTTAGCGTAGCCTAATGCTTACATTCGTGCAACATTTACACACTGTTAAAGCACATTTTAGCACAAAAGCATAAACTGCAAGATAATTTCAGAAAAGATATATTACACAATGAACAAGGCTACGATGAGTTTTTTGATATGTATTAAACATATCTCGTACATAAATTACTAGAAACGCGGAGAGAGGTCCATTACGTTACTATTACCAAATGTTTAACAACAGTGTATTCACAAGATGGATATCTGTTTTTTTCAATATACAAAACACTAGTAAACTTTTTCATATTTTCAAGTATTATACTTAAACTATTCCAGATGTCAAGTTTTAACTGCAAGATCAGTGCTTTGCGCACTTTTCAATTGCACATCGTAAACTGTCGAAAAACACGAGCCTTCCAACCCAACATATATCTTGGGACACGCTACAGGTTCGTCTGCCATCAGAACCCAGATGTCAGGAAACGGGGCAGACCAATAACAGACTGTTGCAAGTTTTTGTCAACAACTTCTCGGCAGAACATTTTGGTGTATGGGACGGACACGAGGAGAGTGGAATTTTTGTTATTCGCTCACAGTGTATATCATATGCATTTATCATCCGTTTCAAATCACATAATGACTTCAACAACGCACTGTCCCTATATTCATTTTGGGCACTGATCAGTTATGCTTTTTAAGGTTCGATTCTTCAAGAGTTGTCTAGAACCTTCAACATTATTATCTCTCCTAAGTGTCCGCCTACTTAGCTGGGTGGTAACGTGCTTGCTCCCCCACCCATGGGCCCCTGTTCGATTTACGGCCGGGTCGGAGATTTTCTCCGCTCGTGGACTGAGTGTTGGGTTATCCTCATCATCGGCCGCTAGGCACCCAATGTGGCGCCGAATGAAATAAGGCTTGCACTTGACAGACGAACTGGAATGGAACGTCCCGGCCAGCAATGCCATACAATCATTTCATTTTTCTTATTCTTCTAGGTGTGGACGGAACTGTAGACCAGCCAGTAATGTAAGTGGAAAGTACCTCTGAAAATTCATTAGAATTATTAAACTTTCCTCGTGTTACTAATTACAAGCAATAAGATTCACAGTATAGAGGTGCTAATATTTCCGGTTATGGAAGCAACTGCGTCGGGGAGGTTTCACACTTGGTAATGAACGACCTCTCTAAGGAAATTCACGAACTTAGAAACTGACGTTTGTTGTGTAGAAGACGTTCTAAAGATGCTGCAACGATTTCTCCAGTTCTGGTGGATACTTTTAAATTATCGCTATATCAAGTGACTGAAAAAGTGGTTCAGATACCCGCGAACATAACAAAGCTGTTAGTATCGGTATTCTAAAAACTAAATTATACTGTACTGGGTGCAAGTTATGATATGATTCCAGCGTCACACTATTAATAGTTTTGCGCTTGTTCCCTTTATGCAAAACTTAAGCCACAGGAACAGCAAATATAAAACATACTTACTACCGATTGTTTTATTGAGAAGAAGTTTTCTCTGTGGACAAGTGTCAGTTTCGAACGTAATGTAACAACTGAGAACGAATTATTGTAGATGTTAACAATATCTTCTCAAGGTACTTTTTGTCAGTTACTGATACGTTAACCTTAGTTCCGACAAGTAATCGCCTTTACAGGCGAGCACATATTACCTGGTTGCATTGACACAGTCCGTAATCACCAAACTGCTTAAGACATTTATCCCACCAGGAGACCAGACGATCAATTTCTCTTTCGCAGAACTCGATGGATCCACAACCGCCCCGACTCTTGCACTTCCTCATCCGACTGAAACCAGCGTCCAGGAATATGTTTCCCAGGTCGAGAAAAATGTGCAAATCTCTCGGTGAAAGATCAGAGCTGTACGGAGAATGCTACAGTCTTTCGCTGAAGCATAGCGTAACCTTCGTCCTGTTGTCAGTATGTGCGCAGGCGTTATCGTTCAACAGAATGTTTCCATCCGACGGCGTTCCTGAAAGTTTTGGCTCTATGGCGCGTCGCAGTTTCTGCAAAGTGTTTTCACAGCGCAGCGCATTGAATGTGGTTCCACGTTCGAGGAAGTCGACGAGCATCCTCTGCGCCCGCCCCCCGACTTCTAATCGGATGAAAACTTTGTCCACTTGGTTGGGAAACGCTGCAACATCCTCAGCCCCTATTAAGTAGTGTGTAAGCCTATGGACCGATGACCTCAGCAGTTTGGTCCCTTAGAAATTCACACGCATTTGAACATTTTGAACATGAAACTTGGTGTACAGTGATTGCCTATACACACACTTATGTTTCCTAATTTATCTTTCGTATCTTCACTCGAAATGAACCATAGTGAAACAAAATAGTATTGTTCATTCACAAAAGAATCTTTCTTTTAGTTTTACTATGCAGAATAGCACCCACACAGTGTGCCGGTACGTCACATAAATGGACATTTGGAGAAAGGGAAAAGAAGTTTTTGCTATGATACAAATGAAACATAAATTATCTAAAGACTAAGTACGTCTGCACGATGTATAAAAATAGTAAAGGACGTTCAGTTATTAACAAAGCACAAATATCGCTGTAGTTAACAAAACACAGTTTTTTGGTATAATCTCTGTGTAACATAGGCCATGAAGATCAGAGATAGTGCTTTGACTGAACCAGTTCTCCTGTTTTTGTTTCGTCTAGACGTAGAATGCCATTGTAGCGCTTTATAATATTTAATGTATTTTATTGTATGACAACCTGGGACCTAGAAACGACGGAGAGGCTCCGTCCCCGCCGCAGCCGCAGTGGTCCACAACCCCACGAAGACTACCGCAGTCCACTTCACCCCTCCGCCGCCCTACACCGAACCCAGGGTTATTGTGCGGTTCGGCCCCCGGCTGACCCCCCAGGGAACGTCTCACACTAGACGAGTGCAACCCCTATGTTTGCGTGGTAGAGTAATGGTGGTGTACGCGAACGTGGAGAACTTGTTTGAGCAGCAATCGCCGACATAGTGTAACTGAGGCAGAATAAGGGGAGCCAGCCCCCATTCGCCGAGGCAGATGGAAAACCGCCTAAAAACCATCTACAGACTGGCCGGTGCACAGGACCTCGACATAAATCCGCCGAGCGGATTCGTGCCGGGGACCAGGCGCTCCTTCCCGCCCGGAAAGCCGTGCGTTAGACCGCACGGCCAACCGGGCGGCCTATATTTAATGTAAGTTTGGTTCTATTTTAGTAAAATATACTTATAATTGTTATTAGAAAGTGTGTGTTATTGACTTAGTTGCACGCCTCATGATCGCAACCATTAATAGTAATTAACAAAACTTTTACAGAACTTTGTAGTGCAGGGAGCTCATCTCCCCTAGCAGGATTTAGTCGGCCATTACGTTGACTGTATCATTTAATTAAAATTTCATGTCATAATATTACATGTAAGTGCGAGAGACTTCTCAGTTTTGATCTTTCATTAATTTCAAAGTTAAAAAGAATAGTCATAGATTTCATTTAACAAAATTCACGGCAGTGGATGAGTTCAGTATATTTCATTTTGGCCGTCTAACAGCAGATGAGATTCTCTCCAGTTTTGCCTTGCAAATAATGAGCAAGAAATATTGAAAATCATTACATTCAATAAGCTCCACAATATCTCAGTTAAAGTTTGTGAAATTTGATACATAGATAACCAGTAGCCCCTGAGACCTCCCCCCATGAACCATGCACCTTGCTGTTAGTGGGGAGGCTTGCGTGCTTCAGCGATACAGATAGCCGTACCGTAGGTGCAACCACAACGGACGGGTATCTGTTGAGAGGCCAGACAAACGTGTGGTTCCTGAAGAGGGGCAGCAGCCTTTTCAGTAGTTGCAAGGGCAACAGTCTGGATGATTGACTGATCTGGCCTTGTAACAATAACCAAAACGGCCTTGCTGTGCTGGTACTGCGAACGGCTGAAAGCAAGGGGAAACTACGGCCGTAATTTTTCCCGAGGGCATGGAGCTTTACTATGATTAAATGATGATGGCGTCCTCTTGGGTAAAATATTCCGGAGGTAAAATAGTCCCCCATTCGGATCTCCGGGCGGGGACTACTCAAGAGGATGTCGTTATCAGGAGAAAGAAAACTGGCGTTCTACGCATCGGAGCGTGCAATGTCAGATCCCTTAATCGGGCAGGTAGGTTAGAAAACTTAAAAAGGGAAATGGATAGGTTAATGTTAGATATAGCAGGATTTAGTGAAGTTCGGTGGCAGGAGGAACAAGACTTCTGGTCAGGTGACTACAGTGTTATAAACACAAAATCAAATAGGGGTAATGCAGGAGTAGGTTTAATAATGAATAGGAAAATAGGAATGCGGGTAAGCTACTACAAACAGCATAGTGAACGCATTATTGTGGGCAAGATAGATACGAAGCCCACACCTACTACAGTAGTAGAAGGTTATATGTCAACTAGCTCTGCAGATGACGAAGAAATTGAGGAAATGTATGATGAGTGAAAAGAAATTATTCAGGCAATGAACGGAGACGAAAGTTTAATAGTCATGGGTGACTGGAATTCGAGTGTAGGAAAAGAGAGAAGGAAACATAGTAGGTGAATATGGATTGGGGCTAAGAAATGAAAGAGGAAGCCGCCTGGTAGAATTTTGCACAGAGCACAACTTAATCATAGCTAACACTTGGTTTAAGAACCATGAAAGAAGGTTGTATACATGCAAGAACCCTGGAGATACTGACAGGTTTCAGATAGATTATATAATGGCAAGACAGAGATTTAGGAACCAGGTTTTAAATTGTAAGACATTTCCAGGGGCAGATGTGAGCTCTGACCACAATCTATTGGTTACGACCTGTAGATTAAAACTGAAGAAACTGCAAAAAGGTGGGAATTTAAGGAGATGGGACCTGGATAAACTGAAAGAACCAGAGGTTGTACAGAGTTTCAGGGAGAGCATAAGGGAAAAATTGACAGGAATGGCGGAAAGAAATACAGTAGAAGAAGAATGGGTAGCTTTGAGGGATGAAGTAGTGAAGGCAGTAGAGGATCAAGTAGGTAAAAAGAAAAGGGCTAGTAGAAATCCTTGGGTAACAGAAGAAAAATTGAATTTAATTGATGAAAGGAGAAAATATAAAAATGCAGTAAATGAAGCAGGCAAAAAGGAATACAAACGTCTCAAAAATGAGATCGACAGGAAGTGCAAAATGGCTAAGCAGGGATGGCTAGAAGACAAATGTAAGGACATAGAGGCTTATCTCACTAGGGGTAGGATAGATACTGCCTACAGGAAAATTAAAGAGACCTTTGGAGATAAGAGAACCACTTGTATAAACATCAAGAGCTCAGATGGAAACCCAGTTCTAAGCAAAGAAGGGAAAGCAGAAAGGAGGAAAGAGTATATAGAGGGTCTATACAAGGGCGATGTACTTGAGGACAATATTATGGAAATGGAAGAGGATGTGGATGAAGATGAAATGGGAGATACGATACTGCGTGAAGAGTTTGACAGAACAGTGAAAGACATGAGTCGAAACAAGGCCCCCGGAGTAGACAACATTCCATTGGAACTACTGACGGCCTTGGGAGAGCCAGTCCTGACAAAACTCTACCTTCTGGTGAACAAGATGTATGAAACAGGCGAAATACCCGCAGACTTCAAGAAGAATATAATAATTCCAATCCCAAAGAAAGCAGGTGTTGACAGATGTGAAAATTACCGAACAATGAGTTTAATAAGCCACAGCTGCAAAATACTAACACGAATTCTTTACAGACGAATGGAAAAAGTAGTAGAAGCCGACCTCGGGGAAGATCAGTTTGGGTTCCGTAGAAATACTGGAACACGTGAGGCAATACTGACCTTACGACGTATCTTAGAAGAAAGATTAAGGAAAGGCAAACCTACGTTTCTAGCATTCGTAGACTTAGAGAAAGCTTTTGACAATGTTGACTGGAATACTCTCTTTCAAATTCTAAAGGTGGCAGGGGTAATATACAAGGAGCGAAAGGCTATTTACAATTTGTACAGAAACTAGATGGCAGTTATAAGAGTCGAGGGACATGAAAGGGAAGCAGTTGTTGGGAATGGAGTAAGACAGGGTTGTAGCCTCTCCCCGATGTTATTCAATCTGTATATTGAGAAAGCAGTAAAGGAAACAAAAGAAAAATTCGGGGTATGTATTAAAATCTATGGAGAAGAAATAAAAACTTTGAGGTTCACCGATGACATCGTAATTCTGTCAGAGACAGCAAAGAACTTGGAAGAGCAGTTGAATGGAATGGATGGTGTCTTGAAAAGGAGGATATAAGATGAACATCAACAAAAGCAAAACGAGGATAATGGAATATAGTCGAATTAATTCGGGTGCTGCTGAGGGAATTAGATTAGGAAATGAGACACTTAAAGTAGTAAAGGAGTTTTGCTATATGGGGAGCAAAATAACTGATGATGGTCGAAGTAGAGAGGATATAAAATGTAGACTGGCAATGGCAAGGAAAGCGTTTCTGAAGAAGAGAAATTTGTTAATATCGAGTATAGATTTCAGTGTCAGGAAGTCTTTTCTGAAAGTATTTGTATGGAGTGTAGGCATGTATGGAAGTGAAACATGGACGACAAATAGTTTGGACAAGAAGAGAATAGCAGCTTTCGATATGTGGTGCTATAGGAGATTGCTGAAGATTAGATTGGTAGATCACATAAGTAATGAGGAAGTACTGAATAGGATTGGGGAGAAGAGAAGTTTGTGGCAAAACTTGACCAGAAGAAGGGATCGGTTGGTAGGACATGTTCTGAGGCATCAAGGGATCATCAATTTAGTATTGGAGGGCAGTGTGGAGGGTAAAAATCGTAGAGGGAGACCAAGAGATGATTACGCTAAGCAGATTCAGAAGGATGTAGGTTCCAGTAGGCACTGGGAGATGAAGAAGTTTGCACAGGATAGAGTATCATGGAGAGCTGTATCAAACCAGTCTCAGGATTGAAGACCACAACAACAAGAGCCCCTGAGACCCATATTAATAATTACAGTTTGCGTAAGAATACGCATATTTTCTTTTCTAAATGGCAGCGCTCACGCAGACTGTTTATTAGAAGGCGGTGAGTCGCTCGCTGTGTTTAAAAAAAAATTATCTCATACGTAGTTCGGGGCAACCGATGTCCGTACGAGTGTTACCGCCGTATAAGTTAATTAAAAATCCATGCTAGCCCACAATATTTAAAGCCACCTCAACCAAAATCATAAAATATATAACTATAAAAATAAAAATATTTAATTATCCTGTGATAAGTGGCCCCACTCATACATATATAGTTATATCGTTATACCAGACAGCCATGTGCGTTAGCCCGCCACTTTCTGGATTCATGAAGGCGCGCTGGCCGCGGATCGTATTCAACCGGCGGATACGTCAGCCAGTGTGAATGTGGTTTTTAGGCGGTTATTCACATCCAGCTAGCTGAATACAGTGGTGGCACAGATGTCTCGCCTTAGTTAAACGATTCGCAAACATTTCGAAAAACGTTCTCACTGTCTGGCACGGGATAATTAGACTCAGATAGATGGAGCACACAATTCCCGGAGGAAACAGTGACGACAGGAATGGCATCTGGCCGTCATCTAACACCAATATTGGCAAATCCAGATTGTCATGGCGACGAAGCGAAGATACACGGTAAAAGTCAACAGAAAGAAGAAATAGGCTAGACAGGGTAGCATTTATCAATGAGGACGTGAACTTTCACCCAATATTTTCCATTTATGTTCCATTATATTCACGCTAAGACGTTGTTAGCATTCTGGTTGTTTAAGATTTTGTGGATATGAAATTTTTTCCCAACTCTTCCTTCAGGCTGAACTGACGAGGGTCGTATCAATGTACCGATAACAGTCGCTGCTAGTGTTTTACTCCAGTCAAACTGTGGTAGGCAACTAGCTATCAGTTGTACCATATGACGTAGACCTGTTCGTACTCTCGAAGCTCGTCTTCCAGGTAAAAATAGTTGTGTGGCATTGATTATGTCGCCGATTCGCTGTCGAGAGTAGCGGAGTCCCGTTCTTTCGGCCATATTCGTTTAGAAGATTTTATTTATTTATTTATTTATTTACTGCAGAGTCACAAAATGTGGTTTGAATGAAGCTGGAGTAAATTCCTACACCACTGTTTCTTTGATGACTTATTATTCTACTACTAGCATTCTCGATCTTGAAGGCATACTCCTTATTACTTCCCTTCCACAGACTATGCCTTCCTTAATTTTACTGCTAATAATTCCTGACATAGTTTGTTTCATTACATCAGCGTAATTGAACAAGTTTCCTTGTAGAGATGAAATTTGATGGTCTTCCCAGGTAGCGCCTGAAAGTTACCATGTACTAACTAATAGTAATTTGAAGGATAACTCAGCAGAAACAAACCTATTTACCATCTGATAAAGAAGTACACTCTCAGGGAAGTTCAATTACTGATCGATGCCGGTGCTTCTTTCGCCTTTTCATCACGGAAAAATTTTATCACTTTCGTCGTAACGTCTCAACGAGCTCTGTTAGCAGGTGGCGTGCTCGGGTGTATTAGACGTCATTGTTGACCCAATCGCGATACGGCGTATTGGCCGTTCCCAGCGCTGGGTGCATCGTTTCAGATGAATTAAAATCCGCAGACTAAAATAATTGCCTCTGACATATAGTAACACCTGAGTGTTTCTCATGGTAAGTAGCGACAGGTTTAGCCCGTTTGATGTGTAGCTATTATCGTGCAAGACAGATCTCTTTAGATGTTGTTAAGTGCAAGATAAGGCCGACCAAAAAGATAGAGATGCCAATGGTGATTAGGTAGAGAACGTCACATTATTTAAATATGTGGGGGTTATACTAAGAAGCGATATGAAATGGGACGATGACGGACAACCACTTACAAAAATATACGGAGAATGAACGTCCATTACGATCGCACCACGTCGATTTAGCCCATCTAGAACGGTAATTGAAGTGGGAATCTTTAGAAGAACGACGATACTGTTCTCGGGAAACCTTGTTCGGCAAGTTTAGAGATACGTTAATCAAGGAGACCTTCGGTACTTCAGAATGCAAATCAAACTATTTTTAAACTCCATCATATTGGCGCTGCGCACCATGTTACAAGCAGGGAACGGATCAGGCACAGCACTTCACAAAGTCCATGAATACTGAAGATTATTTTAGTTTCCGCTTCTGAACTTTTCACTCCATCCACATGAACCTGAAGTGGTTGATGTTTTCGACCTTGTGAGTTGACAATTATTTGTTCAGTGAGTTTATGTTTGCAGTTCAAATGGCTTCCCAATAGAAGAGAGCAATATCAGTTAAATACCAAATGCTGTAGTAAAGCTAAGTGTAGGAAATAAACATCGCTCCTGTCTTCCAGTTTCCTGGTAATACATTACGTGTCTGCAAAAGTGCTAATAACAACGAATAGCGGAAGCAAAGGCCGTAAAACCGTGGTGAGACATCCCAGTTTACTGCTTGTAGGGCGCTCTCTTACGAACAGCCATCTCTTCGCTCTTGACGTAATTTATTGCGAGTATCTCATCTGGCATCTCAGATAGAATTAATCAAGACTTAATAGCTACGTGTTTTGGTCCGCCATTAGGTCTGAATAGGCAGTTCTGGCGCTAAAGCTGCCCTGCCCTTCCAAAGTCAGTCATGTTCTGGCACACAGACTGCGCGCTACATGCTGCTTTGGTCAAATGACGTACGGGTAAAGGAAACGATAAGAAAAATTCTGTACTATTTGTTAAGGAAACCTGTATTCACGCAGCAATTGCTACTTCCCTATACCTCACAAAAAAGCTGAAAGAAGACTGAACCAACTACACTGCATGACCAGAATAGTGAAGCACCCAGAAGACACATGTTACACCAACATTTAGAACTCAGCATCTCGGACGTGGTAAGATTCCACTAGTACCGGAACTGAGCTTCTGCCCAACAAAACAGGCATCGCACTCGGCGGAGGAAAAGTACTGTGTTTAGATGTTTACCTCATTCTTGGAACGGCCTTATCAGGACAGTTTGCTGTATGAGGCATGCTGTGCCTACTCGTCGTACTTCCGCCGTGCGTTCCGCAGGATGGTTACCATTACTGATTCGGGGTTTGGTTTTTAATATTACATGCTACGACCCGACCATTTACATCATGGCCTAGGCGCACCACTCGGTGGACATACAGTACAAGACTGTTACCAGTGTGCGTTGCTGATTTCATTCGCTGAGGTGCTGTAGCTCTAACCTAATTCCTTCTTTTGTTTAATTGCGCTTAACCTGGGGACGTCCTAAGCACGAAACTGGACGTAACACAATAGATGTGTAATAATACAGCTCAGATGGTTTTATTTATCATTACAATTAGTATCGGTTACGATGCTCAACGTGATCAAGATTACCTGAAGGAGATGGCTCATTATATTTCAAAATTTTTGTTGTCTGCATGAATTTTTCACATACAGATTGATTCTTAGAAAGAAGAAATCAGCAACCAGCCACTATTGATGATACTGGTTAATCAGCAACCAGGCACTATTTATGGTGCTGGTTGCTGTTTCCTTCTTTGTAAGAGTCAACCTGTATTTTATGCACAGCAACGGTGCACTTAATGTCAGTTTTCGACAAAATAGCAAGAGCTTTTAAAATTTGAAAACAATTTGACGAGGGAGTATGTAACATCTTTTGGCAAATTAGTATGAATCAAACTGTAATTTCGTGAAATATATAGCAAGTTATACTGTGGGTGCCTATTATAAGGTGGAAGCGTCTTGGGGGTGAATTACAGTTTCACAATCCAGTGTAACTGACCATTGTAAGGCAGCAAGGATTTTCCTGAAAGCTGACTGGCTGAAAGTTTTGAGGCAGGAAGTGCTTTGTCACTGCTGCTGAGAATTGGGTTTCGATGGCGAAAGTGAGCGGTCATGTACTCACACATGGCGGACGCAGTAAACTCTGGTCGCATATGTAAAGATCGTTTTATTGGAAGTATACATTGCAATACACGGGTGCATTATTGGAGTGGGTTGGCAATGGGTTTAATGAAAAGTCGCATTTGTGACTGCCATAGATAACTGCAGTTGACAACGCTTTGTTAATAGTTTGAGATGTACTGTGCCTAACTTAACTCTAAGGGAAAAAAAGAAAAAAAGATACACGACCAAGGAATTATCCGAATGGAACGGAAGTTGAGAGAACTGATGTATTCCTACAGGTACAGAAAAACAAATGATTACAATTTAAGAAAAATTGGACGATCTATTCGAGAGAAAGAACTTCACAAATTGAGCAAGTCAGTAATGTATTGGTCCACGACTGGCCACCTGCAATTCACACTTAAGTGCCTGGCGGAGGGTCCATCGAACCATTTCCGTACTCCTTCTCTACCATTCCACTCTAGAATGGCGCGTGGGAAAAAGGAACACCTAAATCTTTCCGTTCGAGCTCTGATTTCTTTTATTATTATGATGATCACTTCTCCCTACGTAGGTGGGTGTCAACAAAATATTTTCGCATTTGGAAGAGAAAGTTGGTGATTGAAATTTCGTAAATAGATCTCGCCGAAAAGGAAATCGCCTTTGTTTCAGTGACTGCGCATCATATCAGTGACACTCTCACCCCTATTGCGCGATAACACGAAACGAGCTGCCCTTATGTGCACTTTTTCGATGTCCTCCGTCATTCTTACCTGGTAAGGATCCCACACCGCGCAGCAATATTTCAGCACAGGATGGACAAGTGTAAAGTAGGCTGTCTCTTTAGTGGGTTTGTCGCGTCTTCTAAGTGTTCTGCCAACAAAGCGCAGTCTTTGTTTCGCCTTCCCCACAATATTATCTATGTGGTCTTTCCAATTTAAACCGCTCGTAAGTGTAATTCCTAGGCATTTAGTTGAATTGGCAGCCCTTAGACTTGTGTGATTTATCGTATAACCAAAATTTATCGGGTTTCTTTAAGTACCCATTTGGATGACCTCCCAGTTTTCTTTGTTTAGTGCCAATTGCCACTTTTCCACCTTACAGAAATTCTCTCTATATCATTGTGCAGTTGGAGTTGATCATCTGATGATTTTACTAGACGGTAAATTACAGCGTCATCTGCAAACAATCTAAATGGGCTGCTCAGATGATCACCTATATCATTTAGGTAAATCAGGAACAGCAGAGGGCCTATGACACTACATTCGCCAGATATCATCACTTCTGTTCTACTCGATGATTTACCGTCTATCACTACAAACTGTGACCTCTCTGAGGCCGGCCAGTGTGGCCGTGCTGTTCTACGCGCTTCAGTCTGGAACCGCGTGACCGCTACGGTCGCAGGTTCGAATACTGCCTCGGGTATGGATGTGTGTCATGTCCTTAGGTTAGTTAGGTTTAAGTACTTCTAAGTCCTAGGGGATTGATGACCTCAGATGTTAAGTCCCATAGTGCTCAGAGCTATTTGAACCAATTTTGAATCTCTCTCAGAGGAAATCACGAATCCAGTCACACAACTGAGACGATACTCCATATAAACGCAGTTTGGTTAATAGTCGCTTGTGAGGAACAGTATCAAAAGCCTTCTGAAAATCTAGGAATATGGAATCCATCTCAGAGCCCTTGTCGACAGCCCTCATTACTTGATGGGAATAAAGAGCTAGCTGTGCCGCACAAGAACGATATTAAACTTCCTGGCAGATTAAAACTGTGAGTGAAAATCTCATTCTGGAAACATCCCCCAGGCTGTGGCTAAGCCATGTCTCCACAGTATCCTTTCTTTCAGGAGTGCTAGTTCTGCAAGGTTCGCAGAAGAGCTTCTGTAAAGTTTGGAAGGTAGGAGACGGATACTGGCAGAAGTAAAGCTGTGAGTACCGGACGTGAGTCGTGCTTCGGTAGCTCAGTTGGTAGAGCACTTGCCCGCGAAAGGCAAAGGTCCCGAGTTCGAGTCTCGGTCGGGCACACAGTTTTAATCTGCCAGGAAGTTTCATATCAGCGCACACTCCGCTGCAGAGTGAAAATCTCATTCAAGAACGATATTTTCTGAATACGTGTTAGTTATGTATCAATAAGTCATTTTCTTCAAGGTGATTCATAATGTTCGCGTACAGTATATGCTCCAAAATCCTACTGCAAACTGAGGTCAGTGATATGGGTATGTAATTCAATGGGTTACTCCTATTTCCTTAATAGGAGTGCCACAATGCAAGCAGTTTTTTCCGTTTGGCTTTTTACCGAGAGATCTGTTGGATATCTTGCCAATGTTTGTCCAATTGGCGCATTAGATCGTCAAAATGCCGAACTGGTTGCAGGGCCCTTCCGTAAAGCTCAGCACGCTTTCAATTGGGGAGAGATTAGAGGCCTTGCTGGCCAAGGGAGGCTTTGGAAAACGAGTAGACAAGCAATAGCAACTATCGTCGTGTGCGGGCGGGCATTATCTTTCCGAAATATAAGCGCAAGGTGCCACGAGGCACTGCTGCGCTATAAGAGAACCGCGGATGACAACCAAAGGAGTCCTGCTATGAAATGAAGCGCCACACCAGACCATCACTCCTGGCTGTCAGACCGTAAAGTGGGCCACAGTCAGGTTCGTATCCACCACTGTCCGGGGAGTCTGGTACGAATAACTGCTTGCATAAGAGCCAAACATGGACCCTTTATTGACTTGCTCTATGTGTGGAGCTATTTCTGTTGAATAAATCATCCGTAGTTTCTGAAACTTTGGGCCGGCTGGAGTGGCCGAGCGATTCTAGGCGCTTCAGTCTGGAACCACGCGACCGCTACGGTTGCAGCTTCGAATCCTGCATCGAGGATGGATGTGTGTGATGTCCTTAGGTTAGTTCAAAAAAATGGTTCAAATGGCTCTGAGCACTATGGGACTCAACTGCTGTGGTCATTAGTCCCCTAGAACTTAGAACTACTTAAACCTAACTAACCTAAGGACATCACACACATCCATGCCCGAGGCAGGATTCGAACCTGCGACCGTAGCAGTCGCACGGTTCCAGACTGCGCGCCTAGAACCGCGAGACCACCGCGGCCGGCCTTAGGTTAGTTAGGTTTAAATAGTTCTACGTTCTAGGGGACTGATGACCTCAGATGTTAAGTATCATAGTGCTCAGAGCCATTTGAACCATTTGGAACTTTGGTCATTTGTTTGTCTGCACACATACTTACACCTACCGATTCGCGCCCTAGTCAGATAATTCCTTTTTTGTGCCTCGTGTATTTTAGCTTACAACGTAGTTCATTGCTCGGAAAGGTAATGAAAAGTGTTGTGAAACATTATTGTATTTACGTGGCAGCGATTTACACAAGTGACGGGTTGTGTAATCATTTAATAAGGTAACGGTGCTGTGACAAGGCTTACGGCATGGAATAAAACAAGACTTCCATTAAATATTATTGTGATGTTCCTTACTGAAGAGTGTATCCTCATTTTCCTGTAACCACAGATACTGCAGCACTACTTCGTGAAGGAAGCCACAACCGGGCATTCTTCAACAAGAGGGCCGCCTTTAGAAGACGCCAGGTGGAAAGTAGAAACCCTGCAAAGTGTACCTGACTCTTTACATCTTCAACTACAGCGATCTTATCTATGGCCGGTCTGTCGTAGCTCTCTTAAGCCTAAAGTTTACGTAAGCCTTTCTATGAAAAATACAGCTACCGAAATGATACGTATGCAGCGGAAGTGGAAGTTTCAGTGCAGGTGTACCATCACTGGTGATAGCGGAGCTTCACTGACTCCTTTGGTGGAAGAGGATTATTGATTCCAGTTTTGCCAAACACCACACATTCACTAGGAATAGTGCACCATCGCTAGTGAAGGTATATTTTCACTACGGAGAGGTAAGGAATCTGAACCATTATTACAATAATAAAACATGGTCATAGTTGGAGAGTTGCATTTTATCAACTGAAACTTAACGTACCTACTCAGCTGTATCGGACTTCAGTGGCCTCAGAACACAGTATTTAGTGGGATGGTCCTGGTAAACCGTTAAGAATTTATAGACTCCATCTGGTTGATATTGTAAATCGATGAGATCTACTTGACAAGTGGAATTTAAGTATTTGAACTGCATGGGCGTTACAACTGTTTATTTTTTCTGACCTTTTTGTTTTGTTAACAAGTCTCACATAAGCTAAGGTAAATATGGACGTCTCTGTACGTTATGTTACGGTAGTTTGGCTGTATGCATTTTATCATTCTTCCGCGTCCACCGTGATCAGTCGTTACATGAGCATCATGCCAACATCGTACAGTTCTTCATTATGATGTGGTACTTAATCTTGCCATCTTCAGTACAAATTTGTATTAATTTCGTTACTCCATTCACTTAGAGCATTTAATATCTTATCAGAAGCTTGTAGTATTTGCCATCCTTCTTTTGTCCACCTTTTAGTTATTTAATTTTGCTGATAAGAGACTCGTATTTTTCTTTGTCCATGAAGACCCAGTTATAATTGGGGTTTTTCCATTCCAGTCCAAGATGTTCGTAGAATTTCACTTATTCAATCTTAGCTGCACTGCTGACAACCAGCTTTATAACAAGACAATAATTAGCTGACGAAAATTACATACATGGCGATGTCTGGTACCATTGCTAGACGCATCCAGCAACAGGGGCCAGTGATGAAACATCTTCACGACAGGATGTGCTTTTCTAAATTTATGGTAAGCTTTCACTGATCATTTTGGTAATGGTATATACAGGGTGCTACAGAAAGATACGGCCAAACTTTCAGGAAACATTCCTCACACACAAATAAAGAAAAGATGTTATGTGGACATGTGTCGGAAACGATTAATTTCCATGTTAGAGCTCATTTTAGTTTCGTCAGTGTGTACTGTACTTCCTCGATCCACAGCCAGTTGGCCCAATTGAAGGAAGGTAATGTTTACTTCGGTGCTTGTGTTGACATGCGACTCATTGCTCTACAGTACTAGCATCAAGCACATCAGTACGTTGCATCAACAGGTTAGTGTTCATCACGAACGTGGTTTTGCAGTCAGTGCAATGTTTACAAATGCGGAGTAGGCAGATGCCCATTTGATGTATGTATTAGCACGGGGCAATAGCCGTGGCGCTGTACATTTGTATCGAGACAGATTTCCAGAACGAAGGTGTCCCGACAGGAAGACATTCGAAGCAATTGATCGGCGTCTTAGGGAGCACGGAACATTCCAGCCTATGACTCGCAACTGGGGAAGACCTAGAACGACGAGGACACCTGCAATGGACGAGGCAATTCTTCGTGCAGTTGACGATAACCCTAATGTCAGCGTCAGAGAAGTTGCTGCTGTACAAGGTAACGTTGACCACATCACTGTATGGAGAGTGCTACGGGAGATCCAGTTGTTTCCGTACCATGTACAGCGTGTGCAGGCACTATCAGCAGCTGATTGGCCTCCACGGGTACACTTCTGCGAATGGTTCATCCAACAATGTGTCAATCCTCATTTCAGTGAAAATGTTCTCTTTATGGATGAGGCTTCATTCCAACGTGATCAAATTGTAAATTTTCACAATCAACATGTGCTGGCTGACGAGAATCCGCACCCAATTGTGCAATCACGTCATCAAAACAGATTTTCTGTGAACGTTTGGGCAGGCATTGTTGGTGATGTCTTGATTGGGCCCCATATTCTTCCACCTACGCTCAATGGAGCACGTTATCATGATTTCATACGGGATACTCTACCTGTGCTGCTACAACATGTGCCTTTAGAAGTACGACACAACACGTGGTTCATGCACGATGGAGCTCCTGCACATTTCAGTCGAAGTGTTCGTACGCTTCTCAACAACAGATTGGGTGACCGATGGATTGGTAGAGGCGGACCAATTCCATGGCCTCCACGCTCTCCTGACCTCAACCCTCTTGACTTTCATTTATGGAGGCATTTGAAAGCCCTTGTCTGCGCAACCCCGGTACCAAAAGTAGTGACTCTTCGTGCTCGTATTGTGGACGGCTGTGATACAATACGCCATTCTCCAGGGCTGCATCAGCGCATCAGGGATTCCATGCAACGGATGGTGGATGCATGTATCCTCGCTAACGGAGGACATTTTGAACATTTCATGTAACAAAGTGTTTGACGTCACGCTGTTACGTTCTGTTGCTGTGTGTTTCCATTCCATGATTAATGTGATTTGAAGAGAATTAATAAAATGAGCTCTAACATGGAAAGTAAGCGCTTCCGGACACATGTCCACATAACATATTTTCTTTCTTTGTGTCTGAGGAATGTTTCCTGAAATTTTGGCCGTACCTTTTTGTAACACCCTGTGTATCATTACGTGAGATTGGTTCCTTTCTAGTTAAACATTGTAATGAGGATTCCAGAACGTGAGCTGCGATAAATGGCACATTCATTACAAAACATAACCTTGACATGGTTCATTGAATTTGGAAACTGAGTTAACAAAACACGGCAATTAAAACAAGCTCATTCCGGTCTGTATCCGACAACTCCTTTACGGACGTCGGTCAAAAGGTCTGACCTCACGATCCTTTTTCATGTGTCTCACATTGTTGTTCTCGGTATACCGAGTTCAGAAGCACGGTTACGTGTCGACTTCATAGGGGATTGTTCACTCAAATCAGAGACTCAGGGACATGTTTCTTCTTTATCTTCTCCCTTTCACTCTGCACCCTGTCTTTAACACTGCCAAAAGCTCATGCACGTCTTTCACAATCCACAAGTGTTGTCTTTCGCCGTGGAATCTCATTAAATCTTTCCTGGAATGCTGTGATAATCCGTCTCATTTTCTGCCCTGTGTGTTGTCGTTTGTGCACCCACACAACTGGCACTGTGCCTTCCTCAACTGAATAACTATAGCTTAGTACAAACTCGACTGCAACTGCGAAAACATGTAAACATGAAGTGGAACAACAGATCCCAACAAGTGATACGAAGTAACCTACCTACTATACTGGGGTTACAGGGGTAAGGCGACTTCTCGCCAACCCTGTATGTGATACGGCGCAAGTAACAAGCGTCACTTGGAAAGCTAATCGGTGCAATGGAATACCCGCTAAGCTGATCGTCGAGTACGGTAGGAAACGTGTTGGCACACAGTGGAAAGGTGCGTGGCGCAGCTGTTTAATGGAGAGGTGCGCGTCGCCCAGAGCTGTGGTGCCAATGCTCGGTTAATTATCTGTGGACCCGGCGGAGGTGCAGCGGTGATTAGAGGCTAACAACACATCCCCGAGGAAGCGCTACATCGACACGGCGCGAACAAAAGGCCGTCATGGGCGGACCCCGACATGCGCGCTCAATAATGCACGACACTGTGTGCTCCACGCACTGGCTGACCGCCGCCGCGGCAGCGGCTCTCCGCGACCAGGCGAGGGGTCGTCAAGGGCTGAGCCGCTGCGACTGGAAGACGATGAAGGCGGTCAACACCTGCCTGCTACAAGGTGAAAACTGAAAAATTATGTAGATCATGTTTCTTCTGCTAGGAACACCTATACTGAATTCAGCAAACTGAAGGAATCTTCGGAGAAGAGAATTCTCTAGAATAAAACACTGAAGCTCAGTAGTTACGTATTTCTTGTCTTTGAGCGTAAGAAATTATACAAGTTGTACGAGGGTAGTTCGATCAGTCTGTTGAAAAAACTAGAAAACTGTTTGTTTCGTAAACAACTCTCCTTCCTTCTCGACGTAGTATCCTTGGAAAGATGTGCACTTGGTCATCAGTCCCCCAGCTGTTTCATCCCATCGTAAATATGGGTTCTGCCAAACTCTGAAAAATGCTCGTCGACTGCAACTATCACTTCATCACTTGATGCAAATTTCTCGCCAGCAGGCCAAACTTTCGAATTAGACAGCAGGAAGAAGTCAGTTGGGTCTGAGTCTGGTGAATTGGGTGAATGAGGAACCGAATGAAAGCCGAATTCATGCACTTTCACCACTATAATCACTGATGTGAGGGCTCGAGCATTATCTTGGTGAAAGAGAACTTCTTTACGTGTCAACGTTGGTCTTTTTTCAGCCGACACAAGATTCAAACGATCCAACAATAAAATAAAATTGGGTCCCGTTATGGTTCTACCTTTTTCCGAGTAATCTATGAGGATTATTCGTTGGGAATCTCAAAAACGGTGGCCATCCGTTTTCCAGGTCACAAAGGATCTTTGCCTTTATCGATACACTCTCACTAGCTTTTTATCAGTGTTTTGACTGCTATTTAGACACTGGTGTCTAACGATAGGTCCAGGTTTCATCAATAGTCACAAATCGGCACTAAATGTCTTGAGAACTGCGATTAAACACAGACAGATGTTATGATGAAATATTGTGCTGGATGCACTTTTGGTCGACTTAAACAATCGTGGCACCCCCTTTCCACACAACGTCTTCATAACCAATTCTCCGTGCAGGGTATTACCCGCTCGATCAGCGAAGATGTCTACAGTCTCAGCAGTGTTTCGAATTTTTACTCCGCGTTCTTCCATTACAATATGATGGATTTAGTTAACGGTTACCCTTGTGGGTGACCTCAATTAGACGACCGGACCGTGCTTCCTTTTTGGTTCTTCTTCGGCCATTTTTAAATTCATTTAAGTAAAGGTAAATGGTCTTCAATTATGGTGCAGATTCCACGAGAACTTCATCCAATTCTCTTTTGATTGATGAGGTAGTAAAACGCTCCAAATGAAGATGTTTAATAAAAGCACTATTTTCAATCGTAGTGGATATACTAACCACTTCAGACGGGGTTTCAGTAATGAAGTGTCTAACATTTTGCGTGGTGTCTGTTTGTTCTATCTCATGTCTTCCAACCAATTTCGCACAACGACGCTCTGAGCGTGTTTTTTAGGGTATTGACTAGTTTGAACCTGGGACCTGTTGCTGGTAAGGAGACGCCAGACTACACATGACATGTAGAGTTCAGAAGAGTTCAGTGAGACTAGCGATGATATAACCAAATACTTAATGATTTCAGCGTCAGCTCCACTGCACTCCCTGTAAAAGAATCTTAATATTAACTAAATTTAATGGAAGGGGTTCAAGGCTTTCCTATTTTTAGTTAGCTGGTAAAATAACGTTGAAAACTCAGTTACGTTTACCATTGGAAATTTTATTCTACTCACAAAACATTGTTTATAAATTGCACTATTGATAAAAGGAAAAGTTTTAATACAGGACGATAAAAACCAACTGCGTTCAACAAAAATGTGAACGAATATTCCCTGAATGGGTGTCCAAGTTCTACAATGGATCGAAGGATGACCTATGCCATATCACATCTATAATTTAGGTTTAGATTAAGTTTCACAAAAGAGCAAACTATCAAAATATTCTACAGTGACCCTCGATTATCTTTAATTACTTATCTAACTTGTCGTAAATTACAGTGGCTGGTGTGGCTTCTCAATAATTATATAACAGAAAAATCATCACGTTTCAGATTTTAACTTACATAGCAAATGTGAATACCATGAGCTTCAATTGACGATCGACACTAGTATTACGTAAAAAGGGGATGTAACAGATGAGACTTCTGCAGTTCTGAGTGAACCCTTATGCGCTCAAAAATGCTGCATCGTGTGTGTTTATTACCTTGTTGGTGTTCGTCAGAGGGCGGCGGCCGGCGCAGCCATACAGCTCGCCGTCTCGGAAGCAGCTCACTCCTAACTTCTCCTTACTACCATTTACCAAAGTTGGTTAAAAAAAAACTATCTGGCTGTGTTTTCATCTGACCAATCAGGGTCTCAATGTTAACCTGAAGCTCCACCTACAAAATTTCATGCTGTTAGACTATCTACATTTTATCCCTTCGTCTTAATCTATGGTACTATTGATGTTATTATTGAGACTACTTTCTTTTTTCCCACCTTCCTCTCTCTTCATTCTTCTTTCTCCTGACGACCTTATCTGCAACATAATCTTGAAATATTGTGCTGATTATTTACCAGTAATAAAATTAATCTTCAAAATTGTACTGAAAGTCTTTAATACTGCCAGTCTTAGGTAAATGTACCTCTGCTTTATCTCATAAAATACCCTCTAATTCTCTTGTACTGTGTTCCGAAATACCTTGAACTTCTTGCAATTTTTCATCGATTTCTCTATGGACTTCTAACATGACTTGAGGTGATTCCCCCGTTTGTGCACACCATTTTAATTCTGCATCCTCTTTATCTCACGTCATTCTTAATTGTTTGTTTATAACTGGTATTTCTTCTAATTTTAGCATTTGCTCAAAGAGAAGTGTGACATTCCCGAATGTTATGCTACCTTTCCCCATATCTATTATCACTTGTCTCTCATTTAAAAAATCTGCACATATAATCAAATATACAGTTAGTTAAGGTATAATCACGAAGTTGGCTTCGATCTTTTGACCTTGGCACGAAAGAGTTAACCTTGTTTGTCTCGTAACTTCCGCAGCATTGTTTGTAATAGGACGTCTTACTTTAATCTTACGTGTTTTCAGAACTGGCAATTCCTCACTGGCATTACACTGCATGAATAAATTTTCTGAGATCGCAGTCAGTTCACTTCCGCTATCAATTATAATATTTACAGAATGAGATTTTCACTCTGCAGCGGAGTGTGCGCTGATATGAAACTTCCTGGCAGATTAAAACTATGTGCCCGACCGAGACTCGAACTCGGGATCTTTGCCTTTCGCGGGCAAGTGCTCTACCAACTGAGCTACCGAAGCACGACTCACGCCCGGTACTCACAGCTTTACTTCTGCCAGTACCTCGTCTCCTACCTTCCAAACTTTACAGAAGCTCTCCTGCGAAACATGCACAACTAGCACTCCTGAAAGAAAGGATATTGCGGAGACATGGCTTAACCACAGCCTGAGGAAGAATATTGACTGGGATATGCTTTACCATGGCCTTCACATTTGGTTACATCAACGAATCCTCCACTGAATCATACATGAGTCTTTTTAGGAGTTTCCCTTGTGAATTCGAACTTTCTGTAAGATAAGCCTCGACTGCTACTTTTCTCTCTTTTATTTCCTCTTCTCTATTTCTTCCTTCATTTGCAGTTTCTTCTACATCCTCTACTTTTTCCTCATCCTCGTCTACCTTCTCCTTCTTCGTTGCTACTTCCACACAATCGCATCTAAATGCCCTCCCCTCGGAACTGTGTCTGTCTCACGGTGGAAAGGTATGACATGCATTTAGGCATGCTTGTGTTAGTCTGTGGTATTCCATTTGCTCACTCGTTACTCATATTACTTTGGTTAATTTAAGGTCACGATTTATTCGGAGCTATGTGACATACTACTGGATTTGATTATCATGTCAGGGTTTTCATGGAAGGTGTTGGATTTGCCTGCACCTTACAAGTGGACACTGTACATTGTTGAAATTCCTAATACAATCCTTGGAACAATCATGCTGTCAACCCTGAAGACGCAACAGAAATGTACGTAGACGGCTCAGAGGGACTGCACAATAAATCCGGTGCTATCAAGTGTATAGCACTGACAGTACTAACTGTGGAGAAGCAAAACGCCAAAGTACAAAGTTCTATACCACTAGTCTCTGGCACATCACTTTGCTCATCCTGGTTGGCGAGAAATCCCCATACCGTGTAGTATAGAATGCTAATTGGTTTGATTTGTTTTAGCACAACTACTTACTTACGTATTAAGTGTCCAAATTACACTAACGCACCGGTTCTACACACATATCACTGACGCCGAAAAAAAGTACGATTTTACAAGCTATGATCTCGCTTCTCCACCTTCTTCTGACATGGGGATAGGAGGCCAGTTTTGCGCGATGAATTTCCGAGAACATCATGGAACTGTCCGAAGTGTGCCCATCTCCCTCCTGGTGAGGCCGCGATGGAGGGTTCCTTGCTTTGTCTGGCACAAACAATATTTAACACCTGTCTCTAGTTGAAACAAATAACAGATGAATCGCAATACGACGGCTGTGGTGTCAGTTGCACGTTAAACCAAGCGAACTATGCAACATGTATGTCCGCACAAGTTTGTTATTCAATAGTTGTGCCACTATTAGTTCGGTAAGACCGTCCACCATGGCAGGGTCGTATCACATGTCATGGGAAAAACCGGTTTTTAACTTCTCTGAGGCCGAAAACCGTATAAAAAGCAACAGTTAAATCGATTTTTGACGTCTGTGACACATGAACAAGACACATTCAATACCCTGTCCGCCGTCGTCCGCCACAAGCTGAATGGTAAAACATCGTCGTCCAGAACATATTGTAGTGTCCCAGGCGTCAGGCTCTGGAAGCGCTACGTAACGCACGGCTTCAGTTCAGCTACCATTGTAATCAGATGACTGAGCACAGCACCTTTCAGATAACCCCACAGCCAGAAGTCACACTGGTCGAGTCAGGTGATCAGGACGTCCAGGCTGTAGTGAAATGACAGCAGAAAGTACTATCATTTCCAGAATGCCTCAGCTGCGGCTGATTCACTGGCAGGCAAATATGTGCAGGAGTGTCATCTTGCCTACAACTTATCCTTCCTACACGTCAACGCTGTTGAAGGTTTGGAATAATGTTGATGTACAAAAGACTCTCTTAGCGTTCACCAGTTATGGAACATGAACATGACCGATAAGACTCATGTCCTCAAAAAAATACAGCCCTACGACTGACGATGCCGTCACACAGTTACCATTGCAGAATGCAGATGTACTGGTTTCTGTTTTCCATATTCTGTAATTATGTGTTTTGACATGTACTTGGAGATGGATATGGGCTTCATTTCCCCATGTTCCATGACCATTCATTGTGCATTTCCAATACGAGACAGAAGAAATTCTAGAGAACTCGTTTGTCTCACTGTCAGGTCGGCATGTAGCAATTCCTTAACATCAGTAACCTTGAATGGATAGCAATGAAGGATGTTTCGTAGAATTTTATGCACCGCGCTCACAGGCATGTCCCACGTTTGGGCAATTTCCTGTGCACCGCCAATTTGCACACCACTGCTCGACCGCTCTTGCCATGCCGTGGTCACATTCTCAACTGACGTTGGATCAATTATATTCTTCCCTCTGCCACAAGAACCTGTCTTTTCGAATTTCGGTATCATTTTCTACAGACCCTTCGCCGACATCGGACCACCGCCTTTTTACACACTCTGAAGTGTCCGGAACTTCTGCAGAGCTGTTTGCGCACTGTCATCGTTCTTTTAATTGACACTCATCAGCAGCGCGTGATCCTGCATCGAGACAGCCGTGCCGGAGGTCTCAGGCGCAAACTGACAACCCGATGTGTACCCCACTTCTTCTGTTTTGCCGTTTCTACCGCTTCCAAACCCATCTAGCGGTAAAAGTTTCGTAAAATATTTTTCTTCCATAACGGTTTTCCCTTTTTCAATAATATTCCGTTCAACTTTGACCTCATTCGCAACAGTAGTTCGTTTTTACACCGTTTTGAAACTGGAATTTTAATTATAATCACCACATATTTGTTGAAGTTACGGACCACAATATTGTATTCGAGGTAATTAATTTCGGTTTACGAGGATCGTCTACAGACTAAAATACAAACAATTTTCGATTCACATCGAGCCAGTGTATGTAAATACGGTTGTGTGAAAGTAACAAGTCTAATAATTGTAGCCAGAATGACGTCTGGTGGGAGCGGAACCGACTGTTCTTATGTCTCAGTAGTATATCTATGAGGATTCTGATCCATGCAGTCAAGAAGTTTTAACTTGTTCACATTTATGATGCTACAAGCCACGACCCCTGTAGGAAACTAAAGAAATCTAAAAAAAAGTCAAATTGTGGAACTAGCTCATTTGAGCTTTGTGCCCTGTCCCATCCACCTCCCCCACTCACGGCATCCCTCCACTTCTCTAGGCAATCTCACTGTTGTTTTTGCTCCTTTGTTGCTTCAAAAACAATGCAAGCAGATGGATTCTGGATCTGGTGGAAACAAATTATGAACAGCAACGTACACAATTTTCTAGAGAACGTGTGAGAACCTATGCGTTATGTTGTTTTTAAGTATTTGTAATACTCCTGATTCTTACATACCGTTTACTGCGAGTTGTGTTTTCTGTCTTTAAGGCTGTCATTTGAAGTTCAATTAACGAGATACTCGACATGCCTCACAGTTAATGCTATATAAACTGTGAGGCGCAAATGTGGGCGATAATGTTTGAACAGTGTCTCGAGCACATCAGTTATCCAGCGACATTTCGAAAAGGTACTGTAAGTAGGCTGTTTGGGTCTTTTATATTGGTAACGCCACGTAGCACGCTGTATGAAAATCACTGGCTGTGCTGTGTGCAGTCTGTGGCTGGTTGGCATTGTTTTAATACTCGCCATTGTAGTGTTGGGCAGCTGGATGTTAACAGCGCGTAGCGTTGGGCAGTTGGAGGTGAGCCGCCAGCAGTGGTGGATGTGGGGAGAGAGATGGCGGAGTTTTGAAATTTGTAAGAATGGATGTCATGAACTGCTATATATATTATGACTACTAAGGCAAATACATTGTTTGTTCTCTATTAAAATCTTTCATTTGCTAACTATACCTATCAGTAGTTAGTGCCTTCTGTAGTTTGAATCTTTTATTTAGCTGGCAGTAGTGGTGCACGCTGTATTGCAGTAGTTCGAGTAACCAAGATTTTTGTGAGGTAAGTGATACGCGAAACGTATAGGTTAATGTTAGTCAGGGCCATTCTTTTGTAGGGATTTTTGAAAGTCAGATTGCGTTGCGCTAAAAATATTGTGTGTCAGTTTAAGCACAATCTTGTATAATTGTTCCAAGGGTACGTTTCAGTACAACATGGATTTGCAGACACAATAAGATAATCTCGAGAAAAAATTTACAGCGCTCTCGTTGTATGCAGTAGACAGTACAAGACACTCGCACGACAATTTCCAAACGACACACGTCAGGATGTGCATATGGGCACACTGTGAGATATGCTGACTACCACCACTACGCTGCGCATAACAAAAACGTATCTGTAAATGCCTATGGCAGCCAACATTGAAATAATGAATTGATGATTGTGGAAGACAAGAGAGATGAAAAAGAATTTTGAGCTCTACCGCAGCATATCACAAAGCAGCATTTCGAGAAAAATTATAAATCTGTCAATATTGCTGGTTGTTAATATAGAGAAATGTCTTTTCATTGCATAAAAAACTTGTATGAAGTAGCATTAATGCTGGTCGTAGTTTGCTTGTCGTAGTTCAGTATGTGAACGCTGCCTGCTCTATTTTTATTCCCAAGGAAAATTAGTTGCACATGGAAAAAGTGATAGTATATCATCATAGTCACATATTCTGTACACCAATGCGCATAGTGGTTTCATTTCCAGTTCACCCAATCATCTTAAAAATTCTGTCCCTTCTGCCTTATTTGATCATACTCTTTCCACCTATCCGCTCTCTCTTTTGTATTTAACAGTGGAATTACTATTGCACTCCTAATGTTGGAGCCATTACCTTTAATTTCACCGAAGGTTGTCTTGACTTTTCTCTATGATGAGTCAGTCCTTCTGACAATCATTTCTTTTCTGATTTCTTAACGCTTTTCATTGAGCAATTTCGCCTTACCTTATCTGCACTTCCTATTTATTTCATTCTTAAGCGACTTGTATTTCTGTGTTCCTGAACACCCCTGAACATTTTTGTACTTCCTTCCTTCGTTGATCAACTGAAGTATTTCGTCTGATACCTGTGTTTTCCCCACATTTACCTTCCTTCTACCTGCCATTTTATCTCCAGCATCTATGATTGTTCTTTTTAGACACTTCCATTCCTCTTTAAATGAACTGCCTACTGAGATATTCATTATCACAGTATCTTCAGCCCCAGAGAAATTGAAGCGTATCTCTTCGTTTCTTAGTACTTCCGTATCCGTTTTATTTGCACACTGATTCTTCCTAGCTTGTCCCTTGAACTTCAGCCTACTCTTCATCATTGATCTGATTATACTTCTGCTCCTGGTACGCCTTACAACGCAGCCTGTGATTTCTAAGTCTCTGCCTTACGATGACGTAACCTACGAGTAAATGAAATCTTCCCGTATCTCCCGACGTTTTCCAAGTATACCTCCTCGTCCTGTGATTCTTGAACAGAATATACGTTAATGTTAGCTGAAATTTATTGTAGAACTCATTTAATCTTTTTCCTCTCTCACTGATACGACCAAGCCCATATTCTCCCTTAACGCTGTCTCCTGTTCCTTCCCCTACAAGCGCATTCCAATCCCCCTTGACTGTTGGATTTTTATCTCCCTTTACATACTGAACTATCCGTTCAAAATCCTCATATACTGGCCATACCTCTTCATCTTCTGCTTGCAGCATCGACATCTATACCTGCGTTATTGCTGCCTGTGTTAATTTGCTGTCTGTTTTGGTGAGAGCAACCCTCTCACTGAAATGTTCACTGTACCTAATTTTCTGCCCTACCTTCAAATGTATAACGAATACTATTTCCATTATATAATTTTCAGCTGCTGTAGGTATTGCCCTAAACTTGTCTGACCAGAAATCCTCGTCTTCATTTCATTTCAGAGACTTACACTACATCTAGATTAAACTTAGAATTTCCCTTTTCAGATTTTCGTGCTTCCTCATCATGTTTAAATTTATGACATTCTACTCCCCGACTTGTATAAAGTTACCCTTTCGTTGGTAATCTTTTTCTCTTGGTTTCCTCCCTTAGCAGTTCCCTGCCGGAGATCCGAATTTTTATACAGTTTCAAATTTCGCTCAAGGCCACTTTTATGGAAGAGTTAATGTTACTCGCAGTTGCCCTCGCATGTCACTAGTTTTGTTATAATAATCAAAGGCGAATAAGTAAGCTGTTGTACATGCCATAACGTAGGTGCCACCACGCGTCTGCCTGTTAGGGTAAGCAATGTTAATGATGTGCTCCTCCCACCCTTTCCCCCTCCCCCTCACCCAGCAGCCTCAATATTCGATGCAGGAGCACGTACAACGTCATTGCCGAGCAGTGCACACGGAGACCCGTGGACAGGATAGCGCATCTGTGCGCATCTATACATCGTGTTTCTCAAGTAACCACGCGTTATACAACATGCACATTATGCAATACATTTAATAATTCTAACATTGTTGATGTTCACTGGTGTAAAAATATGTTCCAGTCCCTACTTCTCACTACAACTTTGTTTTTATTTCTTAAGTGTCCTAGTTTCATCCTCGGAGCTCAAGCTATCTCCATACCGAAATCCTTGGAAATCAGGTCAGTCGTTTCATTGTTAAAATGTACAGAAAGAGTTACTGTCGCATTTATAGCGTTAGTATGGAAGTATGGATTGAACAGGTTGAGGATTGTAATTATTATCTTAATTCGTATTCTTAGAAAATATCAGCCAATAAAATCACTTTCACAAATATGATAAAGATCAAAATACAAAGAGTAAATAGCTTTCTCGCAAAGTAAATATTTTTCTTTAACTCACGGTAGATTTTTGAAATCAATAAATATCTTCTACAAGTCACTTTATAAAGTATCCTACGTTTCTTCTCAACCTTAAAGTAGTCTCCGTACCAGATTTAATCAAAATCAGTTCGGTAGCTTAGTCGTGGAAAGGTAATAGACAAATACGCTTCCGCATTTATAATGTTAATTATAGATTCAGATATTGCAGTAAAAATCAGGGCGTCTCGCAGACTGCTGGTTGTGTTGGAGAGCAATTTCTGTCTAATGTGCTGACTAAGCCAGATTTACATGGGGCAGATGCACTAAAAACACTCAAAAACAAAATTCATTGTAAGACAGCTTGAAACGTCCCCTTTGAACAATTGTACAAGGCTGTGCTTAAACTGACACACAATAGTTTTTAGCGCAACGCAATCTGACTTTCAAAAATCCCTACAAAAGAATGGCCCTGACTAACATTAACCTATACATTCCAAAAATCACTTACCTCACAAAAATCTTCGTTACTCAAGCTACTGCAATACAGCGAGCGCCACTACTGCCAGCTAAATAAAAGATTCAAACTACGGAAGGCACTAACTACTGATAGGCACAGTTAGCAAATGAAAGATTTTTATACAGAACAAACAATGTATTTACCTTTATAGTCATAATATATATATCAGTTCATGACATCCAGTCTTACAAATTACAAAACTCCGCCATCTCTCTCCCCACGTCCACCACTGCTGGCGGCTCACCTCCAACTGCGCAACGCTACGCGCTGTTAGCATCCAGCTGCCGCTGCCCAACTCTACAATGGCGAGTATTACAACAATGCAAACTAAACACAGACTGCGCACAGCACATCCAGTGATTTTTCATACCGAGCGCTAAGCGGCGTTACCAATAAGAAAACCTAAACAGCCTACTTACATAGCCCCCATGCTCCCCACAAAAAAATTTAAAAATTGTTTTGGGCAGTGGCCAATACAGATTTGAAATTTTTTTTTTTCATAATTACAATAACAAAGAAATGAAATGCACACACTTATCGATACAATGTTGGTCAAAAGCTAAAATTTTCTCACAGTCCATAAAGACAGTCCTGATCATTCATCAAAGTAAAATTGCAGTGTTTTTCTCAGAGTCTGAGCAATAAAAGAAATTGCACTTGGAAGTAGTGGATTTCTATGCAGTAGTGTTGTCCTTCCAATGGAAAGACAGTGCTGACTCTTGACATGCAGACAGGTAATGGGCCACAACAGAGTCAGTCGACGTTGAAGTCTGTCGGTAGGTAGGTCATCACAGAGCAGACCCACTGTAGTCCTGGTAGAGATTACTATTGGTGGGCCACCAGAGGTGCAGACCCATTGCAGTCCTCGTAGAAATAATGGTATTGGTGGGTCATCAAAGGTGTAGACCCACTGTAGTCCTTGTAGAGATGGCCAGCAGCCATCTGTTTGACTGTGCAGGCGCACAATCACCATTGAATAGTCTTGCGGATAATATAACAAGTCCATAACCACCACTTGTGCACTCAGAAAAATTGTTTTTGAAATGTCCTTAGAACCAGCAATGCTGTTATTCAGTCCCTTACTGAGTTATTAACACACATGCAAACACTATCAGTGCCTACTTCTCACATATTGTCCATATACTATGACCAACAGAAACGTGTGCAGTGAAATGTAATTTACAAGTTACTTAATTTGATGAACTGGTGTCAATTACAATTTTATAACATAAGAATACAATAACAAAGGTACAAAATACATCTTTAAAGAACATAAGACTACAGATATCATTTGCAGTAGTACAGGCTTTACAATAGAATCGAAATAGCAAATACATCAGTGTTACAAAAATTATGACATAAGTACATACATAAAAGATCAGAATAACTTTTGAAACATCAACTTCACACATGAGCATTAGAACAAAATAGAATAAATAATGTCTAAACATCTTTACAAAGTAATTATATTTGAGGATAACAGTATTCCTCATCATAGTGAATGTAGCTGAATATTAGAAAATTCTACAACATAAGTCTTATCAGATGAATATATAAAGACAGGAAGAACATAAATACACAAGGGTACACAAACACATAGTGGGATAACACAAGGAAAGGGCAGGGTTTGTTTTATTGCAGTATTTTGCAAACAAAACTTTCTTTACTTCTCGGAGATCTCCCTTCGTTCTTCATTATTTCCAAAAAGTCCTATCTATACCTGCTTTCTCTACTTTTCTCATCCTCTTTCAAAAATAGTTTTTCTCCACTATACACTACTTTTTTTTGGCCAAATCATTTTCATATAGCTTCTCAATGCTTCTCTTCCAATTCATCATAGTTAGTATCTTATATAGTCTACCCCCTCTTAAGCTAACTTAAAATCTACTGAGCTCAGATGCTAAACTAAGGGACGACGCAATGCAGCAGCACAAAACGATTAACACAAACAGCAATGAATAAAAAAATGCAAGTAAGCATAGCAAGCAGCGATAAATGTAATAACTTATACCTAAACATGACAAACCCACAAGCAGAAAAAATAGTACACTCAAGACAACAATGCAGATAAGGGAAAGTTATAAGCATATCTTAATGACTATGTAATTTAAGTGGTGCACCACAACTTATTCTATTAAATAAATTACCAAAAACTTGAAAAGAAAATTATGTATGCAGTTCCTGTTACTAGTCCCTTCTTATTGTTCTGTCCTTTCCAAGTGCTCCTTTTTTTTTAAGAATGTGGATCATAAAATTATTATTTAACAGATCTGTTGACAGAAAGTTTTCACATTAGCAAATGCATTTACTTTTATTTTATAAAACCAATGCTGTAACACAGCTGGAAAACAGATATCAAATGAAACAAACAACTATGAAAGGCAAAGCATAAAAATAACATTCAATAGTCATGTGACATTTCATAAGTTAGTACAAATTCTCTCAACTCTCGAAGAAAGACGGTTGTCATTGTCAGGTATGCATATGTAAGAAAATATCTTTCCAAGTAATGAGCGTGACGTTTTTGCGATGATTTCTACAAAGGAATTTCAATAGCGAGGGTAATGGTCTCTTTATTTTTTTTCTCCACCTGTGTCTCTGAAAGGCACACACTAATGGCTTGTTTCCCGGTGGCTGTCGCCCAGCTGGGTGCCCACGACGCATTACGCGCAGGTGGTCTCTTAACTGTCTTACCGAAATATTTACGACACCAGTTTCCGCTACAGTGGCAGTCTCATATAAAAAATTTCACAGGTCAAGAACTTGCGTTACAAATCTGTAGAAACAAAATCCTGTAAATATAACAGTGTCCAAAAAATTTTCGGTGGCATTGTGGTACATTCACGCATTTACATACATTTCATTTCTTAAAGTACGATTCTTGGTTTCCAACCACCTTTTTCACAAACCAGAGTCCCTAACCACTACTCATTATTCCTTACCTTATTACACATATACATATTCGTCCACACTTCTTCAATATTTCATCAGAACAAATAAGTAGCATAATCAAATTCCTCATATAGCATCAGCTTATTGATCATAAACATGCCACAACAGCATAATACACATCGTCATCATAATAATAACATCATAACACCTCAGTCAAATTCTCAAAATCGTCGTAGCTTCCTCCAATAATTTCAAAACCTAAAAAAATTCTCTGCTCATGTCAAAAGTGTCGTCTACCTCAAACGTACTTTAAAAATCATGATCCCATACCCAATACACCATTCAAAGCTCTCAGAGTATCACAATGATTCTGAAAAAATATGAACAGTTCACAAAGACAGACAAAATACAATTTCGTAAGTGTGAAGTTATCCAACTGTGTAATTACGTAAACATCTGTTACTGATGTAGTAAAATAAATGTTTGTTTCTCTCACTTAAATGATCAGATAGCTGTGTAATTTATGTGTTAGAGAAATATGGTACCGATGTGTAAAGTTGTATAAACAAATACCATATTAGCTAGGGCTCCTTGTGCTTGCCAAACACATGGTACACAAAGTAAGCGTGTACCCCCCTGAGGAATAATGTAATTATATCCTCAGGTGTTACAGATTACAGCAATGGAATGAAATGTATCATGGAAAACTTTCTTTGTAATTCAAATATGTTGAAAAATAAATAGTTTAATGCCTGTCCTGTAGCGCTAAATGTGCGTCTTGCTGTAAGACCATCTCTGTGGAAATGTCGTAGTTATTGTCCTCCGAAAGCTAAGTTCTCCAGAAGTCAATGTACTTACCTCATGATAAACGAAATTGAAATGCTTTGCGTATAGATATCTTAGTTATTACGCTTATTGCCGTGATGAAGTAAGTACTGTACTGTACGTATTGTTGTGCTACAGAAAAGGCTGTCTCATTGTAGCTATACCACAAACGTTACAACTAAAACATGTTTTACTTTCCAGAAAAATTCAGAAAAACTGTGCAGATATAAAACAGATAAACTGCAAAAGCAACATTGTAAATTGTCACTCATTAGTAGCGTCGTGATAAAATCGTGTAGCTGTCACATAAACTAACCACTGTATTATCTGGTATCTCACAGAAAGTACTTTAAATCCAGAATGTATTTTCAAGTAAACCAAAATGTTGCATTACAATCTCATTAGCAATACTGGTAAATGTTCTAAGTATGTGAGCCTTATAGTCGTTACGTAATCGTGCAACTAACAAGCAAGAATGTACACACGAAATAACACAGTGATGTCTGTTCACTATAACAATGCACTCGTAAATACTGTCTAAATATGTTCAGTAGGTTCTAGACTGGATAGTGAACTTCAAAACATTGTTGCATGTTAACAGTTTCTAAGTGTGACAAAGCATACTAGAAATGTGAAGTGAAATGTTTTATGGCAAAGACAAAGTTAAAAAGCAGATTATCTCTTAATAAACGGTTTTACATGTAAAATGTGGTGTAAACCTTTACTCTTCCTAGTACGCAGACTGTCAACTGAAAAGCAATTATCATGTGATTACGTCGGTAAGGAACACTGGAATTTTGCTCAAGGTTAGCTTTTGTTATTTTTCTCTGAGCCAGCCGGCGCACCCGGCTGCCTGCGGTGCGAATCATTGTCTGTTTCTTTGTTGGCGCGCGTCGTTATTGGGATTAGGAGACCTAACTTCTACAAATTCACCTTGCCGAGAGGGCCCTACCCTGTTTGAAGCTCGCCAGTTCTGATGGATTTCCGGTCTGTCATTATGATTATATCGTCTGTCGTCATGTCGGTAGTTCCTGTAATTTCTTGTTTGTCGGTCATGTGGTGGAGAATTTCTCCCTGAATCGTAACTGCGCGCTGAACTGTTGCGTCTGAAATTAGTCTGTCTCCCTTGATAATAATAGTTCTGGTTACCATATTGTCTGCTTCTATGGTTGTCTCTGTGATAGTCATTACTATGGAAATTCGGTCTTTCTCTGTAACTATTACTCTGCCAGTGGTTGTCATACGGGTGGTGTCTGTTTTGGTCACGATTTGCGTTGTAAGAATAGACTTGTCGTGTCCAGTTATTGTTTCTGTCGTCACGGAATTGTGACGGATGTGAACTGTAGTGATTGTTTTCCTGTTTTCGCATCCCGCGACTGTCTGTGTCAATTTCTAATTCTTGTAAGAGTCCCTGAAAAGCTTCAATGTCGTCTTTGCAACGCCCTGCCAAAATAATATTCCTTAAATGTTCAGGCAATTTGATTAAGCAAATGCGGATGAGTTCTGACAGGCTGTATGGGTTTGAAAGATACTGGTTCTTATGCAACATGTCTTCAAAATATTTGACAAGACTGGAAAATTCAGATTGTTCGAAATGTTTCATCATTATGATGCTATGTTTTACTCGGTCTTGTGTAGCTTGAGACCAATATGCTGAGAGGAAGGCATGATAAAATTCTCCTTCACTATGACAATCGTGAATGACCGATCGCATTCTTACAGCTGGTTCATTCTCCAAGTAGCCACACATAAATTCTAATCTGTGCTCTAATGACCAGTTGGGAGGAAAACAATGAGAGAATTGATGGAGCCACGCTTGTGGATGAATGTCGTTGCCAGAATTCTTAAATGTTTTGAATTTACGTGCAGTAATGAACAGCTTATAGTCAAAATCATCGTGTCGGCGGGTAGCATATCGTTCATTGTTACGTCGTGTCGGCAGTTCCATCTCAAAATTCGGTGCACCTTGCCAATTTCTTTCACAATTTCCCAAATGCCCTGTGTTATTATTTTGTGGCTTTTCCGTATTTATAAGTCCCTCTTCCCGTGTTGGAGCGCGACTGTCCTCTGAAATACGTAATTCTTGTATTACCTGTGTCAGCTGATCTTGCACTTCCCGAATTTCTCTTTGGTGTTGTGTATTAATTTGATTCTGCTTTTGTTTGAATTTCATAATTTGTTCGCACCCTTCTGTACCATTCAGATCATCATCTACCTTTGTAGATAAGTTAGTGAACTGATCTGAAAGTTCGGCTACTTTCTCCGATAGTGAACACATTTCCTCAGTGTGTTTTTCTGAACCAAGTTTCAGAGTGTCCATTTGTGATGAAATCGAATCTACTGTGACCTTTAAGTTTTCCTGAGTTCTTGCAAGTTGCGTAACCGAATCGGTGGATGCAACTGAGTCCATTTTAGCTTGCAAGGTGTCGTGATTTTCACGAACAATAGTTTGCAGTTCTTTTATGGCTGCTTCATGATTCTGTAATGCATTTTCATGCCGCGAAAAAATAGGTTGAAAATGCTCACAAATTTGTGTTTTAACGTCATTACAGATTTTTTGGCATTTCGATTCAATGTTATGTAACTCAGTAGTTAAATCTTCACGTGTTTGTTCAAGTGTGGTGTCTAACTTTCGAAGGTTTTGTTCCATTGTGTCTAACTTTTGAAGCTTTTGCTGTGTTTGTCTCTGATTTTGTTCCAAGGTGTCTAACTTTTGAAGATTTTGTTCCATTGTGTCTAACTTTTGAAGATTTTGTTCCATTGTGTCTAACTTTTGAAGATTTTGTCCCATTTGTTTCTGATTTTGTTCAAGCGTTGTGTCTAACTTTTGTAGCCTTTGTCCCATTTGTTGCATTAACTGTAATAACAGTGCACTGGTGTCTGAAACATGTTCCTCAGTGCTATTCGGCAATGCATTTGAACCGGCAATATTCGCAGTTTGAAAAACAGAAAATGAGTCTTGACTTATTTGAGAAAACGGTGAGGACGCAAAATCTGAATCTACAGTATTTGCAAGATTGTGTCCTGTCATTTCGCAATCCTGAGGCGAGCTGTTGCCGACCGATCGATCGATAATACTTCCCTGTTCACTAATTGTTTCACTTCCTACACCATTATTTGCAACCCGCTCCATTTCCTTATGCGCTATTACCAAATTACTACTTTGAACGTTAGTGAATTCATTAGATGGTGACGCTAACACACTGCTTTCGTCTTCACTGTCATTTCTCAGTTTACTTTGGAGCCTAGTGTTACGTTTTTCACACGCCATTATTGTCACAATTTTTCACACGACAACACAGAAAAACACAATTTGAAGAACAAAAATAAGAGAACACATTAACATAGCACTGAAAATAATATCTAGTTAATTGCAAGCGCAGCTGCGAAATACTTCGTGCAAAACTACATGCATGCCACAACTGTTTTACTGTACAACAATGAAAGACTGCAACTACAAAGGAAATTCTCTCTATGATAAGGCGCTAGCAATAAACTAAGGCTACACTAACTACACAAACTACAAGGAAAAAAATCAGAAGATTCCAGTGAGGTATCCTCGGCTAAGGGTCGACATATGAAACGTCCCCTTTGAACAATTGTACAAGGCTGTGCTTAAACTGACACACAATAGTTTTTAGCGCAACGCAATCTGACTTTCAAAAATCCCTACAAAAGAATGGCCCTGACTAACATTAACCTATACATTCCAAAAATCACTTACCTCACAAAAATCTTCGTTACTCAAGCTACTGCAATACAGCGAGCGCCACTACTGCCAGCTAAATAAAAGATTCAAACTACGGAAGGCACTAACTACTGATAGGCACAGTTAGCAAATGAAAGATTTTTATACAGAACAAACAATGTATTTACCTTTATAGTCATAATATATATATCAGTTCATGACATCCAGTCTTACAAATTACAAAACTCCGCCATCTCTCTCCCCACGTCCACCACTGCTGGCGGCTCACCTCCAACTGCGCAACGCTACGCGCTGTTAGCATCCAGCTGCCGCTGCCCAACTCTACAATGGCGAGTATTACAACAATGCAAACTAAACACAGACTGCGCACAGCACATCCAGTGATTTTTCATACCGAGCGCTAAGCGGCGTTACCAATAAGAAAACCTAAACAGCCTACTTACAAGCTGAAAGGAAAATTGAAACGTGTGTTTCTGATATGAATATCAGATGTTTGCAGTTGATTAGTAGAATACAAATCTGACATTAGTTTTTATGAAAGTAAAGTATTTAAAAGTAAATGATATATTTTTGTCGATGCATTAATTAGTTAATATTAATTAAAACTTCGTCTTACTTTTTTTTACAAAACGGTAGGTTGTCAACCATCATTCACTTACCAAAACACAAGAAAAACTCTCCCAACTCTTAAAAGTTTAGTACTCCTCATGGTGAATTTTATTGCACTTTCGAGGTTTTCATTTCAACCACACTGGTATGTCTGGCACAATTATCAAAAACAGAATCAAAAGCGAAAACTGGAATCACTCTATGAGAGCAGATAGAGTAAATGTAATTAAAATAAAGAAGTTTACTCGTGCTAGCCCTGATGAGGCAATCGGGGCAGACCAACCTCCGTGTCATCCTCTGCAAATGACGTCATCGGACGTGGTATCGAGAACTGTGTGGTCAGCACACCGTTCTCCCGGCCTTTGTCCGGTTCCTTGAGCGTAGAATCGCTGCTAATGGAAGACGTAGCTCCTCATTTGGCCTCACGTGACTGGCTTCACTCCGTACCAATACTCACACCAAGGAAAAATCTCTGGCAGTTTCGGGAGTCCAACAAGGCGCGAGCACAAGGCAGTCAGCGAGCTGGACAGTCAGCTATGGTATCGAACAAATATAAGTCAAACGACTGGTATTGAGAGGGAAAGATATTATTTTTTTAGTAATCCAGATTTTCGTGCAGATTTCAATGCTGAAAATAGGTTGTTCTATCTCATCAGTTTTTGAAGATAACGAAAAAATTTTGTTTCGGTATTGTACATCACTCGTCAGCTTTTTCAGACTAGTTTTGTGTTAATTTGTCTGTAAGGCCATATACACTCCTGGAAATTGAAATAAGAACACCGTGAATTCATTGTCCCAGGAAGGGGAAACTTTATTGATACATTCCTGGGGTCAGATACATCACATGATCACACTGACAGAACCACAGGCACATAGACACAGGCAACAGAGCATGCACAATGTCGGCACTAGTACAGTGTATATCCACCTTTCGCAACAATGCAGGCTGCTATTCTCCCATGGAGACGATCGTAGAGATGCTGGATGTAGTCCTGTGGAACGGCTTGCCATGCCATTTCCACCTGGCGCCTCAGTTGGACCAGCGTTCGTGCTGGACGTGCAGACCGCGTGAGACGACGCTTCATCCAGTCCCAAACATGCTCAATGGGGGACAGATCCGGAGATCTTGCTGGCCAGGGTAGTTGACTTACACCTTCTAGAGCACGTTGGGTGGCACGGGATACATGCGGACGTGCATTGTCCTGTTGGAACAGCAAGTTCCCTTGCCGGTCTACGAATGGTAGAACGATGGGTTCGATGACGGTTTGGATGTACCGTGCACTATTCAGTGTCCCCTCGACGATCACCAGAGGTGTACGGCCAGTGTAGGAGATCGCTCCCCACATCATGATGCAGGGTGTTGGCCCTGTGTACCTCGGTCGTATGCAGTCCTGATTGTGGCGCTCACCTGCAAGGCGCCAAACACGCATACGACCATCCTTGGCACCAAGGCAGAAGCGACTCTCATCGCTGAAGACGACACGTCTCCATTCGTCCCTCCATTCACGCCTGTCACGACACCACTGGAGGCGGGCTGCACGATGTTTGGGCGTGAGCGGAAGACGGCCTAACGGTGTGCGGGACCGTAGCCCAGCTTCATGGAGACGGTTGCGAATGGTCCTCGCCGATACCCCAGGAGCAACAGTGTCCCTAATTTGCTGGGAAGTGGCGGTGCGGTCCCCTACGGCACTGCGTAGGATCCTACGGTCTTGGCGTGCATCCGTGCGTCGCTGCGGTCCGGTCCCAGGTCGACGGGCACGTGCACCTTCCGCCGACCACTGGCGACAACATCGATGTACTGTGGAGACCTCACGCCCCACGTGTTGAGCAATTCGGCGGTACGTCCACCCGGTCTCCCGCATGCCCACTATACGCCCTCGCTCGAAGTCCGTCAACTGCACATACGGTTCACGACCACGCTGTCGAGGCATGCTACCAGTGTTAAAGGCTGCGATGGAGCTCCGTATGCCACGGCAAACTGGCTGACACTAACGGTGGCGGTGCACAAATGCTGCGCAGCTAGCGCCATTCGACGGCCAACACCGCGGTTCCTGGTGTGTCCGCTGTGCCGTGCGTGTGATCATTGCTTGTACAGCCCTCTCGCAGTTTCCGGAGCAAGTATGGTGGGTCTGACACACCGGTGTCAATGTGTTCTTTTTTCCATTTCCAGGAGTGTATTATCGACGCACTCCAGCTGAAACTCCAAAGCGTTCTTTGCATACGTTGTTCACGTAAACGAAATTTTTTCAACTTTAATTACTACCAGCTTATGTCACATTCCCCATCGAGATAATGAAGGTTACTATTTGGTAGTGCACAGACGCTCTAGGTGTGTGTGAGTGTGGGGGGGGGGGGGGGAAGGGGGGGAGGGGGCTTATACACTTTCGACCCAAACCATTTAGCATACATGTTTACCGACAGGGTGGCAAGATGTTTTATGCAGCCATTGCCATGTTGTTCTTAATGGAGAGCAATTCATTGATATTAATGTCTAAAGCCATAAATATGGACACAATTTTATATGCTTAATTTTAAAACAGGCCACACTTAGCTGAGAAGACATTAGATCTACTATTCTCTGAAGGAATTTACGAATAGGTGCTCATATTCGCTGTAGACCGCAATGTGAATCGGCCAAAGACAAACCTCTTGTTACTATTATTGTTGTTATTTTACTAACACTGTGCATCAAAGGTTAATGAAGAAAAGAGAACCATAATTTCTTTAAAAGAGAAGAATGTGTGTGGGGTTAGATTCGACGGGAGCAGAAAACGAAAGAGTACACCTTATGAAATTAAAACCAAGAGATTTTCTGTTGATACAAGAGTGTCGCTAAAGATTTTTCCCTTTACACAGATGTATCGACTTTTCTGTTCTTTCCCTGGGATCTAAGGTAAGTAACATATTTTTGGCTACATAGTGTTTAAGTAAGATGTGAACAACGCGTCCAGAATTTTTGACAGCAAAGGCTTTTACTTTCGCTTACGAACAAACACTTCTTCTTTCATGTTGCACGAGAATCAACTTTAACACCTGAATTACCACTTTGGCATATCTATAAAAGCATATATACACTCACATCAGTTTTATCTGTTTTCAGGAACTTTCAGTACCTTTCCTTCATTTCATTATTGCACATAATTCGTTTTAAATAACTTGTTAATATCAGGACAAAAATGTTGATGAATTTTACTCATTCTTTATTCAACACCTTTAAAATTATATATTGAAAGCATGTGCAGACCAGGAGATATTCATGTTTTGCCATTGCGGATCACAGATATTAAAAGAAAGCCAACTCCTGTTATGAATTACAATCTTTAAGTTAGTCTCGCGCTAGCAGTTTATAAACACTTTTGTCTCAATTTTACACCAAGTGCTGCCGATATAACCTGTGCTACATGCTGTACAGTTACAGGTGTCAATAAACAAGAGAGCTACGAGGAGCAGGACAAACAATGCATTAAGATGAGATTCTATTTAACAAATGACAGACTGGTGTTTTGGAAATTTTCCGTGTATTTTGGAAATTAAAAGAAAACAATGGAGAAATATTGGGTCATTTCGGATGTAGTTTAGGAGGACTGGAGCAGAGTGCATGGCACAAAACAAGGATTTGATTACAGCATGGCCGGCCGGTGTGGCCGAGCGGTTCTAGGCGCTTCAGTCTTGGATCGCGCGAACGCTACGACCGTATGTTCGAACCCTGCCTCCGGCATGGATGTGTGTGATGTCCTTAGGTTAGTTATGTTTAAGTAGTTCTAAGTTCTAGGGGACTGATGACCTAAGATGTTATGTCCCATAGTGCTCAGATCCATTTGATTAGAACTTCAAAAATTGCTGTAATTATAAGAAAGGCAATAGAGAAGAGAAAATGTTGGTAGGGAGGGAGGCATAAGAAAATGTAATTAAGGGAATTTTGGGTCACATGTGTTACTCCATAATAGTACTTTCCCGTCAAGTTACCTCTGCTGTTTTCTATAGTATGTAGACCTTCAGCGATCAGTTCCTCAGATGACGCACAAATGTACAAAGCCAACTGCCGGATTAAAATTATTCATTCGACACTACACGCCTTCGAACTGTGCAACTATACCATTGTGCCGCGACAAAGGCTAAAATCATTTGCAGTGTATATTAGTGAGATATACAATACATGATCATTCAGCTGCCGAGGTTATGTTTGACGGTCATTTGATTTGTTTCTGTTGATGTTCTTTGTTGGATAACCAAATCTGTTGAAATAATAATCAGAAGTGATACATCCAGGGTGCACGATTGAACTATATCAAAGAAGTCGGACAATGAATTGTTCTTGTAGGTCACAAGCGTCAATTTGTGGGTATCCACACCTACATGCACATCTAAACCCTTCAGATGATGAAATGCGTGGAGGAGGGTACTTCCTACTGCACCGGTGCCCAGCTTTACTTTCCGTTTCGTTCACGTATGAGGCCCGGGAGAATATGTGTTGAAACGTTTCTATGAACACTGTGATTAGTCCGTCTTGGTAGTCCCTCCGGAAGTTATCCTCACATAAATGTGGTTCTTAAAACTTTGTAAGTAGACGTTCCTGGAATAGTTTTCCTCGATCTTCAAGCGTATTCCATTTCAGATTTTGCACCATCTGATGAACTCTTTGGGCAGGTCTAAAGCATCGACGGCATGCTGACCAGCGCAGCGCCGCGAAATGGCATCAAGATGGGCTGTTCTGAGCGCCAGTGGAAAGAGCGGGCACCGCCACACTTTCGGGAAGACAGAGCTCAGCGTCCCTGTCAACACTGACTTACCTAGCCGCCCATCTCTGGTCGGGCCCAGTTCGGCCTCAGTCTTAGCATCAGTACTGAATAATAGGTAGGCGATACGTAGCCTGCGTTCTACGAGTAGTAATAGTGAAAATTATTTGCATGTAGGAGGCGCAGGAATCAACTTAAGTTATGTTTATTTTATTTTTAGAAATAAATAGATAAGCTGAACTTAAAGTGTAATGTATAGATCATTTTGCATTTCTACCACTAGCCATTGTAACTTCTCTCCTTCCTTGAAAGTCTCTTCGGGTTTGTTGCCGAATCCTAAAATCAACTTGACTCGATATTTCGGCGATCCGACTGGTCGCCATCTTCAGGAGAATGCTGCTTCTGGTGATGAGTTCCGCTGAGAACTGACGCCAGGCTGCAAATCGACGTCCTATTTAGGGCACCGTTCAGTACAAGGTGCATGCGCCGCCCATCACGGTTGCTGCCCTGCAAGACAGGGAGGTGGCCTATATAGGACTTTGATTTGCAGCCTGGTGTCAGTTCTCAGCGGGACTCATCAGCAGAAGCAGCATTCAGCTGAAGATGGCGACCAGTTGGATAGCCGAAATATCGAGTCAAGTTGATTTTAGGATCCGGCAGCAAACTCGAAGACACTTTCAAGACTTATTACGCCGGGAAAGCCTACGTAGTCACATCTCTCCTTCCTTGTTTGCAAGCGGGCTGAATCCGACAGCAGCCAACACAACAGTGTTAACCATGCGTCGAATAATCGTGTGGCCATTCGTGCTGCTCGTATTTTTGTATTCAGTATCGTCTGTGCTGTTTCATACGGCGTTCCACACAAGTAAGCAAAATTCTAGGATAGGTAGTAGGATGGTTTTTTAGCATTCTTGTTGGTAGACTATATGAATTTTCCCAGTCTATCAGTGAAACAAAGTCTGCCAGCTGGTTTACCTACGACGGAGCCTATGTGATTGTTCTACACTATAAAAAAAATAGTACGCCCTTTTAGAGGATTCCAGTTCACTCAAGATTTATTGTTGCGACAGTGAATATTGACTACACGAAACGATTACATTTGCAGATCACTGGAACAAGTGGCTCTGAGGTATCAGCTGTTGACCCATGCTGAAATACCCACCTTAGTAGTTGGCGTAGCCTCCACGGGTGGCAATGCAGGCGCTGACTCTGCCATCCAGTCGGTCGCAGAGATGGGAAATAGTTTTTGGGATACGTTATGTAATGCCTACTAGACCTGTTCATGAAATTCTGTAAGAGTTGTTGGTTGACGAGTCGCAAAAGTCACTTCTCACCACTTCATATCTCACAGATGCTCGATTGGAGACAAGTTAGAAGATCGTGCTGGCCAAGGAAGTTCCTGCATGTCTTTCAGAGCACGTTGAGTTTCCCAGGTATTGTAGGGGAGAACATTGTCCTATTGGAACAACACATCACCTCCCTGATGCAAGAACGGCAAATGAATGGGTATATTACACGTATAGACTGCTGATTAGCGTCCGCCCAGAAACACCAAATGTCTGCGAGAGTTGTTGCTTAACGCACCCAAGACGATAAGACCTGAGATGGGGCCAGTGTGTCTTGGACGAATTCACTCCACTAGAGAGCGCTCACAAGGTCTACGTCGCAAGCGGAAACGACCATCGCCTTCATGCAAGTGGGAATCTGCTTTCATCGCTAGAGACCATGGCATGCCATTTTATCTTCCAACTGATCCTCTTACGGCGCCATTCGACCTGTGCACGTCGATGTTGTGACTTGAGTGGAATACGCGCTAGAAGTGTGTGTGTGACCGCAGTCCCACTGCTAATAACTGGTTCGCAACATTTCCTGTTTATTCATCTGGGCTCACAATTCCTCTTACCTGTGCTATGGCTCGCGTACAATCTTTTACTGCTGCCCTTACAATACGATTATCCTGACGGACGTCTGTGCTGCGTGGTGCACCAGAAAGACCTCAGTGTGTGTGCGAATGTTCACGTAACCACTGACACCAGCACTTACAATTTGTGTGGCAGTTCTCCTAAAGAACCATCTCTCCACTTGGAAGGCCACAATCTGACTCCATTCAGACTCACTCCGTTGGCTGTAGGAAGCTCATCTCCGTGGCATGGCTGCCTGCTTTCTTCACAAGTTCACACCGCACTGAGCCTTCGGTTTGTGAACATTCCCTGTTATAGATAGACACATATGGCGTTATGGCAACGATGTCACTACCCTGTCTGTTAGCAGACAGTGCCGAAACCATTATCAGTACATCTACTGTACTCAGGTTGGCATATGCCGTCATCGGATCAAAATCGACGTCTTCTTTTCAGGTGTAGTATTTCTTTCCGGAAGCATGTGTCATATTTCTATTAATGGTGACAACTTGATATTTCCATTAATTTGCCGATTGCTGTCGTGGCTTACTGATAATTTAGTGTCCGGTACCGCGCGACTGCTACGGTCGCAGGTTCGAATCCTGCCTCGGGCATGGATGTGTCTGATGTCATTAGGTTAGTTAGGTTTAAGTAGTTCTAAGTTCTAGGGGACTGATGACCTGAGATGTTAAGTCCCATAGTGCTCAGAGCCATTTGAACCATTTTTTGCATCCATCGCACCAAGAAATCCTCTGTCTAGTCACAAATTTCCCTTCGTACTTCATACGATCGTACTTACTATTATTTGCGTAAGTATGGTACTGAATCTATTGCGTTTTGGAATGTAAGAAATACTAAATCTTCCTTACTGTCTTGATCCATGGTTTTCGTGATGTCATTTGAGAAAACCGTGAAACGAGTTTTGTAATACCGATGTTTTTGGAATCCATCTGATTAGCATTAAGGAGATCATTGAGTTCTAGATACTTCATTACGTTTGAACTCGGAATACGTTCTAAGATTCTAGGACGCGTGGATGCGAAAGCTACCGGGCGCCAGTTTTCAGGACAATTTGTGGGAACGTCTTGAGATGGGAATGGTAAATGAGAGACCGCTCTCTCCACCTTCCGAAGTGGTCCATTAATCAGCAGGCGCAATGGACATTAAGTGGATCGATTGTACTTCATATTAGCAAGAGAAAATATAAGGAGAAAGGCAGTGAAGTAAGTTCCTCATATCTCGAGAGAGTAACTAAAAAGATAAACGTTAAGCAACACAAAGTAAATTTTGATCTTCTCGTGCAAGACGTGAATAGACATCACATATACAGCTATTGTAAACACCGAAAATATTCTATGACATATAAAAGTCTTACCATAATTGTTTTGACCCGCACATTGTGGAGTATAAGAACTTACGTTGTCACAGGTTCCAAGCATAACCTAACTTAAAGGGAGTTGGGCTCTACTCCATCGCTGTATCACGTGTTACATATTAGCAATGCGTGACGGTGTACTGACCACGGCATCAGAAGTTGCGTGTTGGACATGATACGGGTTATTCTAGATGCATCGTTCGCTGGTGGGTTATTTGCACAAATTGCCAGACGCTTCCGATCGATACTTAATACTGACTCGCTTCATACATTTATTAATCACGAGTTAGTTCACAGAAGCGCACTAGAAAACTCTTTGAAACCTGCAATTTTGAAAATTACAGACAGAGTCAATTACTCGCCACATTGTACCAGTACCAATGGCTGCAGACTGCGACGCAGTGTTCGCGGAATGGACAAAAATCCGACACTTAAAAATGTTTTTACTTACTTGCTTAAAAGTCCAACAGTATTATTTGCTTACTGATACCAACTTAATTACGTAATTTATTACCAAAGAAACCACACAACAGAAATAACAACTAAAAGAAACGCCTACACTGTCATGGAATGATGCAGCATTCAATATTTGGTCGGTTTCTTTTGGAAACAGAATGACACAGCAGGTAGAGCAAGAAAATGAATCCTCCACGTCTCGAAATGTGAATGATTTACTAAGAGAATGCCACACCAAACAGTGAGTTAACATCCCTAGAATTTGGGTGTGTGGGAAAAGTAGACTTCTTGTTGTTCCTTTTTCTGGGATCTTCTTCAGTCTTCTATGCAACTCGTTGTAAAAAAAGCATGATTTCTCAACATGAGTCCGTCATCATTCTGAAGATCTTTGGCGCCCAAAACTTCTTGTTTTACTTTTTTATTAACATTTGACGATCTTCATACAACTGTTCTACATATTTGCGAAGTATCACTCATAACTAGCTTCCCATTATGCAATTAAATAATTTTCATTTCCAAAAGATATATGTGTATATATCTTTATGTTTTTAAACATCGTATTTGGCATTCTTTTACAATGTTTGCGTACGGCAGGTATCAGCTGTGAGGGTGGTCACTTCTGTATGTTCTGTTCATGGCAGAACGTCGAAATTTTTAACGTATGTTATAACTGAAAACTTTTTCGATATCATCATTCGTTACCGAGACCCAGCTATTCAAGGATACGGTACTTAAACATAAAACCGAAAACACCGGCTTTCAGCCATTTTGACACTATGCGCCTGTGAGTTAACGGGCATTGCGGTCTCATTTAAATATCTGGCTGAAAGAATCAGCCTACAGGAATTATGAAACGAGCCCTGTCGTCCAGGACCGTGTGTCACAAAGGGCGCAGACTGACCACGAGATGGGGAAATTCACAGGCCTCTATTGTTTATTGAGCCTTAAGCGCTGTACTGTACGAGTGAAACAGACGAGAACCTACGTCATAGGGATACCCAGTAGGAGACTTCTGTGGCCATGGAGACGTAGCAGTGTTAAATATGGCGTACCTAAGATCGACCAGAAAGGGAAACATTTATGAAAATTATTTAATTCTGTAGTAATGCAGGGAATCAAGCCGCAGTAATTTTAATCTGGCATCATCCATAAATTTTCATGGTGACCCCAATAAAACTTGGATATTGATCATATCTATAATAGTTTAGGATTTTCTGTGAAAGTGGAATTAACAAGTTTTGTAACAAAGACCTGAATAGTAAAATCAAACGTTTTGGTCGATCTTAACGATCAACATTTTATATAAAAGCGCATCATTAAAATGACAAACGTTGTAAATACCAACTCTGTAACTTTATTTGTTTAAATGATTGAATAAATTTAAATTATCAGTATTTTTATTTAAGCATCAGATCATCATTTCCCCCCCACAAAACAAATTGAACGATAACACATTATTGAATCATTAGGTAACAGATTATTTGTTGCAAAGCTTAGTGCATAATAGTCACTTTTGTTCTTTATTTATTTATCAGAAAGCGAACTTGTGCAAGGCTACTGGCCGTGACATTCAAAGTTAAGAAGGAAACTGTATTGGTTTTATGTAAAAGAATTTAACGTTTATTATGTAACGGATATTATTGCTGTTTTATTTAGAACGTGAAAGTAGTCAAGCTTTGATTATTTAAATATGTTAAAATGTAAAATAATGTAGAATAATCGTCGATCAGATGGACGGCTTCGGGAAAGGGAATTGCGCGAGTCACTTGAGCGAAGATGTGCGGCACGCGCGAAACGCGGTCAGAGACCGGCAGAGGGTAGTTCTGGTCTAGACACCAAAGGGGATGGTTCAGCAGGAGGCACAGAATGTACAGTTCGGATGTAGAGGCGAAAGCGGACGGTCGGTCTTTAGGCAGTTAGGAAGTGAAACGACTTAGAAAATGTCGTGTTGTGTGGTATCGCGCGGGACTTAGTCTCTGAGCGGTGAGCAGCCGCACGCCTGGTGTGAACCCCAACTTTTCGCGGAGATAACGAGGTGTAATATTAGACTTGTATTTCACGATGAGATTGTGAATGAACGAACTGCGTAAATGGATATGCGCTCGAGTGTAATAGTAATTCTAAATACGACCACTTTCGCTATTAGTTTGCTTTCTGAATAAATATTATTCTAACCAAATAGCAACTGTGTGGCCTACATCATCATGGGTCGTTAATTTAGTTCCCGATATTACTATTACTGTTATTATGTGTTATATTAACTTTGTACTTTGCAAATTTGCCATCAGCCAGACAATTTAACTAAATGGTCACAAGTGTCAAATTTAAGGCGTATAATGCCACAGGTGCGGTTCAACCCCTAGACGAGTTTGAGCCAAGAAAAATGGTTCAAATGGCTCTGAGCACTATGGGACTCAAATGCTGAGGTCATCAGTCACCTAGAACTTAGAAGTACTTAAACCTAACTAACCTATGGACATCACACACATCCATGCCCGAGACAGGATTCGAGCCTGCGACCGTACCGGTCCAGACAATAGCGCCTAGAACCGTTCGGCGACACCGGCCGGCTTGAGCCAACACATTTCGGCGAAGAGGAACCGCATGTGAGCCCGAACATCTTTGGGATGTTAGCTCGCAGGCCGTAATTATCTAAATAAGTAACACTCTAAATAGTTCAAATTTTAACTGCACATTAAAATTTCATCTAAAAACACCATTATCTCTTTTCGTCAATCTGTTGTCAAGAGGTACCGTAAAAACCATGATTTTTGGGTGCTAAAGATATCAGTTGTAGGGATGGATACTTTTATAGTTTATATTCATGGCAAATCGCCGAAATCTTTACCATATGTTCTTAAGATGATGTTCTCCGCGAAACTTGTAACTTTATTCTGTATCATTTCCGTTACCGAAATTGAGCGGTTCAAAGTTACCGTTCTTACGCACGTAAAATATGGTCGCACTATCTAGTCTGAAGCATATATGTGGTTTCAACCGATTAGTGAATACGTTACATGGATTCTAGGGTCATCGCAGGGACACTGAGTTTACCAAACTATGATTTTTGTCAGAATATTTTCACCTATAAAAGATGTGCTGTCCCTGTATAATGGGTTTTCACGACTATACAAATTTACCCTAAGCGTTACTGCAGCGACAAAAGATGGCCTAAAAAGGGTCTTAACCTGCCTGAAAAGAACTTAATATGACTTTCTAAAAGTATACAAAACTGATAAGACTGCAAATTTAGTAAAATATTTCGAATTACGTTTTTACTCTTTGAAGAAACAAATCTCATGTCAGGAGTTTTTGATGAACTGCAATCGATGAGAAACTTAAAGAAAACGATTTTGTGTTAATCTTATATTATGCATACTTATTTAGTGTTCATATGGCAAAGAACATGGTACACCTGCCTAATATCGTGTGGGGCTCCCGCGAGCACGCAGAAGTGGCGCAATACGATGTGCCATATACTCGACTAATGTCTGAAGTAGTGCTGGAGAGAACTGACACCATGCATCCTGCAAGGCTGTCCATAAATCCGAAAGCGTACGAGGGGATGGGGATCACTTCTGAACAGCACGTTGCAAGGAATCCCACAAACGCTCAGTAATGTTCATGTCTGGGGAGTTTTGGTGGGCAGCGGAAGTATTTAATCTCAGAAGAGTGTTCCTGGAGCCCCTGTAGCAATTCCGCATGTATGGGTTGTCACATTGTCCTGCCGGAATTGCCTAACTCCGTCGGAATGCACACTGGACGTGAATGGATGCAGGTGATTAGACAGGATGTTTACGTACGTATTACCTGTCAGCGTCATATCTAGACGTATCAGGTGTCTCATATCACTATAACTGCACATGCCTCACACCATTACGGAGCTTCCACCAACTTGAACAGTCCCCTGCTGACACGCAAGGTCCATGAATTCATGAGGTTGTCTCCAAACTCGTACACGTTCGTCCGCTCGATACAATTTGAAAAAGAATCGTCCGACCAGGCAACATGTTTCCAGTCATCAACAATCCAATGTCGGTGTTGACGGGCCCAGGCGAGGCCCAAAGCTTTGTGTCGTGCAGTCATCAAGTGTAAACGAGTGGCCCTTCGGATCCGAAAGCCCAAATCGATGATGTTTCGTTAATTGGTTCACACGCTGACACATGTTGATGGCCCAGCATCGAAATCTGCAGCAATTTTCGGAAGGGATGTTCTTCTGTCACGCTTAAGGATTCCCTTCAGCCGTCGTTGGTCCCGTATTTAAAGAATCTTTTTCCAGTCTCAGCGATGTCGGAGAATTGATGTTTTACCGGATTCCTAATATTCACGGTACACCCGTGAAATGGTCGTACGGGAAAACCTGCACTTCATCGCTACCTCGGAGACGCTGTCTCCCATCGCTCGTGCACCGACAGTAACACTACGTTCAATATCACTTAAATCTTGATAACCCGCTGTTGTAGCAGCAGTAACCGATCTAACAATTGCGCCAAACACTTGTCTTAAATATGCGTTGCCAACCGCAGCACCGTATTGTGCTTGTTTACATATCTCTGTATTTGAATACGCATGCCTATACCAGTTTCTTTGGCTGCTCAGTGTATGTGTAAGTACCGGGTGATCAAAATGTCAGTATAAATTTGAAAACTGAATAAATCACGGAATAATATAGATAGAGAGGTACAAATTGACACACATGCTTGGAATTACATGGGGTTTTATTAGAACAAAAATATATATATAAACGTTCAAAAAATGTCCGACAGATGGCGCTTCATCTGATCAGAATAGCAATAATTAGCATAACAAAGTAAGACAAAGCAAAGACGATGTTCTTGACAGGAAATTCTCAATATGTCCACCATCACTCCTCAACAATAGGTGTAGTCGAGGACTAATGTTGTGAGCAGCACTGTAAAGCATGTCCGGAGTTATGGTGAGGCACTGGCGTCGGATGTTATCTTTCAGCATCCATAGAGATGTCGGTCGATCAAGATACACTTACGACTTCAGGTAACCCCAAAGCCAATAATCGCACGGACTGAGCTCTGGGCAACTGGGAGGCCAAGCATGACGAAAGTGGCGGCTGAGCACACGACCATCACCAAACGACGCACGCAAGAGATCTTTCAAGCGTCTATCGTGGTGATAGTGACAGTAGAAAAAAAAAGGTCAGAAGGAGACAGTGTAAGTGAGACAGAAGACAGTCGCAATGGGATATACCGTAACTCATTGGGATACAAAGGAGACAGCGGGAGACAGACACACGTCGTCAGTGGAATTGAGAGGGAGATCCTGACAATGAGTTTGGTGGCTTAACCACATAGAGAGACTGAATAAAATTATTTAGAGTATTGCGTTTTAAAAGAGCACGAGTATGTTCGCATGTCAGAAAGAAGGGCGAGGTAAGGATTGATGCAACTGTTTCCCCCCTTTTCGTCCGTCTTTTAAAGAGCAATACATTCGTCTTCTTTGTACTTCGATATGCGAAATTTCCCGCTGGTTAGTTTTGTACCGGAGAGTCGAAAATATTATATAGTTGAAGTTTTCGTCTTCTTTATTACTGATGTAGAGGATTCCTTTAACCCTTTTCAGAGCAGGTAGATTCGACATTTATCGTGAATTAATAACTTGTACATAGCTGCCACTTCACATCATACGCTTATAATGCAGTAGGTAAACCACGGAAACGAGGATCTCACAGTGCTCTGCTTCATGAGCTTTGATGTATCCATTTGCGTCTGCCAATAATTCTAAACATTAGCATTGAATATTCTTGGTGAGGAAGCATAATACTTATGAATTCACATAATTTTATAGATCCCTAGCCAGAATGACGACCGTTTCATATTAGGACGTGTGACTGTGCAGAAGTTATATGCATTAAATAATTACTTTCTCTCTGCTACACTTCGCAAAACATTAAACATTGATATGTAGAAGAATTTTTCACGACAGGAGCAATTTTTCATGATAGGGGCAGATGCCACCCCATCCGAACCAACAAATAGTAGGGCGGCGAACGAGATAGAACCTTGCAAATGGTATACACGTCATCGTGCACAGACAGCGGTTCTTTTAGTGCGTCTAAGGCACATGACTGGCCATGGGAACTTTAAGAAACACCTACACGTGATGGGTGAAGAGGAAGTAGCCCCTGTGTGTACTATGCAGAAAGTCGGACGAAACTGTACCGCATCTAATCCTCCAATGCGAATCGCTAGAGAGAAAAGACACAGAATATTCAGATCATTATGAACCTGAAGAAATTGTGTCTACTAAGGAATTACTTTTTAAAGCTTTCGCTGCGGGAAACAGTGGGCTAGGATCACTAGTGATTTTGTCTGGCTACGTTAATCAGATCAAGCTTTATACACAACTAATCCGAAGGCGATACGATGTAGTTGATGGTGGTGGTATCGTATCACCTGCATTCTGAGAACACTAGTACTTAAAATATCATTTGATGAAATAGTTACAGTAACCCCATATTTACACTGTTGTACTTCAATATGGATGTAGATAAGAAAAATTCCGTCTTTTGCAGCGAAAGTTTATTTTATTTTTAACCAAACATTCAGCTGCAAAAGACGAAATTTTCCTGAGTACATGGCAGATCTAATTGAAGCAGCAACTGAGGAAAAATAGCTGTAAATATTAAAAATATTAGTATTTTTAATTATCATAATTATGATAAACGTTGTATTGATTTGTAAATGAAAACTGGTTCCAGCGTTTTCGACCTCGAGAATTCCCTCATTGTGGATCTATAAACGGACGAAGGTAAAGAAAGAAGTATGGCAACATTATTCACTCAGGAGTGAAATCAGTATGAAAAGCACCGAAGTTAAAGCGAAATGGTTGCAGGAAACTTGTGAAGGAATCAATAGGAAACGATCACAGGAAGAACAAACTTACCGTACAGAAAACTCAAAAAAATAGCTTTCGGCTAAATTAAAAGCAGGGCGTCAACATTAAGAGTGTCGAAGGAATTCAGCTGTTAACCGTAGAGGAGAGAGATTACAGATGGGAGCAATGTATTGGATACGTCCACGAGGGGAAGTGTCTACCTGCTGACCTGACAGAAGATGAAATGGGTGCCAATTTGCATTCATGTCCCTAACAAGAACGATGCACAGAATAACAGGCAGAAAATTGAGCCGATAGATGACGAATAATTGAGCTTTGTTTGTATTGTGGTCTTCAGTTTGTGAGCTTCATGTTTCTGGCTATAATTGTTCACGGAATAACTGGCATAAAGTTGATGTCCTGATAGATGACGAACAATTAAGGTTTGTTTCTATTGTGGTCTTCAGTCCAAAGACGGGTTGGAGGCACCTCTCCATGGTCCTCTATCCAGTGTAAGCAACTTCATCTCCAAATAACTGCCGGCCGCGGTGGTCTAGCAGTTCTAGGCGCTCAGTCCGGAACCGCGTGACTGCTACTTTCGCAGGTTCGAATCCTGCCTCGGGCATGGCTGTGTGTGATGTCGTTAGGTTAGTTAGATTTAAGTTCTAGGGGACTGAGGACCACAGATGTTAAGTCCCATAGTGCTCAGAGCCAAGTCAAGTCCAAATAACTGCTGCAACTTACATCCTTATGAAACTGCTTACAGTATTCATCTCCTGGTTTCCCTCTACAAATTTCACCCCTCCCCCCCCCTGACGCACACACACACTTACCTCCGCCGAGCCCCCGCCCCCCCTCCCCACCCCCCCCCCCCCGCCATCCACCAACAAATCCACATCCCTCCGGTACTAAACTGGTCATCGCTTGATGACTCTTATCAAGTGATCCCTGCTGCAAGTCTGGAGTTTGCGATACGTGGTTAAGAAAATATCAAGGTTAACATGAGCAAATCGTTAGAGTTATCATAAAAAGAACATTAGTTATTTATCGTAAACAAAGCGAAACAAATGTAGCAAAAAAAACCTGCACCTGTGCTGGAGAATCGGTAGACAGTACGAACTATAAAAATATCTATCGTAAAGGAAAAAAGGCTTGTAAATAGACTAAATATTGTAGTTTTCACCGAAACATAACAGACAGTATTCTGTTTCTCATACATTTCAAAGATTAGAAATGTAATCCGTCTCGAAATCAATGAAAATATGACAAATAATAGCGCTATAAAGGAATGCAACTGAAAATGCGTACGAAGAAATGTTATTAGCACTACATCACTGGTTAAAGCCAGGTACAAAATTTCTTGTCGTAGTTCATGGAGGATAGAGGTTGAAAGAAACAGATGAGTGGTGAGAGATGTCTGTGGAGCTCTGCGATTCATATATTGTCATAGTGGGCACACTGTTTCAAAGCCACAGAGGAAGCTGTTCTGCTCTGAATAGACTGTGAGTCTGTGACACTAGCAACAGTGTTATCAAGAACGGATTGTGGATTTACAAATATTCAGAAACCAAACAGTGAGCTGTAAGATATGTTCATATCTCCGGACATATAAGCACATGGAAAATAAAACAGCAATTTTAAACAGTAGGGTGAAACACTAAAGGAAAAAGAAAAAGTACTGTTATGGTAAACATTTTGAAGACAAAGTGCCTAAAGGAACTCAGAAAGAAAGGTCAGATACGCAATATAAATAACTAGGGCAAGAAACTGGTATAGGCATGCGCATTCAAATACAGAGATTTGTAAACAGGCAGAATATGATGCTGCGGTCGATCACACCTATGTAAGATAACAAGTGTCTGGCGCGGTTGTTAGATCGGTTGCTACTGCTACAATGGCTGGTTATCAAGATTTAAATGAGTTTGGACGTGCTGTTATAGTCGGCGCACGAGTGATGGAACACAGCATCTCCGAGGTAGCAATGAAGTGAGAATTTTCCCGTACGACCATTTCACGAGTGTACCGTGAATATCAGGAATCCGGAAAAACATCGACTCTCCGACTCACGGCCGGAAAAAAGATGTTGCAAGAACGAGGCCAACGACGACTGAAGAGAATCGTTCAACGTGACAGAAGTGCAACCGTTCCGCAAATTCCGCAGATTTAATACCTGGGCCATCAACAAATGTCAGCCAGCGAGCCATTCAACGAAACATCATCGATATGGAGTTTCGGATCCGAAGGCCCACTCGTGTACACTTGATGACTGCACGACACAAAGCTTTACGACTCGCCTGGGCCAGTCAACACCGACATTGGATTGGTGATGACTGGAAACATGTTGCCTGGTCGGACGATTATTGTTTCAAATTGTATCGAGTGGATAGACGTGTACAGATTTGAAGACTACCTCATGAATCCATAGGCCCTGCATGTCAGCAGGTGAGTGTTCAAGCTGGTGGAGGTTCTGCAATGATGTGGGGCGTATGCTGTAGGAGTAATGTGGGAAACTGATACATTTAGATACGGTTCTGACAGGTGACACGTATATAAGCATCGTATTTGGTAGCCTGCATGCATTCATGTTTATTGTGCATTCCGACGAACTTTGGCAATTCCGTCAGGACAATGCGACACCCCACACGTCCAGAATTGCTACAGAGTGACTCCAGGAACACTCTTCTGAGTTTAAACTTTTCCGCTGGCCACCAAAATCCCTAGGCATTAACATTATCAACATATCTGGGATGCATTGCAACGTACTGTTCAGAATGGATTGCCGACCCTTCGTGTTCTTACGGATCTATGGACCCTGTAGGATTCATGGTGTCAATTCGCTCCAGCGCTAGTCCAGACGTTAGTCGAGCCCAAGCCTTGCCGTATTGCGGCACTTCTGCGTGTTCTCGGGGGCCCTACACGATATTAGGCAGGTGTACCAGATTCTTTGGCTTTCAAGTGTAGATCAACACTCGTACGTATGTCAGCTATTTCAGTAAATAATCGTACTTATCTGAGACGTGAGAGAAATAAGAGAATAGAAACGTTGTTATATAAATGTTGAAATATACTTTGATTAGGAAGAAGGTAAATGAAAATGTGAAAGAGAGCAACGCAAATAATTTAAGAAGCAAATTGTCTAAGGAAAATTTGAGGCGATGTGAAAGACGATTAGATATAGTATCTAGGATTGTGTTTAATACGTTAAAGCGCAGTAATTTGTTTTCCTGCTAGTTAAAAAATCATATTTACCCATACCACTTTAGATTCACCGTATTTGATGTGGTAAGCGAAGGAAATTAATGAATTCCGGACCCACAAACGAAGTAGGTCGTTTCCGACTAGTTTCTGCGAGTCATTTCGCGCTTAGCTAATAGTATTTCTGTATCTTTCCGGAGTAGTAGCCGTTTGGGGGAGCCTACGTTATTAGCCATAAGCGGGAGTGGCTCCGGATTTGGCATCATCAAAGTTTGCTTCTTGCTCAACTGATTCGCCGCTGGGGGGCGGCGCCAGCTACAGCGCTCGCTCAGAGCGGGCGGCGCCAATTAAAGTTTCATAAGCCTGAGGGACGCGGCGCTGCCAGCAGGCTCGCCGCTCCGGGCGATAGATTCGTCCCCTGCAGTGGCTGCCGGCGCCCCTGGCGCACCGGCAACCGGGTTGCGCGTCTTCCTCCTTGTAGCTGGTCAATCAAAGAGCTCGCCACTGTCGTTTGCATACTGCATTCAAGGATTAATGTTCATGTAGCTGGTATTTTTCGTTAGCTGTAGTACCATATGTGTTTCAGAATAAGATTTAGTCGTCAGTTGTAAAAATAATGTTATTTCGCTTTGCCGCTCTTGACAAATTGACTTGATATCTCCATAAGCCTACAAAATTAGGGATATAATAAATCTTTAGACCTTGGCTCTACATTTATATAAAGTATAAGAAGTTTATTACAGATACTGGTACTGGTTTAGAAGATGTCAATATGTTCTGTATAGAAGCATAATGCCATAGCATGTTCAAAAACGTACATATTGTATATGATTATTGTAAACACAGACTGACAGATTGATAATGTACAGTAACTGAAACACGCCTATGTACGTGACAAGCTTTCGTGGCAGCAGTAAAAACATACATAAAAGCATATAAAAACTACAACTAAACTGTATATAATACATCTGAAACAACATGGCACAAAGTTTTAATGTATGTAGAAGAAATGGGCTAATTTTCACATTTTGTAAGAGATTCTATGCAGTCAAAATAGAGTCTATTTTTATGCTGTTTGATCATACAGTGTGTACATTTTTGGACGTATTTGGACATATCATGGCATTATGCTTCTTTGAAGAAGATATTGACATCTGCTAAAGCAGTACTAAATACGTTTCGGTAATACACTTCATATATTTGAAAATCTGAATATTGACAACATCCGTAATTTTTTAGGGTCATGAAGATGACAAATCAATTTGTTGAGATTAGTAAATTGAAATAAAATATTATTGCAACTGGCTACTGAATTTTATTCTGAAATTTATGTTTGTGTAAAAAATAAATGCTCTTTTTGTCTCCTTTTATACTAACGCACGATTAGCTCTCGCATAATAACGACTGACTAACTTGTTCTGATGAATAAGGAATTTACAAGTGAGGCGGCAGAGAGGCCTAATTCGCTTAGCGGTTTTTTATGTTAGTGCATATAACACACTGAGGAGACAAAAGTCACGGAATAGCGATATGCACATATGCACATTACGGTAAAACGATGTACACAAGGTATAAAGGGGCAACGCTTTCGTGGAGCTTTCATTCAGTCAGGTGACTCATCTCAAAAGGTTTACGACGCGATTATGGTCGCATGACGGGAATTACCAGATTCTTAACGCTGAATTGTAGTTGAAACTAGGCGCATGGGACATTTTGTTTCGGAAATCGTTAGGGGATTCAATACTCTGAGATCCACAGTGTCAAGAAAATGCCGAGCATACCAGGTTTCAGGCATTACCTATCAACACCGACAGTGCAGTGGCCGACGGCCTTCACTTAACAACCGAGAGCAGCGACGTTAAGGTAAATAAGGACACTGCATGACGTAACCACAGAAATTAATGTGGGACTACGACGGACGTATCCATTATGAGTTTGCGGAAAATTTGGCGTTAATGGGCTATGTCAGAAAACGACTTACGCTAGTGCCATTGCTAACAGAACGACATCGCTTGTAGCTCCTCTTCTCGTCTCGTAACAGTGTCGGTTGGACCCAAGAAGAGTGGGAAACAGTGGCCTAGTCAAATGAGACCCCATTCCAGTTGGTAAGATCTGATGGTATATTTCTAGTGTGGTACAGACCCTCACAGCAATGGTCTCAGGTTTTAAACATGACACTGTGAAAGACGGTGGTGGCTCTGTAATGGTATGGGGTGTATTTACATGGTATGTGTTGGGTCCTCGGGTCCAACGTAAGCAATTATTTAGTGGAAATAGTTATTCTCAGCTAACTGGAGACCATTTCCAGCCATTTATGGTTTCAATGTTCCCATGACAATAAGCCAAGACAGGGGGCCACAACCGTTCACGAATTGTTTGAAAATCGTTCTGGACAATTCGAGTGAATGATTAATCCCATCGAACATTTATGGATCATAATCGAGAGGTCAATTCTTGAACAAAATCCTGCACCGGAAACACGGCTATAGATGCAGCATGGCTCAATATTTGTGCAGAGTTCTTCCAACGACCTGCTGAGTCCTAGCCACCTCGAGCTGCTTCACTACGAAAGGCAAAAGATGGTACGGCACGACATTAACAGGCTTCCCATGACTTAAGTCACCTCAGTGGATACTGCCTGACACGCGGAAGGCGACGAGAAAGCTAACTCAAAATTCAGGAATTGAGAGGATATTTCATGTTATTTCAACGAATACAAAATCGAGTCCAATTTATAAGGAACTTGGCAGGATGAACCCATTGTCCTGAATAGAGGCTTTGATTTGGTTGGAAGGACGTCACAAAACTGATTTTCCTGAGGCAATCTGGGCCAATACTATTATAAGTAGTTTGTTATCCTGGATATTAGCACGCGGACGAAGTTTACGTCCGAGCTGGTCCCATACATGTACTATCGGGTACAGACCTTGGAGTTTAGTGGCCACTAAAGTGCGTCAACATCACCTAAACAGTTCATAGAGGAACGGGCCATGTGTGAGAGAGCAACAACCTGTTGAACATTCACAAGCGTTACTGTATCGTGAAAGGTAAGATAGGAGGAAGCGGGATATTCGTGACCTACCGCAGTGCGCTTAGACTTACGTCCATCACATCCGGTGACTCCCAACACCATGCAGCCAGAAGTAATACCGCTCTGCCTCTCAGTCTGGGATCTGCCTTTCCTGCGATTGGTTTTATGTTGTTGATCCACTTTAAATCTCTCTATGTGCATACTCATAGCTATTTACTAAATGTGACTGCTTCCAGTGGCTATTCTGCAGTCGTGTGATCAGACAATAAAAGATTTTTTTTGCCTATTCATGCTCAGTACATTACCTTTGTGTATTTGACGGTCAACTACCAGTCCCTACAACATCCTGAATTTCGGTTCAGTTTTCTGGCGTTGCGCGTTCTCTGTATACAACAGCATCGTCCTCGAAGAGCCTTATGCAACATCCAACGTTACTCCTGGAGGACAGAATTATAGGCCCCTACTTCATCGATGGAAATATGAATGGTAGGAAGTACACCACATTCCTTCAAAAAACATTAGGTCTGTTACTGGAAGAAATACCTTTAGCAAAAAGAAACAGAATGTGGTATGAACAGGATGGGTGTCCAGCACATTTTTCGCTGATGGCTAGAAACGAGTTGCAGAGACAATTCCCAAATTGATGGATTGGACGCATAGGAGACGTGTCGTGGCCGGCTCGTTTGCCAGACTTGACGCCTCTGGATTGCGGATTCGTAAAAGACATTGTTTATAAAGACGTTCGAGCTACACCTGAAGATACGCGAGAGAGAATTGTCAGAGTATGTGCTTCGACAAGTGCCGATGTGATAAGGAATACCACTCAATCCATGATAAGAAAATTGCTGTACTGCACTGATACCAATGCTCATCACTTCGAACACCTTCTGTAAATGGGCGTTTATGCCACCTTTTTGACCTTCGTTGACCTTCAAAGACCTTACTGTTACACATCATTGGATGCGTCTCGACAGCCGCTGTCAGAAAATAAGTAACAAACTATAGCATCCCATTAAAAAAAAATCATAGTTGACCTTCATATCTCTGAAGCGACCCCCGTTGTCCCATGCAACTTTTGTCCCACAAACTTTTCATCTCCTATCATACTTTCGGAGTTATTCTTGGTTACAACAGTTAGTGACTCACCTTGTGTAGGCGCTGCAGACCGTAATGCCGTATTCTGCCTGCTTGCGTATCTCAGTATTTGAATACGCATGTGTATACCAGTTTCTCTGACGCTTGAATGTATGATAAAATGCTGAAAACAGTAAGATATTGTTTACATTAACTTTTAGCAAATGTCAAAACCTAAAAATCTTAATATGCGTTTTTTAGTGTTTAATTGTGAGAATGGTTTTACTTTTAATGGGTTTACCGAGGTTATGTACATTGAAAAGCAGCATAAATTATATATACTTTTACCGTTGTTAATTTCCTTTACATGAATCACATGAAATCAATACTAGTGTACACTGTATTCATGAAAACCGAACTACTTGGAGGAAATATGCATTCATATGTTGTAATTTTTTTGTCGACAGAGATCATGTTTTGCATAGTAAACATTCGCTAACAGAATAATTTAATATCAGTACGAAATAAGTTACCAAAATTAATGCGTTTCGATTATAATACAGTAAATTGACTTAAGGAATAAAATACGAAATTTGTTTACTAACATGTGGCGTCGTAGACCATAAGTTGTCAGATTTGAAAGAGAGTAGCTTGGATGTTTATAGCTTCTAGACAGATGCCAGTAATAATTGCATATACTTATTTGCACATACACCCCTGGAAATTGAAATAAGAACACCGTGAATTCATTGTCCCAGGAAGGGGAAACTTTATTGACACATTCCTGGGGTCAGATACATCACATGATCACACTGACAGAACCACAGGCACATAGACACAGGCAACAGAGCATGCACAATGTCGGCACTAGTACAGTGTATATCCACCTTTCGCAACAATGCAGGCTGCTATTCTCCCATGGAGACGATCGTAGAGATGCTGGATGTAGTCCTGTGGAACGGCTTGCCATGCCATTTCCACCTGGCGCCTCAGTTGGACCAGCGTTCGTGCTGGACGTGCAGACCGCGTGAGACGACGCTTCATCCAGTCCCAAACATGCTCAATGGGGGACAGATCCGGAGATCTTGCTGGCCAGGGTAGTTGACTTACACCTTCTAGAGCACGTTGGGTGGCACGGGATACATGCGGACGTGCATTGTCCTGTTGGAACAGCAAGTTCCCTTGCCGGTCTAGGAATGGTAGAACTATGGGTTCGATGACGGTTTGGATGTACCGTGCACTATTCAGTGTCCCCTCGACGATCACCAGAGGTGTACAGCCAGTGTAGGAGATCGCTCCCCACACCATGATGCCGGGTGTTGGCCCTGTGTGCCTCGGTCGTATGCTGTCCTGATTGTGGCGCTCATCTTTACGGCGCCAAACACGCATACGACCATTATTGGCACCAAGGCAGAAGCGACTCTCGTCGCTGAAGACGACACGTCTCCATTCGTCCCTCCATTCAAGCCTGTCGCGACACCACTGGAGGCGGGCTGCACGATGTTGGGGCGTGAGCGGAAGACGGCCTAACGGTGTGCGGGACCGTAGCCCAGCTTCATGGAGACGGTTGCGAATGGTCCTCGCCGATACCCCAGGAGCAACAGTGTCCCTAATTTGCTGGGAAGTGGCGGTGCGGTCCCCTACGGCACTGCGTAGGATCCTACGGTCTTGGCGTGCATCCGTGCGTCGCTGCGGTCCGATCCCAGGTCGACGGGCACGTGCACCTTCCGCCGACCACTGGCGACAACATCGATGTACTGTGGAGACCTCACGCCTCACGTGTTGAGCAATTCGGCGGTACGTCCACCCGGCCTCCCGCATGCCCACTATACGCCCTCGCTCAAAGTCCGTCAACTGCACATACGGTTCACGTCCACGCTGTCGCGGCATGCTACCAGTGTTAAAGACTGCGATGGAGGTCCGTATGCCACGGCAAACTGGCTGACACTGACGGCGGCGGTGCACAAATGCTGCGCAGCTAGCGCCATTCGACGGCCAACACCGCGGTTCCTGGTGTGTCCGCTGTGCTGTGCGTGTGATCATTGCTTGTACAGCCCTCTCGCAGTGTCCGGAGCAAGTATGGTGGGTCTGACACACCGGTGTCAATGTGTTCTTTTTTCCATTTCCTGGAGTGTATATACGTTGTAACAGATACAGGAAACAAGCATGTGAAAATCGCGTCTACGGTGTCTCACAACTCAGCGTATACATAGACTGAACCAATAAAACTAAGAAAATGAATGTAAACATACAGGCTGGCGTACGTCTCACTTCTTACAGAACATTAGTTCTACAAAATTTTAATATTGTGAACTGTATTATAAGACTGCAAGGCATCTATGCTGGCATATCCATATTTGAATTCTGCAAGGAGAATTTACGTTACCTGCTGGCATCCGTAACTGTCACACGAGCGCTAGACATAGATTGATGGTATATCGAGTGTCATTTGACACACAATACAATTAATTCTGGGTTGCATAGACAGTTAATTTACCAGCAGCCGTTGTAAAGTACCATTAAGTTATTTTGTCAACAGGATAATGAAAGACCGCATGTTGTCCGTGTTGCCCTTATCTGTATCGATACAGAGGGTGTTCGATTGTTGTCATGGCCAGCAAGTTCTTCATATCTCTCACTCACTGAAAACATGTGGTCGTAGGATGCTGAGAGATTGGCGCGTCTGCACCGTGCAGCCACTGCAGTTAATCAACTCTGGCTCCGAGTTGAAGCATCTTCAAACGGCGTACACATATTATTCAATCTTATTTCGATTCGATAACTAACTGACTTAGCGCGTTGTTATTGGAAGAAGTGGCAGTTAGGTCCGCTAAATACCATACTCTATAATGTCCCGAAGTGCATACAGATTAAATGACGTGTTTTTTGTATATTATATATTACGAAAGAATATGCTGGTGATGCTATTACTGGATGTGTAATGCTGTTCCCACAGCTATATAACAACCTGTGTGCCATCTTGTGCAGCGGATACACCGGACGCACTCAACGCTCTGCATGCAGCAGGCAAACAATATCAGCAGGGATTATTATAAGATCACTACCGATTCCAAATCAGGAAATAAATGGGTCAAGATAACACTACATTTTTTATTAATATAAAAGTACAGTTAATTCATATAATCATGAGAGGTAATAGATTTAAGTGTTAGGAAGGCCTTCCTGACGGTATTTGTCACTTGTACTGAAGTGAAACATGGAACGATAAATAGCTTAGACAGGAAAACAATAGAGGCTTTTGTAATGCGGTGCTACAGAAGAATGCTGAAGATTAGATAGGCAGGTCGCGTAACTGATGAGAAGGCAGTGAAGGAAACTATGGAGACAAGAAATATGTGGCACAACTTGACTTAAAGAAGAGGTTGGCTGATAGGACACATTCAGAGAAAGAAAGCTATCACAGCTAGTGGAAGGAAGTGGGAGGTAAACATCGTAGTGGGATATGAAGAGACGAATACAATAAGCAGATTCAGAAGAACATAAGTTGCAGTTGTTATTTGGAGATGAAGAGGCTTGTGTCGATAGAGTCGCACACACTTCTGAATCAAACCAGTCTTAAGACTGAACACCACAACAACAAATATTATATCCCATTAACTATTGCTTTCAGGAAGCAGAGGTTAAAAACTACGTTAGTCACTTATTTTAACAAAGAGGTGACAAATTTATATCCTGAAACTCAAGATAAATCGTATGCTAATACATTATATTAAACTAACTAAGGCACAAATTGACCCTTGATAGAGTAAAGCAGCGCCAGTGTTGCACTACACCTATGTTCTGGCGAATACTCTGTACGTCTCACACTCATGAGGACTCAGAAAGAAGATTCACATTATCTGTGTTTGTGTGAACCAAACAGGAGCTCACATTGTCCTCCGAGCCACTTTAGCGTTTATTTTTATTTTTGTGTTAACTGCAACTTTCTAAAAGTAATTAAACTCTCCAACTGAGTTGCTGGAACGTAGAACCCCTTTGTCTAAATGCATTGAGTGTAATAACTATTCTCCATTGACAGTCCACTCTCTTTAATGTGCACACCTCCTATGTTCGACGTGGGCGTGCTATAACCACTCACAAACGGTGTATGGCAGCAGTAGCAGTAGCAGTAGAAGGTTTATAAATTGTTTCGGGGACGCGGAAAGCAATGCAGTCATTGTGGCATTGCGGAAACGTACCGAGTTATCTGATATGTAAAAGGGCACGATCCTTTGGGGTCAAAGGTGAAATCATTTCCGAAACGGTTAACTTTGTAAAATGTTCAGTGCCGCCTCTGTTAAAGTATACGATGCATGACAATACAGCGTTATCCAAAACCGGCACAGAGACAAGTGTTGTGCACTACGGGGTATGCCTGATGGGAGTGAACAAAGCCTGCTGAGATGTGTAGGGGCTAGTAGATGTGGAACTGCGGCTGACCGACAAGATGAATCAACAGGCTACCAACAGTATATCCCTCACGACTGTTCAGAGTACTGTGCAGGTTGTTGGTCTCCGCAGCAGGTGCGTTGTTCATCAAACTGCGCTGACTGCTGTTCATCGGCGACGAAGGATGACATTTGAACGCCAATACCGCAACCGGACGTCCACCGTGTGCCGGCAACTTGCCTTTTCAGACAAATCACGTTTTATGCTCCATCGGACAGATGCCCGTCGGTATATACGGCTCCCATTGTCGGAAGAGTCCAGGCCCGAGAAGGCAGCACTGTGGTCTGTGGAATGTTTTCTTAGCATTTCCTGGGTGATTTCTTCGTTCTAGGAGCCACAGTATATCAAAACAAGTATTCATCTATCCTTGCGGACAATATTCTCCCTTACATGCAGTTAGTTTTTCCTCGGCGTGATTGCATCTGCCATTCGGACAATGCAAGTGTGTCGCACAGCTCACAGTGTAAGTGCGTGGTTCGAAGAGCACCAGGATCATTTTACCGTTCTCTGTCGAAAATCTCTGAGACCATCTCGATCGGCCTGTTCACGTCATAGATCCTCAACCGAGAAAAATAACGCAACTGATCACGACACAGGCCTCGGCATAGCTCCACATCCCTGACGGTATCTTCCAGAACGTCAGAACTCTTTTCCTGCATGTCTCTCAGTGGTCCGCACTACAATAGGTGGTTACTGAGGCTTTTGACATGTGGTCACATTAATGTGACTGGACAGTGTTTTAAACTGGACAGACACAGTTCAAATGCCGAGATGTGGTTCGCTCAGTTTGTACCTCAGCAGTTACCTGAGTGTTTAGACTGCCCTGCAAGAATGTGTTGTGGTGTGCAATATAGGGAGTCCAGCGACATTCTGACATTGGCATTCCGTTCTATTATGGCCTCATCCCTGCCCCAGCCTGACCACCCAGCAGATCTGAACTACGAGACCAACCTGTTTCTGGAGGTACGTCCACGATACGTTTATGGTGTGGCCTCATGGGTGAGAAGCTCTTGACCGCCTCCTAGATCATTTTAATTCCCTCCATCCTAGCATCCAGTTCACCATGGAGGTGGAAAGTGAGGGAAAGCTTCCGTTTCTGGAGTTCTGGTGTACAGAAAAGATGATGGGACACTGGGACACTGTGTTTATCGAAAGCCTACTCCCACGGACCATTACCTGCATGCTTCTAGCTGTCATCCATCGTTCCAGCGTACTGGGGTCCAGCGGACGTTGGCGTGGAGAGCTCATGACATTTCAGATGGAGAAAGATTGACACAAGAATTGGGCCATCTTAAGCCTGTGTTCAAGCAGAATGGCTATACAGATAAACAGATCCGTCGAGCTTTCCAGTTTGGACCTTAAGCTGAACCACCAGAAGATACCTGCAAATCGGTGGCTTTTCTACCTTTTGTTGGGAACATTTCCTCGAAGATAGGAAGAATTCTAAAAAGATATCATATCAAAAGTATTTTTCATCCGTCAGCCAAGATTAGAGCGCTTCTTGGCTCTGTTAAGGATGACTTGGGTTTGTGGTAGCCCGGTGTGTACAAGATCCCTTGCCAGTGTGGGAAGGCTTATATTGGTCAGAAAATTCGGACCATTCAGGACCGATGTGTTGATCACCAGCGGCACGCACGGTTGCTTCAACCTGAGAAATCTGCAGTGTTGGAGCACTGTCTCACCGAGGGACATAGAATGCTGTATGACGAGACACAGATGGTTGCCCCTGTATCTCGCTATTGGGGGTGTGTTTTAAAAGAACCCATAGAGATTCGTTTACCTGATAATCTTATTAATAGAGACAAGGGTTACGTTTTTAAGTAAGACTTGGAACCCGGTTTTATCAGACATTGAAAAAACAACGGTGTGTGTTTCGATCGTAGGAATAATTTTTAATTTTTGATAGCGATACCACGATTTCGCCTGTTTCCACCACTGGCGACGCGATATGTCTACTTGCGCTAGAAGGCAGTTACGGCACTTTCTCGCGCACGCGGTGTGTGCATTCTGCGGCCTATATAGGGGCCGCCGCTTGCTCTGAGAAGTCAGTTCCGGCGAGATCGTGTACTAACACTCTCACAAGAAGATGGCGGCCAGTTGAACCGTTGAAATATTGTGTCAAGATGACGTTATGAGGGGACTGATGACCACAGCAGTTGAGTCCCATAGTGCTCAGAGCCATTTGAACCATTTTTTTTTGACGTTATGATCCGGCTGCACACCCGAGAAGAATATTATCAATTATTTCGCCGGGAAAGCCTTCGTAATCACATCGTATGACGTTGTTGGTCTGGAGGTCCCATTCGGCTTCGCCGCCAAGTGCGACTCTTAATTCGGTCGGCACCACATTGGTCGACTTGCGGCCGACGATGAGGATGAGGTGATGATGAGGACAACACAACAACCAGTCCACGAGGGGAGAAAATCTCCGGGAATCGAACCCGGGCCCAGTGCATGGGAAGCAAGCACGTTACCACACAGCTGAGCAGGAGGACTTTCTGAAGTAGCTGCTTCCTCATGTATTTCCGAAATGCAACAAAATGTAAAAAACACAGGTGGCTAGGCATGCACCTGCGCCAGGGCTAAGGCAATGGGCAGAAAAGCAGAACCCCTACACGTAAAGAAACAACGTTTTCAACGGCAAATTATGTTTTTACGGTTCCGTGCCTCGGTCTATAAAAACAACTTGCTTTCTTGTTCGTCTGTCTGTCTGTCTGGCGGCCAGTTGGAAAGCGGATACATTGTGTCAAGATGACGTTATGATCCGGCTACACACCGGAGAAGAATATTATCAATATCATTTGATCATTTCATTTTTCAGTTGAGACACAATATGATTAAAATGATAGCGAGTAGTTTGTGATTTTATCACATTATGAGTCAGTCACAGGCTAAGAGTTATCTTACCGAATTGGATTCTGGTCTGTGAAGCCCACGCTCTTCAGAAACGCCTTATGCCCTGTTGCGAGCTATCCGTTACGCATTTGTGCCGGAATTGCTGTTACTCGTTCAAATGACGTGCAGTAAATGAATAGTCCGCTATTAAGTTAATAAATTCCCTCCAAAGGAAATAAAAGATAGGATCTCCGCGAGGCTAAATGTAAACGCCCAAGGCTGTGAACCGGCGTGTGACCGGCTTTAGTGGTGGCGTGACGCGGCCGTCAGACTGCAGGAAGGCCCTGGGTGGGCCACTTTGGTACGGATCACGGCACGTGGCGTGTCGGACCGCAGCCCGCAGCCCGCAGCCCGGAGGCAAATTGTCCGCCGTGGGCCGGGCTGGGCTGCGGTAGTGGGCGGGCGCGGATCGGGTGTCGGTCGGCAGCCGGTGACCCCAGCCAGCAGCCCCTCCAAGTTCCTACTTTGTCGTCACAACTTGCGGTACAACTTCCTTCTGGGCTGTCATTAACGGACATAAGGGATGCTATTAGCGAGACAGATAGCGGGGGCTTCTGGTAGCTGGGCGGTACTCGATAACCCTGCACTAATTATCCAGCTAAAGGTCTCTACTTTTGGTCATTAAGCTGTACCGTTCCCTTTAACTGTTCACCATCCATCGGACACACATTTACGGGAAGAAAGAAATGCTCAGCAAGTGCAGTCATCTGAAGTATGTACTCTCCGGTGCTGCGAAAAACGTGCACGGCAGGGATGCCGCAGCGAACCTTCTTGCATCGTGGCATGCACTGCAGCAGAATGTTTTCCCTGTAGCGTTAGGGCAAGCACCTACAGTCTCACTGCAGTGTAAAGTGCGGAGGAAAGAGAGCGCTCACTCTTGTTTGGAATCGAAACAACACTTCGCTTCAGAGTGATAACAGGTTATCTCTTTCTAGTGTGTTTTTCCTTGCACGAAACTAATACTGGAGTGATTCTTGAGTTTCTCCCGGCGTATTTGATAATCAAAATATCCACGGGTGTACTGCCGGTCTACAGTGTCCAACAAGCACAATATTTCGGCGATCATACATGTCGCCATCATCAGGTGAACTGACGGACTGAGCTCCTGTGAACGTGCCGGCACGGAGATCCGTACGCTATGGCTGCTCAGAAGGAACTCGGTTCGATCACGGCAGCCGTTTCAATCTTAAATATTTACTGTTTTTTTTCCTTTAGAAGGTAAATACGAACACTGGGTACAGTGCCAAATTTGTGAGGACACGAGGTTTGAGCCCACACATAGCTCAAAAATCTTTAAGGGGGACAAATATGTCATTAAAGGTCAAAATAATATTGAGGCTTAGACCTATTCTGCTCGAAATTTTAATATAATAATTTCGTAATTAATATTTGCTAATTTGACTCAGTTATCTCCCGACACGCTATGTTCTCCTAAGATGTATAATTTTTACTTAATTTAGCTTTACGTTTACAACCATTTGCGAACCAATAAAAACTTTTTGTTACAGAGTTTACTTTTCTACACTTTAGAATTTCATGTTCGATACAACCATCAAAAATTTAAACGAGCAAAAGTGCAAAAGGGGTGGAAAATTATTATTAAAAGTATCAACGAGCGCATATTCTTATCACATGAAATTTGAGAATTCTATTAAGTACTGGTGGCCGAGCGGTTCTAGGTGCTACAGTCTGGAACCACGCGACCGCTACGGTCGCACGTTCGAATCCTGCCTCGGGCATGGATGTGTGTGATGTCCTTAGGTTAGTTAGGTTTAAGTAGTTCTAAGTTCTAGGGGACTTATGACATCAGTAGTTCCATACTGCTCAGAGCCATTTGTTAAGTAATGTATTATAGTAATGAACAGTATGATGAATGTTCCAGTACAACCTTCAGAAAAAATTATAATTCCGAGAAAGCTTAACTTTCCGATACTACCCGACGTTCCCCTTAGTACTACTCTAAAAATATTTTTATGACTGTACACACAAATACGTCACATTACTGAACATGACTGAATTCAGAAGGTGCGAACGACAGAAACACATCAAATCCCCTTACCTTTTCATTGTAGTGATACTTCTGAGGAAAAAATGGGTCAGATTCCTTCTTCTTCTGGCCACAAACTGCGACCAATACTTTTTTGTGACGTCAGCTGCCTGCTGTAGCCATAAAATGCTTTGGATGACAATAAGGCAACAGCTGCTGCAAGAATCAGAAATTTTACTTCAAGGTTTATTGTAGAATTTTTCTCTTGTTATTCAAATACCAATGAACTAGGACTGCGGCGAAGGGGATTATAAATCAAGAATATTTCGAGGAGTTTGCAGTTCCGTTATCGCATTCCATGTCAGAGATGTCTTGCAGTTGTCTCGAAGAAATATTGTGGGATTTACTAATCGTAAGCATGTATCAGGCGCGAGAGCTATGAATTGCAGATCCACCGGGAAGGACTAAAACAGCCACAAGGATACACTCTATTCTGGGACATACTGTAACGAGACACACAGCGCACGAAAGCAAAATTATTGAATTCTCACATGTGACCAAACCTTTATTGGAACAGACATCATTTCGAAAACGTTACTCTTTTCAACTCCTAAGCTAGCGAAGAAATATACTGATAATAATTTCCGGTCGTAAGACAATATATTTTTTGGCCCTGTCTCTTGTATAAGTAGATATTTTTCCTAGTTTCCGTACTGTTAAGAACGTATTGCTGAGAAAGTAAATGAAACAATTAAATGTAATACCGAAATACTCCGAATAACAGTTATAAAGTAAATTTACAGAATTATCCAGCAATGCGTCAGTTGAACTCTTTCAAGTGTTTGGTTGTGAATTCGGGATTACCGCGAATTCTCATTTCGGGGAGGAATGTGCGAAGAAACTACTCTTTTTTGTCAGTATAACAAAGCTATGAAACTATTATTTTCTCTCTTTTTCTCAATGAGTACATCGAAAATGATGTGGCCGTTGCTGTGGAAATTGTCATTATTATCGTTCTTTTTTTACCAATTGAGGTACGGAACCGCAACAATGACGATTTCCACAGTAGCAGAAATATTATAAGATCATTCTTTTGTCCGACGTAAGGTTGAAGTTATTATCACATTACTAAGGTCTGCGGTTCTCTGTTGCTGTAAAAACATTAAGGTTCTAAGTGAGTGCAACTAAAAGATACGGCCATTAATATCACATATTGTGATACTCGGGAACTCAGTCTTCAAAACCTATAGGGTTATAGAGTAGTTCCCACTGACCTAAAATCAAAAAAAAAAAAAAAGGGAAAGTCAAGGTTTGACAGTAGCAATACACAAAAAAATTCCAAAAATAGGTAAATTGCAATTATATTACACAGAAAAATTTTTGTGGCATTACAAACTTACATTGCTTTCGTAAACTGTTAAAAATTTCAGGAACTACTGTAGGAATTTTGATCTGGTTTTCAGTAATAGGTACACGGGTTGTTGAGAAAGTTGTTTTAGATAATTTACAAATATGTCGTGCAAACTGGCTGAGCTAATATGAAATAAAACCAACTGCAGCTGAAGGAACGAGGCGTTTCCAAAAAAAAAAAAATCTTACGCTAAGAACAACACACACACACACACCCATGCCCGAGGGAGGATTCGAACCTCCGGCGGAAGTGACCACGCAATCCGCGACATGGCGCCTAAACCACGCGGCCACTACGCGACGCGGGGCGTTTCCACATCTAGTGGTGATAGCCGTGGAACCGCCCGACTATGGCGCTGACTGTCTATGTCTACAACACTTAGATCACCTGCAATATTTCAAAGCAAGGTAATAGTGGTAACTGATACAGCACTGCGCTCCCGTTTGTTGGGACGTAGTTTCGATATCGCATAAAGTATCCACTGAAGCGTTACGCAGAACAATCAGAGATTTGCGTAACAACAATAACCCTATAGCCAACTGCACAGTTTTCTTCTTAATAGTAATCTTAATAGTAATCTCAAGAGGGACGAGAGCGGAAGAAGTTAATGGTTTTGCATATGCCTGTTAGCACAGTATGTAAACTAACTCCAAAATAAATAAAATAAATGAAAAATTACAACACCAAATACGAAATTACACACAAAATTTAAACTTAAAATTAAAAGTAAAGTCCTGCAAATTCCGGAATCGATCGCATGCCAGTATAGATTTCGATGACAGGCAATAAAACGACCAGATTTTCGATCCCCGGGATGAGTGAACTACTTTGTAAGTATATACATAATTAAGATTTTGCGGAACCCTCGGTGCGCATGTCCTTTTCCTCTTTATATAGACTTTTTTGGGTTCTCACAACATTTTTCCTATTATAATCACAAAGAGTCCTAAAATTAATAATTACACTGTTGGTCATTGAAACTACATCACCAACACGGACAGCAAATAAAGAAATTATATTTGAAACTATGTGATGCCGTAGACCTTTTCAAGACTCCGACATCTATGATGTGCACACGCAGACAGTCTCGACGAATGAAATTAAGTACCAAGACCAGAAATCGAAGTCGAGTGTTCTGCTCATTAGGCAGATGTGCTAACGACTACGACACCCTGGTACATTGGCTTTGCACAATTGCACGGATTACGATACTACAGCTCCCTCCCAAATCCAAATGGCTTTGTCCTTAATCCAAATTCCTATTCACAGCTCAGCTCACTTGGGAATTTGTACTTCGGAAGCAGCTGTAGTAGCGTAGTATGTGCAGCTGTGCAAAGCCACTTTGCTAGTGGGCTGAGGCGTGAATGGGAGTTTGTACTAAGGAGGCAGTCGTATTAGCATAGTCCGTGCATTTGTGGACAGCCACTGTGCTAGGATCGCGGAGGGGTTACCGTATCTACCTAGTGAGCAGGAGATCCGATTTCGAATCCGGCCTCTGACATAAATTTTCATTTGTCACTTAAGTCTGAATACGTACATCATAGGAATTGTACTTATTCTGAGTATACAGTATAGTAGAAGAAACACATGATTCAGTCTGAAGTGATCTGGGGGTACATGTAATGGGAAGTTTAGTACATAGAACTACCTAATTGGCAACAACAGTGGCCATATGACAGCTGGTCGTCGAGTCGCACTGAATTTAGGTAATACATACGCGTAAATCATCCCACACAGCTTCAACTTTGTACCATAGTTAAGAAATCGTGGCGCTGGTGAGTCATAGCCGCAGTTTTCGCCAAAGCATGGTTAAGCGTATTCAGGAGGTGAGAGTAAAAGAAAAGATTACAGGAGAATATGGGCTTGGGACAAGGAATGAGAGAGGAGAAAGACAAACTGAGTTCTGTAACAAGTTTGAGCTAGTAATAGCGAATACTCTGTTGAAGAATCACAAGAGGAGGAGGTATACTTGGAAAAGACTGGGTGATACGGGAAGATTTTAGTTAAACTACATCATGGTCAGGCAGAGATTCCGAAATCAGATACTGGATTGTAAGGCGTACCCAGGAGCAGATATAGACTCAGATCACAATGTAGTAGTGATTAAGAGTAGGCTGAAGTTTAAGACATTAGTCAGGGAGAATCAATACGCAGAGAAGTGGACATGGAAGTACTAACGAATGACGAGATACGGTTGAAGTTCTCTTAGGCTATAGATACAGCAATAAGAAATAGCTCAGTAAGCAGTACAGTTGAAGAGGAGTGGACATATCTAAAAAGGGCCATCACAGAAGTTGGGAAGGAAAACCAGGGTACAAAGAAGGTAGCTGCGAAGAAACCATGGGTAACAGAAGAAATACTTCAATTGATCGATGAAAGGAGGAAGAACAAAAATGTTCCGGGAAACTCAGGAATTCAGAAATACATGTTTCTGAGGAACGAAATAAAAGTTCAGGCAAGCTAAGACGAAATGGCTTCAGGAAAAGTGTGAAGGCATCGAAACAGAAATGATTGTCGGAAGGACAGACTCAGCGTACAGGAAAGTCGAAATAACCTACGTTGACGGTAAAAGGAAGGGTGATAACATTAAGAGTGTAACGGGAATCCCACTGTGAAATGCAGAGGAGAGAACGGATTGCTGGAAAGAACACATTGAAGGCCTCTACGAGGGGCAAGATTTGTCTGATGTGATTGAAGAAGAACAGGAATCGATTTAGAAGAGGTAGGGGATCCAGTATTACAATGAAAATTTAAAAGAGCTTTGGAGGATATAAGATCAAATAAGGCAGAAGGGATAGATAACATTCCATCAGAATTTCTAAAATCATTAGGGGAAGTGGCAACAAAACGACTATTCACAATAGTGTGTAGAATGTATGAGTCTGGCGACACACCATCTGACTTTCGGAAATCATCATCCACACAAATCCGAAGACGGCAAGAGCTGACAAGTGCGAGAATTATTGCACAATCAGCTTAACAGCTCATGCATCCAAGTTTCTTACAAGAACAATATACAGAAGAATGGAAAGGAAATTTGAGGATGCGCTAGATGACGATGAGTTTGGCTTTAGGGGAGGTAAAGACACGAGAGATAATCCTGACATTGCGGTTAATAATGTAAGCAAGACACGTTCATAGGTTTTATCGACCGGGAAAAAGCGTTCGACAATGTAAAATGTTGCAAGACGTTCACAATTCTGAAGAAAGTTGGGGTAAGCTATAGGGAGAGACGGGTCATATACAATTTGTACAAGAGTCAAGAGGGAATATTAAGAGTGGACGAACAAGAACGAAGTGTTCGTATTAAAAAGGGTGTAAGACAAGGATGTAGTTTTTCGCCTCTACTGTTCAATCTGTACATCGAGTAAGCAATGATAGAAATAAAAACATAGGTGCAGGTTTGGAATTAAAATTGAAGGTGAGAGGATATCAGTTATACGTTTCGCTGATGACATTGCTATCTTGAGTGAAAGTGAAGAAGAATTACACGATCTTCTGAACGGAATGAACAGTCTAATGAGTGCAGAGTATAGATTGAAAGTAAATAGAAGAAAGGCGAGAGTAATGAGAAGTAGTAAAAATGAGAACAGCGAGAAACTTAACATCAGGATTGATGGTCATGGAGTACATGAAGTTAAGGAATTCTGCTATCTAGGCGGTAAAATAACCAAAGACGAACGGAGCAAGGAAGACATCAAAAGCAGACTAGCAATCGCAAAATGGCATTCCTGGTCAAGAGAAGTTTACTAATATCAAAAATCGGCCTTAATTTGAGGAAGAAATTTCTGAGAATGTACGTCTGGAGTAGAGCATTGTATGGTAGTGAAATATGGACTGTGGGAAAACCTGATCAGAATAGAATCGAAGCATTTGTGATGTGGTGCTACAGACGAATGTTGCAAATTAGGTGGACTGATAAGGTAAAGAATGAGTAGGTTCTTCGCAAAATAGGAGAAGAAAGTATCATGTGGAAAACACTGATAAGGGGAAGGTTAAAATGGCTCTGAGCACTATGGGACTCAACTGCTGTGGTCATCAGTCCCCTAGAACTTACAACTAGTTAAACCTAACTAACCTAAGGACATTACACACATCCATGCCCGAGGCAGGATTCGAAGCTGCGACCGTAGCATAAGGAGAAGGGACAGGATGACAGGACATCTGTTAAGACATGAGGGAATGACTTCCATGGTACTAGAAGGAGCTGTAGAGGGCAAAATCTGTTGAGGAAGATACAGATTGAAACAAATAATTGAGGACATAGGTTGTAAGTACTACTATGAGATGAAGAGGTTGGCAAAGGTGAGAAGTTCGTGGCGGGCCGTATCAAACCAGTCAGAAGACTGATGATAAAAAAAATAAATCTCTGCATCAAGATAGACCACATCGGCAGGGGCAACAAGTGCTCTACGGTTATCATGCTGAACGATTACGCTCACGGACTTAGTCCTTACCACAGCAGAAATGTAACGTCTGCTTTCCAAATCACCAGCAATGTGAGTCAGAGGTGATGTGATCATTTTGTGTACCCAGTGGCAAAACAGACTATAACGATAGTAGCTGCACCAATATAAAGATGACGGAAGAATTGTGGTATCGTTCGGTCTCCTTGGAGTTTCAATCTGGACACTATACGCGGAACCTATAAAGAATTCGTAGTCCCATTCTTGTACCGATTGTTGCTGTCGGGCGCACCATGTTGCGCACCTCAGTGTCCTGTGGCGATCAGACAAGCAGCGGAAACGATCGCCGTACTGGGTGTACGTGCTGCTTCAAACGTTGTTGCAGTGTCTGTGCAGGTAACTGTATTGAGGCATGTAAACCCACTTTTTGACTCAGAGAATCTACGTGACGTGGCAGCACCCTCACGTGTGGCTAAGCTAACAATACATGTATGCTCCCGATCGTTGGTCGCTTTGCGGCTGTTGCGATCCTTTGTGCTGAGTTTGGTATTGAGCCCATTGATTCAGTGTTTGCGCGATAGTAACGACATCACGACCAACGCGAGCACCTGTACTGCAGAACTACGGATCATGCTGTCGACAACAAACTATCCTGACACTGTAGAATTTTTGAAATTGTGCTCGTCAACGTTATGTCCTTCTGTGTAAGAAGAATATCACCACATTCTCACAAACAACCAAAATGCAAATGCGATTTCTGAATGAGAAACCCAATGGGTAATTATTCCTTATATCTAGTGTTTCCAAAAATTAAGAATAAAATTAACTTTCACGTCAAATGTCACTGCCAAGTAACATGAAAAATCCAGGATGGAATGCAACAATATTAAGAGAAGGAATGTTGCAACTCACCAAATAGCGCAGATGATGACTCGAATATAGGTACAAAAAAACGATTTTCATGCTTAAATCTTTCGGCCAATGGCTTTTATCAACAACAGACGCACATACGGACACACACACACTCACACAAACGCAACTCATACACACGACTGCAGTTTCAGGCAACTGAAATCACACTGCGAGCAGCAGCAACATTACTTGATGGGAGTGGCGACTGGGTGGGGGTAAGGAAGAGGCTGAGGTGGGGAGAGGGAGGGAAAGTATGGTGGGGATGGCAGACAGTGAAATGCTGCAGGTTAGGCGGAGGGCGGCGGAGAGGTAGGGAGTGGAGTTGGGGAAATAGTGGAAAAGGAGAGAAATAAAAAAGATTGTGTGTGGTGGTCGAATGACGGCTGTGTAGCGCTGGAATGGGAGCAGGGAAGGGGCTGGATGGGTGAGGACAGTGATTAACGGAGGTTTGAGGCTTTGGGGTTACAGGTAACTAGGTTGTATTGCAGGTAGAGTTCCCACCTGTGAAATTCAGAAAAGCCGGTGTTGGTGGTCATTCGTAATAGATTGTGTGACAACTGTGTATGGTAGAGCTTGCTCTCCGATGACTGCTTCACATCCTGTGGCATATGGATCCTTCCCACAACACCAGCTTTCCTGAATTGCGCAGGTGAGAACTTTCCCTGCAATACATCCTACGTTCTCATAACCCTCCTGTCCTCAATCTTCGTTAGTCGCTGTCCTCACCCGTCCATCACCTACCCTGCTCCCATTCCAGTACTACACAGCTGTCACTCCATCACCAGACACAGTCTTTTCTTTAAATTCTCTCTATATTTCTCTTTATTTCTCACTGTTTCCCTCCTTGGCACTATCCCCCCCCCCCTCCCCACCTATACTCTGCCTTCCGCCTAACCTGCAGCACTTCACTGTCCGCCATCCTCACCATACTATCCCTCCTCCTCCCTCTGCAGCGTCCTCCTTACCCCACTCAGTCGGCACTCCCATCAACCACTGGTTCTGCTCCTCGCAATGTGGTTTCAGTTGCCTCAGATTGCAGTAGTGTGTGTGAGTTGCCTTTGCGTGAGTGTGTATGTGTGCAAATGTGCGTCTATTGATGAAAATCTTTTTGTACTGCTTACTTGCGACACAGCATCTCCGCTATATGGTGAGTAGCATCTTTCCTTCTCATAATATTGCTAAGTAAGGTAGCTCGACAAAAGTTGGACTGTACTTAGAAATAACTTGTACGTTACAGCATTGAATGTAACTAAAAGAAATACACGATGCGACGAACAAAAATGGTACTCTTGTTCAAAGAAAATAACTACAACTAAGGCATTGCGATTTTTAATGGTCCTCTGGACATTACAAACGCTGGGACATAGTTGTTACTAGATAGTGTGACTACTGTGGACGGCAATGCTTGCTCTCCACCGTGTTCCCAGGGTGGCGAAAGGATTGGTACGGAGTTTTTGCGACAGGGCGTTTCATTCGTACACCAGTGCGGTTAACAGCTGCTATGTGTTCGTTTACACCTGTGGATGTGCTGGAATGTGCTGGAATACATCACCGCAAAGCATCTCGCACGTGCTCTATAGGATTTCAGCGGGGAAAGGGGGAAGCAGTTCGTCGCCGAATGTTTTCTCGTTCCAAGAGTTCCTCCAACTGCGTAGCTCAATAAGCTCACACATTGTCATCCTTAAAACTGAAGTCAGGCCGAGTGCAGCCTTGAAAAGATGCACATAGGGAAGTAGTACAGTATTACCATAACGTTAAGTGGTGATTGTTTTCTTTTCAACGATTTGGAGGTCAACACGCCCACACAACATTATACCTACCCACAGCACAAAATCCGGACCCACAAAACGACCATGTTCGATAATGTTTCTAGGTGCATTACGTCTTCCAAGCTCTCGCTATGTAAGTGTACGTCCAGAATCACTGTTCAGAGTGAACCAGCTCTCATGGGAGAAGAGCAAGGACCCCTCTCCTCTTTGGTGCAGTCCCTCTGCTCTTCGCAAATCTTTGAACTCGTTACACTCACCGCTGAACGTTATTGTGACACTGTTCTCCTTTGAGATGTGCGTTTATTCATGGGTGCATTCAGCCCTGACTTCATTCTTATTGTCGACAATGCTCGACCGCATCGAACAGGACACGTGGAGGACCTCTTGCAACAAGAGGATTTTCTGCGAGTGGACTGCTTCCCCTTCCACCGACTTAAACCTCATCCAGCACGTGTGAGATGCATTGGGGAGACATATCGCACCACGTCCACATGCACCACCGAGCATCCAGCAGTTGGTTCAAATGGTTCAAATGGCTCTGAGCACTATGGGACTTAACATCTGAGGTCAGCAGTCCTCTAGAACGTAGAACTACTTAAACCTAACTAACCTAAGGACATTACACACATCCATCCCCGAGGTAGGATTCGAACCTGCGACCGTAGCGGTCGCGTGATTCCAGACTGAAGCACCTAGAACCGCTCGGCCACCGCGGCCGGCTTCCAGCAGTTGTCAACAGCGTTGGTGGAGTAATGGAGCGTCCTTCCACAAGAACGTAACAATGCCAGTGCTTTGCAGGACTCGCACTGCTTTCCGTGGTGATTCCACACACATTCAGAACCATTCCCCATCGATTTTTACGCCAAGGGGACCATCATGAATCGCGGTGACTTTAGCGACATTTTTGTCTTTGAATATCATTTCTGTTAAATGACATCTTCATTATACAGGCCAGCAGTGCGGGTTATGGGGAGACGTAGTGGAAGCACATTTGTCAAATATGTGAGTGTGATTTATTATGAGAGTAGCTGCGTTTGGAGATAATGCCCGTATTTTACGTGCGTCATTCTCACTTGCCGCAAGCCCAGGTCTGCTCATAGCCGCCAGTATTAACGTGGGTTACTGGCTTCTAAGAGCAGCGGCGCGAACCGCCTGTCCGCCCAAAGCCGCCTGACGCACAAAGTAGCGATATTAATTAAAACCGAAACTCTGTAGGCCGCACAAGCCTGTGCCGGCACTTTATTACCGCCATTATAACGTGGATTACTAACTTTTGCAAGGTGAGTGCGAGACGATCTTAAGAGGAAAATTCTGATTACTAATCGCAACGCGGCACAGATTACTCTCTACTTTTCCCGAACTCTGTACTTAGACAGCAGCGCTATTACTTACTTTGATCTGTAATAAATGATGGCTTTTGAAACACTGCGACTATGTACCTATAGATAAAAAATTGGCCAGGTTCGAGTAGGACTCGCACACAGAGTGATCCGTACAGGCTGAATTATGAGTACTGACTGTTTATCCATTTCGAGAGTCCAGGATACTGACGATTATTGTCTGCTATGGAGATTGAGACTAGCAACATATCCGTCCCACTGATTACAATACTCTCGAGAATGTTGACTCTCGATCATGTTTTAATATCTAATTTGAAGTCGGATAGCAAATCACAAAAAATACGTTTTTCGTGTTATATAATTACAAATTAAGAATTCTCGGATGTTTTTCCCTCTACTTGTACAGTGAAATCTCGCTTCTTGCCAATTCTCATGACTGTAGGTAAGTGAGAAGTACCCCTACAGATTTTGATGACTGAGATTTCGAGTATCAAAGTGTGTGACATAAACTGCTGTATCTTTTTACTGAAATGACAAACTTTTTCACCGCCAAGGGACCACCGACCTCAGTACGTGACTTGAATTTGATATCTAAACTCGTTCCTCAGGAACACGGTTCTTAGCAGTCGGACACACAGACAGATAGACAGACAACAAAGCCATCCTGTGAGGGTTCCGTTTCCACAGATTTCCAGACACGCAGCTCTGAAAATGATCGAAGTTAGAGCATCAGTTAGGTCTCCTGCGCGAGCAAAAATCCATTTAAAGACTTTCATCTTATTTCCTGGTTTTATGTAATCTACGTCTACTGGCATAGAATATCGTCCGTGTTTTTTACTTTGATGTAGTCTTCCTACATATTCGTGAGGTTTGCAGTGTCTCTATTTACAGGTAATATCTTTGTAATGCACTAGTTCTCTGATGATAAAGAGTGGATGTTTTGTTGCGTGTCTGCTTCTTCCTCGGAGACAGGTACACGCAAAGCTTCGTGAATATGGATGACTTCATTACACAGCCACAGATGTCACACTCCATCATATTTGCACTCCGTAGCATTGAAAAGGGGCCTTAATTCCAGAAACTCAATATCGCTAACATATAAATATCAATCGAGTGTAGTAAATATGTTCTTATCTGACAGCGTCTGATTTCAGTTACGAGTATCAAGTGAATGTCTATGACGCACAGGGTGGTCAAATCGTAACAAGTAGAAAATGGATTTTTATTATTATTATTATTTTAATGTTGTGGAACTTTATTTTTCTTCATTAGTCTTCTCGCTTCCTAGTGCAGCCCTCTTAAGTCTGAATTACGCTCTCTTAACTTCATACAGGAACGTTCTTTGTTCATGATCGAACCAACCTTGCAACGCAGAACACATCCTACAGACGACAAGATGGAGATTTTATGGAAGTAGGTGGCCAAACAGTAATGTTGAATAATCAAGAGGAATACGGCTATTGTTTCTATTGTTGTTCCGTCATGAACTATCGAGTTGTCCCTGAGGTTTTTCCAGATATTTCCCTTGCATGATAAGTTATTGGTTCGTTTTAATTCGTCTTGAAATATGTTGTTAATCGTGCGATTCAATGAGAAATGGGAAGAAAATGAAATTAAGAAGCCGAAGACGAACGCTCAGTTTAAGGTGACTGAGAAGAACTAGTGAATTTCTGGTGAAAGAGTCCACGGTTGAACAACCGGGTGTTAGTGTCTAACGGGCACAATATTTCGGCAAGCCACCACTCTGCCATCATCAGTTGTCGGTCATCTGTGCTATGTCTTCGAAAGTATCCGAACACCTGTTATTTGACATCAATATTGTGTGTGTCCACTCTCCGACTTTAGGACTGCTTTAAATCTACATCTACGTGATTACTCTGAAATTCACAATAAAGTGCCCGTGAGAGGGTTCAATGAGCCACCTTCAAGCTGCCTCTACCGTTCCACATTCGAACGGCACGCGGGAAAAACGAGCTCTTAAATTTTTCTGTGCGAGCTCTGATTTCACTTATTTTATTGTAGTGATCATTTCTTCCTATGTAAGTGGATGCCAACAGAATGTTTTCGCAATCGGGGGAGAAAACTGGTGACTCAAATTTCATGAAAAGGTCCCGTCGCAACGAAAATCGCTTTTGTTTTAATGATTGCTACTCCAATTCACGTATCATGTCTGTGACACTATCTCCCCTATTTCACGACAATACAAAACGAGCTGCCCTTCTTTGTACTTTTTCGATGTTATCCGTCAGTCCCACCTGATGCGGATCCCACGCCGCACAGCAATACTCCACGCGCGGTGTAAGCAGTCTCTTTAGTAGACCTGTTGCACGTTCTAAGTGTTGTGCCAATGAATCGCAGTCTTTGGTTTGCTCTACCCACAATATTATCTATGTGATCGTTCCAATTTAGGATATTTGTAGTTGTAACCCCTAAGTATTTAGTTGAATTTACAGCCTTCATATTTGCGTGATTTATCGCGTAACCGAAATTTAGCTGATTTCTTTTAGTACTCATGTGAATAACTTCCCACTTTTCCTTATTCAGGGTCAATTGACACTTTTCGCACCATACAGATATGTTCACTAAATCATTTTGGAAGTCGTTTTGATCATCTGATGACTTTACAAGACGGTAAATGACAGCATCATCTGGAAACAATCTAAGACGGCTTCTCAGACTGTCTCCTATGTCGTTAATAAAGATCAGGAACAATATAGGGCCTATAACACTTCCTTGAGGAACGCCGGATATTAATTCTGTTTTACTCGATGACTTTCCGTCTATTACTACGAACTGTGACCTTTCTGACAAGAAATCAAGAATTCAGTCGTGGAACTGAGGCGATACTCCGTGGCCACGCAGTTTGGTTAGAAGACGCTTGTGAGGAACGGTGTCGAAAGCCTTCTAGAAATCCAAAAATATGGAATCAATTTGACATCCCCTGTTGATAGCACTTATTACGTCATGAGTATAAAGAGCTAGTTGTGTTCCACAAGAACGATATTTTCTGCAACCGTGCTGACTATGTGTCTGAAGATACTTTCAGTCAGGTTTCTGAATGTCTATAGGGGAATGGCAGCCCATTCTTCCTCAAGAGCCGAAAGCAGCGAAGGTAGTGACCTTGGACGCTGGTGTCTGGAGCGAAGTCCACGTTCTGACCCATGATAAATGCGTTCCATTTTCGGGTGGGGACTCTCGTCAGCCCTGTCCGCTTCTCTTATCTTACTTTCCACAAATCATTGCCTCCAAAAGCTCCTTAATGACTGGGTGCTCGGTCATGGTGATACTGTCACCGTCTCAGAACTGTACCTCTACTATGACCGCAATAGACAATGCGCAAAATGGGTTCACATCCTTCCAGATTTAGCCATTTGCTAAGTGCGATAAGAGAACCAAACCCTAACCACGAAACACACTCCCACACCCGATGGCAGGTAACACTCTCCATGCATTCGCCAAGCTCAAACTCTTTCGTCGGACTGCCATAGGATGCAGTGTGATTCATCACTGCAGATCATTTATTTTGAGTGGCCTTGCTTTTTCCACCGCCTCAAGCGTCGTTTAGCAGCGACTAAAATCATGTAACTACACTACTGGCCATTAAAATTGCTACACCAAGAAAAAATGCAGATGATAAACGGGTATTCGTTAGAAAAATATATTATAATAGAACTGACATGTGATTACATTTACACTCAATTTGGGTGCATAAATCCTGAGAAATCAGTGCCCAGAACAACCACCTCTGGCCGTAATAACGGCCTTGATACGCCTGGGCATTGAGTCAAACAGAGCTTGGATGGCATGTACAGATACAGCTTCCCATGCAGCTTCAACTCGATACCAAAGTTCATCAAGAGTAGTGACTGGCGTATTGTGACGAGCCAGTTTCTCGGCCACCATTGACCAGACGTTTTCAATTGGTGAGAGATCTGGGAAATGTGCTGACCAGGGCAGCAGTCCAACATTTGCTGTATGCAGAAAGGCCAGTACAATACCTGCAACATGCGGGCATGTATTATCCTGCTGAAATGTACGGTTTCGCAGGGATCGAATGAAGGGTAGAGCCACGGATCGTAACACATCTGAAATGTAACGTCCGCTGTTCAGAGTGCCGTCAATGCGAACAAGAGATGCCCGAGACGTGTAACCAATGGCACCCCATACCACACGCCAGGTGATACGCCAGTATGGCGATGACGAATGTTAGTTTCCAGTGTGCATTCACCGCGATGTCGCCAAACACGCATGCGACCATCATGATGCTGCGAACAGAACCAGGATTCATCCGAAAAAATGACGTTTTGGCATTCGTGCACCCAGGTTCGTCATTGAGTACACCATCGCAGGCGCTCCTATCTGTGATGCAGCGTCAAGGGTAACCGCAGCCATGGCCTCCGAGTTGATAGTCCATGCTGCTGCAAACGTCGTCCAACTGTTCGTGCAGATGATTGTTGTGTTACAAACGTCCCCATTGTGTACTCAGGGATCGAGACGTGGCTGCACGATCCGTTACAGCCATGCGGATAAGATGCCTGTCATCTTGACTGCTAGTGACACGAGGCCGTTGGGATCCAGCACGGCGTTTCGTATTACCCTCTTGAACCCACCGATTCCATATTCTGCTAACAATCATTGGATCTTGACGAACGCGGGGAGCAATTTGGCGATACGATAAACCACAACCGCGATAGACTACAATTCGACCTTTATCAAAGTCGGAAGGGTGATGGTACGCATTTCTCCTCCTTACACGAGGCATCACATCAACGGTTCACCAGGCAACGCCAGTCAGCTGTTTGTGGACGAGAAATCGGTTGGAAACTTTCCTCATGTCAGCAAGTTGTAGGTTTCGCCACCGGCGCCAACCTTATGTGAATGCTCTGAAAAGCTAATCATTTGCATATCACAGCATCTTCTTCCTGTCGGTTAAATTTCGCGTCTGCAGCACGTCATCTTCGTGGTGTAACAATTTTACTGGCCAGTAGTGTAGCAACGTCATTGTGCTAGTGAGAACGCTGGGGTAGCACTTCGGAATTCGTTTGTATGATTCCTTCCGCTGATATCATGCTTTGTTTCACAACCGTCCTCCGCAGTGCTCAACTGCCCCTGTCCGTCAGTACATGAATTTGCCTGGTCTCGGTTTACCTATGGCTTTTCCTTCCCGTTTTCACTTCAAAGTTGCATCACCAACAATAGACCTGGGTAGCTTTAGAATGGTTACAATGTCCCTACTGGGTTTGTTACTCAAATGACAGTCCACGTTCGAAGTCAATGAGCTCTTGTTTCTGGTTCTCCACTGACAACAGCATACTCCCCGCTGTCTCCTATACCGGCGATTCAGCCTTTCGTGACATCTAGTGGTCAATTTCGAAATTACATAGGAGTGTCCGGACACTTTGGATCATGTAGTGTATACAGAGTGTAACTAACTTCCTCCTACAGACTTTGAGAACGGGTTCCTTAGACCAAAGTAAGGAAAAAATAATCTAGCAGACATTGGCTGTAAAACTCATACCTTAAGAGCTACGAGCACCTTTTCATTTTTGATGCTGTGAAATAAGTCTTTTCGACTTCAGGTTCTTTGACTTCTAATTTTGGGGGAAAGTTGTACGGATCAAAACCAGAACAAAGTGCCTAGTTTACAAGGGCTCTAAAATGAATACCTTAAGACCTATGGACACTTATTTAGTAGAAGACATGTGTTTCACAGTATCGAAGATGGAGAAATGGTCACAGCTCGTGAGGTATTCATTTTAGAGGCCATAGTTCAAATGGCTCTGAGCACTATGGGACTTAACTTCTGAGATCATCAGTCCCCTAGAAGTTAGAACTACTTGAACCTAACTAACCTAAAGGACATCACACACAACCATGCCCAAGGCAGGATTCTAACCTGCGACCGTAGCGGTCGCGCGGTTCCAGACTGTAGAGGTCATGTCTAGTAGACTTTTTTCTGGTTTTGTGTAAGCAACCTGTCCTGTAAATCCGTCCGTGGTTGACAAGACAGCCACACAAATGTTCCGTGTTTGGTACCCTGTACTGCCAGGGAGATTCTACTTGACAAGAGCAGAAATTTAAATGTAGTTTTACGTTCTACTTAGGTGCAGAGCGTTACGTTGCTACGAACGGCAAAGGAAGTCGGTTGTGACGCATACAAAGCAACCATCCAGTCATTCTCCTTAATTGATTTACAGAAGCCAAGAAAAAAGTAAAACCAACGCAAAATGCTGAAAATAACAATAGTATTAATAATATACAAGATTAGGTTTTGGTGATGTAGTGCTGAAAATGTAAACGACTCCAAACTCAGGCATTGGATATTGGATCTCTCTCTTTAACGAAACCGCCGAAAACCACTTTCATGCCCACCGTATATGTGTTTCCCATAGCTAGCACAAATTTGTTCAAGTTTCTTAAGAAATCTAAGTCTGCTTCTTACACAATCCTTGTTTACCAACTCTCTCCGTCAACGGAACTTCATCAGTTGTCTTATTTAAATTTGTGTTTAACTTCGTTTGAATTCTTCTTCAAGCCCAATTTATCTGGTATTTATCTGTATGTTTCGCTCTGTGTAACAATTCCGCGTTCTTGCTTTGTACTGAAACACATACCAAAGGCGGAAATTAAATAAGCAAAATATGCAACCACTACCATTAAATCTTGTAGAGTGTGGCAGAGGGAGATACGTCCATTCACAAATCGAGCGAGCAGGAAACCAATGTTTCCCCTAGAACCCTGAGTTCTGTTATGTTGTCTTCGTAGTCCTTACGCAAGGTGTATGATAATGCTAAAAGGATCGTACTGTAATCTGTCGCTGAAACTAAATCTATACAGGGTGTTTCTGAAGTGATGGTCAATATTCAGTGATATGACTGGAATGATCTTTCGAAACAAATAATCAAATGTTCATATGTATGTGAATTCCTAATGGACAAACTGCTTAAATCATCGGTCCCTAGGCTTACACACTATCTAATCTAACTTAAAGTAACTTATGCTAAGAACAACACAAACACCCATGCCCGAGGGAGTACTCTAATCTCCGGCGGGAGGGACCGCGCAGTCCGTGACATGACGCCTTAAATCGCGCGGCCACGCCGCGCATCTTATTCGAAACCAAAAAAAAAAGTTCGAGTAAACATGGGTCCTAAAACAGATGCCCTAAGAGCTATGAGCACTCCTTGGTCTTCGTTACTGTGAATTAAATCTTTTCTACTGCAAGCTCTCTCCTTTCCATACTTTGGGAAGTGCTAGTATGAATCAAAACAAGAAAAAAAGATCCAGTAAACATGTGCTCTGAAATGTATACTTCAAAAATTATGCGCGCTTGCTCATTAGAAAAGTTGTGTTTCAAAATAGCGAAAAGCAAAGAGCTTGAAGTAAAAGAGATTTGTATCATAGTATCGAAGTTCGAGAATTACTCATAGCTATTAAGGTATGCGTTACAGAGCCCATGTTTACTTGTCTTTTCTTTTGAAATCATCATTTTTGTCATATCACTGAATATTGACCTTCACTTCTGAAACACCCTGTATATCTTTTCGATAGTTACGCGAAAAGGATGTGTTCTTCCCTCCAAGATTTCTTGTTTGAATTCGTAATACCTGAAGTACTCGTTTTGATCGAACTTGCTGGTAACGAATCTAGAGGTACGCATGTGAATTACTTTGATGTCTTCCATTAAGTCGACCTGGTAAAGATCCGGATGATTGTAGCAGTAATCAGCAAATGGTCACGTAAGTGTTCCGCACACGGTCTCTTTTATGGAAGAGCCATAGTTTCCTAGAATTCTACCAATTAAACCGAATGCGACCATTCACTTTCCCTACAAACGACCTTATGTGATCGTTTCATTTCATGTCACTTTTTTACGTTACTAGATAGTCGTTTACCGTGACTGTGAGAAATACCACACCACTATTACTGTGTTCGGCCATTACAGAATTATTTGCTTCGTAAATAAAAACACCTTCTCTTCCCGCAATGTACTTTATTTTCACCGACACGTTTCGCATTTTTGCACTTTAATGCATCATTAGTGGGGTCCATAATGATACAGTTATGATACACTTTTGTATTGTGGGTATTATTCATAGATTATAAAACACAAAAACATGCTTATGTTTCGTAAAAAGAGCGATAGTGGGACATCTATGTGACCAGATGAGGGGAAACATCCATGCCAACTAAAAACAAGAATAACTTAAAAATATGCCTTAAAGTGAAAACAGGCGAAACGAGTCTACGAAAATGAAATACCGTTCAGCAAGGAATGTCGTTTTTATTCACAAAACAAATATGTTTGTGCTTGCGGCGGAGGATGGCCATGCAAACAAACTCATAACCGGATTGTTTTTGCCACTCATCTTCAGTAACTTCTATTTTTTCACACTTAGATCAGGCTGCCATTCATCCCACCAAATAGAATTTCCGTCCAAGTGAGCCGGTACCTTCCCACAGCCACCCAGCGACTAGTTTCCCATACATTACAACGTCATCCGCAAACAGTAACAGTCTGCTGCTCTACTGTCCAATCTGTCAATCAGATCGTTTATATATTTAGTGAACAAGAGAGATCCTTATCACTTCTGTGTGGCAATCCTGACATTAACCTTGCCTCCGATGAATACTCGCCGCTCAAGACAACGTACCGGGTTTTTGATACTTAAATCGTCTTAGAATAACTTAAATATCACAAAAACTCATTCCGACCCTGGAACCTCCGACAACAGTCTCCATTGTGACACCGTGCCAAACGCTTTCCGAAAATCTGGGACAATAGAATCTGCCCTTTGCTCTTCATCCCTGATTCGCAGGATTTTGTGCGAGAGAAGGGCACGCTCAGTTTCGCGTGAGCGATGTTCTCTGTAACAGTGGTGATTCATGTAGAGAAGTTTATATTGAGGGTGCTTTGTCGACGACCACTTGTGCAGGTGCGCTGAAATCAAGAATAACCAAAAAGTTGAACAGCAAATTTATTTCACGTTGACGACATATTAAGAACAAAATTACTGACGGAATTCGTCAACTACAAGCGCAGGTATTATTCATTCTGAAACTCAAAATGCTTTCTGTAGGCCGAGAACAGTTTAGAGATGACGAACCACCAGCTGGCATTGTGACTACGAATCATGATAAAAATATTCTAAAAAATATTGAAAAATTTTCCTTTGTAACGTCACTTACCGATCAACAGAGAACCTGAGTCTCTATATAATGTCATCGTGGACATTGAAACAACGATATTTCAATAAATCCAGGATACAAATGGCCTATCGTTGTATTGAAAGACATTCACAGCCGATACTGAAAAAAATAAAATTAACAAACTACAGTTTGACCAAATAGTACATTATGATCGGAAGGGATTCTCAGAACCAAAGCATTAATCAAAATTACCACATTAGTAACGAGAATAAGCAACGAGAAGCATTGTGAATAAGTGGACAAACAAATAATGAATGTGAGCGAGGTGCTGCTTTGCTTAAGACAATTGGCTGTTAGAAATTGTGCTCGCTTTTGAGAAGAGTAAACCCTCATACGATCGTTTACACTTAGTTTTTGTGGTTTACCTAAGTCGGTTAAGGCAAAAATCAGGCTGGTGCATTTGAAAAAGACGAGGCCGGTTTCAGTTCCCAATACTGTTTTGCTTTTTTCATAACATCGTCATGCGCCCCCCCCCCCCCCCCCCCCCCCCCAGGTCCACCCTCAAGCGATCTTTCTTTCTATTCACGCCACTAATTCTGCACCAGGACACGAAGACGCCCCACAACACTCTGTCTGTTAACCCCTTTCCTGCGTTCTAGTGTTCTCCGTACTCTCCATTTCTCTTCCTATGGGTGTTTTATCAGTTCCGTTAAATGAAATGTGCACTGAAGGAAACCCATTTTCTGTCTGTGGATGAGATGAAAGTACAGTTTATGAACTGCAGTACTAATCTGAGCACTGGAAGATAGGTATTCATCGGTACATAAATAAAGAAGAAGAACGTGCTGGAGGACTAACATGTTTTTTTCTTTTTGCAGCTTTACAATAAGTTCTGTTTCCGACACAAGTGTCCTTCTTAACTGCCACATTTATTATATCTAAAAGCCATCCCACTCGAATTGCAGTCTTCCCGAAGCATATTGCTCTGCAATTGCAACAATCTGAGATCAGAACAGTAATTACAGCATTAGGGGTGACCTGAGTAAAATACGAGTAGCAATTACACACACAAATATGAGTTTCTTCGAGGTCCTGTAGCGCCATGGCCAGCCTTGTGTTAATACTGCTGTGAGCCGTATTAACTCTAAGTTGAGCAGGTTACTGCTAACTGAAATGAATTCTCATATGAGTGCAGCGCCTGTTGCTACAATTGGGAAGTGGGGTTATACTAGACATGGCCTGAACTAGAACAGGAGAGGGAAACATAGGTTGGCTGAACTTCTTGCAGGAAATATACGGGAGGGACACCACACACATCCGTGCCGGAGGCAGGATTCGGTCACGCGGTTCCAGACTGAAGCGCCTAGAACCGCAAGGCCACACTGGCCGGCGGCCATTATCACACAATGCAAGATCCCTGTGGTAACTAGTGTCGGAAGGGCACCCTTTTTAGGTTAGAATCAAGTTTCAGGCACCCTGTTTTGAAAGAAGTCACTATAACAGAAGAGCCCCACAAGAATGCACAGAAAAGTAAGATTAGCTTATTCTACCAAAATATTTGAGAATTAACTAATAAGATAGAAGAGCTTCTTGCCTGCTTGCAAAATTTAGAGGAAATGAAAGACATCCTGTACCTGTCTGAGCACCACATAACCACAGTGTTAGATAAGCTACATATAAAAGATTACAGTCTAACAGCTTATTCATGCAGAAATAATATTGGAAAATAAGGAGTTGTTGCATATATTAAGACAAAACACAAGTACATTTTTTTCTGATCAGCACATAGAAGTGTGTGCTTGTGAATTAATGCTGAAAAACAGTTCACTTTTAATTATAACAGTATAGAGAACAGCAAAGGGAAAATTTGAATTACTTATGAAGAACCTGGATTGCTTACCATGCTAACTGTCTGATTTCAGCAAGCAGTTAATAGTCTGTGGTGACTTCAATGCAGATTTTCTAAAGGAATCTGATAACAAAAATAATTTGGAACCCTTATTTGGATCCTGAAATTTGCTCTTAGTGTTATCTTCCCAGAACAGGTAGATAAAGAGAGTAGGTCCCTAATTGATAATATTTTCTGTGATGAGGCACAAACCAAGAAAATAACTGTTTACCCAGTAACAAATGCTCTCTCTGAGCATGATGTACAGCTAGTCAGGATAAATGACATAGTGCCTTGCAGTGTGGATACACCTCAGTCGAAGTCAGAATCATTAATGACTGCAGGGCAAATGTTTTCAAGAGTAGTTTACATGAAACAACCCGGGATGAAATTCATAAATAACTAAATGCCAACGTAAAATTTAATCTATTCCATAACAAATTACTATCAGTAATTGAAAACAGCTTTCTGCATAAGCTAATCAGAAGGGACATTGAACAACCATTTAAAAAAACCATGAATCACTAATGGTATTAAAGTATCTTGTGGAAGGACAATTTAAACGTATCTTTTGGCAAGAACAAGTAGAGACTCTGCAGTAGTTGCACACTACAAAAACTACTAAAAATTACTAAGAAACGTTATTAAAAAATTCAAGAAACATGCACATAATGTCAGAAATTAATACATCACACCAGATATTACAAGAATTAAATAATATGTTGAGTGGTAGTTAAGATCGGTAAATAAATGGAATAGCAAGCAGCAGCCTCGCCGCCAGAAGACAAAAGTTAGAAGGTATTCGAAGACTGATTTTTACGTACCCGGGTGACTCGTGAGGACGGGAAGGAGACGGCCTCACATCAGCAGTCACCTGTGAGTTGGTGATGAAGATCTGACAGCCAAAGACTGGCAATCTGGAGTCGGTTGTTCGAGTCCAGAACACTGGCCTACCCACGCCGCGCCGCTCAGCTGGCCGACGCACAACACTGACGTACGCGGTTGCATAGAGAAGAGAAACACTGGGACGCCATATCCAAGGTATCACCATCTGATTCACGACTTAGTTCTCAATAATTAAACGGGCCACTTCACGATGCGCATATCCTGTCAACTGGACGAGACGGCGACATGAGATACACATCGCCAGGCGTAACCAGACGCCGCCGCTGCCGATGTAGAAGGCTTTGCAGACGACACAGCAGCAGCTCTCCCAGCCAGAACAATCCATTAAGGAAACAGTTGTACAAAACTTTCAATAAAAGTTATCTTATTTAAAAATGCTGTTTCATTCTACCTCATACCCGAGCCAAGGAAGAACCCACCCTGCCCGAATGTTCTTAAGAGAGAATAAGTAATTTATTTAGTGTTTTTTCACCCTGTCATATGCTTTAGAATCAAATGCCCTTTGCAGTAATGCTCATCCTGACGATTGACTAGCATTAAAAGAGAAAACCCAGTTACAGATAAAAGAGCACCGGTAGGTATTTTCTATGACCCATCCAAAGCATTTGATTGTGTGAATCATAGTATAATCATAAATAAATTGAAGTTTTATGGGATTGATGGTACAGCCAACCAACAGATCATGTCATATTTAACCAAAAGAATGCAGAAAGTTGCAGTAATTAGTAATTCAACCAACAGAATCCAGGGACATAATTCTGACTAATGAGTTATCACTTATGGGGTTCCCCAAGGCTCAATCTTAGGTCCACTACTGTTTCTCATATATGTAAATGATCTACCGTCTAATGTACAATTATCAGAATTAGTTCTTTTTGTAAATGATGCCAGTATTGCAATCACCCTCACTATACATACAGAAAAGGAAGACATGATGAACAAAGTTCTCAAAAGTATTAGTGACTGGTATTCTGCGAATGGCTTCACCTTGAATTTCACAAAGACACATCGTATTCAGTTCTGCCCATCTAGGGGTACTGCACCAGTGAAAAGTATAACACATGGTGATGAAATAATACATAGGATGGAAACTTCAAAATTTTTAGGTATCCATACTGATGAGAATTTAAATTGGCAAAAACACATTTTGGAACTCATAAAACAACTTAGTTCAGCCACATTTGCACTTAGAATCATAGCAAATTTCGGGGAGAGAGAAATCAGTAAGTTGACACATTTTGCTTATTTTCATTCAGTAATGGCATATGAAATAATGTTCTGGGGTAACTCATCTTTAAGGAAGAAGGTCTTCACTACCCAAAAACGTGCTGCAAGAATAATATGTGGTGGTCAAACAAGATCGTCTTGTAGACATCTATTTAAGGGATTTGGCATTTTGACTACTGCTTGTATTGATTCCCTAATGAATTTTGTTGAAAATAATCCACTACAGTTCAAAAGGAAATGAGGTACATAATTACAATACTAGAAAAAAATGACATTCATTACTCTACATTAAGGTTGTCTTTAGCACAGAAACGGGTGCACAACGCTGCAACACAAATTTTTGACAACTTACCCAGTGATATAAATGTCTAACGGACTGCAAGGTAAAATTTGAAAATAAGTTGAAAAAGTTTCTCCTTGACAACTCCTAATCCGTAGAAGAACTACTATGTTTGTAAAATGTAAAAGGTGGTGGGTAGGAATTGATAAATCAATCTGTATATCTTGTTTCCATTTTTGGAAAAAAAATATGGTGATGTTTAGAGTACAAATTAATTTGCAATATGGATGTGAATTGGCTCATTCTACATCAGGACGATTTATGATGCCAAATGATCCAAGCAACATGAAAGTGACAATGCGACAAAAGAGAGACTTATTGAGCCATGTACACAATAACACATCTCAATTATACATGAAATGAATCTGTGACAGAATCAAAGAAAAGTAATTATAGGCAAAATGCAGTCTATTAATCGAATCATTATTGCAACCTTTAAGCATGGTAAGACATTTGAGAATTGTAGACTTATATGCCGCTTACATGGTCAGTGGCGTGTATAGCGTGCAGATAGCGCGGGCTACCTGGGTGACGTAGCCCCAGTAGTGTTTCTCCAGCATCACGTCGCCGGGTGCAGCTCCACCCGTGCAGGCCCGCCAGGCTGTCAGCAGCTCAAGTATGGCGGCACAGGCTGAACCCGCTGAGCGACTTATTATCTTGCAGAGCCAACGCCACCCATCATCTCCAGCCAGAGAGGGCATAATTTGCACCCTGGCTGTCAGTATCACTGACCTGGACATAATCATCAAAAATTATGTGCGTTCTTGATTCTTGCAATAAGCTGTTTCCACTCACTGTTTTGCTTTGCCTTGTGCGAAAGAACCTGTGGTGACCAAACAAGTAATTTTATTTGTCGTCGATAAATGAAGAAGTTGCACCTAGCATAGAATACTATTGTGTGCAAAACATAGTTATTAAGGGTGTCCAAATGAGCTATTTGCTAAATAAACTAATATATGTGGTACACATGTTTTGCACAACATGAGAGAGAGTGCGGTTTTAGGCGGCATGAAGAAGACAGAGAGTATGTTGGATCTTTTGATGAAACTGCTACTTGGTCCAGAGTGGTAGCAGAGTTCTTTAATAAACTAACGGCTGCGCCAGACATGCTCAAGTGGTAGGCACGTCATAGCAGCAAATTCTGATGTAGCCTGCCATGCCGTTTGACGTCTGTTGTGTGCCTGCTCCAAGAGGCACCTACTGCAGTGGAAAACTAAAGACCGCTGACATAGTGTGCAGTGTTAGGAACACGTTAGACGCAAGCCTGCAATATCAGGGAGATGTAGGGTAGACAGCGGCTTGACAGTAACTCAGTCAACGGTGGCACCTGAGCACAACTGCTGAACACAGGCGCCAAAGGTAGGCATCATGCAGGGCTGAAGTCAGCCAGCAGAAGGCACTCAGATGGACGGCACCAGTTCAGCTCCCGGCAGCATCAGAACTAGGCGCACCCTATAGACCCATAGCTGGTGTAGACAGTGTCTAGTGGTAGTTAACAGTTGCATACCAATTGGGGGGGTGGGGTCAGTAGGTGACCCCAAGTTAGGCTAAAACTCCTGTCGTGTTCAGTAGTTTATTTAATACACTCCTGGAAATTGAAATAAGAACACCGTGAATTCATTGTCCCAGGAAGGGGAAACTTTATTGACACATTCCTGGGGTCAGATACATCACATGATCACACTGACAGAACCACAGGCACATAGACACAGGCAACAGAGCATGCACAATGTCGGCACTAGTACAGTGTATATCCACCTTTCGCAACAATGCAGGCTGCTATTCTCCCATGGAGACGATCGTAGAGATGCTGGATGTAGTCCTGTGGAACGGCTTGCCATGCCATTTCCACCTGGCGCCTCAGTTGGACCAGCGTTCGTGCTGGACGTGCGGACCGCGTGAGACGACGCTTCATCCAGTCCCAAACATGCTCAATGGGGGACAGATCCGGAGATCTTGCTGGCCAGGGTAGTTGACTTACACCTTCTAGAGCACTTTGGGTGGCACGGGATACATGCGGACGTGCATTGTCCTGTTGGAACAGCAAGTTCCCTTGCCGGTCTAGGAATGGTAGAACGATGGGTTCGATGACGGTTTGGATGTACCGTACACTATTCAGTGTCCCCTCGACGATCATCAGAGGTGTACGGCCAGTGTAGGAGATCGCTCCCCACACCATGATGCCGGGTGTTGGCCCTGTGTGCCTTGGTCGTATGCAGTCCTGATTGTGGCGCTCACCTGCAAGGCGCCAAACACGCATACGACCATCATTGGCACCAAGGCAGAAGCGACTCTCATCGCTGAAGACGACACGTCTCCATTCGTCCCTCCATTCACGCCTGTCGCGACACCACTGGAGACGGGCTGCACGATGTTGGGGCGTGAGCGGAAGACGGCCTAACGGTGTGCGGAACCGTAACCCAGCTTCATGGAGACGGTTGCGAATGGTCCTCGCCGATACCCCAGGAGCAACAGTGTCCCTAATTTGCTGGGAAGTGGCGGTGCGGTCCCCTACGGTCTTGGCGTGCATCTGTGCGTCGCTGCGGTCCGGTCCCAGGTCGACGGGCACGTGCACCTTCCGCCGACCACTGGCGACAACATCGATGTACTGTGGAGACCTCACGCCCCACGTGTTGAGCAATTCGGCGGTACGTCCACCCGGCCTCCCGCATGCCCACTATACGCCCTCGCTCAAAGTCCGTCAACTGCACATACGGTTCACGTCCACGCTGTCGCGGCATGCTACCAGTGTTAAAGACTGCGATGGAGCTCCGTATGCCACGGCAAACTGGCTGACACTGACGGCGTCGGTGCACAAATGCTGCGCATCTAGCGCCATTCGACGGCCAACACCGCGGTTCCTGGTGTGTCCGCTGTGCCGTGCGTGTGATCATTGCTTGTACAGCCCTCTCGCAGTGTCCGGAGCAAGTATGGTGGGTCTGACACACCTGTGTCAATGTGTTCTTTTTTACATTTCCAGGAGTGTAAATATATGACATTTATCATAATTTTAATTGCTACAATTGACAATAAGAACAGCTTTTGGTTTACACTCATTGAGTTATAGCGATTGTTATAACTGAAGATGTAGCAGGTCAACAGTCACTACTCACAGTCAACCGCTAAGAGTGTGGTGAGTGGAAGGTAATATCTTTGTGGCATTTGAGAGAATGTACAAGAAGATGAAAGTGACAGATGACAAAATTAGAAATTTCCTTGCGAGTTCAGACAATGAATTTAGTGGTGAACTATCCGAAAGCTCAAGCAGTGAAACTGAAGGTTTAGTCATGGAAATTCCAGATCAAGTAGTTTCTGACAGCAGCGATTTGGATGAAAGTGAACAGGGTAAGTATTGATTTTTATTACTTTTTGCACATGTTTTGGAGTATATTAGGATGTGTGTCTCGGTAGAGTGCTTAGTTTGGTAGAGTTCGGTTCTGTTTTCATATTTTTATAGATTTTCAACCAACAAGAAGACGACCCAGGTCGAAAGCACAAATTGATCAACTTGAAAAAGACATGGTGGCCCCGTCAAGTATGATATGTTATAGAAGCCCGTACGTAAATCAAAGGAGGAGGTCTGTTGCTAACGTAATGAGAACCCCGAAAGGAACTAAGCCAGGGATAAAACCTGATGCACCAGGTAGAGCTTTTCTCATGTACTTCGATGATAACATCCTGGATAACATTTTGATGTGTACCAATCAAAAGCTTGGATATCTAAGGGAATCATCTGGATATTTTCATAAATAAATCGAATGCATTTGAAAGGAAAGACATTGTGTCAGCAATTGGAATTGTATTGAAATGTGGAGTCCATAGGCAGAACAAGGACAGTTTATGTGATATATTTAGTAAAGAAAACTTTCCGGTGTACCGAGCTTCATTATCGGAGCGTAGACTGAGGCTCTTACTGAAGTGTTTACGTTTTGATGAAGCTCTAACTCAAGCAGCTAGAAAACAGACCGACAAATTTGCTCATATCAGGGAAATATGGATAATAGTTAGTAAATTTCCTGAGTTTTATAATCCTAGTGAGTCAGTGACAACGGATGAAAAACTTGTGACCTTCCAAGGGCGATGCCCATTCAGGCTATATATTCCAACAAAACCAGGAAAATATGGAATAGAGGTGAACCTGTTATGTGATTCAGAAACGAAATACTGCTTCGCTGCGGATCCCTATGCTGGAAAGCACGCTAATTGCGAAGAATCATGACAGTGACCTTGAAATAGTTAGAAGATTGATTGAAATGTCTAACTTGAAACAATCTGGAAGCTATGTTACCATGGACAGAAAGTTCTCTACCGTTCCACTCGCATCTGATCTTTTGAAAGAGAAAATAACTACTGTTGGTACTATTCGAAGTGACAAACGCGCTGTTCCTACAGAACTCCACCCTGTTTCTTTAAAAAAAAAGCTACATCTACATCTACATCTACATGACTACTCTGCAATTCACATTTAAGTGCTTGGCAGAGGGTTCATCGAACCACAATCATACTATCTCTCTACTATTCCACTCCCGAACAGCGAGCGGGAAAAACGAACACCTAAACCTTTCTGTTCGAGCTCTGATTTTTCTTATTTTATTTTGATGACCATTCCTACCTATGTAGGTTGGGCTCAACAAAATATTTTCGCATTCGGAAGAAAAAGTTGGTGACTGAAATTTCGTAAATAGATCTCGCCGCGACGAAAAACGTCTTTGCTTTAATGACTTCCATCCCAATTCGCGTATCATATCTGCCACACTCTCTCCCCTATTACGTGATAATACAAAACAAGCTGCCCTTTTTTGCACCCTTTAGATGTCCTCCGTCAATCCCACCTGTTAAGAATCCCACACCGCGCACCAATATTCTAACAGAGGACGAACGAGCATAGTGTAAGCTGTCTCTTTAGTGGACTTGTTGCATCTTCTAAGTGTCCTGCCAATGAAACGCAACCTTTGGCTCGCCTTCCCGACAATATTATCTATGTGGTCCTTCCAACTGAAGTTGTTCGTAATTTTAACACCCAGGTACTTAGTTGAATTGACAGCCTTGAGAATTGTACTATTTATCGAGTAATCGAATTCCAACGGAGTTCTTTTGGAACTCATGTGGATCATCTCACACTTTTCGTTATTTAGCGTCAACTGCCACCTGACACACCATACAGCAATCTTTTCTAAATCGCTTTGCAGCTGATACTGGTCTTCGGATGACCTTACTAGACGGTAAATTACAGCATCATCTGCGAACAACCTAAGAGAACTGCTCAGATTGTCACCCAGGTCATTTATATAGATCAGGAACAGTAGAGGTCCCAGGACGCTTCCCTGGGGAACACCTGATATCACTTCAGTTTTACTCGATGATTTGCCGTCTATTACTACGAACTGCGACCTTCCTGACAGGAAATCACGAATCCAGTCGCACAACTGAGACGATACCCCATAGCTCCGCAGCTTGATTAGAAGTCGCTTGTGAGGAACGGTGTCAAAAGTTTTCCGGAAATCTAGAAATACGGAATCAACTTGAGATCCCCTGTCGATAGCGGCCATTACACCAGGAACAATCCGATTTGCCTTTAGTGATGATGCCACTTTAGTCAGTTACGTGCCTAAGAGAGGAAAGGTTGTCACAGTATTGTCAACCCAACATCATGATACGACTGTGACGGAAGAGAAGCCAGACATCATCCTATTCTACAATTGTACAAAGTCAGGAGTGGATACATTCGACAAGTGTGTAAGAACGTACAGCTGCCGTCGAGCAATGCGTTGATGGCTGATGGCGGTGTTTTTCAACTTGATTGACATTGCAGCATACAATTCATATGTTGTATTTCAAGATACACACAAGGAATGGACAAAGAATTAACCGACAAAGAGTTCTGGAAGAAAGAAGTACCTGAAATATATTGTTCGTGAACTTTGTGACCTCAACATGAAAAGACGCTCTCAAAATGCTGTAGGCCTACACTCAAAATACACTACAGCGTTATCACCTTTTGGGTATGAGTGTAATCAAAATCAAGGTGCTGTGAGCAGAGGAAACAACGTTAAGGAGCCGCGACGGAAAGTAACACGTGCAGCTGTGTATTATCTGCCAAAGAAAGGACGCTGTTACTTACGCACCAGAATCAAAGACCGTAAGTACATGAAGGCTTGCACTTCTTGCAGGAAGTATATCTGCCCTGCACACACCAAGAAAGAAGAAGCAGTTCGTATTGTAAAGTGTTCTGAAGTGAATCTGAGTAATCTTTGTAATTGTGAAATTAATACAATTAAATGTAAAAAAACCTATTTATTTTTACTAAAAATCTCCCAGAAACCTTTTCCCAGTAATAATAATCAACATTTTAATCTTCTAATTTGCCAAAATTATGTAAATACATAAGCAAAGTGATTTATCCTAGATAGAGAATGTGTGATGCTTGTGGTGTCAGTCACTTACCCCTCCAATTGGCGTTGGCCAGTGCAAAATACAGCATTGGAATGCAACTGTTAAGCAGGGTGACCCACAACACGCCGACGACTTGTGTGACGTACTCCACAGTGCTTGCTGCAGACGTTGATAGATACTGCACAGCTGCAGCCCTAGTGTGATATTTAGGCTGAGTGGGGTTTGGGGTTGCAGTTTATATACACCTAGGTACAATTTTACAATTACTTCAGTTAACATAGAAAATTTCGATTAATAGAACATAAACATGTAATTTTCTGTAGCCAGAAAGAACTTGAGTAAGAACCGAGCTCAAAATATTCTTTTGATAATAGTGGAACAAGGTCAGATACACAATAATTACAATCTTTCCTTAGGACGGGCTACCGGGCAACAACGCACACCTCAGAATGTCTGCCCTTCTGTCATAATCAGAAAAGACAACAGACAACTCTCAACGCATAAGTACTCTTAACTTACTTTTAGTATCACCAATATAGCTTCTAACTATGCTTTAATCTACTATTACTATCGGCAGACACCAGCTACAAACAACAGTATACATATCCAGAATGAGATTTTCACTCTGCAGCGGAGTGTGCGCTGATGTGAAACTTCCTGGCAGATTAAAACTGTAAAGTTTGGAAGGTAGGAGACGAGATACTGGCAGAAGTAAAGCTGTGAGTACCGGGCGTGAGTCGTGCTTCGGTAGCTCAGATGGTAGAGCACCTGCCCGCGAAAGGCAAAGGTCCCTATTTCGAGTCTCGGTCGGGCACACAGTTTTAATCTGCCAGGAAGTTTCAACAGTATGCATATGTCTGGATAAGTTCTTATTTATTACATATGTGAAAAGTCATAACGTTCCCAGCTCGTGGTCTTGCGGTAGCGTTTTCACTTCCCGTGCACGGGGTCCCGGTTTCGATTCCCGGCGGGGTCAGCGATTATTCCTGCCTCGAGATGAATGGGTGTTGTTGTGTCGTTTCATCATCATCATTCATCATCACCATTATGGTCGGAGGAAGGCAATGGCAAACCACCCCCACTAGGACCTTGCCTAGAACAGCGGTGCGGGTCTCCCGCATCGTCCCCTACGCTCCTCGGAGTATGGGACCTCATCATCATCATCAAAACAATAACAGAATGGAGTCCTAATACACAGGAGTGAACCACTGGTTCAGTCAAATAATTCTATACACACTTAAAACGACTGAGTAATCAGCACATTCACACTCACTGTGACCCCAACCAACTTCTGTTTAATTTGCTTAATTATGCCCAAGGAGTGTAATGACAGTCCTGATATTTATTACAATGCATCCTATGTTGCTTATGAATATTTACGGAATGGCAAGGAGGAGTGGGCCGCAGAGTGCGGCAATTGTCATCATAGGAAAGCTGATCAGGAGCATGGATGATTAGCAAACAATTTAGCACAGTAAACAGAAGATTTAGTTAATTTGTATTTCTCCAAGTGTATGGAGACTCATTACAAATAATTCAGCAAGAAACATAGTCCAGCTGGCAGTGTCAACGAGGAAGAGGCTCTCTGAATTAAAGCATGAACAGTGGTGTAGGAACCATAACTAGGCAGCGCCTGCATAACAACACGTAGCCATATGGCTCCTAGTGCGAGTGGCGCTGTGTGGCTGCTGCCGGCTCTCCTGTACGCGGTGACCTACGGCGTTCTTAGTTCCAATGGAGGCGTGGCACCCCGGGTGTGGTCCCGCATGACCGCTATCGGCATCTGAAGGAAACTGGCAATTCTGTTGCCAGCTTAAAGACGCCGGTAGGCTCGTATCGATACCTTACTGTATGCCGTGCATACCATAAATACTAACAAGTCGTTACTCAGCCCTGGCAGACTTTCAAGGGATGTTGTTTCAGAAGTTAGAACACTAAAATCTCATTCGTACGTACCACTGTGCATCGCTTCACCTACGAAGCCACCAGGCTACCATCATCAGCTGCAAAGGCACAGGTAGTGCTTCTTATGGTCATCAGAAGCCATTACTTCGCCTCCCCTGGAATCGATGTGCATCCTGTCATATAAAGAAGCAAAGACTCCAACAGGTTGTTGTCCACTTGGCAGCTCCCGTCTGCATCGTCCATCGTCTCATCTAGCAACCGTCCCTCCCCCCCCCCCCCCCCCCCCCACACACACACACACCAACTCTTGAGTCCCTTCATATTAGACTTTGCTCAAGATTTACTGCTACATAGCGCACTAGCAACTCACAACTCCACCGTCTCTTCCGGCTTGTACGTTGTACAGGTACAGATTTGACTTCACGGCCCAACTTGAAGCACAACCCGAGCATTCAGCCTCGGCCGCCCCCCTGCCCTCCGCGCCTCCCACTGAGTGTCGTTGATGCGCCGCAAGCACCGATCACGGACGCGGCGCTGGACGTGGCACAGGACACGGCCCTGCCTTCCAGGGGAAGCTGCTGTTGGCGTTCACTGCAGCTGACTGCACGCTGCCCACTGCCGTCCACGCGTCTCCATCTCGACTGTGCGGCCCCCGCATGCAGCGCATAACCTGCTCTGTCCGTGCTCTCGCGTCACATGCGCGACAATGGCTCGAAAGAAATATCTCGATGTGGGCAAAATCGACACAGTGAACTAAGTTCACAGTGGTTTTTCTAGAGTATTTCTATACCAAAAGAAAGACTTTCAGATCTCTAATTCTACGATTCTTTGTTTTTTTTTATTTTTTAAAACCACCAATTGTATTTCCATATTGCCTATATCAGGATTAAAGGGGAAAAACATTAATTCCGTTGCAGCAGCTTTAAGATGTTTTCTTTAACAACGGCTAAATTCACTTTGCTGAGTTTCAATTCCTGAAATCGTTTGGGATAATCTTAGCTCATATTTAAAAGTTTCGTTTATAAATAATGAATATCAGTATCGTAATTATTTTCTTGATGTTGCTTGAACAACTTTGGAAACTGAATCAAAGATTCTCTTTCAGAATCTTGAGCGAAAAGAATTAATGTGATTTCTTCTAACATCGAAAACATTTTTGTTTACTTTTCACAGCAGTTTACGGTTAAGCCCATTTAAATAGGACTTAATATCTATCTTGAAATAAAATAATTAAGGAAACTAAACGATTCAGAATGTTTTCTCTTGATAACCAACGTATCGTGTTATGTAGCAGAAGATCTGCTCGCTCATTATACATGTTCACAAAAAAAAATCTTTAAATTGATGATCATTAATCCATAATAGAGATGAAAACCATCAACTGAAGCACTTCGCAAATTTCTTCTGGAAATGTCTGTGCAAAAAGCACATTCTTGATGAATGATGCAATTGTAAATAAGTATCTCGCGATTAAGGTTTACTTTCAAAATAACAGCAAACCCGTTTCTTAAGCCACTCATGCCTTTCACCCTCTCTGTTGAAACTGAGAGAATCAAGAACTTCGCTGTGAATGAATATCTTCAAATGAAGGGAATGACGCCCGAGGAAAATACAGAGGACATACGGAATACACTGAAGGACGGGGCTCCGTCTTATGTAACTGTGGAAAACGGGGTGTCCAACTTCAAAAGTGGAAGAACGATTGTGGAAGATGCGCCAAGAATTGGAAGGCCTGTCACAGTTACCATTGATGAAACAGTGACTGCAATTCATGATTTTGCAGTATAGTCGAACAACGTTGCAGCACATGGAAACCATATTTGAAATATCCCTTGGGTGTGCTCATATCATTGCTGTGGATATTTTGAGAATGCTGCATTTTTCATCTCGGAGGGTCCCGAAAGACCTAAATGCAGATCAGAGACGGGAGTGTATACAGTTTTGTGAACAAATCGTCCGCCACTTTGAAGACGGCTTTCGTGCAAGGCAAATGACAATAGACGAAACTTAGCTTCTCCACTTTGATACTGAGACAAAGCAACATTGACAACAATGGAAACATCCTTCCTCGCTTACACCCAAAAAATTCCGAGTGCAAAAATCAGCCGGTAAGTTGATGGCATCGGTCTTCTGGGATGCGGAAGGGGTAATTATGGTGGATTATTTGCATAAGGGCGAACTATCAATGCATCATACTATTGCACACTCCGGCGCCGTTTGAGAGAAGAGCTAAAGAAAAAGAGGAGCGGAAAACTGGGGCGCGGAATTCTTTTGGATCAGGAGAACGTACCGGAGCACAAAGCCCTCACAATCCTGAAAACTCTGTGTAACTACGGGTTCGAATTGTTATGTCATCGGCCATATTCTCCAGATTTGGCTGCATCAGACCTTCTTCTTTCTCCAAACCCAAAAAGCGATCTCAAAGATGGACGATTTTACCATGATGTTGCAGTGATTGATGCTGTGAATGCTTGGTTGGACTCGAAATCGAAGACCTTTTTTTTGATTGGTTTGCAGAAGTTACTGAGCGTGTATTAGTGTACGAGGGTATTACAACGAAAAATTAACTGGTACTATAAAATTTCTGTCATTCTTTATTTTTTAACCAAAAATCTTTTCAACCTCCCCCTCGTACATGGGCATTTTGCTCAACTGCTGGGAATGTGCGATTTGACCGAAAAGTTCTTTAACTGCTCGAAAAGTTTGTCTATTGAAGGAGCTGGCAAATAAATAGAAAAAATTTGTTGACAAGTGTAGGAGGCACTTCTTCCACAATGTCACAATTCTCATGGTGTAGCCTCTAGAGATTCGGAACGAAAATATTACAGATCGGTAAGATTCTTCTCTTGTCAAGAACCTGAAAAATATTATCAAACAACATACCTTTTTTTAAGAACTCTATATTTCATGGAATTTTAAATGAAATATTTAAGAGCATATGGCAAAATATCAGGGGGCATGTCAGAGAAATAGAAGAGAAAGAAAGATTGGAATGCGATCAAATGTCCCAGAGACACCGAAGAAATGATTTCTGTATGATGAACTGGCATTCCTGAGACAGTTCAGTAAGAAAGGTAATACCCAAATTTGTTGTTTTTAAGCACACTCCTACCATCTGCTGAAAGTTTTCAATTCTTTGCTTTGGGGAATAAAATTAAACTACCCAAGTCCATAGGAATGATGTTCAGACTGTGCGTTGGAGGATTTCGTTGTTAGTATGTTGATGTTATGACTTGCCGCTATGTGTCGGTACTGTTACGACGACGTGAGACTGAACTGCAACCATTAAGGCCCAAGGAAATGCAGGGTGACCGGCACTCGTTAATGTCATCTGCTTCGTCAATATGTGATTCTGGCTCTAAGACAGAGAGTTGCTTTGGACTCAATTGTTTTGATGCGAAATGCAGTTCCACCTCACACGGCTTGTGAAGTTCCTCTGTTACTCCCGAAAAACATTTGGAAACACCGAATCTTTGGCCAATCGTTCCAAAGTGCACGGTCGTCAAGATCAACAGATTTTAGCCCTTGGTTTTCTGGATCAGGGGCTTCCTGAATGGCACAATTTATCAAAATGACATTAATACATGTTGGAGGTTGCACACGTGCACAGCGAAGGACGAAGCCAATATACCTCCTGAGCTGGTTCGGGTAGCAGGCTACCAGGGGGTTTTAAGGTTGTCGAGGATATACTGAAGTCGTGATCCCAGCGGAACAGACTTACGGAAGAGGACTAAGATGAGTGCCGAGGACAAGGTGCATCTCCTTATCGAAAAAAGATGGACTGTAAAGTTGAAAGCATCCACAGACTACGAAATTAAATTTCTAGAGGTAACTGTGAAGGAAGATAATGTAAATATACTTCTACTGGGGACGTCCCATCCCACCATTTGAACTGAGTCGACAGACAAAAAACACTACAAAAACTGACAAAACCGCAATTACTGGCTTTCAAAAAGATTTATTAGCCACCTTGATTACATTAATTTTTTAAGTGACCAGTTTAACATGAACCAGCCTCAGAACTGTAGATAACAGTAAAATGACTAATAATAAAATGCTCTACGAAATTCAAAATGTTACCATACTATGCCCACAACAAACACCACACGCACTAGAACGTACCTGGATGTATCAGTTACAAGAATAACCTTTCCAGTTATTAATAAATTTACAAGCTACATTACGTAATAAAATAATGGTTTTGTATAATTCATTTTGTTAATGTAACCCATAAGGGTACCACTGATATTTGCCAAATTTGGGAAAAAAACACCCGTACTGAATTTTAAAAAATATGGTTGACTGGTGAGAATGCTGTTCTTGAACATAATTAATTAAATTCAGAATCTGTGGTTGGTAAGGGAAAAAGAGAGTACAAAAACTTTATAAAGTTTTTTTGTAATTTACCAGACGACGGTGTCTCAGTAGGACCGTCTTCGTCGTGGTTCACTTTCTCATGGGTCACTGTTCCGGCGCTGCTGCCGGCTGCTGTGACCGAGCGGTTCTAGGTGCTTCAGTCAGGAACCGCGCTGCTGCATCCTTCTTTGGGCATGAATGAGTGTGATGTCCTTAGGTTAGTTAGGTTTAAGTAGTTCTAAGTCTAGGGGACTGATGTCCTCAGATGTTAAGTCCCATAGTGCTCAGAGCCATTTGAGCCATCCGGTGTTGCTCCGCGAGCCGACCATAGTGCTGTCCGGCCGCCGTCTCTCTGTGTTTTTGTATTTTCAAGCCTCGGAGCCGCCATATCTCATACCACTAGTTGCTCAGGTAAAATCCCTGACAGACTGACAGAGTGAGGATTTGGACCGGTTCCACCACAAGGCAGTGTATAACACCTCTTTCTAAAAAAGGACAGAGGCCAAACACCAGGCTATAAGCATCATGGGCAGCAGCGTAAATGATTTCTAATATACGAACTGATGTTGAGTTAACGAAGCGTTGTGTGATCATTAATCCACCAGATCACTACAGTATCTATTGTGTTAGAAATTCTATTTTTCAGTTGTTTTCGCAGGAAGACGTGTCACCTCGATGAGGCACCGATCCCCTTTGGCGTGAGTTCATTACAAATTTACAATATTCACATTTTCTTATCATATGAGCAGAGTGTGCAGTCACTAAGCGAAGAAGTACGAAATTTTTCAATCAATCATACATCCTAGAGGGGTTATCAAATAACGATACGCAATTCACATTTTCAAAAATTCCATTGGTATACATAATCTGTTGCACCGCTCCCAGCACCAATCCATGACACCAGCAGGCTTCATTCTGGTAAAATTTTGAAACTTTTAGTTGGTGGGGCACACGGGGTAGCCGTGCGGTCTACAGCGTCTTGTCAGGGATTACGCGGCTCCCCCCGTCGGAGGTTCGAGTTCGAGTCCTCCCTCGGGCATGTGTGTGTGTCGTCCTTGGCGTAAGTTAGTTTAAGTTAGATTAAGTAGTTCGTAAGCCTAGGGACCGATGACCTCCGCATATTTGTCGCACAGTCCTTACTACAAATTTCCATTTTTTTTTTTAATTGGCTGGAGCTGTAAGTCAACTCAAAAGTCTTAAGTGAAAAACACATGTTCATCCTGTGTTCATTAGTAGTGAACTTTATATCTAATCCTGTATCTATTATCCTCCTGCACCCTGAAGTCACATATAATCTCCTATTTTAATGTATGGCTGTTACTGGGCTACTATATAAATAACAACAATATATTTTTGTTTTCTTAGTTTTAATTTTTGATAAAACTTTACAGGTGGTATATTTCATACCTGGGGACTCAACTGTTACATAATATATATGAAAGGAGAAAAACACATTATGTACTTCGTAGATTGCAAATTTAAGCTTCAGCTTCAACTAATCTAGTTTTTTGATACCATGCTGTGAAACTTCAAGAAACAGTTGCATTCACTTGTGATGCATAAAAATACATGGCATTCTGCACACCGAAGGTAGGTGAGACCCCTACATCCTGTGAACTTCCATATGAGTTTGCACTTCTGGCGTTTGAACTATTGCTGTTCATCATCTTCATCTCAGTTGATTTCATGTTGTTCAGCACGCCTCTTGAGTAGATCATATTTTGAGGAAGGTCAAGTTTAGAAGGCGTAATACTGCACCATATCCATTCTTGCCCATTTAGTTTGGATAGGACGCTGTCTGTATTCTGCCATGGAGCTGCTATGGTGAAGTCTATAAAATTATATAATATTGTTACTTTCCACTTTTTTCTTCTTCCCCTCTTTGCATACTTCCCTACAACTCCGTCAAATAGATTTAATCCGCCCATAAAAATTATACAGGGTAACCGAGTCTGGCCTGGGGATGCTCACATGTTTTGCATCCTTCTTTAATTTTCAGACAAGCCTGCAAGCAATTAGAGTATAAATATAACCTCAAATATGCTCTTTGTCAACGTAAGAAAATTCTTACTTTTAAAATTTTAGTTTAGGCTAAGTAGTTCAGTCTTTTCCTATAAACTGACATGGCTACAAACGTAATTGTAGTAATAAAGTTACGGGGTATCATGCTTGACACTATGCAGAAAACTGTTCGTTAGTAAAAGCAACATCACTTTCGAGCACTAGATTTTGTGTCATATTTGTTCTAAGACATTTTGGAAACAAGATATAAAAACATACGAAGTTATAGCGATTGATGAAGCTGTTTAATTTACCTTTGTTGTTCCACATGTCGTTGCAGTACAAAATCCACTGGAAGACAACAATGACGCAATTATCAGCAGCTTACTGAGTCTGCATGACGTCGTGTGACAGGGCTACGGGAAGCTGGATGTTCCTTCTGCCATACTGTAGAAAAACTTATAAGAAATGTTGCCACCGTGCACGACTGTTGGTAGTAGAGGTCACGATAATGTACGGTCGCAACAACGTCGTACTCTGGACAGCCAAGTTGCAGTACTGAGAGGGAAGACCATAGTGTTCTGCTTATGGCTCTAGTGCATCATACTGCATCTGCAGCAGCAATTTGAGCAATAGCTGGCACCACAGTGACACAACGAACTGTTACAAATCGTTGACTTCAAGGACAGCTTTGAGTCAAACGCCCTGAAGCGTGCATCCCATTGACCCCAAACCACCGCCCTTTTCGGCTTCAGTAGCATCAAGCGAGAGCTCATTGGAGGGCAGCGTGGAGGTATATTGTGTTTTCTGATGAAAACTGGTTCTGGCTCGGTGCCAGTGATGGCCGTGTGTTGGTTAGAGGGAGACAAGTTGATTACCTGCATCCAACTTGTGTGTGTGCTAGACACACTGGAGTTAAGTTCTGGGGTGTCGTTTCGTATAACAGCAGGAGCCCTCCCGTGGTTATCCCACGACTGCTAAATCATACTTGAGCCTGCTGATGCGACGTGTTGTCGTGATCAGCATTTAAGGGGGTATTTCCCAACAGGATAACTCTCAACCACATACCGCTATTGTAACCCAACATGTTCTAGAGAATGTCGACATATTTAACTTGGCCTCCTCGATCACCAGATCTGACTCCAATCGAACACATGTGGCAGGTCGTCGGCCGAAACTCTAGGGTCATCTAAAAACAGCATTAACAGTCCCTGTATTGACCGACCATATCCAACAGGCATGGAACTCCAACCCACAAACATCCGGCTCCTGTAGAATACAATGCATGTACGTTTGCACGCTTACGTTCAACATTCTGACAGGTACGTCTGTTATTAATGTACCAGCATTTCACATTTGCAATGGCTTATCTCAAGCACACATTAAACAGTGTTCTTACAATGGTGGTCATTTAAATATGTTACCTGGAAAAATATATTTGTGGAATGTCATTGCTCTACATTACTCATTTTTTGTGTTGCGTTTTTCTCCGTCTGTGTATTTTGATATTATTAGATAATCTAAAATTTCCGCATGCGTTTTGGCCTGCAGTGGTCTTATTTCTTCTGTTCGTTGTGCGTTGGTAACATTCCTCCCTATTGTGCTAGGAACAGAATGGATTTGGATCACTAAACCAGAGAGCAGCTCTACAAACCGCGTTCGCCGCACTGCAGTTTTGGTTCACGACGGCTGCTGCAGATGGGACGTAATGGTAGCCTCGGGAACTGCTCGGGCGCCTAAAGTGGAACAGCTAGTCGCAATGCTAACCGCGTGAACAGCAGAGTCTCCTAAAGTGGAACAGGTAGCCCGCACAGGTAAGAGTTCACCTTGGGATCCTGCGCCCATCACAATCAGCATTCATTAAAACGCGCCCCGGTAATAGTCATGTAAAACACCAATCGTTGCCGGAAGTAATTGCATTAGCATGCAAATGGCACGTGTAACGCTGTTACGTCGGCGTAATGGCCCGAGTTAGAGCGCACCCTGCGGTCCCGCCGCGCAGAAGCTTCCCGGCCAATCATTTTGACCCGCCGTCGATTTACATGCGGAATTTCGGAAGGTCAATGCAACTCGGGTGTGTGTTGCCGACAAGCAGTGTACGCAGGCCTTCAGCTCATGGTGAGCGGTGGTATTACTCATCTAAGGCGCAGAATTGTCTTCAGTATCTCTATAATTATCTAGAGAAGGGATGATAAAAATTTTTCAGTTTCAAGGTGTTGCTACATCGTATATCCAACGTAGGGTGACTTCGGTGTAGGAAATGGATTAGTGTGGCATTCGTGTCTTTCGGACGTGGTACGGTAAACACGGGGACGTAAACTAAGGCAGCATTATTACCAAATGCGTCCAAACAGGACATACGTGCTCTTGTTATTCTTTTCTTGCAGAGGTTGAAAAGAACGCTTCAGTTGTAAAATACTTTATTTTCACACGACCGATTTCGGACTGTTATAAGACTATCCTCAGGTGTCGTAGCTGTGTTGTGGTCCTCAAGTGCCGCGTGTACCAGCCGTTGTGTGTTTCCTATGAGAGCAGGCTGGCGAAGGACAACCATCGGATCATGAAGGAAGTATATGGGGCAGCATGCCTCTAGAAAGCCACCGTTGTAGAATGACGCACCAAATTTCGTGCTGGTCGCGATTCGACACAAGACGCCTCTCGATGTGGGCGGCCGGAAGTTAACGCCAACTCGATTGAGAGGCACTCAAGCACACGACCTAATGTCACGATCTTTCCCCACGCGAGTATCACACCTTCGGCGCCTTAAAAAAGGCATTGGTCTGTCAACGATTCTTGTCGGACGAGGAGATGCAGCAGGCAGTTATGAATTTCTTCACGTAGTACGACGAAGTGTCTTACAAAACGGGGATCCTCAGCCTGGTGCGGCGGTGGGTTGTTAGACTCAGTGCTCACGGCGGTTTTCCCTGATTGGCATGCCGATTACATGCTTACACACTATTTAACCTAAATTATCCTAATGACAAACACACACGCCCATGCCCGAGGGAGGACTCGAACCTCCGCCGGGACAAGCCGCACAGTCCAGGACTGCAGCGCTTTAGACCGCTCGGCTAAGACCGCATGGCTGCGCTGCACAGCCTTCTAACCTTATAGACCCCATACTGATTGTGTATGGGGCCGTTTGAAAGATATACATATTACAAGGATATTACGTGGTGCAATTACAATGGCAATTTTATGTCGTCTCCGGTCAGATGGTTTAGTTCTCTAAACTTAGGTTTTAATATTGTTGAATGGAACAGTCTCTTTGAAAATTTTAATGAAGCCATGATTAAAATAAAAAGGGCGAAAGTTTATTTGCAACTTGTACAGAAACCCGACTGCAGTTACCCAGCCGAAGTATAAGAAGAAGAAGCAGCGGTTGAGAAGGGCGTGAGAGAAGATTGTAGCCTATCCCCGACGTTATTCAGTCTGTACATTCAGCAGGAAGTAAATCATGCCAATGAGAAATTCTGAGGGGGGTTTAAGTTCAGGAATGAGAAACAGATTTTCAGGTTTGTTGATTTCGGTGTTATTCTGTCGGAGACAGTAAATGACTTGATAGAGCAGTAGAACGGAATGGACAGTGTCTTGAAAAGAGGTTATAAGATCAAAAAAAGTAAAACGAGCACAATGGAATATAGGGGAATTAAATCAGATGGTGGTGAAGGAATCAGAGCAGCAAATGAGGCACTAAAAGTAATAGATGAGCTTTATTTGTCAACTGAAGTGAGTGACGATTCCAGGAGTATATCGGATACTAAATGCAGACTGGTATAACCCGAAAAGAATTTTTCAAACACAACATATTCTTCAAATAGAAGTTTGTTCTGAAGGTATGTGTCTTGAGTGTAGTCTTGTGTGAAAGTGAAACGTGGATGATAAGTTGTTACAGAAGCAGAGAACGGAGGACTTTGTAATGTACTGCTGCAGACGAAAGCCGCAGATTAGATGGGTAGATAGAGTGACTAGTGAAGAGTTGCTCAATCGGATCGGGGAAACGGAAATATGTGTTACAACATTGTTAAAACAATCGATTTGTTGTTAGGACACGTATCCTGAGGCATGAAGGAATCGATGATTTCGTAATGGATGGAAGTTTGTGTGTGGAGGAAGAGCGGTGGGGGGGGGGGGGGGGGGGTGTTAGAAAGTGCAGGGAGAGACCTAGGGATGAATACAAATGGAAATGGAAATGCCGTGTGGCTAGGGCGTCCCGTCGGGTAAACCGTTCGCCTGGTGCAAGTCTTTCGAGTTGACGCCACTTCGGCGACATGCGTATCGATGGGGATGAAATGATGATGAGAAGGACAACACAACACCCAGTCCCTGGGCGGAGAAAATCTCCAACCCAGCACGGAATCGAACCAGGGCCGTTAGGTATGACATTCCGTCACGCTGACCACCCAGGTACCAGGGGCGGACAGGGATGATACAGAAAGCACGTTTAAATGGGTGTAAGTTGCAGTAGTCATTAGGAGATGAGGATGTGCACAGAATACAGAAGCATCGGGAGCCGCATCAAACCAGTCTTTCTACTGGTCACCACCACCTTTAGTAATCCATATCGTTCATTTATTGCTGCATTTATTTCACTGAGTCGCATTCATAGTAGCAGTGTATTGTGCACACATTAGTTCACAAATTACGTGATCAAAGTTGTTTCCTTATGTTCAACAATGTACAGCAAGTTATATGGGATGTGTCAAAACGATTCGTTCGATGTCACAATTCTAGAACTCGTACTCTATAGGAATGAAGACAGATACTTGGGGTAAACACTTACTGACAAACTACAAATCAATTTTATTTAAGAAAGAAAATAAACGTCTTTTGCGTGATGCAATACAGTTATCTACGTGATATCAAGGGACCTCGAAGCCCATAGTGCGATACCCTATCCGACCGTGCCTTACGGCCGATCAGTTGTAGAGCTATCCCATTATTAAGAAACTGTCTTATTTGCAAGTTATAGTGCGGTGGTGTTCCGTCAGGTTGAAAAAAAATATTTTTGGCTTCATGTTGCAATTGTTAGAAAAAATCAGATGTCCAAAACATTTAGGTATCCTAGAGAGCGAACATGCGAACTAGTAGCACCATGTACTGTCTCACCATGTACTGTCTCTACTGTCAGCCTCATGAACCGTATCCTTGAAGATAGCGCCAAGGTAAATTTTTAGTTTCGTTGCTTAATTTAAAATCTACCCTAAGTTTCTACGTTCATTCACATAGAAGATATCATTCTAAACTTTGTTGCAAAGATAGCATGTAAATACCTAATTGATGAGTCATGATCCAAGGTTGCATGTATGTAACTTTTATTAAAGTACCACAGTAAAGCCAAGCTCCATATTCAATAGAATAACAACAGAATTAAAGTCTATAGTGACATCACTCAGCGGGCCAGAACACTAAACACCTGGTCTAAATTGCAAGATCTCTCCCAATAAGGCCGAAAATAAGTATAATGCAGTTTCTGAGCCGTCTTATAGAAATTTTTACATTAAAATTGAAAAATTCAAAATAGCGTATCCTAAATGGGGGAAATAGCCCGGGAGAAAATTAATGACGTGAATAAAAACTGTTTTCAGAATTCATAATTTTCATGCTAAGCTTTCTTTGAAAACTGCCTCTATTACTGCCTTTATACAGAATATTTAGATATAGAATATGTACATTAGCATAAAAGATTGAAAGGTATAGAAATCTTCTTTTTGTGCTTCCTGTTCTTCATCTTCATTTCAACCTTCATTTGTTCCTCATCGACTTTTGTATTCTCTTTATCATTTCTCAACACCTGATTCCTAGCAATCGTCCACAGTAGGTACAAAGAGGACAGCAGCTGCCGATGACAAAGTTTTCAGTTTCCGCGGAGATGATTTCCACAAAGAAAAAATATGTAATAATAAAACACACTAGATCAAAATAAAATTTATACAGCAAAATCTTATTGATCTAATGTAATGTACTTATTTCATAAAGAGTACGTCTGATATTTGTAATATATTTAAAATTTTTTCACCTTATTGGCTTTCAGGAAGTGCTCATTGAGCCATTTCAATAGTGGACTGTGAGTTACTACCATACGGATGTTAGGGCAACACGACTCCCAGTCACCGAGCGGAGAAAATCTGCGAATGATTACAGATTGGTATAGCTTGTGCTCCTGGAATCTGAGCTATTTTGTTTCTGATTCCTTAGCTTAATAAGAGTGGTTGTTTGCTACATACCTACAGTATGTATATTTGTTTCCATTTTTAAAGTTACATTCTTTTCACTTATAAATGAGAAATACGGAATGAGTACCAGGTCTTTATTGCCAAATAGTGGTTTTGTATTTTATAGATGGACTGAAGATTCATTTCTTCCTCAGATTGTGTTACGTAAATTATGAGCACTATGAGACGGGTTGAAGGTATTGTGCATCTACGGATAATGAAACTGTTCTGTAAGATATCGTGAGGGTTCTTAAATTGTTTACTAAACGTGTGTTTAGGCTTTGCAAGATGTGCGTGCCATTTTTCTAAATAATTCAATTTATAAAGTGTTGCACTTTTCTATGAGAAAAGGCTGTAAGATATTGATAGCATATTGACAATAATGGATGTTTAACGAGTTCTTTAGATGATTATATCCTCATCTTCCCATTTATTCTTTCGTACATATATGTATGACGATGTAAAATTACACCCTGCTTTATTTCATACAATGCTGTGATCTGCTGTGACATGCGTAATATCCAAAATATTTTTTATTCATGTTTTTCACTTATCCTTTGCATTTTGTTATTGAGTCAATGTTACAAATATACCATGTATCGAGTGTCATATGGGCTTCGGCATGGTATGGCTGCTCTTTGGTGTGGAGTAGGATCTCTTACCACCTCTCCAACATCTTTGACGATGTCCATTTTCTTGAGGATTGCTTCTAAGTTTAGTTTTGACTACTGCGTTGTCACGAAATTATGAGACGTTCTACCTTACTTGCCATTAAAATTGCTACACCAAGAAGAATTGCAGATGATAAACGGGTATTCATTGGACAAATATATTATACTATAACTTACATGTGACTACATTTTCACGCAATTTGGGTGCATAGATTCTGAGAAACCAGTACCCAGAACAATCACCTCTGGCCGTAATAACGGCCATGATACGCCTGGCCATTGAGTGAAACAGAGCTTAGATGGCGTGTACAAGTGCAGCTGCCCATGCAGCTTCAACACGATACCACAGGTCATCAAGAGTAGTGACTGGCGTATTGTGACGACCCAAGTGCTCGGCCACCATTGACCAGATGTATCAGTTGGTGAGAGATCTGGAGAATATTCTGGCCAGGGCAGCAGTCGAACATTTTCTGTATCCAGAAACGCCCGTACAGGACCTGCAAACATGCGGTCGTGCATTGTCCTGCTGAAATTTAGGGTTTCGCAGGGATCGAGTGAAGGGTAGAATCACGGGTCGTAACACATCTGAAATGTAACGTCCAGTGTTCAAAGTGCCGTCAATGCAAACAAGAGGTGACAGAGACGTGTAACCAATGTCACCCCATACCGTCACGCCGGGTGATACGCCAGCATAGCGATGACAAATACACGCTTCCAATGTGCGCTAACCGCGATGTCACCAAACACGGATGCGACCATCATGATGCTGTAAACATAACCTGGATTCATCCGAAAAAATGACATTTTGCAATCCGTGCACCCAGGTTCGTCGTCGAGTACACCATCGCTCCTTTCTGTGATGCAGCGTCAAGGATAACCGCAGCCATGGTCTCCGAGCTGCTGCAAACGTCGTCGAACTGTTCGTGCAGAAGGTTCTTGTCCCCATCTGTTGACTCAGGGATCGAGACGCGGCTGCACTATCCATTACAGCCATGCGGATAAGATGCCTGTCATCTCGACTGCTAGTGATACGAGGCCGTTGGGATCCAGCACGGCGTTCCATATTACCCTCCTAAACCCATCGATTCCATATTCTGCTAACAGTCACGAGATCTCGACCAATGCGAGCAGCAACGTCACGATATGATAAACCGCAATCGCGATAGGCTACAATCCGACCTTTATCATAGTCGGAAACGTGATGGTACGCATTTCTCCTCCTTACACGAGGCATCACAACAATGTTTCACCAGGCAACGCTGGTCAACTACTGTTTGTCTTTGATAAATCAGCACGTTGTAGGTGTCGCCACCGGCGCCAACCTTGTGTGAATGCTCTGAAAAGTTAATCATTTGCATATCACAGCATCTTCTTCCTGTCGGTTAAATTTTGCGTCTTTAGAACGTCATCTTCATGGTGTAGCAACAATAATGGCCAATAGTGTATTTACCTTTTAATTTGATTTTAATGAAGTGATCAGCTTGTGCCGTGATAATTGATTATGCTTATGAGATGGCCGGCCGGTGTGGCCGAGCGGTTCTAGGCGCAACAGTTTGGAACCGTGCGACCACTACGGTCGCAGGTTCGAATCCTGCCTCGGGCGTGGATGTGTGTGATATCCTTAGGTTAGTTAGGTTTAAGTAGTTCTAAGTTGTAGGGGACTGATGACCTCAGAAGTTAAGTCCCATATTGCTCAGAGGCATTTGAACCATTTTGCTTATGAGTTGTATCACATTCGTTTAAGATTTCAAATGGTAAGTTCTCAATAAATTGTGTATGAGGCCTTCTGTATTCACGACTGTCTTTGTGATGACGCTCTGGGCCTTATTTTGGTTTTCTATCGTATGCAGACGGCAGTAGATAGTCTCTTAACGATACAAAGGGTAGAAATGGCTCTGAGCACTAAGGGACTTAACATCTATGGTCATCAGTCCCCTAGAACTTAGAACTACTTAAACCTAACTAACGTAAGGACATCACACAACACCCAGTCATCCCGAGGCAGAGAAAATCCCTGACCCCGCCGGGAATCGAACAGTCTCTCAACGACTAAAATGATATGTGTAGTAAAGTTTGGAGTAGTACAGCTGTGTGCAGTCATGAGTTTTCAACGTTACCTAAGAGCTACAAATCATTGCCTCCTTAAAATCCTAAAAATAAACTCATAACTTTCGGTACAGGACAAACATTCTTTGTTGAATTATTACGCATCGTTCAGTTCTGCACTGTTAATGTAACAAAATTTATTACTGTTCTTGAATTACAATAATACATACACTATCCGATCAAAAGTATCTGGACACCCTTATGAAATGCGGAACTGACGATTCGATGTCTTGAGAGGTAGACCCGCTAGTAAAAACGGTGGCTAGGAGTTTTGTGTTACTAGTAGAGTAGCAGTAACAGCAGAGTGAGTCACTAGGGAGAGCTCATTGACTTCGACAGCTAACTAGTCACTAGACGTTACTGAGTAAAAAGTCCACCGAGTTCATTACAACTCTTCTAAAGCTGCCATAGTCCACTGTTGGTGAGATAAAATTCAAGCGGAAACGCAAAGCAGCAACCATGGCTAAGCCAAGACGAGGCAGATCTTATGTACCTGCGGACAGAGGCCGTCAAGAATTGTGGATGGCGGTTGTAAAAAAACGCACGCAGTCAGCGAGTAACACCGAAAATGCAGATATAATAGCTTCTGCACCATCCAAAATTTTTCGCCATTTAATATCCATTGATAACTTGTACTGTACCGCTAATTCTGAATCTGGATGTTCTAATACACGAACTACACTATAGACCCAGAGAAACACACCTGCCTAATGTCGTGTAGGGCAACCACGAGCGCGCAGAAGTGCCGCAATCCGACGTGGTATGGAGTCGACTAAGGTCTGAAATGGTGCTGGAGGGAATTGACAGAATGAATCCTGCAGGGATGTACGAGCACGTTGCAAGGCATCCCAGATATGCTCAATAATGTTCATGTCTGGAGAGTTTGGTGGCTAGCGGAAATGTTTAAAGTCAGACGAGTATTTCTAGAGCCAGTTTGTAGCAATTCTCGGCGTGTGGGGTGCCACATAGTCCTGCTGGAACTGCCCAAGTCCGTAGTAATGCACAACGGACGTGAATGGATGCAGGTGATCACACAGGATGCTTACGTACGTGTCACCTGTCAGAGTCGTATCTGGACGTATCAGAGGTTTAATATCCCTCCCACTGTTCACACCCCACACCATTACATAGCCTCCACCACCATGAACATTCTCCTGCTAACATGCAGGGTCCGTGGATTCGTGAGGTTGTCTCCGTAACCATATACGTCCCTCCGCTGGATAGTATCTGAAACGAGACTCGTCCGACCAGGCAACATGTTTCCTTAAACTCATCAACAGTCCAATGTCCGCCCCTGGTAGGTAAGTGGTTAGCGCGACCGAATGTCATACCTAACGGTCTGGGTTCGGTTCCCGACTGGGTCGGAGATTTTTGTCCGCTCGGGGACTTGGTGTTGTGTTGTCCTTATCATCATCATTTCATCCCCGTCGACACGCAAGTCGCTGGAGTCAACTCGAAAGACTTGTATCAGGTGACCGGTCTACCCGACGGGAGTCCCTAGCCACACGGCATTTCCACTTTTATCAGTCCAATGTCGGTGCTGACGTGCCCAGGCGAGGCATAAAGCCTTTTGTCGGCTCCGAAAGCCCACATCGATGACGTTTCGTTGAATGGTTCAAACGCTGCCACTTGTTGATGCCCCATCATTGAAATCTGCTGTAGTTTTCGGAAGAGTTGCACTTCTGTCATGTTTAAAGATTCTCTTCAGTCGTCGTTGGTCCCGTTCTTTCAGGATCTTTTTCCGACAGCAGCGATGTCGGAAATTTGATGTTTTACTGGTTTCCTAATATTCACGGTACACTCGTGAAATGGTCGTACGGGAAAAAACCTCAATTCATTTCTACCTCGGAGATCCTGTGTCTCATCGCCCGTGCGCCGACTCTAACAGCACGTACAAGCTCATTTAACTGCTAGGTAGTAGCCAAGGGAACTTTATTTTAATGTATTGACAGCAGCCGGCCGCTGTGGTCTTGCGGTTGTAGGCGCTGCAGTCCGGAACCACGGGACTGCTACGGCCGCAGGTTCGAATCCTGCCTCGGGCATGGATGTGTGTGATGTCCTTAGGTTAGTTAGGTTTAAGTAGTTCTAAGTTCTAGGGGACTGATGACCTAAGATGTTAAGTCCCATAGGGCTCAGAGCAATTTTTATCGACAGCAACGACGAAATGGCTGAGCTGTGCCGTTGTTTATTTTTGCATATGGAGAGTGTCTGTCGCCTTGTGAGCAGAGGGGAAGCAGAGAAACTTCAGTGATGAGAAAGTTCGGAAGTGTTTGTTGCGCGGAACTAGGATCGCGCAAGTGTAGGCTCACCCAATTCTTTAAACCCCAAGTATTGAGTGCACGCTAGGAGTGAACAGGCGGAGGAGGCTGTAGATCTGACTACTGTCCGTGGCTCTGGAGGCGACTCTTGGTTCTCAACCAGCAGCACAGCAACAGCGGCAACTCAGCATCGTCGTCGGCTGCATGCCTCCCACACACCTACTACATCGTAATATTATTAACTAATATTGTACAGCCATTACCCTGTGGCATTTCTTTCACAAACTGTAACAATTTTCCTCAGTAGTAACCTGCAATAGTTGAAACTTGTAGGGCACTTGCGTTGTGATTTTCCTCCACAGAAAGTATTACCAACCGGAGTCTCTATCACTTCCGTGCAATCACCGGGTGTCGTAAAAATATGAAACTGTTTAACAAAGTACTGCCTCAGTAACCGTACATTCTTGTATTCCGTAACAGAAGCTTCACTAATTTCCAATTTTGAGTAGTAACTTCAGTGATTTAAACAAACGTAAAATTTCTCTGGCAAAACTAATAACTAAAGGTACAGCACAAATTAATAGTGAGTAGTTTCAGTTATTCTGCGTTGGGCTTAGCGAGGAACTACTGCTGCCTTCGTCTGTGTTTTATTGCTGTTGTATTAAAAGTAAAATCATTTGCTCGTTTGCTTAAAGAGAATTCAATTCAATTTTTCAATAATCTAAAGCAAGTTTCTTGCCTTTTCTTAAATGTTGCACACTGGTCTCGCATTCGGGAGGACGACGGTTCAATCCCGCGTCCGGCCATCCGGATTTAGGTTTTCCGTGATTTCCCTAAATTGCTCCAGGCAAATGCCGGGACGGTTCCTATGAAAGGGCACGGCCGACTTCCTTCCCCGTCCTTCCATTATCTCATGAGACCGATGGCCTCGCTGTCTGGTCTCCTCACCCAAAAAACCCAATCCTAAATGATGCATTACGTTACGCTGAGATTGCTGAAAGTCCTTTTCTTACGCAACACAGTTTCTGTTACAGCCAATCATTTATTTAACCAACAACTTCATTTAACCTTACTTTCAAATTTAATATTTCAGAATAAGTATCTGCAGGCTCAGTGCTTTCTGATTCACTTTTTTTCTCTTGAATTGTTGTGTTGTGGAAAAGCGTAAAAACTTCTTAATGCCAAGTCAGGGATTACTTGCTTGGTTTTGTTTACTATTATCTTTCTTAGGATTTTGTATATTCATTGACCTAGTAGGCTGGTGACCGTTTAATTATCCTTTTTTTGCTAATCAGTATTTCCTTTATATTAAATATTACATTGTACCCTTTTCCCCCTTGTGTGGGTCGTGAGCGTTTGTACTAAATTTACACCCATTTCAGAATTATCGTCGGTATTTAGAGGAAACATGGACGATAAATAGTTTAGACAAGAAGACAATAGAAGCTTTCGAAATTTGCTGCTACAGAACAATGATGAAGATTAGATGGGTAGATCACATAACTAATGAGGAGGTACTAAATAGAGTTGGGGAGAAGAGAAATTTGTGGCACAACTTGACTAGAAGAATGAATTGGTTAGTAGGACATGTTCTGAGGCATCAATTTAGTGTTGGAAGGTAGTGTGGAGGGTAAAAATCTTAGAGGGAGACCTAGAGATGAATACACTAAGCAGATTCAGAAGGATGTAGGTTGCAGTAGGTACCTGGAGATGAAGACGCTTGCACAGGATAGAGTAGCATGAAGAGCTGCATCAAACCAGTCTCTGGACTGAAGACCACCACAACAACAACAACATTTAGATGAGGTTTATAATGGATCCTTCCTTCAGAACGGTTTGTTGCACACTTTCCTCCAACTAACCGGCATCACACACTCTAAAATTTGATTAGGCAAATGCGATCACGATCAGTTACATCGCAATCCAGTAGGCCGATTTGGGAGGGACGCTACTAAGCGAAAGGAAACACTAGTGAGTTTCAAAGTACCCACCCTCATCAGTCCAGCTAGAACAATGACTGTTCGCAGGAGTTCAGTGGTCCAGCAGCTCCTCATAAAAGCACGCAATTCTGCCAAGCGACGCTGGAGGTGATGGAAAGAGAGATGCCGCTGGACACTGGATCACCAAAAACTGATGATTTGGAGTGATTAACGACGTTGTACACTGTGTAAGTCCTTATGAGCAACAACTGCCATCATTTGTGGTTCAAACAGTAGCGTACGGATGTGGTTTTGCTGCGGTATGGGGTGTTTTTTGACATCAGAATGTGGTCCTTTTATTTGCACTCACAAAAACGCTAAAAGCCGAAGGATATGAACACATTTCTCAGCATTGTGTACTGCATTGAGTAGGGAAACATATCAAGGGCTATCAGTTGTTTGTATCAGCAATCAGCACGACAATGCACAGTCATAAGGCAGCATCTGTGAGGCACTGTTTTGTTGCTAGTAACATTACTGAAGTGGACTGCCCTGTCCAGCGTCCATACGTGAATCCAACAGAACCCATCTGGAACGTTGTCAAATCAGACGATGCTGAGGGAATTATGTAGATTAGGAAACGAGTCACTGTAAATAATAGATCACTTTTTCTGTTCGGCGGTAAAATAACTAATGGTGGCTGAAATAGAGAGGACATGAAATGTAGACTAGCAGTGGCAAGAAAAACTGTTAACATCGAATATAGAGTCAAGCGCCATGAAGTCTTTTCTGAAGGCGTTTGTCTGGAGTGTAACCTTTATGAAATTCAGACATGGACGACAACCAGTTCAGACAGGAAGAAAATAAAAACGTTTGAATTGTGAAGCTACACAAGAGCGCTGGAGATTAGGTGGGTAACCAATGAGAATGTACTGAACAGACCTGGAAAGGAAATAAATTTGTGGCTAAGTAGACTAAATGAAGATATATGTTGATAGGGAAGTTTCTGAGACATCAAGGGATCGCCAGTTCAGTACTGGACGGAAGAGTGGGAGGGCAGAGTGAAGGGACACCAAGAGGTGTATACAGCAAGCAGGTTCAAAAACAGTGTTGGTTGCGGCAGTTGCTCGGAGATGCGGAGGGTTGTACATTAACAGCTGCATCAAGTTAGTCTTTGGACAAAGACAAAGTAAGTATCCGGTTAATTTTGTTCAGGTAGTGTATATCTTAACGAAAATGTTCACAGGTGAACAGCCGGGTATCAGTGTCCAGCGGTTATAATATTTTGGCAAGCGATCACGTTACCATCATAGCTGCACTAATGAACTTCTTAGGGTCGACGCGATCTCCAACAGTCACACCACTGTGTCCATTGTGACCTGGCAGTATCTCTCCTCCATTTCCTCCTCTCAGCACGTCGTGCCGTGCTCTATTCACATCCAGAGACGCGTGCTGGCGACACCACTGCTATTACACTGCATGTCCCCGAAGTTAGTTCTTTGTAGAATATCTCCTCACTCTTCTTCATAGACTAAGTGCATGCTCCCTGGCTTTACTAACGATGTAGCCACTACCGCCGTTGATCGTTCCCTTACTCGAATCCGGCTAAATACTCTAATTTCTCGAAATGTTCCCTACACACTTTGGCGACAACTGGTGAAACTGAGCCCCTTCCACCTACGCATTGTACACATTGTCGAAAAGCCGCTGTCGATGTCAAGACATGCCTGGAAAGGTTCGTCGTCTCTGTGTCAAATACCTGGCCAGTGGGTTCCAAGGATTCCTGTAAAGCCCATCTGATGAAAAGAGAGACAATGTAGAAGCTCACAGGGTTGTCGGTAATCTTAGTCTTAAAGCTATCAAGGGGCCCAACAAAATCCACGAAGTTTGGAATATGATATGAATACTTCCCGACGCAAGGGGTAAGCAAATCTTACAGATATTTTGCGAGTGAGTACGTCGGGGTGCAGTGTTGCTAACAATGGGGCGTAAAGGCACTCCATCTTTGTGACGAGGGCTATCTGGATTCTTTGAAAAGAGCTACAGTCTTTTTCTTCTCTCTCTTGTTCTGTTCTGTGTCGGACATCCGGTATGTATTGTCTCCCAGCATATCACACAGCGTTTCTTTGTAATCTTCGTGAAAGAGGACCATAGTCGCCTTTTCCTGCTGGTAAGACCGCAATATCTAGATTTTCTCTTAGTTCCCGCATGGTTGCCCTCTTCCTGCTCGGTTTCGTACATGTTGTTTGAGTAAGAGCACGACAGGCCATGCGACGTACTTCTGCAGCTGCTTAAGGTGGAAGGCGTGCAGTTGCCTGTTCCGCTGGACTGATGGTGTCCATGCACAGTGCAGATTTAGGAGTGAGTGCAAAATTTCATGGTCATTGTGAAGACATGACGGAATATACGAGCAGTAGTTCGATACAGGCCACTGCACATTGTGCAGAAAGATGGAGAGAGTAAAATGCAAATTCATCAGAACTCGTCACTCTTCCGTTGCAATTTAAAACAGTAGTAAAGTGACAGCGTCAAACAGAGCCCGAATGCTATCAATATTAATTCATTTTACGTTTAATTACTTCTGTCACTCATAGCTGTTTTACTTTCGAACAGAGAGTAAATGTTCGGAGCACATTTCTGACGTTTAATTTTGTCGATTATTTGCATGCAGCCAGTTACACTAATCAGTTTGGCGGATCATTTATCATACGTGACGCATTTCGCAGCTATTACTGTTTCCAATACAGACAATGTCCGTCCACCTTCGACCGACAGTCAAGCCAATATCGTTTCGTATGCACTGTGCGATGTTTCTACGAGCGTTGGAGTCTTTGTAATTCTAAGGCTCTTCGATCCCTTGAATTTTTAGTTAACAGTTTATGAATTCACATTTTAATAAAGGTATTTTGTCGTAATTCCTCTACTATGACGGATCAACGGATCAATTAAAACTATTGGCGGTTGAAACTAGCCATTAAAATCTGTATAATGCTATTGTTAGATCGTTTGGCTTGTAAAATGGACGAAATAAACTACAGCCAGTCACTTTTTCATCATTTACTCAGATGACCAATGCCACCATAGTGTTATCACTTTATCCATAGTAGTTATGTTCAGCTTCACGATTATTTCTGTTACAGGCTATTCGGTTACAACAACCATTCACAACAGCCAAGTGGCTGGGAGCCACATTCTTCACAAACATCATATTATTAATGGAAAACAGTTGACGTCATGTTAATACTTAATTTGGTGTTGGGTATTCATTCATACCTACTGTGAAAACAGCAAGAAGTACCGGTTTCCCTGTGATCTTCTTAAGTTACTCTCTTGAATTCCTACCACTTTCGTGTCACTTTGCTTTTTAGTTCAGTTAACGATATAATTTAATATTCACCAAATAGGAACGTTTACATCTGCAACTTAAAATTCACAGCTTAGTTTTGGTATCCCATGTATTAATCATCGATTAACGAGAACATAAGGTAGTAATGAACTGATAGCACATGCCAGAATGACTTACATTGGTATTAAAATTTTCGTAAAAGTGCATTTTACAGATCATTTTCATTCTTTTCTGTAAAAAATGCAGGTTTCTGGTTTCTTTTAGGTTATCTGATCATGTTTCCTTTGGAAGAGTAATGAATATTAGGCATTTAGCTTAAGGCGCTAACAACAGTATGTTTATTATTAGCTAGATACTGACTGGATGGGCTACTGAGCATAGCTGTGTACTTGTCTTCGCTACTTTGAAACTTATTGCAGTCCCAAGTAACGTGAGGAGCGCTTAGTAAACGTTAATACGGAGGTAAGGAGGCTAACATTTTCACCTCAAATTACTTTTGACCTGCTAGAGACATTTTTAATCTGTTCTGGCACAGACGTACAGTGACCATGGGTGCGTGATAGACACGGCAATGCGTTCTCGCAACTTCAATGATAGCCGTGATAAAGGCATCAACATCGTTTTCATTTTTTAAATGTGCAATTCCATTCTTGGCACCAGAACAGCACATCTCGATTACAAAAACTCAGTGATATAATTATTTTGCAGATCTAATAAGAAAGTCTGACCATATAATCGAATATTGGTGTACGGTTGCTTTAGAATATGTACGACGAATTTTTAGTCACTACCTATAAAAATAAGCATGGTAGGGCTGCACTAACCGAGTACTTTTTGGAGAATTTAATTTAATACTGCATGCTGAAAGACCCTCTCTATCTTTAAACATTTCGTCGTACAAAACCATGTTCATTTGCCCTCCCCACGAACCGAGGAGCAAACTAAATTCATTAATAAATTTCCTGAATGGTACTGTTAAAAGTTTAACGGACTCTGAAGATGTTATCATAACGTTTTTGTATCTCTGTGCTTACTCGTCAGCTCCTTTTAGCACCCTTCCTCGAAGTGAGCCAGTGGTTCCATGAAAGCAAACGAAGACTGCTGGTAGTTATTTTCCAGATAAGGTGACAGCACATTGGATTGAAAGAGAATGTGCCACCTTTTGTTGCACAAGAGTCAGCTTTGTTCCTTTTTCGACGAGAGTTCATTATAAGTTTATCGGCGTTGGCACCCTAGAACAAACATTCACAAATTAGTATCGTGTGGTCTATAAAAATACTGTTGCAATTAATGTAAATGAAAGTGGTACTTTTATGTGTAATACCTGTTCGATCAGTGTTAATAAGAATTCATCCGGCCAGGCGACAAGACTTCATTGATCCATGGTCCAATCTCGATCTCGTGCCCACTGTAAACGCAATTGGCGATGTTGTTGGATCAACATGGGAAGACGTAGGGGTGGCCTGCTGCGTAACAGTATGTTCAACACTGTTTGCTGAAAGGTGTGTTCCAAAACACTTGTGCCTGTGACAGCACTGTGCCGTCAGATCTGGTCAAAGAACGCCCCCCCCCCCCCCCGCCCCCATCTTGCTTTAGTGGGCAGGCAAGCCTGCCTTTGGCACGATTTCGTTATGCACCTCCACTGCAGGATGTGATTTCAGTGTATTTTTGCTTCTGATGAAGGTATATTTGGATATACCGAAACCGTGGTCAAGGATTTCAGTAAATATTTATTCTGCAACTGTTTGGCTGTTACCATCTACCATGAAAAAATCGTTTAAAAGCATTCATCCACAACGATTCATGTCATTGTACTCGGGAACTGACAGACGTGATGAACTGTGATTATTCCATCATCATGAGACATTTCAGTGCAGTGAAGGTTCAAAACGCTACGTATTTGTGCACCAGTTCGACAATAACAGAATCTATCTGCACTAATAATTATTGCGTCGTACTTATTACAAATGGAACATGCTGCTGCTAATAATTTTTGTTCGTGTGGAAATCTCTGTTCTGGTCAGTGTTTTGATGGCAATAAATAATGGTTCGAATGGCTCTGAGCACTATGGCACTTAACTTCTGAGGTCATCAGTCCCCTAGAACTTAGAACTACTTAAACTTAACTAACCTAAGGACGTTACACATATCCATGCCAGAGGCAGGATTCGAACCTGCGACCGTAGCGGTCGCATGATTCCAGACTGTAGCGCCTAGAACCGCTCGGTCACCCAGACAGGCGTCAATAAATAATAATTTGTTTATTGACTTATTGGTGCATTAACTGCATCATCAATCTATTTCACTGTGTAGCTGACGTCAGTACCTTTCCATTGGTGTACCATATGCCTTCTAAATTATGTGCTACAAATTCCAATAACTTTCTAACAAACAAACATTCCTTTGCCCCCATCATATATTCCTTTGTATAACCGATCATTTGTGGAACACTGACAAAGTGAAAAGAAATGAACTGGGTTATCTTAATGAAGGCTGAATGAATTACCATCAGTATAATACGATATTTTTTGTACAAAACACGCTTAAACCCTTGTAAAGTTTCACACATACGGCATTTCCTCTTAAACCGAAGCATATGTTTCCTCGGAGAGTGGCGTAAGCTTCCGGATGGCGGCTGCAACAACGCGAGAATCTCTATGTACATATACACGCCATGATTTCTTGCTTCATCCGCTAGATAGTTTTGTCACTGCGCTTATCTCATCAACTTCTGCTGTATCTGCTATTCTCACGCAAAACAAAATATAAAAAAAACAGAGGTCCCTTAATGTAAAACAACGTGATACCTATGTCTCAGATATTAAAAAAGTTGCGTAAATTTATTGCTGTTTGTTTCATGAGCCTCTTTTTTTTTCTAACTGAAACAGATGGTAAATGTCCTTCACAGGTCAAACTAATTAGAGGTGAACAATGTAGGAGCCTCACACAACATTTGTTCTCCTGATACGTTACCGAAAACTGAGATGAGATAGTAAAAATATAGAAACTTACTTTTGAGGAGGGCTTCCTAATTAGTTAAAGCTCAGGAAGTAAAATATATTTATACTTAACTTCATGATTAATTATTTAACTGCCTTCTGCATTTCTTCCCGTCGTCTTAGTTGATCGATGAGTCCACGGATGTACGGTCCGTTCGTAGTACCCAGCGAGCACAAGATTTACCCAAAGAAACATACCTGCATTGTCGGGTACCCTGACGAAAAAACCTCCAAGGAGTGCACGGCCAAGATGCATTGTCTCATGAAAGCTATCCGGACACCCACTAATGGACGTTATGAATCCGTCCAACTTTCACCATTACGGTGGCTTGAACTCTATCGGGGATACTTTCAATGGATTTTGTGATTATTTGTGAAGTGATGGCAGGCTGTTTCTTCTCAAAAACCAAAACTCCGAACTTTTCCTATACTGCATGCAGTGCACAATGCTACAGAATAAGTTCATATCTTTCTGTTTTGCGCATTTCCTTTAGCGCAATGAGGGGGCGACACTCTACCCACGGAACACACCCTATCGCTCTTTACACCACCTCAGGATAGCACAGCACCGACTACGAGGTGCTCTAACATTACACTTCATTCTTTTTAACTCCCCACCCACGGCCAATGAGCTAGATCGACTGGTGATAGCACTTTGCAGGCACAAGTGATTCCTTTCGCTGGTAACACGCGTTTTTTTTTTTTTTTTCCATCCAACCTCCGCAATGTTCGACGGTCCCTGTCCGCCAGTACACGCGGTATGCCTGGTCCTGGTTTAGCTGTGGGTTTCCTTCGCCTTTCTACTTCACCATCACATCACCCAGAGTCGTCGTGAGGAGCTTCAGAAAAGCTGAAATGTCTGCGATAAATTTGGTACTCAGGTGCCATCCAACATTCGGTCAGCGTTCGAAATCACTGAGCACTCTTGACGGACCCTTTCTGCTGTTTCTGTCTAACAACACAATACTCCTCGCCTCCTTTCAAACTCGTGGGTTCGCGTCTCGTGATATCTATTGGTCAATTCTGCGTTGCACGGAGATGTCTGGATTCTTTTGGTCAGATGGTGTAGTATACATCTCCGTGCAGTCCTAGCAGATCAGTTCGTCAGCGCAACTGACGATGTCGACATGTCTCATTACCGAAATACAGTGCGCACTGGACAGTGTGATCGAAAGTACACCAGTAGACTATTCGACAAATTAAGCAAATATTTCGCCGCCGTATACTGTTGATGACACTGTATTGTTGTCTTTGCATCTCCACACGAACCATACACTGTGAGATACCTAACTATTAAGTGTATTTTTCTCTTGGTCACGATGGACAAAGCGGCGAATTTTCTGAAATATGCAAATAACTTTTTTATATTTATACCTGTCGAATTATGACACCGACTATTTAAATTAATTGAAGTTGAACATTTTTGTCTGTGGCATTAGAAAGAACCTTATAAGAGGCCTCCAGCGTTATATTACGTGTGGAATTTGGTCGAATAGAAGTAAACCAGTGTCCAGCCTGCAGTAGATGTTCCGCAAACGCCTGTGCTAGTATACTAAATGCAAAAAACCTCGGGAAACCCATCGGTACCGACCGCCTGCCAAATCATTCTCACTTATTGGGTGTCACTGAATGCTAATATCAAAAGGCCTGTGGTCAGCACACTGCTGTCCCTACCATTACCAGTTTTTGTGACCGGAGCCGCTACTTCTCAGTCAAGGAGATCCTGAAGGAGATGCTCAATTGGCCTCACAAGGACCAAGAGCACTCCGCTTACCAATAGCGTTCGGCAGACCCGGATGGTCACCCACCCTCGTGCTAGTGGAGGCCGACAGCGTTTAACTTCAGTGATCCGACAGGGACCGGTGTTACCACTGCGGGAAGGCCGCTCGCATACCAAATGTAACGAAGCACGTAATTCTTCTATGGTTCGTGTCTTTAACTATGCGTAGGAAGCTCATCTGTTTGTACTCTGTTGTTCTAGTGATGAGATAAATTGTTTGTGATAGTATTCAAGTTTCAGAACGTGTACGAGAGTCGAAAAAGTGGATATGATTTTCATTTGCAGTGAACATCGCCAAACAGAGCAGCGCTGTTGTCGTAAGCAGTGAGCCGTGGCTGGCTTATGCTATGCGTTGGATTAAACCTTGGGTGCTATTCTGTGTTAAGTCACCCGCAATTATCGCATTAATGCTGTTATCCTCTCTTTCTGCTGGTGGCAGCAGCGGTGCGTATCGATATTCGCACCTTGGACTATCTTTGGCCTTGCGCTTATAGTTTCCGGCTGGTCTGTATGCGGGCAGTTGGTCAGTTGGTGTGGAGCTACACAGCGTGTAGTTTGGCTGGGCCTGCTGGTGGCCTCTATGCGGCTTCAGCAACAATGTGTGTATTCAAGATAGCAAATTTTAGCCACCCTCTGGTGGAGTTTAACTGTACTTGCTTGTTTGAATTGAAGTGCACCAACGGAATCTTCTGCCTTGTGGCAGTTAACTTTCCGGTTACCTGCCCTGGCCGTTGACGTAAATTCAGGCATTGTATTTTCCTCATCGTGTTGTCGCTATCCAGCACGGTGAGTAGTTTGACAGCTCAATGTATAATCAGTTGTGGGCACCAATACGTTCTACGTAGTTCCATTGAACTACCTGTTGTGTGCTGTTCGGGTGAAACAGAGGTTATCTTGTTGGTGAGTCCGTTGACTGTCTCTCAGCTCGGTTGTCGTCGGATCGATAATGGTTGAGCCGACTTCCTGTCTCACCTAAACGAGCGTTAGTGCTTGAATTCCAGGCTGCTTCTGATCGTCTTCGGGTGTACTGCCTTTTCTTGTTTGTTCTTATTGTTTGTACTTGTGTGGATTCTAGCCGATTTTTCATTAAGGTTGTTTTGCCCTTAAGGCGTCCTATGGTTTGGGCCTTCAGGCTAATTTACGAACTATTTTACGTAAGGCCTTTGGCATTTTTACAATTAATGTTATTGAGTCTTACGTTTTGGGCCTTCAGCCGGTTTTGAATTTAAGTTGTTTGCCCTTTAAGTATCAGATTCTTTACGTCTTCAGCCTAATTAAGGAAATGTTTTAAGACAAGGTTTTGCCTTTTAAATTTCTGTTTTTGGTTGATCTTTAAGTTATTGGCTTTTAGCCATTTTTAAATTAAAGTTGTCTTGCCCTTAAGGCATGAGATTGTAGTGTGCATTCAGCCCCTAATTAAATTCCAAAACTATAGCTGTGTTTTTATTAAATTTTTCTTGGCTCTTGTAATGTTTGATCAAATAAAAGGTTGTATGTTCGAGTGTATCTGACAGCCGCTTATTTTGGCTGCTTTCCACAACTTAAGCTACCTCTCCTGTCCTACGGGTTTAGCAGGGCTTCTCAACCAGAAAGGTATCATGATCGTGCTAAGCCCTAAATAAGAGTTCTGTAAACATAAAAAACAAAGAAACAAGAACTGAATGGGGGTAGAATAACGTATGTGCACGGAAAAGAAAGAAAAAAAAGAAAGATAGCAGCTGTTGAGTAAATTGCGGCTAACAGTTTAGTCAAGGTAGCACATAATTTACATGTCACCAATAGGCAACTTGCGATATGAATGAGTCAGAGAAGTCTCTTGGGAATACTGTATTCCAACGAATTAAATCCCTTCAGAGTTTCACGCTAATAGCTTCATGCCAACGTCTTTCAAAATCGGTTTCAGTTTCTAAGCTAAAACTGCGAACTGATCCGGCGTTCCTATGCAAGATCTTGTTTTCGGATGATGTTTCGTTTGTAAACTATCGACAAACGATCTTCACAATGTGCACTACTATTGAGCTGAATATCCACTCTGAGCGGGAGATCTGCTTAAAGAACGACCTTGGTGATTGAGAGTGTGATGCGCGATTTTCAAAAATCGGGTAATTCGTCCCATTTTTATTAATAGGTCTCTAAATCGTCGCAGAAGCTTATCTCACTAGGGGTAAGATAGATACTGCCTACAGGAAAATTAAAGAGACCTTTGGAGAGAAGAGAACCACGTGTATGAATATCAAGAGCTCAGATGGCAACCCAGTTCTAAGCAAAGAAGGGAAGGCAGAAAGGTGGAAGGAGTATATAGAAGGTTTATACAAGGGCGATGTACTTGAGGACAATATTATGGAAATGGAAGAGGATGTAGATGAAGATGAAATGGGAGATACGATACTGCGTGAAGAGTTTGACAGAGCACTGAAAGACCTGAGTCGAAACAAGGCCCCCGGAGTAGACAACATTCCATTAGAACTACTGACGGCCTTGGGACAACCAGTCCTGACAAAACTCTACAAGATGGTGAGCAAGATGTATGAGACAGGCGAAATACCCTCAGACTTCAAGAAGAATATAATAATTCCAATCCCAAAGAAAGCAGGTGCTGACAGATGTGAAAATTACCGAACTATCAGTTTAATAAGCCACGGCTGCAAAATACTAACGCGAATTCTTTACAGACGAATGGAAAAACTGGTAGATGCAGACCTCGGGGAGGATCAGTTTGGATTCCGTCGAAATGTTGGAACACGTGATGCAATACTGACCTTACGACTTATCTTAGAAGAAAGATTAAGAAAAGGCAAACCTACGTTTCTAGCATTTGTAGACTTAGAGAAAGCTTTTGACAATGTTGACTGGAATACTCTTTTTCAAATTCTAAAGGTGGCAGGGGTAAAATACAGGGAGCGAAAGGCTATTTATAATTTGTACAGAAACCAGATGGCAGTCATAAGAGTCGAGGGGCATGAAAGGGAAGCAGTGGTTGGGAAAGGAGTGAGACAGGGTTGTAGCCTCTCCCCGATGTTATACAATCTGTATATTGAGCAAGCAGTAAAGGAAACAAAAGAAAAATTTGGAGTAGGTATTAAAATTCATGGAGACGAAGTAAAAACTTTGAGGTTCGCCGATGACATTGTAATTCTGTCAGAGACGGCAAAGGACTTGGAAGAGCAGTTGAACGGAATGGACAGTGTCTTGAAAGGAGGATATAAGATGAACATTAACAAAAGCAAAACGAGGATAATGGAATGTAGTCAAATTAAATCGGGTGATGCTGAGGGAATTAGATTAGGAAATGAGACACTTAAAGTAGTAAAGGAGTTTTTCTATTTAGGAAGTAAAATAACTGATGATGGTCGAAGTAGAGAGGATATAAAATGTAGACTGGCAATGGCAAGGAAAGCGTTTCTGAAGAAGAGAAATTTGTTAACATCGAATATAGATTTATGTATCAGGAAGTCGTTTCTGAAAGTATTTGTTTGGAGTGTAGCCATGTATGGAAGTGAAACATGGACGATAACTAGTTTGGACAAGAAGAGAATAGAAGCTTTCGAAATGTGGTGCTACAGAAGAATACTGAAGATAAGGTGGATAGAGCACGTAACTAATGAGGAGGTATTGAATAGGATTGGGGAGAAGAGAAGTTTGTGGCACAACTTGACTAGAAGAAGGGATCGGTTGGTAGGACATGTTTTGAGGATTCAAGGGATCACAAATTTAGCATTGGAGGGCAGCGTGGAGGGTAAAAATCGTAGAGGGAGACCGAGAGATGAGTACACTAAGCAGATTCAGAAGGATGTAGGTTGCAGTAGGTACTGGGAGATGAAGCAGCTTGCACAGGATAGAGTAGCATGGAGAGCTGCATCAAACCAGTCTCAGGACTGAAGACAACAACAACAACAAATCATCGCATGTATCTACAGTTTCTAGCATATAAGCTACCGCAGTTACTTGATGTCTGTGGAATCAAGACGACAGATGGTACCCTCGTTGCATGCAGTTAATTAAGGACGTTCATAGCATAAATTTAAAATCGTTTGTTAGGTCTTCAAGAAACACGCTCGCCAATTTAATCTGACTTGAAACATACATGTACGTAATATCCAAAGACGAAAGGTTGTTACCAAAAATATCTAAAAGTTCATGAACGATTTATGTTGAATTTATAGATTCAAATGGAAAAATGAAGAAAAGTAACGAAAAATTAAATGCCTAACAAACGAAATATGTCGTAGTAAACTGACTGTAATTAATATCAAGGGAATAAATTACAACAGCAATATTCCTCTTAGATACAACACCATTATACATCTCTAGACCGCGGGATGATTGAAAGTTCGAGAATTTGACAAAAAAATTAATACAAACTCTTATTTATTGATTAAATGCTGTTGTTGTACGGTATATGCCCTAGAAAAAGTTGTAGTCCATGGTTCACAGTTATGTTTGTTATTAAAATCTACAGTGCCATACCAGTGCTAAGGCAGGTCATGAATATAGTATTAACAAAAGTCACTAGATTGCGGGTCTATCAAAAGATCAAACAGCACCCACGGTTTCCTGAACTGTGACGCAAACTGTTGATTGATTGATTGGTGGTAGGGGACCAAACAGGGAAATTATCGGCCCCATCAGATTGGGGAAGGATGGGGAAGGACGTCGGCCGTGCCATTTCAAAGGAACCATCCCGGTATTTGCCCGAAGCTATTTTGGGAAATCACGGAAAACCTAAATCAAAATTGCCGGATGTGGGTTTGAACCGACGTAAATCGAAACAATAAAAGACTTTTACTGCAAAACGCTAAGAGATCCTTACCACATAATATATGGCGCAAATGATTGTCTTTTATACGGAGAAACTATAAAGTATTTCCGAGAAATTACTTGAAGAAATGAAATAGGGACGCTGCCAATCACTTTGTTTGGCAGATGATAAGCTTTCCGGGAAACACCGGCAACTGCAGCTAGTGCCGTATAAAACGGGACCTGTCGCAGTGGGTCCAGATAAAATTCAGCGTGCAGAGTTGCCCATCCGGAATCACTTTGTAGCAAATACAGAGTTCAGGGCCTATATTCAGAACAGTTAATAATGTAGATACGAAACTACCTGAGTTAGATGTGATTCTTGAGTTTCTCCCGGCGTATTTGATAATCAAAATATCCACGGGTGTACTGCCGGTCTATAGTGTCCAGCGGGCACAATATTTCGGCGATCAAACATGTCGCCATCATCAGGTGAACTGACGGACTGAGCTCTTGTGAACGTGCCGGCACGGAGATCCGTACGCTATGGCTGCTCAGGGGGAACTGGGTTCCGTCGCGGCGGCGGCCGACTTAAATGCCCTCCGCCCGCGGCGCGCTCCCTCTGCCGTCCGCGCCCCGCGCCACGGTAGCGCGGTGGAACAGATTGCGACGGCGTCTGAGATGACGTCGGTGTGATGGCTCTGTCCGCCGTGGTCGTCACAATTATGAGTTTGCTCGATTTACTCTTGATTAACCCAATCGCTGGTTCCCAAGCCTTGCTAAGATTATAGCCACAGTCACGGATTATGAGGTCGTCATTGGTGCGAATTTCGATGGCCTCTCTAACAACGCTGTCCCAGTATCTCGACGTCTGTACCAGAATCCTCGTGCGGTCATACTCCATAGCGTGATTTACCGACAAACAATGTTCAGCGACCGCCGACTTGCTCGGATACATCAGTCGAGTGTGCCTCCGGTGTTCACGGCATCGATCCTCGACGGTACGCATCGTCTGACCAATATACGACTTGCCATATTGACACGGAATCTGGTACACGCCGGCCTTCCTCAAACCGAGGTCATCTTTGGCGCTCCCCACCAGTGCACGAGTTTTTTTCGGAGGACAAAACACAGTTCCGACCCGGTGTTTCTTCAGAATGCGGGCGATTTTCCCCGAGAGTGCGCCTATGTATGGAATAAATGCAGTGCCTACCTCCTCCCTCGTGACTACATCCATCTCAACAGGTTGTGATGCAGTGGTTGGGCGGAGAGCACTTTGGATCTGCCACACTGAGTACCCATTTTTTCGAAATACAGTTCTCAGATGTTCCAATTCCTGGGGTAGACTCGCTGTGTCAGAGATAGTGCGCGCCCTGTGTACTAGAGTTTTAAGTACCCCATTCCTCTGTGAAGGGTGGTGGCAGCTGTCTGCGTGCAAATACAGATCAGTGTGTGTTGTCTTTCGATACACCCCATGACCTAGGGTGCCATCAGCCCTTCTCCTGACCAAGACGTCGAGGAAAGGTAATTTACCCTCCGTTTCAGTCTCCATAGTGAATTTGATGTTGGGGTGTATGGAGTTTAGATGTGTAAGGAAGTCAAGGAGTTTATCCATACCATAATGCCAGATGACGAACGTGTCGTCCACGTAACGGAAAAAGCAAGTAGGTTTCCATTCGGATGACGACAGGGCTTCCTCCTCGAAGTTCTCCATGTACAAATTCGCTACAACCGGTGAGAGTGGGCTACCCATGGCGACTCCCTCCGTATTCTCGAGAATACCACTGAACTTTTTAGGCATGTCTTGACTTCCACGTATTTTCTTTTTAATGGAGAATACTACGAACAAACGGAGGGAGTCGCCATGGGTAGCCCACTCGATTTCGGTGTGGGGCGGCGAAGGGGTGAAGTGAACTGCGGTAGTCGTTGTGGGGTTGTGGACCACTGCGGCTGCGGCGGGGACGGAGCCTCTCCATCGTTTCTAGGTCCCCGGTTAATATACACTCCAGGAAATGGAAAAAAGAACACACTGACAGCGGTGTGTCAGACCCACCATACTTGCTCCGGACACTGCGAGAGGGCTGTACAAGCAATGATCACACGCACGGCACAGCGGACACACCAGGAACCGCGGTGTTGGCCGTCGAATGGAGCTGGCTGCGCAGCATTTGTGCACCGCCGCCATCAGTGTCAGCCAGTTTGCCGCGGCATACGGAGCTCCATCGCAGTCTTTAACACTGGTAGCATGCCGCGACAGCGTGCACGTGAACCGTATGTGCAGTTGACGGACTTTGAGTGAGGGCGTATAGTGGGCATGCGGGAGGCCGGGTGGACGTACCGCCGAATTGCTCAACACGTGGGGCGTGAGGTCTCCACAGTACATCGATGTTGTCGCCAGCGGTCGGCGGAAGGTGCACGTGCCCGTCGACCTGGGACCGGACCGCAGATACGCACGGATGCACGCCAAGACCGTAGGATCCTCCGCAGTGCCGTAGGGGACCGCACTGCCACTTCCCAGAAAATTAGGGACACTGTTGCTCCTGGGGTATCGGCGAGGACCATTCGCAACCGTCTCCATGAAGCTGGGCTACGGTCCCGCACACCGTTAGGCCGTCTTCCGCTCACGCTCCAACATCGTGCAGCCCGCCTCCAGTGGTGTCGCGACAGGCGTGAATGGAGGGACGAATGGAGACGTGTCGTCTTCAGCGATGAGAGTCGCTTCTGCCTTGGCGCCAATGATGGTCGTATGCGTGTTTGGCACCGTGCAGGTGAGCGCCACAATCAGGACTGCATACGACCGAGGCACACAGGGCCAACACCCGGCATCATGGTGTGGGGAGCGATCTCCTACACTGGCCGTACACCTCTGGTGATCGTCGAGGGGACACGGAATAGTGCACGGTACATCCAAACCGTCATCGAACCCATCGTTCTACCATTCCTAGACCGGCAAGGGAACTTGCTGTTCCAACAGGACAATGCACGTCCGCATGTATCCCGTGTCACCCAACGTGCTCTAGAAGGTGTAAGTCAACTACCCTGGCCAGCAAGATCTCCGGATCTGTTCCCCATTGGGCGTGTTTGGGACTGGATGAAGCGTCGTCTCACGCGGTCTGCACGTCCAGCACGAACGCTGGTCCAACTGAGGCGCCAGGTGGAAATGGCATGGCAAGCCGTTCCACAGGACTACATCCAGCATCTCTACGATCGTCTCCATGGGAGAATGGCAGCCTGCATTGCTGCGAAAGGTGGATATACACTGTACTAGTGCCGCCATCGTGCATGCTCTGTTGCCTGTGTCTATGTGCCTGTGTTTCTGTCAATGTGATCATGTGATGTATCTGACTCAAGGAATGTGCCAATAAAATTTCCTCTTCCTGGGACAATGAATTCACGGTGTTCTTAATTCAATTTCCAGGAGTGTACAATACAATACAATACTGTATTAAATGGGACGAAGTTATACCATTACGGTAAGAAGCCCTTGCGCAGGGGCAAGTCACTGAGTGACGCCCTAAACAAATGATTTTGTGTTTGTTAGTATAAAGAAATAGAGCATTCTCGACCTTAAACACAAGATGTTGTTTGCACATTGAGGAAGAAGAGCGCAGCAATCATTGCAACTTACTAATTCTCTCCCTTTCCACATCCTCTTTCTATAAAAGGGCTGAACTGTGTGACCAATGTTTATGCACTGACGGAAAAAAATCGCAACACCAAGATGGAGTTGTGCAAATTTACGAAAGTTGGTAGGCGTTTTTCTATATCTGAAAGATGATTACTATTCACATTTCGCGTCAGTTGCAAAAGAGTGGGGATAGTAGCACCACTATGAGGACGCAAACGAGGTTTACTTCAACGGCAGTGAGCGTTACTTACCTTTGAGATTGGACGTGGTGAGTTGACGTTAGTCTAAAATGCCTTTAAGACGACAAAGACGCCGTTATCAACCCCTTGCTGAGTCTGAAAGCCGTCGTGTAATAGGGCTAGGAGAAGCTGGATGTTCCCTTCTGCCATACTGCGGAAAGGCTTGGCGGGATGTAGTCCCTGTACGTAAATGGTGGCAGCGGTGGTTACGAGAATGTACGGTCGCAAGGGGACAGGGCTCCGGACGGCCAGGTGGCACTACCGTGACGGAAGACCATCGTGTTAGGCAGATGGCTGTGGCGCATCGTGCTGAATTTGCAGCAGCAATCTGAACAAAAGTTGGCACCACAGTGACACAACGAGCTGTTACAAGTCGGTGACTTCAAGAACAGCTCCGAGCCAGACTACCTGTAGCATGTATTCCACTGACCACAAACCACCAACATTTTCGACTTTATTAGTGTCAATCGAGGACTCTTGGAGGGCAGGATGGAGGTCTGTCTCTGTACCAGTGATGGCCATATGTTGGCAGAAGGAAGCCAGTTGAGGGCCTGCAACCAACCTGTCTGGATGCTAGACACAGTGAACCTACACCTCAAGTTATTGTCTGGGGTGCGATTTCGTATGATAGCAGGAACACTCTCGTGGTTATCGCACGCATTCTGACTGCAAATTTGCTCATCAATCTGGTGATCCGACAAGTTGTGCTGCCATTCGTGAACAACATTCCAGGGGGTGTTATCCAGCATGATAACGCTCGTCCATACAACGCTGTTGATGGCTCAAACGGATCTAAGCACTATGGCACTTAACATCTGACGTCATCAGTCCCCTAGACTTAGAGCTACTTACACCTGACTAACCTAAGGAGATCACACACATCCGTGCCCGAGGCAGGATTCGAACCTGCGATCGTAGCGCCTAGAACCGCTATTCAAATCCAACATGTTCTACAGAGTTTCGACATGTTTCCTTGTCCTGCTCGATCATCAGATCTGTATCCAATCGAGTACATACGAGACATCATCGGACGGCAACTCCAGCATCGTCCATAACCAGAATTAACCGCCGGCCGCGGTGGTCTCGCGGTTCTAGGCGCGCAGTCCGGAACCGTGCGACTGCTACGGTCGCAGGTTCGAATCCTGCCTCGGGCATGGATGTGTGTGATGTCCTTAGGTTAGTTAGGTTTAAGTAGTTCTAAGTTCTAGGGGACTAATGACCACAGCAGTTGAGTCCCATAGTGCTCAGAGCCATTTGAACCATTTGAACCAGAATTAACCGTCCCCGTCTTAACTGACAATTGCAACAGGCACTGAACTCCACCTCACAAACTGACATCCGGCACCTGTATAACCTAATGTATGCAAGTTTCCATGGCTGCGTTCAACATTGTGACGGTGACATCGATAATTAATGTACCAGCATTTCACAGTTGCAATGGCTTATCTTGCTCACAAACTAACCTGTGATCTTGCAATGTTAATCACTTAAATATGTCACCTAAATAAACATATTCCCGCAGTTTCATTACTCCACATTAATTATTTTGCGGTGTTATGACTATTTTTTAATCAGTATAATTTGTTGGATATGCTTGTGTTATGGGACGTCACACACTTGTCGCATTACGATGTTATTGTTTTGTTAATTTCGAATAACCTGGTTAAACTGCAAACAAGATTAATGTTGACGAAATAAATAAGTATCCTTAACACAAGATTGCTGCCGTTCAGCAACCAAAATTTTTGATGAACACTTATTTAATATTATGAGTGCAACGACTTGTTTGGGAGCTTCATCAGTAGTGCAGTACGTCCGGCTCTCCACACTGCTATTCAAATCTGCGGTCCCAAGAATCAGCTGTGAACCTATAGTGAAATTTCACACGTTTTTAGACAGAAGTCTACAGTTAAGGCCTGAAGTTCATACTCAATACATAAATTTTGTAAGTCCAAAGATGTCGCTGTAGTTCGGAGTTAAGGTTGACTAGCCTACATAGAATTTCTCAAAGGCTAACATCATTCTAATGTTGAGAGCTCAAGTCCCTGAACGCGTACGTCGAAAACATCTTTAAGTTCCCGAACTCCTGCAGAAGTCCTAGACTTGTTTCAAAGAAATTTCAAACTCTTTAATCGTGACGGACATGAGGGTCATCAGCGTATGTCTTACACAAATCTCACAAAGCGAACTCATCCAGGCTAACATGGCCTCTGTCCTTTTAGAGCCTCGATATGTCGTTGCAGAAGCCACAAAATTACACACACTATACTTATTATTAAAGAAACTACAAAAGAAGAAATGCGTGCCTATTCCTTTGAGATGTTAAAAAAACACTTTTGATTGTCCTTTTATCAGATAATGTAGCATACTGTCTTTCGTAGGTTGTATATAAAATTGTTAACGAATACGTTAAGCTTATCACTGCTACATGTATTATATATACACATCAGCGCCAAAAAGCTGATGTAGGCATGGGGATTCAAATACTGAGGTACGTAAACAGGCAGAATCCGGCGCTGCGGTCGGCAACGTCTACATAAGACAACAAGAATCTGGTGCAGATGTTAGATTGATTACTGATGCTACAATGGCAGGTTATCAAGATTTAAATGAATATCAACGTGGTGTTATAGTCAGCTTACGAGCGATGGAACACAGCATCACAGAGGTTGCGATAATGTGAGGATTTTTGCCGTACGAGCATTTCACGAGTATGCCGTGAATATGAGGAATCAGGTAAAACATCAAATCACCGACATCACTGCGGCCGGAAAAATATTCTGCAAGAACGGGACAGTCGAAGACTGAAGAGAATTGTTACGCGTGACAGAAGTGTAACCCTTCCGCAAATTGCTGCAGGTTTCAATTATGGGCTATCAACAACTGTCAGCACGTGAACAATTCTACGAAACATCATTAACATGGATTTCGGAGCCTTGATGACTTCACAACACAAAGCTTTACACCTCGCCTGGGCCCGCCGACACCGACATTGGACTGTAACGAGCGGATGGACGTGTACGGATATGGAGACAACCTCATCAATCCATGGACCGTGCATGTCAGCAGGGGACTGATCATGATGGTGGAGACTCTCTAATGGTATGGGGCGAGTGCAGCTAGAGTGATATGGCACTCCTGATACGTCTAGATACGACTCTGACACATAAGTAAGGATCCTGTTCATTATTTGCAACGTGCTGTTCAGAAAAGAACTCCAGCCCCTCTTGCTCTTACGGATTTATGGGTAGCCCTATAGGATTTATGGTGTCAGTTCTCTCCCGTTTCAGACATTAGTCAAGTCCATGCAACGTCGTGTTACGGCACTTTTGTGTGTTCGGGGGGGCCCTAGACGATATTAGGCAGATGTACCAGTTTCTTTGGTTCTTCAGAGAAAATCGGTATTAGGATTTGGCCAAGTTATGTGCGATGACTTCAGTTTTTTTGTGGCGTCCATGGTTTCTCAGTTATTTGAATCATATTTATTGAAAGGCTCAAATGGTTCAAATGGCTCTGAGGACTATGGGACTTAACAAAAATGGTTCAAATGGCTCTGAGCACTATTGGACTTAACATCTATGGTCATAAATCCCCTATAACGTAGAACTACTTAAACCTAACTAACCTAAGGACATCACACACATCCATGAACGAGGCAGGATTCGAACCTGCTACCGTAGCAGTCACGCGGTTTCGCACTGAAGAGCCTAGAACAGCAGAGCCACCATGGCCAGCTACAGTGAAAGGTCAGATTAGCATTGTTTACTATTACGTAAGGAGGATAAACCGCCACAGTAGTTATTTCAGTTTGTTATCTAATATTGGTGCTGTACTTGTTGTTATGGAATTTACTTTGTTTTTTAACCTTTGGAATTATCATTATATCTCAAAATTCAAAATATATTCTTTTGAAATAAATTCTATAGCTGTTTTCCAGTAGTGCTGTCCAAGCGCTACCAGTTGACACTTTGTTCGATAACATCCTTACTGTGAATGAGCAATTTGACAGCACGTATGAGTTTCCGCCCAGCCCAGCATTTTGGGCGAAGATGGCTCATGTGCTGTTCGGAGCGCGCCAGGGGGCGCACGTTCTAGCCGTTCGCTGAGTGCACCACCACACGGAAGCGAAGAGTGGCGTCGAGACGGAGCTGATAGCACTCTGACGACTGGAACTCAAACGGCATCATCAAGTTGAGGCAGCGCCGCGACGCCGTATGTGGCGGCGGACAAGCCTTCGGTTTGGCGCCAGGTGCCATACGTGACACTCTTGCTGAGTTTGTTTTGACCGGCATGGCTGGTCCAGTTGTGGGCCACCGTCGTCACGCGAGGGAAGATAATGATGGTGGAGCGGAGGTACAAGGGGGGATCGGCCAGCGAACAGCACACTATTGGAGGGTGACGACCACCTTGGGGAGACACGAAGCAGGAAACGTCGACGGGCGGCGGCGGCTGATAGGCGTCTACTGTCAACACGGGAAACGTTCTGACTGAAGCTGTTGATGGTACTGAGGTCCGTAGATCTAGAGAATATAGTGCAACTGAGAGTTAAGAGCTGGTTTTTGATTTTTCGGATGCGTCAATTAGAAGATAGTGTGTATGCTGTGGCAAGTGCGGCAGGGCTGGCTTGACTGAGTAGCCTATTTATTATGCAGCCAAAGAGAAGGGAGCCACTGTTGGGCCTAGTATATTCTGGTGAAAAAGGGGTAGCTGAATTAACTGTGTCTAGTGAATATGAAAAGGCCATTGCTTTCCCATTATGGTAAACTGTCAGTTGCGGAATGTATAGATTATTGGTGTCATAGTCCATTCAGCGTGTACCTTACCTCTTGTTTTTTTTCTGCTTTTTAGTACGTAGGGTGCCTGCTTTGGTTGCGTATTTTTGCAATTTCGTTTTGAGATGACATGTGTTATCGCGTGTCCTGTATAATTTCATTGTGTGATGTTATTTATGTATCTTAATTCCTGCCCTTTTGAGTTGCCTGATTGAAGTCAGCCGGTTTGGTTGAAAATGGCTCTGAGCAAGGGACTTAACATCTGAGGTCATCAGCCCCCTACAACTTAGAACTACTTAAACCTGACTAACCTAAGGACACCACACACATCCATGAAAGAGGCAGGATTCGAACCTGCGACCGTAGCTTTCGTGCGGATCGAGACTGAAACGCCTAGAACCGCTCGGCCACAAGGCCCGGCTCAGCCGATTTGATTTATTTCTACTTGTCTTAGATACTCCTGTGTTGTTCCAGTGTACACTCATTGATGCTCCCCTATTGAATCATTGATTCGTAACTCATACTTTTTTCTCTTGATGTTGTCTTAATTGAATTTTGAGTATTCTGCATGTATTGTAAATTATTTATACTCGTTAATAATTTGATTCTGTTGTTTTGAGCACTGATTTCTTTGCATTACTTGTTCTGCATGAGCTATGGGTTGTTTATACCTGTTAATAAATCGAATTATATTCCCTTAAGAAGTCACGTCAAGAAATCCAACCTGTTAACATTCCAATTATTTCATGCACCACAAACCACTTAAAGTATTTAGAAGTTATTAGTTGTTAGGTAACAGATAAATTCATATCTTCCACCATCAATATTTAGAGTACTATTATGCCTAAAGAATGGGTATTAAAACGATCTTTCTCGTCTCGTTTCTCTCTTCCATGCGGAGTCACGATCTGTTCAGCGTCCTTATAAACACGGATTTTACTTATGCTGCACCTGTGAAATAATTTTCGGCCTCTGAATTTTCGCCATGGCGTCACCCTCACGCCATGCGCAGAACAACTAGGTCCATTTATCTCGTGAAAAGCACTGGCAATAACCCTCCAGCATACTTGCAGCCCCTCAGACAGCTGGCTTACCTCGTGACTCGTATACTCCGCCAGCAGCAGCGCCTGCTGGTCAGACAGACTGCTGCACACGCCACCTCCTCGCCAGATATGCTCGCTTGTGTAGGGACGCGTTCGCGCCGCGCCAGCTGTCAATCAAACGAGAGTTTAACCGCGCTTGTCTCTCGTCTTCCACCCCTTCACAAGCATTACTGTACTCCATTCATCACAAGAATGAACCTCATGTAAACATTGCGCTAAATATTCCTCCGCGTTTGCTGCAACCTCACTGGATTTCGTTCCACGTGGAGCAGAAGCCAATCTGTCTCGAGTACAGTCAAGTACGATAACGAGGATACAGTTTATGACGTACGTTACGCGTACATCGACTCAGCGATAATACGGGGCAACAACTTTACCGGCGCAATTAACTTGGAAAACACTGGCCACCAACTTGGTCCAGCTGACCTGAAGTGATGTGAAGAGTTGTAGTAAAGAGAGACGAGCAGAGAACAATATAGTCTTGAATGTCATTTAATTTCTGAACTGAAGGAAATAATAGTAAAACTTAGGCGATACGCTTCTTAGGTGATTTGAAGGGAAAATACTCTCGATCTTGGCTACCATAGTACTGTAATTAAAAACGCGAATGATGAAAATTGCTGTCTTTAATAAGGGTAATTTTTCTGTAGGAGCTATTGCGGTGTAGAAGAGCACTGATGGGATTTCACCCTCTATTTAAATATTGACGCCAATGAAGGTAATATAGTCAGCCGTCTGGTAATCTCTGAACTTCTTCCATATCAGACTCCGTGGAAAGTGATACATTTCAGTACTACTCCGCTAATACCGAGGCGATCAACGAAAGTACCGAGCCACCAAAAAAGTCCACATTTCCTCCACCTCTTTTAATACGTGCTCTTCTGCATTTCGTCATCATTCGGCAGTCACGTGACACAAAGCTTCGTGCATTAGTTCCAGTACGTTTGGAAGCTTAGAGGTCTTGTTATTTCTAGCGACAAATCCCTTAAATCGGCTCCAGATCAATTCTATTGGGTTCAAATATCAGTGTTACGGAGACAACTGTAAAAATGCGGCGTTTGTACAGTGTGCTCGACGTTTTGAAAATTTCATTCCGTGTTTCTACGACGCTTATCACTCTGGATCGTATAAGACCCTTGCTGGTTCTGGATCACGGGGCTCCGGTTCGATTCGCGGCCGGGCTGGGGATTATCTTTGCCCGGGGCCTGGGTGTTTGTGTTGTCCTCACCATTTCATCATTATCATTCGTGGCAGTGGCTAGACTGGAATGTGAAAAAACTGTAACTTCGTACGGGCACTGAAAACCCCGCAGTCAAGCGCCCTACAAACCAAACATCGTCATCATCATCGTACGAGACCACATCTGTCCTATAAAACAGTGGGCATATTCAAACAAAGAGCATTCAGTTTTTCATTTTTCTCCATAAAATTGAATTTTGTAACATTTTCTTAGCTTCAACTTTGTAACAATCTTTTGTAATATATCCGTAATTAATAATGTGTGTTTGGGAGGAAACCAGAATTCTGCATGTGCTATGTAATCAGAAACCAGAAGACGTGCATTTTTCTTGAAAAAATGATGGCTAAATATGAGTTAATTACCACATATTGGTAAATTTCATATTTGAATGATTTAGGTATTGAAGCGGAACAAAAAAAATTGATCACAACCGGTCCCACTAACTCGCCCCACTAACGTACAACGACCTTACCGATTACTCCAAGTTTACATTTCCACCGGCATTCTAATAAACGTCAAAGCTCGTCTTTCTCTGTAATGTGGTAGACATTAAGAACAATTTGTTTCTAGCCATTAACAGTGTTTCGCGCTTGTTTCACTACGAAGCAGGAAGAAATGTCACCCATTTTCGCGGTTCATATGAACAGTCAATCAGAGCACAAGTAGAGCTTAGTGAGACTGTGACTGTACACGATTTTTGAAATAAAACTTACATAGCTAAAGACTGATTAAGAAAAACTGTGATGGCTGTTAATACATCAAAATGTGTTAGAGTTTCATTTACAATGACGTAGTACTAAAATATTTAATACTTGAGTTGTACCTACTCCCACGAGCGAAAAATGTGTTTGGTTACATCATGTTTATTCCGATGATGAACGGAGTATAGTCGAAGACGGAAATCAGTTTTGCTAACTAAGGCATGGAAACTAGATGCCTCACTGATCATCTGTTGATGTTACACATATTGCCAGCTTGTAGTGCTAGAACTCCTCTTTGTAAGAGTAAAGGCAGTAGCTCGTGTTGGAAACTCACAGGCATCAGTAAGATGAAGATCTGTTGATACGACAGAACCTGATCGGTCTCAATGTGTTGTGGCAAATACCTTTGAAGGGTCTTGACGTTTAATTACACAGTCAGTGCCACACTATTGAACAGAAAGGGTAATCCCGTGGTATTGAGGGAAAGATTGTCTGTGAAGAATCGCAGCTAGAGGTGATTGTGACGTCTTGATGATAATCCGTCAAAAATCAGCAGGAAAGTGATGTGTAGAGATACTCGCAAACATTAAAAGTGATGCTGAATGTTAATCATAAACGATAGTAACTATTGTTCAGGAGAATTATTTTTCGTGTGTAACGAAATTCATTCTCAGTTACCAGAAAGATAAGGTTGAGAGTCATAAATTCCGGATGGCAGCCACAGAGAACGTTTATCTCATAAACGGCGATAGTGTACGGATCATGTCGACAACACAAAGCAGACATTGCCGTGTTTCATCGGTGTAAAGCTTGTTGTTTGTTTTTTGTGGTACGATCAAAGGTTTAAAATGGCACACATTTGCCTGGCTTTAAGCATTTATTCATCTGTAATACCAACAGTGAATAACTGTTCCTCCTAGGGATGCCAATTTAAATACGTCAATGCAAGAAAATGTATTTTCATACATAAATAGCACAAAGGTCTATTTATAGATATCGTACGCACGCTTTATTTGTTGAAAAATGTCGAGGCACAAGTTAAGAAAATGTCAATATCGAAGGAGGAATTTTCGTGACTGTATGGACATATACTTACTAGACAAATGCTAGATAACTTCGCTGGTACGCTAGTCGGTGTGTTGAATGTGGACACATTTCGCGTAATTTTCATCTACGGCTAAGATTTAAGCACAACAGTATGAGTCAGAGTAATTTTCTCCATATTATAGAGAGTTCCAAACGACCGTGCTAATTTTAAATCAGTCTCAATAGGAAGTTGTATCACTAGTACCTATGATGTGAGAAATAATTGTGTACCATGAACATTTTACTTTCCATATGGCTGAACAATATATATATATATATATATATATATATGTGTGTGTGTGTGTCTTTGTTGCATATCTAGAATTATTTCACGTTTTTCAAGTATGTTTTATTTTGCGATGTACTGGACTGTTGCATATAAACTGCAACAAGTAAAATACGGCAAAATGCAAAAAGATATTATTGTGGGCAGGCTTTTATATACAGAAAATCTAATCAAGAAAAATGAGTAAAACAAATGGAAATTCGTAAATTGCGAATTTCCTGCATATTATAGCTATAAATTAGATGTTTTTCGGAACACCTCAGTGAGTGACATTCCTGGCTGTGGTTGCCAATAATTTACCTTGCTAGAAGCTCACCGTGATACAGCTTAATACACATGAAGAAGCATATTGTACAAAAGTGGTGTGAGGTAGAAGCCAATTTTACTAAACATGCTTCCGACTGGTCGGCACATTCAGGTGTTAGGCACCAAAACACCTAATTTCTCTTATTAATTATGTATGCATTTTTCATTGTATTTAACCCAGTTTTAATTGACAATCTCTCATCGTTATCCAACGAGTCTACCGTCTTTGTTTATTAAAGTTCACTAGTTTTGAGAAACATATGAGTAATGATATTACAACAGAAGTGCTTCGGACACCTTCGGGTCGCTTTGGTGCGCCTGTGAGACGAAGTACTGCGAGTGTGCTAGTCACTCTGTTTCGGGTGTTCTTCCGAACCGGACGTGTATTTCTGTTTCTGACGGACTTGTCATACTCTATACCGGAAGTTGTCAGAAAAGTTACCGTACTATTAAGAAAGCTATGTCGAGTGTTTCGAGTGTTGTAGAAGACAGTGTAAAAAGTTTTATTTTAAAATATAAACAAACAGGACACATTAATGAGAGGTGTCACCTTCCATCACTGTGAGTACTACAGATCTTGCCCTCTGTAGATCCAGAGACTAATCGGGGCAAGTTGCATCCCACAAAAAAAGCACAAACACAGGTTCAAGTTCGAGATGACAGCACAGCAGCCTCTGCCGAAGAAGATCGCACGACCGACAACTCTCTTCTTCTGTGCTGTGGACCAACGACAGGTTGGTGGAAAGAACAGTTAGGGACTCTTACTCAAGCTCTACAGATCTCTCCACCTTCCAGATCTGACTTCGAACACCACAACGTATAATTTCTGTCTTAGGAAGCAATCTCGTAACGCTACCGCAGTATAATTTATCGAAACGCATACTTGCCAATGCGAACAGGTACAACGTAACAGCAGTAAAGTAGTGATGGACAACACCTTTTTGCCATAAAAAAAGAGTCTCTTCGTAAACAACAAACATATACTTGCACTTAGCTCAACAAGGCTTTGAGTGAAGGCAATTCCGAATGTCAAGTAAAGATTTATAAGATGCAGGTTGAATGCCTCTAAAAATCTACGATGATGATGAGAGAAGGGAGATGGTGGAACCTGGTTCTGGCACACAGCCTATTCTCTCGAATAACAAAAAGGGACGCGTCGGGCGTAACGGTCCCATCTGACTAACGGATATCTGTAGTGAGTACAGTATGCCGTTCCTTCATTAGACACTGCGAAAACTAAAATTAAACCTAAGGACATCACACACATCCATGCCCGAGGCAGGATTCGAACCTGCGACCGTAGCGGTCTCGCGGTTCCAGACTGAAGCGCCGCGAGGGATTAGCCGAGTGGTCTGAGGCGCTGCACTCATGGACCGTGCAGCTGGTCCTGGCGGAGGTTCGAGTCCTCCCTCGGGCATGGGTGTGCGTGTTTGTCCTTAGGGTAATTTAGGTTAAGTAGTGTATAAGCTTAGGGACTAACGACTTTAGCAGTTATGATTTCACACACATTTGAACATTTGAACGGACTGAAGCGCCTGAAACCGCACGGCCACATCGGCCGGCACTGCGAAGACATTCGGAGTATAATCAACGATATTGGCACAAATGCTAGTGACCAAGGAGTTAAGCTATCACCTCTCTTCATCTTGCTCGCGAAATACTGCCAGTGAAAATTTCGTCCACCAACAGGACTCGAGCCGGCTTAACTTTGAGTCAAGTGCCACTTCACAAGGGTGCATCAGCACTTCAGCTAAGGGGGGGGGGGGGGGGGGGGAGGGGGGGCAGCCGTCAATCACTAGTCCGAGTAGACACTGTTAGGCGTGCATGAACACTGTAAACTACTGCTGGCTCTAGTGGACGCGTCAGAACATTACTGCTCCGCCCCTTACTCACATCGTGTCGTTTGCTGCTGCCGCCTGGATCAAGGTGAAAGGATTAAGCACAGCCACACCGGCGTAGGGTTGTTAAATGATATTCACAGCTCCCTGATTTTCGTGAAAAATAGTTTGTGGTGTATATGGTAGTAGTTGTTTCCATTTGAATGGAACTCGGCCTCGCAGCGGGTTCATGTTAACGAAGTCTGATTGCGTTGCAGATGGATTAATTAACGGGAGAACCTGTATAGTTAGCACCCCAATGAATTATTTGCCCATTTCTTACCTAATTTATGTTTGTCTTTTTTTTGGAAGATTATCAGCTCAACTGTAGTTATAAAAGGATGAATAAAAACTTGTCATTATTATTGTAAACTTAAATACGCCTTTGTTCTCATTCATACACCTGCAGCCATACACTGTTTTTATTTTATTTTGGTAATACAGGGATACACCAGCAATTCAGAATGCAATCGTACTAATTTAGTTAAGTTGATGATGAATTTTTGTTCTGAAAGTGACCGCAGGCTAAGGCAAAAAAAGTGCCACGAGTAAATTCACTAATTTCATATATAAAAATTAAGTGTGTAGCTCACAATTTGAAGATTGTTGAGAAGATAATAACTTTTCTATATACAAAGATAATAACATTTAGCATCACTTGGACGTATATTTATGATAAAGCAAGAGACCGCTTGCAGTCAGTGTGCTACATACGGAAAGCATTTACACATACATCAGTTGAATGGGCCTCTCTTTCCCTAGTGATATCAGACAATTAAAAACTATCTTTAGCTAATGTATGATATTTCAGCTGATGTCATCGTTTGGTAGATATGAAGCGTTTTAAAATAAAGCTATTCAGTATTTTAGGGTATGATTGTAAGCATGTAAGCAATAAAAAAAAAGTCTGATAACCGTGGGTCCTACAAAGGATACAGCAGAGGAGGTGCTCAACACTATGTCCATTCAAGCTCAATTCTCTGCTCTTCGGTGTAAGGACTCATGCCCTCTTTGGAATCGCCCTGCTTGTTTCTGAATGTGCTGAGACTCTATAGTGTATGCAAATCGTTGATTCGAGAGGCATGGCGTAATTGCTTCGTGTGTCCGCATAAAAGGAAGTCTAGTGGATTCAAGTCCAGGGACGAGCAGGCCGAGGTTTGGGACCTCTCTGGTCAATCCATCTGTTGTCATATGTCCTGGTCAGGTGCCAACGCATAACGCTGAGAAAGTGCGTTGCTGTGCCATCATCGATGAACCCCATCTCTTGATATGGCACATCATCCAGCGAAATAGGCAATACGTTCCCCAGAAAGCGGTGATAACGAGCCCCTGTTAAAATCCTTGGTAGCACATATGGCCCTATACATCTTCTAATCTCACTTGTTCCACATCATATCGGTACATTAATCGTGAAAATGATGTACGGAACATGATATAACTAAACTAAACTAGTAATCTGTCGCCAGGAACGCTTACCCATATACTGATTGAGAATCGATCGTGATGCCTCGTTTCTTGACCCACATGGGGACTTTAATCGGCCCACACATGCTGATTATGGAAATTTACAATGCCACCTCGTGTAAATCCTGCCCCATCACTAAGCAGAATCTTGTAGGCAAACTTGGATTTGCACCACACTGCAGCAACAACCATTCTCAGAACTGTACTCTGGCGGAATGGTCTGATGATCTAAGCGCCTAGACGCGATGAACCTGGTACGGATACACAGTTGCTCGTGAAGTACCGCCCAGACCAGAGGATGACTGACAGCGTCAGCTGCTGCTGTTCGTTGCACACTGGTTCCAGGATTGTCGTCCAATGCACCCAAAATACGTCCCTCCATTTCAGACGTGCGAACTGAACGAGGCCTCCCACTGCCTACTTTGTTGGGTGTTATGGAATCTGTTTCCCCAAGACGCTGGAACAATCGGCTGAACAGCTTAACAGATGGTATCCTGCGTGTTGGAAATCGTTCGGTGTACAGGTTACGGGCTCTCTGATTAATTCCATCTGCTACACCATAGCATAACTCATGTCTGCCATTTGCCTTGTGGAATATAAGGCCTCCATTGTTAGGTTTGCGTCAATCTGCAAGAGAGAAAACTTGTTCTACCGCATCACACAAATATCACAATAACATGTACATTAAATGTAAATAGGCCAAACATTACTGTACGCACCTAGTTACCAGAAATGTAAGTGAACGTAAACAGATGTAACAAGACTGCACTACAATCAAACAACGGAAACGGAACAACTCAGTTCAGACAACTGAGCCAACTAATGTTTACGTCGATACTGCACGGCAGTATCCCAGCACGCTGTTGATCCTAGTATGACACGGGGCGCCAATGCAACAACGCTGCTTATTTCCGCGACCGCATATTCCTGACGCGTTCCTGCTCCGCAGTATTCCATGCCAGCGGTTGTAATTAACGTTAATTATCGCGTTGTCGTCGTAGTAGTAGGACAAGTACGCGTTGCCGTGGATGACATCACAGAAACAAAATTAAATGGCTCTAAGCACTTAACATCTGAGGTCATCAGTCCCCTAGACTTAAAACTACCTAATCCTAACTAACATAAGGACATCACACACGTCCATGCCCGGGACAGGATTCGAACCTGCGACCGTAGTAGCAGCGCGGCTCCGAACTGAAGAGCCTAGAACCGCTCGGCCACATTTGCCGACATCGCAAGTACACCTCCTATGAACAGGTGTTCCTGTGTCATACGCCAGAACGTATGTTTTCTAAGACCCATGGTCATAAGATATTTTTGTCTTGTTTTGATGCATATTGTCACCACTGAAACATTGGATAGATTTTTTTAACACTCTGTATAAGGCCTTATTAGAAAAACACAAATACCACACGATCACTTACATAGTATCGCTTACGATGGATCACAGCATACGTAAATTCACCAAAAGAATGTAATAACGTTGCCGAAAGAATTAAGAGATTCTTTAGATGACTGGAAACAAAGACGAATATATGGTTATAACTGTACGTAACGAAATGCATTCGTTATACAAACTCTCGTGAAGGAAACATAGAGACGATAGCATTATTGTATAGAACGACGAGTGATTCCGACTCTAACCTTTGCAGAATTCCACTTGGTACCCTGCATAAAAATAAGAACTCATTATCGAAAGAAAACTTGCTTTAATCTTGATGGTCAACACGTGTTGACTCTCAGGTAATTCCAGGCATGTTTTTCTTTCTAATGAACGTCGGAAGTTCCCATAGCATACTCTCGAGATACCATGCACCATTTGAAGGCCTAAATCTCAACAACAGCCTCATTATCTGGTCTGGTTGGCAAATGAGACAATTTAACGTTCTTATACAGTTCTTTTTAAAATCCTTACGAGGTTAGCTTTCTTCGATACATATTTTGATCAGTGTGTTGTGTATATGTAAAGTTCATTTCATTGTACGTGAACCAAATGCGCGCTGTAAACTATATGATTTTTCCAGTGTGCTCTGATTTCAGCCAGTTTCCTGATTTTTGTATGGGAAGCGTCTGTCGTCTTCTACTGCTTCTCACTATGACCATTTCCAGGAAATATTAAATACCTTAGTGTACCTATATTGTGAAAATCAACTCCACATTTGATTACTTCCGCTACCTGCTGAGCTTATACTTACTATAGAAACTAAATGAAGGCAACAACTTTTTAGCTGTTACCATGGGTGATTATCATAATCCAGCCAGAGCCATAAATCAGCCCGTCGAATCATTTATGATGCGTGGCCTGGTTTCCAGGGATTATAGGTTTCAACAGAGATACAACCTGCGCAATGATTGTAGCTGTATCGCTTATATTCGTTGAAAGGTACTGAATTTCCCCGAGCGTTAGCGCCCATATCAGCCTGTTAAGCTGATTAATGATACGTTTTCCTCATCAGATAGGATATGACAAATGTATAATGCTCATTGCTCGGTCAGCGCACTGTGATCGCGCAACTAATACGCAAAACAATTTCAACTGGCCCTGTCACACATTTTAAAAACCTTGGCTCGTACCTCTGCCTATGCTGCTCATGAAGATAATGAGGTGATGGTGCGTTCTAAGAAATCCCCGATGTGCCCGAGGAAGTTGATAATTACACAGTAAGGGGTCAAGACATCAATTGACATTTATCATAATGTTCCTTAAACTTCTGTCGCTGTTCGCGGTGTTCTGACATGGAAAATTTCCAAATGAAGAACTCCTATGGAATATAGCAGAAAACAGTTCCTACCCTGTGTTGAGGAACATTTCAGATTTGGCATTTCAGCGAACCAGTTATTCAATAATTATCAGTTATTGCTTTATTGCTAAGTGAACCATAGTGACAGACTGAAGCAAACTTCCCATCTCTAGGAAGCTCTTCTGTCTCTTTGATTCGATGTCATAATGCTTTTAACGTTGTATTATATATAACGGAGAGTCACAATTAATAGTTTTCATTTAGTAGTTTTTTTTCCTTGTACGGATATCACTACTAATGACTAATTAGTTTCATTCTCTGCCGACTGCTGCTGTTATTTTTTTCTGCAGTAGTGTTTTACAGAACACGGTTACTAGGGTATTTCTCTTTAGTAGTAGAAGATACTTACACACAGAATTACACAATATATCTTCGAATGACAATCACATTTACTGTCTGGGGCGACGGTATTTTCTGTATATTTTGTACTGCCGTCTGGAAATGATAGCTATTGCCGGATCAGTACAATAACATCGGTCACACGACTTCCCTACATTCTAAAGCAGCTTCCCTAATCGGCTTGACGAGGCTTACAACTTTATCCAGAAATCTTTTATACAAGTCGTAAATACTACCTACTCTACATTTCACACTTGTGGTAGACCAACTCTATAGATTTACCCCGTTGAGAATGACGAGTCGAATACAAAAGTAAATATTGAACATACAGCTCGTTTCATTGGCAGGGCGAAGGTCCCTCATCTTTCAAGGTAAAAACGGCAAAGAATTTTCAGCAGTATCTTTTTTATGTTAAAGTGTGTCATCAACAAAATGTTTGGGTTACACTTATGTAAGGTGTACTTCCTCACCTCCAAATTTATTCTCCATTCAATGACTAAAGATATTATAGTTTGTGTGTTTAAGAAATTTAATTTCCTTCAAAATGATTTTGCAGAAGGACGGTTTAAAGTGAGTGGATATAAACAAATATTTATTAATAGAAATTAACAAAAACTGGTTTTATTAGACATAAGAGCACATCCTGATTCGTAGTACAAAACGTTACTCTTAGTTTTTAATTGAAGTTTTTCTAACGTATTACTTTGGTACGACATGAAAAGTCATCGATTTTCAGGCATGCATTTCATCACGAGGACCACCCATAAGGATAAGTGAAAAATGTCGTCATGTAATAAGTGTGCTGATAAAATCGTGATTACAGGTTTGCGCGTCATATCTTCTCGTATTCAAGTTCACTACCACTTGAACGCTGTTTCCGTATGGTAACATGTCATCGATTTTCAGGCATGCATTTCATCACGAGGACCACCCATAAGGATAAGTGAAAAATGTCGTCATGTAATAAGTGTGCTGATAAAATCGTGATTACAGGTTTGCGCGTCATATCTTCTCGTATTCAAGTTCACTACCACTTGAACGCTGTTTCCGTATGGTAATAGGGGCGTTATAGTTCTTATGCAGGATGTGAACGGTACAAGCTGCGAAAATTAAACAGACGGTACATCTAGGTGTGCTTGACAAAAAAGTCTAATGAAATATCGTTGTGTCACGATCTTTATTTTTGTATTCGTAAAAGGCAGATGTTTGTAGGTTTGATGGTAGACGCATTTCTGTTTACACTCGACTGCGGGAACACGACCTTGCCTATTACCGGCATCGACGCGGCGATCGGACGACGGACGAACCAGAGCTATGTAGAACGTTGTACGTGTACGACGACCTAAAATCAACAGTTTTTCTCTTAGCACAAAATCAACGAGTTACCATGTAATTTGTTGTGCTTTAATATCAATCAGGCAAAGGCCTTGTCGCAGTGGCTACACCGGTTCCCGTGTGATCACCAAAATTAAGCGCTGACGGACGTGGACGGCACTTGGATGGGTGACCATCCAGGCCGCCATGCGCTGTTGGTATTTTTCCGTGTGCACTCAGCCTCGCGATGCCAAATGACGAGCTACTCGACCGAATAGCAGCGGCTTAGGTCAAGAATACCATCATAACGACCGGGAGAGCGGTGTGCAGACCCCACGCTCCTCCTATCCGCATCATCCTCTGAAGATGACACGGCGGTCCGATGGTCCCGATAGGCCACCCGTGGCCTGAAGACGAAGTGCTTTTTTTTTTTAAAAAAAATATCAATCAACTGCTTCCTCTTTTTACAGCAATACCACAATTAAAATTAAATATAGAGTATTTTCCTTTTGTAGATCAGTACCGTAACGAAAATGAAACATTACTTTGTCTCCTGTTACACCCATACTACAGTAAGTGTTCAAAATGCCCACCATTCGTATCGACACGTGATTCGTTACGGCAAAACCACTTTCGTCACACTCGTTCCCAAACATGCACATTGGCCTTTATGGTATTGGCAGCATCGAAAATCCTGTTTGTAAGTTCGTCCACATTATTGAATTGCTCAGCGTAAATAAGTTCCTTCACATATCCCCAAAAGTAAAACCAGTGGATTTAGGTCAGTACTGCGCGCCATCGACGCGGACCAAAACGTTCTATCCATTGTCCTGGAAATCGTCTTCTATTCAAAAACGTCCGTGCTCTGGGACCAGTGTGGAGTGGAGCACCATCGTGGAGGAACTACATGATATGACAGACGGCTAACGGAATATTATCTAATAAAGATGGCAACAATGTCTCCTCTAGGTAATCGTTACCAATCAATCCTGCAGGTAAAATGTAAGGCTCACTAATGTAATAATCGATTATACCCACCCAGACATTTACGGAAAAGTCGCGTTGAAAATGTGTTGCTACCACTTGGCGCGGATTGTGTAGACTTCAGGTGTGTATGTTACGGAAATTAGTTATTCCGTCGCGAGTGAAACACGCTTCATCTGTGACGAGTACTTTGTTTACAAACTCATGCTGCGCACATTGCAATAAAAACAGCTCTGAGAATTCTCATCACGGAGGGAAGTCTTCGTATTCCAACTCTTTGCGCGTTGAATGTGGAAAATTTGGAAATTTGTGGTAAGATCCTATGGGACAAAACTGCTGAGGACATCGGCCACTAAGCTTACGCTCTACTTAATCTAACGTAAACTAACTTACGCTAAAGACAACACACACACCCATGCCCTAGGGAGGACTCGAACCTTCGACGGGGGGAGCCGCGTGAACCGTGACAAGACGCCTTGACCGCGCAGCTACCCCGCCCGGCGTTGAATATGGTAAGGCCGCAGGAGCCCCCCTTTCAAAGTGCGGTGAACGACAGTGTGCAATATACTCAATAGGTGGGCGATGGTTATGGCACTCTGAGTTGGATTTTCGTGGATGCGGTCCACAATTTGTTCGTCAGCTTCCAATGTAGGTTCTTCGCGTCGTGGAAATTTGTGGTAAGATCCAGTGGGACCATACTGCTGAGGTCATCGGTCCCTATGCTTAGCACTACTGAGTGAGGCAGTAAAGAGCTACTATCTCTCAATCTATGCAGCTTAAATACGAGCTCATAAGCTGTATTTTTTCTTGATTTATTTAATAAGAAAACGAAAGCATGCCAGGGCCATACGTGGAGAATACAGAATGAAATGTAAAAAGGTAAAGATAACTACAGTAATTTTAAACATTGTTATTGGCTGAAGTCCAACAACCGTGCGTTAACCTAATTACAGAATGTATGTATAGCCACCTCGGTTGCATAAAATTGTTGTCAAATTCACGATGGTTTCGACAGCACTACGGCGGTCTTCATCAGAATAAAAAGTACATAGGATTACCTAGAAAATATAATGACATCGCACAAATATACAATTAACTTAATTGTATTACTTCCATAAAATAATGTACTTACAAGTAATCACACCAAGGGTGAAAAACATCTGAGCAAAAATGCTCTCGTCAAATAGAAATTGTCACAAGAATAAAAATTAAACCGTAAAAATGTAACATGTTTGTCATCTGGAATAAACTGTTCAATCGAACGGAAGTAATCTTATTTAGTATACTGTATTTTTGAGCCATGTCATTATATTTTCTAGGTAGTCCTATGTAATTATTATTCTGATGAAGAAAGCATTATTGCTGTCGAAACAATGGTAAATTTGACAACAATTTTATGCAACCGAGGTGGCTATACATACGTTCTGTAATTAAAGCAACTACTGTACTTTGTTACGAATGAATTGCAAAATAATCGAGTAAAAGTAGAGAATTATGATGATACAAACCTTTGGTGAAGAGTAACAAATGTCGATCGTGCAGAAAGTCTTCGTTGTGGGAAGCGTTATCGATAAATTCTTACAGCTGCCCTCGCAACACCTTTAGCCTCGTCTCAAATTAAATGTATATCACATACAGGGTGTTTCAAAAATGACCGGTGTATTTGAAACGGCAATACAAACTAAACGAGCAGCGATAGAAATACACCGTTTGTTCCAATATGCTTGGGACAACAGTGCATTTTCAGGCAGACTAACTTTCGAAATTACTGTAGTTACAATTGTCAACAACAGATGGCGCTGCGGTCTGGGAAACTCTATAGTACGATATTTTCCACATATCCACCACGCGTAGCAATAATATGGCGTAGTCTCTGAATGAAATTACCCGAAACCTTTGACAACGTGTCTGGCGGAATGGCTTCACATGCAGATGAGATGTACTGCTTCAGCTGTTCAATTGTTTCTGGATTCTGGCGGTACACCTGGTCTTTCAAGTGTCCCCACTGAAAGAAGTCATAGGGGTTCATGTCTGGCGAATAGGGAGGCCAATCAACGCCGCCTCCTGTATGTTTCGGATAGCCCAAAGCAATCACACGATCATCGAAATATTCATTCAGGAAATTAAAGACGTCGGCCGTGCGATGTGGCCGGGCACCATCTGGCATAAACCACGAGGTGTTGGCAGTGTCGTCTAAGGCAGTTTGTACCGCCACAAATTCACGAAGAATGTCCAGATAGCGTGATGCACTAATCGTTTCTGATCTGAAAAATGGGCCAATGATTCCTTTGGAAGAAATGGCGGCCCAGACCAGTACTTTTTGAGGATGCAGGGACGATGGGACTGCAACATGAGGCTTTACGGTTCCCCATATGCGCCAGTTCTGTTTATTGACGAAGCCGTCCAGGTAAAAATAAGCTTCGTCAGCAAACCAAATGCTGCCCACACGCATATCGCCGTCATCAATCCTGTGCACTATATCGTTAGCGAATGTCTCTCGTGCAGCAATGGTAGCGGCGCTGAGGGGTTGCCGCGTTTGAATTTTGTATGGATAGAGGTGTAAACTCTGGCGCATGAGACGATACGTTGACGTTGGCGTCATTTGGACCGCAGCTGCAACACGGCGAACGGAAACCCGAGGCCGCTGTTGGATCACTTGCTGCACTAGCTGCGCGTTGCCCTCTGTGGTTGCCGTACGCGGTCGCCCTACCTTTCCAGCACGTTCATCCGTCACGTTCTCAGTCCGTTGAATATTTTCAAACAGATCCTTTATTGTATCACTTTTCGGTCCTTTGGTTACATTAAACCTCCGTTGAAAACTTCGTCTTGTTGCAACAACACTGTGTTCTAGGTGGTGGAATTCCAACACCAGAAAAATCCTCTGTTCTAAGGAATAAACCATGTTGTCCACAGCACACTTGCACGTTGTGAACAGCACACGCCTACAGCAGAAAGACGACGTACAGAATGGCGCGCCCACAGACTGCGTTGTCTTCTATCTCTTTCACATCACTTGCAGCGCCATCTGTTGTTTAAAATTGTAACTACTGTAATTTCGAAAGTTTGTCCGCCTGAAAATGTACTGTTGTCCCAAGCATATTGCAACAAACGGTGTATTTCTATCGTTGCTCGTTTAGTTTTTATTGCCGTTTCAAATATACCGGTCATTTTTGAAACACCCTGTAGTTCAGTGAGAGTAAATCTCCCTTCGGTCCCGACGTTTAACAGAGATGCAACAACGTCTGCGCAGATAACTCGACGAGTTACGACGACCGGCGCATTACTGCACTCAACCATGCAGGCCGTTGTGGCCTACGTGTTTGCGATTCACGGTCGCGATATCTGCACGCGCAGCGGCAGATAACACGAACCGATTGCTTACTTTAGTGTACCTGTCTCGGGGGAGGGGTGGAGTCGGCACCCCGTTGTGTTTTGATCCTACTTAATGAATTCTCCCAGTCCACTGTGCAGAATGTTTCCAGAAGTCACGTCTAATCCATGTCCGTTGTCCAGTGCCTACTTTTCCAAAATTAATTGTCCCGAGGTCTGGGACAATCGTACTAAATGGAGAGACATGAACTAGACTTGTAAATCAGTTACAGGACTTTTAAGCCAGCTTGTATCGTTTACGCGCTGTATTTTTGTGTTCTGCATGTTAAGACACAAATAAAAAGGCAACAGCTGGAGGACAGCTAAACGTCACCTGTGATACGTTCCACCACACTTGGCGCTTTGTTACGCCACCAGGTCTTGAAAAATGCGGCTGACACCTGGCCACAGCCTGGTGAAGGCCAAGTGCTTCGTGATTCTTATTCGCCTGAAGATTGGCTTATAATCGGCTGAAACCGGTCGTGACTAAACCTATAAGACTATTTACAACTGAAGCGGTTTATCATCTGATTCCATTTGACATATTTTGGTTATTGACATTTAAGAATAATCTGTAATCTTCGTGATGCGCTACACCTACATATACGTAGTATGGCGAAAAAATACGCTCATGAGAAAAAGGTTTTGCATCACCCCAGTTCCCAGAAGTCCTGAAGATAGACGTTAACTGTGGATATTGTATCACTGACACAGTCCCTTTGATTGTTCAGAGATATCACTAAACCCTCTCAGAGAAGTAAACAACCATGCATGAGCAATGCCTATTACACAGAGGGTGTCCTACAGCCGATCAGTTACAGTCATTCATCAAGGAAGGAGGTACACGGCTCTTGTTGTCTGTAGTTCAGTTTTGTCGAGACGGTCAACACCGCGGTTCGAGCGCGTCCGCAATGCTTCTTTGTGCCAGGAAGGGATCTCAACAAGGGAAGTGTCCAGCCGTCTCGGAGTGAACCAAAGTGATGCTGTTCGGAGATGCAGGGTATACAGAGAGACAGGAACTGCCGATGACATGCCTCGCTCAGGGCGCCCAAGGGCTACCATTGCAGTGGATGAACCCTACCTCGCGAAGTGAGGCTTTCATGAGCAATAATAAGGTTCGATTCCCCGGTCCGACACAGATTTCTCACTGTCGTCATTCTTTCATACAGCTCATGGTGATTCGTGTTCACAACTGCGTAATTCATAACGCCTGTAGATGCCGCAGTGCCTGTTCAAAAATGGTTCAAATGGCTCTGAGCACTATGAGACTTAACTTCTGAGGTCATCAGTCCCCTAGAACTTAGAACTACTTAAACCTAATTGACCTAAGGACGTCACATATATCCATGCCCGAAGCAGGATTCGAACCTGCGACCGTAGCGGTCACGCAGTTCCAGACTGAAGCGCCTAGAACCGCACTGCCACACTGGCCGGCTTGTAATAAGGGCAGAAATGATGTTTACGTCGATCTCTATTCCAATTTTCTGTACAGGTTCCGGAACTCTGGGAACCGAGGTGATGCAAAACTTTTTTTGGTGTGTGTGCAATCCAATTTAAATAGTACAGTTCACACATGAAACAGTAAGCTGAAACAAATGTTGCAAGTCTGTAGAATACCAGATGCTCTTTTGTGCGAAACGAAAACAAATATGGAAGTATGCACATCAACTAATAGCCCTTTCCTGCTCGGACTGGACATTTAGGTCCCGCCACTTGAACAGTCATTAATACCCTTACCATAGAATTTCTGAACTGGCGTCACTTCGGGACGTCTGTGTTCCTCTTCTGTAGCACAGGATTTTCTTTACCTGTGATATATCTCTGTCTAACAGTACAAAAAAAGAATACATACTGTCCAACCTCTGTGTTGCCTATATTATTACATAAGTATACGGACCGTGTTGGCATCAGAAGACATCACTGTGAGTGTTTTGATGTTTGCAATCTGGTTCCGTGTTGATTTAACTAGTGCAAGCTGAAATTACTAACGCAATAAATAATGAACCCAAAGAATAGAAATTATATATCCTGACGGGATTTGTAAGTCCCACTTGTGTTTAGGACGTAGATTCCAACAAATATATTATGTATTTAAATCCACTACTAGATTTTTAGTTGCTTTGGTAACATTCTCACCGAATATGAAACCCTTTCGTACAGTTTTCATAGACAGGGTGGGAAGGGGATGGAAAACAATACGATAAAACTTGAAGCGTTGCAGGTGGCCTGGCATCGTACCGAGGCCGTGTTACCGGAAGTCTGTCTGCAACCCCTGGTTCATCTGGCCACGGCTTTAGTGTCAACAACACGAGTAAATACGACAGCTACGACATATCAAGTCAAAATTTCAATTTTGATTTAATATTTTAACGCCCTTGGTATATATTATAATAAAAAGTCACCATTGTTTTACATCATTCCTGTTCTACATAAATATATATAAGACAAGAACTTATGATTGTTTTTACAATTTTGTCTCATACGTTAAAGTGATTCCACCGCTGTTATGCCAAAAATTCAAAAAACCATTTTAGTCGTTTTTGTAACATGAACCATAGTTACCTAAATAACTAACCACAAAATTGGCTCAAATTTCAACTGAACGTCCTCTAGATATTGGTCTTTATCCTTGATCGAGATCCGCCGAAGGACCATGATTTTTGGGTACGAAACTACAACTTCGAGGATAGTCAAGTCTATAACTTCTTTTCATGGTAAATCGTCACAAGTTTTACCATGGCCGGCCAGGGTAGCCGAGCGGTTCTAGGCGCAACAGTCTGGAACCGCGCGACCGCTACGGTCGCAGGTTCGAATCCTACCTCGGACATGGATGTGTGTGACGTTCTTAGGTTAGTTAGGTTAAAGTAGTTCTAAGTTCTAGGGGACTGATGACCTCAACAGTAAAGTCCCATAGTGCTCAGAGACATTTGAACCATTTTTTTTTAACCATGTGTTCTTAAGATGATGTACCGGAGAATTTTGACAGTTTTTCGACATCCAGAGATTCAAAGTTACCGTCCTTATGCACGTAAAATACTAACATAAAATCCAGTAAGAGTCGTAAAAGTAGTTTTAACTGACATAATGAAGACATGACAAGGGTTCTGGGATTATGGCAAGGGTTCTGAGATTACCATAGTACTCTTCTAGTTGCCAGTTTATCACCAGTGATACATTATGATGCGCTGTCACTTTAGAATGGACTATCTCGACCTGCATATTATTCGATGGAGTCATCTGGCGGCGTAAGCACTCTACAGAAAATTGTCATATTAAATTCTTTGTATTTGTTAATTAAATACAGAATTTTCTGGTATGATGGAGTAGCTGAAAAGTCGTGGGTATTGCAATAGTACAAATAGAACTAGCGTTGGATGGTAGAAGATTTTATGGAAACTTTTGTATGATGTGGCTTAATTTTTTGTTTAAATGTGTCAAAGAATGTTAATGTGTCGACGTGTATAAATAGTCAAAACTTTACTGATATGCAGAATTCGTTTTATATAAGCAGCACAACCTACTGCAACAGAGAAAAGAAGTGAATCAGTTGAAAAATTCTCCTGTTGAAGTACAAAAAAGGTGAAAATGTTCTTCTTTAAGAGATTCCGACAGAAAAGTGGTAAACTAGTTACATCAGTACTTATTCTGCCTTCCTCACCAATAATTTTAGCCTGTGAACATCTACGATCATTTTCTGTGCTGAAAGAAAATAGCAGAGACACAGTGACTATGGAAGAGAAAGAAGGCAGTACCAGAGTAAGAAAAAGAGAAAGAGATATTGTCAGTGCAAGAGAGAGAAAGAGTGAGAGAGAAAGAGAGAGAGAGAGAAATAGAGAGAGATAAATAGAGAGAGAGAGAGAGAGAGAGAGAGAGAGAGAGAGAGAGAGAGAGAGGGAGAGAGAGAGAGAGGGTGGCAGCATAAGAAAAGAGACGGATGAATAGCAGTGGGAGGAGAGGAGATATCGGTGGTCAGCGAAAGGTAGTAGCAGTATAAGAGAAAGAAAGATAGATGAAGACAGAAACAGTGTAAGCATAACACAGTGGACACAGAGGTAATGAAAACAAGAGATAAATGAGACATCGGCTCAGGATGGGGGGAGGGGGGGGAGCTCTCTCCCAGACTGGCGACTTTAAAAAGAAAGAATTTGCCCACTTTGCCCAATACCCCGTCCCCATGTGTAAAAGTTTACCTGTCTGTGGATCATAATGCGGAATAAACAATCCCCAAGGACACGTGTGAAGAGGAGGAAATGGTGGTTGAAGAGAAAGACAGCAAACTGTAAGCTAGAAAGAAAGAGATAACGGCAATGGGACAGAAAAGAATGGAGCAAAGACAATGCCAGGGAGTAGAGATACGTCAAATTGGCAGAGAAGTGGTAAGGAAGAGCGAGAGAAAGGAATGAATACAGCGACAGTGTGAGATATAGCCAGGCGAAAGCGGTAACGGGAGAAAAAGGAGACAATATAAGAGGGATATACTGTATATAGAGACAGTGGCAGCGAGAGGGAGACGCTTTATAAAGGCTACACTACAGAGGGAGGGAGTAGGCAAAAGAGTGTAGAACGGTTCGTGTTAAAAAAAGCGGGAATATGCTCGCATGCCAACATTTTTGGTGAGGGAGGCGGAATGAGGATTAAGGTAGGTGATTCCCGGCATTTCTGTCAGTCTTTTAAAGAGAAACATATTCGCATTTATTGTGCTCCGATAGCAGAATTTTTCAGCCGGTATCTATGTACTTAATAACAAAAAAACTTAGATGCTGCATTACAAAGCGTTTCTGCACTGATACTACCTAACAGCTACTGCTTGTTTTACTTTTTTTTTTTTTTTTTTTTTTTTTTGGGTCATCAGTCTACTGACGGGTTTGATGCGACCCGCCACGAACTCCTTTCCTGTGCTAACCTCTTCATCTCAGAGTAGCACTTGCAACCTACATCCTCAATTATATGCTGAATGTATTCCAATCTCTGCCTTCCTCTACAGTTTTTGACCTCTACAGCTCTCTCTAGTACCATGGAAGTCATTCCCTCATGTCTTAGCAGTTGTCCAATCATACTGTCACTTGCCGGCCGCGGTGGTCTCGCGGTTCTAGGCGCGCAGTCCGGAACCGTGCGACCGCTACAGTCGCAGGTTCGAATCTTGCCTGGGGCATGGATGTGTGTCATGTCCTTAGGTTAGTTAGGGTTAAGTAGTTATAAGTTCTAGGGGACTAATGACCACAGCAGTTGAGTCCCATAGTGCTCAGAGCCATTTTTTCTTGTCCCTTCTCCTCATCAGTGTTTTCCACATATTCCTTTCCTCTCCGATTCTGCGTAGAACCTCCTCATTCCTTACCTTATTACTCCACCTAATTTCAACATTCGTCTATAGCACCACATCTCAAATGCTTCGATTCTCTTCTCTTCCGGTTTTCCCACAGTCCATGTTTCACTACCATACAATGCTGTACTCCAGACGTACATACTCAGAAATTTCTTTCTCAAATGAAGACCGGTATTTGATATTAGTAGACTTCTCTTGGCCAGAAATTCCTTTTTCGCCATAGCGAGTCTGCTTTTGATGTCTTCCTTGCTCCGTCCGTCACTAGTTATTTTACTGCCTAGGTAGCAGAATTCCTGAACTTCATTGACTTCTTGACCATCAATCCTGATGTAAAGTTTCTCGCTGTTCTCATTTCTACTACTTCTCATTACCTTCGTCTTTCTCCGTTTTACTCTCAAACCATACTGTGTACTCATTAGACTGTTCATTCCCTTAGGCACATCATTTAATTCTTCTTCACTTTCACTCAGGATAGCAATGTCATCAGCGAATCGTATCATTGATATCGTTTCACCTTGTATTTTAATTCCACTCCTGAACCTTTCTTTTATTTCCATCATTGCTTCCTCGATGTACAGATTGAAGAGTAGGGGCGAAAGGCTACAGCCTTTTCTTACTACCTTTTTAATACGAGCACTTCGTTCTTGATCGTCCACTCTTATTATTCCCTCTTGGTTGTTGTACATATTGTATATGACCCGTCTCTCCCAATAGCTTAACCCTACATTTTTCAGAATCTCGAACAGCTTGCACCATTTTATATTGTGGAACGCTTATTCCAGGTCGACAAATCCTATGAACGTGTATTGATTTTTCTTTAGCCTTGTTTCCATTATTAGCTGTAACGTCAGAATTGCCTTTCTCGTGCGTTTACTTTTCCTAAAGCCAAACTGATCGTCACCCAGCGCATTCTCAATTTTGTTTTCCATTCTTCTGTATATTGTTCTTGTAAGCAGCTTCGATGAATGAGCTGTTAAGCTGATTGTGCGATAATTCTCGCACTTGTCAGCACTTGCCGTCTTCGGAATTGGGTGGATGATGCTTTTCCGGAAGTCAGATGGTATGTCGCCAGACTCATATCTTCTACACACCAACGTGAATAGTAGTTTTGTTGCCACTTCCCCTAATGATTTTAGAAATTCTGATGGAATGTTACCTATACCTTCTGCCTTATTTGACCGTAAGTCCTCCAAAGATCTTTTAAATTCCCATTCTAATACTAGATCCCCTATCTCTTCTAAATCGACTGCTATTACTTCTATCACATCAGACTAATCCTTCCCTCATAGAGGATTTCAGTGTATTCTTTCCACCTATCCTCTCTCTACTCTACATTTAACAGTGGAATTCCCGTTGCTGTCTTAATGTTATCACTTTTCTTTTTATGTCACCGAAGGTTGTTTTGACTTTCCTGTATGCTGACACTGTCCTTCCGACAATCGTTTCCCTTCCGATATCTTCATATTTTTCTTGCAGCCATTTCGTCTTAGCTTCCCTGCACTTCCTATTTATTTCATTCCTCAGCGACTTGTATTTCTGTATTCCTGATTTTCCCGGAACATGTTTGTACTTCCTCCTTTCATCAATCAACTGAAGTATTTCTTCTGTTACCCATGGTTTCTTCGCAGCTACCTTCTTTGTACCTATGTTTTCCTTCCCAACTTCTGTGATGGCCCTTTTTAGAGATGTCCATTCCTCTTCAACTGTACTGCCTACTGCGCTATTCTTTTTTTCTGTATCTATAGAGCTAGAGAACTTCAAACATATCTCGTCATTCCATAGAATTTAAGTATCCCACTTCTTTGGGTATTGATTCTTCCTAACTAATGTCTTGAACTTCAGCCTACTCGTCATCACTACTATATTGTGATCTGAGTCTACATCTGCTCCTGAGTACGCCTTACAATCCAATATCTGATTTCGGAATCTCTGTCTGACCTTGATGTAATCTAACTGAAATCTTCCCGTAGATCCCGGCCTTTTCCAAGTATACCTCCTCCTTTTGTGATTCTTGAACAGGGTATTCGCTATTTCTAGCTGAAACTTGTTACAGAACTCAATTAGTCTTTCTCCTCTTTCATTCCTTGTCCCAAGCCCATATTCTCCTGTAACCTTTTCTTCTACTCCTTCCCCTACAACTGCATTCCATTCGCCCATGACTATTAGATTTTCGTCCCCCTTTAAATACTGCATTACCCTTTCAATATCCTCATACACATTCTCTATCTGTTCATCTTCAGCTTGCGACGTCGGCATGTATACCTGAACTATCATTGTCGGTGTTGGTCTGCTGTCGATTCTGATTAGAAAAACCCGGTCACTGTACTGTTCACAGTAACACAACCTCTGCCCTACCTCCCTATTCGTAACGAATCCTACACCTTATATACCATTTTCTGCTGCTGTTGATATTACCCGATACTCATCTGACCAGAAATCCTTGTTTTCCTTCCACTTCACTTCACTGACCCCTACTGTATCTAGATTGAGCCTTTGCATTTCCCTTTGCAGATTTTCTAGTTTCCCTACCACGTTGAAGCTTCTCACATTCCACGCCCCCACTCGTACAACGTTATCCTTTCGTCGATTATTCAATCTTTTTCTCATGGTAACCTCCCCCTTGGCAGTCCCCTCCCGGAGATCCGAATGGGGGACTATTCCGGAATCTTTTACCAATGGAGAGATCATCATGACACTTCTTCAACTACAGGCCACATGTCCTGTGGATACACGTTACGTGTCTTTAATGCAGTGGTTTCCATTGCCTTCTGCATCCTCATGTCGTTGATCAATTCTGATTCTTCCGCCTTTAGGGGCAATCTCCCACCCCTAGGACAAGAGAGTGCCCGCGCCCTCTTTGACAAGGAAATTGGCAGCATGACGCTGACTTCTTATGCCGGAAGTCTTCTGCCGCCAATGCTGATTATTTATCAAAAATTAGGTAGTGACGGGGATAGAACCCGGGACCGAAGACGTTTTGATTATGAATCAAAGACGCTACCCCGAGACCACAGATCCAGGGGTTTTACTTAATGCGACTAATTACTAGACAATAGCACTATTACATGGTATTCATATACACAGGAATTTTTGATGAGATAAGATGTATGGATGTTCTTTTAATGTCGTAGGTTTCGCTTTTATGGAAATATGTATCTTTTGTGATCTGTATTATAATTTCTTCTCATTTGTGCCTTTTGAAAGACACTGTGCAACTGTGACATTTCCCGATTCACTGTGCTTTTCACAAGCCACACACTCCAATATCTCATAAAAATTAGACTATTGGGATTAATTCTGACTAGCGAGTGGTTAGTAGGCATTTTCGATTCTCTGTGGTATCGTTGGATAAAAATTTGGAACAGAATTTCTATCAACAATCGGTCCTTTCCAACAATAAGGTCTTACCGATTCTCTTTAAAGTACCTCAAAGCATTTCGCAATCATTTTCGAACACCACTAGTATACAAAATTAATTTCAATGCAATGTATAGTAATGGGCACTAAATCAATGAAGATGCCATGACATAAAATGATATAAGTGAAGTAACACTCAGAAATGCTGAACCTGTATATGAAGGGCTTATTTCAATAGTGGTACGAGTCCATTTTTGCTCATTCTGAGATAGAGAGTCTTAAAGTTAAATGGGCGCTGAGATATCTGCAGTTGAGATACCAGAAATATTCAAGCATTTGGCTTCTTGCTAGAGATGAACCTTTTTTTCTGTTTGTTTGGACTATTAATGTCAGAAGCATTACAGACAGAAAAGTGAAAGTAATGGACTTGTACCACTATTGAAATAAGCCCTTCATATAGAAATTGCAGAAAATCTCTGCCACTGTGGGACTTGAAAGCGGGTTTCCAGCTTTTGGTGAGCAGTCGCCATAAACAGCAGGCTCTCTGGCCACGCCTCCAGGGCTCATGGTTAAATATCTCTGGAACAACAACAGATATTGAAAAATGACTTTCAAGGATATGACAGCAGGCAGACGCCATGTTAGTAAATACGACGAGGCATTCTAAAATTAAAGCAAATATTATTTTCAAGAAAAAGTAATTTTTGTTTTATTCTATCTAACTTTTATAGCAGATACCCCATATTATTTCTTATGCCGTCAGTAACATGAAAAATCACAAAATTGTCTGCATCGCAATAGGTCAATTACATTGCGAGAAACTGAAAAAGTGAAGTTGATCCTTGAAATAAATGTAACGTGCCCCTATTGCACATCTCGAGATGCAAGCGTAAACCCCACGTTTCTCGTGAACGCGATGTGACTGACGTACTAAACGCGACAGTCGCTGTACTTATTTCTATATATACTGTTGTTAAGAGGGATGAAAACAATACAGATGCCTAGTCGCACAGCTATATACGACTGATATTTACCCCTCTGTTAGATCCTTGGTCACCCTGGCGGGTGATATTCGGATTTTCGTTAGCACTTCGTCCATTGTAGTACTGTAGTGAACAAAATTACAGCACGAAAGATGGGAGCCTCCCTTTCATTCATCCCTATGAAAGTCGTTTGTCAGTATCTATAGTTGTTCCGAGATATTTGCTCTTCACGTTTAAGTGGGTCACCATGTATATACGTCTCTTTCGGCGGGTTGATCTGCTACTGTTAATCGTATTTATCCTTCTGGTGTTGTTTCTGTCGCTAGAATCATATTTGTTTGCTCGGAACTAATGGAAGGAAATATGAATGGTGCCTGAAAGGAAGCTCAGATACGCAGTTGTTTAAGGCAACTGCTTGCGAAAAGCAGAAAATTCCGTTAGAATTTCAGACTGACAAAGACCCTCATTGATCACTATGATATTTTTCATTCCAGTAACTCGTGGACTGAATTGTTTTGTAACATAGGAAAACTTTCATAATAGCGATAAATCTTTGAGATATGTTTTCCTATTAAGAAGTGCTTCTCATCAATCTATTTTTACGTAGTGTCTTGTCATTTAGTGAAGCAGTGAACCATTTTCTGATACGCAATGTACTAACATTTAGCCCAATACAACAATTATTTAGTTTTTTGATTTCTCTAAACAATATAGACCGAATTTACTAGTTTTGGAGCTATTTGCCAGTTACAGCGATCTTTCATCTTTGCTGCATCGTCTGTAGCAAGATCGATGTCGGATCCTGAAACCATTCCTTTTTTCTATTACTTCTGTGTTGCTTTGTCAACAGATCTGTTATACGTCCGTTCTTCCGAATTTGAAACGACACACACGCTAACTTACCTGCACATTGAGGAGTACGCAACATCTCTGTTTGTAGCTTCCAAACTTTGTGTTGTTTTTACCGCTGAATGAAACAGTCTATTTTACGGTAGACTGGAAATTTAAGAGAGCGGTCAGCGGGAGCCCTATTGGCCAGTTAGTTAAATACAATCTTAGCAATAAGCTATGGTAGACTGAAACAAAATTTCATTTCTATCTTCATCTACATCTATTTCATACCCCTAAGGCTTCCGTACGGTGCTTGGCGGAGGGTACGTGTACCACTGCTAGTCATTTCCTTTCTTGTTCCAATCGCAAATTGACAAATTCAGAATGGACCGTCTATATGTCTCCGTACGAGACCAAATTTCACTTATCTTAAATTCTTGGTGGTTACACAAAGTGGACTGTCTTGGCAATATAATCGTTCTGCAATCAACTTCAAAAGCCGGCTCTCTAAATTTCCTCAGCAGTGTTCATCGAAATGAACGTTACCTTCCGTCCAGGAGCTCAGATTTGAGTTCACGAAGCATCTCCGTAATACTTGCAAGTTGCACACTGCTAACAAATATCGCGCCGCGCCCCTTCCTACAACCCGACCCGGTACGAATCTGAAATACTCGACCAGTACTTAAGAATAAGCTGCATTAACTGCATCGCACTACTGTCCTATATGAGGTCTCCTTTGCAGATAAACCACCCTTTCCTAATTCTTCAATAAAAAATTCAGCTTCTCTACTACAACCATTACGAGCTCATTACATTTCATATCGCTTTACAACGTTACTCCTGGATATTGCATCGCCCTGACTGTGTCAAATATCTCACAACTAATCATTTTTCGAACATTACGGAATTGAGTTTCCTAATCATATGAATTAACTCACACTTTCTACATTTAGAATTAGGTGCCATTCATCACACTAACTAGAAATTTCGTGTAAGTCATATCATATTCTCCTACAATGACTCAACGACGGTACGTTCCACTACATCACCGCATCATCAGTCCGCAGCTCGTGGCCTAGTGGCTAGCGTTGCTGCCTCTGGATCATGGGTCCCAGGTTCGATTCCCTGCCGGGTTGGGGATTCTCTCTGCCCGGGAACTGGGTGTTTGTGTTGTCCTCGTCATTTCATCATCATCATTTGTGACAATGACTAGATTGGATTGTGAAAAAGAAAAATGGACTGTGTAAAAATTGGGACTTCGTAAGGGCGCTGATGACCACGCAGTTGAGCGCCCCACAAATCAAACATCCACATCATCGTCATCAGCAAGAGCAGCAAACAGCCGCAGTCTGCTGCTCATCCCGTCCGCAAAGTCATTTATATACACATAGAGAATGTCAGGGGCTATATCATCTTGCCCTGGGGCACTCCGGACAATACCCTTGTTTGTAATGAATAATCACCATCGAGGGGAAACATAAGAAGACTTCGAGCCTTTCACATATCTGGAAACCCATTCTTTATGCTCCTACATTTGTTAACAGACTATTGTGGAGCACCGTGTCAAAAGCCTTTTTGCACATATATAAATGTAGAGTCCCCCTTTTGGATCTGCGGGCGGGGACTACTCAGGAGGACGTTGTTATCAGGAGAACTAAAATTGGCGTTCTACGGGTCGGAGCGTGGATGTCAGATCCCTTAATCGGGCAGATAGGTTAGAAAATTTGAAAAGGGAAATGGATAGGTTAAAGTTCGATATACTGGAAATTAGTGAACTTCGGTAGCAGGATGAACAAGACTTCTGGCCAGGTGAATACAGGGTTATAAATACAAAATCAAATAGGGGTAATGCAGGAGTAGGTTTAATCATGAATAAAACAAGTAGGAATGCGGGTCATCAGTCTACAGTCTACTGACTGGTTTGACGCGGCCCGCCACGAATTCCTTTCCTGCGCTAACCTCTTCATCTCAGAGTAGCACTTGCAACCTACGTCCTCAATTATTTGGTTGACGTATTCCAATCTCTGTCTTCGTCTACAGTTTTTGCCCTCTACAGCTCCCTCTAGTACCATGGAAGTCATTCCCTCATGTCTTAGCAGATGTCCTATCATCCTGTCCCTTCTTATCAGTGTTTTCCACATATTCCTTTCCTCTCCGATTCTGCGTAGAACCTCCTCATTCCTTACTTTATGAGTCCACCTAATTTTCAACATTCGTCTATAGCACCACATCTCAAATGCTTCGATTCTCTTCTGTTCCGGTTTTCCCACAGTCCATGTTCCACTACCATACAATGCTGTACTCCAGACGTACATCCTCAGAAACTTCTTCCTCAAATTAAGACCGGTATTTGATATTGGTAGGCTTCTCTTGGCCAGAAATGCCTTTTTTGCCATAGCGAGTCTGCTTTTGATGTCCTCCTTGCTCCGTCCGTCATTGGTTATTTTACTGCCTAGGTAGCAGAATTCCTTAACTTCATTGACTTCTTGACCATCAATCCTGATGTTAAGTTTCTCGCTGCTCTCATTTCTACTGCTTCTCATTACCTTCGTCTTTCTCCGATTTACTCTCAAACCATACTGTGTACTCATTAGACTGTTCATTCCGTTCAGCAGATCATTTAATTCTTCTTCACTTTCACCCAGGATAGCAATGTCATCAGCGAATCGTATCATTAATATCCTTTCACCTTGTATTTTAATTCCACTCCTGAACCTTTCTTTTATTTCCATAATTGCTTCCTCGATGTACAGATTGAAGAGTAAGGGCGAAAGGCTACAGCCTTGTCTTACTACCTTCTTAATACGAGCACTTCGTTCTTGATCGTCCACTCTCATTATTCCCTCTTGGTTGTTGTACATACTGTATATGACCCGTCTCTCCCTATAGCTTACCCCTAATTTTTTCAGTATCTCGAACAGCTTGCACCATTTTATATTGTGGAACGCTTATTCCAGGTCGACAAATCCTGTGAACGTGTCTTGATTTTTCTTTAGCCTTGCTTCCATTATTAGTCGTAACGTCAGAATTGCCTCTCTCGTGCCTTTACTTTTCCTAAAGCCAAACTGATCGTCACCTAGCCCATTCTCAGTTTTCTTTTCCATTCTTCTGTATATTATTCTTGTAAGCAGCTTCGATGCGTGAGCTGTTAAGCTGATTGTGCGCGCTTGTCAGCTCTTGCCGTCTTCGGAATTGTGTGATGATGCTTTTCCGAAAGTCAGATGGTATGTCGCCAGACTCATATATTCTACATACCAACGTGAATAGTCGTTTTGTTGCCACTTCCCCTAATGATTTTAGAAATTCTAATGGAATGTTATCTATGACTTCTGCCTTATTTGAGAGTAAATCCTCCAAAGCTCTTTTAAATTCCAATTCTAATACTGGATCCCCAATCTCTTCTAAATCGACTCTTGTTTCTTCTTCTATCACATCAGACAAATCTTCACCCTCATAGATGCTTTAAATGTATTTTTTCCACCTATCTGCTCTCTCCTCTGCATATAACAGTGGTATTCCCGTTGCACTCTTAATGTAAACCACCGTTGCTTTTAATGTCACCAAATGTTGTTTTGACTTTCCTGTATGCTGAGTCTGTCCTTCCGACAATCATATCTTTTTCGATGTCTTCACATTTTTTCTGCAGCCATTTCGTCTTAGCTTCCCTGCACTTCTTATTATTTCATTCTTCAGCGACTTGTATTTCTGTATTCCTGATTTTCCCGGAACATGTTTGTACTTCCTCCTTTCATCAGTCAACTGAAGTATTTCTTCTGTTACCCATGGTTTCTTGGCAGCTACCCTCTTTGTACCTATGTTTTCCTTCCCAACTTCTGTGATGGCCCTTTTTAGAGATGTCCATTCCTCTTCAACTGTGCTGCCTACTGCGCTATTCCTTATTGCTGTATCTATAGCGTTAGAAAACTTCAAACGTATCTCGTCAATCCTTAGAACTTCCGTATCCCACTTCTTAGCGTATTGATTATTCCTGACTAATGTCTTGAACTTCAGAATACTCTTCATCACTACTACACTCCTGGAAATGGAAAAAAGGACACATTGACACCGGTGTGTCAGACCCACCATACTTGCTCCGGACACTGCGAGAGGGCTGTACAAGCAATGATCACACGCACGGCACAGCGGACACACCAGGAACCGCGGTGTTGGCCGTCGAATGGCGCTAGCTGCGCAGCATTTGTGCACTGCCGCCGTCAGTGTCAGCCAGTTTGCCGTGGCATACGGAGCTCCATCGCAGTCTTTAACACTGGCAGCATGCCGCGACAGCGTGAACGTGAACCGTATGTGCAGTTGACGGACTTTGAGCGAGGGCGTATAGTGGACATGCGGGAGGCCGGGTGGACGTACCGCAGAATTGCTCAACACATGGGGCGTGAGGTCTCCACAGTACATTGATGTTGTCGCCAGTGGTCGGCGGAAGGTGCACGTGCCCGTCGACCTGGGACCGGACCGCAGCGACGCACGGATGCACGCCAAGACCGTAGGATCCTACGCAGTGCCGTAAGGGACCGCACCGCCACTTCCCAGCAAATTAGGGACACTTTTGCTCCTGCGGTATCGGCGAGGACCATTCGCAACCGTCTCCATGAAGCTGGGCTACGGTCCCGCACACCGTTAGGCCGTCTTCCGCTCACGCCCCAACATCATGCAACCCGCCTCCAGTGGTGTCGCGACAGGCGTGAATGGAGGGACGAATGGAGACGTGTCGTCTTCAGCGATGAGAGTCGCTTCTGCCTTGGTGCCAATGATGGTCGTATGCGTGTTTGGCGCCGTGCAGGTGAGTGCCACAATCAGGACTGCATACGACCGAGGCACACAGGGCCAACACCCGGCATCATGGTGTGGGGAGCGATCTCCTACACTGGCCGTACACCTCTGGTGATCGTCGAGGGGACACTGAATAGTGCACGGTACATCCAAACCGTCATCGAACCCATCGTTCTACCATTCCTAGACCGGCAAGGGAACTTGCTTTTCCAACAGGACAATGCACGTCCCCATGTATCCCGTGCCACCCAACATGTTCTAGAAGGTGTAAGTCAACTACCCTGGCCAGCAAGATCTCCGGATCTGTCCCCCATTGAGCATGTTTGGGACTGGATGAAGCGTCGTCTCACGCGGTCTGTACGTCCAGCACGAACGCTGGTCCAACTGAGGCGCCAGGTGGAAATGGCATGGCAAGCCGTTCCACAGGACTACATCCAGCATCTCTACGATCGTCTCCATGGGAGAATAGCAGCCTGCATTGCTGTGAAAGGTGGATATACACTGTACTAGTGCCGACATTGTGCATGCTCTGTTGCCTGTGTCTATGTGCCTGTGGTTCTGTCAGTGTGATCATGTGATGTATCTGACCCCAGGAATGTGTCAATAAAGTTTTCCCTTCCTGGGACAATGAATTCACGGTGTTCTTATTTCAATTTCCAGGAGTGTATATTGTGATCTCCGTCTATATCTGATTCTGGGTATGCCTTACAATCCACTATCTGATTTCGGAATATCTGTCTGACCATGATGTAATCTAATTGAAATCTTCCCGTATATCCCGGCCTCTTCCAAGTATACCTTCTCTTCTTGTGATTCTTGAACAGGGTATTCGCTATTACTATCTGAAACTTGTTACAGAACTCAATTAGTCTTTCTCCTCTTTCATTCCTTGTCCCAAGCTCATATTCTCCTGTAACCTTTTCTTCTACTCCTTCCCCTACAACTGCATTCCAGTCGCCCATGACTATTAGATTTTCGTCCCCCTTTACATACTGCATTACCCTTTCAATATCCTCATACACTTTCTCTATCTGTTCATCTTCAGCTTGCGACGTCGGCATGTATACCTGAACTATCGTTGTCGGTGTTGGTCTGCTGTCGATTCTGATTAGAACAACCCGGTCACTGAACTGTTCACAGTAACAGTCCTACCTTCCTATTCATAACGAATCTACACCTGTTATACCATTTTCTGCTGCTGTTGATATTACCCGATACTCATCTGACCAGAAATCCTTGTTTTCCTTCCACTTCACTTCACTGACCCCTACTATATCTAGATTGAGCCTTTGCATTTCCCTTTTCAGATTTTCTAGTTTCCCTACCACGTTCAAGCTTCTGACATTTCACGCCCCGACTCGTAGAACATTATCCTTTCGTTGATTATTCAACCTTTTTCTCATGGTAACCTCCCCCTTGGCAGTCCCCTCCCGGAGATCCGAATAGGGGACTATTCCGGGATCTTTTGCCAATGGAGAGATCATCATGACACTTCTTCAACTACAGGCCACATGTCCTGTGGATACACGTTACGTGTCTTTAATGCAGTTGTTTCCATTGCCTTCTGCATCCTCATGTCGTTGATCAATTCTGATTCTTCCGCCTTTAAGGGCAATTTCTCACCCCTAGGACAAGAGAGTGCCCTGAACCTCTATACGCTCCTCCGCCCTCTTTGAAAAGGCTGTTGGCAGAATGAGGCTGACTTCTTATGCCGGAAGTCTTCGGCCGCCAATGCTGATTATTCATCAAAATTTTGGCAGTGGCGGGGATCGAACCCGGTATCGAAGACGTTTTGATTATGAATCAAAGACGCTACCCCTTTATATATATCATTTTGTTCGCTTTTGTTCGTTGCATTTGCTCGGGGCGGACGTCGTATGACATCCATTTATGTTCGTTGTTTATCGATTGACTCAGTTTTTTTATTACAGAGGGCTCGTAACCCTCTGACCGAACACCCTGAGCTACCGTGCCGGCTCGCTAGCCCACGGGTAAGGTACTACAAACAGTAAAGTGAACGCATTATTGTGGCCAAAATAGATGCGAAACCCATTCCTTCCAGAGTGGTACAAGTTTATATGCCAACTATCTCCGCAAACGATGAAGAGATTGATGAAATGTATGATAAGATAAAAGAAATTATTCAAATAGTGAAGGGATTCGAAAATTTAATAGTCATGGATGACTGGAATTCGGTAGTAGGAAAAGGAAGAGAAGGAAACATAGTAGGTGAATATGGAATGGGGTTAAAGAATGAAAGAGGAACCCGCCTGGTAGAATTTTGCACAGAGCATAACTTAATCATAGCTAACACAGTGTTCAAGAATCATAAAAGAAGGTTGTATACATCGAAGAAGCCTGGAGATACTGGAAGGTGTCAGATAGATTATATAATGGTAAGACAGAGATTTAGGAACCAGGTTTTAAACTGTAAGACATTTCCAGGGTCAGATGTGGACTCTGACCACAATCTATTGGTTATAAACTGCAGATTGAAACTGAAGAAACTGCAAAAAGTTGGGAAGTTAAGGAGATGGGACCTGGATAAATTGAAAGAACCAGAGGTTGTAGAGAGTTTCAGAGAGAGAGAGCATTAGGGAACGATTGACAAGAATGGGGGACAGAAATACAGTAGAAGAAGATTGTGTACCTTTGAGAGATGAAATAGTGAAAACAGCAGAGGATCAAGATGGCAAAAAGACGAGGGCTATTAGAAATCCTTGGGTAACAGAAGAGATATTGAATTTAATTGATGAAAGTAGAAAATACAAAAATGCACTACATGAAGCTGGGAAAAAGGGATACAAACGTCTCAAAATTGAGATCGACAGGAAGTGCAAAATGGCTAAGCAGAGTTGGCTAGAGAATAAATGTAAGGACGTAGAAGCATGTATCACTAGCGGTTAGATAGATACTGCCTACAGCAAAATTAAAGAAACCTTTGGAAAAAAGAACCACTTGCATAAATATCAAGAGCTCAGATGGAAACCCAGTTCTTAGCAAAGATGAGAAAGTAGAAAGGTGGAAGGAGTATATAGAGGGTCTATACATGGGCGATGTTCTTAAGGACAATATTATCGAAATCGAAGAGGAGGTAGAAGAATATGAAATGGGAGATATGATACTGCGTGAAGAGATTGACAGAGCACTGAAAGACCTAAGTCGAAACAAAAACCAGGCAGTAGACAGCATTCCATTAGAGCCGCTGACAGCCTTGGGAGAGCCAGTCGTGACAAAACTCTACCATCTGGTGAGCAAGATGTATGAAACAGGCGAAATACCCACAGACTTCAAGAAGAGTGTAATAATTCCAATCCCAAATAAAGCAGGTGTTGACAGATGTGAAAATTACCGAACTATCAGTTTAATAAGCCACAGTTGCAAAACACTAATGCGAATTCTCTACAGACGAATGAAAAATTTGGTAGAAGCCCACCTCGGGGAAGATCAGGTTGGATTCCATAGAAATGTTGGAACACGTTAGGCAATACTGACCCTACGAATTATCTTAGAGAATACATTAAGGAAAGGCAAACCTACGCTTCTAGCATTTGTAGAATTAGAGAAAGCTTTTTACAGTGTTGATTGGAATACACTCTTTCATATTCTGAAGGTGGCAAGGGTGAAATACAGGGAGCGAAAGGCTATTTACAATTTGTACAGAAACCAGATGGCAGTTATAAGAGTCGAGAGGCATGAAAGGGAAGCAGTGGTAGGGAAGGGAGTGAGACAGGGTTGTAGCGACAGGGTTGTAGCCTATCCCCGATGCTATTCAATCTGTATATTGAGCAAGTAGTAAAGGAAACAGAAGAAAAATTCACAGTAGGAATTAAAATCCATGGAGACGAAATAAAAACTTTGTGGTTCGCCGATAACATTGTAAATCTGTCATAGACAGTAAAGGACCTGGAAGAGCAGCTGAACGGAATGGACAGTGTCTTGAAAGGAGGATATAAGATGAACATCAACAAAAGCAAAACGAGTATAATGGAATGTAGTCGGATTAAATCGGGTGTGGCTGCGGGGATTAGATTATGAAAAGAGACGCTTAAAGTAGTAAATGAGTTTTGCTAGTTGGGGAGCAAAATAACTCACGATGGTCGAAGTAGAGAGGACATAAAATGTAGACTGGCAATGGCAAGACAAGCGTTTCTGAAGAAGTTTGTCGACATCGAGTATAGATTTAAGTGTCAGGAAGTCGTTTCTGAAAGTAGTTGTAAGGAGTGCAGCCATGTATGGAAGTGAAACGTGGACGATAAATAGTTTAGACAAGAAGAGAATAGAAGCTTTCGAAATGTGGTGCTTTAGAAGAATGCTGAAGATTAGATGGGTAAATCACATAACTAATGAGGAGGTATTGAACAGAATTGTGGAGAAGAAGAGTTTGTGGCACAACTTGACTAGAAGAAGGGATCGGTTGAAAAAAATATTCTGAGGCATCAAGGGATCAGATGGATCAGCAATTTAGTATTGGAGGGCAGCGAGGAGGGTAAAAATCGCAGAGGGAGACCAGGAGATGAGTTCACTAAACAGATTCAGAAGGATGTAGGTTGCAGTATGTACTGGGAGATGAAGAAGCCTGCACAGGATAGAGTAGCATGGAGAGCTGCTTCAAACCAGTCTCTGGACTGAAGACCACAACAACAACAAGTGTGGAGTCTGCTGATTGCCCTTCATTCGCCGTTCGAAGAATTTCGTGTAACAAAGGTGCATACCGTTTCGGAGGAGCGAAGGTTTCTAAAACTGCGCTGCTTTGTGGACAGAAGTTTTTCTGTCTCAAGGAAATTTATTGCAGTGTAACTGAGATGTTTAAGGATTCTGCAGTTGACTATGAAGGATATTGGCCTATAATTCTGCAGCTCAGTCCTTTTACCCTCTTATAGACAGAGGTCGCCTACGCTTTTTCCCATCCGCTTTGGACTTTGCGCTGAGCGATAGATTCGTGATAAATGCTACTAAGTAAGGGGCCAGTTTTGTAGAGTACTAGTTGTAAAACCGAATTAAGGTTCCATCCAGAAATGACGATTTATTTGTTTTCATGACGGGTAAGATTGTTAAGACTCAGTTTATTTGCGAAAGTACATGTTCCGTACACGGTAAGATCGTTAAGACTCATTCATTTGCGAGGGTACGTGTTCCTTGCATGCTAAAAGCCCCCTCCCTCCCCCCCTCCCCCCCCCCCCCCAGTGTTCCAAGCTACAAGTAGGTACACCACTGACAAAGTACAGCTTATCTGTCCATATGTGATACAAATACTTCTAAAATGTATAGTGTTTCATTCAACATAGAGTTCTGTAAATGAAGAATTACACTATGTTCCAGACAACTTTAATAAATAATACAGCGCTGAAATGTGTAAAACGCGAAATGTTTACGAATGCTGCTCGAAACGCAACCTCTTATCTAGCAATAACAAGAGCTGTAGAAACGACGGAAACTGCTTATGACGATGTCTTGTGCGCATTTTTTCATGTGATTGTAAACTCACTCACTAGACTGATGTACCAACAAAAAACACTGGGTACAACACTCTCTCCTTATATCAGTACTCATTTATTTTAACAATTAATCTGGAACAGCTATTACCTTGTAGCTCTGCAGCACCTAACAACTTGTAGAGAATCACACTATCATAGCTCTACGAGTAACAATACTAACATAGGCTTCTCACATTTACCTTAACTAATTGTTAACTGACTGTGTGGCTAAAAGAGTGACCGACTCTCTGACACTCCCGGTATCAGTGTTCATTCCACTGCGCTTGTTTATAGGCCCGCAGTTGAAATAGTCTATAAACGATTCACAAAATCATAAAACGCCATTAATTACATTTTAAATCCAGTTATAAAAGTATGTATTACAGATAAAATTTGAAGTTATTTAGATATAAAGATATGTTGTTTAACTATTGAGATAATATTCTTTAACGAGTTTTTGTATTACCTCTACTTTTTGTGGTGGACATTTAGGCGTACCTATTTCTCCAGCGTTTTCTATTAGAGCATGCCAAGATCATCCATATTTGGCACGTTCCAGTACGTAACATATATTCCTTGTAATAATATTAATTTTTCAAAAACAATTATGGCAAGATGATGATAATACTTGATTTTCCTAATCTGACGTTTTACTAATTGTAGAATTACACAATATATTTAAATAGAAATACTTGCTAAACTAAAAATTGTTGAAACGAGTTGTATTATTTCTAATGAAGACAATTAGGGCTTCAGTATTATGTATATTAATCGTCCCACATACTTGTTCGATTACCAACCTCTGATGAGCCTTGGGTAGTGCCTTCCTACGAGGCAGATGCTGCGTCAGTCAGTTCCTGGGAGAACCGCAGTGTTAGTTGTAGAATAAAACGACCCTGCTCTCCGCTTTCTCTTCTAAATTTAGTAGACACCAGCTGAAATTCGTAGTAGCGTTCTTGTCTCTAATATTAAGAAGGTAAAGTGAGTGGAGAATTGTTGTTGAAGATGATGTACTTCCTGAGCACTTATTTGCTTGAAACTATTAATTAGTGCTCCCCTAAAAGGCATTAAATGTATCTGGGCTCTTACGCATGGACTGGTTTAGAATAGTAGTATTAGTTACAAGAGCAAAAGGAGGACACACCATAATATTGTCGAGAATGTACTTACTTAGGCAGCAGAAATGTGGTCGCGAACGAATAAAAGAAGGGGCAAGGTAAAGACAACGGAATTAGATTTTATGAAAATCTCCCTGCAAGTCACCGCGAAGATAAAATCAAAACATTTGAAATACGGTAAAAACGGACGTGACACAGTCCTTAAGGAACAGACTGGAGACTAAAAGACTTCATTGGTTTGGGCATGTAATCAGAAGCCTCTCGGACTTTCATCGCATTCTCCTTCCTTTCTATACTTTTTAAAAAAAAAAAAATATTCAATTCTAGATCCTCAACAGTTTACTAGTAGAGGCCATCTTTTGCTGCCCAAGAAATATTTCGTTTTCTATGACGATCATATGGTAGTGAAGATAAATGTTGGTCATTGTTTCGTTAAACCGAGTGATTTCGCCCTACCCGTCGGTTTTTCTGAGAATTACTCTTTGAATAAGTGTGAGGCAAGTTCCTCAGATTATACATTTGTTTTCGGGGTCACTGAATCAGTCCATATAAAGTGTCCGGAAAGGGCTCTCGTTAGTGCACGGCTCGTCTGTGGCAGGAGACCGCGATTGAAAAGCCGCCAGACACACACATACATACGCACACACACACACACACACACACACACACACACACACACACACACACACAGAAAACAACGAGCATGCTTTACACAGACAATGAGCCCAAAGAAACTAACATCTACATCATGGACCCCATTCCAAGTGATTTTCAGAAAAGAACAAGAAAGAAAAGGAAAACAGCCTCACAACATCGAAGAGCTGTGGATACAGAGATAAGGAGATACGAAATTGTTCATTTGCAGCATAGAACTCAGCGAAAAAATATTTTATTTTTTATTTTAGTAACATACCATTGGCTGTTACCAATTCTACACTTTTCTGTATCTTTTCCATCAAGGTCCTCGAACAACATCATACAGTCTCTGGAAAATTTGGAGAATATGGTGAGGAACCAATTAATTTATTCTCTACATTCCTCTTTTTCACCATTTATTGGTCGCCTCCTTCTCTCAGCAGGCAACAATCTGAACATAAGGAAGAAATGAAAGAAGAGGTGTCGTGCTTAACGTCCCGTAGACAACAGGGGCTTTAATGACGAGCAAAAACTGTGACCTAAGCTTCAGTACGACACTAGGAGAGAGGAACGGACAGAAGTGAAGCTGTGAGGCAACATCATGAGTTACGTCCAGTTGACTCAGTGGAGATGAACGCTCCTTGCACGAAGGAGTTTTAGCTTCTGTAGTTTCAGTCTTTCTGAAAGTTTATTTTTCGAAACCTCTTAGGTTAAGATAATTCTGTTTCTACCCGAATGAATTGTAACGTCTTCGCTACACAAAATACAGTCATGAAATCCTTAATAATTAAAAGACAAAAACTGAATAAACTTCTCGAGTACGAACAGAATTACCATTTTGATGTTTCTGTGGAATTGGTTCCACCACAAGACACTTTGCATTTACATTTTGAGGTGTGGTGAATTATAATGTAGAAATAAAAGTGCTTTGTGGACATTTTGTTGCACATGAGAGAGAAGGGGCGACAAGACCGTCTACGATTTGCCATCTACGCTCGATGGCAACACCACAGCAACTGGGAGCGACAACAGATAGTTCAGCTGCGTTCACACACAGCTGGAGTGACGCTACTGGTAACGGCATACTGCACTGGTACTGGAGTTGCACGTGTGAACACTCAGTTTTCGTGGCGTCGGTGAAGTGCCGCAACTCTTGTCGAGCCAAATGAAGTTGAACTCAGTTGCACTGTCTGACGCCATATTGTTTTCCACCGCTATTCTCTGGTGGGTGTTTTTCGAAACACAAGTATTCTGTGTCAGTTATCGTGAAATAGTTCCTGTTGTGTTCCATTCTATTTCAGTTTATGTCATGTAATTCTTTAAAAAAAAGTAAAAACAGATGGCGACAGGTACACTTTCGCAGTTTTTGAAACTACAAGAAGGAGAACCTTCTACTTGTATTACTGTTCAACTTCTTGTAGTAGTGTGTTGTGTGTGTGTGTGTGTGTGTGTGTGTGTGTGTGTGCGCATAATCCAGTTGTCCCACTCAAACCTCTCCGATTTACAAGACCCAGGGAAAAAAACTCTCTGTGGATACGACAGTGAAAAATGTACCACATTGTAGAGCATCTCAAAGAATTTATTATTTATCATCAGTACACCTCTATATGTGAACCATTTGTAGCATGAAGAATATCGAGTCCATATTAATTTCTTGCCAAGTTCTTTGTAACATTTCCTCTGTTATTGTTGAATCGCATTAGTGATACGCTCTCGCAACGTAGAAATATCGTCCACTTTGGTCGCATACAAGTGGTCCTTCACGAATCCCCACATGAAGAAATCAAGCGGCATAATGTAGGCTGAACGTGGTGGCCAGACAATGAGTCCTCCGCGGCTGATCCAACCATTGGGAAATTTCCTATCCAGCAACTTGCGAACAGTCATCGACCAATGCTGCTGAGTTCCATCTTGTTGGAAAATGATGTTGGGTTGCAAGTCTTGTATCTGAGGGTACACAAACTGCTCCAACATGTCCAGATACACTGACCAATTCACTGTTTGTTCCTCAAAGAAGAACGGTCCAACAATCCTGTTGTGCATTAGCCCGCATCAGACGTTCAGTTTAGGGCTGTCACGAACATGTTCAATGACAACGTGCGGATTTTTCTAACCCCATATCAGAACATTATGCCCATTAACCCTTCCTGATAGATGAAAGGTTGCCTCATCTGAGAGTAAACATCTTTCCAGTAAGCCGCCTGGCATCCGTATCAGTACGCTGCAACATATCCGCAGCAAAGTCGTATCAGAAGTGATAGCTGGCGTTCCGCAAGGTAGTGTAATAGGCCTCTGCTGTTCCTGATTTACATAAATGATCGGGTGAATTCTGCAGCCTCCTTAGATTGTTTGCAGATTACGCTGTAATTTACCGTCTAGTAAAATCGCCAGACGATTAATTCCAATTACAAAGGGAGCTGGATAGAATTACTGTATGGTGCGAAAAGTAGCAGTTGGCACTAAACAAAAAAAAAGTGCGAGGTCATCCACATGGGTATTAAAAGAAATCGGATAAAGTTTGGGTGTACGATAAATTGCACAAATCTGAGGGCTGTCAATTCGACTAAATACCTAGGAATTACAATTACGAGCAACTTAAATTGAAAAGCCACATAGGTAATATCGTGGGGAAGGCGAAACAAAGACAGCCCTTTGTTGCCAGAACACTTAGAAGATGCAACGAACCCACTAAAGAGACACCCTACCTTGCACTTGCCCTCCTCTGCTAGAATATTGCTGCGCGGTGTGGGATCCTTATCAGGTAGGATTGACGGAGGAAATCGAAAAAGTGCAATGAAGGGCAGCTCGGTTCGTGTTATCGCGCAGTAGGGGTGAGGGTGTCACTGATATTATACGCGAGTTTGGGTGGCAGTCACTGAAACAAAGGCGGTTTTCTTTACGGCAAGATCTATTTACGAAATGTCAATCACCCACTTTCTCTTCCGAATGCGAAAATATTTTGTTGACACCACCCACGTAGGGAGAAATGATCATCATAATGAAATAAGAGAAATCGGAGCTTGAACAGAAAGATTTAGGTATTCCTTTTTCCCACGCGCCATTCGAGAGTGGAATGGTTTAGTAGTAGTATGAGATTGATTCGATGAACCCTCTGTCAGGTACTTAAGTGTGAATTGCGGAGTAACCATGTAAATGTAGATGTACATGTATAAACCCAGTGGCATGCGTGAAATAGCTGTCGAGTGTGATGTGGCAGCTGTTAAATTATGTGGCAGCTGTTACACGAAATTTGTTATTCGAAATTCCTACACCAATCGATACAATTAAACAAATCGGGAGATAGTCACTGCTGACTGAAATCGGTAGTCCGATGACCTACAAGTTTGCGACCTCAGACCTGAAATAAAAGGAATTTAGGATACGAATAAGATTCTAAAATCTTGAAACAGTGATTTGCCCGCAGTTGATATTACACCCAAGCTGTTGGTTAGTTTGCTTTAGAAGACAGCACTGTCGTCTTCGAGTAATATTTCTTTCACAAACTTGTTTGTGACCGCTGTTTTATCCCTGTCTGCAATTTATTTCGGACCCAGCATTTGGTTTTTGTTTTCCTTATGTTTACTCATGTCACGACTCTCATGTTACAACCAGCTCTGTAACATTAATATCTGCCCATATGGTTTCATATGACGTCCTACTGAGAGCTGTGAAAGTACACGTTTAACATGTGGCGGTAGCTCGCGATGCCACTACAAATGTCACAAGTGGCGGCTTCAAGGTAGATACGAGTGTTAAACCGGCTTTAAAGCACGGCGAGCAAAGCAACTCCTGGTGGCTGCAGTGAACCCGTCCGTGTACACCGCAACATTCGCAGACGTTTTGTATTTCGATTTTGTTGTCCTTTTTACGGTTTAATCTCTTCAAATGAATGTTATTTCACCCATAAACAAGTATGTCGTTTGGCTCGTAAAATATCCCCTTTCCTGACACACGTATATTTCTCTTTTGTGTGTGTTGGTTTCTTTCATCACTTTCATTTAGCTTTTTTACCATTTTACTCCTCTGCCACACACGTAATTGTACTTTAGAATTAATTCAGTCATGTAATTGTGCTAGCCTTTGAGCCCGTTGGTAGACAGATGACTGCCTCATTTAAAAGATAGCGTAGAGCCATGAAAAGGACTTTTGTAATCTGCAGCATATTTACTCACTGTTTAAGCTTTTTATAGAACATTCACTTTAAATTATCTGGGTGTCGGTATATCATTCGTTTCTAAGACAGATTGTGTGTAGGAGTTTTCTCTTCTATCCTTTTCAAATGAAACGATGGTTGTCTAACAATCTTTACAGTAATTTGAGCTATAATATATCAATACCAATAAAACTTTAAAACAGTAGTTACCTAATTTGACGTATTTCCTTATTTGGATATCAAATCACGAACGTCCGCATGTAATATAAACTAATTATATGTTCAAAACAGAAATGTTGTGTCTGATATTGGAAGTAGATAAATCTTTATTTCTAAATAGCTTAATTTCTCTGAAAATTAGGATCGGATTTTGGAGACTAAACTATAGGTGAATTCTTTCCTTTAAATCTATTTTCATGTAGCAGATAGTTTCATACGTTCCACTGGAAGTAAGTGAAACGAGATTTATATCAATCAATATCTCTGGAAAGAAAACTGTTTCGTTTAGTGAGAACTACCTCTCAGTTCATTTGCGAAAAACCATAATTCCAGAATTACGGTACCGAAAATCCTTCCACAGTTATTTGAGGGTACTTTTGTAGGTGATAGGAAGGGTAATATCAATTACAAGAAAATGCTTTCCCATTGATAAAGCGGTCATTGTAATTCAACCAGGAGCTTCTTCTTGATCGGCTTTTCCCATCGAATTTATGACCGCTATTTTGGTTAGCTATTTGCTAGGAGAAAATAGTACTTGTTTCCCTTTTTGCAGAAGGAGGGAAGGTGTGTGTTTCGGAAGTAGTGATTACGACTATTTTAAAGAGCGCTAAGGATTTCAGCGCAAAACAGGCAGCAAGAACTGTAAAGCTAGGTAATAATCAACTAAAATCACTAGGGATACGTGTAGACAATATTGGGATATGGTCTGGTGGATGAAATTCAGATTTGACTGTCGGCAATGAGAAAAATGTATTTAGGACTGCACAGCGATATACATGATTTATCGATTTAATCTGCTGTCGTTATCTTCCGGTGGTGCAATACTGTTCCGTGTAACGGACGAACATCAGTTTTGCGTCAGCAAAGATAGCTGTACAAGAGAAGCACTTTTGACTTTACATATGAGATAAAAGCCACTTTGATGTAACAGCATTGTCAGACCATGGAAAACAATTCGTCCCGAGACAGTTATAAGATAGATTTGCAGCTTAGTGACATTGTCGTTAACCGTGTTTCTCAGAGAAGCAACAGAGCAGAACGACAACTACAGAAGAGAAATAAAAGCTGAAAAGTGAAGCTACCCATCTAGAGTGCAATATGTTTTAGGGGTGGACTGCTACTTCCCTTCGTTCTTAAGTTAGCATTTATCCTTTCGCGTTTTATGGAAGGAACTACACACAGGTGAAAGAACTGTGGGGTTGTCGGCCTCGTGACTTGAGATAAAGTTACCTGTCTGTTATAGCAGGTGCTACATGTTCGATTTCCGCCTATATTATGAATGTGGTCCTCAAATACGACGTTAGTCTATGGACGTTGCTATGTACACATTATGCTGAAATTCACAAAACCGTTATGCCCTAAATTAACTTGTTGTCTATCTACTAAATCCATTATTCACTGAGGATTGAATGAGACATTCCAAAATTCTACAGATCTCGCTGTATGTTGCTCACTCTTAATTACAGAGAAAAGGAAAAAAGGGAAACGAAGAACGGCGCTACTTCGACGGCAACCAAACACATAAGAGTACTCGGAAGTAATATTACATGCGCTCAATTCTTATTGCTGATACCAGAGGATTCCGTGCCTCATTTGCATGAATATTGGTATCTTATCTAGTGCTATCATTATGTCTGTAATACACCGGAAGTTGAAGACACCAACAAAATTTTGTGCTACTATATTAAATTATGTTATCTGAAAAGTTATTGCATTACATTAAACAATTTTTAATGAAGCTTTAAGTCAGAAGTTTTGTATTATAAATGATGTATATGCTAAAAAAAATGAAACCAAGTCCGGTAGGCGGATTAAGGCACGAGGATATGCAACAATGAATCTAGGTCATAGAAAACCCCTTTCCGGTAGCAACGAAGACCTGTATTTAGCCTTACAGAGGATCGTAAAGATTCCAAATGTCATACACCAATATACTCTCTAATACACCTTTCACGTTTTATCACAAACCGACTGTAGTTGTTCTAGGAGCTACAGTCTGGAAACGCGTGACCGCTACAGTCACAGGTTCGAAACCTGCATCGGGCATGGATGTGTGTGATGTCCTTAGGTTAGTTAGGTTTAAGTAGTTCTAAGTTCGAGGAGAATGACGACCTCAGAAGTCCCATAGTGCTCAGAGCCATTTGAACCTTTTTTTTTTATTGTACTTGAGGTTATACTGGGAGACAGTGTTTCCTGCGTAATTAAGTAACATGTGTTCATTTACAGAAAACTGATATTATTGGTGATCAGTAGACAATAATGGACCAAATTATTATCTCCACATGGTAAATAACGTGTAGGTCCACAGTAAAACAGTAAATTTGAGCACATGCACTCAACGAACCTTTGGCAGGTTTCCGGAGCTATGTGGCACCAGATGCCTATACAGTATCCGGAAATTACGGGCCGATAATTTTTGGTCGCTCGGGGTAGCGTCCTAAAGCGTCCCAGATGTGATCAGTTGGGTTCAGCTGAATCAAATTTGTTGGTTAAGACATGAACGTGAGATCACTATTGTAGCGTAGCGGCAGGTGAGAGGAAGGACTGGACTGATTACGTAGTTAATCCTGCACAATATTTACGACAAAACAAATTTCCACAGTAATTGTCAGACGCCACGACCCAATTAGAAACACATCTAAATCAACCTTCGCAAACAATTAGAATAATTCTCGAGAGAAACACGAAGAAAATCAAGCTTAATAAGGAGATTTATTCAGCGTAAAAGTGACACGTGTTACAACACTTTTAACCAACTTACAGATTGCCTTCAGAAACTTCATCCTAAGATGCACACAGCCTGCAGAACCTCCTTACAAGTAGTTAGTGGCTATTTCAGAACGACTCATGATATAACGACGGGATCTCGGGTTCGATTCGCGGCGGGGTCAGGGATTTTCACCTGCCTCGAGATGACTGGGTGTTTGTGTTATCCTCATCATTTCATCATCATTCATGAAAGTGGCGAGACTGGGCTGAGCAAAGGTTGGAAATTTGTACGGGCGCTGAAAACCGCGCAGTTGAGCACCCCAAAAGCCAAACATCATTAACGTCATCGTGATATAACAGAGGTGTCAGAGCCCCACCACATTCATGCAACACAGTTTTTCTATCGGCAGTCAAAGTTCCTTCTCTCAGCCAGCTGCAGTTAAAGTGCCTATAGACCCCGTGGCGTCCCGACCCGGCCCGCAGGCCGCCTGGCCGCGTGTGCCCTTCGGCTTCAGTCGATCAAGGACATCCGTACCCTCTCCTACACAGCTCGGCGGTGTCGCCGGACGCAGTCGATAGCAAATTCAGATGCCATGGATCACAAAGAGAACGGTGCTGTGTTCATCGCTGCACAACTACCATGATTCTCAATCCAATGTAGCGTGATTGTGGTGATATTACACGGGGAGTTATTCTACCGTCGGAGAAGACATCTAGCATGAGCAGATGCAGTTGGTCCGCAGTGTTGTTTACATAGTCCACAGCTGCCATGTTTCCTTCGACTACTACCACAGGTCCCATGGAAGCTGAAGTGAATGTCCTACATTGCATAATAATGCCCGTACAGCTCTGCGCCCATGGTGCGGTGTATACGTGGAGCAGCTGTTCGCATGTTGCCTGGCGTATCTGAACGCCACCATCGATCTGGTGTAACTAGCATTGTGATTATTCCGACCAGGCGATTCGTTTCCATTGATCATCAGTCCGATATCGATGATGCAGTGGCCACTGCATTCGTAACTGACGGTGTCGTTAGCGTCAACATGAGAGAAAGTAGAGTCGTCCTACTGTGGAGCCCCATGTCCCACATTGTGATCTGATCAGTGTACGAGTCGGTGCTATAAAATAATGGGACTGCTGCTGTAAAACATTTTATTTAAAAATAAACACATATTTACTTACTTCCACCCTCAATGTACTCCCAGCCTCTGTCCCTACAACGTTCCATGACAATTTCCTCAGTTACATCCTTGATTACGCCTGCCGCTGTGGCGGAGCGGTTCTAGGCGCTTCAGTCCGGAACCGCACTGCTGCTACCGTCGCAGGTTCGAATCCTGCCTCGGGTGGTGTCCTGAGTTTAGTTATTTTTAAGTAGTCCAAAGTCTAGGGGACTGCTGACCTCAGACGTTAGGTCCCATAGTGCTTAGAGCCATTTGAACTCCTTGATTACACGTGCCTCTTTAACTTTTTCATTGCTTCAAAGTACTGATATCTTGTTCCTTCTAATGCGTATTTGACCACTGGGAGTAAGCAAAAGTCGCATGTCCCTATTTCAGTTGAATAAGGTGGGTGGTATAACACGGTACTTCGCTAGAAACCTCTTCACAAACAATTCAGTGTGAGCCGATGGGTTTTCTTGATTCAGATTCATGACTAGTTTTTCCAAAATTCGAGTCGTTGTTTTGTTATTTTCTCATTTAGTTGATCGACAACTGCAAAGCAGTAATACTGACTGATAGCACAGTTCAATGCATGCAGTCGCGACACTCTCTGGGGCGAAAGCTGTTACCGTTTGAGAGTTGGAGCGACACTAGTGCTTCCAGTGGCGAGAATGCAGGCAGCTTCATGCGTTGTAAGGACGATTATTTTTAATTATTTTTCTACTTAAACAACAAAATAGTTGTTGTTTTGCGCTCTATCCATTAGTAAATTACCAAATTACATAAGATGTCGTGAAAGAAATGTAAAAACTGCAAAATCTCACTGATTTAGTAACATAAACTACAACTTGCTCATGAAGAAATACTTTAAAATATCTGTACAAATGCACCTTACTCTACTGAAAGGAATTCCTGTGTATTTATAATTTTAGTCGCCGTTTTTCCTCACTGATTTTACTGATTCTTCTTATGTTTTAAAACTTCTGTAGGCTTAAGAGCAGCGTACTAAGCTGCTGCAAGCCCGCCCCCTTCGGGGCGAATCGATATTCAATGTAGGAAAAAAAAACTGAAAGGAAAATAATGTATTCGTGCTGCTATCTGCTATATTATGACACGATCTTTCCTCGACTTGCAAAAGTTTTGTACGGAGTCAAATGATTCGACCATTGTTACATTTCATTCGACTTTCTAATACACGAATATTTTTGTAAATGTAATTACCTTTGCTTCAAAAGGGAATATATGGAAAATCATTGCCGCTTATGGTTCAGATGTAGCAGCTATTGTGGTATTGCTTTCTTGTGTGAAACAGTTCTATTTAGTTTGACCTATTACAATGTCTGTCTGACTTCCCTTTATCTACGGGTGTAGTGGCTTATCTTGCACATTAAATAATGTAGGTGTTAAATTCTGTATAGGTTTTCTACGTTCATCATTCACATTTTTGGACGAATCTGTAGCGTACAAAACTTGGCGTTGTTTGGTAGATACACGACTTCTTTCTGCAAATGGTAAGATCTGCTGTTGCATACTACTAATTTTTTGCTATTTGAAGTAGATCAGCATTCTTCAGTAAATATGTGGACCTTACAATAGAAAGGGAAAAAAACTCTCCCGTAAGGTGCCGGTGCATACCTCCCAGGGTCCTTAGGAAACCAAAGGATGACAAAGCTACGGTTATTCGTCAGTTACTGTTGAGTTTTATGGCACTACATACGTTCTCTATCGTATAAACCACGTTAAAAATCAATGTGAGCGATTGTATCCGCACTCATGCGATATTGGACTTACACGTGTCGTTTGCTTGTCGCATGTTGCGCTGCTATCTCAAATGGCTCAAAGGGCTCTGAGCACTATGGGACTCGACATCTGAGGTCATTAGTCCCCTAGAGTTTAGAACTACTTAAACCTAACTAACCTAAGGACATCAAACACATCCATGCCCTAGGCAGGGTTCGAACCTGCGACCGAAGCGGTAGCGCGGTTGCAGACTGTAGCGCCTAGAACCGCTCGGCCACAGTGGCCGGCTTTCGGGATGTGAGGTCGTTCCTGACGTTTCGTCCAGGACTGCGCTGGACATCCTCACAGGAGCCCCTGACAGAGATTCATTTATCCGCAGTTTTGTCTGCAGTCAAGAATTAATGCACTGCAGTGTGTTAGATTCGCTTAGAGGAGTATTTCAACATCGGAAAGGCGGCCAACAGCGGCATCCGTGCAGTGTTTACCTGTTCCGTCACATGCCGAAAGGTTTACCAGCAGATGTCATCCGATCGCGAAAGCCTTTATTCTACAATGCTATACATTTTGATGAGTAATTTTGTGGCTATATTTCTTTTGTCATTTTTTATCTCACTTCAAATATGGAAGCAAGAAATTCTCGATAGTCTTGGAATTCCTGTCACCGATATCTTCCCAGTGTCAGTGTAGAAAACAGACAGACTCTCGATTTCGTGGATTGTCGAGCTGTCTATACATGTAATTAAATTTGTGCGGAACCCTCAGTGCGCGACTCCTGTTTATAATTGGCCCATTATTTATCTTATTTCGTTTATTTTCTTTGATCATTGTCTTTCTCATTACAGTCATATCTACAAGTATTTTTGTTTTCTTTTGCAATACAACGACGTACTGTTCCAGATTTTAGCATCTTTCCGAAGGGACACGAACATCGTAAAATACAGACTGCACGTGACAGAGATTCGTTTATCCGTAGTTTTGTCTGCAGTCAAGAATTAATGTACCGCATTGTGTGAGATTTACACAGAGGAGTATTTCAACATCGGAAAGGGTGCCAGCAACGGGGACCGTGCTGTGTTTACCTGTTCCGTCCCACTTCCATTAACGGCGTCCGCGCGGAAAACCAATAATTTTACGACATCGAATTGTGCGGCTCTTATGGAATTTTGTCGACCATGGCGGACGGAGCGGGAGAAGGGATGGGGACTCGTAGGCGTTGGGGGATGGGCCGTTGAACGGCAGGGGATGGCCACTCCCGACTAAACACCTGTTTCAGTACAATGGACGGAAACAGCGAAATGCTCGCGAAATGTTTGAACAGCAATTCCGCTCATTATTGAATTGCGTGCAGGTACGGCTCGAATTAGTTGTTTGATGTCACGCACGACTTGGTGACGCTGTTTACTTGTGCCAGACGAATAATTTAAGGATTATTGGATTACAGTTCATTAGCTCTGTGCGACTCTGCCAAAGTACAAATTAACTTTGAACGCCGGCTAACGGCATAAGCGGCGCCAGCGCGCGCCTGATTACGGGATTTCTGAAAGAATAGAGCCCGTTACTTGGCAGAGCAGACGGGTCTGCAGCTAAATAATGCAGCTTCCCGATTACAAAGCGGCGGCGTGTCCGGCCGGCGCCGCCCTGTATTACAGGAGAAGAAAATAACGCAAGTTTAGATTGCTGACACAAGCACAGAACCGTCGCTCCTGTTTTCTCTTAGCATTCGTTAGTGACAGCCAGTTTCTAGCAATTTCCCTACTCACGTAAATATTAAAAAGAAAGAAGGCTTATAGTTTTTGTGTTAGTTAAAACTTAAGGCAAACAAACAAGCCAACGCCTTAAAAAAGAACAAAAAAAGAAATGAATAAGGAATTGATGTACGCTGCTGTTCGCAAATGATGCTCTTCTGTATAGTGCTTATCACAAGTAACAGCCCAAATTGGCAAGGTTAAAGGTATATTATTATGGAAGGAAAACGGTTCCGGTAAACACAGGTCAACAAACGGACCGTTAACCTGATAACTGGAATGTGTGTTTACAGGGCACCACTGACTTTATTGTGAAATATTCTCATAGGCAGTACAAATATGAACTTTCAGGTTAAGTACGCATCAAATTTGAGCCAAGACCTGTCTTAACAAGACGTATACAGTGAGTAACAAAGAGATGTACAAAACTTTCAGGAAATACTCCTCGCATATAGACGAATAACTTGTTACACGGACATGGATCCAGAAACGCTTAACATCCACATTGAAACTCATTTTCTATTCGTTATGACCAAACAAAACTACAATCATCTTGCCACGGCTGTGGCTTCCTTAACTGCTGTAGGAGAAGGCTCATTTGAACTAAAATGTATGAAATATTAGTTCACTTTATTACATGAATAAGTAAAATGACTTACTTAACTTGATACAGTCTTTTACTACATAAGTGCCAGATAAATTGTAGTTGTCATTGATTGTTAAAGGATCACTTGTTGCACTAATTAACGAACTATTCTCTTGATGTACGACGTTCAGTATTTACTTATAAGTGGTTTAAGGGGTGTCCCATGAGTATATGTCTAACATACGATGACAAGAAGATGGAAGAAGTGGACAGTGTTAAATTCTTGGGATTACAGCTTGATAGTAAATTGCACTGGGAAGAGCACACCACAGAACTGCTGAAGCGTCTTAACAAATCTCTATTTGCAATGCGAACTGTGTCATCATACGGGATACAAAAATGAAAAAGCTGGCATACTATACTTACTTTCATTCCATAATGTCATATGGAATTATTTTTTGTTGTAATTCATCAAGCCAAGCTAAAGTTTTCCGGGCACAAAAACGTGCAGTAAGAGTTATATGTGGTGTGAACTCGAGAACATCCTACAGAAGCCTGTTTAGGAAACTAGGGATACTAACTACTGCTTCCCAATATATTTATTCCTTAATGAAATTTGTCATTAAAATATATCACTTTTTCAAACCAACAGCTCAATTCATGGAATCAGTACTAGAAATAAGAATAATCTTCACAAGGATTTAAAGTCTCTTAGTCTTGTACAAAAAGGTGTGCATTATTCAGGAATACACATTTCCAATAACTTTCCAGCAGCCATAAAAAGCTTAACAACCAATGAAATTCAGTTTAAGAGAAGCCTAAAATATTTATTGGTGGCAAACTCCTTCTACTCCATTGATGAACTTCCCAGTAAAACCAACTGATATAACTTCTGCAGCATTTCAGTGCAGTAATGTGTTCATTGCAAATAAGTATTATGGTAGTTGTATTACATGTTTATTACCTTATAAATAAAAAAAAATCTTTTTTATTTGAAATTCAGTGCATTAGGATTTGTAAAATGACTCTTTCATATAGTGTTCGTTAAAAAATGACGATTCTTCCACTTGGGACCTATGGAATGGTAGACTAGCTTATTTGTTTTAGTTGTAAATATTTGTCATGTATTGTTGTTTTTCTGACATGTTCTACATCCTGGAGGACCTCCTCACTACGGATCAATTGGAATGAAAGTAAATCTTATCTGATCTAATCTCTACAAAAGTACATTTCCATCTGAGACTTGAATAACTCTTTAGTCTTACACATTGATGTTGATTACTTCAGATTAGGTAACGAACTGAGTGGAGGCTTGCCAGCTCAGTTTTACACTGAACACCATGCCAGGGCGCTGCTGTGCTGATAAAGCTAGCGTCTCTTCTTTAACCTCTCCCATTCCCTCTAGACTGCAGCGGGCCCCTCTAATGTCTGTCGTATCGGTGCGCGTTGCCGACTGTGTTGTTGCACCGTGATCTCTGGACGGTGCCACACTACATTTCTTCATATACACATTAATAATAGGAAACATACAGGAACTGAACGTAGCAGCATTGCACGAAACGGTTTTGTAAACGAAAATGTTCAAAATACCGTTTTGGAATTGTACAGTAACTTGTAAAAGTTAGATTCCTGCCAGTGTTTCCTGTCCCAATGGAACGAAGGTAATATTGACATACACTTTACTACATGGCTTTTGTGACACTGCAACCAACTTAACAGCTCTACTAGCATCATCCACTTAGCACTGACTGTTTAGTATTCATCACGGACTACGCAAGCGCGTAACATCAACTATACTGCATTCGTCACGGACTTGGTACCATGTACAGTGCAGTAGAAGAGTATTCAAGTGGGATATTAGCAGTTAGCCGAGTCATTTCCAGACCTGACAGGAATACGTTTGAAGAAACTGATCGTCGTCTTAAACAATATTCAGCGCTATGGCGGGTGGGTGGATGTATCCTTCCTAACGGAGGACGTTATGAACTTTTGATTGATGAAATTTATTGGCAGCTGCGAATATGGATAACGATAAGCCGTGTGTTGCAAAAGCGACAATGAAAATTTGTGCCAGATTTGCAACTGCGAAGACATTTCATGTATTTCATAACGGCTGCAGTGACCGCAGTGCCTTTTCCTTCAGACACACATTCATGTCCGAAGGAACTTAGCATCTTATATGGGACCCAGGATAAGGATCGGGTTTTATTTGAGGAAAACACATGGAAGGGTGGTCCAAAATGAAGCGTCATTTACCATTCCCAAACAAGTATTTTTTGTTAATAACAGTTCCGTCGTAAGTGAACTAACAGTTACCAATATTCTTGCCAAATTCATACAAATAGTTTATGTTCTTAAATTAATATCACAATGAGTAAGGACATTTGCATTATACACTCCTAGAAATGGAAAAAGGAACACATTGACACCGGTGTGTCAGACCCACCATACATGCTCCGGACACTGCGAGAGGGCTGTACAAGCAATGATCACACCGACGGTACAGCGGACACACCAGGAACCGCGGTGTTGGCCGTCGAATGGCGCAAGCTGCGCAGCATTTGTGCACCGCCGCCGTCAGTGTCAGCCAGTTTGCCGTGGCATACGGAGCTCCTTCTTTTTTCTTCTTTTAGTGTTCAACCCTGAGGTTGGTTTGCAGCAGAGCGCCATTCCTCTCTTCTGTCTGCTTTCCTCTTCATTTCCACATATGTGTTACATCCAACGTCATTCATGATCTGTTGCATGTATGATATCCTTGGTCGCCCCCGCCGATTCCTTCCCTCAATAACTCCTTCTGCTATTGTTCCAATGATATTGTTGTGTCGTAGGATGTGCCCTACAAGTTTCTCTCTTCTTGTTTGGATGTGCCTCCACAGAGATCTGGTTTCCTGTACTCTTCTAAGCACCTCTTCATTTGTTACTTTGTCTGTCCAGCTGATCTTCATCATCCTTCTATAGCACCACATCTCCAGGGCCTCTAGCCGTCTTCTCTCTGCTCTTCCAACTGTCCAAGTTTCACATCCATATAGGGCCACACTCCAAACGAAACCTTTCATGATGCGTTTCCTTATTTTCAGACTGATGTTGTTGCTGGTGAGTAAGTTCCTTCTCCGATTAAATGCAATTTTGGCCTTTTGTATTCTGGTCGCAATTTCTTTCCGGCTTCTACCATCCCTTGTGATTTTGCTTCCCAGGTAAGTAAATTCCTGTATCACTTCCAGCTCCTCTCTTCCAATTCTAATTCTCGGAGGTTCATATTCTGCTCCTGTACTGCATACCATCACTTTAGTCTTTTTCTTGTTTATTCTCATTCCATACTGATTGTATAGAATTTTTTCCGTTGTTCTGAGGACTTCCTCTAGATCTTCTTCTGTCTCCGTGACTATAGCAATATCATCTGCATAACGTACCATGTCTATCTTCTGCCCATTAATTTTGATCCCCACCTCAGTAGTTTCTCGAACTTGGTCTATAGCTTCCTGGATGTAAGCATTGAATATAAGAGGAGAGAGAGCACATCCTTGTCTTACCCCTTTTCTAATATTTGCTTGTTGTTCCTGGTGACAGTTCCTAATCACTGCCACCTCATTCTTATAGAAACTGAGTATCACGCGGATGTCTTTGTACTTTATTCCAATTTTCCTCAGCACTCTGAACATCTCTTGCCAGATAACGTTATCAAATGCCTTTTCCATGTCTATAAAGGCAATATAAGTTGGTTTATTTTTCTGTAATTGCTTTTCGATAATGAGTCTTAGTGCCAGAATCGCCTCTCTTGTTCCCAATCCCCTTCTGAAACCAAACTGATCTTCACTCAGCATATCCTCCACCTTCTCTTCAATTCTCTTCAGAACTATTTTTATGAGAATTTTTGATGCATGTGATATTAGGCTAAGAGTTCGGTGCTGTTCACATTTTGTAGCTGCTGCCTTCTTTGGTATAGGAACAATGATACATTTCTGGAAGTCTGTCGGTATCTCTCTTGTGTTATAGATGGACCTAATAAGTTTAAGCAGCATCATTTTCATGCCGTCACCAGCATTCTTTATTAGTTCTGCAGGAATGTCATCAATACCCGTTGCTTTGTTGTCCTGTAGTTCTTTTAGAGCTCTGTCAAATTCTTCTTGCAGAATATCATCTCCCTTGTCATCTTCGTCTACTTCCTCTTCTCTTCCTATTACTTCCTCCGAAAGAGGTGTTCCAGCATACAACTCCTCTATGTATTCTTTCCATCTCTTCAGCATGTCTTCACCAAACAGCATTTTCCCCTCTTTATTTTCTATTGTGCCTGAGAGTACTGTTTTACGTTTGTTAAAAAAAATTGATTTGCTGTTCTGTAGGCTAAATCAGTTCTTCCGTTTTGCATATTTTCTTCTACTTTCCTGCACATTTCTCCAAGAAAATTTTCTTTTGCTTTCCTAGCTTCTCTATTAACTAAATTCCTTAGTCTTCTGTATTCAGCTTTTCCTTGTTCCTCAGTTGCATTTTTGTATAATCTTCTGTTTTCTATAAGCTCAATAATATCTGTTGTAATCCATTTCCTCTTGCTTTTGGGTTCAGTTCTTCCAACTATCTTTTCTGCTGCTTTGTATATACCAGATTTAATCTGATTCCAGTCTTCATTTATTCCACCATGTTGAAAATTTTTAATTAGGTTGTCTGTTTCATGAGCATAGTGCTTTGCCAGTCCCTCAGTTTTCAGTTTTTCTAGTTCCCATTTAAGTTTTACTGGCTTCTTCTTCAAACGTTTGAATCTCAGTGAACGTTTCATCATGACCAGGTTATGATCACTGCCTATGTCTGCAGATGGATAGCTCCTGCAATCTTTTATCTGGTTCCTAAAACGTGCTTTCACTAGAATGTAGTCAATCTGTTGTCTCCTCAGTTCTCCAGGGGCCTTCCATGTATATCTTCTTCGTTTGTGGTGTTGGAAAAGTGTGTTTGCAACAACTAATTGGTGCTTTGAGCAGAACTCGATCAGTCGATCACCTCTTTCATTTCTTCTTCCAAGTCCATATTTGCCAACAATTCCTTCCTCTGGGTCTTCACCCACAATCGCGTTCCAGTCCCCCATGGCAATCAGGTTTTCATCTCCCTTAACATTTCTCATCGCATCACTTATTTCTTCGTATATTTCGTCAATGACTGAATCTTCTTCTTTGGATGTTGTCATGTATATTTGTATTATCACAGTGTCCTTTGGTTTAGTTTCAAGTTTGACTAGTATTATTCGAGAGCTATATTGCACATATCCCTTGACACGTGAGCCATAGTTTTTCCTCAAAATTATTCCAACTCCTCCCATTCCCGGTCTATCTTGGTCAGTTCCGGTGTGAATGACTCTGTATTCTCCAGACCAGAAATCACCTGGTTGGAGCCATCTCATCTCCGATATGCCCAGGATATCGATTTCCAGTCGCTCCATTTCAAGTTTTACATTTTCTAGCTTGCTACACTGAAGCAGTGTTCTCACATTCCAAGTGGCTATGTTAAAATTGGGATTCATTTCCTTCACGTTGTCTATATCTTTTGCAGTCCCCACCCGGAGATCCGATTGGGGGACTATTTTATCTCCGGAAAATTTTACAGAAGATACTGACATGGTTTACTGCTGATGCTTGGGATAACCGTAGTTCTTTAATGTGGTGGTTTCCCGTTGCCTTCCACATCCTATGCCGTTGACCATCAGCTGGTTCTTCCGCCTTTGGAAATGATTTCTCATTTCCAGGGCAAGAGGGTGCCCTGTCCAGCAGATGCTGGGGTGATGACTTATCCCGGCCATCCTTCGGTCCCTGTCTACGTTAGCCATCATATGAAGTGATGTTGCCCACTCTCTACCGCTTGGAGGTGTAGATCAGGAGTTTCCCTTCATCGGGTCTAGGACCTTAATGGCATTTCCTAGTCCCCTCCAGTAATTTAGAGAGCTCCATCGCAGTCTTTAACACTGGTAGCATGCCGCGACAGCGTGGACGTGAACCGTATGTGCAGTTGACGGACTTTGAGCGAGGGCGTATAGTGGGCATGCGGGAGGCCGGGTGGACGTACCGCCGAATTGCTCAACACGTGGGGCGTGAGATCTCCACAGTACATCGATGTTGTCGCCAGTGGTCGGCGGAAGGTGCACGTGCCCGTCGACCTGGGACCGGACCGCAGCGACGCACGGATGCACGCCAAGACCGTAGGATCCTACGCAGTGCCGTAGGGGACCGCACCGCCACTTCCCAGCAAATTAGGGACACTGTTGCTCCTGGGCTATCGGCGAGGACCATTCGTAACCGTCTCCATGAAGCTGGGCTACGGTCCCGCACACCGTTAGGCCGTCTTCCGCTCACGCCCCAACATCGTGCAGCCCGCCTCCAGTGGTGTCGCGACAGGCGTGAATGGAGGGACGAATGGAGACGTGTCGTCTTCAGCGATGAGAGTCGCTTCTGCCTTGGTGCCAATGATGGTCGTATGCGTGTTTGGCGCCGTGCAGGTGAGCGCCACAATCAGGACTGCATACGACCGAGGCACACAGGGCCAACACCCGGTATCATGGTGTTGGGAGCGATCTCCTACACTGGCCGTACACCTCTGGTGATCGTCGAGGGGACACTGAATAGTGCACGGTACATCCAAACCGTCATCGAACCCATCGTTCTACCATTCCTAGACCGGCAAGGGAACTTGCTGTTCCAACAGGACAATGCACGTCCGCATGTATCCAGTGCCACCCAACGTGCTCTAGAAGGTGTAAGTCAACTACCCTGGCCAGCAAGATCTCCGGATCTGTCCCCCATTGAGCATGTTTGGGACTGGATGAAGCGTCGTCTCACGCGGTCTGCACGTCCAGCATGAACGCTGGTCCAACTGAGGCGCCAGGTGGAAATGGCATGGCAAGCCGTTCCACAGGACTACATCCAGCATCTCTACGATCGTCTCCATGGGAGAATAGCAGCCTGCATTGCTGCGAAAGGTGGATATACACTGTACTAGTGCCGACATTGTGCATGCTCTGTTGCCTGTGTCTATGTGCCTGTGGTTGTGTCAGTGTGATCATGTGATGTATCTGACCCCAGGAATGTGTCAATAAAGTTTCCCCTTCCTGGGACAATGAATTCACGGTGTTCTTATTTCAATTTCTAGGAGTGTATATAAAATTGCAAATGGGACTCGAAGAACATGTCAACTGTGCAGCACAATGGTGGCTCGATTAAATTAAGTTAACTAATTAAATAAACCTGCGGTTGCACTCAGTCCGCGCGAGTAACGTCACAACTGTGGGCTAATCCCACAACGACTTGAATATAAGTTCAACAAATAAAAGACCTTCAAATACATAAATTTCATAAACCAAAGCAAACAGTAATACTTCACTGATTAGTCACAAGCCAGTTACAGTTAAGTCAAATTAAGTTCTTAAATAAACTACAGCTGCTCTAAAACAGTATTAAAATGGTAATGACAATTTGTCCCTTAATTTTTTTAAAGAAATCAAGAAACTCATTGCTCAGTTTGCCCAAAAGCTTTCACCAGACGCCCAGAGGGACCTTACAGTAACAGAAACACTGAACAACTTACTTCCTCAAAATCACTATACCGAAGTCGTAATCAGGAGACACCCCTGCCTCGGCATGATACAAAAGAATGACCACAAACTTCTGAACTTCAGACTGGAACGAGAGATCGGCAGAATCGTGTATGACCTGCGAACACCGAGGCCTCGTGCGATAACAGGATGCCGTCGAAGCAGAAGTAGAGCGTGTCCCTGGGCCGGACCAGCAGAGCAGCAACGCGTCAACCGCTGTGAACATACCGTGTAGAACAACAAAACAGCAAATAAGTTTGACAGAAATTTTACAGAGCAATACTTAAACGGGCAATTAATGATTAATTTTAAGGAAACCAACTATTAAGACTTCAGTATAGGAGAGGCTTGCTAATAAGCATTGAAAGTTAACCTTCCTGGCAATAACAAGACACAATTTTCAAAGTCTATAAAACAGTAATCACATAATAATCAAACAAGATTAAATAGCTCAGTGTAAAACATTACTGAGGCCTTTTACAGATTAATAGACACTATAATTGGGACACAGGCGAAGTGGCAGATGGTCGGTTAAAATGTATACTTATAACATGAAGGGTTCCTCAACACGACTAAGAGACACTGCAAATACACGCACTATGACCAGCAATGTGGCCCGCACGTGCATACCTTTAGGTTGAGCGCACACAACTTTAGTCACAGCTCAAATCCAATAACTCGTCCAGGGATGGCCATAAGGTCTACAGCAAACAGAAATTACAATCAGATGTATCAAATACCCAACGATAGAAGACAACGATTTCAAGTATAGGATTAAAATTGCGAAATACTAGCTAGTCGCTTACAGAAACCTCCACTCACAGAACCAAAAGGGATCGCTGTACGGCATAAAGGAAGCGGATTCCACGCCCGGGTTCCCGAGTTCGATTCCCGGCGGGGTCAGGGATTTTCTCTGGCTCGTGATGACTGGGTGTTGTGTGATGTTCTAAGGTTAGTTAGGTTTAAGTAGTTCTACGTTTTAGGGGACTGATGACCAGAGATGTTAAGTCCAATAGTGCTCAGAGCCATTTGAACCATTTTTTTTAAGCGGATTCCCAGCCAGATCACACCTGACAGAATTAACACTCCTTAAGTACAGTAGATATAGAACAATCCTGATACATAATTTCAAATAAATCCCAAGAAGGCCAATAGCTTCAGGGCTCCAGGTAGGCACCGAATAATACTGCCCTTCTGCTCGTGGCTGCTAACAAGCTGTCCAATACATCTCTATTTATTTAGCACACCACAATTGACTGATTCACGTCGTAACCAGGTTGCACGTGACAAGAACCGCTCCTTGACCGCTCAACTCGCCGGTAGCAACAGTAGCTGCTGGGAACCGCAGGCTCCCGTAGCCCAACGGTCAATTGTGTCTACTCTCTGTATTCGCCAGGACGCCGAGTACTCAGGGACACCAGTCCATCTGCGTGTCCCACTTAGCACTCACTACCACACAGCTACAGAGGGAACGCGAAAGCCAGCAAAGACGATACGACGAGGACCAGAAACGATGGAACTCACACGTGTGGCGCCAGTAGGAGCCTGCGCACGCCCTCGCATCAGCAGCCACGGCTTAATATTTCTGAACAACACAGGCACTGCCATATCGCATTTCAATTAGGTGTGTCATACAGTGCAGATACGTTCATTTGCTCGATATTTCCGATGATCGATGTGCCCTTTCGGATCCTTGTCCATATGAGCTATTTTCTTCCTGCCCGTGTAAGAAACGTTTCCTAAATGTTTGTCCTTAGCTTTCTGTTACACCCCGTAGCACTGCTTCCTCCTGTTACGTATTGCAATTTTTTCTGTGTACTCGTACCTTATAAGTGAGCTGTTGTATTACGCCTGCTTACGTTTGTATCCAATACTGCTCTAGTAGCTCGGAATCTGGCAGCTAGGAAAGCAACCCAGCAACGAAACCAGGCCGCTGACTGCCGACCAGTGTCCCGCCGGCCCAGCAACGGCAGCAGAGGGGTCGCTCTTAAAGTTGGCACTTTTTTGACACAACGCGAGGGACCTGTCAGGTCTCTGCAACTGGATCACCGACATAGTGGTTACACCACGCCTGGCTATCGACCCCGCTGCAGATCTTCCATCGCAGCCTCGACGCATGGAACCTGGGTTATAGATCACCAGAACCAGCCTGCGTTAGGGTCGCTTCAGCTGGGCTTTCCGACGACGTACAGGCTGTGTCAGTCATCGCCGCATCTATGACATTGTCCCCATCGGGCCGGGAACCAGCCTGGGCACAAAAGTCGCTTTGTTGTCATACCACCATTCAGCAGATATCCGCCGCCGTCCGCCATCATGCCGTCGTTTCCACAGCACGTGCATAAGCACCTCCTTACCGTCATGCTAATGACCGACGACGAACTCCCGTCGTCTGCAGTACGTCCAGGTGTGCTGAACTACGTATGTTCATGTGTGTCAAAAACGAGATATGTAAACAGACAGAATACGGCGCTGCGGTCAGCAGAGTCTATATAAGACAAGTGTCTGGCACTTGATAGATCAGTTACTGCTGCTGCCAGGTTATCAAGATATAAGTAAATTTGAACGTGGTGTTACAGTCGGCGCACGAGGTAGCGATGATGTGGGGATTTTCCCGTGCGACCATTTCAAGAGTGTACCGTGAATATGAGGAATCCGGTAAAACATCAAGTCTCTGACATCCCTGCCACCGGAAAAAGATCCTGCAAGAACTGGACCAACAAAGACTGAAGAGAATCGTTCCACGTGACAGAAGTGCAAACCTTAAGCAAATTGCTACAGTGCTGGACCGTTAACAGGTGTCAGCGTACGATCTACACAACGAAACATCCTCGATATGAGCTATCGTAGCCGAAAGCCCACTTGTATACCTTTGATGACTGCACAACACAAAGCTTGCGCAGTTGGAGTGACATGGGACCCCTGATGTGTCTAGATACGACTATGACAGGTGACACGTATGTAAGCATCATATCATATCACCTGTATTCATTCATGTCCATTGTGCATTCTGACGGACTTGGACAATTCCAGCAGAACGATGCGGCTCCCTACAAGTCAGAAATGCTAGAGAGTGGCTCCAGGAACACTCGTCTGAGTTTAAACACTTCCGCTGGCCGCAAAACTCCCCATACTTGAACATGATTTAGCATATCTGGGATGCCATGCAACTCGCTGTTCAGGGGAGATCTCCACCCCCTCGTACTCGTACTGATTTCTGGATAGCTCTGCAGGATTGTGGTGACGGTTCCCTCCAGCACTATTTCAGACATTAGTCGAGTCCATGCCATGTCGTGTTACGGCACTTTTACGTGCTCGTGGGGCTCTTACACGATATTAGACAGATGTACCAGTTTATTTGGCTCTACAGTGTAATTCTTCATTATGGAATAACCTAAGATAAAATAGTATCCAAATCTTAAATATTTTCTTATTTCTTAACATTAATTTAATATTTCGTTTATTTTATGTCTATACTGAATAAGTCAGTTTAATGTTAACTATAAGCTACAGTTTTATTGCTACACACAACTTATTTGTTCACTCTATATCTATAACTGAATAGGTCAGTTTATAGTAATTACACATTCCAGTTTATGTATAGTCTTAAGTATTTGGTTAATTATCTTGGGAAGATTGTAGTCGCCGGCCGCTTGGCCGAGCGGTCCTAGGCGCTTCAGTCCGGAACCGCGCTGGTTCTACGGTCGCAGGTTAGAATCCTGCCTCGGGCGTGGATGTGTGTGATGTCCTTAGGTTAGTTAGGTTTAAGTAGTTCTAAGTCTAGGGGACTGATGACCTCAGATGTTAAGTCCCGTAGTGCCTAGAGCCATTTGAACCATTTGATGATTGTAGTCTTGTCTCTTGTTTTGCGATGTCCATTCATCTCAATGCCCCTGAGCGGCTGCAGAGAGTGATCATTTGGGTTCAACAGTGGGACATAAGGAATATGGTTAATCAACGTCATTTTTGTCGAGCCACCTCTTCAGTGCCTAAGTAACACGATTTTTCCATTGTTTGATTCATGTTGCCTCTTCTTGTAGCTTGCAACATAATGACATACGTTATGCCACCTCTTCAGGGGTTAAGCAGTCTCTACGTTTTCACTATTCGATTCATGTTGCCTCTTCTTGTATTTTGAAACATGCCCATCACAACAATGGATCTCCTAGCCCCGCACACCACGTAGTTTCTAGGATGATTGCGTCATACGACGTGTGATATTAGATTTTTTTGTTCTCTCCAATTTCCATCCGCAGACTCTTCGCCTCTATTGTTAAACTTCGTATTGCATTCTTCGTATTACCTACAGCTGTCGGCGTTATTCGGTAGAATCTTATTTTCCTTCAAATTATTCATCTGATTTATACCGACGCTGTTTATAGATCTCTGCAATGTTCTAGATTAAATTACCCGTAGACATCAACGAACACTCGCTTCTTAAATAACGTCTTCGAGTGATGAACCGTTCTTATTTGCTCGTTTTCGCTCCGTCTCTAGGTCGCAAGGCAAACTAACTCCCGACGTCGATGCCCTCCGCCTAAGTCATGGAAAGTCTCGTCTTCTGACTGGTTTGATGCGGTCTGCCGCGAATTCCTCTCCTGTGCTAACCTCTTCACCTCAGAGTAGCACATACAACTTACGTCCTCTGTTATTTGCTGGATGTATTCAAATCTCTGTCTTCCTCTATAGTTTTTGCCCTCTAAAGCTCCCTCTAGTACCTTGGAAGTCATTCCCTCATGTCCGAACAGACGTCCTATCGTCCTGTCCCTTCTCCTTATCAGTGTTTTCCACATATTCCTTTCCTCTCCGATTCCGGGCAGAACCTGCTCATTCCTTACCTTATCAGTGAACGTAATTTTCAACAATCATCTATAGTATCACATCTCAAATGCTTCGATTCTCTCCTGTTTCGGTTTTCCCAAAGTCCATGTTTCACTACCATAATTGCTGTACTCCAGACGTACATTCTCAGAAATTTCTTCCTCAAACTAAGGCCGATGATAGATATTAATAGACTTCCCTTGGCCAGGAATGCCCTTTTTGCCATTGCCAGTCTGCTTTAGATGTCCTTGCTCCGTCCGTCATTGATTGCTTTGCTGCCTAGGTAGGAGAATTCCTTAACTTCATCTACCTCCAGACCATCAATCCTGATGTTAAGTTTCTCGCTGTTCTCCTTTCTACTACTTCTCATTACCTCCGTCTTTCTTCGATTTACTCTCAGTCCATACCCTGTACTCATTACACTGTTCACACCGTCATGTAATTCTTCATTTTCACTCAGGACAGCAATGTCATCAGCATATCGAATCATTGATATCCTTTCACCTTTAATTATAATTCTAGTCCGGAACCTTCCTTTTACTTCAATCATTGCTTCTTCGATGTACAGACTGAACAGTAGGGGTGAAAGGCTACATCCTTGTCTTACACCCTTTTTAATACAAGCACTTCGTTCTTGGTCGTCCACTCTTATTATTCCCTCTCGGATGTTGTACATATTGTATATGACCTGTCTCTTCCTATAGCTTACTCCTACTTTCCTCAGAATTTCGAACATCTTGCACCATTTTACATTGTCGAACGCTTTTTCCAGTCAACGAATTCTATGAACGCGCCTTGATTCTGCTTTAGTCTTGCTTCTATTATTAACTGCAACATCAGAACTGCCTCTCTCGTGCTTTTACCTTTTCTAATGCCAAACCGATCATCATCTAGCCCATCGTAAAATTTCTTTTCCAGTCTTCTGTATATTATTCTTGTCAGCATCTTAAATGTATGCACTGTTGAGCTGATTGTGCGATAATTCTCGCACTTGTCAGCTCTTGGCGTCTTCGTAATGTGTGGATGATGCTTTTCCGAAAGTCAGATAGTATGTCGCCAGACTCATATGTTCTACACACTAACGTGAACACTCGTTTTGTTGTCACTTCGCCAAATGAATTTAGAAATTCTAATGGAATGTTATCTATCCCTTCTGCCTTATTTGATCTGAAGTCCTCCTCTTTTAAATTCTCATTCTAATACTGGATCCCCTATCTCGTCAAAATCGACTCCTATTTCTTCTTCTATCACATCAGACGAATCCTTCCCTCATAGAGGATTTCAGTGTATTCTTTCCACTTATCCTCTCTCTCCTCTACATTTAACAGTGGAATTCCCGTTGCTGTTTTAATGTTATCACCTTTCTTTTAATGTCACCCAAGGTTGCTTTGACTTTCCTGTATGCTGACTCTGTCCTTCCGACAATCGTTTCCCTTCCGATATCTTCACATTTTTCCTGCAGCCATTTCGTCTTAGCTTCCCTCCACTTCCTATTTATTTCACACCTCAGAGAATTGTATCTCTGTTTTCCTTCCTTTCCCGGATCATTTTTGTACTTCCTCCTTTCATCGATCAATTGAAGTATTACTTGTGTTACCCATGGTTTTACCGCAGTTACCTTCTTTGTACCTATATTTTCCTTTGCAGCCCCTGTGATGACGCTTCCTCTTCAACTGTACTGCCTACTGAGCTATTCCTTATTGCTGTATCTATAGCTTTAGACAACTTGAACCATATCTCGTCATTCCTTAGTGCTTCCGAATCGCACTTCTTTGCGGATTGATTCTTCCTGACTAATGTCTTAAACTTCAGTCTACTATTCATCACTACTATATCGTGATCTGAGTCTGTATCTGCTCCTGGGTACGCCTTAAATCCAGTACTGATTCAGAATCTTCGTCTGACCATGATTTAATGTAACTGAAGTCTTCCCGTATCACCTGATATTTTCCAGGTATACCTCCTCCTATTCTGACTCTTGAACAGAGTATGTAGTATAACTAGTTGAAACTTGTTACAAAACTCAGTTATTCTCTCTCCTCTCTCATCTCTTGTCCCAAGCCCATATTCTCGTGTGATCTTTTCTTACACTCCTTCCCCTACAACTGCATTCGAGTCTCCCATGGCTATTAGATTTTCATGCCCCTTTATATACTGTATTAACCTTTCAATATCCTCATACACTTTCTCTATACCCTCATCTTCAGCTTGCAACGTTTTCATATATACCTGAACTGTCGTTGTCGGTGTTGGTTTGCTGACGATTCTGATAGGAACAACCATATCTCTGAACTGTTCACACTAACAAACTCTGCCCTACCTTCCTATTCATAACGAATCCTACTCCCGTTATACCATTTTCTGCTGCTGTTGATATTACCTTATACTCATCTAGCCAGAAATCCTTGTCTTCTTTCCTTTTCTCTTCACTGACCACTACTACAGGGTGTTACAAAAAGGTACGGTCAAACTTTCAGCAAACATTCCTCACACCCAAAGAAAGAAAATATGTTATGTGTATATGTGTCCGGAAACGCTCACTTTCCATGTTAGAGCTCATTTTATTAATTCTCTTCAAATCACAATAATCATGGAATGGAAACACACAGAAACAGAATGTACCAGCGTGACTTCAAACACTTTGTTACAGGAAATGTTCAAAATGTCCTCCGTTAGCGAGGATACATGCATCCATCCTCCATCGCAGGGAATCCCTGATGCGTTCATGCAGCCCTTGAGAATGGCGTATTGTATCACAGCCGTCCACAATACGAGCACGAAGAGTCTCTACATTTGGTACCGGGGTTGCGTAGACAAGAGCTTTCAAATGCCCCCAAAAATGAGAGTCAAGAGGGTTGACGTCAGGAGAGCGTGGAGGCTATGGAATTGGTCCGCCTCTACCAATCCATCGGTCACCGAATCTGTTGTTGAGAAGCGTACGAACACTTCCACTGAAATGTGCAGGAGCTCCATCGTGCATGAACCACATGTTGTGTCGTACTTGTAAAGGCACATGTTCTAGCAGCACAGGTAGAGTATCCCGTATGAAATCATGACAACGTGCTCCATTGAGCGTAGGTGGAAGAACATACTGACGAAACTAAAATGAGCTCTAACATGGAAATTAAGCTTTTCCGAACACATCTCCACATAACATCTTTTGCTTATTTGTGTGTGAGGAATGTTTCCTGGAAGTTTGGCCGAACCTTTGTGCAACACTCTGTATATCTAGATTGAGCCTTTGCATTTCCCTTTTCGATTTTCTAGTTTCCCTACCACGTTCAAGCTTCTGACATGCCACGCTCCGACTCGTAGAACGTTATCCTTCCTTTGATTATTCAATCATTTTCTCATGGTAACCTCCCGCTTGGCAGTCCCCTCCCGTAGATCCGAATGTGGGACTATTCCGGAATCTTTTGCCAATGGAGAGATCATCATGACACATCTTCAACTACAGGCCACATGTCCTGTGGATACACATTACATGTCTTTAATGCAGTGATTTCCACTGCCTTCTGCATCATCATGCCGTTGATCATTGCTGATTCCTCCGCCTTTATTGGTAGTTTCTCACCCCTAAGACAAGAGAGTGCCCTGAACCTTTGTCCGCTCCTGCTCCCTCTTTGACAAGGCCGTTGGCAGAATCAGGGGTGACTTCTTATGCCGGAATTCTTCGGCCGCCAGTGCTGATTATTAATGGATATTTAAGCAGCGCTGGGATTCAAACCCGGGAGCGAAGACGTTTTGATTATTAATCAAAGATGCTGTCCCCAGACCACTGTTGACGTCTCGTAGCTGGTAAATACTATTCCTGGAGCCGTGAAGCCAAATTATGACTCGCCCCACCAGATAACAGCAGCAAACCCTCTCTTTGTTTTGGCTGCCACCTCAGTGATGTGTAAGATGTCTCCACCCATGCTCCAGAATGACAAATATAGAACATAAAGGAAACGTATTAGTATGACATATTGACATGCTAAACAGTATAAACATATTCTCCAGTAATGTCACTCATTAAATTTAATAACCAGCAATCAATGTCCTTGTTCACTAATGTATACAATCTTTTACCCTTTCTAATAATTCATGGTACTCATTTTCCACTAATGTCAGACACTAACTGTTTGTATGTGTGATATTATTTCACAATTATTCTTAATGCTCAAATCGCTTTCATTTCCGCAGGTTATGCCGATATTCTACCCTATTCACTTCCGATCAAGACCCTATTGAATTAATGAGTCTGTTACTTTATTTTCAGTAGATTATGCCGAGAATCTGCCCTATTCGTTTCCGGGCACAACCCTGCTGGAGCAGTTGACACTTCACTGGGCAACCAGAATCCTCAGTCGTCAGCAGTTAGTGTGAAAAGAGAGGTGAACCCGTTGCACACCACAGAATGTTCATGAAAGTCATCGGCATGTCCTAGGGGTTTTGGTGTGGGTAGGCATTATGCACAATGGCCCGCCGCGCGGGGTAGCCGCGTGGTCTCAGGTGCCTTCCACGGTTTGCGTTGCTCCCCCCTTCGGAGGTTCGAGTCCTTCCTCGGCCATGGGTGAGTGTGTTGTCCTTAGTGTAAGTTAGTGTAAGTTAGGTTAAGTTGTGTGTAAGCCTAGGGACCAATTACCTCAGCAGTTTGGGCCCATAGGAACTAACCACAAATTTGCAATTTTTCGACAAGGGCCGAGCACTGCTGCTTATATTAGCTCGAAGTAGCATTACAACACAGTGGTATTGCAGAGAGATTAGTCTGGGTCTCTCTGTTTAAGAGTGTGGTAAGTCCTAGATTTCTGTTTATTGGCGAAAATGCCAGTCCACACAGGAAAGTGAAGATATTGAAAGTGAAGATACTGATTGCATGGAATGGCCTTTAGACTCCTCGGCCTAAACCATATAGAGCATACCTGGGATAGTCTCAGCAGACGTGTTCCTCAACGAACTCCCTTATATTAACTGTGCAAGAACTGAAAACTGCCTTGAGAAAGAGTGGGACAATATCTCCTAAGAACTCCTCAACGTTTGGGTATCCAGCATGAATAACGGTTCCTAAATGCCTGTTAGTATCCGACAAGGGCATATTACTTAGTGAGTGTGCGATATTGACCTTTATGTATCCAGAATGAGATTTTCACTCTGCAGCGGAGTGTGCGCTGATATGAAACTTCCTGGCAGATTAAAACTGTGTGCCCGACCGAGACTCGAACACGGGACCTTTGCCTTTCGCGGGCAAGTGCTCTACCATCTGAGCTACCAAAGCTTCGGTAGTTCAGATGGTAGAGCACTTTCCCGCGAAAGGCAAAGGTCCTGAGTTCGAGTCTCGGTCGGGCACACAGTTTTAATCTGCCAGGAAGTTTCAGACCTGTATGTAGTGAATCTGACTTACGTCAGACATGTAAGTTGTCTATGTCTCTCATACTACTTTCTGTACGATTGTTGCTAGAAATATACCACTTCTCTTCTGTTACGTGTGTACTATGAGTGACATCAAATCCGTTTGGCTTGTCCTCTGTCACTTCGTTAAATGTCCTTTCAGGGGATGACGGTAGGAGGTCACCTTGTACCAAACGCTATAATTACTCTTTGCAGAATTAAATCGGGTAACGGGTCTTACTCCATATGCTATATTTTCCAAGATCTGACGGTGGACTTTCTTTGCGGGAGAGACGCGCGGGATTGGGAAAATGCGTCCGTCCGCGTGCGCTGGGTTCCAAGAATGCTGGCCCAGATGACAATAGTAGTGGTTCGGGGCACTCTCTTTGAAAGGTTCCCTCTGCTTTCTATCGACCGGAAGGAAGGCAATGAGGATTGCATGGGATCTGCCGGTGGGTGCAACGTCGTGGCGTCTGGACGCAGGGGGTTGTTCTTTGTATCGTTGCATTCTTAGAATTGCGGCATGGTGCCAGCTGAGTGTCTGCCAAGCCAGCGCCGCAAGGTATTTTGCTACGTCGGTTACTCTTCCCACTCCACGGTCTTCCTGAGTTCGCTCTAAAAGAGCAAGCAGCTTGGTGGACAGTCGGCGATGCTTACTGATGTAACAAGGCGCCTTGAGCTTAGGCAGCAAGACTCTCGAGTGGTAGGAGGATTTTTCGTGCTATTTTGGAAGAGCTCTGTGTGGCGTTTTGTTCATTTGTGATTGACGTTAAGGTCCACAACTGGCCGCTATTAACAGCCATGCGACTTGGTGAGGTCTGAACAGCTTAATTCTTTGTGAATCTCTCCAGAGAATGGAATTTCTCGAGGAACTCTATTCCGGACCGCCGGAGAGAGAATAAGTGAAGTAGAGACTGGAGATCGGTAAGTGAAGAGTATTCTCTGACTCGGTAGCCCGGACAGAGTTTTATCGGGCTATGATCCGGATCGCTGGTCAGAGTGTAACTGGGGTTCGATGTCGCGACTTGCCGAAACTTCGTCCACGGCTGCAGCGCATCCGGCTGGTCGGCAGTCCTAACAACAGCCTGCAGCGCAGCCCATCGCTGATAGCTGACTCCACACGAATCGAGCACGACGTTTGGTAAAGTGTTCGGCGGCTCTGGTAAAGTGCGGACTGTTTCAACTACTTTGACATCCACAGCACCACAACTGCCCACGCACTCTCCACACTAGATGCAATTTACATGCGGCAATCTATACATGAGTTCTGTTACTCGATCACTGTTCCCCAAGTTAGCGAATTACCAGTCCGTAGACACACAGTAGACGAAAGGGAGCTACAGTCATTTGATAGGCCCTCCACCTCAACTTTTCCAACTAATTATTCACAGAAACTTGTTTTATTTCTCATGTATTTGAATAGCCACGTATTGTAACAACATTTGAAGACTGGATTTATTTGCTATTTAAGTCAATAAATTTAACTGTCGTACTACATCCCGCTATCATTACAGTAATTATGGAAACACATATGAATATCCTGCACTTTATCACGTTTTCTGGGAGGGATTATTGGTTATAATGTAAATTATGTGAAAGGGACAACCCACGAATAGTCATTAAACACAGGCCATATATATACTTTCGCATTCTGATATACTAAACTCAGAGTACGGAAAGTGATACTTTTTTGGGGGAGGGAAGGGGGGGGGAGAGTATGCCTGTGTATCTTTACAACACTGAGATACATGTTTTACTCAAATCAGGAAACTAGATTCGCCTCGCTACCAGGTACCCTTTAAAAATATGGAGATCCTACCACTGATAAGAACTTTACGAGAAAGGCGCTGAGAGGCAGTCGTTAGTTAATTAAAATTTCACATCCTTTTCTTTTTATTTATTCCGTGAGAGAATAGCCCGCAAGCGCGAATTTATTAATACATGCGATTCATTCATTCTGATATAACTGATTTAATGTACGTGTGACTCTTTTGTGGTTTCTGCAACACATCCTACCTTGTGGCTGATAAACAACATCGATAAGTGCATTGTCGATTATGTTGGATGGATTTTTAACTGTGCAGGTATTGTATGTGTGTTACATATATTTTTTAGGTGGCACGTAGTTTTTCGAATCATTTCTATAGCGTCGTGTTCAAACTTCACCTGAATGTTAACCCTGCATAAGGCTAGATTAAAACAAAGAGGGGGGGGGGGGGTGATTAATATACAGTAAAACAGTGGAGAATGGACAGGAAAGGGATGAAAATTAGTATGAGGATAAGATGGTATACTATCCCACGAAGCAGGAGAGAGCGCGTATGAATGGGAGCAGGAAGTTAGGAAATTTGTACGAGGCTTTGGAGGAAATTAACGAGCTGAGAAAGGATGAAGAAGCTGCTGACGTTAATAGATATGTTGATACTATTGTCCATTTCCGTAACGATGCAGCCGATAACGTGAATCTTCCCTCATCAGTGCAGCAGCGCACGTGAATCTCCTGTCGTGTCACCGGTAGAAGTGATGTAGAAACCGAATTTACTCTTTCTAGTACTCAAGAAAATGAAAGTATTAGAACAGAAGAGAGAACAAGGAGCTAAGGCCTTAAAAAGGAAGCGAGAACTAGAAGCGAAAGGATTAGCACGGAAGACGGACGAGCTCGACAACCATGTTAAAGGGACTGGGGTCTGAGGGCGTGGACGGATTCTGGCTCGGCCAGAATATAAGCAGGGGGCGTTAAGAAAGCAGACGGATGAGCTAGTGTGAATAGGGAACCGTTATTATCAATTCTAACGCAGGGCCTCAGGGCAGTTGACGGGACCTCAAAACGGTTGGAGCTGGTGGATGACCGTGTAGCTCTTCCTGGAACCACCCTGCAATGAGAGCGAAACAGCTAAATTATGTTTCTCAAAACTGTCACAGAACCAGTGCGAAACGATGTCGAAACATTTAAGAGCCTACACTTGACGCGGAAAGTGTTATGGCTTCGTCGTCGCTTTTTATTTCATCAGTGATCGGTATCCTTTTCTTAGCTCCTTCTTCTTTTGTCTTCATTCCGTACATGCAGGGGGTAGGCATTATTGTCGAATTTGGCTGGGAGCCCTTCCCACCCCTACATTCCACTGGCGGATTTTGTGTACGCCAACCGTCTCTGCGTAGTGTTACTCATGTAACAGGGGGAATTTTTTTTCCTAAATTTTTTCGAATCATGTAACTGAGGTAGAAGGGGCGCTAACCTGTTTTTCACATAGTTGGATGCGGCAAACCGCCTAAAAACCACATCAACGCTGGCAGGGGCACGGCCCCTCGTTGTTGATCCGCTGGACTGATTCGTTCCTGGTCGAGCGAGCCTCCCCGAATCCCGGAAGTAGCTTACTAAGACACGTGGCTATCCGGGTGGGTGCGTAAAATCATGTTTCAGTGGACAGCAGTGGGATACCAACCCGTCTGTCGCCAGCGACACGGCCCGACAACCAGGAATAATGGGTTGGTGTGTCATTTCATTTCATGGCAGGACCCTCTTGGTTGTCATCCGCTGTACCCTTACAGTGCAGCTGTAGTCGACTATAATTTACGACCCGTTTTGTTTCCCTTCATAGCAACCCATCCTGGGCTTACAATGCAGCATAATATTGTCCGTCCACAAACGGCGAAAGTTTCTACTTCTTGTCTTAGCATTTACATCCCACGTAGGCCAGCGAGGTCGCTGGAAATGAGAAAGTTTGGAACATTAAGAGCAGAAACCAACAAGCAGCTCGGAATTTTGACGATCTAAGTCGCCAAATGGACATAATTTTGTACGCTATCTCTCTGCAGGACATGCAACAACTATCAACCAATGCCTAGCCGAATAACTATTTGCGTAAGGGGCACAGGTGAACCAACGCGTTCTGACTAGTTTATTTCGTGAAGTTCATTCTCTTGAATAAATGGTCCAGTCTTTGTGAAATTGTGATCACTTCTTTATCTGTACGTGTACATCACATATACCGACTCTCGTCCCACTCGGACAACTTCTTTCTGGTGCGTCTTTTTTCCTTTTGTCTTACGGTGTACATTAGCTGCTCTTGCAATTATCTCTGTAAGAAAATTTCAGCAATTTCAGTCAGGCGACGTACACGCAACACCTGTTTACACAGGGCAGTCGTCATCAAAATTTTATTCTATCCACAACAAAAGCTCTCGGTTTTCAGGTTATTAGGCAATGTAGGCCACAGATGACAAACACATTTATCCCGCCAAAGTGAAGCTATACCACCGAAATTTTTCGCTCTATGAGGCTGTGTAATACGATGTTTGCAGGCCATGTTCTAATCGAGATCTCAACTGTGTTACTTCCGAATACCCTCCCCGTTACTCATAGCCTTGCAGTGTTGTTAATGGGTCTTGTTCAGTTGTTGGGGGAGGGGCGGGGGGTGTATTTCATGGCAGAAACCTTGTTCATAATCTTTTATTGTGGTGTGCGTACTGTAAATCCTTCGGTACACACACCATCAGATTATTTGACTTGTCGCTCTAACGAAGTAGGCGAGTGTCAGCAATATGTCTTATCGTGGCATGTTTATCTTCTGCCTTTAGGTCAGACGATAGAAATGCCACTTGCACGCTTAGAGTAGGAGATTGACGGTGACCAACTTTAACCAGAACTTGATTAATTTTCACACACATAAACCTTACTCAACTTGATTCTGGATGCTGTTTACAATTGACAAACTGAAGTTCCTTTGGTCTTGGTACGTTAATCTTATTCTCACATATCTCTGATACTTGACAAAGTGTCCATACATTTCTCTTCATGGCTATGTACAGGAATGTGGTAATCTTATTAGGCGCAGACTGAAACTTGACTATAGACTGGTAGAGACAAATGCAGACTAAGGCAGACTGATTCAGACTGACTATTCATAGGTCTGTACACTCGTTATAATACCTGGCGCATTGAGGTATCACTGCGCGAGTCTGATCCGCGAGGAGAAAAGGTTCTACGTTAGCAGCAATCTCATTGGCTGCGTTACGTATTAATACGCGGATCGGCAGAAGCAGAATTTGGTCCGTCTCTAAGACAGCGCCATCTCGTAGTGTGGAGACGGACGAGCGCTGCGCCTCCGCTGTTGTGCTTAGCGGGGCGCGCTCTAGTGAGAAAATTGTGTACGCACTGACTACGCGGAACTATCTACACATCATTTATGAACACTCAAGTTCATTTCTAAAGGAGTGCCAGCATTTCAACCTGCGAAATAGCAGTGCCTGTGTTATTAAGAAGATCAATGGAATACTTCTTCTAATAAAACAGGCATTGCTATATCGTATTTATTTACCAATAAGAGGTTCCTTACTCTTAATAAATACGCCATTGCTGCAAGGAAATTTATGTGATGAACAAGTGCAGGTTGTGACACATGGAAAGGGACATCTGGAATTTTCAATATGGCTGTGATTCGTGCACAGATAGCCGAAGCGGTTGAAGTGACAACTCTCGTAATACGGGAAATCTGGGTTCGAGTCTCGGTCTGGCACAAATTTTCATTGCCATCATTCCAGTATACAGCGAGTGATGATTCATATTCGCTAGTGCTAATTCATTTCCTGCTTTCCACCTAGATAGGTGTTAGCAGAAGTTGCCCTGTTCGCTGCGTTGCATTTCCAGTCCTCGTAATCAGCTGCCAAAAAGCCTCTGTGCCAGCTACCCCGTCCCAAAATAACCTGACCCACCACCGCGGTGCATTGTGGGGCTGCGCTCCGCTGATGAGGGCCCACGTTCGTTGCCCTCATGATGGGTGCTGCGGCTACCCACGGGCGCCCTATGTGTCCGGCGCCCGCAGCGGGCGACTGCACGCGGCTGCCGATACCGCCGACTGCGCCGCGATTGCTATTCCGCGTGCGGCCTCCGCGCTGCGGCCCGCGGCCCGCTGCCTGCTGCCTGCTGCCCGCTGCCTGCACAGTTATTACCGCCGGCATTGTACGGCCGGCCCGCACGTTAAACCGGGAACAATAGGCCGGCCCCTTGCCATTGTTCTTCGGCCAAAAAAACAGACACAAGTATATCGTCGGGCCCGGAGCGCACCGGCCCCAAACAACATTTGCAAGATAAACAAAACGCCATTGTCCGCCGAAGAAGTGAAAATAGCGAACGCAGCGAAGCTCCAACTGAATTACAGCGGTGCCCGGCTTCAATAACTGCTGAACACGTAGGAATTATTCAGTGCTTTCCTGACGGGAAGCGTGCCGGTATCACGGCATCCTTTTTTTTTATTTTGCACAGAATCAGTGCTCACATTGCTACATCTTCGAGGCGTTATGCCGGCCACTGTGCCCGAGCGGTTCTAGGGGCTTCAGTCCGGAACCGCGCTGCTGTTGCGGTCGCAGGTTCGAATCCTGCCTCAAGCATGGATGTGCGTGATGTCCTTAGGTTAGTTAGGTTTAAAAAGTTCTAAGTTCTAGGGGATTGATGACCTCAGCAGTTAAGTCCCATAGTGCTCAGAGCCATTTTGTTAAATCCCGTAGTGCTTAGAGCCATTTGAACCAGTTTTTCTTCGAGTTGTTATCACCGTCTACCACCTCACCCATACAGTACAGACATGGCATGAAGGAGACGAAGGGGCCTGACCACACATTGCACACTGGACTCGCATTCTGGAGGACGACGGTTCAATCTCGTCGCCAGCCATCCTGATTTAGGTTTTCCGTGATTTCCCTAAATCGTTTCAGGCAAATGCCGGGATGGTTCCTTTGAAAGAGCACGGCCGATTTCCTTCGCAATCCTTCCCTAACCCGAGCTTGCGCTCCGTCTCTAATGACCTCGTTGTCGACGGGACGTTAAACACTAACCACCACCACCACCACACATTGCAGACTGCATATTTGCGATACTGGTAGCGGTTGTAGCAACACATTAGAAAGCACGAAACCTAATTCTGGTGCCCAACAGAATGTTCATACACATGAACTGAAAACGAGTATACCGTCACAGAACATAAATCGTCTTATTCAAATGAATATTAATAGGCATTGTCCAAATAAACATGAAACAAATGAGTACCACAACACTCACATAGATATATCAGTGGGAGGGGGGATCTAGGCATGGCTACAAATGTACACTGCAACAAATAGATTTATTGGCTTTAACATGAAAGTTAGCTACTGACATCTTAAAAAGACCCATTAACAGTATGATAATGAAATACAGATCATAGCACAGATGAGTAGGGAGGATAAAACACAGCTACCTTAATAGCTTGCGAACACGGGCATTGATTGTGTAATTTTGTAATTAAGCGTAGAAAGTACACGGAAAGATAGGAGCGAACTAAATATACATTGAGAGCAATAAGATGGATGAGTGATTTTAAGATCGCGTACTCCCCTCCTGAAGGGAGCGAGCTACATTCGTTTCTAGACTACTTCGGCGGACGTGGCGATGTGGCATCTTACCAATCGGTCAATGCTGGCGGCAGCAATGGCTAGAAGTACAGACATCTTCCCTGGTTTTTTTTTTTTTTTTTTTCGTCAGTCTACTGAATGGTTTGATGCGGCCCGCCGCGAATTCCTTTCCTGTGCTAACCTCTTCATCTCAGAGTAGCACTTGCAACCTACGTCCTCAATTATTTGCTTGACGTATTCCAATCTCTGCCTTCCTCTACAGTTTTTGCCCTCTACAGCTCCCTCTAGTACCATAGAAGTCATTCCCTCATGTCTTAGCAGATGTCCTATGATCCCGTCCCTTCTCCTTATCAGTGTTTTCCACATATTCCTTTCCTCTCCGATTCTGCGTAGAATCTCCTCATTCCTTACCTTATAAGTCCACCTACTTTTCAACATTCGTCTATAGCACCACATCTCAAATGCTTCGATTCTCTTTTTTTCCGGTTTTCCCACAGTCCATGTTTCAGTACCATACAATGCAGTACTCCAGACGTACATCCTCAGAAATTTCTTCCTCAAATTAAGACCGGTATTTGATATTAGTAGACTTCTCTTGGCCAGAAATGCCTTTTTTGCCGTAGCGAGTCTGATTTTGTTGTCCTCCTTGGTCCGTCCGTCATAGGTTATTTTATTGCCTAGGTAGCAGAATTCCTTAACTTCATTGACTTCGTGACCATCAATCCTGATGTTAAGTGTCTCGCTGTTCTCATTTCTACTACTTCTCATTACCTTCGTCTTTCTCCGATTTACTCTCAAACCATACTGTGTACTCATTAGACTGTTCATTCCGTTCAGCAGATCATTGAAATCTTCTTCACTTTCACTCAGGATAGCAATGTCATAAGCGAATCGTATCATTGATATCCTTTCACCTTGTATATTAATTCCGCTCCTGAACCTTTCTTTTATTTCCATAATTGCTTCCTCGATGTACAGATTGAAGAGTAGGGGCGAAAGGCTACAGCCTTGTCTTACTCCCTTCTTAATACGAGCACTTCGTTCTTGATCGTCCACTCTTATTATTCCCTCTTGGTTGTTGTACATGTTGTATATGACCCGTCTCTCCCTATAGCTTACCCGCACTTTTTTTCAGAATCTTGAACAGCTTGCGCCATTTTATATTGTCGAACGCTTTTTCCAGGTCGACAAATCCTGTGAACGTGTCTTGATATTTCTTTAGCCTTGCTTCCATTATTAGCCATAACGTCAGAATTGCCTCTCTCGTGCCCTTACTTTTCTTAAAGCCAAACAAATCGTCACCTAGCCCATTCTCAATTTTCTTTTCCATTCTTCTGTATATTATTCTTGTAAGCAGCTTCGATGCATGAGCTGTTAAGCTGATTGTGCGATAATTCTCGCACTTGTCAGCTATTGCCGTCTTCGGAATTGTGTGGATGATGCTTTTCCGAAAGTCAGATGGTATGTTGCCAGACTCGTACATTCTACACACCAACGTGAATAGTCGTTTTGTTGCCAGTTCCCCTAATGATTTTAGAAATTCTGATGGAATGTTATCTATCCCTTCCGCCTTATTTGACCGTAAGTCCTCCAAAGCTCTTATAATTCCGATTCTAATACTTGGTCCCCTATATCTACTAAATCGACTCCTGTTTCTTCTTCTATCACATCAGACAAATCTTCACCCTCATAGAAGCTTTCAATGTATTCTTTCCACCTATCTGCTCTCTCCTCTGCATTTAACAGTGGTATTCCCGTTGCACTCTTAATGTTACCACTGTTGTTTTTAATGTCACCAAAGGTTGTTTTGACATTCCTATATGCTGAGACTGTCCTTCCGACAATCATATATTTTTCGATGTCTTCACATTTTCCCTGCAGCCACTTCGTCTTAGCTTCCCTGAACGTCCTATTTATTTCATTTCTCAGCGACTTGTATTTCTGTATTCCTGGTTTTCCCGGAACATGTTTCATCAGTCAACTGAAGTATTTCCTCTATTGCCCATGGTTTCTTCGCAGCTACCTTCTTTGTACCTATGTTTGCCTTACCAACTTCTGTGATGGCCCTTTTTAGAGACGTCCATTCCTCTTCAACTGTGTTGCCTACTGCACTATTCCTTATTGCTGTATCTATAGCGTTAGAGAACTTCAAACTTATGTCGTCATTCCTTAGAACTTTCGTATCCCACTTATTAGCGTATTGATTGTTCCTGACTAATGTCTTGAACTTCAGCCTACTCCTCATGACTACTATATTGTGATCTGAGTCTATATCTGCTCCTGGGTACGCCTTACAATCCAGTATCTGATTTCGGAACCTCTGTCTGACCATGATGTAATCTAATTGAAATCTTCCCGTATCTCCCGGCCTTTTCCAAGTATACCTCCTCCTCTTGTGATTCTTGAACAGGGTATTCGCTATTACTATCTGAAACTTGTTACAGAACTCAATTAGTCTTTCTCCTCTTTCACTCCTTGTCCCAAGACCATAATCTCCTGTAACCTTTTCTTCTACTTCTTCCCCTACAACTACATTCCAGTCGCCCATTACTATTAGATTTTCGTCCCCCTTTACATACTGCATTACCCTTTCAATATCCTCATACACTTTCTGTATCTGTTCATCTTCAGCTTCCGACGTCGGCATGTATACCTTAACTATCGTTGTCGGTGTTGGTCTGCTGTCGATTCTGATTAGAACAACCCGGTCACTGAACTGTTCACAGTAACACACCCTCTGCCCTACCTTCCTATTCATAACGAATCCTACACCTGTTATACGATTTTCTGCTGCTGTTGATATTACCCGATCCGCATCTGACCAGAAATCCTTGTCTTCCTTCCACTTCACTTCACTGACCCCTACTATATCTAGATTGAGCCTTTGCATTTCCCTTTTCAGATTTTCTAGGCTCCCTACCATGTTCAAGCTTCTGACATTCCACGCCCCGACTCGTAGAACATCCTTTCGTTGATTATTCAATCTTTTTCTCATGGTAACCTCCCCCTTGGCAGTCCCCTCCCGGAGATCCGGATGGGGGATTATTTCGGAATCTTTTGCCAATGGAGAGATCATCATGGCACTTCTTCAACTACAGGCCACATGTCCTGTGGATACACGTTACGTATCTTTAATGCAGTGGTTTCCATTGCCTTCTGCATCCTCATGTCGTTGATTATTGCTGATTCTTCCGCCTTTAGAGGCAATTTCCCACCCCTAGGACAAGAGAGTGCCCTGAACCTCTATCCGCTCCACCCTCTTTGACAAAGCCTTTGGCACAATGAGGCTGACTTCTTATGCCGTAAGTCTTCGGCCGCCAATGCTGATTATTTATCAAAATTTAGGCAGTGGCGGGGATCGAACTCGGGACCGAAGACGTTTTGAATCAAAGACGCTACCCCTGCGATAAGAATTCACATCTCATCAGTCATCTCTCCTGCCCAAAGCCTAAAGAAAAATCGTCGGCGAATGAAGACCGAAAGCAAAGTGATTGCTCTAAAACAACCTGACAGGAAGTGTGTCCTCCAAGGGGGGTCTGAAACTCATCCGTCCAGCTGCCAGAACTGAACACGGAGGTTCTACGTTCCGACGAATGAATTTATTGGTACTGGCATTGTGGTAAGGTCTTATGGGACGAAACTGCTGATGTAATGGGTCCCTAAGCCTACATACATACAACACAAACAACCATGTCAGAGGGACGACGAATAAAAAATGCGTAAAAGCGTTAAGTCATCTTCCACTTTTTTCTGTCACGTGATATTTCAGCCGAACTCTCAGCGGCGTCCAGTTTTAGCCATAAGATTACTACCGTTGCATGAGATAATTTTAAACAGGCCGAATGACCTACTCGGCACGTAGGCACAGTGCAAAAATCTCTACCAAAAATGACAAAGTGAGCCAGTCTCGAGGCTTATTCTGATGTTTAAACCAGACGTTACGCCGAGGAATCGCAACGATCATTCACACTCCGAGAGAGAAGCACACCTGTCTAGAGTGTGGCTAAATTGATTTTTATGAGGAAATTCAGGTTTCCTTCAAGAAAGGAATTCCTATTGCTCATCCCTTGTGCAGAGCGAACTGGGGGGAACGAAAGTGCCAGGCTCGCTAAGTGCGGACGGGGCGCCTGCCCAAAGTGCTACAATTTTATAATGAAAAAATCCTCTCAACAGACATTCTGATATCGAGAATCCGTCTTGTGCGATTTCCAGTCTTCGGAACCACCATCAACTACATAACAAAGTCAGTAGTGAAGCAAAGAACAGCTACTCACAGCGCTAATATAGATCTGCAACTACAGAGCAGTAAACCGAACAGGAATTTCATTAAGGAAATTTACATGTTAATGGAAGTTTCATATAAAAGTGGCCGCGTCACAATATAATATGACTTCATTTATGGAAAACGAATAAAATCGATAATGATGCAGACTAAACAATGTAGCTTGAGAAAAAAAAAGAGCACCGCGAAGAGGAGGAGGAAACGAAATTTCGTCGGCTGAATAGATGTGTGTTGTTACATCAGACATTGCAAGTCCTCCAGTGCGCAGTGCTTTAGGCTACCGGGTCAGAGTTTTGATGAAATACTGTCAGTAACGGGTGCATACGTACACTACCTGGACAAAGTGTCCGGACACTAATTAGAGGACGTGAAGGGGGTGGGGGGGGGTGGGGGTGGGGAGAGGGTGTTCACTGTACTATTTTCATTCTAGTAATCTAGCAGGAAGATTTCGAAGCTAAGGTAATACCAGAACACAGTGCTTTATTGCAAACTAGACATGACTACACGCACCATGTTAGTAAGCTTCTGTACAATCTTGATGCCCACCAAGTGGCAGCCACGGTTCCCTCAAATAAAATCAATCTGCACACTTTCTGAAAGTTGTCTGAAACTGGTAGGTTTCCTCAGAAGAACATCACCTGTCATCAACTCAGAGACAAAACACAAGTAGCTCAAAAAACTGAAGTATTACACTGTTTTCTATCTACAATTGTATACGCATTACACACATGTTCGTAGACTAACGGTTTTAAATTTAAAAAGTTGGAAAGCTCAACTGTTTCAATATGGTGTCTGATTTAGCTAGAGCCTTATAGTTCATTTCGAAATTTCTCTTTCCCTGCTCCAGGAACGTTCATGGAACTAGCAATTTCCCAGGCACCGAGTGTTGAAAACCGAAGTTTCAAATGTATACAGCTTCCATTTGCTACATTTATTCACTTTTGAATTCATTATTAAACATCATATTCATTACATCATCTTACATTTGAACGATCTCGTGTCTTCAGCTCAAACAAAATTTTACTGTCATCATTATTTTGTCTTGTATATAGTATTTTACATATACAGGATTTCGAAATACGACTTAGGCTGTAGTTTTAACGATATGTTGTACAAAAATTTTCTCTGGGTGTCATATTTGTAACACTGTATGCTATTTTCCATAACGTGATATTTTACACTTTATGTACACTATACACATATCATATAAGGGTAACTCTGTCTTATCAAAGCTAGTCATCGTAAATAAAGACATCAAGAATGCGGTCTTGGTTGAGAAGTTGTTTTTGTTCAAGTTTAATTTCTGCTTGAAATTCCACATGCAATAATTTAACTACCGTTGTCATTCAAATGTCTTATTTCAAATGCCTAATTTCAGTGTAATAACTGAAAATGTTCCAAAGATTCACTTGATGCTACCAAATACATTAGACCACTTCTATTAGTTTACAACGATAACAGGAGAATTTTCTCTATCATTTCTTCACACAACATTAATCTATTTACTGTGCGGCTGGTCCCAGCGGAGGTTCGAGTCCTCCCTCGGGCGTGGGTGTGTGTGTTTGTCCTTAGGATAATTTAGGTTAACTACTGTGTAAGCTTATGGACTGATGACATTAGCAGTTAAGTCCCGTAAGATTTCACACACATTTTCCCAGTCGCATCCGTGACCGTCCCGGTTCGAATCCCTACACCTATTACATTTTGATTAGTAATCGGCATTGGCGGCCGAAGAATTCCGGTATAAGAAGTCGCCCCTCATTCTGCCAATGGCCTTGTCAAAGAGGGCGGAGTTGCGGACAGAGGTTCAGGGCACACTTGTCCTAGGAGTGGGGCTGCCGCTGTGGCCGAGCGGTTCTAGGTTCTTCAATCAGGAACCGCGCAACCCCTACGGTCGTAGGTTCGAATCCTGCCTCGGGCATGGATGTGTGTGATGTCCTTCGCTTAGTTAGGTTTCAGTAGTTCTAAGTTCTAGGGGACTGATGACCACAGATGTTAAGTACCATAGTACTCAGAGCCATTTTTGTCCTAGGTGTGGGAAACTGCCCCTAAAAGCAGAGGAATCACCAATGATCGATGGCATGAGGATGCAGAAGGAAATCGAAACCGCTGCATTAAAGACAGGTAACGTGTATCCACAGAAGATGTGGCCTGTAATTGAAAAGTGTCATGATGATCTCTCGATTGGCCAAAGATTCCGGAATAGTCGCCCATTCGGATTTCCGGGAGGGGACTGCCAAGGGAAGGTGACCATGTGAAAAAGACTAAATAATCAACGAAAGGATAACGTTTTACGAATCGGGGCGTGCAATGTCAGTTGCTTGAACGTAGTGGGAAAACTAGAAAATCTGAAAAGGGGATGCAAAGGCCCAATCTAGATATAGTATGGGTCAGTGAAGACAAGTGGAAAGAGGCAAGGATTGCTGGTCCGATGAGTATAGCGTAATATCAGCAGCAGCAGAAAATGGTGTAACGGGAGTAGGATTCGTTATGAATAGGAAGGTAGGCCAGAGAGTGTGTTACTGTGAACAGTTCAGTGATAGGGTTGTACTTATCAGAATTGACAGCAAACCAACATCGTCAACGATAGTTCAGTTGTATACGGCAACATCGCAAACTGAAGATGAAGATATAGAGAAAGTGTATGTGAATCCTGAAAGGATAATGCAGTACCTAAAGGGAATCTAATAGTCATGGGAGACTGGAATACAGTTGTAGGGCAAGTTGTAGAAGAAAACGTTGCAGGAGGATATGGGCTTGGGTAAGGATTGAGAGAGGAGAAGGACTAATTGAGCTCTGTAAGAAGTTTCAACTAGTAACAGCAAATACCCAGTTCAAGATTCACAAGAGGGGAAGGTATACTTAGAAAAGACCGAGTGCTACGGAAGATTACAGTTAGATTAAATCATGATCAGACAAAGATTCCATAATCAGATACTGGATTGAAAGCCGTACCCAGGAGCAGATGTAGACTCAATTCACAATACAGTAGTGTTGAAGAGTAGGCTGAAGTTTAAGACATTAGTCAGGAATCAATACGCAAAGAAGTGGGATACAGAAGTACTAAGGAACGACGAGATACGCACGAAGTTCTCCACAGGTATAGATATAGCAATATGGAATACCTCAGTATGCAATACAGTTGAAGAAGGATGGACATATATAAAAACTGCCAGCACAGAAACTGGAAAGAAAAACATAGGTACAAATAAGGTAATTGCGAAGAAACCATTTGTAACAGAAGACATACTTCAATTGATCGATGAAAGGAAGAAGCAAAAAAAAAAAAAAAAAAAATGTTGCAGGGAACTCAGGCGCACAGAAATACAAGTCGCTGTGGAACGAAATAAACAGGAAGTGCAGGGAAGCTAAGACGAAATGGCTGCAGGAAAAATGTGAAGAAATCTAAAAAGAAATGGTTGTCGGAAGGACAGACTCAGCATACAGGAAAGTCAAAACAACCTTCGGTGACATTAAAAGCAAGGGTGGTAATATTAAGAGTGCAACGTAAATTCAACTGCTAAACGCAAAGCAGAGAGCGGAAAGGTGGAAATAATACATCGAAAGCCTCTATGAAGGGGAGGATTTGTATGATGTGATAAAAGAGGAAACAGGAGTCTATTTAGAAGTGACAGGCGATCCAGTTTTAGAATTAGAATTTAAGTGAGTTTTGGAAGACATATGATCAAATAAGGCAGAAGAGATAGACAACATTCTATCAGAATTTCTAAAATCAATAGGGGAAGTGGCAACAAATCGACTGTTCACTTTGGTGTGCATAATGTATGAGTCTGGCAACATACCATATGACTTTCCGAAGACTGCAAGAGATGACACGTGCGAGAATTATCGCACAATCAGCTTAACATCTCATGCATTGAAGTTTCTTACAAGAATAATATGTAGAAGAATGGAAAAGGAAATTGAGGATGTGCTAGATGACGATCACTTTGACTTCCGAAAGGGTAAAGGCACTAAAGTGACAATTCTGACGTTTCGGTTGATAATGGAAACAAGACTAAAGATAAATCAAGACTCGTTCATAGGATTTGTCGACCTGGTAAAAGGATTCGACAACGTAAAATGGTGCAAGATCTTCGAAAAGCTGAGAAAAACAGGTGTAAGTTATAGGGACACAATATTTACACGAGCAAAGAGGGAATAATTAGAGTGGACGAGCAAGAACGAAGTGCTCCTATTATAAAGAGTGTAAGTTAAGGATGTAGTGTTTCCCCTCTACTGTTCAATCTGTACGTCGAAGAAGCAATGATGGAATTAAAAGAAAGTCGGTCGGAGTGGCCGAGCGGTTCTAGGCGCTACAGTCTGGATCCGCGCGACCGCTACGGTCGCAGGTTCGAATCCTGCCTCGGACATGGATCTGTATGATGTCCTTAGGTTAGTTAGGTTTAAGTAGTTCTAAATTCTAGGGGACTGATGACCTCAGATGTTAAGTCCCAAAGTGCTCAGAGCAATTGTTGGAATAAAAAAAAGGTTCAGGAGTGGAATTAAAATTCAAGGTGAAAAAATGCAATTCGCTCATGCCATTGCTATCCTGAGTGAGAGTGAAGAAGAATTACATGATCTGTTGAACAAAATGATCAATGGACAAGTACAGAATACGGATTGAGAGTAAATCCAAGACTTACAAAAGTAATGAGAAGTAGCAGAAATGAGAACATCGAGAAACTTAACATCAGGAATGATGGCCACTAAGTAGATGAAGTTAAGAAATTCAGCTACCTAGGCAATAAAATAACCAATTACGGACGGAGCAAGAAGGACATCAAAAGCAGACTGGCAATGGCAAAACGGGCATTCCTGGCCAAGAGAAGTCTACTAGTATCAAACATAGGCCTTAATTTGAGGAAGAAATTTCTAGGAACGTACGTCTGGAGTATAGCATTGTATGGTAGCGGAACATGGAGTGTGGAAAAACCGGAAGAGAAGAGAATCGAAGCATTTGAGATGTGGTGCTACAGTCAAATGCTGAAAATGAGGTGGATTTATGAGGTAAGAAAAGAAGATGTTTTGCGCAGACTCGGAGACGAAAGGAATATGTTGAAAACACTGATAAGGATATGGGACAGGAAGATATGACATCTGTTGGGACATGAGGGAATGACTTCCATGGTACTAGAGGGAACTGTAGAGAACAAAACCTGTAGAGGAAGACAAAGACTGGAATACATTCAGCAAATTGCTACTCTGAGAAGAAGAGGTTAGCACAGGAGAGGAATTCGCGGCAGGCCACATCAAGCCAGTCATAAGACTGATGACGACCCCCCCCCCCCCCCCAAATAAAAAAAAAATCTTGCTTCATCCTTTTACGGAAACTATCTTAATTTTACTGTACTACGTCAGAAATACAATAAGCAGTGAAGTTACGGTTACACTGATAAATCGTCCCATATACCTTGTCAGACCATCAACAGCCTCAGTGACTAATATGATAGCCACCATGTCCACAATTTTATATACTGCCCAGTACACTGAACTCTTTTACGAATTCTTCGCTAAAGATGGAGTTTTCTCATTATGAGAACAATGAAAGGGGATGTGTTTTAATTGTTAGAAAAGATTCAAATGTCAAGAGCGCATAAAATATTTTTTATTCAGGACTTCTGGTTTCAACTGTCTTACTGTCATCTTCAGGTCTCAAATATTTTTTGTAGTAAAACATGTTAATTTCACGCTGACCTCACGCAAAAGGTGACAAATGGGTAAAACTCAGAACATATCAACTTCTTTCATCGCTAAGATCCTTAAAAACGCACAGCATCTTGTCCAAAAGGCCATGTCCATAGGTCGCGCAGGATACGGTGGCCGATGCGCAATAACCAGTTTTCGTCCAAGGTACTGGGCGAGTTCTTTCGTTTGTTCAGAAGGGGAGGCGGACAAGCTTTTGCCACCTTGCTGCCAGTCGGCGATGACAGAACCGACGCTCACACTCTGAAATCTGTCTCAAGCGATTCTACAGAAACTATTAGGCAAAGAAATTCGTTTTTGATTTACTTGTAGCTTTATATGTCAGGTTCATTATGACGTGTCTATTATTTCGTTAATCATCATAGTTACTGCAATATTCATGTGGAAGTAAAACACTGTTCGAAATTTGAAAAAGTTCACAATAAAAAATAGGGGTCGCTATGATTTTTCGTTTGTTGCCAATCATGACACTTATATATGTTGCTGTATGTGAAATTTAGCTAACATACTGAATTTTTCTTTTTACTTGAACAGAAGTGTTTGTCACGGATCTCGAAAAAAATTGATCTGATGTAGCGCATTCATTTGCGATCTCACCATGTCTTGGATAAAACGAAGGTGAAGTGAACATTCCTCTTATTTCATAAACTGTTTAAGATATCGGAATGAGATTTTGGCAAGCGATACCACACAAAGAGGAGAATATTTTGACATATGGTTATTGTGCAAAACTTCATTATCTACTGTGTTATTGTACTAACTACAGACTTCTTCGGTGAAGGTATGTAATTTTTAAGGGCTATCTATAGCTGGCGAAACAAGAAGCCATTACACTCTTATTTTGTAGCGAGGATGTGCTTTTTCATGGGATGCTGACCTCACTTTTCCTCAGTTCCTCACTTAATAAACTTTGTGAACCACCTTTTTAGAATTCTTGCAATTGCGTCTGCACAACATGTTAGTGAGGTGAGACTGTGTGAACTCCGTTAAGCTTTAGCAAAAGAAGCTAATTTCAACATGACAATAAGAGAAATGTGTAGGTTTTATTCAAAAGTCGCCACTCATGACATTTCTCGGAAAATTACAAATGATTAAGAAACCAGGCAAAAATAAATATTTGAATTTTCGGCGAAATTATATTTAGATACTAATCGAATAAGCGGTGACAGATCTTTTTGAATTGTCGCACATGCAAGTGTGGGGGGAAGGGGCTCCGTTTAATATTGACAGAAATGTGAGCGTAGGCTTCAGTTTAGAACGGAACTTACCCTCCAGTGTTCAGTATTTTCCCTACAGCGCCTGACCGCCGCCCCACCAAATGTTCAAAGGTGTGTGAATGCCTAAGGGACCAAACTGCTTGGGTCATCGGTCCCTAGACTTACACACTACTTAAACTAACTGATGCTAAGAAAAACACACACATCCATGCCTGAGGGAGGACCCCAACCTCCGGCGGAAGGGGCCGCGCAGCCCGTGGAATGACGCCTGAAACCACGTGGCCACTTTGCACGGCGCATCCCCACACCTCTAACTCTCTCCATGTGTGCCCTGACGTCTGCACATCTACCGTGCATTATACATATTGGATCAATAAGCAATATGAATGAAGATTTGGCCCACAAAATGGTATGTGTTATGAAAGATTTTAGCCACGAAAAAAGTTTATAATATGCCGAGTTTTATCAACTTAACATCTTGTGTATGGTCACCGTGAAATGAACATGTTTGATACAAAAAATGTTTAAGACCTGAAGATGACGGCTAAAAACTACAGAATTACAGTTCGTCAGTGAATTCATGTATTTTTTTCACTGTGAATCACTGAGTTCATAAGAAATCGACACAAAATATTCCTCAACAACTTATGTCAAATGGTTAAGTATTATGTTTTTATAACAAATAACGTCCGATTCCATCCACAATGTTTGATTTACACACAAAATAGTTTATCGATCATGACTTTGGATTGATCCAGTACAGATAACAAAAGAATGTCGAAATGTGAAGGACTACGGATTACATGAAACGGATATTAACATTTTGGTATCTCAAAAACTTGGTCATCAATCGAATTTTCGATCTGAGAACCAATGACTTTTACGATGCAGATATATAAAAACCATTATCATTCAACTCATAATGTATAGAAAAACGTAAATACTCTCAAGTAAAGGACCATTTTCATCTACTTCAGCCTGTCAGTTCACTGGTTTAATCTGGAAGAAAGGGGTCACAATTTTGTGGGTTTGTGTGTGTGTGTTTTTTTTTTCTTTTCTTTTTGAAGAGCTTCACCAGTTTAGGCAAGTATTGCTTCCTTTCAGGTATCTTTAGAAGTGACCAAGAACTTCACCACTATGATAAATAAACTTTTACTGAAAATGTGGCAATTACTATAAGTTAAACGGTATTCCAGAAGTGGACCACAAATGGACGCCGCCACTAGTCAAATGAGTGTTATGACGTCATGCACGATATTTCATCTATGATATAATCACTAAAGAGAAATAACTCATAATCCCTCAAATTAACAAAAGATAAAAAATAGAGCTGCACTGAAATTTAAAAAAAAGGCTGTTAGTAGTAGAGCTGCACCAGCCTTGCCGCAGTGGATACACCGGTTCCTGTCACATCACCTAAGTTAAGCGCTGTCGAGCGTGACCGTCACATGGATGAGTGACCATCCGAGCCACCATGTTCTGTTGCAATTTTTCGAAATGCACTCAACCTCGTGATGCAAAATGGGGAGCTACTCGGCCGAATAGTAGCGGCTCTGGTCAAAGAAAACCATGTTAACGTCCAGGAGAGCGATGTGCTGACCACACGCCCCTCCTATCCACATCCTCATGTGAGGATGACACGGCGGTCGGATGGTCCCGATGGGTGACCTGTGGCCTGAAGACGGAGTGCACTAGTAGGGCTAGTGGCTGTTTAAGTGTATAGCTTCACATCAAAAAATGTGTTAGAGTCGCGAACATTTGTTCTGCACGCCAGACACAGCCGTCGGACATTCGTGTAGAGCGATAAGGGTGCCTAGTGCACTTAATGGATCATCCAGGAACGAGAGAGCATAATCATCGTTAGCTAATACCGAGGGAAAACATCGTAACTGCTTCATACTTTCGTTAATGGATTTAACTCAGTCACATGTCTGACTTTTCAAAAATTCTGTTACTCAGGCTATGAAGTCATCTCCCTCATAGGCGACAATGCTTGTCTGCACTGAACTCTCCTGGAGTTTGAAATTCCCTCAGCTGAAGATACTGTGCATGGATTGGCCGCCGAGATATTCCTTACGAACCTACCGGCCACATTTTGTATCTCTGTTAGTAGTAAAAAATTTTAGCCACCCACAAATTTGTCAGTAATGGTGATTTTTAAAGTAAGAAAGTACTTTTACGTTATAAAATTTATAAAGCAGAATTAAAGCAGTTTAAGAAATATAATAAAATTTACTTACCAAACACTTTACGTCACAATTTTATAAAGATCTAACAAAAATACAATATTACATGTCCGAAGGAACAGCTACCACCGGCTTGGGTGACCGAGGAGTTCTAGGCGCTTCAGTCTGAAACTGTGCGACCACTACGGTCGCAGGTTCGAATCCTACCTCGGGCATGGATGCGTTTGATGTTCTTAGGTTAGTTAGGTTTAAGTAGTTTTAAGTTCTAGGCCCCTGATGACCTCAGAAGTTAAGTCCCATAGTGCTCAGAGCCATTTGAACCATGTTTGAACATTCACTGCAGCGTCTACAGGCGTTATGAATTACGCAGTTGTGAACACGAATCACCATGAGCTGTATGAAAGAATGACGACAGTGAAAAATCTGTGTCGGACCGGGGAATCGAACCGAGATTCCCTCGTTACGTGAGCACGGTTCAAGGCGAGACCCAAACTTCCATTTGTCGTTGTTCCTAGGCCACAACCTGTACTCGTATAAGTACTACGTAATTCTCGTACAGGGGGGGGGGGGGGGACATTTTAATTGAAAGTCGTATCGTTGTTCTTAACTACACAGCCGCTACAATATCATGTTTATACGCCGATACCGGGCAGTGATTTTCAATAATAATATCCTCCGCTGTATGAGAATCACATAATGTGTGCACTAGTACGTGTTGTGACGCAGGAAGGACAACATGGCAGGTTGATTCTGGTCGTCAGTCATGCAGGGATAGCCATAGCGATTAAGACGACCGCTCGCCTAGAGTGGGATATCCGGGTTCGAGCCCCGGCTTTCACAGATTTTCACTGTCGTCATTCCCTCATAAAGCTGATGGTGGTTCGTATTCGCAACTGCGAATACATTTCATGCATTTAGTGAAGAGATCTTTAACCCCCAACCTCATACCGCCCACCATGAGAGCGGGAGCACGCACTAGTGGCTGCTAAGGACCAGGTTGACTGTAGAACGTCCAGGATGAATCTTTCACTCTGCAGTGGAGCATTCGCTTTTTGCAACTTTCTGGAAGATTAATACTATGTCCTGGTCGAGTAGATAGTCCAAGAACATACGCAGGAGATCTGAGAATATTGGAAAACAGGACAGCGGTACTGGCTGACGTGAATCTGTGAGAGCGGCTCCCGTTACGTGTCTGGACACATCAGTCGATACGAGAATGAAAGTCATTCGTTAAAATCCCATCTTCCAAGTTATTTATTTTTACGCGAGTTCTGAGTCGCAATTCCTTTGCAAAGCATTTCTATACCACGCTATCGATGGCCTACCGTATTACAGTCTTGGACTAGTAGAGAGAAGGCATATCTACTAGCCTATACTTTGGAGACAGTGTGTGTAGGATCAAGTCATTCATTGGTCTGAGTGAGCTGCATCGCGTGTTTGTGATACCTGTTGAATGGTGGCCAAAACATTCTACTTTTGATTCTGCTCCAAAATTTAGGCTCGTTTCTTTTCTTCTACGTTTTGGTACGGATCAATGGAGTGGCGGCTTGCTTTTGGATGACGGGCATTTGCATTAGGATTATTTTGTAATGTCCATTCTCATTAAACAAGCTACAAGGACTACGGTGTGGTGCCGCTTGCACTTGGCTCTGGGTCTAATATTTTGTTGCAGCGTTTTCAGGTCTTTGATATGTGCTTTCACCTATTTTCAAATTTAACTTCCGTTCTTCCGAGGTAGATTGTGGTCCGTGTACAACGTTCAGTGTCGGTTTTTCTCTTCTTCATCTATAAAGTAAGTGTCCTGGCTACATCACATTCCTATTAATTCAGATGTGCTCAGTATTTGCTGATGTGCCTAGAATATCTCTTTGTTTAGTTTTCATATATCTTGGACCTTTCTACTACGTGGTACGTCACAAGACAAGTGTAATTTTTCATGTGCTATCGCTTTTTAATTAATTCTGAATAATAAATAATTTCATTAAAACATATTAACTTAGTTTTGTTCCCCAATAGGTTAATGAAATTCACGCCAAAAATTCTCTTTGGAATCTGTATTTAATTTGAGCACGAAAGCTCTGCCTTCAGCAGAAAATTTAATGAAATGGCTCTGAGCACTATGGGACTTAACATCTGAGGTCATCAGTCCCCTAGCCTTAGAGCTACGTAAATCGAACTAACCCAAGGACATCACACACATCCATGCCCAAGGCCGGATTCGAACCTACGACCGTAGCAGCAGCGCTGTTCCGGACTGAAGAGCCTAGAACCGCTTGGCCACAACGGCCGGCAAAATTTGATCAATCCGATGCCAAACTGCAATCAGCAGAAGCCTTTTGCGGTTCTTTGTAAATTTCAGAAGGTAGGTAGTGCAGCTGAGTCTCCGATATTACTTGCTGCTTACCAGGATATGTTCGACATGATTATTATATTTAATGCTTTGGCGTGGGCAGGTAGGCTGCCAGATTGAGTCTCACCTCCTCGAAGTATTTGTCCACCATCAAGGAAAATCAGTTATACTTCCACCGAATCCTGTTATGAAATTTCGAAAAGCAATTCTGATTTTACATTCATTCAAATATTCAGCCAGAACCCCATTTCTTTTCTTCAGTGTAGTCATCCCCTACCCTCGCATATGTATATGTAACAGTGGTCAGGTAGCGTTAAAGATTTTTCCTTGGATCAATATTTTGTATAATGGGCTACATGTTCAGGCAGGGCATTTTAACGAAGACCGTGTTCTTATACTCTTAGACCAGTTAGAGGAAAAGATATGAGGCTAACTAACATTGTCCGCGAAGGGCAAGCTTCCGGTTTTGTCCCTCGACCGGCACAGAATCTAGCGTGCTATGGAAAAGGGGAGTTTAGGTCTGCAAGCTGACTTCAAGGTCTGTTTTCCGTCCAGCTCTCATTGAGGAGAATGCGTTGATTGCCAGTAGAGCTCTTGAACTTCTTCACCGTGTTCATCTCACTGATAAGTATATGCAAAACATACTTTCAAACATTTCACCAATTAATAGTTTTTCTTGTGGATGAGGTTCTTCAGTTTGATTTTTTTTAAATATTTACTCTTTTAGGGGACTTACTATTACCTGTGTTTGAGCTAGACTCTATTCTAGCACCCTTCCGCCTTCCTGATCACGAAATATGCGGCCGTTTCTTGGCTGTTCGTAACACTTACACTCTAATGCATATACTTCATTACAAGACTCCTGTTACCCATACTGTGATACCAGGCTACAAAGCAGTTTCAGATAGATTTCGACAGTGACTGAACATGTTGACATGTACATCAGTACAAAGCGATTTCAGACACATTTCAATACTGATTGAACATGTTGATGCGTACATGAGTAACTTCGCCGATCCATCTTTGCTTACTGCGAAGAGTTTCCTTTTCTAGCCATGGTTTCACATCGGTGCTATTATGATGAAGAGAACTTCGAAATGTTAATGAATTCCACCAGTAGTAGAAGTCAATCAACCATACCGTAGTTTTCTTCAGCCACAATACAAATAAATTAATTACATTTTAGCTGGTATTTACCATAGTGGAAACGTCAGGAGTGTAGTCAGGAAACCGTCCGGCGACTATATGTGAACGAGACCTTAGCAGGGGAATGATATCGAACAATAATTGAATCTTAAAATTCCTCTCGAAAACCACTGAGGGAGTTGCTGACCTGTTCTACCGCCATTTAGTAATTCACAGTATCAGTTTGACAGTCACATATTCGTATACACTTATAGAAAAAAAGAGAGAGAGAGAGAGATCGACGCACCACGAAAACCATGAAGGTATTACCCGAGTCAATCCCGAAATAAATGAGTTCCTGGAAGCAACGCTGATTTGAGTATATCTCTCACTTGCGGAGTGCTTTTAGGCAGATTTCAGAACTTTTTTGACAAATGCCGGACTGGCTCTCTATCTCAGCCTCATATGCCCAACAGACAGACCATAAAACAATACACACAGAACTAAATTCAAACTATGTATAGAGACATGATGCATATGCTGTTCCTATGGTAAAGTTGACAACTTCAAGTCAATAAAAAGTATCTTGAGATAACTTACCTCTGAACGCCTGGGAAAATACTAAGAATTTTCCCAAAGTTTACACGGTTCTAACTTTAGAACGTGAAACCTTCGTAAGATGAAAATCGTAGGGAAATAGGAGTGTTTCTTGATGAAGATTCCTTTACTTATACAGTTTATCAAATTACTTCTGATGTTGACTTTATTACAATATCTATTCTTTTTATGAAGATTAATAAATTACAATTCTGTATACTAGTTCATACTTGGGATTTATGCGCTGACTATCTTACTAAGATGCTTGAAACATTAGGTATACATCAACAACGTGTCTACTTGAAAAGTAGACTACAATCATTTATTTTGAGTCACAAGTTTTTATTCTAGAAATAGCTTCACCTGGAAGTCAAAATTACTTTTTAATACCGAATCAGTATCTATTTTCCTTCCTGTAAACAGTACATCGGTATTTGCAGTCCATTTTTCTCCAAACAGTGCCCCGCAACATCCCAAAAAAGTCAGATCTCGAACTGTAACAGACCTTTTGTGTATAAGATAAACATATAAGGAAATTTAATTCTCAAGAAATTCTATTCAAAAGTATATTTGATCTACGACTGACTTCTGTTGTTCGAAATACATTCCAGCTGCGCAATATTCTTGGTTTACATGTTCCTCGGTCTTCTCTCTTCCTTTTCCTGTTTCTCCTTATCATTCTGACGTCTATAGTGGCCTCAAGGACCCCTTTTCGACTTCAGTCACGCTCATGGAGTCGATTGCCACAGTGATTTTCTTATATGAAACCCAGCATACATTATCAGCACCTGCAGAACTTCACACCTGCTAATGTCCCACATTAAAACAAATTACAGGCGTCAGAATTTTCGAGAATGACGAAATAGCGGGAACTCAAACGACAGAAAAGTTCATATGAAAAACAATGGTCTAAAACCACAGATATACGGAGAAACGTAAGAATATTGCAAAGCAAACATATAACAAAAATGTCAACTTGAGAAACATTCGTATAGAATATGTTTTTGGGACAGGAATTTAATGACTCTATTGATCTCTGAAAGCAACCGAAAAAGGGTGTGAGCGCACTTTACGCTGACTTTTAAACATCTTTCTGATGGCCGATTCAGTTCTTTTAACCACCATATTGTCCAAAATGAAAAAATAATAATATTTCAATTTTTTGAAGCGGAATAAAAGACATTTATCCTAAAGGATGTATGTAATTCTCAATCAAAATACAGCAAATAAAAAAATCTCCATGTAAAATACACCTTTGTGTGCAGTCTTCAGCAAGGAGTTCTGTATTCTGGTGCAAAAAGGTATAACGGAAGATATTAGACAATTAAACTAAAAACTTTTCAGATACTTAAAAATGAAGTGAAAGTGTAACTCATCATGCACTTATCAAAATATTTAGACTAACACTATAGTACGTGTTCACCGATTTTTCACTTTGCGAGCAACTAGAGTAATACGTAACGCTACATAAATGCATAATTTTCAAATATTAGATATTAACAACCATCGATGACCGCCTAATTTATGGCTAGTGTACTTGACAGACTTTACCTCCAGTGGCAGTTTCTGTCTTAATGCGTAACGTGATTCTGTACACAAGCCTGAAAACTTTTTTTCAATTGTGGGAGTTACGAAACAAGATGCGTGAATGAGTGGATGAATTAGAGTGACGTTAGGGCGTCAGAAGGCCATCCTGCCACAAAAGTAAAATAAAACAGGAACAGCAAATCTTCTAGGGGTTATTTCTCGTCATTGGAAAAGTCACAGTTTGGGAAGTTGTTGGAGAAGGAGGAGTGGAATACCTGTTTCGAAATATTCCTACGTCTCTAGCATAGGACGATGTGTATGTGCTGCTCTGTTGGTTAGACTGTAAGTCTGTTCAAATAGCAAATACCAACTCTTGCAAACTACGTACTGCATTACCCCTGCTAGCTCAAAAGACTGGTAGTGGGTGATGAATAACCGCCACAGGTGAGCACCAGAAGTTTCGTACTGCGGTACGCACTCTGTGCTCGCCGGGACTGGTCCGCTGTGGCACTAGTTTGGGCCGGCTGTTTGCCGTGTCCACTCACCAGAGGGCTAAAACGTTTGCCCCGCGCACCGCCTTTGTTCTCGTCCATGTGGCGTAACGCAGTTAGCCTCTGTCGCTGGCAGCTCGACAACACCCCGGGCCAACAGCAACTATTCTATCGGCAATTGTTAACTGCGAAATGAACACCGGATGTTAAACGTGTAACACCAGAGAAATGACATGCTGCTTCATTTGTTGATCTTCCTTTTTCCCCAGTTTACTAATGAAACGTTGAAGCTTACTTTATCCTAAAATGTTCACTGTGTTTAGCCGCTCAGCCTATCAAATCACAGAAGTAAACACAATGAACAAATGGCTAAACACAATGAACACACACACTCACGCACACACACACACACATATATATATATATATATATATATATATATATATATATATATATATATATATACTCAGCTAAATATATTGAGAATATAGTAGCAAATAAACAGTTAACGGTGTAACACCGGTGAAATGACATGCCCTTTCATTTGTTGATCTTCCTTTCTTCCCAGTTTACTAATGAAACTTTGAAGCTTACTTTATCACAATGTTCAAGTGTTCAGCCGCTCAGCTGATGCCGATATATATAGACTTTATCACAATGTTCAAGTGTTCAGCCGCTCAGCTGATGCCGATATATATATATATATATATATATATATATATCGGCATCAGCTGAGCGGCTGAACACTTGAACATTGTGATAAACTAAGCTTCAAAGTTTCATTAGTAAACTGGGAAAAAAGGAAGATCAACAAATGAAAGGGTATGTCATTTCGCCGGTGTTACACCGTTAACTGTTTATTTGCTACTATATTCTCAATATATTTTGCTGACAGTATCCGCATGTATCGCTGAATGTGCCCAAAGAAATGTGTAACTGCACGACACATAGCTCAAGATATATGATGTCATTAACGCTGAGATACCGTAAAAAATAGAACATCATGTATGAAGTTTTACTATCACGGGTTCAGATTTGATACTTAATACCAACCATACACATGAACGTTCTCTAGTGGAACACCGAAGTTTTGCCGTTGTAAACACTCTCGAGTAAATTGAAAACCAGCGGGGTGATATCCTCATCGGGTCGCCAAACATTTAGTTCATCCCTTTGTTTTGCTAACGTATTTGAGAAGAATCCCTACACTACTCCTTCGAGTAGCCAATGAGAGATTTCCATCCCATCCCAAACCTCTTTCACTTCATCTCCAATTATCTGTGCATGTGACGACACGCCCTAAACTTTACTCTACCTACCTTCCAGGTAGTAGCTCTTGCGTCTGAATTCGTAAAAAATGCAGTAACCCGCCCCTGCAGAAAAATGGACATTCTGCTTTTAATAGGAACCACGACAATGCAGGCAAAGCTGTTTCCAGGTACGGAACTAGAAGGGTGCACTAAAATTAGTTTCTTTAATGGAGGAGGGGCAGACATGAAGAAAAATACCATAAATTTTGAAAAATACAACGCGAAACTTAAAAAACGGTGTTTATTAATAGCTGTTTAAGTATCAGTTAATACACTAATGCTACCACTTAGTAATTCAGGGAGTATTCTTACTGTTTTAATTGTCACCTTCAAAAACGTAGCTACGAGACTGATTTTGTTGCTTGTAAGCAGGTAAGGCTCTATCTTCGAGATACATGTTAAAATTAGGTCGAAATAAATGCTCTGAATGCGAATTACTTGTCGTCAACTGTATTAATTGTAGATGTTTAACCTGCTGGTAGTCACCGTGCCATCAAGAAACATCGCACGGATTATTCCATGGCTGGATACTGCACACCACACAGTGACTCTTTGAGGCTGAAAAAACTTCTCAAACGCGAAATGCGGATTCTTAGTCCTCCAAATGGGCCAATTTTGTTCACTGTCGAACCCATCCCAATAAAAGTGGGCTTATAGTGTTACTTAAAATCCGTCTTGATTGCTAATTTTTTTTATTCATATGATCGGTTTCGGTTCATTCAGAACCATCTTCATATCTGATATTTCAGTTACAGGAGTAACCCGTCCAAATCCAGCAACTTTCACATGCTGCGTCACATCAGCTGGATTTGGACGGGCTACTCCTGTAACCGAAATATCAGATCTGAAGATGGTTCTGAATGAACCGAAACCGGTCATATGAATAAAAAAAAATTGCAATCAAGATGGATTTTAGGGAACATTTGCTGTTATCCCATAAGACATTATGTCTGCTTTTGCAAAAAAAAAAAAAAAAAAAAAAGTGGGCTTCATCATGAACCAGACCATATTCGTATACTAATTCCAATCATACCCCGCGGTCAAACGTGTACTTCGAACATTCTAATGCAAACCGCTCAGAAGTTATGACCATTTTATTTCATATAGTTCTATAACTGTCACCCTGTATGAATATTACGTCGAGCCCGGATTTCCCCGTTATCATAAGCGGTTGCGTTACTATTACGCTACCCGTGCACGCCTCCCAGACTGACCCATATGTTACACTGTCTACATCCCTATGCTACAAATTTTCATATGCCACCAACTGGTAGAACACCTGTACCTATTACAGCTGACATCAAGCTATTTGCGTTCGTTGAATTTATTTCGATGTAATTTCTAACGGCTGACGACGTGGGCACGAGATGATAACTCATAGGTCTCGATTCGTCATAGCCTCATTCTCATCAATGTGGGAATACGGAATTGAGCTTCTAGTATTCAGGGACGAAAGTAAGAGACAATTTTGATGGATTCGTATTATAAGCAAAAATGAGGCACCCTAATAGGAGAGACGTGCTGAAATTTGTATCTCTGAATTCCTTCGAAACTGAGGCATGACTACAAGGAGTTGTGAAAAATTATTCTGGAGATATTGTAGGTACCAACATTTTCAGCTGTGAGTAGCATAGTGTGTAGGAAAATTGTAGAATACGGGAGTGGAACATTTAAGGGCAATTATCATGGTGAAATATTAGTGAAGTTTCCGTCACACATGCTGATTAGGGGTTAAATAAGAAATTCTGCAGGAAAGTAGACTCCCGCTCGTAAGTTCGCTGCCTTGAATGGAATCGGGCAGTCGAGAGTAGATTTATATCAGCATATACCGTCATATGTCACTGTTGGTGGTTATTGTGCTACCGTGATATGATGGGTAGCCAAGAACCCGCGCATCGTGCAGCCGTACTCGCTACGTCCGGATGGCCCAACTATGGGCCGGCCAAGCTGCGAGACGCCGACCATGTCAACGCTGCCTGATGTGGCGGCAGCCACCGCACAGAGCCTCATGGTGCTGAAGTTCCCCAGCACGACACTGGTCGTGAGAATGAATTAATAATGGACGTTAGATACTCCACAGCGACAACATAACCGAAGGCCCTAGTACAAGAACCTAATGTATTCATTCCGCCGGCCGGAGTGGCTGTGCGGTTCTAGGGGCTACAGTCTGGAGCCAAGCGACAGCTACGGTCGCAGGTTAGAATCCTGCCTCTGGCATGGATGCGTATGATGTCCTTAGGTTAGTTAGGTTTAATTAGTTCTAAGTTCTAGGCGACTGATGGCCTCAGAAGTTAAGTCGCATAGTGCTCAGAGCCATTTGAACCATTTTTATAGGGGACTGATGACCTCAGATGTAAAGTCCCATAGTGCTTAGAACCATTACAACCACTTTTTGGATTCGTTCCAAGCGAACAAACCCCTAAGCCTGTAGGAAAAAAAATAAACCGAGTCTCTATTTGCTAATGAAAAGGACTGTGCCCAAAATACAAATGTGGCAACAGAAAACGCTGAAACCTCCCCAAGAGGAGTCCTACAAGAAAGAATAAAAAAAGGAGACTGATCCACATGGACGCAGAGCAATGTCTTTGTAAGAAAAACAAAAACCAGTCAGCAACAAACTACATGAGGAATCCTGTTTTGAGTATGCTTGCATCTGACCCAATGAAGCCAAAACAAGTAAACCATGCCCCAGGTCACTGGACCATATGTCACACTAAAGATTACCGCCCAGAGCCAAATACGACAAACAGGAAATTCCTTCAGATACTAGACATGCAAACAACGACACATCACAAATTAACCAACACAAGAACTAGGCAGATGAATAGAACGAAGAGGAAGAAATGGCTGAAATTGCAGGAACGTAACAGATCACTGGCCAACAAGAAGATCAGTCGAACAAGATGGAGATCTTTTTGCTAGAACAGACAGCTGTAAAAGGATATGTTTCCGACAGCACTTCTTATGATGAATATTACATGTGATAGTGCCAACTAGCTCTGCAGATGACGAAGAAATTGCAGAAATGTATGATAAAATAAATGAAATTAATCAGATAGTGAAGGGTGACGAAAATTTAATAGTCATGGGTCACTGGAATTACGTAGTAGGAAAAGGGGAGAAGGAAACGTAGTAGGTGAGTATGGACTGGGGCAAAGAAATGAAAGAGGAAGCCGCCTGGTAGAATTGTGCACAGAGCACAACTTAATCATAGCTAACACTTGATTCATGAATCATAAAGAAGGCTGTATACATGGAAGAATCCTGCAGATACTGACAGGTTTCAGATAGATTATATAATGGTAAGACTGAGATTTAGGAACCAAGTTTTAAATTGTAAGACATTTCCAGGGGCAGATGTGAACTCTGACCACAATCTATGTAGATTAAAACTGAAGAAACTGCAAAAAGGTGAGAATTTAAGGAGATGGGACCTGGATAAACTAAAAGAACCAGAGGTTGTACAGAGCTTCAGGGAGAGCATAAGGGAACAATTGACAGGAATGGGGGAAAGAAATACAGTAGAAGAAGAATGGGTAGCTTTGAGGGATGAAGTAGTAAAGGCAGCGGAGGATCAAGTAGGTAAAAAGACGAGGGATAGTAGATATCCTTGGGTAACCGAAGAAATACTGAATTTAATTGATGAAAGGAGAAAATATAAAAATGCAGTAAATGAAGCAGGCAAAAAGGAATACAGACGTCTCAAAAATGAGATCGACAGGAAGTGCAAAAATGGCTAAGCAGGCATGGCTAGAGAACAAATATAAGGATGTAGAGGCTTATCTCACTAGGGGTAAGATAGATACTGCCTACAGGAAAATTAAAGAGACCTTTGGAGATAAGAGAACCACTTGTATGAACATCAAGAGCTCAGATGGAAACCCAGTTCTAAGCAAAGAAGGGAAAGCAGAAAGGTGGAAGGAGTATATAGAGGGTCTTTACAAGGGCGATGTACTTGAGGACAATATTATGGAAATGGAAGAGGATGTAAATGAAGATGAAATGGGAGATACGATACTGCGTGAAGAGTTTGACAGAGCACTGAAAGACCTGAGTCGAAACAAGGCCCCTGGAGTAGACAACATTTCATTGGAACTACTGACGGCCTTGGGAGAGCCAGTCCTGACAAAACTCTACCATCTGGTGAGCAAGATGTATGAGACAGGCGAAATACCCTCAGACTTCAAGAAGAATATAATAATCCCAATCCCAAAGAAAGCAGGTATTTACAGATGTGAAAATTACCGAACTATCAGTTTAATAAGTCACAGCTAACGCGAAGTCTTTACAGACGATTGGAAAAACTAGTAGAAGCCGACCTCGGGGAAGATCAGTTTGGATTCCGTAGAAATGTTGGAACACGTGAGGCAATACTGACCGTACGACTTATCTTAGAAGCTAGATTAAAGAAGAGCAAACCTACGTTTCTAGCATTTGTAGACTTAGAGAAAACTTTTGACAATGTGACTGGAATACTCTCTTCCAAATTCTGAAGGTGGCAGGGGTAAAATACAGGGGGCGAAAGGCTATTTACAATTTGTACAGAAAGCAGATGGAAGTTATAAAATTCGAGGGACATGAAAGGGAAGGGAGTGAGACAGGGTTGTAACCTCTCCCCGATGTTATTCAATCTGTATATTGAGCAAGCAGTGAAGGAAACAAAAGAAAAAATTGGAGAAGGTATTAAAATCCATGGATAAGAAATAAAAACTTTGAGGTTCGCCGATGACATCGTAATTCTGTCAGAGACGGCAAAGGACTTGGAAGAGCAGTTAAACGGAATGGATAGTGTCTTGAAAGGAGGATATAAGATGAACATCAACAAAATCAAAACGAGGATAATGGAATGTAGTCGAATTAAGTCGGGTGATGCTGAGAGAATTAGATTAGGAAATGAGAAACTTAAAGCAGTAAATGTGTTTTGCTATTTGGGGAGCAAAATAACTGATGATGGTCGAAGTAGAGAGGGTATAAAATGTAGACTGGCAATGGCAAGGAAAGCGTTTCTGAAGAAGACAAATTTGCTAACATCGAGTATAGATTTAAGTGTCAGGAAGTCATTTCTGAAAGTATTTGTATGGAGTGTAGCCATGTATGGAAGTGAATCATGGACGATAAATAGTTTGGACAAGAAGAGAATAGAAGCTTTCGAAATGTGGTGCTACAGAAGAATTCTGAATATTAGATGGGTAGATCACATAACTAATGAGGACGTATTGAATCGGATTGGGGAGAAGAGAAGTTTGTGGCACAACTTGACCAGAAAAAGGGATCGGTTGGTAGGATATGTTCTAAGGCATCAAGTGATCACTAATTTAGTAATGGAGGGCAGCGTGTAGGGTAAAAATCGTTGGAGGAGACCAAGAGATGACTACACTAAGCAGATTCAGAAGGATGTAGGTTGCAGTAGGTACTGGGAGATGAAGAAGCTTGCACAGGATAGAGTAGCATGGAGAGCTGCATCAAACCAGTCTTAGGACTGAAGACGACGACAACAACAACAACAACAGCAACAACAGTGATTAACAGCAGATTAACGCTGCACATACATTCAGAATCGTTAATACGATACCCTCCTCATTGTATCTACAGTACTTACAAGAGTTACTACACGTAGCTGACGTTGATCTGCTGCTGGTACAGGAAGTAATAGACATTTGACTACAGATGGTACGTGGGTACAACGCCATAATCACTTTCGGTATTGGTGCCTAGCTGAGGACCGCCATTCTCACAAAAGAAGGCATACGTGCACAAAAATAGAAAGAGTGGCCAGTAGTAGAGGAACGGCGGCACTTTTAATAACGCTTCTATTATCAACGTTTACGCGCCGACTAGCAACAATAACAGGCGCGTTAGACCGGATTTTTTCTGAAGTGAGATTGTTCCTCTCTTCTGTAAGCATAATCTTAGCCAGCCACGTAAATTCTGTCGTTATTCCAAAAGATCAAATACAGAAATTCAGTGAATCCATAGGAGTGGAGCGTAGTAGGTGGATGCCTACAGCGTGCGAAGCCAAAGATACAAAAAGACACAGACTGACTACTCACGACAAAAAAATTTTGGTACAAAAAATGAGTATTATTTTAACTGTCTTAGAGGTTTGTACACACTGGACGTACTAGTAATAGAGAATTGCGCAAGGATTCTAAGAACTGAAGAAAAATTTTAGCTCTGAAATGACAGCACGCGGAATTGTCCTTAAAATATCATACAGGGGGAAGGTGCAGCTATGTATCAAGCGAGCCGCGGGAATGAGAGAGGAGACAGAAAAACATTGATAGAATTTAAGTTAAATGACGGAACTACTATATCAAAACAGAATGAAATACACGACGCGGTTCACTAACCTATCTCAGAACTAATGACCAACAACCCTGCCGACGACAACGCTTGACAAGGTCTCTTTAGGAAAGGACAAAGCAGAATTAGCGTAGAGCACACGAAAAATCTCGTGACTGACAAAGAATCCCTTGAGTGCGAGGTTCATTCTTTAGTAACGCTCATTTGAAATTGTTGTGTTAACAAACATGGCATAAAAAATATCAGATGGTGATGAACCACCATGTGCATCAAAAGAGTGGCAGAAAATGCGTGTCCGGGAGCTGCAGAGATCAGAGTTCTATGGGATGTATACGTTACGCTTCTCAAAATGGACATGGTCGACAATCAAGAAATGTTTAAAACAAACCATTAACTTGCACCATGAACACCGAATGAAAATGGCGCACCACAGTGGTCGCAACGGTTCTTACTATCAAGATCGACGGCGAACTCCTTAGGAGTTACAATCCGTGCAGGATTTTCAGCTAGATATCGTCTCTTAAAGATTGCACGTAGAACCATATTGGTGTAGCGGGTTGACGAGAAGTGGTGAAATATGACGGCAGGTAGCCAAATGCGGAACAGTCTATCGTGGATCTCATCGTGAAATTGATTATTGTTTAAGGCGTAACTCCAGATAGTGCAAGAATAAGTTTTATTGACACGAAAGAAACAAATATCCAGAGGTCGAATTTGTTCAGGTGGTATGAATTGCAATGTTACACACTTTCCAGGAGTTATATTATGCTCTAAAGTAGTATGATTTTTATATACAGACCAGGAATCGAGCAGAAGCAAGACATTTTGAGCAGCAGTGGACAAAAAGCAGTGCTCATAGCATTTCTGTAGTTCTATTACGCCATTTTCCCAATCTTGCGTGCTGTGGCGTTAAGTATTCTCCGCTTTCCTTGAAAGATCACGCAAACGAGAGAGAATCGTAGGGGGAAGAGCACCTCCAACTTCTCGGACCACAAAAAATACTATCCAGCCAATTTATCATCCAGATTACCAGTCGGCATAATTATATCCTAATATGTTAAGGCGTTGATGTTGGTTGATCTTGATAAAATCTCTTCATATCTATAATTTCCAGTGTTCTTTTCATACTCATTTTCCCCTCATATCCCGACTGGTCGGAGTTGAAAACAAATTCCTCACTGCACGATGGGTTAAATTCGTTTATCTCGTTTACAAATTTGCAGGCCGATTCTGCAGTTTGCTGTGGATCGTCAAGTTGACGCTTTGTTTGAAAGTCTGTTATCTTTCGACTTCCAATTCTGTAGCACTGTTTGAAGTTATGCAACCAATTACTGTTTCCCTTGAATTTCGCGCAGATTTTGATGTGCATAACTTAGCAGATCACTGTCATACACATCCTATAAATTTTATCGAGCATCCTTAAAAAGTGTACATATCAGTTTTTGAAATAAGTGCGCCTTTACCTCCCTTGAAAAATCGGTTGTTTTTCTTATGCACTGCTCGGTCATATTGCTGCGGACTTATTCTAAATATGTTCATAACTATGCTGCGGATGTTCTTCCATGCACATTATTATGTTTGATACCCGCTCCTTGGACAACGATTGTTCTTCACTACGTTTCACAGGAGACGGGATTTTTGGCGCCCTTTCCGACAAGGATGATATACCTCTTGGCTCGACACCTGTTTCAGTATCAGTCTCACTTTCTAAGCACACATCGTCATCATTGCACTGCCCATTTACACAGTCCGCACAGTCCAGGGTATACGACGCCCCACATTCCAGTGACTCATCTTGCAGGAACGCTAATATTTCATCTGCCACTTCTTTCTCACTCTACGGAATTCCTTGCCTTCTTTCCAGACGAAATGTCTACTACGGCAACTGATGTAGATTTAATGCAATGTTTGCTTATCATTGACACTGTGAAACGTCCCCTTAGAAAAATTTATACAAGACTGTGCTTAAACTGATACACAATATTTTTTTTTAGCGCAACGCAGTCTGACTTTCAGTAATCCCTACAAGAGAATGGCCCTGACTAACATTAACCTATACGTTTCACAAATCACTTACCTCACAAAAATCTTCGTTACTCAAGCTACTGCAATACCGCGAGCACCACTACTGCCAGCTAAATAAAAGATTCAAACTACGGAAGGCACTAACTACTGATAGGTATAGTTAGCAAATGAAAGATTTCAATAGAGAACAACCAATGTATTTACCTTAATAGTCATAATACATATATATCAGTTCATGACACCAATTCTTGCAAATTTCAAAACTCCGCCATTTCTCTTCCCACATCCACCACTGCTGGCGGCTCACCTCCAACTGCCCAACGCTACGCGCTGTTAGCATCCAGCTGCCTCTGCCCAACACTACAATGGCGAGTATTACAACAATGCCAACAAGCCACAGACTGCACACGACACAGCCAGTGATTTTCATACAGAGCGCTACGTGGCGGCGTCACCAATAAAAAAACCTAAACAGCCTACTTACAACTGCTCTGCTTTGTATCAAAGCCACTAGTACTGTAGCACTGTTGTGAGTTATTCCTCGACTAAGCAGTCCAACTACGCGCTGTAGCTTCATGCTGTGCACACCTCTGGAAATCTGTAGTCCCACCCCCTGTTGCCATTTGCAGTGAGTATTGTCGCTGCATCTCAGACATTAGGTGGGGTGCAGTGGGATAGAGGATGACGAGATAAAAGAAGCAATAGCACAGAGTCCTAAAAGTAAATCTCCAGGACCTGATGGCATCGCCGTGTTCTCATCACAGACGAAAAGCAAGTTGTTACGCATTTTCAAAGAGATCGTGAACGGAAATGTCGATGTCCCTGAATAATTTCCCGGAGGAATAATAGATCTAATTTCTAAATAGCGAGTAAGCAAAGGAACTGAAAACCTGTGCCCAATTACATTGCTCGACAGCAATTATACTATCATGCCCAGAGTTGTAGCAAGACGATTGAAAATGGTAGTAAGCTCCCATCACCGTGCCTTACCAAACATATTTAGGCAAAGACAGAAACATCCACCAGAATACATGCGAATGTAAGGATCTAATATCAACCGCAGAAGTCTGCCGCATAAAATATGGATTAGTGTCATTACACTTCAACAAGGCAACTGATAGAGTATATCATCAGTATCTTCTCAAAATCATAGAAGCAACGGTATTCCCACCACGAATCATGTGGATTATTCGATAGATAATAAACAGCGGCACAGCACAAATAATGATCAAAGCTCAGCTAAGACTGCCGTATCCCTACCACAGGGCTGTCCAGTGTCAATGGGCCTATTCGCAATTGCAATAGAACTTCTTGTCTCAATACCCACGCAAGTACGGCAAGGACTGCGTACAAATGGCAAGGTTACGTGCGTCTGTACAAGAAAATAGCTTCACGCAACTCGACGAGATATGGAAAACAACCCTGGTAAATGTGTATATAACATCTAAACTTCACTATATTGTGCAAACCTTGCCGATACCCTAAAAAATTGTCAAAAGAATTACGTCAGTGATACGAAGCTTTGTGAGTCAAGAAATATTATTGAGGTACAGTTTGACAAACTAACACTCCCCTCAAGGAACGGAGGATTAAATCTCACCGACGTCAGTTACAAGTTACAAGCGTTATATGTGTGCCGAAAGTACAAGCAGTGGAAAAATTCGCCAAATGTCTTGACGACCCATTCGTCCTGTCAGCCTGAAACCACCCATGGGGGTAAATTATATTCCCAGCGGTCTCTATCATTTAAACAATTTTCTCAGTGAATACAGTTCCATCGCATCGAGGCTCACAGAACAGGAGGTGGTAAAAGTAAAGGGCGTCTACACGTGTCCGATGGACACGAAGGAAGATGTCATTGAAAAGAATTATACCAACAATTATTGATCTGTTATTTGGGAAAGCACCCATGATTGGAATTTACTCCCGAAGGTGAAAGCGACATAGCATAAAGCTATCAATCGAAAATATCAACTAATTCCAAATTGCGTGCTATACTTCTTGCAAGTTGGCCTAAGTGCGCATCATGCAACATTTATGATGCCGAAGAACATAAGTTTGAGTGCGAAAGTGTAAAAAAGCAGTTGGCGTATAGTTTAACAGAAGTTAGCCATAGTCAACAAAATCTCTCCCAACATCTTCACTGGTGCAGATTTTCTGACTCCAGGCATGGTGTAGTACCTTACAGCAAAACGGAATGGAATGTCGCTAAATGCATGGTGCATTACATCTTAAAGGAAGAACGTACGAGCAAAGAAGTTTATTGAGTGCACCTAGCAACACGGAATCACCACTTAACACGCACTAAAAAAAGGATGTATGTCTCCTAGACAGGGTCATAATGTGAAATGTTTCAGAATCTTGTAACATGAAAACATTCATGCAGATATAACAGAGTTTCTTCTTTGATGATTGCACATAAAGGGCAAAAAGATTTTATTAGAGCCTCGCAGGAGGAATAAGGAGAAGAAATTAAGTTCTTGCAAAAAGTGTTTAATGATATTCTCATGAAGGGTTAAGGTTCAGAAATAGATTTTCCTTTAATACGTATCTCATTTGACCACAAGAAAGTTTTATATGGTATTCTAAATTTTAAATTATAACTGGTAAAAATATTTTACGATCTCCTTACATGAAACACTTTACTTATGGTTTATCTTAGCATCATTATTTTTCCCATTATAAGAGGAAGATTAGTTTCCTATGAGTGTCATCGAGGAAAAGGATTTATGTTCTTTATTTAACAAGAAGAAATCATAATTTAAAAATGAAAATCATACACTTTTAAATAAAGAGAAGCTTTTGAAAGGTGGAGAAACTTAGCCAATGTGGATAATTTGGTGAGAGTAAGGACAGGATAGAAGGGAGAGATGGAGCCAATCCGCCCCCCAACGTGCGTAACAATGTATGTGTCAATTATTACAGGTCTTTGATCTGATAGTTAAACGTTAGCGCTATAATTCGTTTACTTCCGAGTACAGTATAGATTTATTTGTCGCTGACACACCAGGCGTGGGTCTGACTTTCTGAAATTACTCATGTGGTGGCGTAAGATTAGTTACAAGGTTTCACACAGTGCGGCCATCCACTCTGATAGACCCTTTTTGGTGAAAATGTCACGAAAATTATTCCTCGTGAGACACTAAACTATTGAAAATAGTATCAGTTTACGCCGTAGCTCCTTTGTATAATGGAGAAGGCTCTTGGCTCGTAAGCTAAATTGCGGTTTCACTACTTTCAAAACGGCAATTTGTTTTTAAACCGTATCAAAATGATTGTGGTCTTTTTTACGTCTAACTTTGGTTTAAATGGATTTATTTTTGTAAATTTACTTTCCGAGCCTTGGAAGTCATAATACATTGATTTTATTAACTACATTATTTTGCACAAATTTAATGAAGTACTTTTGTATTTAAAAAATCATTATGCACTAATTTAGGGTTTACATTTTCTCATGGTTCAACAAGGGTTTATGTTTTTAATGTTCGTATGAAGGGAACTATCCAAGAAAATGTACGTATCGTTTTGGGAACTAAGCAAAATTCAGATTTATTTTATATTCTAAACTTTGAGGCCTAAAATAAACCAAAGGCCTCTTGTTAGCACTTGCTACGGTATCCATGCTGGCTTAATCCACCATTGGTTTCGAGAGTTCTTGACAAATAGCTGTGGGCCCTTGCTGTAAGGGAAAGTCAGTTTATGAAGGTTTTTCATCTGCTCCTGAGCACTGACTCAACAAGTAATCACACTTTTGTGCTTATCCATTAGCTGTTTTGGTTCAGTGAATGGCTCTATTCACAGTCCAAGGCGCTGCAGTCATGGACTGTGCGGCTGGTCCCGGCGGAGGTTCGAGTCCTCCCTCGGGCATGGTTGTGTGTGTCTCTCCTTAGGATAATTTAGGTTAAGTAGTGTGTAAGCTTAGGGACTGATGACCTTAGCAGTTAAGTCCCATAAGATTTCACACACATTCGAACTTTTTTTTTCTTTCTGCATTGTCGCAGAAGGAACATCCAACTTCTCGCAGCCCTATTACGTGATCTTGTTCGAAGTCACTAAGGTGTTGATGATGGCGCCTATATCGCCTTAAACACATTCTTCACTAACTACAAATCACTATGTCCAATGTCAAAGGTAGATAACGCTCATGGCTGTTACGGTATTTAAACCAAATGTGATTTGCACCGTCACAGTGGTGCTACTGGGGCCACTCTTACGCGAATGGAAGGAAATTGAAATAGGCGTCATCTTTCCGCTGTAGAAACATGGCTACCAAGTTTCATTTATGCCGCAGATCTCCTTCTTGCTGTTATGATTTCTTTCCATAATAATGGAATAATTTTCCTGGGTGACTCATCACTCAGGAAGATAATATTAAATACTGAAAGCGAGTAGTAAGAATAATATGCTCTCGCGCTCGTCATGTAGGTGGCACTTCGAAGAATTAGGCACTTTAACTACACCATCTGAATACACAAATACGTCAATGAAGTTCGTGGCTAACAATGGACCTGAGTTTGAAAAGAATTGTGGTGTCCACACCTAGACCATAAGAGGAAACAATTACCTTAACTGCTCATTCCTGTAGCTGGCAGTGGCTCAGAAAGGAGTTCAATGTGCAACCAAAAGGTTTTTGATCATTTGTCCAAATACATAAAATGTCTGCCACATAGCAAAGCAAGTTTTAAATCTAATCCAAAAACATTTCTCCTAACCAACTTCTTCTATTCAATGGATAAATTTCTGTTTCAAAACTGGATGCGTGAATAAAAAGGAAACCTAGTTTTCAAGTGTAGTTAAATGAATGCGTGAATAGTACTAAAACACAATGAACATTATGTCCATTACTGTCAACACTAATAACGCATGTATGTCCTACATAACAACTCGCCCCTCTTAATTTCTATAAAATACGTGTTTAAATGATCTGTGGAACATATTTGTTTTGTAAATAAATGCACTGATCTATATTCTCCCCGAGACGTATCGTCTTTTTTTCACTTTAAGATATCAGTGGGTTCTATAATGATGCAATTATGATACACTTTTGTTTTGATATGTATTACTCCTAGATTATAAAACAGTTCTCGCTTTTCATGTAAATAAGTGATTATTTACAGTTCTTCGCGTTTTCATTTGGCATGTGCGTTTCCTCTCATCAGGTCACATATGGGTCGCACTATCGCTCTGTTTACGAAATATAAGGATTTTTTGTGTTTAGAACATTTTTCTTCCCTCTTTTCATTTTGTTTGTCCTTATTGTTGTGCTGTACTATCAGTCTGCTGTCACTAATATAAACATAACGCTATTATAGACACAACTACTCTGAGTTCACTGTGTACCTCATCCTGTTTGGTTAGTTTAAACCAACCTAACGAAGTATATGCTGAAAAATAATGTCTATTCATTTCTGTTATGTTTGTTTGTTTGTGTGTGTGTGTGTGTGTGTGTGTGTGTGTGTGTGAGCGAATAAGGAACTGATATCGGATGTAATGTTGTTTTTACCAGTAAAAACTTTATTTTTAAGATTCTGTACATTATTCGATAAAAAAGGGAAGCCTTATAAGATCATATTTTTGCTCGTCTGTCTCTCTGTCTGTCTGTCTGTCCGACTGTTAAAAATCCATTTTCTGATGAACAATTAGATATACCTATTTGAAAATTACGCCACATATTAGACCTATGGCAACCTGCAATGTAAAAAAATTGAAGCTTCTAAGTCACTGCAATGAAAAAAAAAAGGCATTTAATTAACTTATTTCGCTACTTGTAAACTCACTCATCAAACGACTTTCTTTGACACTGAATAGATCATTTTCACAAAAATAGTAGCAGAAGAATACAACATGTTACACAGTCTGAGTTATTTGGATGACAACGTTATCTTAATAGATGAACTACAAACAAAAATTGAAAAAATACATATGACTTAACACGGTACATAAAATTATAAAATTCACAATTGAAAGAGGACAGAATAACGAAATAAACTAATTGGATATAAGAATGAAAAAACAAAACAATAAGCATATGTTTAAAATTTACTGTAAACCCAAAGCAACAGACATTCCCATTCAACAGTCCTCGAACCACTAACACTTACAAAAGGAAGCAGCACTTTCACACATACTCCGCAGACTCAACATAGTGTCACTCACAAAAGAAAACTATCAAAAAGGATTAGACATAATAATGGAGACAGCACAAAGCTATGGTTACATTGGCAACATAGTCACAAAGCTAAACAACAAAATTAAAATTACAATGAAAGAGAGAGCACAAAACCACGGACAACAACAGAATATAACCTAACACATACATGCAGTCCCATAACAACACAGAATAATCAGAAAAAGATGAAAGAAAATGAAAGATGGTTCACAATGACATACAAACAGAAATACGCACATAATACACTCCTGGAAATTGAAATAAGAACACCGTGAATTCATTGTCCCAGGAAGGGGAAACTTTATTGACACATTCCTGGGATCAGATACATCACACGATCACACTGACAGAACCACAGGCACATAGACACAGGCAACAGAGCATGCACAATGTCGGCACTAGTACAGTGTATATCCACCTTTCGCAGCAATGCAGGCTGCTATTCTCCCATGGAGACGATCGTAGAGATGCTGGATGTAGTCCTGTGGAACGGCTTGCCATGCCATTTCCACCTGGCGCCTCAGTTGGACCAGCGTTCGTGCTGGACGTGCAGACCGCGTGAGACGACGCTTCATCCAGTCCCAAACATGCTCAATGGGGGACAGATCCGGAGATCTTGCTGGCTAGGGTAGTTGACTTACACCTTCTAGAGCACGTTGGGTGGCACGGGATACATGCGGACGTGCATTGTCCTGTTGGAACAGCAAGTTCCCTTGCCGGTCTAGGAATGGTAGAACGATGGGTTCGATGACGGTTTGGATGTACCGTGCAGTATTCAGTGTCCCCTCGACGATCACTAGAGGTGTACGGCCAGTGTAGGAGATCGCTCCCCACACCATGATGCCGGGTGTTGGCCCTGTGTGCCTCGGTCGTATGCAGTCCTGATTGTGGCGCTCACCTGCACGGCGCCAAACACGCATACGACCATCATTGGCACCAAGGCAGAAGCGACTCTCATCGCTGAAGACGACACGTCTCCATTCGTCCCTCCATTCACGCCTGTCGCGACACCACTGGAGGCGGGCTGCACGATGTTGGGGCGTGAGCGGAAGACGGCCTAACGGTATGCGGGACCGTAGCCGAGCTTCATGGAGACGGTTGCGAATGGTCCTCGCCGATACCCCAGGAGCAACAGTGTCCCTAATTTGGTGGGAAGTGGCGGTGCGGTCCCCTACGGCACTGCGTAGGATCCTACGGTCTTGGCGTGCATCCGTGCGTCGCTGCGGTCCGGTCCCAGGTCGACGGCCACGTGCACCTTCCGCCGACCACTGGCGACAACATCGATGTACTGTGGAGACCTCACGCCCCACGTGTTGAGCAATTCGGCGGTACGTCCACCCGGCCTCCCGCATGCCCACTATACGCCCTCGCTCGAAGTCCGTCAACTGCACATACGGTTCACGTCCACGCTGTCGCGGCATGCTACCAGTGTTAAAGACTGCGATGGAGCTCCGTATGCCACGGCAAACTGGCTGACACTGACGGCGGCGGTGCACAAATGCTGCGCAGGTAGCGCCATTCGACGGCCAACACCGCGGTTCCTGGTGTGTCCGCTGTGCCGTGTGTGTGATCATTGCTTGTACAGCCCTCTCGCAGTGTCCGGAGCAAGTATGGTGGGTCTGGCACACCGGTGTCAATGTGTTCTTTCTTCCATTTCAAGGAGTGTATCACTAACACTTTCAAAAGACAGGGCATAAGCATAGCATACACGACAGACAATTCTACACAAAAATATACCGAAAAATCGACAAAAATATGATAGATATACCACAAAGCAGGTATATGTCAACTATACTGTAACACTTGTGAAGTAAAATATATAGAAGACAAACAGGAACAACATTTTATGTCAGGAACAAAGAACACACGAGTGTCTTGAAGTATGGGACAAACCACCCGACATTTGCAAAACACCTAAGAGAATATAATCACTAACCACCCACTAGAGTAGAAGACATGAAAATAATTAGGATCAATAACAAAAACAAACACCTCCTAAACCTGCAAGAAAATTATCACATACAGAAAACCAAGGGAGAAAGGAAAACTCTATTGAATGATCAAGTACACATGCCAAGCAATTCATTGTTTACAACAATAGATAAAATAAAAGAATAACACTCCCGAAAAGGATTAATACGATAATACCAATATAATAATAACACCACCCAACATATTTACACTCACGCAACCATGAACCCCTTCACAGAACTTTGAAACGAAAAGTCAAACCAGCTGTCATCAAAGCTTTCAACCACTTGCTGACAGCTAGTACGTTCCCCCATACAAAATACAAAAAATAGGAAAAAATGTCGCATATACACTCTTCAGTTCACTCTCTCTCTCTGTCTCTCTCTCTCTTTTGTACACACACACACACACACACACACACACACACACACACACACACACACGCACGCACACACACACACTCACACACACACACACACACACACACACACACACACACGATAACGCGTGCTCTATATATACATCATGAACAGAAGTTGGTTTTGAACATATACTTCGTTAGGTTGGCTACATATAGGGAAACAAACAAAAGCAGACGAAATACGTAATGAAGTTACAATATTTACATTGTTAAAAGCACAGTGCCCGAAGGAATAGCCATATCGAGTGAAAAAATGAATAAAAGTACACCACAAAAATGTAGGAGGAACTTCGTGAAAAGTGAGAAAAATTTCGGAATACAAAATTGTTCTTATGTGGTAGTGCGACCTCCAAACGAGATGGGAGGGAACGCAGATCACAGCAAACCGTAAGTAAGTAATTACTTAGATAATAAATCACGACGTGAACTGTTTGATAATCTAAAAGTAACAAAACTGTATCGTTATAGATCACCTGATGATGCAAGAAAAAAGCGAAATGCGTCTGGGAGAAATAAATTAAATTGTGGCAAGCAAAGGCGGTTTTATTTACAAAACAAATGTCACTCTTCAAAACCTACAGGGTACTTCACGTTGGACCAGAATTATTACATTTGGGAAGAAACAAGTTTCACAATACAACTAAACGAAATATTCAGGATATGTTAATTTGTAATTAGATCACAAAAAGTAATGTCATCTGTTATCGGACTGTCTATCTGTCCCCCTGTCTTTTGTGACCCCTTTTTCTCAACAACGGGTAGATGTATCAAGTTCAAATTTATGTCGCATAATAAGGAGTATAGTGCCTTGGCGGGGTAATAAATATGAGCTTCTAAGTCAATACAATCCAAATAAACGGCCATTTATGTCAAATTTTCTGATACTTACAAGTTCAGTCATCAAAAATTATAGGATAGTTCCAGTTGACTCACAATCATGAAAGTAAAGGAGACATTCTGAAATTTGTCGGTATGTAACAGACAAAAATATTTATCGTTTGTTGTGTGACTGTCTATCTGTCCGCCTGTTTATCTTAGGAACTGGTAGATTTCTCAAGTTCCAATTTATGTCACATACTAACGTCTGTTATACCTTGGAGGTGTTAAATTTAAGCTTCCTCATCAAAGATGATACACGCAAACGCAGTCGTCACAACCTATGGGATACTTTCCGTTGACCCAGAATCGTGAAATTTGGCAAGAACCAATATTCCACAGTACAAATAAACGAATGAATCAGAAAACTGTCTATCTGTAATTATATCACACAAAAAAGCTTTTTCTTTGTTACTGAATTCCCAGAACCGACATTTTGCTTATAGCCATATCGATATCAGACAAAAACTGTCGAGATTCTCGATGGGATGGATGGATGAACTATTCATATACATAATTAATTTTGTATGTAACCCTCAATGCGCGAGTCTTATTCGCACTTATCCGGATTTTATGTTATTTAAACTTGCCTTTACTTCTTAGTTTGCCCCCTGACTATTCAATATCCGTTGCACAACGTGGCTATCTTCAAACTTATATGAATTCATACGTTCTTCTGTGTAACAGCGCAGGATACGGGTTCAATTTGAGAAGAATATTATTTTTTTTAAGGTGGTGGCAAGAAGAGGTGGTGGGGGCATCTAGCACTCCTTGTCCGTCCTTGGGCTCGCCCTTGAGTGTGAAGTGCAGAAAACCTTGCCGGGGCGCCTCCTGTGCAGTGTTCCGAGAGCCCTCGAGGCCCACACACAGTATGCGCCGGCGCGTGACTACCGACAATCTGCAACCGCTATTCGACCGCCATCGCACTCTCTCTCCATTGGGATAATTTCCGAACCGTCTGAGGGCCCATCCTCGCAAGTCAATTACATTATCTCGGGCTAAATTAAAACGGTTATTGAAACGTAACAACTCGATGGAGTTCCTGGCCTCTCTAATTGAATGTTGTTCTTTGAAGTTGGCCGTTCTCTCTTCCCCGTTGATTTTAAATTATTGCGAGCCTAAAAGCAAACACTCGTACTAGCCGCGTTCCGGATCGGCCTGCTTGCATCAGATGTCTGTAATTGTTTGGAAGCGGGAGACATTCCTTTGTGGCATACAAAACTGGCAACTGTCCTTTTACATTTACTTCTTTCATCTCTGCCCGTTTCGCCCAATCTCGTTTGGTTACTTCTCTTTCCACGAGCAATCGTGTGGTGCTTTTCCGGTAAAAGTCCTTTTTTCTCCAGGAAAGACTATGTGCCATTCGTTACTTTCCTTTTGCTGAACTGACCGCTACCGGCTGTTCGAAAAGTTTATCAGTGTTCTCTAGAATAATGAAATTCTACATTGCACCTCGCCAAGATTATAGCTCGAATTGTTCCTCCTCCATAATATGATACGTCATGTTAGTGTCTGTCTAACATAAGATTTTTATAAATTAATAGTGATTGTGGCATCAACTAGAATTTAACAAGCAAATGCACTGACAAAAAAATGTCATCAACACTTACAGTCCTGTCATCAGTGTATAGCAGACCATGTCTTATTTTACGTATTTCCTATATGGATGCGTCTTTAGTATGGAACCATATTGTTGGGCCAGTACACAAGATAAGGAGACAGACTTCAAAAGGGGTATTACAAAAACATATAGATCTGTTTAAACAGCTGGCGATCCTAAGTGTAACGTACGAGTACATCTACCAATCTGTTACATACATTAACTGTCACTCTAAGGTTGAGTTTCAAGGCTTTCATTTTAATTACGTACACTGGAAAATAAATGTAATGGCATAGTAATTCACAGTAGTTTCCTGCTGCCACTAGAAGAAATAATGTTGATATAGGTTACATCGTTACGTCAGAACAATTTAATTCATGATCGCTCTTGCCCGTCTCAGATCAATGGACGTGACATGACAAGATTCTTCTTGACATCATCTTAGCTTTCAACGTCTCTCCTGACGATGTCTACTTCCACCCAGCATCCTTTCTTTACAGATTTCACTATTCTCTGTCGTCATTATGCTCGGCTTACTTCTTCTCGCTAGTTGGTTCGCACTGACACATTTTATCCCTCCTGGCAGGCCTTTGTATTGGCGGTTTTGGGGGCAAACATTAACACATGCAAAAAAGCCACATCACTATCCAACAGATAATTTGAAAGTACTACTTAAGTACTTGACAGCAAGTACATTATAAAACTAGTAAATGTATTTCATACTATTCGTTACTGCGGAACATAAATGAATCTGATTAACTTCTCATGGTTGGGATTCACAGTCATATAATATTTCTTAAACGACATCACAGCCACCGTTGACTGTATCATAAATATTTATATCACGATTGCAATTTCGGCCTTATGGATATTTTCAAGTAACACTGCAAAAATTACCTAAACACAAAAGTACAAAAGTGAAGCACAGGTGTATGTACATAATTAAGCAAATATTTCTATAAGAAAATAACTCTAATATAAAAAATTGGTGAGAAACGTATATCACATACATTATGTCAGAATATAGAACTACCTGACATGAGTACATGTCGTCGTCAACTGTAGTCGTTGACTGTGAGAGTCCCACAACATTAGATGAGTACGATACTTATTACATCGTAATATGTTGTTAAATAAATATTGAACTGTCAATGTTACCATCGTTCTAAAAATCTATCAGACATACAAGCTCAGGTGCACTGACAACATGTGGAGCTAAGTCCGCTGGCGCGAAAATACATTTACTAAAGATACTACCTGTGCAGGTAGCAAAGCTAGTGCACACCAAGAATACAACTTCTAAGTCTTATATCGTAAAGTCTTTTCATCTATCGACATCATACAGCTTTCTAAATAGTGCTATGATTGTAAAGGCCAGTAGGATAGGATGGGAATATTTATTTAAAACATAGTAGAGGATAATACATGTGTTATCTGTTAATAAGTCCTCGTATATGAGATGAAGACAGAGCTCTGATATGTAATATTTTGTATGCGAATAAATTTTATGAATATGAGTGGCGTAAAACGCTCGCCAGCAATCCAATTCACTGTGCAGCATCATAAATTCTGACAAAACGTCACAATACCTCCGCACAAATACAAGATGCATCCTTTAACCAGACTCTATTATAGCAAACAGGACTAAGTAAATATGTATACTATTCTATCTAAATTGTTTAAAATGTTTACGATAAATGTCGAACATAACTGTACAGTTCTATGAATTACTGTTGAAGTAGATTGATACAATAAATCACGTTCTTCGGATACAACGTATATTTTATAAATAAAATGTTGTCTCGACTTTTCATTGTACCAAGGAGTCTTCACTTCCATGCCAGATAAGTCGCTGTTGTTATCTTTGGTGAAAGTGTACGTACTGGTTATAATATTCTGGCTAATCGTTGTGTAAAATGTAGGTTCTTAAATTCATGAAACCTGTCCACCAACGCCTACACAAAATAATAATTAGTTTCTTTCGCCTTATCCTTACTAATGACATAATGCGATGTGATGCGATGCGATGTGCTGTGCTGTAAGTTGCATTCGTAACTTGGAGCCACAACGTTTCATTATATTCATAGACAGGGAAAATGTGGTGACGTTAGGGGCGTTGGTGGGACGGAACCGCTGATGGTCAGTGTCCACAGAGGTTGAATTTCCCCCGCCTTGACTTCCCTGCCGGCCTCCTGGAAGAGCAAGAGAGAGCTTTCCGTGTGAGCTGAATATTTCACAGCGGGATGGCTGGCGGACCTGTTGAGCGCTCAGCGCCACGACACACCACACCACACCCCGGCTGGCGTACCGGCTGCAGGCCAGGGACAGCTGCTCTTTTTAATTAGGCCGCGCTGCTCGCCAAAAGCGCACACCACCACCCTAATTATAGGCCGGGGGTGGCAGACACTGGCTACCGCCTCTGCAAGCCCGGCACCCCACCCTACACACGCCTAGCCACCGCCCTCTAAAAGCCACGCTGGCGCTGCTGCACTCAAACGGGTCCCACGCCAAACCCAACACTTTGTCTCTGCTTCAGTTTGTTCTCAGGAACACGGAACCGCACCGGGAGGTTTTTCACTGAGACACACTCGCCGTCTCGCATTACTTTGCTGTGTGTAATACAAAGGTTTCATCAATCACTGACAAACCAGTAAGGTACCTAATTCTACAGATGTTTGTTCTCCTGTGTGTAACTCAAGTTTTATTGTATCAAAGACCTTGTTGACAACTGGTTTTCATCCTAAATACCTAAAAGGATACAATGTGTTGCATTAAGAAATACAGGGAGTACACAATGGAACGGCATCTTCGCGATGGAGAATAATCAACACAAGCATGCCACACGGATCGATATTGGGCCCCCTTTTGTTCTTCTTACATAGTGTGATATAAAAGGATGTACAGAAAATGAAGGCGCTAGTAGTTGATTCGAACCTGTGGAAAGCCAGGGACAACAAGTACAATCGATGAACAGACGCTTTAATTTCAGCAAACAGAAATGTACCTGAGACATGCCGGGATCGGTAGGTCCCGTCATGCTCTCGAGAGTGTCCAACTTTGGCCAGAAGGGGTGACTGGCTGTCTGATATGCTATGCCGGAAGCGGATTCATTCTCTTGAGTTTTGGAGGTGGGATCTTCAATTTGACGCGGGAGATGGCTCTAAGCACTATGGGACTTAACATCTGAGGTCATCAGTCCATCAGAACTACTTAAACCTAACTAACCTAAGGACATCACACACATCCATGCCCGAGGCTGGATTCGAACCTGCGACCACAGAAGCAGCGTGGTTCCGGACTGAAGCGCCTAGAAGCGCTCGGCCACAGCGGCCGGAGACGTGAGAGAGGTGTCGCAACTTCACTAGGTATTGACTTGAGTGGACTCGTATTGTGGGTCCGCGGTTCGTAACCGAAATCCTTCCTGCAAGGAAATGAAACTCCTACAGCCCTCCTTACGATGTCATTTATTGTCTGGCTACCAGTTTCGGTGCTTCGGTGCAAAATGTTTAGGCCTTAGCTGATACTAAAGATCTTAATACTATGCGTATACATAATGTATCAGTGGCCAGCATAACTGGTTTACGCAGTAACTGTGATGTTGGTAGTTGGTGGTTGGAGAGAGAACCAGGTAGTCTGCGTAAACCGGTTATGTTGGAACTGATGCATCGTGTATACAGCTGGTGTTAACCCCTTTAGCATCAGTTAAGGCCTGAAGATGGTGCACTGAAGCACCGAAACTGAAAGCCATACAATAAATTTATTTAATCGTATGGCTAGACCCCACTGTCGGGCAGGCCGTTCGCCGGGTGCCGGTCTTTAAGTTTGACGCCACTTCGGCGACCTGCAGTTGATGAGGATGATAGGATGATTATGAGGGCAACACAACACCCTGTCCCTGGGCGGAGAAAATTCTCCTGAGCTAACCGGAAATCGAACCCGGGCCCAGAGGATTGAAAATCCGTCACGCTGACCATTCAATTACCGGGGGCAGATATACAATAAATGATATCATAAGGGCGGCCGTAGGTGCTTCGTTGTTTTTACGTAAGTGAACGGTCGAAGTCTCCCAGATCAGGACATCAAACACACTCATGCCCGAGGCAGGATTCAAACCTGCGACCGTAGCAGCAGCGCGATTGGGGACTGAAGCGCCTAGAACCGCTCGTCCACATCGCCCAGATGTTGAACCAAGAATCTCGTTTAGTGGTACATAGTAATGTTTAATTTCTTGCACCAGAGGGTTTTGGTTGAATTCTGTGTGCAGAATGAGTAAGCAACAAGGAAAAATATTTCGTGCATTCAGCTACAAACACGAAATTGTTTTCCCATGTTTCTGCATCAACAAATGGCGTTTGCAATCAAAGCAAAAAATATGAAGAGAAATTTTGAATGTTCATGTGCGTCTGCATGAACTAGGAGGAAAGAATGGAAAAACGGCACAACTTGCCCGCTTTGTGCAATGTTGAAAGCAGCATTGATCCTCGAAGGATCAACCGCTTTTTCCGTTTGCACTTTCGTGTTGCTCGAGGCCCGCCGTTGTGGCCGAGCGGTTCTAGGCGCTTCAGTCCGGAACCACGCTGCTGCTACGCTCGCAGGTTCGAGTCCTGCCTCGGCCATGGAAGTGTGTGACGTTCTTAGGTTAGTTAGGTTTAAGTAGTTAGGTCTAGGGGAGTGATGACCTGAGATGTTAAGTCCCATAGTGCTTAGAGCCATTTGAAGCATTTTTTGTCGCATGAGACCGTGCATTCTGTCGCTATCAGAATTGTATGGTTCACACGTCTACATTTGTTATCTCATACTCTACAATATCTTACTAGTGCTGGCTCATGCAAATCAAGACGCTGGTTTGTCATAAATCTGTCATAAATCTGCCCAGAACCTTGTGTTCTTCAACGTCTCGTTAGATGAGTAGCGTTTTTTCTTTATTTTGTAAATAATACGTCCAGCGGGGAAAAAAGAAGCTCTATATTTGTCCATGTGGTGCTCAGAACATTTTTTGTCATTTCTGGCTCACCATTGTAGTGAGAACACTACACATCATCTGAGCTACAGGAGACTCCTCAGTAATTTACATAACAGTTATCACTTCCTCTGCTACGTTCTGCATTTGAATTGTAGAAATGCAGACGTTACCAGGAAAGCCGCCTGCCACTCCCGGATGCTGTCAGTCTTGTAGGGAACGCGACGAGTTCTGCCCGCAGCTACGGGCTAACAGTTCCAGCTAGGTGCATTGTATGATCCGAGCTGGTTGGGCGGTGTTCGCTGCGAGCGCTTTGCCTGCTGAGCTATGTAAAGCCTCAAATCCTGATTCGATTACCGCACCGGCTGACTGATTTAAACTGCCACTGGCTGCTGATATTACACGCAGGCCCTCTGCTTAACGTAGGATATTTCATTTAGTGGAACAGCCGCACGCCATGCACAAATTATCTTCCCTGCTAGGCGAGCAAATGCATAACGTTCCGAGCGAGCATTTCTCAAGTTCACTGAGCATAGAGGCTAATAATTAGATGTTGCAGTTGTCGTTAATAGACAGCGTGAGGTTTCACTGTTTCGTTCTATCGTTGATTTTAGTCTGTAATTTAGAGGCATTTTCCCGACTTAGTCCTGAAACGTTATATTCACGGAATACAGAGTATTTATAAATTAATTATACAGAAGTAGCCTTTAATCACGAAAAAAGACAAATAACTTTCAGAAGTGCACTGAATGCAGTATGTACTCAAGTTTTATTCACAAATATTCAATGTGGCCACCTTTTTTAACACGACAAATTTCTCCTCCGTTATCACTTTTATATTGGCCTATTTGAAAAGCACCCCGTCTTCAAACCACAAGTGGCCCATCGGGACCATCCGACCGCCGTATCATCCTCAGCTAAGGATACGGATAGGATGGGCGTGTGGTCAGCACACCGCTCTCTCGGTCTTTATGATGGTTTTCTTTGACCTAAGCCGCTACTATTGGGTTGAGTAGCTCCTCAATTGGTATCACGAGGCGGAGTGCACCCAGAAAAATTGCAACAGCGCATGGCGGCTGAATGGTGACCTACCCAAGTGTCGGCCACGCCTGACAGCGCTTAACTTCGCTGATCTCACGGGGAACGGTGTATCCACTGTGGCAAGGCCGTTGCCTCATTGGCCTATCTGAGCAGGTGTCCTATGTGATACAAAGCCAAATACGGTGTTCCAATTAATAAGAGTCTGGAGTGGTGGCATGCAGTAATAAGTTCTGAATTGTCTCTGAACTGTAGTAGTGGATTTGGATTCTTGAAACCACATAGAACTCTGAATACTCTCTGCACCGTTATACTACTCCATTCTGATTGTTGCACTAACTCATTTGAACATGCCACGTCGGGAACTAATAGCGTTAGGCGGGAATAAAGCTTGAAGATATAATGCATTCAGTATTGCAACAAATATTTTTGTAAGTTTTTTGTCCTTTTCACAATTGAAAGTTAGTTTTATACAACTAATTTATAAACACCCTATACTTGACTTACTGTCTGCTTATGTACGTTTGAGTATATTGGAAAATGTGTGCAATTCAAAACAGTTGTACACATTTCGTGCTTCTCAGCTGTACCGTAACTTAAAAATGACGCAATTTTTACATATCACACTTGCTGCTGAAAATTCTGTATTCTCTCACTAACAGATCTAAACTAAGCTCAAATCTCAGCTGTAAGATGAGTTTCTCTAAGGGCATGTCCACTGAGAAGAAAGAGTTTCATATGGAGTCCTATTGACATGTGAGGATTACTACACTACAAAAAGCAACGAATGTGTTCATTCATTCGAAAGAGTTGGAGCATAACTGCAGAGTCAGGTCAAGGTATCTATCCCATAACAACAGGACTGAGTTCAAACGGCGTCCATGTGGCAAAGTGTGAAAGGAATATAAGAAGTGAAAAGATGCAATAATCTCATTTGCCTGACTCTTTAATCTAATAGTGTTTTGGCTGGCATGCTGGGGTAGGCTGCGAGGTGGTACCGAGTACCAGCTCCTCCACACGCGATACCTGCTCTACAACTGCAGTGCAAGCAATTTTGTTATAATTTATTCACTCGGTTTCGCTTATTTATTACTGTAAGTGCTTCCGATCAATAAGCCATCATCAAAAAATATTTAAAGATAAGAAAAGTGCCTTACGACGTTAAACAACAATCTAATAAATGGTATAATACAATAAAAAAACTGAAAAAGTCTGTGACGTGGACGTAAAGGTAATACAGAGTGGTGTCCGTCAATTGATGAACATATGTCTACTGAGTAAACAAGAAACGCTTGGTCGTTAGAGAGGTAACGCCACACCCTCCTTTGTCACACGTGGAATCTAATTCAGGATAGGAAGACGCATCCACTACAAATAAAATAGTAAAAAGCAAACAGAAATGTTTCATAATTTGTAATATGTCTGCTCATTTTCAAATGGGATTACTGAAAGTTATTCCCTGTCACAGGTAAATTTATGACCCATGTAATTAATTTATGAAAACAGTCTGACTAAAATATGACTAAAGGAAGTTACATGGTGTTTACCTGCTGCTAACTTTAATAGCGCAACGGTAAATAATACTATTTTTTTAACATTAGGGGAAACTGGGTTCAAGTGAGTACGAAAAATCATCTCTACTCTTTCAGCGACGGTAAATGTGTTTGAGCAGCTTTTTTGAGCACATGGACTTACAGACAGGTACTGTGCTCTATGGGGATGACCCCTTGTTTCTAATTGTAACATGTAAGTAAGAAACATCGAACGTATACATTTCTGTCGAGTCAAGTACAACGTCTCTTCAAGCTGACTCAGCACCACGACTTACCTTGTCTGGTATAAAATCCGTGCAAAGAACGAATGCATATAATACGCAGGATGGTAGTTGGTATCATTGATGTAAAGTATGAGATGAAAATCTCACAAATTATGAGTCTGTACAGCCGAAGATTGTGTATTGCATTGGTAGTCGTGTGAGGGCTACAAAGTATCCGTCACGCGAATGTCCTTAAATAACAAATAATTGTTCAGAAAAATCGAAACAAGTGAGAATTTTTCGATAAATTTTCATATAATTGACTCGCGAAGTCAGGTAAACAGAATAATACATGACCCCTTATTGCACAAAGAACACGTGATAGCCACAATACAAGTACTCATCATTTTAACATAGTTTCTATACCTGAGTCGGAACAAGGCTCCCGGAGTAGACAACATTCCATTAGAACTACTGACGGCCTTGGGAGAGCCAGTCATGACAAAACTCTACCAGCTGGTGAGCAAGATGTATGATACAGGCCAAATACCCTCAGACTTCAAGAAGAATATAATAATTCCAATCCCAAAGAAAGCAGGTGCTGACAGATGTGAAAATTACCGAACTATCAGTTTAATAAGTCACAGCTGCAAAATACTAACGCGAATTCTTTACAGACGAATGGAAAAACTGGTAGATGCGGACCTCGGGGAGGATCAGTTTGGATTCCGTCGAAATGTTGGAACACGTGAGGCAATACTGACCCTACGACTTATCTTAGAAGAAAGATTAAGAAAAGGCAAACCTACGTTTCTAGCATTTGTAGACTTAGAGAAAGCTTTTGACAATGTTGACTGGAATACTCTTTTTCAAATTCTAAAGGTGGCAGGGGTAAAATACAGGGAGCGAAAGGCTATTTACAATTTGTACAGAAACCAGATGGCAGTCATAAGAGTCGAGGGGCATGAAAGGGAAGCAGTGGTTGGGAAAGGAGTGAGACAGGGTTGTAGCCTCTCACCGATGTTATTCAATCTGTATATTGAGCAAGCAGTAAAGGAAACAAAAGAAAAATTTGGAGTAGGTATTAAAATTCATGGAGAAGAAATAAAATCTTTGAGGTTCGCCGATGACATTGTAATTCTGTCAGAGACGGCAAAGGACTTGGAAGAGCAGTTGAACGGAATGGACAGTGTCTTGAAAGGAGGATATAAGATGAACATCAACAAAAGCAAAACGAGGATAATGGAATGTAGTCCAATTAAATCGGGTGATGCTGAGGGAATTAGATTAGGAAATGAGACACTTAAAGTAGTAAAGGAGTTTTGCTATTTAGGAAGTAAAATAACTGATGATGGTCGAAGTAGAGAGGATATAAAATGTAGACTGGCAATGGCAAGGAAAGCGTTTCTGAAGAAGAGAAATTTGTTAACATCGAATATAGATTTAAGTGTCAGGAAGTCATTTCTGAAAATATTTGTTTGGAGTGTAGCCATGTATGGAAGTGAAACATGGACGATAACTAGTTTGGACAAGAAGAGAATAGAAGCTTTCGAAATGTGGTGCTACAGAAGAATACTGAAGATAAGGTGGATAGATCACGTAAGTAATGAGGAGGTATTGAATAGGATTGGGGAGAAGAGAAGTTTGTGGCACAACTTGACTAGAAGAAGGGATCGGTTGGTAGGACATGTTTTGAGGCATCAAGGGATCACAAATTTAGCATTGGAGGGCAGTGTGGAGGGTAAAAATCGTAGAGGGAGACCGAGAGATGAGTACACTAAGCAGATTCAGAAGGATGTAGGTTGTAGTAGGTACTGGGAGATGAAGAAGCTTGCACAGGATAGAGTAGCATGGAGAGCTGCATCAAACCAGTCTCAGGACTGAAGACCACAACAACAACAACAACAACATACCTGCATACAACAAAAATAATTTAATAAGCTAAACTGATGGAAAATGTGACTGAAATACCTGGATTAGGTGTCTAAAGTTGATTTCTGTGCCAAACCTCGTAGTTACTGTCCTCATAAAGAAACAGAAGTTAAGTAACGACCGATGAAACTTAAATTAACTAGCACTGTTGGTTGCAGTTTTGCAACATGAATTAATGGAAATTTAACAATGAAATGTAAGTACCTTATGAATAATTAACTAAATAATACAGTAGATATGCAATGCCTATTGGTAGCTCCAATAACATGAACCATCACACCAAGCAGGAACCCAGCGTACCGGATTCAGCAGCAACCGCATACTCCTCTGGTCACGCCACGCACAAGAGCAATGTGACAGAAAGCTACATATTCGAGCGTGCTTTGTGAGCAGAAAACACTCTCACAGTCTCACACACCTTGAAGGGTCTGACCATGCCACCAGCAAATCTCACAGGGAAACCTCACCAGAGACAGTGTTTGTAGTGGATACTGATACAGAGTCATCTTTGTAGCCATGCTGCGAGAATAGGTTCACGGAATAACTGAAATACAGAAAAAGTAAGACTGAGTGTTGAAAGTGGCTATTTAACCTACTTTCAGCACTTACCCCTTCTGTAGGAAAGGAGATGTGGAATACTATGTGCAGGAAGACCAGCAGAGAAAGTTATAGGAATGCTAGTTCTACAAGTTTCGCAGGAGAGCTTTTGTGAACTTTGGAAGGTAGGAGACGAGGTACTGGAGGAAGTAAAGCTTTGAGGACTGGTCGTGAGTTGCGTTTGGGTAGCTCGGTTGGTGGTGCAGTTTCTCGCGAAATGCATAGGTCCCTACTTCGAGTGTCGGCGCGACAGACAGTTTTAATCTGCTGGGAAATTTCAAGTTCCAAACTGATGATAGTATATTCTACAACAAATTCAAAATTACACGTTGACTAAAAATATAAGACAAAAATGATGAAACCAGGGTGAAAATCTATTCTATTATTCTAGTGTCTGAGGCTGAATATGCCTAGTATGCCGTAATAGCGTGCCATGAGTGGTAAGCATAAAACTGTAGCTGAAACCCGAAGGAATAAAATAATTATTCAATAATAAGTTGAGGGGAATGAAAAATACATTTAGACATTAGATAATAGTATGAATGCTCAAAAATAAGGGTTCCACAGTGAGCTCTCATCTTATAATTAACTTTCAGGTGCATGAGGTTCAAGGATATCATATAGAATGTGTTGAATAAAAAATGGCTCCAAAGAATGTCTTAATAATATCACTCTTAACTAACAACAATCCATCAAATGACTACAAATTTCTCACACTGAAATAGAGAACAATACATAGGTAAGGATAGCCCTAAAATCTTATGTGATAACATCAAAGGCTGTGAAGTAGACTAAAGTATTAACTGATTATGTTATTCAAATTTTAGTTTCAATAGTTATCTTATGCAACTTTAAAATAGTAAATTGGGTTTAGAAAGAAACAGAAACGACTTAGTATGAAACAAAAATACTTATACAACGGACAATAATTAGTGTGATTAAAAGTCAAACAATAGGTTGAGCCATCCCTCAGGCTCCATCATTTACATAAGGCTCAAAATCAATTATAAACAGAAAAATACGCAACAAAAGGTACAAAGAAACTAATACTGTCATCATATTGACCTCTCATAAAACTGGAGGAAATTGAGTATTGGCTGCTTGTGAGCCAGATAAACGAACGAACATAAGATCTAAATGTCTTAATCTATAAAATCACAACACCAATAAAAAAAACATCGACTGTGCCCTAACCTATGCTCCGTTGACTCCTCTATTCCCAACAACTTATTTCTTTTAACTAACCATTTTGTGTGTAAAATCAAATCCCTTTTTCATTCTTCATTCTCCATCAGTAACACTAAATAACTAGCTTTTTAGATGAGAAAGGAGGGGGACGATTATGGCAACCGGAATCATTCGTTATAGAGAGCATACTATATTGGCGATGAAGTAGTACAGAAACTGAAGACATCGTGTATCGACTAGGTCACAGCAATGGTGGGAGCCTCTGAGATCTCTCCAAGCGTCGGAAATTGGGCTGCAGAAGATGGATCCATGGACGCGCCCCACTTTTGCGCAGCCTCTGAGATCTCTCCAAGCGTCGGAAATTGGGCTGCAGAAGATGGATCCATGGACGCGCCCCACTTTTGCGCAGCCCTTTGGCTCTTACTGTAGCTAGCACCTCACCCTGGTTGGTAAGTGCTCCCAGCGTCTTCTGCCTTTGAGCGACATTCTGCTCGGCTGTCACTTGAAATCAGTGCTCCTTCAGTTGAAATTCCAGTCATATGTTATGGATATGGAGTCAGCCGATCAATGTGCTATGCCCCGTGTGCCCTCATGGTCAGCTCCTGTAACCTCTTCCGGCTCTCGAGCCATTTACATGGAACCAATTAGAAACAAATTTGTAAAGTACATATACAAAACGTTTTAGTGTAGAATGTCTCGGTAAAGAACGGAAAGGATTTCGGTCTCAAACCGTGCAGGTCAAAGACACATTAGGGCTTGATGTAGGAATCCTAGTTATTATAGCAGTAAACTGTCTTAGGTGTGTTGGAAAAAAACCAGAGCCCCAGGAGGTAATAGAAAGCACTCATGCATAAACCGTGAGAGGTACTGAAAGCTGGTTAAAACAGGATAAGTTCAATTGAAATTTTTACAAAGGTTCTTGCGGGATTCAGAAAGGATAGATTAATTACAGTTGGTGGTGGCGTGTTTCTTGCTGTTAGAAATAATCAATCTTGTTGCGAAATTGAAATAGATCGTTGAAAATGTGCGTCGAAGGTAATTATGATAACCAGAATAAATTAACAATTGTGTCCTTTTACGGAACTCCCAACTCAGATGACACCGTTACTGAATAGTTCAAAGACTTGAGTCTCATTTCAAATAGGTACCACAATTTTACAATTATAATTGGTGTTGACTTCACCAGTGCAAAGACTGGTATGATGCAGCTCTCCATGCTACTCTATCCTGCGCAACCCTCTTCATCTCAGAGTACCTACTGCAACCTAAATCCTTCTGAATCTACTTGCTCTATTCATCTCTTGGTATTCCTCGACGCCTTTTACCCCCCACGCTTCCCTCCAGTGCTAAATTGGTGATCACTTGATGCCTCATAACGTGTCCTACAAACCGATCCCTTCTTCTAGTCAGGTTGCACCACAAATTTCTCTTCTCCCCGATTATATTCAGTACTTCCTCAGTAGTTACGTGATATATCCGTCTAATCTTCAGCATTCTTCTGCAGCTCTATATTTACAAAGCTTCTATTCCGTTCTTGTCTAAACTGTTTATCGTCCACGTTTCATTTCCCTACATGGCTACACTCCAGACAAATACTTTCAGAAAGGACTTCTTGACACTTAAATCTATACTCGATGTCGCCGCGCGAAGTGGCCGAGCGGTTCTAGGCGCTACAGTCTGGACCCGCGCGACCGCTACGGTCGCAGGTTCGAATCCTGCCTCGGGCATGGATGTGTGTGTTGTCTTTAGGTTAGTTGGGTTTAAGTAGTTCTAAGTTATATGGTACTAACGACCTCAGAAGTCAAGTCTCATAGTGCTCAGAGCCATTTGAACCATATACTCGATGTCAACAAAGTTTTCTTCCTCAGAGACGCCATTCTTGCCGTTGCCAGTCTACATTTTATTCGTCTCTACTTCGATCATCCTCAGTTATTTTGCTTCCTAAATAGCAAAACTCATCGAGTACTTTAAGTGCTTAACTTCCTAATCTATTTCTCTTAGCATCACATGATTTAATTCGAGTACATTCCATAATTCTCGTTTTGCTTTTGTTGATGTTCATCTTATATGCTCTTTTCAAGACACTGTCCGCTGCGTTCAACTGCTTTTCCTAGTCCTGTGTGTCTCTCCTCTGACAGAATTACAATGCCATCCACCAATCTCAAAGTTTTTATTTCTTTTCCCTGGACTTTAATTCGTACTCGAATTTTTTCTTTTCTTTCCTTCTCAGCTTGCTCAGTATACCGATTAGGGTTGTAGTTTCCTCTTTCTTTAAGCCGTTCGCAGTATCAGCACAGCAAGGTCCCTTTGGTTGATGTTATGCCAAGTGAATTATTGACATACGGAGCTGACCCCCATGGTATACAAATCAGGTCAGAACACAGTTCCAGAAGCACCGGATTTAAAAGAATGACAAGACCGGCGAAGTTTTACAAAAGCTCGATATTTAGTGTGAATTTTAAGTTAAAATGTTTTTAATAGTTTCCACGATGAAACTGTGTCTCTAAATTTATCAGAAAATCTAAAGAGTTTCTAGTCGTATATGAAGTACACCAGTGGCAATATTCAATAACTTCACAGCGAGATAGTGATGATAATGTTACCGAAGGCAGTGCCAATAAAGCAGAGATACTAAACAGGTTTTTCCAAAATTCCCTAACCGAAGAAGACGAAGTACAGTAAGTATTCCAGAAATCGAATCAAGAACAACTGCCAACATGAGTAACTTGGAACCAGATGTCCTTGGTGTAGCAAAGCAACTCAGATCACTTAATCAAACAATTCGTACGAGGGGCGTTCAATAAGTAATGTAACACTGTTTTTGTTTTTTTGTTTTTGTTTCTTTTTTGTTTTTAAGCAAGTCGGTTTTATTCGAGATTCCAATGCACCACATTATTCACCACTCTTTTGGATGCAAAACTTTATTTTTCATCATAAACTCCGTTCAGTGTGATGTCCTTACACAAGCTTATTGGGAGGCCTGTATGCCCACATGGTACCACTCTATTGGTCGAAGTCAGGTCAGCGTCTTGCAGAATTAGTAAACTCCTCATCATCCACATACTGTTTCCCGGGGAATGCATTCTTCATTGCGCCAAACAGATGGAAGTCGGAAGGTGCGAGATCTCGGCTGTAGGGGTTGGATGAAGAAGAACAATCCAGTCAAGTTATGCGAGTTTAACGTGTCGTGGGAGAGGAGACGTTTGTTTATATTTTGCGACGACCAACACGCTGAAGTCGTTTCTTCAATGTCCTGGGCGTAGTCCAATATACTTCATAGTTGATAGTTTCACCATGAGTCCCAGGACACCATCGCCGTGATCTACTGGTTGACGATGCAGCTTTGAACTTTTTCTTCCGAGGAGAGATGGTGTCACTTCATGGACTTCTGTGTCGTTAAAATACATGGTAAAACCTTCAACTGTCATTTATTTTCCACAATTCCCTACTAATTATTGATTGAAAATAGTAGCGAATTGTAGAAGATAAGTGACAGCTGAAGGTCTTTCCGGTATTTTAACGATTATTTGGCGGCTGAACATCCGCATCTACAAATATACATGGATTTCAGTTTTGTCTCCGGTTCCAAGTGGGGAAAATTGACACGGTCAGCCTCGTATCGCACAAGCAATTCCGGACAGGTGGCTCTTCGTTGATATTTGTGGTCTACTGCTAGGCAACAAGGAACCCATTGGTCACACATTTGATGGATGAGTGTGTCAACACTACCAAGAGAGATGTCCGGTTGTGTAGGCAAGTGTTTGATGGTGATCCGTAGATGACTTCGAATGAAAATGTCCACAAATTCCCACACTTCTGGTGTCACAGCTGTGTGCGGCCGGCTGGTGAGCGCGAGATCGGAGAGATTTGCGAGATCCCGTTGCAATGACGGCAGAAGCTTCGCCCAACGACTCGTGGTGCTATTGTTCATTGCCAGGACTTCGTAGACATTCTGCAAATGCCTGGTTTTCCGCTAAAGAAACTCAGTGAGAGCTCACTGCCAGGAACGCTTTCCGATCCAGAGTCCATTTTGAAGGTTACTTTTAGCGCTGCCACATATCGAAACTTCATGAAACTATACGGGTTGAAGTGGGGATATTCCACGATCTCCTGCAACAAATTTCAGTTTTCTTCAACCAAAAATGGCCGACAAAGAAATGTGTTGCATTACTTTGTTGAACGCTCCTTGTGTACCTATTAGATTCTTTCATATATGCTGACATAATAGCTGCACCTGAACACTGGAAAGTTGCACAGATCATACCAATGCTCAAAAATGGAAGTACGAATCATCCGATAAGTTATAGTTGTGTTGCTACATAATCAGTACATTTTCGGATACATCGTTCTTGTGAAATACAAGCGACTTTTTATCTACAGGAAGCAATGAGTTCCATCGACATACGCTCTCAAATTCATTCCATATTCCTAGATTTCCAATAGGCTTTTCATACCGTTCCTCACGAATGGATTATAATCACGTTGCATGTCCATGGATTATCATCTTTGTTTTGTGACAGGATTTGTGATTTCCTGTAGGAAAGGTCATGGTTCATAGTAATTGATGGAGAGTCAACTAGCAGAACAGAACTGGTATCTGGCACTCCTCAAGGAAGTGTTATAGGCCATCTGCTGTTCATAATCTATACAAACGATTTTGGAGACACTCTGAGGAGCCATCTTAAATTGTTAGCATATAATGTTGTCATTTACCAGTCTGCTAGAGTCATCAAAAGATCGAAACAAATTGAAGAATGATTTAGATAAGATATCTGTATGGTACGGTAAGTGCTCATAGACCCTAAATAATGAAAAGATTCAGGTCTTTCATACAAGTAGCAAATGCATCATTTCGGTTACGTGATAAATCACAGAAGTCTAAAGGCTATCAATTCAGCTACATATCTAGGAAACAAAAGTAAACCAACATATTGCTGTCATTTAAGTGTATCTCACGAAGCTAAAATCTTTTATTCGAGCTTAAACGGAGGCTTCTCATACATCATACGCGGCTACACTGAAGAGCCAAAGAAACTGGTACATCTATCTAATCGCTACAGTCTGGAACCGGGCGACGGCTACGGTCGCAGGTTCGAATCCTGCCTCGGGCATGGATGTGTGTGATGTCCTTAGGTTAGTTAGATTTAAGTAGTTCTATGTTCTAGGCGACTGATGACCTCAGAAGTTAAGTCGCATAGTGCTAAGAGCCGAGTCATCTGCCTAATATCTCGTGGGGCCCCCGCGAGCACGCAGAAGAGCCACAACACGACGTGGCATGGACTCGACTAATATCTGAAGTAGTGCTGGAGGGAACCGACACCATGAATCCTGCAGGGCTGTCCATAAATCTATAGGAGTACGATGGAGTGGCGCTCTCTTCTGGACAGTACTTTGCGAGGCATCCCAGATATGCTCAATAATGTTCATGTCTGGGGCGTTTGGTGATTACTAGAAATGTTTTAACTTAGACGAGTGTTCCTGGATCCTCTCTGCAGCAATTCTGAAGGTGTGGGGTGTCTCATTGTCCAGGTAGATTTGCCCAAGTCAGACGGAATGCGCAATGGTCATGAATGGATGCAGGTGCTCGGACGTGTCAGAGTCACATCTAGAAATATCAGGGGTCTCATATCACTCCAACTACACGAGCCCCACACCATTACAGAGTCTCCAACAACTTGAACAGTCCCCTGCTGAAAGTATTCATGAGGTTGTCTCCATACCCGTACACGTCCACCCGCTCGACACAATTTAAAAGGGTACTCGTTGGACTAGGCAACATGTTTCCATTCATCACCAGTCCAATGTCGATGTTGGCAGTCCTAGACGAGGAGTAAAGCTTTGTGTCGTGCGGTCATCGAGGGTACACGAGTGGCCCTTCAGTACCGAAAGCCCATACCGATGTTTTTTCGTTGAATACTTCGCACGTTGACAGTTGTTGATGGCCCAGCACTGATACCTGCAGGAATTTGCGGAAGGGTTGCATTTCTGTCAAGGTGAACGATTATCTGTCGTCTTTGGTCCCGATCTTGCAGGTTCTTTTTCCGACCGCAGCGACGCCGGAGATTTGATGTTTTACCGGATTCCTGATACGCACGGTACAGCCGTGAAATGGTCGTACGGGAAAACCCCCACTTCATCGCTACCTTGGAGACGCTGCGTCCCATCGATCGTGCGCTGACGATAACATCACGTTCAGACTCACTTAAATCTTGACAACCTGCCATTGTAGCAGCAGTACCCAATCTAACAACTGCGCCACCACACTTATTGTATTATATAGGTGCTGGGCATGCAGCACCGTATTGTGCCTGTTTACTTATCTCCGCATTTGAATAAGCATGCCTACGCCAGTTCCTTTGGCGCTTCAGTGTATAACAGCAAATGGGGGAGGTGACGATGGAACACATTGCACTGTCCACGATACCTCTCATGGTGACTTGCGTAGTGTATGTGTATACCCAGATTTAGACGTCATGCATTCCAAGTACCTTGAATTACGTAGGGCTGCCAAATGTTATTTCAGCTATTCGTAAACAGTAAGCTCGAGCACCAAATCTGCAATGTGTCTCTCATGGTCCAATATTTTATGCGCGCCGAAACCGAATCACGCCTCGCATTTCACAGGCGGCCGAGTTTCCAGTCGCCGCATTCAGTATCACAGCTTGTTACACTCACTGCGTGAACGGCTCTGCGGCGCCGTCATCGCTGGGCTGGTCTCTACACCCCAGTGAACACAGTGCACGCATGACCGCTCCCCACGAAACATATGGAGGGTCTACGTGCAAACTATCCTTACATTTTGAAGGACGTTCCAATGCAGCACCCTCTCTCACTTGCACCAAAACAAACGTGTGGTGATGCTTTCTTCACGATCTGTTACATACAGCAGTAAACTTGCTCTATTGTTTATTAAATGGCCTAGACATAATTTTTTACGAAAATGCAAGGAAAGTTTCATGATACTATCATCACATCATTTTGTAAGTACATCCTTACAAAAAACAAAAGAAAAAAGTAACTCATCTACATCTACTTCCACATTTATACTCCGCAAGCCACCCAACGGCGTGTGGTGGAGGGCACTTTACGTGCCACTGTCATTACCTCCCTTTCCTGTTCCAGTCGCGTACGGTTCGCGGGAAGAATGACTGCCGGAAAGCCTCTGTGCGCGCTGGAATCTCTTTAATTTTACATTCGTGATCTCCTCGGCAAGTATAAGTAGGGGGAAGCAATATATTCGATACCTCTTCCAGAAACGCACCCTCTCGAAACCTGGACAGCAAGTTACACCGCGATGCAGAGCGCCTCTCTTGCAGAGTCTGCCACTTGAGTTTGCTAAACATCTCCGTAACGCTATCACGCTTTCCAAGTAACCCTGTGACGAAACGCGCTGCTCTTCTTTGGATCTTCTCTATCTCCTCCGTCAACCCGACCTGGTACGGATTCCACACTGATGAGCAATACCCAAGTATAGGTCGAACGAGTGTTTTGTAAGCACCTTCCTTTGTTGATGGACAACATTTTCTAAGGAATCTCCCAATGAATCTAAACCTGGTACCCGCATTACTAACAATTAATTTTATATGATCATTCCACTTCAAATCTTTCCGCACGCACACTCCCAGATATATTACAGAGGTAACTGTTACCAGTGTTGGTTCCGCTATCATATAATCATACAATAAAGGATCCTTCTTTCTATGTATTCGCAATACATTACATTTGTCTACGTTGAGGGTCAGCTGCCACTCCCTGTACCAAGTGCCCATTCGCTTCATATCTTCCTGCATTTCGCTGCAATTTTCTAATGCTGCAACTTCTGTGTATACTACAGCATCATCCACGAAAAGCCGCATGAAACTTCCGACACTATCTACTAGGTCATTTATACATATTGTGAAAAGCAATGGTCCCATAACACTCCCCTGTGGCACGCTAGAGGTTACTTTAACTTCTGTAGACGTCTCTCCATTGAGAACAACATGCTGTGTTCTGTTTGCTAAAAACTCTTCAATCCAGCCACACAGCTGGTCTGATATTCCGTAGGCTCTTACTTTGTTTATCAGGCGACAATGCGGAACTGTATCGAACGCCTTCCGGAAGTCAAGGAAAATGGCATCTTCTTGGGAGCCTGTGTATAATATTTTCTGGGTCTCATGAACAAATAAAACGAGTTGGGTCTCACACGATCGATGTTTCCGGAATCCATGTTGATTCCTACAGAGTAGATTCTGGGTTTCCAGAAACAACATGATACGCAAGCAAAAAACATGTTATAAAATTCTACAACAGATCGACGTCAGAGAGATAGGTCTACAGTTTTGTGCATCTGCTCGACGACCCTTCTTGAAGACTGGGACTACCTGTGCTCTTTTCCAATCATTTGGAACCTTCCGTTCCTCTGGAGACTTGAGGTACACGGCTGTTAGAAGGGGGGCAAGTTCTTTCGCGTACTCTGTGTAGCATCGAATTGGTATCCCGTCAGGCCCAGTGGACTTTCCTCTGTTGAGTGATTTCAGTTGCTTTTCTATTCTTTGGACACTTATTTCGATGTCAGCTATGTTATCGTTTGTGCGAGGATTTAGAGAAGGAACTACAGTGCGGTCTTCCTCTATGAAACAGCTCTGGAAAAAGGTGTTTAGTATTTCAGCTTTACGCTTGTCATCCTTTGTTTCAATGCTATCATCATCCCGGAGTGTCTGGATATGCTGTTTCGAGCCACTTATTGATTTAACGTGAGACCAGAACTTCCTAGGATTTTCTGTCAAGTCGGTACATAGAATTTTACTTTCGAATTCACTGAACGCTTCACGCATAGCCCTCCTTACGATAACTTTGACATCGTTTAGCTTCTGTTTGTCTGAGAGGTTTTGGCTGCGTTTAAACTTGCAGTGAAGCTCTCTTTGCTTTCGCAGTAGTTTCCTAACTTTGTTGTTGAACCACGGTGGGTTTTTCCCGTCCCTCAAAGTTTTACTCGGCACGTGCCTGTCTAAAATGCATTTTACGATTGCCTTGAACTTTTTCCAGAAACACTCAACATTGTCAGTGTCGGAACAGAAATTTTCGTTTTTATCTGTTAGGTCGTCTGAAATCTACCTCCTTTCACTGTTGCTAAATAGATAAACCTTCCTCACTTTTTTTATATTCCTATTAACTTCCATAGTCAGGGATGCTGCAACGGCCTTATGATCACTGTTCCCTGTTCTGGTCTTACAGAGTCGAAAAGTTCGGGTCTGTTTGTTATCAAGGTCCAACATGTTATCTCCATGATTCGGTTTTCTGTTTAACTGCTCGAGGTAATTTTCGGATAGTGCACACAGTATAATGTCACTCGATGCTCATCATGGAGTTACGACAATTGGTCACAAAAGTATCGATGGAAAATGCGAAATTGTGAACTTAGCCATTGACGAATTCATTATCCGTCACGCCCCTGGCCAGATAGATAGGACATTTGGCGTCAGGAGGGGAAGACCGTACATGCTGGGAAAGCAGCCTATAAATGTAACTTGTGACGCAATACAGTTTGGTGATAGTCGCTATGAGAGAACACCTGGCTTAATGAATCTTATTTTGCTAAGACCCACGAAAAAAACGATAAATTATTCAATTAAGTGGGGTAGGACTTCAAACGGGCCGACTTGGAGCAGGAGAGGCATCACCCACGAATTTGCATGGTTTAGAAAATGAGGGGTGGTTCATAGACGATCCAGCGAATAGAAAAGTTGCAGAGTACAAACGATTTACTGCATTCATACCTCTAAAAATGCTTTTAGGGCTACTTTGAGGACATGAATGAGATTATTGTGACTGCTAAATAGGAAGTCATTCTGGTACGGAGTGCGGTGGAAAATAACTCATATATTCAAGGAGCTCAAGAGAGGAAGCCGCGCTGTTAGAGGGTCATGTCACTGAATATGCGGCCCCTCCCGCCTGAGATTCGAGTCCTCCCTCGGGCATGGGTCTATGTGTTGTTCTCAGCATAAGTTACTTTAAGTGTTGTGGAAGTCTAGGGACCGATGAACTCAGCAGTTTGGTTCCTTAGAAATTCACACACATTTGAACATTTTGAACAAGAGGAAATACGTTCAAGCTGCGGGCCTATGGGGTATCGTCTCAGTTGTGCGACTGGATTCGTGATATCCTGTCAGGAAGGTCGCAGTTCGTAGTAATAGACGGCAAATCATCGAGTAAAACTGAAGTGATATCAGGTGTTCCCCAGGGAAGCGTCCTGGGACCGCTGCTGCTCTTGATCTACATAAATGACCTGGGTGACAGTCTGAGCAGTTCTCTTAGGTTGTTCGCAGATGATGCTGTAATTTACCGTCTAGTAAGGTCATTCGAAGACCAGTATCAGTTTCAAAGCGATTTAGAAAAGATTGCTGTATGGTGTGGCAGGTGGCAGTTGACGCTAAATAACGAAAAGTGTAGGGAAGGCAAGCCAAAGGTTGTGTTTCATTGGCAGAACACTTAGAAGATGCAACAAGTCCATTAAAGAGACAGCTCTGTTAGAATATTGCTGCGCGGTGTGGGGTCCTTACCAGGTGGGATTGACGGAGGACATCGAAAGGGTGGAGAAAAGGGCAGCTCGTTTTGTATTATCACGTAATAGGGGAGAGAGTGTGGCAGATATGATACGCGAGTTGGGATGGAAGTTATTACAGCAAAGACGTTTTTCCTTGCGGCGAGATCCATTTACAAAATTTCAGTCACCAACTTTCTCTTCCGAATGCGAAAATATTTTGTTGAGCCCAACCTACTAAGGTAGGAATGAACATCAAAATAAAATAAGAGAAATCAGAGCTCGAACAGAAAGATTTAGGTGTTCGTTTTTCCCGCTCGCTGTTCGGGAATGGTAGAGAGATAGTGTAATTGTGGTTCGATGGACCCTCTGCCAAGCACTTAAATGTGAATTGCAGAGTAGTCATGTAGATGTAGATGTAGATCACAATTTGTTGTAGCAATGGAAAATTTTACTGAAATGCAGGAGGATCCGCAACGAATTGACGCATGGTGCAGAGAATGGCAATTGAATCTCAATGTAGACAAGTGCAATGTGCTGCGAATACATAGAAAGAAAGATCCTTTATCATTTAGCTACAATATAGCAGGTCAGCAACTGGAAGCAGTTAATTCCATAAATTATCTAGGAGTAGGCATTAGGAGTGATTTAAAATGGAATGATCATATAAAGTTAATCGTCGGTAAAGCAGATGCCAGACTGAGATTCATTGGAAGAATCCTAAGGAAATGCAACCCGAAAACAAAGGAAGTAGGTTACAGTACACTTGTTCGCCCAATGCTTGAATATTGCTCACCGGTGAGGGATCTGTACTAGATAAGGTTGATTGAAGAGATAGAGAAGATCCAGCGGAGAGTAGCTCGCTTCGTTACGCGATCGTTTAGTAATCGCAAGAGCGTTGCAGATGTGAAAGATAAGCTCCAGTGGAGGACTCTGCAGGAGAGACGCTCAGTAGCTCGGCATGGGCTTTTGTTCAAGTTTCGAGAACATACCTTCACCGAGGAGTTAAGCAGTATATTGCTCCCTCCTACGTATATCTCGCGAAGAGACCATGAGGATAGAATCAGAGAGATTAGAGCCCACACAGAGGCATACCGACAGTCCTTCTTTCCACGAACAATACGAGACTGGAATAGAAGGGTGAAGCGATAGAGGTACTCAAGGTACCCTCCGCCACACACCGTCAGGTGGTTTGCGGATTATGAATGTAGATGTAGCTGTAGATCACCAGGATAATACGGAAAATGTCTCACGTTAGTGTAACAGACGAGGAGCGTTTTAAGCTTTTAAAAGTTCTGAATTCTGGTACATATCTCTTGGGAGGTTTTCAAATACCTAGTGCTACCGACTGCAAGCACACAAACATGGACTATTAAAACCCCGATGCAGCTAGAGTCTCCTAGATTCATCATACTGGCGTTTCAGACTGACAGAAGGGGTAATATAGCTAATGATTACTACGTTCGACAACTGCATGTTAACTGAGTCCAGAGTCTACATGAATTCAGAATTCTATCCATAAATTTACAATGAAAGTGGCACATCTGAAGTTTGGATACGTCTAGTGTGCACATACACACATAAATAGGTTTCTTAAATTCTACTGCAGTCTTCGCCATCTACACAGCAACAAAGATCTTATTGTATATGGTGACCTGCTTAAAAGCTGGTCTGGCAATGCATTTTCTTACGCCATAACGCCCATCCCAGTTCGTTACAATCAAAATTTGACATCGTTCCCTCAAATTCTCACTTGTTTTTCCGGAAATTGAATTATTAATTAATTTACGAAAATCTTTCCCAAAGTCACACGTTGTGGGAAGTCTCTGTCTCGTATTCAAATCAATATACTCCTTCAACTAGGGGTATTGCTTGAAGGAGATAGCATGGGTGATTCTAAGCAGCTCCAGCCCCAAGCTGAAACACTGCTGGAGATTAAGATAATGAATAATCTATCTCCGCTTAATCCTCAGCGTTGTCATCAGTTTTTGGGTGGAGCCTCCTCGCCGAACCAGTTGCTCTGGACGTAGCGGCATCATGCAAACTAATGGGATATGTGAGTTCTGCCTCCACTGCATACCCTATATCAGAATTAGTCACCGTATCCCCCTGATTTTTCCACCTAATCCCTTGCATTTGTCTTCGGGCTCCCATCAAAACTCCCCAATTGACAGTGATTGCTGCATGTCGTACCCATGTAAGTTATTTACAGCCAAGTACATTATGTAATTCGAATGAAGGGACGCATTAAACTTGTCACTTTGCCTTCGCATCCCTATGGACACATTGCAAAGTCCTCCATGAATCCCTCACCCAAAGGAAAGAAGCATGTCAGCATCAGCCAATAATTCGATGTTGCACTTCGTTTTCTTGAGCATTGCGTCCCAAGACAACCCAGGTGCCATGCAATAAAATGTGGGATCCAGAGAATATGTGGTCATGCATAGATTCTGGAATTTCTCGAAAACGTCCGCAAGCAAGCGCACGTATGCGTCCATATAAAGTTGTGCATATTTCCTTCAGTAGAGATACTGAATTCCAGCCAGACATTCACAGCATGCTCATACTCTGTGTTCATTATGACATTGCCTGTGAGCTATAGCTCAGTTTTATCGTGCAGCTGGCAAAGATAATAAACAGGGTACTTGTCAACACCAGATGTGGGACTTAGGGAAGGCAGGGAAACGTATAGACGGGGACTAATCAGTTACCGAGGCTTGCACAGTAAACACGTACACTTTACTTAAGGAAATATTTTTTTAAAAACAATAATTTTAAAATATTTGAGTGTAACACAAGCTACACTGACGGCTGAAGGCCTTATTACCAAAGAATTCAAAATTATTTGTAGGCTGAAGGCCACAAGCAATACTTCAGAACAATTAGCGGCTGAAGGCCTAAATTACAAGCAAGGAAGACAACTACACGTAGAAAATACAAAACTAATTTTTAAAACTATCATTAAAAAATTGACTGTAACACAAGCTACACTAACGGCTGAAGGCCTTATTAAGAAAGAATCAAAATTATTTGTCGGCTGAAGGCCACGAGCAATACTTCAGAACAGTTAACGACTGAAGGCCTGAATTACAGATGAGGAAGACAATTACTCTCTGAAAATACCAAATTCATTTTTTAAAACAATCATTTAAAAAAATTGACTGTGACACAAGCTACACTGACGGCTGAAGTACTTATTAAGAAGAATTCAAATTATTTGTCGAATGAAGGCCACAATCAATAGAAATAATTTAAACAAAATATAATTTTTAAACAATTGACACAATTAGACCAAATAAAGAAGGGAGTTATCCATAAACAGTGCTACAAGGTTCGACCTGAGAAAAGTCCCTACAGCTGCTTAAACGGTGAGACAGGCAGCCAAGAGTTACGCTCACACGCGATGGCAACTCAAACTAGGGACAGCTTAAACGCCGACCAACACACTCGAAAAATCCACCTTAAATGCGACAACCAATACCACTATAGAATAACAGCATTGTCAAATGACAAGCATTTAATTACACAAGTTGGCTCCACCAAATCCTAGTACGCAGACAGCTTATTCAAACCACACAAGATACACACGGACCCCGAAAACAATTCCACAAACAACTCAAACAATATTAAAACCAGTCACTGTGGAGCAACAGGACGAATTGAAAGTCGACACAAACACAGAGGAGCCCGAAGCTGACGGAAAATCAAATACACGTCGTCCGCTGAAACCACCGACCGAACGACCAACCAACGTCGTTCCCGTTCAAATCAGGCACCGAAAGGTCCCAGTATGAATCGTCGACTGACAACTCATTTTCCATGAGGTCACTTCGACTGACGGACACACACACTAGTGAAGGTTGCAATACTGGAATACAACGATCCACTCAACTTAAACTCGCTGAATCCGGTACTTGGACGTGGTCGTGGACTCTCACGACCACATCCTTCCGTCGGGCAGTGCATGTATGGAACCAGCGGTCGGGCGAGTACTGGCTGTGCAGACTTCACTGCTGCTCCGTCCCGCCACTGAACTCCGACACACACACAACTCGGAAAACTTGAGGTCGCTCCAAAGATAGTACCACAGTACTCGCTACCGATAAACCCTGCGGGTGCCATTCACGGACAGACAAGGCGAGCAAACGTAGTGGAGCCAGGGAACGTACTAAGAAAACGAGAGGTCACAATCCGAATATACGACGACAACCTGTCAACGGCACTAATGCGAGACAGAGCACCGCTCAAAAGTCTTTGACAATCTCGTACGGCACTAATGCGAGACAGAGCACCGCTCAAAAGTCTTTGACAATCACGTTCCGTGTACTTAGTTCGACGGTAACTATGCCTTGCAGATAGGCGCGTAACCAATATACACAGATGTGATAATTAAAAGAGGACGTGTAGTTGGGCTCAAAGAATGTCGACATTGTAATAGGAGTGATGCCACTGTTCGATGATGTTGGCATAGAAGATGAACCATGGCTGAACACAGTGGCAAGAAGGAGGCGGTCGACCGAGAGAGACGACAGAACATGACGGCTGAGCAACCGGAAAAAAGGCACTCAAATGGTTCAAATGGCTCTCAGCACTATGGGACTCAACTTCTGAGGTCATCAGTCCCAACCCCCCCCCCCCCCTTCTAGAACTTAGAACTACTTAAACGTAACTAACCTAAGGACAGCACACACATCCATGACTGAGGCAGGATTAGAACTTGCGATCGTAACAGCCTCGCTGCTCCGGACTGTAGCGCCTAGAACCGCTCGGCCACCCCTGCCGGCAAAGGCACTCAGAGCCCCGTACCCAGCATTACCACCGATCCGACGTGCAGTTGGTGCAACACTGACCAAGTGACCACAAGGACAATTAATAGGCGGCTAACGGAAAGGGGGCTGATCTCACGACTCCCTTGCACCGACTTCCATTGACATCTGTACGCTAACAAGTCTGTTTACACTGGTGTCGGACACATTCGACTTGTAACCTAGATGACTGGAGTATAATTGCATTTAGTGATGAGCCCCGCTTCGAAATGAGTCCCCATTGGCCAGTCAAAACCTGTCTGGAGACACTCCATGCCGTGGTAGGATACCAACCCGATTTCGAACACCATACAGGCCGACAAACAGGTGTGATGGTTTGTAGAGCACAGCGGTACGTCGACGATAGTCTACGCCCCGTTATGTTGCCCTTCATCACAAGCCATTCTGGGCAAACATTTCAGGCACGGTGAGAGTTTCTCCAGCTTGTCGTCGTGCTTGCCTATCTAGGCCACCGAAGCCGCCGGATCTCTCCAAAAGGAAGAACGTTTGAAGCATTATGGAGAGAGCTTTTCCACAATCTAAGGGGTTTTGACGTTACAATGCGCCATTTGGACAGAACCTGGCTTGATTGTCCTCCGGAGGGCATCCAACAAATCTGTCAATCAAAGCCAAGCAGAATAACTGCTTGCTTAAGGGCCAGAGGTGTTTTTGACTTGCTATGTTTGTGAAGCTCTTTCTTTTGAAAAGGCATCCAATTTCTCTGAAATTTTAATCATTTTTTTCTGAACATACACATCAAATCTACTGATTTCCGTCCCTTAGGGATCATTCACTCTTCGTGCGTCGTTATTTCATCTAACTGTGTATTCTGAATTAACTGGTCCCAGTTATAATCGTAAACCTTCCGAAGCTCTGCATCCCCGTTGTATTTTACGTGTCTCTTTGTGGACAGCCTTGTTCCAAAAAAATGTGTGTGAAATCTTATGGGACTTAACGGCTAAGGTCATCAATCCCTAAACTTATACAATGCTTAAGCTAGATTATCCTAATGACAAACACACACACCCTTACCCAAGGGAGGACTCGAACCTCCGCTGGGACCAGGACAACCTTTTGAATAGTCCTTTAGTAGTACTGAAAGGCGACACGTTACATATACTTTGGGGTATGTAAGATAGTTGGATGAACTGAATATCGATGTAATTACAAACGTATGTGTCTAGGTTGAATTCAGGTGGAAATCATTGGTTTAACTTTGCAGTAGCAGCTTGAGAAGGGTGGTTAGGTATAATCTCCGATATCGGACGGGTGGCGCCGTTCAGTCGCGACAATCTTTAGCCTATCCCTTAGCCGTGCGGATACGTAATTGGTTTCTCCCAACACTGCGCTACCGACGTCATTTTCGAATTTTGACGATAAACGAAGTGGAAAATTTACTGGCGGAAACCAGGCGTTGCCCCTCCTGATTGGTGAAGACGCCTGCTACCAATAGTAAACTCGTCTTAGTAACTGGTCACTCTGCCTCCACCAAGTTTTTTCGACCTCCCTACGTAGAGGCGAGGCAGTTTTTTTATATGGACAGAAGTTACTGGGGCGCTGATGAAATGAGTCGCAACAGAACGTCGCTGTTCCGTAAGTATGTCGTGCTACTTCTGTGCGCAGGCCGACCGCGGTGGCCACGCTGTTCTAGGCACTGTAGTCCGGAACCGCGTGGCTGCTACGGTCACAGGTTCGAATCCTGCCTCGGGCATGGATGTGTGTGATGTCCTAAGGTTAGGAAGGTTTAAGTAGTTCTAAGTTCTAGGGGACTGATGACCTCATATATTGTCCCATAGTGCTCAGAGCCATTTCTACCATTTGAACCATCTGTGCGCACGTAATGGTGGTTTTGGATAAGAGTTACTTCAGTTTTGAGTTAGAATTGTCTACAGCGATTAACCTCTATCGTTAGGAGCAGTACGGGAGGCTAACAATCGGTTGACGTAGACGCAGATGGAACCGAATTTGTTCTTTAATTGCCACAATTCATTTCATGCACTGTGTGCCCAGTTAACTTTCATGAGTCTTTTAGGAGCGAGAAACAAGTGGGCTTTGACGATTCAGTTATTATTGGAAAATGGTAAGCTTTTGCTTTCGACTTCTCTGTGATTTTGAATCTTTCTGTGAAGGTTGGTTGATTTGGAGGAGTGGGCTAAACAACAAGGTCATCAGTCTCATTGGGTTAGGGAAGGATGAGGAAGGGAGTCGGCCGTGCCCTTTCTAAGGAACCATCCCGCCATTTGCCTCAACTGGTTTAGAGAAATCACAGAAAACCTAAATCAGGAAAACCGGACGAGGGTTTAACCACGCCTTCTCAAATGCGAGTCCAGTATGCTGACCTCAGCTCCACCTCGCTCGGTAGTCTTTCTGTGTGTGCTGCTGCGTTTCCATATTGCTTTCCTTAGTTTACTCAATCCATACTGAATAATAGTAATGATTATCGTTAAGGAATTTCAGCTTCATTGTATGGAACTATAGTGTTAGGATTTTACGTGTGTTCCATGTTAAATGCAGTTCAGGAGTACGCTACACCGTTCTGAATAAATGTTCTTCATGCAGCCTATAACACTACTGCTGCATTTGTGCCAAATAGGGCATTAATGTGCAAATTGTGTTACCCTCTGGGAGGAATTTTGAATAGTTTGACCGTGTGATAACCTTACAGACAGAGGGGCCCGAACATAGATTTCGTGACTATGGTGATTAGTAGGAAAACTGAAAGACTTTAATTTTGGATGCTAATAAAGTAACTAAGTTATCGAGAATGAAATAATAAACGGTCGCCAGCCTAATAAGGCATAATAATGTGGAAGCATTATGTTCAAAGAATTTAACTATAATTTTACGAAAGGAACTTTCGTTATTTCTCTCTTAGCAAAGTGCATTGAACACGCAATTACCAGACGAACTGCACAATGGATAGCAGTAGTTATCATTTGCATAGATTGGCAATCACAGAAAAATAAATGAAACTTTACTCCTGTTAACAATAATTGCTATTTCAACTTACTAACCAATTCAGTAGCAAGATGTTATCAAAGACATCACAAGACCAAAATTGAGCATGAACGTAGTCCTAATTTAACTAATAACCAAATAACCCAAGTGCAGTTAAATAACACTGTAAAAATGTTTCAGATTCATTAGCAAAAATCATATTTAAGTTAACTTTCTCATACTGGAAAATATTAAAGTGGGGACCCATAAACTATCGCTTTCCCTTTAAACAGACTATGTACACATATCAAAAACAAATTGCATCACACTAATACTGATGTCCAACCCCACTTGAGATTATTTACCTTATAATGCTTTACAGCAATTTACACTAAAAAAATTCTTAATTAACTTCAGAAATAAGTTCAAGGTAACAGTTAAGGTAAAGTTAAGTTTCAAGTATGTTCAAAATTATGTGCCTCTTTCATTACTTGTGAAGCAAGTGATTTTAACTAACAACATTTATGTGCTTTAACACAAAAACTTTGGCACATTAAAAACAGAAACAATTTAAAGTAAAATAAAGTTTTTTATAAGTCCAAAATTATGTGCCTCTTTCTTTACCTGAGAAACAAGTAATTTAACTAGTAACATTTAAATAGAAGCAAGTCAGTGGTTCTTCATAAACAGGATACTCAATCTTTAGCATGATTAGGATAGGACCCTGCTTGGTTTCATGAACAAGACAGTTTCAAAGTCCAAACACGAATTTCCATTATTGAAATTATCACTGAAAGACGCAAGCATACTGGTTCATACTGGTATACATATCTGGTTTCCAAAGGTGGTGAAGCTGTGCCGCAATAGCGGTCGCAAGCACGTGGCGGCTATCTGGTCTCACGTTTGGTGTTTTAATGCTCTATTCAATTCTTCTTGGTGACGTATTAACCATTTTCAGAGCCATTCCAAAACGCGAGAGCACCATTATACAGCCAGACCACATCCGAGCCCATTCCATCATAAATTGGTTTCTGAATGCCTACTTTGGCACCCGCGGTGTTGACTGTACAACTGATGGCCACTGACTGCCTAATGTGCTCTCTCTCTCTCTCTCTCTTTCCGCACAGACTGACCGCCGAATTCACCTGTTCCCTCGCGCCAAACCCGGTAGCGGAGGGGGATCCCTACACCTTTTCCTTTATATAATTCAGCTTCCCTAAGTATGAACCAGTATTCCAATACGATTTCTCTTTTACGAGCATTCATATGTTATAAAGTTTCATTATTTTTAAACATTATTGAATCTTTACGATGTATATTACAAACTTCCATTTCCCTCTGACTATTCAAAGATCTTAACTAGTACAGAACAATCACTTCAAAGTTACATATACATAATTACATCGCATGACCTGCTTACTATCGATATTGGTGTTACAAGCCAATTAGTTGATTAAACTTCGATACAATGCGCATGCCAGCACGTCTTCCCTCCTTCTGTATTCTCTAGCCACACTCAACTTGTAAGAGAGAATTCCTTGGAAGTATTTAGTAAAGCGAAATGCCTGATCAATCGACCTGAATTTCAAAATTAGATTTCCGTTGCGCGATTTTCCTTTAGACAGAAACTACAGTGAAATATTACTTAACATCTATGGAACTTCAGATAATTTGGTGCTCAAATGTAGGTAGACTGCTTTAAGCATTATGTTTCTCTAGTAAGAAGTTCGCGGGTATGAAAAGTTCGTATTATAGGGAGAAACTTTGAGGCATCTGTAAATTAAGAGCCGATCTTTACACAGCAAATAAACACTGAACTGCTTTTATTACTTGTGGGTGCGTATGTGCGCGCGCGCGTATGTGTATGTCTGTGTCTGTGAGTGTGTGCGTGTGTGTGTGTGTGTGTGTGTGTGTGTGTGTGTGTGTGTGTCTGTGTGTGTGTGTGTGTGTGTGTGCATGACCATGCACCTTGCCGCGAAGGTGTGGCTATTGTACACTACTGGCCATTGAAATTGCTACACCACGAAGATGACGTGCTACAGACGCGAAATTTAACCGACAGGAAGAAGATGCTGTGATATGCAAATGATTAGCTTTTCCGAGCATTAACACAAGGCTGGCGCTCGTGGCGACACCTACAACGTGCTGACATGAGGAAAGTTTCCAACCGATTTCTCATACACAAACAGCAGTTGACTGGCGTTGCCTGGTGAAACGTTGTTGTGATGCCTCGTGTAAGAAGGAGAAATGCGTACCATCACGTTTCGGACTTTGATAAATGTCGGATTGTAGCCTATCGCGACTGCGGTTTATCGCATCGCGACATTGCTTCTCGCGTTTGTCGAGATCCAATGTCTGTTAGCAGAATATGGAATCAGTGGCTTTAGGAGGATAATACGGAACGCCGTGCTGGATCCCAATGGCCTCGTATCACTAGCAGTCGAGATGACAGGCATCTTATCCGCATGCCTGTAACGGATCGTGCAGCCACGTCTCGATCTCTGAGTCAACAGAAGGGGACATTTACAAGACAACAACCATCTGCACGACAGTTCGACGACGTTTGCAGCAGCATGGACTATCAGCTCGGAGACCATGGCTGCGGTTACCCTTGGCGCTGCATCACAGGCAGGAGCGCCGGCGATAGTGTACTCAACGAAGGACCTGGGTGTACGAAAGGCAAAACGTCATTTTTTCGGATGAATCCAGGTTCTGTTTACAGCATCATGATGGTCGCATCCGTGTTTGGTGACATCGCGGTGAACGCACACTGGGAGCGTGTATTCGTCATCGCCATACTGGCGTATCACCCGGCGTGATGGTATGGGGTGGCATTCGTTACACGTCTTGGTCACCTCTTGTTCGCAGTAACGGCACTTTGAACAGTGGACGTTACATTTCAGATGTGTTACGACCCGTGGCTGTACCCTTCATTCGATCCCTGCGAAACTCTACATTTCAGCAGGATAATGCACGACCGAATGTTGCAGGTGCTGTACCGGCCTTTCTGGGTACAGAAAATGTTCGACTACTTCCCTGGCCAGCACATTCTCTAGATCTCTCACCAATCGGAAACGTCTGGTCAATGGTGGCCAGGCAACTGGCTCGTCACAATACGCCAGTCACTACTCTTGATGAACTGTGGTACCGTGTTGAAGCTGCATGGGCAGTTGTACTTGTACACGCCATCCAAGCTCTGTTTGACTCAATGCTGAGGAGTATCAAGGCCGTTATTACGGCAGGAGTGATTGTTCTGGGCACTGATTTCTCAGGATCTATGCACCCAAATTGCGTGAAAATGTAATCACATGTCAGTTCTAGTATAATATATTTGTCCAATGAATACCCGTTTATAATTTGCATTTCTTCTTGGTGTAGCAATTTTAATGGCCAGTAGTGTATCTAAACAATACAGACGTCCTTAACGTAGATGCAGCTTTATCGGAAGGGAATTGGTGGAGATCCCTTTAGAGGAGCAGCAGCCATTTCTGCAGGTATAGGGTTAATAGTCTGAATGATTCACTGACCATACATTGTAATACTAGCCAAGATGGACTTGCTGTGTCAGGTCCGGGAACGGCTGACAACAAGGGAATATTACATTTGCTATCCCATTAAAATCCATCTAAGTGTACAACGGCATCATCCTATAAAGTACTTAAAATACTAAAATACAAATGTTTCGCCAGTATTGCACCGGCCTTCCGCGAGGATAGACAATTCTAAGTATTGTATGAGATAACGCGGAAACACACCGAGAAGTTTAACATCGACCGCGACAGCTTACACATTTATACAGAAAGCTACATCTATATTCTGCAATCTAATTTATATTTTATGTGACGGAGGGTATTTTCGGTACGAGTATCATTTCTGTCTTCAATTTTTCGTTCGCTAATGGTGCGAGGGAAGAACAAATTTCGATAATCGTCCTCAAGAACTGTAATTTCTCTAATTTTCTCGTAGTTATTCTTTTGCGAGACATTTGTAGCAGGAAGTAATGTGCTGTCCGACTCTTGTTACAATATAAGCTCTCGGAATTTAAAGTATAACTCTCTCCGTTATGCGAAAAACCTGTACAACTACGTATATGTCTACACTTCGCAAGACACTTTGGGGTGTATGGCGGAGGACGCCTTATGTACTCCCGGCGATTCCAGTCGCGAGTGATACGCGAGAAGAACGATTAGCGGTAAACCCCTGTGAAGACTCGTATCTCTCTAATTTTACCTTCACGGTCTTTTCACGAGATGTATGTAGCAGGATTAAATAATATTAGTTGACTGTTCTAGGATCGTACGGTCTCCGAACAATAAACCACATCGTGATGCAGGACGCCTCCATTACAGCGTCTGTCACTGGAGTAAGTTGATCGTCTCCGTGTCCCTTTCCTACTTACTACATAAAACTGTAACGAAACGCACTGCTCTTCTTTGGATCTACTCTACTTCCTCTATCAATCCTGTCTGGTACGGATCCTATTCTGACGAGCAATATTCAAGTATTGGTCGAACTAGGATTTTGTCAGCTACCTCCTTCGTTGACGGACTGCATTTCCAGAGGAGTCTCCCACTGATTCTCAGTTGTCAGTTGCCTTTTCTACGATTAGTTTCATGTGGTCGTTTAACTTTAAATCGTTCCTTAGGCTTACTCGTAGATATTTTATGGAAGTAAATGCTTCCAGTGGTTACACTGCAGTCATGTAATCGTGCAGTAAAGCGTGTTTCTCGCTATGTATACAAAATACGTTTCGTTTATTTATGTCCAGGGTCAATTGCCACTCCCTGCGACAAGCGTCGATCCTCTACAGGTTTTCCTGCGTTTCGCTACAATTTTATAGCGTTGTGGCATTTTTTCGTACGGCAGCATCAGTGGCGAAAAGTCTCACAGAACTTCCAATGTTGTCTACAATGTCATTTATATATACCGTAAAGAGTAGTGGACTTACAACACTCCCTTGAGTGGGGAGACGCGACAGACACTCTCGCGGTTACTAAGCTATCTCATGGCAAAATGTCCTGCTCTTCGTTGCATGTTCTTTGCGCTTTGTTTTAAAACAACTGGTAAGGCTTCTTCACTGATATACAGTACAGATGGATCGACCTTACAAGTGTTTTGAAAGGTCCTTGTTTTGTAGATGACTATTAAGCCTAACTTAAGATTCTTTCAAAAAATTTCAGCGTGATAACTGCTTATACTACAATTAGCTGTAGGTAGTCATGCCACTGCACGTAGCTAGGAACAGTTACTGCTGGGTACTCTGCGTTTGTTATTGTTTCATGTGATTTTTCATCAGAAGTGTAATAGAATTGTAATGGATTTCTTCGCCTGTGGGGTTTCCGACGGTATCCGATAGTTCATTCATACATGGTATAAACGGTAACGGCTGTATTAACTCTCTTCAAGTACCATTGAAGTTACATAATGTGTCCATTTTCTTCCGTTAAGAACGACGTGTTGAATTCTATGTGCTAAGTAGTGCTGAATGCGCTCAAAGAACCTGGTACGGTACTCAGTAATGTCGCATTTGTTCACGAAAGTACAGTGTCAAACTGTGTAGAGCATCTTCAGAAGCCAAGGAACACATCAACCTGTGCGTCTTTATCTATGGTATACTGCATCTCGTGGACAATCAGAGCGAGCTGTGTCCCACAAGGTATCAGATTATGGAATCCATACTGGTTCTTCTGCAGATTTTCCTTATTCAAATATGTCATGATACATGACTATAGAACATCTTTCGTAGCTCTACAACAGACTGACAGCGTCGCAGTCATTAATGAAGGCATTATCGCTCAAACCATCTGTTTCAGGTTATATCGTCTTTTTTTCCAACGTCAATTTAATCTGACGGTTAAAACCGCACAAAATTACAGCTTTCTACAACAACCGGTGTTCGGTTTTTTATTCCTGTTATTTCCTGTAATAAAAGTAGTGGTCGAATAAAGACTGCAAAAGTTTTACTCTCTCGGCTTCAGTATACATAGAATCAAAATATTAAATGAAGTAGCCAAATAAAAGAAAGCTTTAGTCCGTCTACCTTCGTTGCTTTTCTCGAAAAGTGATAGGTGGTTGAACACTAAAAAAAATCATCACTATTCTCCTATTGACTCAAATTTTTTGAAAACCTACTCAAAAATCGTATTGTAATTATAGATCGTATCACTATTGGGGCTTTACGAATAGTCAGTGCTGAACAGTGAAACCTGAGGTTGAAGAATACTGGTTTTTTGTGTTAATATGACCACTTTGAAGGGCTACAAGCAGATTAATACATATTAGATACACACAGTCAGTAAGTCAGCTGCCTCATATTTTTATTGTATACTATGAATGAATTGTTAAGTTTTTAGTTTATTGATGTTGCCATAATTTCCTTTCTCTTTCATTATTTCACAAAAATGCGACAATTTTTTTAATCTTTTAAAGCAAATAAAAGCTTGTACTTCATTGCTATGCCACCTCGCAAAAATATTTCCAGGCTAGGCTTGGTGCCATTCTGCAGTACAATGGATTCTGCAGTACAATGGATGTCCAGGGACGACAGCGAGAGACTACCTTATGGACCAGGTGGGGACAATTGTTGCACACAGAACGTTCAGGTCTATGAAGATAGTTTTCCAGCTTGTTTTGTATCTTAATAGGTCTGCTATCTGTTCTTCGAAAATTTTTATTAGCTTATATCTCCCCAATTTCCTTTTTGTTCTGTAGTAGCTTTCTGCACAGCAAATTCCGTATTATCTCTCGTTAAAGTGAGCTTCGTTCTACTCAAAACTGACCATTATATCACCGAAAAATGTTTTTCTATTAATAATGGAATTTCTTCTTTAATGATGGATTTTATCTGTTATATTCTCACTGTTCTTCAATATCTAATGGCATAAACGTTCATCTTGCCATAACAAAACCTCTCCTTTGAAATGGTGAGAAACGAACTTCAATTTCCAAAAGTATGTAATATATGTTATGTGATGGAATGAAATAATAATAATGTCGTGTGACGAGGGCCTTCCGTCGGGTAGACTGCTAGCCTGGTGCAAGTCTTTCGATTTGACGCCACTTCGGCTACTTGCGCGTCGATGGGGATGAAATGATGATGATTAGGACAACACAACACCCAGACCCTGAGCGGAGAAAATCTCCAACCCAGCCGGGAATCGAATCTGGGCCCTTAGGATTGATAGTCTGCCGCGCTAACCACTCAGCTACCTTTTTTTCCCTTTTTTCATTTTGTTCGTTGTTGATCGTTGTATTTGATCGTTACGGACGTCACATGACATCCGTTGAAGTCTGTTTACTGATCCTTTCACTCAGTTTTTTTTATGTTTTTTTATTACAGAGGCCAACCAGCTATCTGACCGAACACGCTGAGCTACCGTGCCGGTTTCCCTCGGGGGCGGACATTAAATGAGATGTCTTATGGCTAGGGTCTCCAGTCGGGTAGACCGGTCGCTTGGAGAAAGTCTTTCGAGTTGACGCCGCTTCGGCGACTTGCGTGTCGATGGGGCTGAGATGATGGTGATGATTAGAAAAACACAACACAAAGTCTCTTAGTGAAAAAAGTCTTCGACCCAACCTGGAATCGAAGCGTGGACCCTTGGCATGACAGTCCGTCACGCTGACCACTTTTTTTTTTTTTAATAGATTTCATTTTGTTCGTTACTGTTCGTTGGATTTGTTCGGGGCGGACGTCTCTTCACATCCGTTCAAGCTCATTTACTCAGTTTTTATTTATTACAGAGAGCACCTAATCCTCTGACCGAACACGCTGTGCTACCGTGCCAGCCCTCAGCTGTTGGGGCAGACCTGTTCCGTGATTGAAAAGATACAAAGGATGTAATCGCTTTTGAAGTCATTGACGATCGTAAATTACAGTTTTAACAAAGAAACACAGCCCAATTTACTTGTTAAAATATAAAATATGAATCGAAATTTGTGAGAAAATATATACAAATTATTTTCTAAAGCTGCTACTAACCGAATATACTAATAAATGAAGTTTTCTAAATGTCACGAATGCGAACAGTTTACTGACTCAAAGATTAGTAAACAGTGTTCCTCCCCTCGTTAACGTTGCATGGACACGCATAGAGAAGAGAATGAGTTTCGACGCTGTTAAGTCACCGCAGTGTTTCTTGAGCAGAACAGTATACTAGAACAGAGAAAGCGACAGCTATTCAATGATTTCGGCACGTCCAAGGAATGTTCCTTACAAGGAAACCTCCCCATCGCACCCCCCTCAGATTTAGTTATAATTTGGAACAGTGGATAGGCCTCGAAAAACTGAACACAGATCAATAGAGAAAACAGGAAGAAGTTGTGTGCAACTATGAAAAAAAATCAAAATATACAAACTGAGTAGTCCATGGGCAACATCAAGGATAATGTGAGCACAGAAGGGCCGTGGTCCCGCGGTTAGTGTGGGCAGCTGCAGAGCGAGAGGTTCTTGGTTCAAGTCTTTCCTCGAGCGAAAAAGTTTCCTTACTATATTTTTGCAAAGTTATGATCTGTCCGTTCGTTCATTGACGTCTCTGTTCACTGTAATAAGTTTAGTGTCTGTGTTTTGCAACCGCACCGCAAAACCGTGCGATTAGTAGACGAAAGGACGTGCCTCTCCAATGGGAACCGAAAACATTTGATCCAGGAAAACACGTCTGATATATTCTATACGACACTGGTGACGGCATGTGCGTCACACGACAGGAATACGTTGTCGACCCACCTAACTTGCACACTTGGCGAATGGGTAAAAAGATTCTTCTACCTTGCCAGATTTAGGTTTTATTGTGGATGTGATAATCACTTCCAAAAAAGTGATGAAAACAAAAGAGAGTGTCACATAAACTGCAACAAATGAATGGAACAGTTTCACAGTCGCACAGTTTTCTCTGGGCTCTGTCAAAACGTATGTTTTTAAATTTTTCAAATTTTTGCGTGTGTAGACCGTCAAATCCTGTATGTATCCAAGCAAATCTGAACATGTCCTGGAATTTTGGAGAGCGAAGTTGATTATGTGTGGGTGCCTGAACTCTGATAATCGTCTGAAAATAAAAAATTAAACTGCACTCGAGGGGAGACTTGAACCAATGACCTCTCGTTCCGCACGGCACCACGGCGCTCCTGACCTCACATTTTTCTAAATGTTGTGTATCTTGCACATGGACTACTCAGTTTGTATAATTTGCTTATATTTTCATAGTTCCACACAACTACTTCCTTTTATCTCGATTGCTCTGTGTTCAGTTTTTCAAGGCCTATCCACTGTGCCAGCTTATAACTAAATCTGAGGGGGGTGCGATGGGGAGGTTCCCTTGTTAGTACCGAGCGAGGTAGCGCAGTGGTTAGCACACTGGACTCGCATTCGGGAGGACGACGGTTCAATCCCGTCTCCGGACATCCTGATTTAGGTTTTCGTGATTTCCCTAAATCGTTTCAGGCAAATGCCGGGATGGTTCCTTTGAAAGGGCACGGCCGATTTCCTTCCCAATCCTTCCATAACCTGAGCTTGCGCTCCGTCTCTAATGACCTCGTTGTCGACGGGACGTTAAACACTAACCACCACCACCACCCTTGTTAGTAACCATAAACGTGGGCCTCGCTGGTCAAGCCGTAAGGAGGACATCTTCACCTTCGAAATACGGCTCAGCCGGTGAGGAGCCCACAGGTGGTCGGACATTATTGTCTACTATCAGAGAAACCCGACGTTGTCCAGGTATTTGTTTACAACTGTGCGTCCACAACTGTATGTACCCCCTGCGTCAGGTCCTGTGCTTAATGTTTATGATGTTATATCTCCTGAACTACGTGCCATACAATGATAAAATATTGGAGGTATATTTGACGAAATGTGTGGATATTGCCAGAAAAAGTTATTGTGAGTAGAGTTATTAGCAAAGAAGTGATAAATTTTTAACGTTTTTGCAAGATGCGGCAATTTTCTACACACCTCCTTGTTTAAAACGTCATACCTAATGAACTATTTATCGTAGACTCATATAATGTAGCAGTTATATACCGTGATTTATGTGCATACAGCCTGCAAAATATGTCGCTAATACAAATAGTAGTAAAGAAGTAATAAATTATAACATCACGCCTCATGCGGTATTTCAGGTGCTTGAACAGCGGAAAAGTAGTAAGCGATAAACGTTTTTCCTGTCAGCATTTTGTAAGGGTTGTAAGCGAGAAACGTTTCGTAAAAGTTTAATATTATATGAATAAAGCCTGGAAATTTACTAGTTGCCGGCTACGTTTCTTTTGCACCTCCCTCCCTTCCCCCTTTGATAGATAGGTAGCCGTCTTCCCCACAGCGACTGTTGCCTGACAGTAAGATACTTGGGTACCAAGTTTGACTGAAATCGGTCCATCGGTTTAGGAGGAGATGTGGAACATATATACTTCCGCATACATACTTCCACTTTTGTAACGTACACTGAAGCGCCAAAGAAATTGGTATAGACATGTGTATTCGAATACAGAGATATGTAAAGAGCCAGTATACGGCGCTGCAATCGGCAACGTCTGTGTAAGACAACAAGTATTTGGCGCAGTTATTAGATCGGTTACTGCAGCTACAATGGAAGGTTATGAATATTTAAGTTGTCCGCAGCTCGTGGTCGAGTGGTTAGCGATGCTGCGTCCCGGGTTCGATTCCCGGGATTTTCTCTGACCGGGGACCGGGTATTTGTGTTGTCCTTATCATTTCATCGTTCCTGACACAGGCTACATTGGTGTGTGAAAAAAATTGGACTGTGTGAAACTTGGGACTGTGTACGGGTGCTGATCATCATCATCATGATCAACATGATCATCAACATTTACTTGAGTTTAAACGTTGTGTTATAGTCGGCGCATGAGCGACAGGACCTAGCACCTCCGACGTAGCGATGAAGTGGGGATTTTCCCGTATGACTTTTTCACGAGTGTAGCGTGAAAATCAGGAATCTGGTAAAACATCAAATCTCGGATATCACTGCGGCCGTAGAAAGATACTGCAAGAACGGAACCAACGACGAGTGAAGAGAATCGTTCAGGATAACAGAAGTGCAACCATTCCTCAAATTGCTGCAGATATCAGTGCCAGGCTATCAAAAAGTGTCAGCGTGTAATCCATTCAACGAAACATCATTGATATGGGCTTCCGGAGCCGAAGGCCCACTCGTGTACCCTTTATGAATGCAGGACACAAAGCTTTACGCCTCTTCTGGGCCCGTCAATACCGACATTGGACTGCTGATGAATGGAAACATGTTGCCTGGTCGGACGGGTCTCGTTTCACATTGTATAGAGCGGGTGGACGTAAACGGTATGGAGACAACCTCTTGAATTCATGGACTCAGCATGTCAGCAGGGGAGTGTTCAAGCTGATGGAGGCATTGTAATGGCGTGGGCGTGTGCATTTGGAGTGATATGGGTCCCATGATACTTCTATGTGACACGTACGTTGGCATCCTGTCCGTTCACCTGCATCCATTCATGTCTATTGAACATTCCGATGGACTTGGGAAATTCCAGCAGGATAATGCGACAACCCACACTTCCATAATTGGTACAGAGTAGCTCCAGGAACACTCGCCTGAGCTTAAACACACCTACTGAGCACAAAACTCTCCAGACATGAACATTATTGAGCATATCTGGGATGCCTTGTAAAGAGCCATTTGGGAGAAATGTCCACCCCCTCGTACTCTAGCAGATTTACGAACAGTCCTGCTCGATTCATGCTGTCAGTTCCCTCCAGGACTACTTCAGACATTAGTCGAGTCTATGCCACAGCTTGTTGCGGCACTTTTGCGTGCTCGCGGAGGCCATACTCAACATAAGACGTATGTACCAGTTTCCGTGTATATGGATTAAATGATCTTCGTCTAGACAAACGTAACTTCTGATAAGACGTACATGCCTGCTGCAGAATTTTGTCTCTGTACCTCTGAGCGTTAACAGAATTCCTCCAACTATCAACCACTGTAGGTCGCCAACGTCGTCCCTTCTCACATAACGATCTCACCAAAGCCAAACTGACCTGTTCCATGACAATCCTGTGACTGTAATTAGGGCTTTATTTATTTATTTATTTATTTTTGAGTATTCAGTCTTCCGACTGGTTTGATGCAGCTCTCAACGAATTCCTCTCCTGTGCCAACCTCTTCATCTCAGAGTATCATTTGCAACCTACGTCCTCAGTTATTCGCTGGGTGTATTCCAATCTCTGTCTTCCTATACAGTTTTCGCTCTCTACAGCTTCCTCTAATACCGGTGAAATCATTCAACGATGTCAAATGTCCTATCATCCTGTCCCTTTTCCTTGTCAGTGTTTTCCTCTTAGTCCTTGCCCCTCCAATTCTGTGCTGAACCTGCTCATTTCTTACTGAATCAGGACGCCCCGTTTGTAGAACCACATCTCAAATGCTTCAACTCACTTCGGTTCCGGTTTTACCACAGTGCATGTTTCACTATCATACAGTGCTGTGCTCCAGACGTACATTCTCAGGAATTTCTTCCACAAATTAAGGCCTATGTTTGATACTAGTAGACTTCTCTTGACCAGAAGTGCTCTGTATGCCAGTGTTGGTCTGCCTTTGATGTCCTCCTTCCTCCGTCCGTCATTGGTTATTTAGCTGCCAAGGTAGCAGGATTCATTAACTTTACCTACTTCGAGACCTGCACTAAAGATGGTAAGTTTCCCGCAGTTCTCATTCCTGCTACTCCTCATTACTTTCGACTTCCTTCGCTTTACTCTCAACCTATATTTTGTACTCATTAGACTGTTCATTACATTCCGCAGATCATGTAATTCCTCTTCACTTGCACTCAGAATAACAATGTGATCAGCGAATCACATCATTGATATCCTTTCACCTTGAATTTTAATTCCTTTCCTGAACCTTTCTTTTATTTCCATCATTGCTCCTTCGATGTACAGAATGAACAATAGAGGCGAAAGACTATATCCCAGTCTTACCCCCTTTTTATTCCGAGCACTTCATTCCTGGTCGTCAGGTATTACTGTTACCTCTGTGCTCTTGTACCTATTGTATGTTACCCGTCTCTTATTATAGCTTATCCCTGTTTTTTTTTTTCTCAGAATTTCGAACATCTTGCGCTTATTACATTATCCTACGCTTTTACCATGTCGCCAAATGCGATGGACGTGTCTTGATTTTTCTCTAGTCTTACTTCCAGTATCAAAGGCAACGTCAGAATTGAATTATCCCTTTGGTGCCTTTACATTTTCTAAAGCCAAACTGATCGTCGACTAACACATCCTCAGTATTATTTTCCATTCTTCTGTTTATTATTCTTGCCAGCAACTTGAATACATGATCTGTTAAGCTTATTGTGCGCCAATTCTCGCACTTTTCGGCTCTTGCAGTATTCAGAATTATGTGTATGATATTTTCCCGAAAGTCTGATGGTATGTCGCCAGACTCATACAGTCTACATACCAACGTGAATAACCGTCTTGTTGGCACTTCCCCCCATGATTTTAGAAAATCTGATGGCATGTTATCGGTTCCTTTAGCCTTATTTGATCCTAAGTCCGGCAAAGCTATGTTAAATTCTGACTCTAATACTGAGTTCCCTACCTCTTCTAAACTGACTCATTTTTCTTTTTCTATGACACCAGACAAATCTTTCCCCTCATAGAGGGCTTCACTGTACTCTTTCCACCTATCCGCTCTCTCCTCTGCGTTTAACAGTGGAATTCTCATTGCACTGTTAATGTTGCTTTTCATTTCACCGAATTTCGGTTTGACTTTCCTATATGTTGAGTCAATCCTTCCGACAGTCATTTCTTTTTTCCTTTCTTCACATTTTTTCTGCAACAATTTCGTCTTAGCTTTCCTGCAATTCCTTTTAATTTCATTCCTCACCGACTTGTATTTCTGTGTTCCTGAATTTCGCTGAACACTTTTGTACTTCTTCCTTTCATCGATTAACTGAAGTATTTCTTATGTTACCCATGGTTTCTTCGCAGTTAACTTCTTATACCTACGTTCTTTTGTACCTATTTTTTGGCATGTTTAGAGGTGCCCATTCCAAATCTTTTAGAATTCTTTCCACTGGCGCCTAAATAGATAATTAGGAATGGAAATCGATTAATAATTGCTTGAAAAATTGGATAAGTTGATCAGAATGAATAATTGAAAGAAATTTGAAGGTAATTCATGAATCTGTGCACAATCCTGGGTGAACTTTAACACATACCAATATCAACAAACCTTTAATATCAGTACATTTAAGGTCAACAAATATAATTTGTATTACGTACTGCTTCACATTAATTCCATCGTGTTTAGTCTTGATTGTGACAATGTCGGTGCAGGAACGCTCTCCCGGACACCGCGTAAATTCATTTTATCTGCACCGAACCTCTTGATGAAGGATCTCGGTGGCGAGTGAAATGATGAACAAATAGAAGTTGACCTCTTAATCATTCGAATAAATATTGATTTTCCAGTAACTTTTTGTAATACTTTTAATGAACGGTTGAAATACACATTTGTAACAATGCCGGTACGATGAATCCAAGCATACATCGGTACTCTACTACATCTCGAAACAAAAGGTTGAAGATGGAGGAATTAATCAATTGAAGAGCGTATTTCTTACTTTGTTTCATTCGAGTATTTAACGATGTATCAAAACATAATCCTTACCTCTGTTGGGGTCTATAACTCATTCATTTTACATATAGCTCATATATAAGAAAAGAACGAAAAAGTAATATGATTTGATACAATTGGCCCCCACTGTGCTTTTTTGAGGGTTGATAATTCTGCCCGGTATGGACATAGCCTTTTCTTTTCGGTCATTGGAGATATCCTGAATGGTTATCAATTTCTATGGCATGTCAACTTCTTTTAACACATAAATATTTGTTTCTCTCCTAACAAAGTGCTTGCTGTACCGCATCGTCCCACTGTTGTTATTCAGCAGCTGCACAGTGTTTAACTTGCGAAGTATGTGCGCACGGCTGGAAGTCAGTTACCGACACAGTTCGTCCTCACATGTTCAGTACGAGTCCAGAGTGTCCGTGTCGTGCATTTATTGTACACATGACATAATAATATACAAATATAGTTACAAAATACACTTATTCTATTCATTTGCTAACATGCCATTATTGTCACTCATATACACTATAGTCTGTCACATATTCGCTCCCCTTTTTATACATATAGTGTCATTGCATGTCATTTTGTTTTAATTTTCTTTCCGTTATACGATTCCAATTATATGTGTAGACATTTTACTCTCGTTTTTTATACAAGCTTCATATAACATTCACACACTAATAGATTCTGTTTTCATTTATAGCATAAATTGATATACATTTCACTTCAATTTACAATGACTTCTGTCGGAGCATATTTATCAATTCAAAAAGAATCAAAGAAGTAAAGAATACTCGCTGCAACAGATAATACATGGTGCTCAGACAACTACACAGGGCCTCGCCTCTCTAAAATTCTCCAGGGCCGTGGAAATTCCACAGAAGGCATTTATATGCTCAGTTACGTCTCGTTAATAAACTTAACTGCGAAAGCAAGAACAAAATAGCTTTTTTGTTTCTAAGCACAACGTAAATATGGAGACACCATCGTATCAAACACTTATTCAGTGTTTAAAAGTGCAGCTCAATATTTACTTGTTATGTTCATGTGCTGAGGTTTACAGAGTTGTATCATCAATGCAATATGATACGTACAATGAGCGTAAAACAGTGTTTACATCAGTTACAAACGTGCATAGAAATTTCGATGTAATTCAGGTATTTGAGGCTTTCAAAGGTAGTCGACACTCCCAGTAGTTAGGTTTCTACTCCTTGATCATTTGGTAGTACTCAACCTTAGTTCAGCATAGTGATACGTGATGTACTGCAACGCAAAATCTCCAAGACTGGCGATCTTTCACAGAAGCTCTAAAAGTAGCGCAGACTTCAATGCGAGATGCTTACAATATTTCCACAACGAAACTTTGTCTCGTAACCTGGCAGAAAATTCAAAGAGATTCTGGTCTTATTTGAATTATGCTAGCACCAAGACACAGTCAATGCCTTTTCTGCGAGATAGCAATGGAGATACTACCGAAGACAGCGCTGCCAAAGAAGAGTTACTAAACACAGCCTTCCGAAATGCCTTCACAGAAGAAGACAACGTAAATATATTCCAGAATTCGAATCAAGGATAGCTGCCAACATAAGTAATGTAGAAGTAGATTTCCTCGGATTAATGAACCAGCTTAAATTACTTAATATAAACAAGTCTTCTTGTCCAGACTGTATACCAAACAGGTTCCTTTCAGAGTATGCTGATGCCATAGCTCCATACTTAACAGTCATATAAAACCGCTCGTTCGAAGAAAGATCTGTACCAGGAGACTGGAAAGATGTACAGGTCACGCCAACGTTCAAGAAAGATAGTAGGAGGAATTCACTAAATTACAGGCCCACATCATTAACGTCGTTATGCAGCAGGATTTGGAACGTATACTGTGTTCAAAACTTATGAATTACCTGAAAGAAAACGGTCTATTCACACACAGTGAACACGGATGTAGAAAACATCGTTGTTGTGAAAGACAACTAGCTCTTTACTCGTCAAAAGTACTGAGTGCTATTGACAAGGGATTTCAGATCAATTTCTGGATTTCCGGAAGGCTTTCGACACTGTACCAGACAAGCGGCTCGTAGTGAAATTGCGTGCTTATGGAATATCGCCTCAATTACGTAAATGAAATCGTGATTTCCTGTCAGAGAGGTCACAGTTCGTAGTACTTGACGGAAAGCCTTCGAGTAAAGCAGAAGTGATTTTTTGGCGTTCCTCAAGGTAGTGTTATAGGCCCTTTGATGTTCCTTATCTATTGGGAGACAATATGAGCAGCCGTCTTAGGGTGTTTGCAGATGACGCTGTCGTTTATCGACTAGTAAAGCCATCAGAAGATTATAACAAATTGCAAAACGATTTAGAAAAGTATCTGCATGGTGCGAAAATTAGCAGTTGACCCTAAATAACGAAAAATATGAGATCATCCCCATGAGTTCTGAAAGGAATCCGTTAAACTTTGGTTACACGATAAATCAGTCAAATCTAAGAGCCTTAAATTCAACTAAATACCTGGTAATTACAATTACGAACAATTTAAATTTGCAAGAACACGTAGAAAATGGTGTGGGGAAGGCTACCCAAAGACTGCGTTTTATTGGCAGGACAATTAGAAGATGTTACAGATCTACTAAGGAGACTGCCTACACCACACTTGTGAGTCCTCTTTTAGAATACTGCTGTGCAGTGTGGAATTCTCACCAGATAGGACTGACGGAATACAGCGAAAAAGTTGAAAGAAGTGCAGCACGTTTTGTATTATCACCAAATATGGGAGAGAGTATGACTGAAATGATACAGGATTTGGGACGGACGTCATTAAAAACAAAGTCATTTCTCGTTGTAGATAAATCTTCTCACGAAATTCTAATCACCAGTTTTCTCCTCCGAATGCGAAAATATATTGTTGACGTTGACCTGCATAGGGAGAAACGATCACCGTGATAAAATTAGGGAAATCACAGCTCATACGGAAAGATATAGGTGTTCATTGTTTCCACTCGCTATTCGAGATTGGAATAATATAGAAATGTGAAGCTGTTTCGATGAACCTTCTGCCAGGCACTTAAATGTGATTTGTAGGGTATCCATGTAGATGTAGATGTTTTCTTCTTGACATACTTTCACACTATCAGATTCATACGTATCATATCCTTACAACTATGTTTATTTGCGGTTGCGGTCCTTTATTATGTCTAAATGGTCGGTAACACCCTACAAGCATTTATGTTTCTTCACTTTAGGACGTGTCGATGCATAGTTCCCTAGAAGGAAAAATACGAACATAAAACTACATCTTCATTGGTAAGTTTACAGTGGCTGAATTACTACTAATACCTTCTTCATTTATTCAACCATGTAGTCATACACTTCAATGAGCAGTCGCGCTATCACAAGACTTATTTCATGTCATGTGTGCGTCTCTAACTACCTTATAAATCTGAAAGATAAAGTGTGTTAGAGACGTGGTGCGAGCTCTTATTCAGGGTGCCACTTACACTGTACTAGCTTACTTCCCTGCGGGAAGACCTTTCTCGTCCATCAAGTATAATTAGAGCGTGCATTTTCAGTACTTAAATTCGTAAATATTCTGATATATCAATATAATTTATATAGCACCGTAGCTTAAGTAAATGTCTCATAGTTTAATGGCCCTTTCCTGTGTATATAATCCCTTAGCTTATCCTGGTGTGTGTGGTTAACAATGACCCTAAGCACTATGGGACTTAACTGCTGAGGTCATCAGTCCCGTAAAACTTAGAACTACTCAAACCTAACTAACCTAAGGACATCACACACATCCATGCCCGAGGCAGGATTCGAACCTGCGACCGTAGCGGTCGCGCTGTTCCAGACTGTAGCGCCTAGAACCGCTCGGCCACCCCGGCTGGCTTTGTGTGTGTGTGTGTGTGTGTGTGTGTGTGTGTGTGTGTAGATAGTCGTAGTTGTATTATGGACTCGATCTTAATTTTTTATCTCCCTGTTTATTCAATAAGCTTTACAAATGCTAGAGCGGGCTGTTGCTCGTTAGGTTTATTTGAACTGAGTGCTGCAACACTTCTAGCTGCGCCTGTGTGGCGCGCACACGCTTGTGGTTTGTTGACTAGCTTGCTCCCCAGTGTGCATGTGCTATGTCACTGTGATACCATTTGCGTCGCGGTCAGTTGTGTATTGCGTTGCACGGTACCATGCGTTTCACAAGTTCATTTCTTTGTTTGCAACTGGGCTACGTGCAAGACGAAGCGTTTTATTTAGAGTATCGTCGATTCTAGACACATGAAAGTAAAATTCTTCCTTGTTACAACCACTCATCGGTTACAAATTTAACATATAAGAACAAAAAAACCAAAAATTTTCCTTTACAGCTTACAACATAAACTCTGTAATTAGACTTTCCAGCATCCCAAATCTAATATTATTATGCATACATACATCTTAGCCGGTATACTACCCTTCTTTCAATATACAAACGTCTGAAAGTCATGGTGTAGGTAAACACCTCACTACCTTAATCATGTCTGATAAAGCAAGTGGCGATCAAGCTCGTGCCCCCACTCTCCTCCAAGGGCACAGGACGGGGGCCTGCCGTGGCCGATGCAAGTTTTCCAGCCTCGCGGTGTCATCGGTCTCTGGGTTAGGTGTAAGTTCTGCTATGTAGACTGTTGGTGTTTTGTTACGGTAATTAGCATCCTGTGCGGCTGTCGAGTGAAGTTCTCTTTGCCTTTGCCTGTTATTCGGAATATGTGCTTTAGTTTGCTGGCCGAATTCCGCTGTCTGTTAATTATTCGACTGTCTGATATTGTTTTGTGTTTTCCAAGTGATCGGCTGATTATTGCCCGTAGCTTGTGTCTGTACATGCTGTAAAGGCTCGCCATACTCTATTTGCCCGTTGTAGTTGTTTACGCTAAATTTTTGCCCATTTCTTTTACATCCACCCTTGAATTTACGGCTTTTGCCATTGACGTTGTGGTTACCGTTACCACAGGTCTGTGTGGAGTAAGGTTGCCGTTCATGTTATACTACAAATCCGCTGTTCATTTGTTGGTCCGTAATGCTGTGTGCCACTAACTGCGTAATAACAGCCTTTCGCTGTACTGGTCTCTCTTTGTATATCAAACCTATTGATTCAAGTACAGACAGAAAGTATTCGGCGTCGTGTTCTGGAACAGTAATGAGTTTTTTCCTAATGCAGGCAGGAAGACGGCTGTTTAAAATTTTCAGCACGTCCAGTATCTGGTTTTATTCAAATATTTTTCAAAATACCCCCTTAAGCTGCCATATTTGCTTCCTGAATTGAGCTGGGTTGAATACTTCACGTCTGAGCCTCTATTGTGAAGCCTGAGACCAATATTTATCCAGAAAGGCTCCCTCAAACTGTTCATATTAGTGTCAACGTTCCGCCATGTCCGTAGGCCACAGCAGAACGTCACCCTGTGTGTATCCAACAACAAATCTAATTTAATGGGCTTTGGTCCATTTACCAGGTAAAACATTTTAAAATGATAAAGATCACGGGGTTTGTTCTTTTTCCTTCGGAGGTAAATATCGGAAAATTTCGATGCCTAAGTAATCCCTCATCCGCAGGGAATGTTGACAAACACGCCGCGCTGTCGCTTGTGGCGTAGCGCACGGTTACTGCGTTTGCTCGATAGCTAACAGCTGCCGGCAAGTGTTGTGCATTCTGCAATCTCGCTGTTTTCCTTCGACGGGTTAGCCACGTATTGCAGGTAACCAGTAAAAGTATCTAACTACTCTAAAAGCATGGGTTTGTCTTCCACTGCTTTCTTTAAACATTAATCTATGTTATCTAGAAATTGACTTTCTTTCTCTTTTAGAGCCTCTTCTACTGTAGCTACATAAATTTGGTTGTCTGACACTACCTTTTCAGCAAGGGTGCTGCCCTTATCCAGCATCCCGGCTTCAGCTTTTTCAGTTATTTCCTTTACGTCTGCACGTATCTCTCTGTTTTTTCATAAGTTTTGATTAACCTTAACTAGTCCACTCTTAGAGTTCACTTTTGTAGGTAAGTTTCTGCACAAGTCTTGCAGCTCGCTGACTGCGTTCGTCACATTTTTTACCGACGCATCCACTTGGGATTGCGTGTCCTGAATTTAGGGTTGTGGTTCACTGAGGTTTTGTAACTCACCTGCTAGTCGTTCCTGTTTATCGTCTACGGATGATACTCTTTCCGTTAACATATTTATATTGCGGGATACGTCGGTAATTATTTCTCGTTTTAGTTGTTTATCTAGCTCTGTGACCTTCTCGGATAGTTCGTCAGATAATACAGTATGTAGTTTTGCTCACCTCGCTAAAACTCTGACTAATACTGTCTTGAAATCTTTAAATGCCTAATTTTGCTGCGTTGGTGTTGTCCTATAACCTCAAGTTGTTGTTTTGCACTTTCCTGAAATTCCTGTTGTTTTGTAAACTGTTGTGTTATTTTGATGTGTGAGTTGTATCAAATTGTGTGTCTCGCTAGTATTTACATTGCTTTTACCAACAGTTTCCTGTTCTTGCTTTCGCGATGCCGTGAGCAAGTAATCAAACGAATTTTCGCTGTTTTGCCGTTCACTATTTTAACAAATGTATCCCGGTAAGAACTAAGAAATTTCCTCATCGAGTGTCACCAGAGTGATTTATTGATAGTCGGACGCCAACCTCGTTGTTTTGGTTCCCATCGTCCAGTTCACGAGTTGGCGCGTTATCTTCAACTGTTGTCAAGCTAGGATTTCCGACATCTCAGCATATTGCATTTTGTAATTAGTTTTCAGCCATGGCCATTTCCTTTAACTCAATTGTGAATAGTTTTTAACAAAGTTACGAATAAACCTTTTTCAATAATGAAATTATGTCTATATCTGTACTTTTCATCTAAAGATTACCTGTGTATTCACTAATGAAACTGATTATTGTCTGACACAGTCTTATAGAATGTGAATGACTTACCGTGCCCTTTAATTTCCGTAAAGGATATTAATTGGAAGGAAAAGAGATTATCTACTGCGAGAGAGATGGCGCCAAGTGTGGCCATGCGAGATAAGCATACAGCGTAGCAAATTCCTAGCTTTACCGCTAAAATAAGCATTACCAGCTCTTCTTATTTGTAGGCAGAATTTAATTTCAGTTCGCTCCTTCAATTCCATTATCATTTCCAATCTCGTGGACATGTAAAAAATACAATGAAAGTTTCATTAGTTCCTTGCAACAATAACATGGATCATTTACCTGAAAAACTTTTATGTCAACAATTGAAAGGTCTGTTCATATTTCGCTCGGTACCGTCCTTTAAACGATCGTCATTTAACAGTTGTATGTGGCGAGATGGAAACTAATAATTGCTTGAAAAATTGAAAAAGTTGATTGGAAGGAACCGTTGAAAGTAATTTGCAGGTAATTTATGAATCTGTGCATAATTGTGGGCGAACTTTAACTGATACCAATATCAACAGACCTTTAATATAAATCCATTTAAGGTCAGCAAACATAATTTTTATTACGTACTGCTTCACATTAACTCCATTGTGTTTAGTCTTGATGGTGACACTGTCGTTGCAGGAGCGCTCCCCAGGATACCGCGTAAATTCTTCTTGTCAACACCGAACCTCTTGATGCAGGATCCCAGCAGCGAGTGAAATGATGAACAGATAGGAGTTGACCCTTTAGCCATTCGAATAAATATTGCCTTTCCAACAACTTTTTATAACACTTTTAATGAACGGTTGAAATAAATATTTCTAACAATGCCGATTCGACGGATCCATGCAAATATCGATACTCTACCACTTCTCGAAACAAAAGGGTGAAGATACAGGAATTAATAAACTGAAGAGTGTATTTTCACTTTGTTTCATACAGAAATTCAACGATGTATCAAAACATAATCCTTGGCAGAAAACACCTCGTTAATTTACCTTTGTGGGTGTTTATAACTCATTCAGTTACATATAGCTTATATATAAGAAAAGAAAAGAACGAAAAAATAATATGATTCAATACACGCCGCACATAAAATAATGAGAGGAAAGAAATTTATATATTCCTGTAATTTCACTCTTTACACAATTTGAGGATCAGACATGATGTTTTAGTGCAGTATTTCTTTTATTATTAACTCTGTTCGCAACACTTTGCATACTGCGTCCGTATATAACACTGAATGTTTTCGTCTTAAACTATAAAGGTACTGTACTGTCTGTATTGTTAAAAGTGTAAAATGGTCGTCCAACCCTAGTTAGGATTTGCCCATCTAATAACTTCCAGGGACAACAAAAATTTGAGTATCAATATTTTTGGTAATAGCTAACCAAATTTAAAAATTTAAAATTATGCCATAATCTACTCTTTAAGGCTATAATCTTGCGTTAAAGGTTTAACAGAATACTTCAGGCACTAAAGTAAGAAACTGTGTATATGTTGTGAGCAGTGTAACTCAAGGTGCACAGATTATCCGAACTACATCATCCCGTATTCGGGAATAATTGCGTATAGTGACTTCTGACTAATATTACTTATAATTTCACAGCTTTTCGAATTTATTTCCCTCTAGCGCCGCACACAAAGTAATGAAAGGAAACGAATTTATCGATTACTACGATTTCACTGTTCACACGATAAAACACGAGGATCAGACATGATGTATTGGTTCAGTATGTCTTTTATTATGAACTCTGTTTGCAGCACATACACTCCTGGAAATTGAAATAAGAACACCGTGAATTCATTGTCCCAGGAAGGGGAAACTTTATTGACACATTCCTGGGGTCAGATACATCACATGATCACACTGACAGAACCACAGGCACATAGACACAGGCAACAGAGCATGCACAATGTCGGCACTAGTACAGTGTATATCCACCTTTCGCAGCAATGCAGGCTGCTATTCTCCCATGGAGACGATCGTAGAGATGCTGGATGTAGTCCTGTGGAACGGCTTGCCATGCCATATCCACCTGGCGCCTCAGTTGGACCAGCGTTCGTGCTGGACGTGCAGACCGCGTGAGACGACGCTTCATCCAGTCCCAAACATGCTCAATGGGGGACAGATCCGGAGATCTTGCTGGCCACGGTAGTTGACTTACACCTTCTAGAGCACGTTGGGTGGCACGGGATACATGCGGACGTGCATTGTCCTGTTGGAACAGCAAGTTCCCTTGCCGGTCTAGGAATGGTAGAACGATGGGTTCGATGACGGTTTGGATGTACCGTGCACTATTCAGTGTCCCCTCGACGATCACCAGAGGTGTACGGCCAGTGTAGGAGATCGCTCCCCACACCATGATGCCGGGTGTTGGCCCTGTGTGCCTCGGTCGTATGCAGTCCTGATTGTGGCGCTCACCTGCACGGCGCCAAACACGCATACGACCATCATTGGCACCAAGGCAGAAGCGACTCTCATCGCTGAAGACGACACGTCTCCATTCGTCCCTCCATTCACGCCTGTCGCGACACCACTGGAGGCGGGCTGCACGATGTTGGGGCGTGAGCGGAAGACGGCCTAACGGTGTGCGGGACCGTAGCCCAGCTTCATGGAGACGGTTGAGAATGGTCCTCGCCGATACCCCAGGAGCAACAGTGTCCCTAATTTGCTGGGAAGTGGCGGTGCGGTCCCCTACGGCACTGCGTAGGATCCTACGGTCTTGGCGTGTATCCGTGCGTCGCTGCGGTCCGGTCCCAGGTCGACGGGCACGTGCACCTTCCGCCGACCACTGGCGACAACATCGATGTACTATGGAGACCTCACGCCCCACGTGTTGAGCAATTCGGCGGTACGTCCACCCGGCCTCCCGCATGCCCACTATACGCCCTCGCTCGAAGTCCGTCAACTGCACATACGGTTCACGTCCACGCTGTCGCGGCATGCTACCAGTGTTAAAGACTGCGATGGAGCTCCGTATGCCACGGCAAACTGGCTGACACTGACGGCGGCGGTGCACAAATGCTGCGCAGCTAGCGCCATTCGACGCGCAACACCGCGGTTCCTGGTGTGTGATCATTGCTTGTACAGCCCTCTCGCAGTGTCCGGAGCAAGTATGGTGGGTCTGACACACCGGTGTCAATGTGTTCTTTTTTCCATTTCCAGGAGTGTTTGTGTACTGCGTCCGTATATAACACTGAATGCTTTCGCCTTCAACTATAAAGTTTTCACGTGCTTAACGTCAAATATTCAACACATTAACTCATTTGGAAAGTAACCAAGTGGTTCTGGCTGTTTTATTCGTAGGCGGTTACTAGTTGATTGTAACAATTCTTTCACTTGAGTGCATAACACCAGTCATTCTGCAAACAGAAGAGGAGATTAATCTGTGAACGTCATATTCTGAAAAAGATCTGTTTCATTTCCTTATTCGTATTATCTTCCACTCCTTTACAAGAGGGTCGTTAGATAAGTAATCCAAGACGAATTTTTGTTTGGAAATTTAGGTTTAAAAATTGCAGAATTTGTTGTGATCTTCGAATATCCCTACTTCAGCTCCTACTGTTTCATGTAGTGGGGGTGCTATAGGTAACCTTCCAAATGGCACCTGCACAGAAGGTGGGTGCCTTCAGAGAGCTATCATTGAGTTTTTTGTTTGCGGAAAACCAGAGCACCGCAGATATGCATAGTCGTTCGCGGGATGTCTACGGAGACGACTTTGTTGGTTGGTTTTACATCCGTAGGGCGCTTCACAGCGAGATCCTCAGCGTTGTTGAAATATGCAGACCATAAATACACAGTATCCCAAATGATGTAAAAGGGAGTTATGACAGGCTGATCACTGGGAAATAGTGGGCGAACCAGCCACCCTTGAACGACATTAAAGTCTTCTATCTAATAATCTAGAAATCTTAAGGGGGGCGACATTCGTTTCATCGTCATGTTAGCAGAGGGCAGATACTGCTCATAACTTGTATAAGGTGCAAATCAAGTACTATTCAATAAGAGTCTCAATCAAATTCACACAAGCAATAATGCTGACAGCAAAAATTGACATACATGTTTTCATTCTCCTATTAATATGTAGTCTGCTCTCAACGTTACTGGCCACTAATACAAACTGACCTATCACTGCACGGGAGTGAGTGAGGCATACGCTTCGGACGCAAGGCTTGCAGATCAAATGGTCCTGGCCTCCAATATGAAGTTTGTAGGGAAACTCCAACTCATAAGCGAGCTCTAAGTTCTGCAGACAGAACTGAATATGAGTGCGTCCAATGTCCTTGTGGCACGGTTGCTCTCTGTAAGCTGGGTGCGAGCCGTTAACGAACTTATCCTGTGTCTCGGACACGCCTTGAAAAGATACTCTGTGGCTCGGCCTGTAGAGTTGGTACTGCAGCAGGCTATATAGTTTCAGAGGTTTATACCCTGCAGATACAGGGTCCAAATGTCTTCTACAAAACGTGTTGGCGTAATCTTCACCATGGAATTACGATCAGATGTAATATGAGAGTATACACGACCCAAGTGAAATTAAATGTGACTGTGGCATTATTGGCTGGGAGTCCTATTCGGGATGCTACGCCACGTGGTGTAAGTCACTTTATTTAATGCCTCTTCGGCGACTTGCCCATCTAAAATTATGACGGCACACACGCCCAGTCATGAACGGAGAAAACCCCGAGACGGCCGAGAATCGAACCAGGAACCCAATGATATAGAGCCAGCAACGCTAACCACAAGTCTACGAGCTGGTTTTACGACACGACTAGTATGGACCACTTATGCTAAAACTGGTATAAAACTTTTACTGTTGTTTTGAAATGCATAATGCCTTAATTTGAACATTTCTTTTTGTGTAAATGGTAAAAAAATGATTTCTAAGCGAAGTCCACACAGCAAGAAAAGATTTCCTAAGAATTATAATTCGAGATGTCAATAAAAATGTCCGGTAATATGGGCCATACAACAAAATATAGTTCTTTCAATAGAAAATTGGTTTTCTCATTAACAGAGAGACGTAATGTGCTTGTACGAGTGTATCGCAAGTATAATATAACACAAAATTTGAAATAAAGGCTTACCATAGAAACATAAATATTATTATGGAAAATAATTATTTGATTCTTTCACATGATGCGAGTTAGCTAAACTATATGAACTAATTTTCAAAGTGGAAAAAAGAGATGTTTTCATTGTAATACAATCAATCCACAATGTCTTCAGAAAGTTCGTGTGCCTAGTCCCCACATCTTTCACACTCGATCAGGTTTTCTTCGAAGAATGCCCCACAAAAGTATGGGTTTCCAAAACCCATTTTAGGTGTAATACATATCAGTTGATTCTGTACAATTATTTCAATCTCCTTCGCAGTGTAGTTCTAGGAACGTCGAAACGATTGGCAGCAGCCCTTTCAGTCATATCGCCTTTCAAAATACTTTATATCTCTCGCCCCATTACAGTCTCAGATCACTCTCGCGTACCCTCACCGACCATTTGTTCTCGAACCTTGACATCGCACCCTAAAAATAAAAAAAAATAAATACTTATGTGGTCCATACCAAATGACCCTGGTAGGGCTCAGTCTACCTAAATGAGATTGCCCATTGAAATAAGGTAGAAACCGATATCGGCTTGAGTGAGTGAGATTTCATTATTGCAATACAATCTACGTTAGACTACATGAATACTGGTATAATAATATCACTTCTTATCTTCAGCAGCATAAACCGGAGGTGAAACTCACACCTTTCACCAGATTTGGCACTCAAAACCAAATAAAATTTATTTGTGGCATAGACTCAACAGCTACATCACCCAAGTTCTAGCAAATGGCAGGAGTAATGCCTGCGCCTTATTCGCTGCCTAGGGCCCGGTTCTTCTAGGAGTAGGAATTTTGCGCTTCCTGAAGAGGACATGGGGCTTTGCGTCGGCAGAAAAGCTAAACTTAAATACGTTACGCATATGTGTTTTCCTGGAAAATTAACTATTCAGTCCAAACATGCTGTCTGGGAAGAGTGTCCACATAATGTCACTGTAATCAGAGTAATACTATACGGCACAGTATCGATAGACCGATTGCGTGGGAGAGCAGGAAAGGGAACTCGTCGGTTTGGTGAGATGTAAACTTATAGAGGATGATTAAGGAGGAGATTATTTGTTTCAGACTTGTGTGAAGTGCAGAAAAACAGTCAGCAATATACTTCTGAACCTAGGAATGCTAATTAACAACTACTTTAATCGACGACGAAGAGAGATTCAAGGTACTTTTCAAATTTGCGCGTCAACAGTTTACATCGCTTATGTGTTTGCTTCTACTTATTACCAACAACGTTTTACTATCTGCGAGACATACCATGGAAAAAGAAACGTTTTATAAGACTATAAGACACAAAGAAGGTCAGCTACATAAAAATGAAAAAAAGTCCAAACGTTTCACTGACTTTTATATAGCAAACATTCCATGGAACCCGATACAAAAAATTTGTCTTGTTCTGTATTACTCGCTTATTAGCACTGTTCATCGGTAAAGCCATTTTGTGCGAAATCGGGTGCTTGAGAGACAACATCACTTGTTTGGGTAACGTCCCTACGTGATGTCGTACGAATGTCGGTGGTGGACATGAGAAACGATTCTGATGAGTCGTGAGATTACGAATGACTTTCACTACAATCCACAGTTGTTGAAATAGGCCCACTCATAGCTGTTTGGTCAAGTCCTCTATCTATGCGATGATTCTGAAAACTTCAAATCTTAGTCAACAGCTGTGGTTCTGAAAAATAGGTCTATTTCAACCTGTTGTGATGGTGGTAGTGGTTTCTACAGCTCTTTCAGCAGATTTTTAATTAGATTGTGTTTCGTTTTCGGGTCATTTAAATATGTGAGAACTTAATCACTGCCCCTCCTCTTCTTAAACGGAGAACGTTGGCATGTGGCTACGAGAAGTGGTTCCGATTTTTGCTGAGATTCGGGGGAAAGTGGTTCGCTCTCAGTTGTCACTGCACGGCTACCGTCAGCGTTGTTTCAGAGGCCGCTACTTGGTTACACCGACAATTTAGAGCGATTGTCCATGCACTCGGTCTGCGGTATAACTTTTGAAAACGTGTTCGTTTCATCCTCCACACGATCTATAAATCGCGGCTGTCCCTTCTTCTTTTTTGCAACAGACCCTGTGACACCTATTTTATCTTTTCTCCGTCGTATACGTTTCCATCGTCTTTGGCACTCAGCCTTAGTAGTAAACGTCAGGTAAAGTAATAGGTGAAATATGAAATTTATAACTGGTAATATAAGGTTTCTAATTACATTCAGTATGTACTGACGGAAAACAATCCCAGCAGTGGAAAGAGTTAATGTACAGTAATGAAATGTGAGGAATACATTTGTCCAGGAAACAAATATTTAAGAGATTAACAGTGCAAGGTCACGGCTAATCTAAACGCAAGATCAGCCATTGCAAATGTGAAACGTTCGTATATTAACAGCCGGTATAACAGCTAGAATGTTGAGTGCAATCATGGAGATGTGCCTGAATGTTCTTGTACACATGTCAGGTGTCAGTTTTTGGCATAGAGTGTTCCACTTGATCGGTCAATAGAGTGACAGTTAATGTTGCTTGTGGATAACGCTAAAAATCTCATTTGTGCACGATCGGAGACCAATCTGGTGACAGAGCAGATCAAGGCAACATGCCGAACCTCTGCAGAGCATGTTGGCCTACAATACCGGTATGGGGCTAACCGCTGTCCTGTAGTAAAACACCCCCTGGAATGCTGTTCATGAATGGCAGCACAACAAGTCGAGTCACCAGATTGACGTGCAAAAGTGCAGCAAGGCTGCGTGGGGTAACCACTAGAGTGCTTCTGCTGTCATACGAAATCGCACGCCAGACCAGATGTAGGTCCAGTGAGTCTACTATTCAGCAGGTTGGTTGCAGACTGTCAACGGCTTTCGTAAGAAAACACGACAGACCTCCAGTCCGTCCTCCAGTTTTTTTGTTTTTGTAATCTTATTTTGTTCGTTATAGTTCGTGGCAATTGTTCGTGACGGACGTCCCCTGACGCCCATTGAAGTTCATTACTGAGCCATTCACTCATTTTTTTTTTATTACAGAGGGGTGCTAACCCTCTGACCGAACACGCTGAGCTACCGTGCCGGCTCCAGTGAGCTTTCGCTTGACACGACTGAAGTCGCAAGCGGCCTTGCTTCGAGGTAAGTGGAATGCACGCTACAGGGCGCCTCTCTCGAAGCTATCCTTGAAGCAACCGATTTGTAAAAGTTAGTTGTGTCGCAGTGGTACCAACTGCTGCTCACATTGCTGCTGGAGGTGCCGTACGACGCGCAAGAGTCATACGCCGTGCACGACGGTCTTCCCTCTCGGTAATGCCACGTGGCCGTCCGGAGTCTGCCCTTCTGCGCACCGTAAATTTTCGTCACCACCACTGCCAGCAATCATGTACAGAGGCTACATTCCTGCCGAGTCTTTCTTCGATATCGCAGAAGGAATGTACAGCTTCTCTAACGTCTATTACACGACCTCGTTCAGACTCAGTGAGGTGCTGATACAGGCGTCTTTGTGGACTTAAAGGTAGTAAGTTGACTAACATACCACGTCCAGTCTCAAAGATAATTAACGCTCGACTTTTACAGCGTGTATTTCAAGCAAACGTGTTTTTCACCCTTCATAGTGGCGCTAATACCACCACTCTTATGTTACTGGCACAAAATTTGAAAAGACATCATCTTTCAGATGCAGAACATTCCTACGACCTTTCGTTTACGTCGTACAACTACCCCTTGGTGTTGTCATTTCTTTTCGTCTCTGTACATCTTATCAGTTATCATCACCTAATGAAGTCATTGGCTCAAATATGTAAGATACAATCGCTTTTCTTATTGGATAATGAAATTGTACGAGAGATATGTGCTTCAAGTAAACAGACCATTACTTAAGTAGTTGAATAAATAAATAAGTCGTAAGACAAAAGAAAAAATACTTTAAAAGTTTGTGACACTGTTTCTAAAGTGGATAACTATGTTAAACCTAATTAGCTACAAAACGTAACTCTTATATGCTTTAGCTTTCACTGTGGTATTATTGTAGCATCTATATATGCTAACATACTCATTCCACGAAGCATGCATACAAAAGTTAACCACTGTAGTGACAGCTGTTCAAAGAGTGCTTGTCGGTACCTCTCCTCCTTCTGACGAAGTAGACTGAGTAGGGAAAGGAGTTTTGGACCCACTGTGGTTTTCCTAACTGTACTGCAGCAGTTGATGCTAAGCATGTGAGATTGAGAGCATCGTCAAATACTGGAAATTTGTTCGTCAACTACAGAGTCCTTTCTCGATCGTGCCTCGTGCTACGGTTGATACCAGGTGCAAGTTTTCGGTAGTTGATGTGGGTTCGTATGGTAAAGAAGGTGGTTGTAATAGGTAGAAATTCAAAAATGGGACGCCTGGTACTAAATGTAACTATATTCCCTCTCCCAGCTTCAAATACCTAGCTACTACACGTCGTAGTAAGTGATGGATTCTTTCGGCTGAGCGAACATGCCATGAAACCGTATGGAAGAAGGATTTGTTCGAAAATGCAAGAAAACGGACGCCTAATTACCATCTGATAAGACATAGGAGAGTTCTAGAAAACGCTTAAGGAGTAAATGCGTGCTATTTTCAGGATTTCACTTATGGAAACTGCGAATATGATAACTGTTGTGTTCTTGTGTACACAATATGAGAAAGGAGGAATATTTGTCTGTTAACCCAAATGCCGCTTCTGGGCTGCAAACCGTTTACGAGTTTCCAACGGAAAACATGGTCTCTCCTGCAGGTAGAGGCGGCTGAAGCTCAGTCCCAGGATTTTCCATTGAGAAGCCTATTCACAGATTACTACAGTAGCAAAACCAATGTTTGCTCTCGCTGTTTGTAACATGAATGAAATATGCTCTACTTATCGACATATTACTAAATTTCGGTTCTTTCGGAACATATCGTTGTCTTCTGTGCTTGTCTCAGTCCTTTTTAGTGATGGTAATTCTAATAATGTAGCGACTTACTTAGAAACTGGTAATAATAATACTGTATCTTGTAACTTTCTCAGGTACGGGTCCCAGACTCAGTGTATCATCTAAATGATGAAACCTTCTTAAACGCCGTTGGCTGTCACTTTTATTTATGCAATGCACCATGCATATAAGTTAATTACCGCACAGTTTATGCCTTAGGCCATTATCAGACGTAAGGTACTGGTGAAGTGGGTGTCATATTTCAATATAAATTTATATGCATGGTGCGTTTAAGGAGTAAAATTGGCAGACTACGATGGTCGAAATGATTCCATCATTTAGCTGTGTGTAGTGTTTGATGACAATGCTATATTATACCTTTTTAGAGTAGTCTCTTATTACAATGTATAACTGACAATATTACCAGAAGCAATGATAATTACTGCTGATAAAAACATTTAATAATGAATATACAAATGAAAGACAAAATACATTGTTTTATCCACAAAGGATTGCCTTTCGTAGGAGCTTACGTACTTGACCTGCTGACAACTTTTCCAATTTATGTACAAATAACGTCGTTCTTCACCGTGTTTTTTAAAGTGTGGATTCATCATCACCCACACGCAGGTACACTATGTGATCAAAAGTATACGTACACCCCCAAAAACATACGTTCTTCACATTAGGTGCATTGTGCTGCCACCCCGTACTGTCAGGTAGTCCATATCAGCGACCCCAGTAGTCATTAGACATCGTGAGAGAACAGAATGGGCCGTTCCGCGGAACTCACTGCCTTCGAATGTGGTCAAGTGATTGGGTGTCACTTGTGTCATACGTCTGTACGGGAGATTTCCACGCTCCTAAACACCACTAGCTCTACTGTTTCCGATCTGATATTGAAGTGGAAACGTGAAGGGACACGTACAGCACAAAAGCCTACAGACTGACCTCGTCTGTTGACTAACAGAGACCGTCGATAGTTTTAGAGGGACGTAATGTGTAATAGGCAGACATCTATCCAGACTATCACATAGGAATTCCAAATTGCATCAGTATCCACTGCAAGTACTATGACATTTAGCCGGTAGGTGAGAAAACTTGGATTTCATGGTCGAGCGGCTTCTCATAAGCTACACATCATGCCTGTAAATGCCAAACAATGCCTCCCTTGGTGTAAGGAGTGTAAACGTTGGACGATTGAACAGTGAAAATACATTGTGTGGAGTGACGAATCACGGTGCACAATGTGGCGATCCGATGGCAAGGTGTGGGTATGGCGAATGCCCGGTGAACGTCATCTGCCAGCGTGTGTAGTGCCAACAGTAAAATTCGGAGGCAAAGTTTTTGCGGTGTGGTCGTGTTCTTTATGGAGAGGGCTTGCACCCCTTGTTGTTTTGCATGACACTATCACAACACAGGCCTACATTGATGTTTTAAGCACCTTCTTACTTCCCACTGTTGAAGAGCAATTCGGGGATGGCGACTGCATCTTTCAACACGATCAAACACATCTTCGTAATGCGTGGTCTGTGGTGGAGTCGTTACACGACAGTAACATCCCTGTAATGGACTGGAATGCACAGAATCCTGACCTGAATCCTATAGAACACCTTTGGGGTGTTTCGGAACGCCGAATCCATGCCAGGCCTCACCGACCGACATCGATACCTCTCCTCAGTGCAGCACTCCGTGAAGAATGGGCTTCCACTCCCCAAGAAACCTTCCAGCTCCTGATGCCTGCGGGAGTGGAAACTGTCATCAAGGCTAAGGGTAGGCCAACACCATATTAAATTCCAGAATTACCAATGGATGGCGCCACGAACTTGTAAGTCATTTTCAACGACTGATTACTGTTTCAATTAACAATTAAACTTTCTCGGAATTGAAACGCATTTAAAGCTTTTTAGTACACTATGTGGCAGTTTTTTTATAGGAAATTTACCTGTCTCACTTCAGTTGCTTCACTAGTACGCAGCATCCAATGGAACAGACTCATCCAGTACCAGTTGTTCTATCATGCCCGTTCTAAAGCACTGGCACAGTACACAGGGCGCTCGGTCGGAAAACACTTTCACTATTTTGTCACTGTAGAGAGGAAGGCACATTACGCCGAGCACATTATGTACTACACGGCACAAAATTCTTCCTTCTAGGAAAACCCGGCTTAACGGCTAATCCGAGAAAGAACAAGTGGCCATACTTCTCGCCGGCCACTACTGGCCACTGTTCCCCTAAGGATTTTTCATACAAAATGTCTTTTACGTAAATTGCCGAATAAAAAGTGAGAGTAATATTTACTTAGATAGATAAGCGTAAGAAACGTTACCCTTCCCTGTGTTATAGTTATGCGACTTTTTTTTGTGTGGAAACAATTCCGTAACGTATGTAAAACCATAACGCTAAAACCCAATCCGATCGAAAGAGCTGGTCGTCACGGATAAATGTGATACATAACAGCACTAACGACAGTTAGTAGCTGACTAATGTTATTTACCTTTATTTGCTTTATTATTCGGTTTTGCTGCCTCATTTACAGTAACTGAGAGGATACCGAAAGCAGACTGGGACGAGACGGCAACTCCGCGGAGTTATGCCGGCCGCAACGCGCTGGGTAGCTTGCAGGTCGGTGCCTCGGTGGCCTCTAGACAGCCTTCTGAAGTGCTGCTGCTGGGCTCCGAAATGCCACAGGCAAACATAGCTAAGACCTCCTGTGGTGCAAGTCCCCAGCCGCGACCGTTTTTAAAAACCAGAATTGGAATGAACGGGAACGCCCTTTTTAGCGATGTCAAAGAAGTTGCTATTCTGCACAAAACGTAGAAAGCTGTGCTTGCTCTGGAAAGTGCCGGGATGCTATAGAAGGTATTAAGAAAATGGAGTATGTATCCACTGTTTTGGAATGGTCTGAAGGCGTAAGATGCCATTGAATGCTAACGTCACAAAAACAAGGTGTTTACACAACATACGTATTGCCCGTACTGGCTAACGTGAATTAACTAGAGGTTTTACAAAAGATATGCCCGCCATTTGTTTGTTTACGATGTGTTTATTTCGCCAGCTAGATTTCGGCCATTGGCCTTTCCAAGTGATACAGTGTCAAAAATAGTCGGATATGTGCGAAACGTACATAAAAAAGAAAAGGTAAAAGAATACAAGTCAGATCATATAAACCAGTTGTCTCAAAAGTAAGTGTGGGACCGTAAGAGACAACTGGTAGATCTGAGCTGATATGTATATTTCGACGATGACTTGGGTTTCACACTAGTTGCACAGTTTTGGACGGTGTTACACTCGACAAGGGGTTACGGCCGAAATGCAGATTGTGAAATAAGCACATTACGTACAGTCAAAGGCCGGAATATCTGTCCGAAATTTTACATAACTAAGGATCCAGAAACATGAAAAAAATCATAAAACTGGACGCTGTCAGAGAAACTCAACTTTGCTAATGAGGATCAGTTTAAATGATAGGAAACGCATTACTGGTTATCCATCTAAAGAATACATCAGCAAAAGGGAGCAACGTTTTCTAAGAAATATTTTTAAATGTTGGCACTTGTAAAATATATAGCTCAACTAATCTGAATAGATAAAGAGCGAAAACGTGGAAAGGTGAGATTCATTTTTGCAAACACTCCGTATAAACCTACTTCCTCTTTGTAGAGAGCCTTCATCACTTCACCACCGAGAGTCTTGACTTCCAAGATCTACAGCCAGAGCAGATGTATCGACGGATTTTGGACTGAGCTGCACCTAACTGTTGGTGAGGGTCGTTGACTGCCACCAAAGGCTGATTCTACAGCCAGTTCAGCCACCACCCACACTTTACTACGGCGAAATCGAGCCACAAACGCTAGACGATGCTTAGGGAAATTAAGGCTATTTTATAAAATTTTATAACTTCAAGCTTTACTTTGAAGATTTTCATTCATTTAATGATCAGCTTGCTTTCAACTCCAACCACAGGTTGAGTCTGTCTGTGCTTTCCATAATTGTTACAGTCACAATACAACTGTCCAACTGCAATTATTTAATTTACACAATTATTACAGTCTTTCCCCAGACCATTTTATCAGATGTAACAAAGTTTTACTAGAATAATATTATCATTACTTGTTAAATGCTTTCTTTAACGGAATAAGCCGAATTAATTGTGATTGTCGTTGCATTTAAAAGTCCATTCATCATTCTGAATTGTGTTTTATTAATGTTTGTCAGATATAGGACCTAATTTCCACACCTCGAAGTTGAATCACATATCTGTCGCCTAGCATCACGAATATGCTCCATTTAGTTATTTTCTAGATAGTTACAGCAAACAGTTCAACTGAACACCTAGAACATTATAACCACCTACTTAGTGAATGTCCATCTTTGGCACGGGTAACAGCGGTGATGTGCCGTGCTAAGGAAGAAATGAGGCCTTGGTAGGTCGTAGGAGGGCGTTGGACCAAATCTGCACACACACACACACACACACATACCACTTAATTCCCGCAAATTCCGGAGAGAGCGCGTTGAGCTCGAACGCCACTTCCAATCATGTTCCAAATGTATTCGATCGATTTCAAATCTGGTGGTTTTGGGTTCTAGCACATCATCTGAAGTTCTCCAGTATGTTGCTCGAACCAGTTGATCGCTTTCCTGGCCTTGTGACTTGACGCATTATCTTGCTGAAGAATGCTACTGCCATAGGGAACATGATCATCATGAAGGTATGTACGTGGTCTGCAACCTGTGTACGGTACTCCTTAACCATTATGGTGCCTTGCACGGGCTCCACTGGATCAATGGACACCCATGTGAATGTCCGCTAGAGCATAATGGAGTCGCCGTCAGCTTGTTTCTGTCCCGGAGTACAGATGTCAATGATTTCAAGGAGCTGTTCCCCTGGAAGACGACGAATTCACACCCTCCAATCGATGTGGCGAAGATTCATTACCATGCAACGCTCTGCCACTGCGCCAACGACCAGTGCCGACGGTCATCTACCCATTTCAGTAGTTCTAATGGCTCAGAGCACTATGGGACTTAACATCTGTGGTCGTCAGTCCCCTAGAACTTGGTTGAACCTAACTAACCTAAGGACATGACGCACATCCATGCCCGAGGCAGGATTCGAACCTGCGACCGTAGTGGTCGCGCGGTTCCAGACTGAAGCGCCTATAACCGCTCGGCCACACCGGCCGGCATTTCAGTAGTCGTTGCCGACGTCGTTAACATTGGTACATGCATGGATCGTCGACCGTGGAGCCCATTGTTATGAATGTTAGGTACACTGTGTGCTCCGCCCGGCATTAGAGTCTGATTTTAGTTCCACCACAGTTCGCCGTCTGTCCTGTTTACCAGTATGTCCAGCCCACGGTACCTATAATAAGGGGTGGCTGCCCAACCCCACAACATCTGGACGTGGTCTGACTTTGGTTTTGTCCCCGTTGAAGACACTCCTCACAGAACTTCTAGAAAGCCCAGCGAGTCGCGCAGTTTCCAGACTGCTCGTGGCTAGTCTCCGGACCATCACAATCTGCCTTCAGTCAAATTCAGATAGATTTCGGGCCTCCCCCATTCTGCACACGAACGGCACGCTCACTGATACTACATGCACCGTGCGTGTGTCTCACCAGCAGTCATCCCACGCCAGATGATGCTGCTATCGCCTGGACTCGTTTATAACGTTAGTAGGTCGGTGGTAATAATGTTCTGGCTGATCACTGTAATGTCTCCACACTCTACATCCAATTCCTGCAACAACGGCTGCATTGACAGCTACATGTGACCTCCAAAGATTTATTATTCATACTACCAATTTTATCATTTGCTTCTTGCCTGAAAATTTAGCGGAAAGTGCTCGTTGATGTACCGTACAATGATTTCAGTACTAATCGTCTGTCTATAGCTGCATCAAACCAGGACTGAAGACAACAGCAGCAGCATAATTGTTATATTTTGTTCTTTGATCGTCAACTAAATACTGACAGTTCTCTGTAAATCTTGGTAGTGTCTAAAACAGATTACTGGACTGCCTCTTTCCTTTCTTTTTCTTTTTCTTTTTGCAAACAGCCACTGGACATGCGAATTTCTTTTAAGCCCCAAACAAAGAGCGAAGGCTAAAGAGTGGTTAGGACCACGATTATCCCTACTGAAGAAAGTCTTGCCGACCGACAAATGCCACACCGCACTGCTAAATAAAATACCGCGCTGTACCGGGTACTTCCAAGAAGGCCGAGAAAAGCCGAGACCTAACGAGTAGTGCCGAGATAGCACGAGCCTCGGACTGCACATATGCAGCACACTGTGCACTCGAGCAGTTTCGCACTCCGCAGCCGAACTTTTACTAAAAGATCTCACTTCAGATTTCCACTGAAACAAATGGAATTTGTGTTCTTCCAAACGACTTTTCCGACGAGTCAGCTTTGTTGCGTAAACAACGCTTACAGATAGCTAATGTATCAACGCTGTGCTACGCGACCTCTTTACGCAGAGAATGTGTGCGCCCTCTAATCTGCAATGTCCGCCTTGAAAACCGGTGAGTGACTGAGCAAGTTCCTAAGCCCATGCACTGTAACAAACTGCGTACCTCTTCTAAAATTTCCACACAGGATCAAAAGTCATATTGTGATTCTTGAGTTTCTCCCGGCGTATTTGATAATCAAAATATCCACGGGTGTACTGCCGGTCTATAGTGTCCAACGGGCACAATATTTCGGCGATCAAACATGTCGCCATCATCAGGTGAACTGACGGAGAATACCACGAACAAACGGAGGGAGTCGCCATGGGTAGCCCACTCTCACCGGTGGTAGCGAATTTGTACATGGAGAACTTCGAGGAGGAAGCCCTGTCGTCATCCGAATGGGAACCTACTTGCTTTTTCCGTTACGAGGACGACACGTTCGTCATCTGGCCACATGGTATGGATAAACTCCTTGACTTCCTTACACATCTAAACTCCATACACCCCAACATCAAATTCACTATGGAGACTGAAACGGAGGGTAAATTACCTTTCCTTGACGTCTTGGTCAGGAGAAGGGCTGACGGCACCCTAGGTCATGGGGTGTATCTAAAGACAACACACACTGATCTGTATTTGCACGCAGACAGCTGCCACCACCCTTCACAGAGGAATGTGGTACTTAAAACTCTAGTACATAGGGCGCGCACTATCTCTGACACAGAGAGTCTACCCCAGGAATTGAAACATCTGAGAACTGTATTTCGAAAAAATGGGTACTCAGAGTGGCAGATCCAACGTGCTCTCCGCCCAACCACTGCAGCACAACCTGTTGAGATGGATGAAGTCACGAGGCAGGAGGTAGGCACTGCATTTATTCCATACACAGGCGCACTCTCGGGGAAAATCGCCCGCATTCTGAAGAAACACCGGGTCGGAACTGTGTTTTGTACTCCGAATAAAACTCGTGCACTGATGGGAGCGCCAAAGATGACCTCGGTTTGAGGAAGGCCGGCGTGTACCAGATTACGTGTCAATGTGGCAAGTCGTATATTGGTCAGACGATGCGTACCGTCGAGGATCGATGCCGTGAACACCAGAGGCACACTCGACTGATGTATCGGAGCAAGTCGGCGGTCGCTGAACATTGTTTGTCGGAAAATCACGCTATGGAGTATGACCGCACGATGATTCTGGTACAGACGTCGAGATACTGGGACAGCGTTGTTAGAGAGGTCATCGAAATTCGCACCAATGACGACCTCATACACCGTGACTGTGGCTATAATCTTAGCAAGGCTTGTGAACCAGCGATTGAGTAAATCAAGAGTAAATCGAGCAAATGCATAGTTGTGACGACCACGGCGGACAGAGCCATCACACCGACGTCATCTCAGACGCCGTCGCAATCTGTTCCACCGCGCTACCGTGGCGCGGGGCGCGGACGGCGGAGGGAGCGCGCCGCGGGCGGAGGGTATTTAAATCGGCCGCCGCCGCGACCGAACCCAGTTCCCCCTGAGCAGCCATAGCGTACGGATCTCCGTGCCGGCACGTTCACAGGAGCTCAGTTCGTCAGTTCACCTGATGATGGCGACATGTTTGATCGCCGAAATATTGTGCCCGTTGGACACTATAGACCGGCAGTACACCCGTGGATATTTTGAAAAGTCATATTGATCACTGACGATCACTGACCATCCACTTCGGAAATACAGTCTGAACACCACGTCTGCCACAGTGGGCTCACAAATTGCCTTCTACATACCGCCAGTACTGTAGTCCAACTTTGGGATCTCCAAACAGTTCCACGATACTGTTTAGAATTAAGCCCTTTCACCCAATCAGAATCTTGAGCAGAATGTAGGCAATTACACTGGATACTTCCTACTATCCCTAGTTGCGGTTCTGTACAATGCATGGACTTTCAGGAGATTGTTTCAACGGGTTCTGGAAGACATCTACTGTGATGAAGTCTCAGAGGCTCTTAAGTGGGCGTGATAGGCCCAGCCCCGAGCCACTTGATACCATTAAAGTGCGGTCACACCTGCACAACTTCCCCTGTACACCAGGTGCGTGCGGCCATTGTACGAAGAGGCAAGGGAGCGCAACGGTGCAGTGTCACGCATGTCACTGATATGAGCACACGAGCCAATGTGCGCAGGCGCTGGAGTCTCCTCGACGCAGACGCACAGTCACACGCTACAATGGTGCGTATGTTCACCGTCCTGTTCGTTTGGTCCCTTTCCTTTACTTCATTTCGCTGTTAACGACGAACACACAGAATTTCAAGACTGTTTACGAGCATTTTCGTATGAGTGGCGGTTCATAATGACAGTGTGAAATGTAATTACTGCCTCCAGTTCCTCACAAGTAAGAGAAATATGGAAGCAACAAAGGCAAACCGAGCAAAACAAAATGCTTCCGCCGGCCGGGGTGGCCGAGTGGTTCTACGCGCTACAGTCTGGAAGCGCGCGGCCGCTACGATCGCAGGTTCGTATCCTGCCTTGGGCAAGGATGTGTGTGATGTTCTTAAGTTAGCTGGATTTAAGTAGTTCTAAGTTCTAGGTGACCGATGACCTCAGAAGTTAAGTCCCATAGCGCTCAGAGCCATTTGAACCATTTGAGCCAAAAAAGCTTCCGTTTGTGCATCCGATGAATATATGTTAAAGAATAAGAGTAGTTTTGGGGTCCTTGGTGTGCTGAATCCGGCCTCGTTTCTTTACGAGCCGCAAGATCATTCCTGTAATTAAAACAGCTGTTTCCATCGTTACATGGGTACTAAAGAACCATGTGTGATTCTGCAGTGCGGGAAATTCCACCTCATTTCAGAATCTCGTGCGACGTCCAACCACTCTTCTTTAGAATTTATAGGCTGAAGGCAAACAAAGGAGAAAATTCTAATTAAATTCTTTGTACAAAATGAGGCTCTCCAGAATGACCAGCCACACACACACACACACACACACACACACACACACACACACACACACACACACAAGCACACCAACGCTGAAAGAATCCGAATGAGTATTACGCAACGGAAAATGTGTTGTTGTCTCAGTGCTTGCATTTCTTTTGCTTCGAAGTACTGCTTGCTGAAAAATAAACACATGTTCGCGTGTTCCCGATATTCTTAAGTTACTAAGTGCGTACGTTAAGCGTGAAGTACGTGTTTCGTTTTCCAGAGAAAGAAACGTTTAGGGGTCATCAGTCTAGCTTAATGCAGTTTTTCAGGGAAGGATAGAAAAAATCCGAAAATAAGTTACGTTTCGATGCAGTAGTTACCTTGAGCTGTAACTTAAAACGGGTGTAATTATCCCCGCCAGCAAAAATTGGAAGTGTCAGAGCTAATCTTGTCGCCAATAGCGTCTCTGTATTTTCTATTTTTCGCTGTCAGTGGCCTAACAGGTTGAAGTTTTACTTCGAAATCACGAGAACAATTGTTAAACAGAATACACCCTACAATCTGTACACCTTCCACCTTGCTGAAAAATGCGTCACGCAAAATGTATTAATTACTCAGTTTTGGCTTTTTTCTAACGTTTTCATCGCTGCCTCAAAATATACCTGCTGTAGCGACAGTTGCTGCTAGCAAATCAGATATCTTTATCACCGAAACAGCGTGTGTGGTTCTACTTGGGTGTGTGCATAGACACATATGGAGAAGGGGGAATGCACGTACACGCATGTCTCCTGTCGGGTGTGAGGCAAACATAGGCGCAGCGTGACTAGGAGCAATACGTACAAGTGTAAATCCATCTGTAGGAAATACCAGCCCATTCATTCTAGGTAGGGTAAGAACTCTCTTCCCCATACCCCATATACAATCCCTAGCAGACACAGTAGCCACAGGAGAGGCACACAGGAGTGGCCATAATTCGTTAGTTATCATGAACAGACAGCGTTGTTCTTGCTAGTGAGGGAACCTTAATAGTCAATTAACGCTAGTGCTCATACTTTTCCCTCTTTCCCAAGTCATACTAAACTTTTGGTTGCTAATGTATACTGGTATGAAATTGATGCACTTGTGCCTTAATGGCGCAGGGTCGGCATTGTTACAACGGATTTGGCAAGGAGGGGGGTGGCTGGATAGGGGGTGGATGGATGGAGGGGGGGTGGCTGGATGTTCTTCCTGCCACCACCCAGAACCTTTTGGTTGCTAATGTATACTGGTATGCAATTGATTCGCTTGTGCCTTAATCCCGCAGGGTCGGCATTGTTGCGATTGGTGGAGAGGGGTGGCTGGATAGGGGGTGCATGGATGGAGGGGGGTGGCTGGATGCTCTTCCTGCCACCACCCAGAACCTTTTGGTTGCTAATGTATACTGGTATGCAATTGATTCGCTTGTGCCTTAATCCCGCAGGGTCGGCATTGTTGCGATTGGTGGAGAGGGGTGGCTGGATAGGGGGTGCATGGATGGAGGGGGGTGGCTGGATGCTCTTCCTGCCACCACCCAGAACCTTTTGGTTGCTAATGTATACTGGTATGCAATTGATTCGCTCGTGCCTTAATTCCACAGGGTTGGCATTGTTGCGATTGGTGGAGGGGGTGGCTCAATGGGGGGTGGACGGATGGAGGGGGTGGCTGGACGCTCTTCCTGCCACCACCCAGAACCTTTTGGTTGCTAATGTATACTGGTCAGCATTGTTGCAACGGATTTGGCAAGATTGATGGAGGGGGTGACTGGCTGCTCTTCCTGCCATCACCCTGAACCCCCACTTCTCCTCCTATGTACCCAAGGTGTCTGCATCTAGTGTAAATGATGATATAGAGTGAAGGTGTTTCAAATGCCTGCGAGTTGTGTAACTGAGTTGGGAGGGGGTGGGACCAATCCGGTATTAACCAAGTGGGATGTGAAAAACCGCTTAAAAACCACATCCAGGGTGGCTGACGCACCGGCCCTCATCCTTAATCCACTGGACGGAATCGATACGGGACCGGCGCGCCTACCCGAGTCCAGGAAGCAGCGCATTAGCGCTCTCGGCTATCCTGAAGGGTCGCTGGTATGCAATTATTGAGGACGAAAGTATCTATCGCATGATGCGTTGTTGTCATATTACATAGCTCGACGGAACTTGAACCATACATAGAAAGAACTACAGTACAATAGAGTAAAATACAGAATTTAGTGAAATAAATACCCAATGAGACGAACAGATATGTCGTTTTCACTCAAAGACAATAATTACCATGGTTTATGATGGCCCTCTCGACATTATAAAAGACATGACATTGTTCACAATAGGGTTGCGATCACCACAGACAGCAATGCAAGCTATGCAACGTACTACCATGCTGGTTGGTACGGATTTCGTGAGACAGGGCGTTTCATTTCTCGGCCAGAGTGGTTGAAGACTGCTGAATAGTGGTTGGCTGGCTGGCTCTGAGCACTATGGGACTCAACTTCTGAGGTCATTAGTCCCCTAGAACTTAGAACTAGTTAAACCCCACTAACCTAAGGACATCACACACATCAATGCCCGAGGCAGGATTCGAACCTGCGACCGTAGCGGTCTCGCGGTTCCAGACTGCAGCACCTAGAACCGCACGGCCACTACGGCCGGCGGTTGGTTGGCGCACATGGTCGTGTTGCAATACGACTCCCCAACGTATTCCGCAAGTGTTCTATGCTATTTAAGTCGGGGAAGCAGACAGAACAGTCCTAAACTACTAGCGGTATTTTCAATAGCTGAATAAAGAAAATAAATGGCTCTGAGCACTGTGCGACTTCACTTCTGAGGTCATCAGTCTCCTAGATCTTGGAACTAATTAAAAGTAACTAACCTAAGGACGTCACACATGTCCATGCCCGAGGCAGGACTCGAATCTGCGACCGTAGCGGTCGTGCGGTTCCAGACTGTAGGGCCTAGAACCGCTTGGCCTCGTCGGAAGACGTCTATTTTATCAATGCGCTTTGCTGACTGTGGTGTGGCACCACGATATCTGGGCGATAGCATACTAACTGCTCAATGATTGACACACACACACACAAACACACACACACACACACACACACACACACACACACACACACACAGTCTTTTTCCCGTTCGTTCAACTGCCTAGTCTTGCGGGGTCAGTCCATTGGTGCTCTAGTCACGCTGATCTCACGCCACATGTAGTCCAACTTCTGCACAATACTGCGAGACGTCTGCCAACATACTGCCACACTTTCTTTCATTTCCAACGAATAATTAATATTTTATGTTACTTGATCCAGCTAGTCCTTGCGTTTTACAGAGCAGCGTGAATACGTGATTCTGGACTTGATCGTAGCGAATGGACATCTGAGAGCCCGAGACGCCTCTGTTGGGCTGAAGAGAGTAAACTGCCGATGACGGTCTTCCTGAGCAGACGCAGGGGTCAGCGTCAGCTTCTTCCACTTCCTTACCCTGAAACGCTAATTGACAAATTGGCTGGCCTCAGTGGCGCTTGGTAATTACAGAGAATAGCCGTCCCGAGGCAACTGGCGCCAGTCGAGGCGGCTAAGTTGCGACACGGCAGCCGAGCGTCCGGCAATGCGCCAGTTATGCAAATGTCCTTATCAGCAGGCGTGTCCGCCGCCTTGTGGCCGTTTGTTCCTCGCCCGCGGCTGCGACCTCCCGCTTTATTGACCTCTGAGCATTCAGGCCCATCCAGGCTACCGGAGGCCAATTTCCCGGACTCTGTTCTAACAGGGGTCGTCTCTCGTTATACACAGCCACGCATTTCGCCGCATCGTTAGCTACTGAATAGCGACCGTCCATAGTGCTTGTTAACTCTTCTAATAACGAAATGTGGAACTTTCTTTCGGCATTGCCACCGTTTCGATATTAGAATATTTCCTTGACATTTACATCTAGAAGACACTGGTTCCTGTACCACAATAGAAAAGACACGAATCCCAACTTTTAGTGGCTGACTTTCTCAACATCATTATTTTTTTAAAAAAAGACGTAACTATCGCCTTTCATTGTAAGACTGTTTATTCATAAAATCGACTACTGCGGCATCGGCCGCATAGCCATTATAAAGGGGAATACTACACAATTTACACTGTACTTTACTCGATAAAGACCACACGGTCAATATTGTAATAGTGGATTAGATGAGTAAATAGTTTTACAGTAAAAGAGGACCATGAAGCCCTCGAAAAAAAATCATAAATATTAATTGAACGAAATGGAAAGCACCAGAAAGTAGAATATGTAAACGACGTGAAACAGTTCCTGACAAGAAACTTCCTTGCAGATTAAAACTGTCTGCCTGACCGTGATTCGAACTCGGGACCTTTACATTTCGCGGGCAAGTGCTCTATAAACTGAGCTACCCAAGCACGACTCACGCTCCGGCCTCACACCTTTAATTCCGGCAGTACCTCGTCTCCTACCTTCCAAACTTGACAGAAGCTCTCCTGCGACACTTGCTGAACTAGCACTCCTGAAAGAAAGGATATTGCGGAGACATGGCTTAGCCATAGTCTTAACAGTTTTAATCTGCCAGGAACTTTCATATCAGCGGACACTCCGCTGTGGAGTGAAAATTTCATTCTAGAAACATCCACCAGGCTGTGGGTAAGCCATGTCTCCACAGTATCCTTTCTTTCAGGAGTGCTAGTTCTGCAAGTTTCGCAGGAGAGCTTCTGTGAAGTTTGGAAGGTAGGAGACGAGGTACTGGCGGAATTAAAGCTGTGACGACGGGGCGTGTGTCGTGCTTGGGTAGCTCAGTTAGTACAACACTTGCTCGCGAAAGGCAAAGGTCCCGAGTTCCAGTCTCGGCCCAGAAAAGAGTTTTAATCTGCCAGGAAGTTTCATATCAGCGCACACTCCGCTGTAGAGTGAAAAGCCGCGCGGGATTACCCAGAGGTCTAAGGATTTTGCGGCTGGTCCCGGCGGAGGTTCGAGTCCTCCCTCGGTCATGGGTGTGTGTGTTTGTCCTTAGGATAATTTAGGTTAAGTAGTGTGTAAGCTGAAAGACTGATGACCTTAGCAGTTAAGTCCCATAAGATTTCACACACATTTGAACATTTTAAAGGGAAAATTTCATTCTAGTTCCAGACAACTCGGTATGCATGCGACATGCACTAACTAATATCAGAACCGGGGAAAAAAATAAACCACCCTTTTACAGTTTTCCAAATCGCTCAAGATGAGTTATTGCAATAGCGCATATGTAGTAAGTGAAATGATTACGTTTTCAGATCAACAAAACAAGCCGTTCTGAGTTATCAAGTAAGAACCCATGCTGAAACACCCATATCATTTCGTGGTGTAGCCCCCACGAGCAAAGACCGGCGCTGGTTCTGCCATCCAGTCGATCCTACAAATGGCGAATACGTCCTGGGATACGTTATGCCACACCTGCTCGACATGTTCACGCAATCCGTAAAAGCTGCTGGTTGACGAGTGGCACGTGTCACTTCTTGTCCCATCGTATCAAATACGTCCTACATTGGAGACAAATTTGGGGATCGTGCTGGCCTGGGAAGGTGCTGCACATCTTGCGGAGCGCGCTGAGTTTAACGGGCATCTTGTGGGCGAGCATTATCCTTGTTGCAAGAACGGCGAAAGAACGGATCTATGAACATTCTGCACGTACCGAACGCTGGCTAGCGTTCCCTCTAGAAAAACAAAAGGTGGACGAGATTTATAGCCTGTCGTGGGACCAGTGTGCTTTGGACGAATGAACTCTACGAGACAGCTCTCAGCACGTCTACGTCGTAGACGCAAAGGACCCTCTCTTGTGTGCATGCAAAATCCGTTTTCATCACCGAAGACCACGGCGCGCCATTCCATCTCCCAAGTGACTCTTTGTTGGCACCAAGCGAGCAGTGCGCGTCGATACCGTGGAGTGAGTAGAAGAAGAGCTACAGGTGTGCGTGACCGCAGCCCAGTTGCTAATAACCGGTTCCCAACAGTTCGTGTTGGCGCGTCTGGGCCCAGAAGCCCTCTCGTCTGTGCTGTGGTACCTGTACGAACTGCCACAGCTGCCCTTACAATACGACAATAATGGCGAGCGTCTGTACGGTGTGGATGTCCAGAGCCTCATCTAGGGATGTTAGAATGTTCACGTGACCACTGACACCAACGTCACTGCACAGCTGACGCACCACGTCCAACTTGTGTTGCAGTTCTCCGAAAGGACCATCCTGCACATCAGAGGACAACAATTTGACCCCTTTCAAACTCGTTCAGTTGGCTATAGAAAGAACGAGTGCGTCCCTGTAGCACAGTTGCTTTCTTGCGTCACGCGCCTGCTCCACATTAAATCATCTGGCTGTGAGAATTCTTTCTTAAGAGTAGACACGGATGGCGCTCTGGTCCCCATTCCACAACAGCATCTTTTGGCATCTATTATCCCCCAAGTGTCATATGCTGTCAACTTCGTCTTGCCAGTTCTACTAATTTTTTGCGGCAATGTATTTTCCAAACCACCGTGCATATAAACGAGATTCTTCCATGGTTCATACCTTGATTTCTCTTGCTGCTAGAATCGTAGTATCAAGTGTTTTGGATTTACCTAGGGCTGGAGGCCATTTGTGCAGAAGGATCGTATTACTGTCACTATAATATAGTACAGGGTCAAACTATCACTATTATGTGCTTCCATCTTTGGCAGATAGAGCAAATTGGTTAGTTCATTTTGCGTTTCATATGGTCTATGGCGGGCCTTAAAGACCTTATCGAGGTACCATTAGTTCATGGGTGGTTCCTTATCCACTCCAAAAGAGGTTTTTTTACTATTTTTTCTACCAAAACGAAGCCGGCAATCCTAAGACGGCTATGCACAGCAAATGGCGAACATTTTTATGATGTATCCCAAAGATATCGATCCTGAACAGTCACTAAAATTTTCCTGATATCTTCATCCGTTTACGAGGTGCAGAGGTTCAAAGTTACCCTGTTTATTCGTAAAATACGCAAGGGTGTACCCGTGGTCTAGGGGCGCCGGCACGGTAGCTCAGCGTGTTCGGTCAGAGGATTAGCTGCCCTCTGTAATAAAAAAAACTGAGTGAATGGATCAATAACGAACTTCAACGGGCGTGAGGGGACGTCAGCCACGAACAATTGCACCGAACTATAACGAACAAAACGAGATTAAAAAAAAAAAGGTAGCGTCTTTGATTCATAATCAAAACATCTTCGGTCCCGGGTTCGATCCCAGTCACTTCCTAAATTTCGATAAATAATCAGCATTGGCTGCCGAAGACTTCCGGCATAAGAAGTCAGCCTAATTCTGCCAACGGCCTTGTCAAAGAGGGCGGAGGAGCGGATAGAGACTCAGGGCATTCTCTTGTCCTAGGGGTGGGAAATTGCCCCTAAAGGCGGAAGAATCAGCAATGATCAACGGCATGAGGATGCAGAAGGCAATGGAAACCACTGCATTAAAGATACGTAACGTGTATCCACAGGACATGTGGCCTGTAATTGAAGAAGGGTCATGATGATCTCTCCATTGGCAAAAGATTCCGGAATAGTCCCCCATTCGGATCTCCGGGAGGTGACTGCCAAGTGGGAGGTTACCATGAGAAAAAGATTGAATAATCAACGAAAGCATAATGTTCTACGAATCGGGGCGTGGAATGTCAGAAGCTTGAACGTGGTAGGGAAACTAGAAAATCTGAAAAGGGAAATGCAAAGGCTCAATCTATATATAATAGTGGTCAGTGAAGTGAAGTGGAAGGAAGACAAGGATTTCTGGTCAGATGAGTATCGGGTAATATCAACAGCAGCAGAAAATGGTATAACAGGTGTAGGATTCGTTATGAATAGGAAGGTAGGGCAGAGGGTGTGTTACTGTTAACAGTTCAGTGACCGGGTTGTTCTAATCAGGATCGACAGCAGACCAACACCGACAACGATAGTTCAGCAATACATGCCGACATCGCAAGCTGAAGATGAACAGATAGAGAAAGTGTATGATGCTATTGAAAGGGTAATGCAGTATTTAAAGGGGGACGAAAATCTAATACTCATGGGCGACTGGAGTGCAGTTGTAGGGGAAGGAGTAGAAGAAAAGGTTACAGGAAGATATGGGCTTGGGACAAGGAATGAAAGAGGAGAAAGACTAACTGAGTTCTGTAACAAGTTTCACCTAGTAATAGCGAATACCCTGTTCAAGAATCACAAGAGGAAGAGGTATACTTGGAAAAGGCCGGGAGATACGGGAAGATTTCAATTAGATTACATCATGGTCAGACAAAGATTCCGAAATCAGATACTGCATTGTAAGGCGTACCCAGGAGCAGATATAGACTCAGATCACAATGTAGTAGTGCTGAAGATTAGGCTGAAGTTTAAGACATTACTCAGGAAGAATCAATATGCCAAGAAGTGTCATACGGAACTACTAAGGAATGACGCGATACGCTCGAATTCTCTTAGATACAGCAGGCAGTACAAATGAAGAGGAAAGGATACCTCTAAAAAAGGCAATCACAGGAGTTGGAAAGAAAAACTTATGCACAAATAAAGTAACTGCGAAGGAACCATGGATAACAGGGAAATATTTCAGCTGATCGAAGAAAGAATAAAGTACAAAAATATTCAGAGAAATCCAGGAATACAGAAATACAAGTAGCTGAGAAATGAAATAAAAAGGATGTCCATAAATTTAGATAAAATAGTCTGGGGAGAACAGCGACCTGATGCTGTATTTAAGTTGGAACGAAAAGTCAACATGGCAATGATATTATTTAGTAATTGCTTTCGGCTTATGTGAAAGCCATCTTCAGAAGTTTTGGCCGACAATGGCTGGTGCTTGCGGCACCTCGGTTGTCTCGTGATACAACAATCGTACACTCATAAACAGGATGTTCAGGGAAGAAAAGACGAAATGGCTCAATGAAAAATATGAATAAATGGCTGTCGGAAGGGCTGACTCAGCATACAGGGAAGTCAAAACAACATTCGGTGAAATTAAAAGGAAGGGTGGTAACATCAAGAGCGCAACTGGAATTCCACTGTTTTAAGAAGAAACAGGAGTCGATTTAGAAGAGATAAGGGATCTAGTATTAGAAAAAGAATTTGAGAGAGCCTTGGAGAACTTAAGATCAAATAAGGCAGAAGGGATAAGTAACATTCCATTAGCACTTCTAAAATAATTGGGGAAGTGGCAACAAAACGACTTACCACAACGGTGTGTAGAATGTTTTAGTCTGGCGACATACCATATGACTTTCGGAAAAATATCATCCACACAGTTGCGAAGACTGCAGGAGCTGACAAGTGCGAGAATTACCGCACAGTGGACTTAATAGCTCATGCATCGAGGTTACTGACAAGAATAATATACATAACAATGGAAAAGAAAATAGAGGGTGTGTAATTGACGATTAGATTGGCTTTAGGAAAAGTAAAGGCATCAGAACTTGCGGTTGATAATGGAAGCAACACTAAAGAAAAATCAAGACACTTTCATAGGATTTGTGGACCTGGAAAAATCGTTAGAAAACGTCAAATGGTACAAGATGTTTGAAATTCTGAGATGTATAGGGGTAAGCTACAGGGAGAGATGGGTAACATACAGTATGTACAAGAGCCAATCGGGAAACAAGAGTGGACGGCCATGAACGAACTGTTCGGATTGAAAAGGGTGTAAGACAGAGATGAAGCCTTTTACCACTCCTCTTCAACCTGCATATAGAAGAAGCAATGATGGATATGAAAGAATGGCTCAGGAGTGGAATGAAAATTCACAGTGAAAGTATATCTACGATACGATTCGCTGATGACATTTCCATCCTGAGTGAAAGTGAAGAAGAATTACACGATCTGCCCAATGGAATGAACACTATAATGAGTACAGAATGTGGATTGAGAGTAAGACGAAAGTAATGAGAGGTAGCAGATATGAGAAATGCGAAAATCTTTACATCAGGAGTGACGCTCACGAAGTATATGAAGTTAAGAAATTCCACTACGTATGCAGCAAAATAACCAATGACGAAATAGCAAGGAGGACATTAAAAGCAAACTAGCACTTGCAAAAAAAGGCATTCCTGGGCCAGAGAAGTCTACGAGTAACAAACATAGGCCTTAATTTGAGAAAGAAATTTCTGATAATGTGTGTTTGGAGCAGCAGTGTGGTAGTGAAATTTGTACTGTGGGAAAACCGGAATAGAAGAGAATCGAAGTAACTGAGATGTGGTGCTACAGACGAATGTCGAAAATTAGGTCGACTAATAAGGTAGTGAATGAAGAGGCTCTGCGCATAATCGGAGAGGAAACGAATGTATGGAAAACACTGACAAGGAGAAGGGGCAGGATGAGAGGACATTTGTTAAGACATGAGGAAATGACTTCCATGGTATTAGAAGGAGCAGTAGAGGGCAAAAACTGTAGAGGAAGGCTGAGATTACAATACATCCAACAGGTAATTGAGGGCGTAGGATGCACGTGCTTCTCTGCGATGAAGAGATTGGCACAGGAGAGGAATTCGTGGCGGGACGCATTAAACCAGACAAAAGACTCATGACTCAAGAAGAAAAAAGAGCATTTTTCCACTAGTACTTCATGTTTAAAGGAAAACCTACAAAATCTTCCAGGTGGTTTGACCAAGTCATTTTCCTCTTCCGCTGCTTCTTGTACTGAAAGTTTCTACCCAATAGCTGCCATTTTACTCTCTGCTTTTTTTCTTTCTTATTTAAAGGGCATAGGAATGTTAATGGGTTACGGCCCTGACGTTCTTGTTTCCTGGCAGACGCTGCTGCCTAAAGGGGAAGACTCTCGAATAAGCAAGAAACGTGTGTTTATTTTGTTGTAGAGAGGGGCAGTATGCAACAGCGCTCAACTCTCAAGTGAGATATTCACAGAGCAGTTGAGAAAGAGCAGGTGAAAAGTAAAGACGAAAAATTCCTGGATAACAACCTAGTAGACTTCACTGCATGGTTTAATTCCCAAAGGTCGGGCATATTATAGTATTTGAGAGTTGTGGCATCGCGTTTTAGTACCTGAATAGTGTAAATTCGCGTTGTCGTCGGTCATCTGTTTTTGTTTTGAACGGTCAGTGAAGGTCGGCCAGAGCCAGTGAGGTCTCTGCCGCCGTTGGATAAGCAGCTGCGAGCAGCAAGTCTCACTCTTAGCTCCCTTATTTGTTTTACAGTTTAATTCTTAATTTCTTTGCTTGTATTTGGTCATTTGCATAGTTTAATTCACAAATTTCGGGCGTATTGGGGTATTTGAGAGTTGTAGCATCGAGTTTTAGTGCCCATATAGTGTAAATTCGCGTAGTCGTGATTCATCTGTTTGTTTTGAATGGCTTGTGAGATAAAAGAGAGGGGAAAAAAATTGTTAGCGATGCATAGGTACTGCGCCTGTTGTCTAAGGATCCAGGAGGAATTGGCCACCGTCGGTAAACAGCTGGAACCTGTGTTTGCCGTGATCGACAGGCTGTTGTCCTGCGCCGCGGTGATGGTTCAAATGGCTCTGAGCACTATGGGACTTAACATCTGAGGTCGTAAGTCCCCTAGAACTTAGAACTGCTTAAACCTAACTAACCTAAGGACATCACACACTGAAATGCCCGCGGCAGGATTCGAACCTGCGACCGTAGGAGTCGCGCGGTTCCAGACTGAAGCACCGAGAACCGCTCGGCCACCGCTGCCGGCTGGGCCGCGGTGAGATTGGGACACCCGAGGCCAGCACTTTGGCGCCTCTGGAGCCTGTAGCATCGCCTGGGGTGTTTGATGCCACTGCGTCCTCGGATTCGGATGTTGCTGTCGGTAGACACTTGCCTGACGGTGACTGGCGAACTGTGGCTGGGTCGCGAATCCCTGGACGGAACACGAAAGTTAGTGCTGGCCACAAGGATGTACCCTTGCGTCTCCGTAACAGGTTTGAGGCGCTGCCCACTGCTGAAAGTACTTCTGAGCCAGCAAGGGCGGCCTCAGCTGTTGCGGCAGTGGCCGGTCTTCCTGTGAGGTCCGGACAAGAGCAGAGGTTGGGATGGGAGCTCCAATGTTAGGCGGGTGGTGGAGCCCCTTAGGTATATGGCAGCTAAGGACGGGAAGAAAGTCATTGTGCACTCCTTGTGGATACCGGGTGGAGCCATCCAAGATGTGGCAAGGGTTCTTCCGGATGCCACGAAGGGTACAGGGTGCAGCCAGGGTGGTGGCTCATGTCGGCACTAATGACGTCTCGCTATGGATCAGAAGAGATTCTCTCGGGTTTCCGGCCCGTATCTGAGTTGGTGAAGGCTGCCAGTCTTGCTATCGAGATGAAAGCTGAGCTCACCATCTGCAGCATCGTCGACAGGACCGATCGCGGACTTTTGGTACAGAGCCGTGTGGAGGGTCTAAATCAGAATCTCAGACGGTTCTGCGGCCGTGTAGGCTGAAGATTCCTTGACTTGCGCCATAGGGTGGTGCGGTTTTGGGTTGCGCTAAATAGGTCCGGTGTCCACTAAAAACAGGAGACGTCTACACAGGTAACAGATGCTTTGTGGCGTGGACTGGGAGGTGTTTTAGAGTAGACAGTCTCGGGAAAGATCTGAAAGGGCTCCAGTCTCAAACGGTACAGGGCAAAGAAACGACGAGAATCGACCATGCAACAGTCGGTATTGTAGTTGTAAATTGTCGTACTTGTGTTGGAAAAGTACCAGAGCTTCAAGCGTTGATAGAAAGCACTGAAGCTGAAATCGTTCTAGAAAGCTGGCTAAAGCCGGAGATAAATTCTGCCGAAATTTTTACAGAGGGGCAAACCATGTTCAGAAAGGATAGATTAAATAAGCCCGGGTTCCCGGGTTCGATTCCCGGCGGGGTCAGGGATTTTCTCTGCCTCGTGATGGCTGGGTGTTGTGTGATGTCCTTAGGTTAGTTAGGTTTAAGTAGTTGTAAGTTCTAGACGACTGATGACCATAGATGTTAAGTCCTATAGTGGTCAGAGCTATTTTTTAGATTAAATAAAGTACGTGCTGGTGTGTTTGTGTCTGTTGGTAGTAGTTTATCTTGTACTGAAGTTGAAATAGATAGTACCTGCGAATTACTGTGGGTAGAGGTTATACTCAATAGCTGTACAAAAATAATAATTGGCTCCATCTACCGACCCCCTCCGACTCAGATAATATAATAACTGAACGTTTCAAAGAAAACTCTCATACAGTTATAATTGGTGGAGACTTCAATCTACTCTCGATTTGTTGGCAAAAATAAATGTTCAAAGCTGGTGGTAGACAGAAAACGTCTTCCGAATGTGTACAAAATGAATTACTTTGAACACTTAGTTCATGAGCCCACACGAATTGTATATGGATGCGAAAACACACTTGACATCTTAGACACAAATAGTCCTGATCTAATAGAGAGCGTCATGACGGCTACAGGGAGTAGTGAACACAAGGTCACTGTCGCGAGCTACAAAACCATATCAACCTAAACCACCAAAAATAAACGCAAAACGTATCTATTTAAAACAACAGATAAAAATTCACTTGATGCCTTCCTAAGACAGAGTCTCCAATTCTTCCAAGCTAATTTTACAAGTGTAGACCAGATATGTCTCGAATTCAAAGATATAGTATCGACAGAAATAGACAGATTCATAAGGCATAAGTTAATAAGAGACGGGATTGATCCACAATGGTACACAAAACACGTCAGAACACTGTTGCAGAAGCAACGAAAAAAGCATGCCAAATTCAGAAGAACGCAAAATCCCCAAGACTGGCTAAGTTTCAAGGAAGCTCTAAATTTAGTGCCGACGTCAATGCGAGATGCTTATAATAGTTTCCACAATGAAATATTGCCTCAAAATATGATAGAAAACCCAAAGAGGTTCTGGCCGTATGTAAAGTGCACCAGTGGCAAAAAACAGTCAATACCGTCACTGCGAAGGAAAAGTTACGGATGATGGTGCCACTAAAGCGGAGTTACTAAATACTGTTGTCAGTAATTCCTTCGCGAAAGAAGACGAAGTAAATATTCCAGAATTCGAAACCATAACAGCTGTTAGGATGAGTGACATAAAAGTAGACATATTAGGTGTCCTGAAGAGATCTTATTGGAAATGGTTCGTCCTTCCTTCTATTAACCGGTGGATGATACGCCGAAGTGCCGATGTGACGTAAGCGTAGACGATATCCAAGGAACGGCCATGATAATCCGAGTGATGCTTGCTAGAAGTCTCGTAGTCTTACTGAAAGGCATTGTCTTGTTCATGAAATCATTAGACAGACGAAGAACGAGCAGAATGTTGTAATGCAAGCCTTCAGTTGGTCATAGAGCCGTGGCCGTAATACGATTAATATCTGTGTCAGAGACAGTTGTTGTTAAAAGAGCTCCCTGAGCCGGCCGCGGTGGTCTCGCGGTTTTAGGCGCTAAGTCCGGAACCGTGCGACTGCTACGGTCGCAGGTTCGAATCCTGCCTCGGGCATGGATGTGTGTGATGTCCTTAGGTTAGTTAGGTTTAATTAATTCTAAGTTCTAGGCGACTGATGACCACAGATGTTAAGTCGCATAGTGCTCAGAGCCATTTTGAGCTCCCTGAAGGGCATCACTCTCTCTGGCACTGTGTCATTAACCATGTCTGTGTAATCAGTGGAACACATAAAGTGTGAAAATGAGTCCGTGACCGTACTGTGGCACTCTGTTTTAAAGGTCCGTCTTGATCACACCAACTGTGATACTTCACTGTCGCCGGTGTCGGCTACTGCCTTCTTCGTGTCTATTACAAACAAAAGTGGTGTAACATTCGGGAAACAGTGGTGTAACCAAACGTTGATGTGCATGTAAATTCGTAAGGGACCCAACTGCTGAGGTCGTAGCCCTGATAAATGCATACGGCCAAGACATACTGGCCTCACCCCAGGTCTTATGATCTAGGGTGCGATAAGCTATAGCTCTCGTTCACTTTTGATTTTTCAGGGCGGTACACTAACCAGTTCTCGGTGCGTGTTGAATGTTGTTAGTCCCATCTCACTGCCCTTCGTACAACAGGATGGTGTTGTTCCAACAGAATAATGCTCTCCACACACAACACGTCAACGTGTTTGCAAGACGTACATCCGCTTCCCTGGACAGAACGTTTTCCGGGATTTTCTCGAATGGGGCACGTGTGGCATATGATGGGACGAGAAGTGACTCGTCCCATTCATCAAGCAACAACTCTTTCATAACTACGTGAACAGGTCAAGCAGGTGCTGCATGACGAGGTACTTACATGGGTGTTTCAGCACGGGTCGCCACCTGGTACCTCAGGACAGCTTGTGCTGTTTATCCGTAAATTAATCATTTCATGTACTTCATATGCAGTGCGTTATTGAAATTGTGCCAAACATTTATTGCCTCTCCAATTACACTCAGCACTTCTTCAGTAGCTATTCGAGCTACTCACACAATCTTCAGCATTTTTCTGTACTATAACACATCAAAATTTTACTATTCTCTTGTTGTCAGAATTGTTTATCGTCCAGGATCCACTTTCGTATAGCGCTACACTCCATACAGATACCTTCGGAAGAGACTTCCTAACACTTAAATTTATATTCGATGTTAACAAATTTCTTCTCTCGATAACGTCTCTCTTGATATTGTCAGTCTTCATTTTATATCCTCCAGACCACCGCCATTGTTAGCTATTTTTCTGTCCATAGAGCAAAGCTCATTGAGCCGTGGCGCCATTAAGTTAGTTGACTGTTCTGTCTGGCGCCACTAGCTCAAGGGTGGTATCGACTATCCCTCTGGCGGCCCCGTTGCCAATATCCATGAGGAAGAGTTGGTATCTGTGGACTGTGTCCTTAGAAGCTCTTTGCTTGCCGATATACATACGGGTTCGGTGGCCCGAGTGAGGAGGCACCAAGTTTGGGGATTGGCGGTAGCGTCGCGACAAGAGGCGGTCACGAGATCCGAGCGGCCGCAGCCACGAGCTACGCAAGGAGGGCCTGCACAGAGCGAAGATACCGAAGTACTTCACCGGGGTCAGTATCGACTTCAATCAGCAGGCCGACATCCCGTCGGCTGGTTGGCAACTTTCGTTTCGGACGACCGTTCGTGGCCTGGCTGCCCACTTCTGCCTAGATGTCATCGGCACAACTCAGTAACCGCCGCTACACACCGTGGATCCATGGAGCCGCTTGCTGATAATGGGGAGTAACATACTGTAATTCTCGTGGTGATTGCTGTCATTGTCTACCCGACCTAATTATATTCTGGTTTGTACCCGACTCTCAGAGTTAAACTCGGTCGGCTCTTTGGTCGTAAAGATAGACTGTATTTGTTCTTATGTTATATCGCCCTTCCTTTCTAGTTTATACCCGATCATTAACGTTTTAATGAATCAGCTCCTGGTCGGAAACACAGTCGAATAATTGTACCAAGGCACAGGTTGCCCTTAAGCAGACAGGGGGGTTGGGGTTGGGTTGTTTGGGGGAAGGAACCAAACAACGAGGTCATCGGTCTCATCGGATTAGTGAAGGAAATCGGCCGTGCCCTTTCAAAGGAACCATTCTAGCATTTGACTGGTGCGATTTAGGTAAATCCTAAATCACGATGGCCAGACGCGTGATAGAACCCTCGTCCTCCCGAATGCGAGTCCAGTGTGCTGCCACTGCGCCACCTCACTCGGTAAGCAGACAGGGGTCTTGTGGTTAGATTTAGGCGTTAATTACTTCAATTTCTTGATTGTAATTGCATTTGAGATAATCTGAATTACCTGTTGTACTAAGCTTTTCCTTCCAGTCTTTGAAAGACCAGGTCATTATTGGTGTATTTGTAATTGGATCTTGTGGTTCCGCCAAGTGGGTTCTCTTGTAATAAGTGCTCATATGTAATGTTTTAAAACGTTCCTTCAGAGCGGCCTTCATAGCCGAAAAGTAATTTAACTTTTGACATATTAACAGCCAACTGTCATCAGGGCTTTAGTCAGAATAAGATTGTCGAAAGGGACGGGTTGGGACCCAATCGGACTTGAATGAAATGAAAAGATTGCTCGCTTTGAAGCAAGCGTTATCATTGTCATAATTTTTTCCTAATTTGTTTAAAGTTTAAGCATCGATGCGCATCTTAACCCAAAACCATTCGACAAACAGTGCCCAAATTAAAAAAAAAAAAAAGCGTTACGTCGCCTGAGTAATCGAAGCACTCTTTTCATCAACATTACTTATAAGTTTTCATGTGTTGCAGAATGGCTTTGAATAAGAAAAACTGTGCCCAGCGCGATATTAAACACCGCTGTTTCACCCGATAACGGGCGGGCTGCATGTCCGGGCCCTTGTAATTATTGTCATGTTCTTCTTGTTTTGATATCTCTTGTAAAAGCTTATTCATTTCCTTCATTTGTTAATTTGTAAAGAAAACAAATTTATGATTATATATTGTTAAATAAACAGCTTGTGTGAAAAGAAAGTTACAGTGATGGGTCCTCCCTTCCACGTCTTCCTTAATACCAGTAAACATCACATCTCATTCATCTATTGCTTTTTGTATCTCATTTCCTAATCTAACTCTGTATCACCTGATTTAATTCGACTATATTCCTTTGCCCATGTTTCACTTTTTTATGTTTACCTAATAACCTTTTCTTAAGGCACGATCCATTCCGCTCAACTTATCTTCCAAGTTGTTTGCCTCCTCTGATAGAATTACAGTGTCATCGGCAAACCTAAAAGTTTTGATGTTTTTCACTCCAAAATTTAATTTCTGTAGCATATTTCTTTTTACTTTCTTTTACTGCCCGCTCAGTGTACATTGGTGGTAGGATACAACTTGTTCTCACTCCACTCTCAACTCCCCCCTCGCTTCCCTTTTACGTCCTTCTATTCATAACAGCAGTGTGGTATCATTACAGTATGTATATAGCTTACTGATCCCCATGTTTTATTCCTGATGTCTTCAGAATTTCAGAGAATACATTGCAGTGAATACTGTCAAATGATTTCTCCGAGTTTACAAACGCTATAAAAGTAGGTTTCCCTTTCTTCAACCTTTGTTTTAAGAGAAGCCGTTTATACCATACATTGTTCTTTAATAAATACTGTGACAGCGCAATTAATCAACCCGGACCTACCATCCACCTAACGCTCCATAACTCTTCCAAGACAAGCCATAGGGTCAATATTGCCTCGCGTGTTCCTACATTTCTTCTTGACCCAAACACATATTGTCAATGGTCGGCTTGTATCAGTATTCCATTCATCTGTTAATGATTCGAATTAGTATTTTGCAGTTATGACCAATTAAAATAGTGCTTCTGTAATATTGACACCTGTCAGCACCTGCCTTCTTTGGAGGAGGAATCGTTACATTCTTCTTGAAGTCTGAGGGTTTTTCGCCTGTTTCATATATCTTGTATATAGGGTGAAACAATGTTGTCACGAGTGGCCCTCCCAAGCACCTCAAGAATTCAGAGGCAAATGGCCTACTCCACATGACTTGTTTCGACTGAAGTTTTTGGATGCTGTGTAAAATTCCATCGCAGTATCACAACCCCCATTTCATTTTCATCTATTTCCTATTTCCTTGCCGGCCGGGGTGGCCGGGCCGTTCTAGGCGCTACAGTCTGGAACCGCGCGACCGCTACGGTCGTAGGTTCGAATCTTGCCTCGGGCATGGATGCGTGTGATGTCATTAGGTTAGTTACGTTTAAGTAGTTGTAAGTTCTAGGGGACTGATGACCTTAGAAGTTAAGTCCCATTGTGCTCAGAGCCATTTAAACCATTTGAACCTATTTCCTTGCTATAAAAAGAAAATGCCTCTGAGCACTATGGGACTTAATATCTTAGGTCATCAGTCCCCTAGAATTTAGAACTACTTAAACCTAACTAACCTAAGGACATCACACAACACCCAGACATCACGAGGCAGAGAAAATCCCTGACCCCGCCGGGAATCGAACCCGGGAACCCGGGCGTGGGAAGCGAGAACGCTACCGCACGACCACGAGATGCGGGCCTTCCTTGCCATAACATTGTCTTTAATTTGTTTCTTTTGTAAGGAGCCTCTATGTTTCAGAGAAAGTGTATGTCTCCGTAAATTCCAAAATAATAGTTGACGGGGATATTTATTGAGACAATCCACACAGAAACGTTACACTTTCTGGACTGTTATTAACATAGATTATTGAGTTATTTTCCAGAGAGTTACAACAACAAGATACAGTTTTTTAAACAGAACATTAGTGTTTTTCTATCATATAGCTGATGTTCTTAAACTAGCTGTGTACAAAACAGTTGAAATCAAATTTGTATCACGCTTAGTTTGAGTGTTAGGGGTGGATGGAACACGCTAGGCGTAATATTTGGCTGTGGGCAGAGGGATGTTCTGTTGGCAGAATGTTGATTTAAGTGAGGTGCTCAAATGATTGCCCAAATTCCTGAAAGCACAATGCAGTGCGTCTACTAAACTACCCGCGGACAGGACGAGCGTTACCGGTGTCACGAAGTGACAAGCTTCCTCGAAGCGCCGTTTGAAGTCATGTTCGGTTGAACTGCCGATCGTCGTCTTACACCGGCGTATACACGGAAGATCGGACAACACAAACAAACGTGGTTCAGTGTGCCGCGGTTACTCGAATAAACATGAGATACACATCGAACGAGTACGTTTACATGTGGCCGATGCTCAGCGGATGCCGATACGGTGCCAGTGAAATAGCCATGGCGTATGCTGGGAGACATGCTGGTCGAAGAGCACCGGCGGCCGTTACTTACGTCATTATGTGCTGAACGACGACTTCGGGGAACAAGTGGTTTGAGAACGCGCGGCAGTAACAGACGAAGACCAGCAAGAAGTGATAAAATGGTGGTGTCTGTTTCAGCTGCAATACAGCACGATCTTCATGTCAAATTACAAGAGTTTCTGCAGTCACTGGCATCAATTGTACATCTGTTTGATGTATAGTACAGAGTCATAGATCTCGCCTGCATAACATGTCACTGATACAGAGGCTGCATGGAAACTATTTCAGTAATTGAGTTACTTTCTGCGAATGAGCCATGTATAACTTCACTATGGATGCCTTACAAAGTATTTTCTTTTGAAATGAAGCCACATTCGCAGATTATGGTGAACCGCCATAATATGCATTACTGGGCCCCTAAAAATCCTAATTGGTTACGTCCTGTCGATTGTCAAAGGACGTAGTCCATTAATGTGTGGTGTGGAATCCTTCGGGACGAAATCGTTTGACAACGCCACTTCTCAGGTACACTGACATGTAAGATGTACCGAGCTTTTATCGTATACAGTTTAGCTGCTCTCCTCCTAACTCTCCGTCTAAATATTAAAGGCCGTATGTGGTTGTAGTACGTTGGTCACTAAGTCCATTCTGCGGGTGATGTAGTGCAAGAATTGAGCAACAGATTCCCTGGAAAACCACTGTGGCGCCATTGTCATCAGAAACGGCCCATGGACCACCTGGATAAACACCAGAATATTTCTTTTTACGACAATATTTAAAGAAAAATGTTTGTCACTGAACTCACAACCCTTTATGGCATCAAACTGCACGTCGAGGAAACTTGTCGCTCCGTCATATTGGCGACGTTACATCTTGTTCGCAAGGTCGTTTAGAAGGCGTATTTCTTAGTACTTTCAGGAACAGGGGCACACATTTGGACATCTCACTTAAATCAACAATCCGCAACCAGAGCATCTATCTGCACAGAGCTAAGTATTATTTACAGCGTGTTCCATCCTCCCCTAATACATTGAAGGTTTCTAGTTCTCAAAGTAAACGAGACAAAAATGTGATGTAAATCGATATGTACACAGCTGGATCGAATACATCAGCTACATGATAGAAAAATTACTGTTCCATTTAAAAAGTTGTGTCTAGTTGCTGTAACTCTCTGGAAAATTACTCAGAAGACTATGCTCACAACAAATCAGAAATTGTAAGATTTCTTAGGTGGACCTATCTCAATAAATATTCCTGTCAGCCATTATTTTGTAAGTTACAGAGACATACACTTTATGTGGAACACCTTGTATAATTCACCTTTCAGGCTTCCCTACTTACCTTGGTACGGGTTTGCCATCTGAACTCATAATATTCACACATAATTAGGTAGAATTACGAAAAATTTTGTTACTACTGTTAGAGCCCGCAGTTTTAACCAATATTGTACTTATTATGGTCCATATGCCATGAAGATGACAAATAGGAACAACGTTGCAAGCGAATAATTTCTTTTACTTTTACGAACGCCCTATGCGCAAGACAGTGGCAGCTTGAATGCTTGTCTCCGCAGGAAGTTGTGGGAGGGGGTTGTCCTGGCAGCGGCAGGTATTTGGGGCGTTCCTCGCAGCCCTGGCAGTATGCCGCGTAGACACAGCGGCGCCTCTTGATGCTGTGTGTGTGGTGGACAAAGCCAGCGGCCTCCAGCTCTTGGCTGCACTCCAGAGGACAGATATCTGTCCAATTATCTAAACTCCACATCTCATTCCCGTATTCTTTAAGGCAAGCTCTTTCTGCTTCGTGCCGGGCAAAATACACACACGCACACACACACACACACACACACACACACACACACATGGAAGCAAATGTTACGTGGTTGGAGTTGGGTCGACTGCCTGAATTGCTTCCTCCCGATGACGCAACGAACTGACACCTTTTTCTAAAAAAACCTTATGCTTATCTGGAGCATCCCCCCGGATACAATAACTCAGATTGCAGCGCCAGTAAGACTACTAACGATGAAAGCACCCTGGTAAAATGAGATAAAGTTACTATAGCTGACATGTCCATTCCGAGAGATTTGGTAAGTGTATTAACGTTTAGAACAATTATCGTTTATTCTTCAGTCTCAGTAGCACATTTCTAATTAAGTGACGTGTTTCGATCACTCTGGTTCATCCGAAGATCTAAGTAGTTCCGACAGCATCCCGACTTGTCTAGTCGGAACCTCATATCAGAGTACTGTAGTGACAGTACTGTGATATGTTGCTGTTACAACTACTTAGATCTGAAGATGTTCCAGAGTGACCGAAACGTGTCACGTAATTAAAAAATAGGCAAGTGAGACTGAAGAATGAATGAGAATTGTTTTGGATTTACCTTGGTAAAATGGGCTTTCTTTGGCAATGCGTTGTGTTAATTTCTTAAAAACAGCTATAGAGAGCGGCTCCAGTCTTAATGAGACAAGACTAACTTCTGAACAGGTAACTCCCTCACTCTTGTTGTTTAATAAATTGCCGGACACTCCAAGGATTTGTAAAATGTCTTATTATTAAGTTACGGCATTTACACAGGTGCACATATAATGAACAGAGTGGCGCAAAAATCTGGATGCTGTGAGCGAGAAGATTAGCACCTGTATGATCATACGATTTGATTATTAGTAAACGAGCATTTAATTCCTTCCTTAATTTTTTTTATTAAAACTACAGGAAACATGATAAAGCGCTCTCTCTCTCTCTCTCTCTCTCTCTCTCTCTCTCTCTCTCTCTCTCTCATCCGCTCACTCTTTATTTCACTTTTCACTACTCATTGCGATCATAATTTTTCCTGAAGCAGGAACCAGGAACTTACATATAAACTGACAGAAACGGCAAATCACCACCGCAGGAAACTGTGTTCACACGAGATAGGTTTTTTCACAATATACCTTTTAAATTGCATTTGTTACCTCATCTGCGGTGTTAGTTGGGGCTCATCAGATCTCATTCAGATCATTTCAGTAGGGGACAATCTAGACTTGTTTCTACCATTCACTGTTTCTTTTACAATAAACTGTCATTTTGCTTAGCAGCACGGCAGTTTCCTTTTTAAAGTGGAAAGGTGCGTCCTATAGAGGTTTGGCAGCTCTCTGCTTTCTTCCCTTTTTGATGAATTCCATTGTTCAATCCGAATTTGTGAAATTCCATGTGTAGTTGGGTACATTTCTTCTTCGCTGATTATCAGGCCCGGCAGCTGTGGGACCTTCATGAGTCAAAACACTTCGCTTCCACTAAATGTAAAAATAAACAATTAGACATCTAACGAAGCTACATTCAATTTTCACTACATTAATAGTTTGTACCGAATTGGCACTTTGAGCAGTTAAGTTATTAGATTTCTACTCCTTCTTTGCAGCAGTTATGATCGTAGAAGGTCCGCCCGCCAGTACTCGTGGTACATCAGTGACTTCGAACGTTGAATGGCCTGTTTAGGGGATTGATACCAAATAAAAAGGGATTAGCGTCTGAGTAATACCACATAAAAAATTGTAGTGATTTTTTTCCTTCAGGGGGGCAGCCGTGATAGTGTTCCGACTTGGAGTAGTAATAATCTCTGATAGCGGATTTCGTTGCTTCGCTTGGATGTTCAAGTAAGCTTTTCGCAGGTTCGCCTTGACGGCACGAGAAACCGGTTAACTTGGTAAGAGAAGATGCAGAGAAAGGTAGAAGCGACGGAGAAAATTTTGTATCAATTCTGCCGTCAGTTCTCTCCTCAAACAAAATGTAATGTTGGCAAGGAGATTTTATGTAAATTCCAAACCTTGAATAATTTTCACTGCAGTTCAAGTCTTTTCTTCTTATCATAGAGTAGAAATATCTCTGGAGCAAGATCTACAATAGTGTCCAAAATTAAAACAACAAACGGAAATTTTTCAAGGTTGTGGTTATTTTGCCACAAAAGTCATAAACAGGTAAGGTATACAGAACGTAAACAACTGCAATATGTTTAACGGTAGACAAAAATGTTCTTCGTTTTTTTCAACTTAACGGATATGCACACATATTCTGACAACTGGTTAGTGTGCCCATTATGGGGTGTGACAACCTGAAAGCAGTACACGCCTGACAACGACGGGGCAGGCAGTGAATGATATCATAAATCTTACTCTGAGGCAATACCGCTGATTCGTCATGAGGAGCTCCTCCCAAGTCTTGGAGAGTGCTTGCTGGATGCTGACATGATGCAGTCTGTCTCCCTAGTGTACCCGAGACATGTTCTGTGGGATTAAAATCGGAAGAGCCAACAGGACACGTCATGCGTGCAATATTTTCCATTTACAAGAAAACGTCAGCCGCTCTTGCTCTATGAGGTCGATCATTATGGTCCATCATCGTCTGGCGCCACCTCGCAACAACCACACTTGAGGTTCCAAGATCTTGTCACGATACCTGATAGCAGTTACACGTTGCCGATTCACTCACACGATTTCATGAAGAGGTGTTCATGTGGTGAACATAATCCCTGCCCAGAATATTAAGGATCCTCCACGATATCGGACTCTCTCCATAATATTTGGGTCCCGAATTCGCGTTCCACGTTCCCTCCTGCTGCGAATGGGTCGAGAAGCATTCTACAGACCAAATCGGGACTCATCCGGAAAAAGAACATTGGCACACTGTTCGACCACTCAGGTAGCACGTTGAAGACTCCACTCTAGACGTTCCCTTCTTTGAAGACGAATCAGATGTACATACATAGCAAGTCTCCAACAATGAAGGTTACTCTGTCGAAGCCTCCTGTTCACTCTTCGTCTCGATACATGTCCAGTGGATGCTGCGAGGTCTGATGCCAGGTGCCGTGCAGAACTAAGGCGATACTGTCGTGTACTTACATCTAAATAACAGTCCTCTCTTTCCGATATCGCATTTGGTGGGCCCTGGCATAGTCTTTGGGGTACTGTTTCGGCCTCTATAAATGGTTCTCACATCCGAGAAACAAAAGAACGATTCACATTAACCCATCAGGCGGAGACACTGGTAGACGTCTTCTCTTTGCCATAGTGCACCTTCAGTGACTGTATACACAGCGATTGTGGATGTGGGAGAACCGGGCAAACTCTATACCGTTCGACAGGTGCCCTGACGTCATCGTTGACATGGCTGTCCGTTAACAGGAATGCCATTTTCCATGAAGAACACGACTTTACGGACATCTGTTGACAGTTTGTACGATTATACGGCGAATAAGACTCAAGACCTTCCCCATGAACCATGGACCTTGCCGTTGGTGGGGAGGCTTGCGTGCCTCACCGATACAGATGGCCGAACCGTAGGTGCAACCACAACGGTGGGGTATCTGTTGAGAGGCCAGACAAACGTGCGGTTCCTGAACAGGGGCAGCAGCCTTTTCAGTAGTTGCAGGGGCAACAGTCTCTATGATTGACTGACCTGGCCTTGCAACATTAACCAAAACGGCCTTGCTGTGCTGGTACTGCGAACGGCTGAAACCAAGGGGAAACTAAGGCCGTAATTTTTCTCGAGGGTATGCAGCTTTACTGTATGTTTCAATGATTATGGCGTCCTCTTGGGTGAAATATTCCGGAGGTAAAATAGTCCCCCATTCGGATCTCTGGGCGGGGACTACTCAAGACTACGTCGTTATCAGGAAAAAGAAAACGCGCTCTACGAATCGGATCATGGAATGTCAGATCCCTTAACCGGGCAGATAGATTAGAAAATTTAAAAAGGGAAATGTATAGGTTAAAGTTAGATATAGTGGGAATTAGTGAAATTTGGTGGCAGGAGGAACAAGACTTTGGGTCAGGTGAATACAGGGCTATAAATACAAAATCAAATAGGGGTAATGCAGGAGTAGGTTTAATAATGAATAAAAAAAAAAGGAGTGTGGATAAGCTACTACAAACAGCATAGTGAACGCATTACTGTAGCCAAGATAGACATGAAACCCACGCCTACTACAGTAGTATAGGTTTATATACCAACTAGCTCTGCAGATGACGAAGAAATTGAGGAAATGTATGATGCGATAAAGGAAATTATTCAGGTAGTGTAGGGAGACGAAAATTTAACAGTCATGGGTGACTGGAATTCGAGAGTAGGAAAAGGGAGACTAGGAAACATAGTGGGTGAATATGGATTGGGGCTAAGAAATGAAAGAGGAAGCCGTCTGGTAGAGTTTTGCAGAGAGCACAACTTAATCATAGCTGACACTTGGTTCAAGAATCATGAAAGAAGGTTGTATACATGGAAGAATCCTGGAGATATTATAAGGTATCAGATAGATTATATAATGGTAAGACAGAGATTAGGAACCGGGTTTTAAATTGGAAGACATTTCCAGGGGCAGATGTGGACTCTGACCACAATCTATTGGTTATGAACTGTACATTAAAACTGAAGAAACTGAAAAATTTAAGGAGACGTGACCTGGATAAACTGAAAGAACCAGATGTTGTACAGAGTTCCAGGGAGAGCATAAGGGAACAATTGACAGGAATGCGGGAAAGATATACAGTAGAAGAAGAATGGGTAGCTCTGAGGGATGAAGTAGTGAAGGCAGCAGAGGATCAAGTAGGTAAAAAGACGAGGGCTAGTAGAACTCCTTGGGTACCAGAAGAAATACTGAAGTTAATTTATGAAAGGAGAAAACATAAAAATGCAGTAAATGAAGCAGGCAAAAGGAATACAGACGTCTCAAAAATGAGATCGACTTGAAGTGCAAAATGGCTAAGGAGGGATGCTTAGAGGATAAATGTGAGGATGTAGAGGCTTATCTCACAAGGGGTAAGATAGATACTGTCTACAGGAAAATTAAAGGGACTTTTGGAGAAAAGAGAACCACTTGTTCGAATATCAAGAGATCAGATGGAAACCCAGTTCTAAGCAAAGAAGGGAAATCAGAAAGGTAGGAGGAGTATATAGAGGGTCTATACAAGGTCGATGTACCTGAGGATGATATTACGGAAATGGAAGAGGATGTAGATGAAGATGAAATGGGTGATACGATACGGCGTGAAGTGTTTGACAGAGCACTGAAAGACCGGATTCGAGACAAGGCCCCGGGAGTAGACTACAATCCATTGGTACTACTGACGGCCTAGGGAGAGCCAGGCCTGACGAAACTCTAGCATCTGTTGAGCAAGATGTATGAGACAGGCGAAATACTCTCAGACTTCAAGAAGAATATAATAATTCAAATCACAAAGAAAGCCGGTGTTGACAAATGTGATAATTACCGAACTATCAGTTTAATAAGTCACAGCTGCAAAAACTACCGCGAATTCTTTACAGACGAATGGAAAAACTAGTGGAAGCCGACCTCGAGGAAGATCAGTTTGGATTCCGTAGAAATGTTGGAACACGTGAGGCAATACTGACCCTACGACTTATCTTGGAAGCTAGATTAAGGAAAGGAAAACCTACGTTTCTAGCATTTGTAGACTTACAGAAAGCTTTTGACAATGTTGATTGGAATACTCTCTTTTAAATTCTGAAGATGGCAGGGGTAAAATACAGAGAGCGAAAGGCTATTTACAATTTGTACAGAAGCCAGTTGGCAGTTATAAGAGTCGAGGGGTATGAAGGGGAAGCAGTGGTTGGGAAGGGAGTGAGACAGGGTTGTAGCCCCTCCCCAATGTTATTCAGTCTAGTTGTTGAGCAAGCAGTAAAGGAAACAAAATAAAAATTAGGAGTAGGTATTAAAATCTAGGGAGAAGAAATAAAAACTTTAAGGTTCGCCGATGACATTGTAATTCTGTCAGAGACAGCAAAGGACTTGGAAGAGCAGTTGAACGGAATGGACAGTGTCTTGAAAGGAGGATATAAGACGAACAACAACAAAAGCAAAACGAGGATAATGGATAGTGGTCGAATTAAGTCGGGTGCAGCTGAGGGAATTCGATTATGAAATGAGACACTTAAAGTAGTAAAGGACTTTTGCTATTTGGGGAGCCATAGTAATTGATGATGTTCGACGTAGGGAAGATAAAAAATGTAGACTGGCAATAGTAAGGAAAGCGTTTCTAAAGAAGAGAAATTTGTTAACATCGAGTGTAGATTTAAGTGTTAGGAAGTCGCTTCTGAAAGTATTTGTATGGAGTGTAGCCATGTATGGAAGTGAAACATGGACGATAAATAGTTTGAACAAGAAGAGAATAGAAGCTTTCGAAATGTGGTGCTACAGAAGAATGCTGAAGATTAGATGGGTAGATCACATAACTAATGATGAAGTATTGAATAGAATTGGGGAGAAGAGGAGTATGTGGCACAAATTGACAAAAAGAAGGGATCGGTTAGCAGGACATGTTCTGAGGCATCAAGGTATCACAAATTTAGCATTGGAGGGCGGCGTAGACGGTAAAAATCGTAGTGGGAGACCAAGAGATGAATACACTAAGCAGATTTAGAAGGATGTGGGTTGCAGTAAGTACTGGGAGATGATGAAGCTTGCACAGGATAGGGTAGCATGGAGAGCTGCATCAAACCAGTCTCAGGACTGAAGACCACCACAACAAGACTCAAGGCATGGAAATAGCAGTTTTTTTTATTTAATTTTGGACGCCAGTGTGGCTAGAATAAACACATTTCCTTCGTAGGTGGTGTGGATTCGGTATAGGCATTATGTAGACTCCATAACTATTTTTATTTGATACCTGGAATAAACTGGACTCTTAGCTTTCATGAGCAAATTCAACGGCCATCACGGCACCGTCACATCAGCGTGTACCCACACTATTTGTTACATCATGCCACATCAATTTGCTTAGCCCAGTACCGAACAGTGAAATTCAGGTAATGAGTTATCATATGTGATACAGAAAGTCTGAGTGGAGTATTAACGGCGAAAGCAATCTTAATAGTGTATGTCCTTGATCTTTTTGTACAGGCCTGAGAAGTGAATCTACATTTCAAAACATCGACATTTATTAGAAACATCCTCTTATAAAAATTAAGAATGACTGTGCTAGTAAACCTCTACGTTATTTGATTTTCAAACACCTAGGCAAAACTGACCGTACTCAGACATTTCTCTCTTTACTTATTCTGATCGACACTAAGCTGATACACAATATTTTTAGCGCAACGCAATCTGACTTTCAATAACCCCTACAAAAGAATGACCCTGACTAACAATAACTTATACCTTTCGTGAATCACTTACCTCACAAAAATCTTCGTTACTAGAACTACTGAAATACAGCGAGCGCCAATACTGCCAGCTAAATAAAAGATTCTAACTACTGAAGGCACTAACTGGTGGTAGGCATATAGTTAGGAAATGAAAGATTTTGATAGATAACAAACAATGTGCTTTTTAACTTAAAAGTGTTCAAAAGTCATAAAATAGACGTATAATTTTTGGCATCTAGTTTGGCAAATTTCCTTTTTCTGACTGACACACGTCGAGCTCGTCCTATCATATTAACTCGCGATCGCGTGACAACTCTGGCTTCTCTCTCCCCACATCCACCACTGCTGGCGGCTCACCTCCAACTGCGCAACGCTACGCGCTGTTCACTTCCAACTGCATAACAATGCCAACCAGCCACAGAATGCATACAGCACAGTCAGTGATTTTCTTACAGAGCGCTACGTGTCGTTACCAACATAAAAACCTAAACAGCCTACTTACATATCTTCTAGGGGAACTATATAATACAAACACGCGCAACAATAGGTATAAAAGACTAAATGGAGCCTATGCACTTGCTCCATTATCTGGTTTTTTTCTTTTACGTGACTTATTACGGCATAAACAAATGTATTTTTCTTCTTCATTAAAGCTGGCCATTTCACTTATTCGATGGAAATTGCTTCGTTAACTTCTCACTTATATAAATTGTGGGTGTCAGCTCTGTTCTCTTATTGTAAAACCTAAATAATATTTCTCTTTCAAATATCAGATTCGCTTGTGTAAGAACACTTAAAGCAAAATAAGTCGAACTTCAGATGGAAAATTTGCAATTTGACACGAAAACAAAACCTAATATAAAATGAAGGTAAAGGAGAAACAAAAGCACAAAATCCAGTACAATAACAGGACAGAACGCGGAGAAAATAGATTAACTTACGATGTTAGTGGACGACGATACCGTCAAAACTTTCTTCTCGAGAAAACCTGATGTATCATGACGGTCCGTTGGCGACCCGTGTGTATAGCACCATTTGAATAATTGCGCAACGTTTTGACGTTCGGTGATATGACGTGACGACCAAAATGAATTGGTCATAAACAAAACAGTGTCATTACGAGATCGCGTGACAGTTCCAGCTTAATGTTGACAACATGTGCAGGGCAGAAACATTTCTACTTTATGCTTCTTATCTGATAAAATTAAACATCCACAACCAGTTTCCTCCAGCTGAAATAATCATGAATAAGTTTCTGTATACTCTCGTAGTTAGGGAAACCTTGAACGTCCCTCCGCGGTTAATTAATACGTAGACTCAAATCACTCTAACCCAGCACTCTTCTAACAGTAAGAATTCCACCCTATAGTTCAACGTTTTTGTTTATAACACGCTTGACTCCATAACGTAAATCATAATCATTAGGTATGCGGACCGGGTCTCTCAAACGTTGCGCTGCGCGTTGTCTTCGTGATCCACCCACACGAAACTGAGAAAATGACACAAACTTCTGTAGCAACATATACATATACAGTCTCATTGATAAAGACTGTGCATATCGGCCTCACTAAATAGAAGCTACACAAATAAACATAAATGGCTGCAGACAACCTTGTAGGTAGGGCAACCGTAGCTGTGACTAGTCATCTTGGGTATTAATAAACCACTACAGCTGTACTTAGCTTTTTATTATTGGATTATTACCGATTTCGTGGCACTAAAAGCCACATATTCAAGTGAACCTCTGGATAATAACAAATACAGAAGGAATAACAACCGTGAGATATAGCTAGCATGGTAGATTATTTTAAGATTTAAAATAAATTAAAAAATATATTAAATAATTTTACTTGAATATCAAATATTAGTACTCACATAACTAAAACATTAGAGCGGGAAAGGTCTGAAACTTTTTACCCAACGTTCATTATCCGTCAGAACAAAACGCCGCTAAAAGGTGGTGTGACATAGAATAAAACTGCCGGATTCCAATATACTGGATAAGTCCTAAACAGATCATGCCTTAGTTATCCATTGGTAAGGAGAAAACGAATGAAAACTAATTTCGGACCAGAATAAAAACCAAGAAGTGGCTGCCACAAAAATGGAGGGATGTTTTACCTGGAGCAAATCCTTCTAGTTAACACCTATTGATGGGAAAGCACAACCTAAAAACCGCAATCACCCCTCCTCTCCGATCTATACGGAACCGCGGCCGCGTGCTCTGTCATACTGACGGCAGGAAAGTAAACAGTTTGCCTGTGGACGGCTCGCGCATTCGCTGATGATACGCGAACTCGACTGAATGATTGGTGGCCTTTCCGGGGATTTATTAATACCCAAGAAATTATAAATGGACTTCACATTTAGCCGCGCTGTGTCTACATCAATTTGGGACACTACTTCGCCTAAAGTTGGTGTCATGTATGATTGATACACATAAATAAATGTTTTAGTGGTTAAGTCTGAGAATTTCAGTGTCATTTACTGCTCAGGTTTATACGAGGGCGCTCAGTAAGTAATGGCACATATTTTTTTTTCTGGAAGCAGGTTCGTTTTACTCGGGATTTCAGTACGCAATATTATGTCCCACTCTTTTGGTTACAAAACACTTTTCCAATGTAATCTCCGTCCAGGGCGATGACCCTACGCTACCTTACTTGAAAGGCCTGTTTGCTCGTGTGGCCGGTCGGCGTTGGAGCCAACTTCCGCTGCGTTAACAGCCTCCCAACGTCCACGTACTGCTTCCCTTGCAGTGCAGCCCGTATTGGGCCACACAGATGGGAGGCGCGGGATCCGGGCTATAGGGTGGATGAGGAAGAGCAGTCCAGTGAGTTTTGTGAGCTCCTGTCGGGTGTGCAGACTGATGAGAGGACAAGGGGAAGTAGAAGTTCGTTTACATTTTTGTGGTGCCGAACGCGCTTAATCGTCTTCAATTTACTGAGGGCTGCACACACCTTTGAGTGTCCCAACTGGTTGACGAGTGTGTCGGCACTACCAATAAAGGCATCCAATTGAGGAGCGAGTAGATAATGATCCGTCGACCACCTCGAATGATGGCGTCTGCACGTCCAATACTTCAGAGGTCATAGTTGTGTGCGGCCGGTCGGCACGCGTGAGATCGAACAGATTTGCGCGATCTCGTTGCGGTGACGGCAGACGCCTCGCTCAACGACTCACCATGCTTTTGTTAACTACTAGGCCTCCGTATAAATTCTGCACGTGCCTATGAATCTCTGAGATGCTCTGTTTTTGCTCCAAAAGAAATCCAGTGACAGCTCTCTGCCTGGAACGCATCTCCGTTACTGACGCCAGTTTGAAGGCTACGTTTAGAGGCACCAACTATTGGAATGTGGAAGATGAAGGGGGAAATATTCAACTATGTCCCACGAAAAATTCTGCATTTTTTCAATCGAAATGGGCTGAAGGGAAAGGTGTTCCATTAATTACTGAATGCCCGTCGTACAATTTTTAATTTCTTCACGTTACACCTACCAACGTATATCGTCTTAGGTGTACCCCTACAGGACTTACATTCATCTATTGTTAAACATCACTGTCAAGTAGGTTTCTTATTGGGCAACTCACATACTCATTAACTATGTCCCCTTTAACCCTTTTCTTGCTTAAGTTAGTTGTGACAAGTAGCATGGAATACAAATTTGTTTTGAGATTTCAATACGGATTGGTGCCATCCCTCAACAAACACACCATCTCTTTCTTCGCCATACTTGTTAGAAAATCTTCGATAATAGAGATTACCCTAGCATAGGGTTTAACAACTCGCCGATTTTAGGCGTGAGCACTCGCTCCGACTCAGGCTGAGCCGTTGCGGAATGGTAAGGACTGAGGAAAAAGTGCGCGCACAGCGTGGTCACGACTATATGTGACAACCGCCAATTCTGAAATAGGGGAGCGTCAGTATACTAAGCCGCTACGCGACTTACCACGTCAAATAATACGAAAACAGAAAATGTGAAAGACATTAACTTGTAAAAGAGGTTTTAAAACTTAAAACAAGCTCTTTGAAGAGGTGGAAGAAGAGGAAGGAGGACTAAGTGAGTGCGCTGTTCGGACCAGCTACAAAACTGCGGTACTTTTAGCAAAGTCCTTGCACGTTTCATGGATGATGACTTAATTAAAGAATACTGGATAGCTGCAGCTGAACATTTACGTCCATTTCAGGATGGACGCTTTCGCACTGTGCATTTCTCAAACACGAAAATCTTGCAGCGCACATACGTTACAGCAGGCGACGGTCACAGCCAACTTGCATAATCTCTTTAAAGTTCGTTAATGTCCAGTAGGGCTTTTTGGAAGTGTAGATGCCAGAAGTACACATCTGGATTTGATATTCTTAGAAACATTGAAGAAAGTGTAGAAAACGTATGTTCGTCGTGGAAGTTATTAATTTATGCGTCTACTGACAAAGTGCCAGTCATGTTGGAGAACAAATCCGAAACTGAAAATGGTAACGCTTCCAGTGTCCAATGCGCGATGATCTGCAACTGTGGCATAGCTCCCGGAGCTCCCGGAGCAACCTTAGCAGTTGCTGTAACTCCTTCTAGCTTCGACTATTAATATCAAGGGAGTGCATAGCGATAAAAGTCAATACCGCTAATTCGATATCAAATAGGAAGTATTTTGCTCACCATTAAGTGGAACAGTAGGAAAGGAATAACTGTGTGTGAAAGAGAGAGACAGACAGACAGACAGACAGACAGATCTAGGGACCCATCTCGTGGAATGATATTTATTACAAAGAGGAGAAATTATTACTTTCGGAGAAAACACACGTGGGTTGATTTTATTATATGTTTCAAAGAAAGGGCAGCAAAAGTTTACGGGTCATTTAATGGTTCTCAGTAAGTGATCAACTACTATCGTTCTTTGAAACAGAGGAAACTTTATAAAAATTGTACAGAGATATAAATTTCGAAATTCTTGGTAACCGAAAAGGAAATTACGATTATGAGATTAATGTTCTTTCTTCATTAAACTCTAGAGCAATACGGAACAGCAAGGCTGGAGTCACGTCGTAGCTCTATCGGTGTGCAAGAGTAGAATGTTTGACGTTACTGAATAATCGAACGGGGAGCACTCTTCGTTATGTGAGAAACATTTCTGGTGGACATTTAAGCTTTCTGTTGACTTGACTGTGTGAATGTGTCAGAGGTCATTGCAGATTAATTACTTTCAAGATTAGATTGTCTGAGCGAATATTTGTGTGCAGTAGATAAACAAAAGCCCTAAGATGATATTATTTTTTCTTAAACTGTTGCCAGTATGTGTCGTACTATGTGCCGGTTGTCGAACTGCACATGGTGTAGTATTATCTTTCAGTACATGCTACTGCTGACAGCTTCAAGGCATGACAGAGTATTCTTTGTAGCCTAAAATAATATAATTTTTTTGTTCATACTGTCAAGAAATGTGTTAATAAACAAGAATATTGGATAGCAAATTTCAGGAAGTAAAAACTTAGGCCAGTCTGAAAAAGTAGTCTACAAATATTTTTTATACTCGAACAAGTAGTAAACAAGATCAAATTTCTGTAAATATTGAAATCCAAACATACAGGTTGTTTTGGAACCGTGCAAAGTAGCACGATGACATATCTATGAATCGACAGAAAGGCTAATTTGAAGACGGAAGAGACTGCGGCAGGACACAGACAGTCTAACGACTTCGGTAAGGAAATACAGGAGGAATTTCCTACATGTCAGCGCAGTTAATGGAAGCACTGAACTTAGGGAACAACATGGGCCAAACTATAAGTGGCGTTAGACCGTTTCGAACTATGATGGGTGACTAACACAGTAGAACTTACCGTTCACATGTGGAGGAAAAGAAGTGGAGCATGGAAGGGTAGCGTTTACTGAAAATTAAAAAAAAAAATTAAAAATAAAAACGCGTAACCAGATAGGCTCTTGAAACACGTCTCACGGAATTTAGAGCCAGGCTCACCAAATGTGATGTTCTGGAATCTAATGAACTGAAAAGATACACTGTAACGGCGACCGGGCTGTACGCAGTAGCTCCAGAAACTACTAGTCGGGTAGAAACACGAAGTATCAAAATAAATGACGTAACTGCTGCATTTCTACACTTGTCACTATAATTTATTAGCATTATAACGTTCTGTAACTACCCAGACTGCTTAATCAATTGAATTTACACTTACCGTAAGTCACTACCTCCTTTAGGTGGTAATCGAAGACTCAAAAATTCATTTGCATACATGAAGTTTTCGACAAGAGAGAGAGTGAAATTTGATTTAAATTAATTGGTCGAATCGCTTGACAAATCTTGCACATAATATTGCATTTTATTTATTGTATTATATTAAACTCTTCTCTGTGTTGGTTTACTTTGTAAACTGCGTAATTTGATTTTCCAAATATTACACCAAATAAATATTTATACTGTAGGAATAGTATTGTCTGGATATTTTTCTGTAATTGTTTACTTGCACGTAGTCCCCTGTTAGCGTTACAACGATGCCTGGTAATGTGGTGCAGTGTTATTCATCACTGCTCAGTCATCTGTCATAAGATAATACGGGTCTCCGATTAATTGCACAAGATAATTTTTGCCTAAGGCATTTGGAACTATTTCACATAATTCCATGTAAGTCCTACCTGTGTTAATGACATTCGTCTCCCAATCTATAATTGTTGTAGTTGTTGTGTCTTCAGTACAGAGACTGGCTTGATGAAGCTCTCCATTGCTACTCTATCCTGTGCAAGCTTCATTTCCCGGTACCTACTGCAACATACATCCTTCTGAACCTGCTTAGTGTTTTAATCTCTTGGTCTCCCTCTACGATTTTTACCCTACACGTTGTCCTCCAATACTAAATTGGTAATACCTTGATGCCTCAGAACATGTCTCACAAACCGATCCCTTCTTCTAGTCAAGTCGTGCCACAAACTCCTCTTCTCCCCAATTCTATTCAGTGCCTTCTCATTAGTTACATGATCTAACAATTTCATATTCCTGTAGCACCACATTTCTATACCCGATGTTAACAAGTTTCTCTTCTTCAGAAACGTTTTCCTTGCCATTGCCAATCTACATTTTATTTCCTCTCTACTTCTACCATCATCAGTTATTTTGTTCTAATTCTCTCAGCATCACCTGACTTAATTAGATTACATTCCATTATCCTCATTTGGCTTTTGTTGATGTTCATCTTGTATACTCCTTTCAAGTCACTGTCCATTCCGTTCAACTGCTCTTCCAGGTACTTTGCTGTCTCTGACAGAATTACGATGTCATCGGCGAACCTCAAAGTTTTTATTTCTTCCAGATGGATTTTAATTCCTACTCCATATTTTTCTTTTCTTTCCTTTACTGCTTGCTCAATATACGGATTGAACAACATTGGTGATAGGCTACAATCCTGTCTCACTCCCTTCCCAACCACTGCTTCCCTTTCAAGGCCCTCGACTCTTATAACAGCCGTCTGGTTTCTGTACAAATTGTAAATAGCCTTTCGCTCCCTATATTTTACCTGTGCCACCTCTAGAATTTGAAAGAGAGTATTCCAGTCAACATTGTCAAAAGGTTTCTCTAAGTCTGCAAATGCTAGAAAAGCAGGTTTACCTTTCCTTAATCTACCTTTTAAGATAAGTCATAGGTTCAGTATCGCCTCAAGTGTTCCCATATTTCTACTGGATTCAAACTAATCTTTCCCGAGGTCGGCTACGACCAGTTTTTCCATTCATCTGTAAAGAATTCGCATTAGTATTTTGAAGCCGTGACTTATTAAGCTGAAAGTTCGGTAACTTTCACATCTGTCAACAACAGCTTTCTTTGTGATTGGAATTATTATATTCTTTAGGAAGTTTGGGGGTATTTCACCTGTCTCATACATCTTGCTCTCCAGATGGTAGAGTTTTGTCAGATCTGGCTCTTCAAAGGCTGTGAGTAGTCCTAATGGAATTTTGTCTACTCTCGGGACCTTCTTTAGACTGAAGTCTTTCAGTGGTCTTGAAACATCCCCTTAGAAAAATTATACAAGACTGTGCTTAAACAGACACACAATATTTCTTTAACGCAACGCAATCTGACTTTCAGTAATCCCTACAAGAGAATGGCCCTGACTAACATTAACCTAAACGTTTCACAAATCACTTACCTCACAAAAATCTTCGCTACTCGAACTACTGCAATACAGCGAGCGCCACTAATGCCAGCTAAATAAAAGATTCAAACTACGGAAGGCACTAACTACTGATAGGCACAGTTAGCAAATGAAAGATTTTGATAGAGAACAAACAATGTATTTATCTCAATAGTGTTCAAAAGTCATAATGTATATAGCAGTTCATGACATCCAGTCTTACAAATTTCAAAACTCCGCCATTTCTCTCCCCACATCCACCACTGCTGGTGGCTCACCTCCAACTGCGCAGCGGTACGCGCTGTTCACATCCATCTGTCCAACACTACAATGGCCAACAACAATGCAAACCAGCCACAGACTGCACACAGCACAGCCAGTGATTTTCAGAGCGCTATGTGACGTTACCAATATAAGAACCTTAATAGCCTTCTTACATAGCCCCCATGCTTCCCACAAAAAATTTCACAAATTCTTTTGGGCAGTGGCCAATAATGGTTTGATAAAATTTTTCATAATTACAATAACAAAAATATCAAATGCACACACTTATTGATACAATGTTGGTCAAAAGCTTAAATTTTCTCAAAGTCCCCTAAAGACAGTCCTGATCATTCATCACAGTAAAATAGCAGAGTTTTTCTCAAAGTCTGAGGAATAAAACAAACTTCACTCGGAAGTAGTGGATTTCTAAACAGTCTTGAAGAAATAGTGTTGTCTTTCCAACAGAAAGACAGTGCTGACTCTTGACATACAGACAGGTAATGGGCCACAAAAGAGCAAACCCACACCAGATCAGTCGAAGTTTTGAAGAATATCGTTTGGTAGGTCATCACAGAGCAGACCCACTGTAGTCCTGGTAGAGAGTACGGTATTGGTGGGCCACCAGAGGTGCAGACCCACTGCAGTCCTTGTAGAAATTACGGTATTGTTGGGCCATCAAAGATGCAGATCCACTGTAGTCCTTGTAGAGACGGCTAGTAGCCATCTGTTGCGTCTGTGCAGGTGCACAATCACCATCGAAGAGTATTGCGGACAATATAGGAAGTCCATAAACCACCACTTGTGTACTCACAAAGTTTTTGGAATTGTCCTTAGAATCAGCAATGCTGTTAACCAGTCCCTTGCTGACTCATCAACACATGTGGGAGCACTAACAGCCCAATATTATAACATGAGAATACAATAACAAAGGTACAAAATATATCATTAAAGAACATAACGATACAGATAACATTAGTGGTAATACAGGCTTTACAAAAGAACAGAAATAAACACATACATCAGTGTTACATGAATTATGACATCTTTACAAAGTAAATGACATATTATCATAAAAATTCTACAATGTAACTCTCATCAGATGAACACATAAAAACAGGAAGAACACAAATACCCAAGGGTACACAAACATATAGTGGTATAACACAAGAGGAAAGGGCAGGGTTTGTTTTCAGTGTAACATTTAGTACTGCAGTCCAACCCAAAACTTCATTCTGTAGATCTTTCGTCTTATTTCAACATTTGTTTCCACCACAAAATCCTATCCAAGCATGCTTTCTGTATTTATACGTTCACATATTTCTTACCTCATTATTTATTTTCCAGTATCTTACCTCATCATTTATTTCCAAGAAAATCCTACCTATATCTGCTTTCTACACATTTTTCATATGACTTCTCAATGCATTTTTGTCCATTCATCATAACTCGTTCTCTCATATAGTCTACCCTTCTTAAGCTAACTTAAATCTACTGAGCTCAGATGCTAAACTAAGGGACGACGCAATGCAGCAGCACAAAACAATTAACACAAACAGCAATGACAAAAATTCAAATTGGCAAAGCAAGCAGCAATATTACAACTAATATAATGCAATGAGCAGCAAACAAGAAAAATAAATCAGTAGTAAAACTGTCTTAACAGAGTAGTGCAAAGTGAAATTTAGTAGCACTATGCCTGGCAAACAGCAGCAGCAAATGGAATGACTTATATCTAAACATGACAAAGCTCAAGCAGAAAAAATATTACAGTAAAGACAACAATGCAGAAAAGGGAAATGCCTATTCACATATTAATATCTACGTCACGAAAGTGGTGCACCACAAAACTAATTCTACAAAACACATTACCAAGTAGTTGAAAAGAAAAATAAGTATGCAGTAACTGTTATTAATCTCTTCTTATTGTTCTTTCCTTTCCAAGTGCTCCTTTTTCGAAGAACGTGGATCATAAAATGATTCTTTAATAAATCTGTTGACAGAAAGTGTTCACATTAGCAAATGCATTTTATTTTATTTTATAAAACCAATACTGCAACACAGCTGGAAACCAGATATCAAATGAAATAAGCAACTATGAAAGGCAAAGCATAAAAATATCATTCAGTAGTCATGTGACATTTCATAAGTTAGTACAAATTCTCTCAACTCTTGTAGAAAGACGCTTCTCATTATCAGGTGTGCAGATGTAAGAAAGTATCTTTCCAAGTAATGAGCGTGTCGTTTTTGCGATGCTTTCTACAAAGGAATCTCAATAGCGAGGATAATGGCCTCTTTTTTTCACCTAATGGCTTTCTTTTGTCAGGTGGCTGTCGCACAGCTGGGTGCCCACAACGCATTACGTGCAGGTTGTGACTTAACTGTCTTACCGAAATATTTACGACACCAGTTTCCGCTACAGTGGCAGTCTCATATAAAAAAATTCACAGGTCAAGAATTAGCGTTACAAATCTGTAGAAACAAAATCCTATTGATATAACTGTGTCCAAAAAATTTTCGTCGGCATTGTAATACATTCACGCATTTACATACATTTCATAACTCTTAAAGTACGATTCTTGGTTTCCAACAACCTTTTTCACAAACCAGAGTCCCTAACCACTACTCATTATTCTTACCTTGTTACGCATATACATATTCGTCGACACTTCTTCAATATTTCATCATAAGAAATGCGTAGCATAATCAAATTCCTCATATACGGTAGCATCATCTTATTGATCATAAACATCTCAACAGCATAATACACATCGTCGTCGTAAAAATAACATCGTAACACCTCAGTCAAATCTCAAAAATCTTCCTCCAACAATTTCAAGACCTAAAAAAAAAGTCTTTCGTTACGATTATATGGTCTGTCGTCATGTAGGTAGTTCCTGTAGTTTCTTTCTTGTCGGTTAAGTGGTGAAGAATTTCCCCCTGAATTATCACTGCACGGTGGACCATTGCGTCTGAAGTTATTCTGTCTCCCGTGATAATAATAGTTCTGGTTGCCATATTGTCTGTTTCTATGATTGTCTCTGTTATATTCGTTACTGCGGTGAGGCGAACTTTCCCTGTAACTATTACTACCCTGCCAACGGTTGTCATACGGGTGGTGTCTGTTTTGGTCACTATTTACGTTGTAAGAATAGCCTTGTCGTGTATTATTTCTGTCATCGCGGAATTGTGACAGATGTGACCTGTAATTGTTGTGCTCCTGTTTTCGCGTTCCGCGATTGTCAGTGTCAATTTTCACCTCTTGTAACAGTCCCTGAAAAGCTTCAACGTCGTCTTTGCAACGTCCTGCCAAAATAATATATCTTAAATGTTCAGTTAATTTGATTAAACAAATGCGGATGAGTTCTGAGGGGCTGTATGGGTTTGACAGGTACTGAGTCTTGTGCAACATGTCTTCAAAATATTTCACAAGACTTGTTGGAAATGTTTCATCATTATGATGCCATGTTTTACTCTGTCTTGTGTGGCTTGAGACCAATATGCTGAGAGGAAGGCATGATAAAATTCTCCTTCACTGTGACAATCGTGAATGACTGATCGCATTCTTACAGCTGGTTCATTCTCCAAGTAGCCACACATAAATTCTAATCTGTGCTCTAATGACCAGTTGGGAGGAAAACAATGAGAGAATTGATGGAACCACGCTTGTGGATGAATGTCGTTGCCAGAATTCTTAAATGTTTTGAATTTACGTGCAGCTTCTAGTCAAAATCATCATGTCGGCGAGTAGCAAATCGGTCATTGTTATGTCGTGTCGGCGGTTCCATCTCAAAATTCGGTGCACCTAGCCAGTTTCTTTCATGATTTCCGAAATGCCCTGTGATATTATTTTGTGGCTTAACCATATTTCTAAGTTCCTCTTCCCGTGCTGGAGCGCGAGTGTTCTCTGAAATATGTAATTTTTGTATTACCTGCGTCAACTGATCTTGTACTTCCCGGATTTCTCTTTTGTATTGCGTATTAATTTGGTTCTGATTTTGTTTGAATTTCTTAATTTGTTCATACTCTTCTGTGTCAGTGATGGTTACAGGTCTTGTGTCATTCAGATCATCATTTACCTTTGCAGATAAATTAGTGAACTGATCCGAAAGTTCGGCTACTTTTTCCGATAGTGAACACATTTCCTCAGTGTGTTTTTCTGAACCAAGTTTCAGAGTGTCCATTTGTGTTGAAATCGTATCTACTGTGTCCTTGGAGTTTGCCTGAGTTCTTGCAAGTTGCGTAACCGAATCGGTGGATGCAACTGAGTCCATTTTAGCTTGCAAGGTGTCTTGATTTTCACAAACAATAGTTTGCAATTCTTTTATGGCTGCTTCATGATTGTGTAATGCATTTTCATGCCGCGAAAAAAATAGGTTGAAAATGCTCACAAATTTGTGTTTTTACGTCATTACAGATTTTTTGACATTTCGATTCAATGTTATGTAACTCTGTAGTTAAATCTTCACAAGTTTGTTCAAGTGTGGTGTCTAACTTCCGAAGATTTTGTTCCATTGTGTCTAAATTTTGCTGCGTTTGTCTCTGGTGTTGTTCCATTGTGTCTAACTTTTGAAGCTTTTGTCCCATTTGTTGCATTAATTGTAATAACAATGCACTGGTGTCTGAAACATGTTCCTCAGTGCTATTCGGCAATGCATTTGAACCGGCAATATTCGCAGTTTGAAAAGCAGAAAATGTGTCTTGACTTATTTGAGAAAACGGTGAGGACGCAAAACCTGAATCTACAGTATTTGCAAGATTGTGTCCTGTCATTTCATATTCCTGAGGCAAGCTGTTGCCGACCGATCGATCGATAATGCTTCCCTGTTCACTAATTGTTTCACTGTCTACACCACTGTTTGCAGCCCGCTCCATTTCACTATGTACAATTACCAAATTACTACTTTGAACATTAGTTAATTCATTACTCGGTGGCGCTAATACACTGCTTTCGTCTTCACTGTCATTTCTCAGTTTACTTTGGAGCCTAGTATTACGTTTTTCACACGCCATTATTGTCACAATATTTCACACGATAACACAGAAAAGCACAATTTAAAGAGCAAAAAATAAGAGAACACATTAACGTAGCACTGAAAATAATATCTCGTTAATTGCAAGTGCAGTTGCGAAATACTTGCTGCAAATCTACATGCATGCCACAACTGTTTTACTGTACAACAATGAAAAACTACAATTACAAAGGAATTTCTCTCTACAATTACGCACAAGCAATAAACAAAAGCTACACTAATTACACGAACTACAAGAAAAAAATCAGAAGATTCTAGTGAGGTATCCTCGGCTAAGGGTCGACATATGAAACGTCCCCTTAGAAGAATTGTACAAGACTGTGCTTAAACAGACACACAATATTTTTTTAGCGCAACGCAATCTGACTTTCGGTAACCCCTACAAGAGAATGGCCCTGACTAACATTAACCTATACGTTTCACAAATCACTTGCCTCACAAAAATCTTCGTTACTCGAACTACTGCAATACAGCGAGTGCCACTACTGCCAGCTAAAGAAAAGATTCAAACTACGGAAGGCACTAACTACTGATAGGCATAGTTAGCAAGTGAAAGATTTTGATAGAGAACAAACAATGTATTTATCTCGATAGTGTTCAAAAGTCATAATGTATATAGCAGTTCATGACATCCAGTCTTACAAATTTCAAAACTCCGCCATCTCTCTCCCCACATCCACCACTGCTGGTGGCTCACCTCCAACTGCGCAACGGCACGCGCTGTTCACATCCAGCTGCCCAACACTACAATGGCCAACAACAATGCAAACCAGCCACAGATTGCACACAGCACAGCCAGTGATTTTCAGAGCCCTACGTGGCGTTACCAATATAAGAACCTTAACAGCCTACTTACAGTCTGTCATACTCTTCACGCAGTATCATATCTCCCATTTCATCTTCATCTACGTCCTCTTCCATTTCCATAATATTGTCCTCAACTACATCGCCCTTGTATAGATCCTCTATAAATCCCTTCCATCTTTCTTCTTTCCCTCATTTGCTTGCAACTGGGTTTCTGTCAGAGCTCTTGATATTCATACAAGTGGTTCTCTTTCTCTAAAAGTCTCTTTAATTTTACTGTAGGCAGTATCTAGCTTACCCCTATTGATATACGCCTCTACATCGTTACATTTCAACCTCTAGCGTCCCTGCTTAGCCATTTTGCATTTTCTGTCCATCTCATTTTTGAGACGTTTGTATTCCTTTTTGCCTGCTTCATTCACTGCATTTTTATATTTTCTCCTTTCATCAATTAAATTCGATATACCTTCTGTTACCTAAGGACTTTTACTAGCCTTCGTCCTTTTACCTATTTGATCCTCTGCTGCCTTCACTATTTCATCCCTCAAAGCTACCCATTCTTCTTCCACTGTATTTCTTTCTCCCATTCCTGTCAATCGTTCCCTTATGCTCTCCCCGAAACTCTCTACAACCTTGGGTTTTGTCAATTTATCCAGGTCCCATTTCCTGAAGTTCCCACCATTTTGCAGTTTCTTCAGTTTCAATCTACAGTTTATAACCAATAGATTGTGGTCAGAGTCCACATCTGCCCCGGGAAATGTCTTACAGTTTAAAACCTGGTTCCTAAATCTCTGTCTTACCATTATATAACCTATCTTAAACCTTCCAGTATCTCCAGGCCTCTTCCATGTTTACAGCCTTCTCTCGTGATTCTTGAAGCATGTATTAGCTATGATTAAGTTATGCTCTCTGCAAAATTCTACCAGGCGGCTTCCCCTTTAATTTCTTACCCCCATTCCATATTCACCTACTACATTTCCTTCCCTTCCTTTTCCTACTATCGAATTCCAGTCACCCTTGACTATTAAATTTTCGGCTCCCTTCACTACCTGAATAATTTCTTTTATCTCATCATACATTTCATCAATCTCTTCGTCATCTGCGGAGCTAGTTGAAATCTTCACTTAATACTATAACATCATGATTTGTGCGTATTATTCTCGAAGTTGCCTCTAAAATGTTCCGTCACTACTGCTCCTAAGGCAGAGCCTATAAATGTAACCGATGACCATGTCTGATCCACGTTTAACACTTATCTTGAGCCAAATCATTTCACATTTGGAATGTGTACTAAACTCACTAGATATATTATTTATTACTGCTAAAACCACGCCACTACTACCAGCGTTGACCCAATCTCTGCTATGTTCACTCCAATCCGTATTTAGAATTTCATTGCTATTAACATCTGGTTCACCAAGATTTCTGTCCCTGGTAGTATGTGGGCATTATACCGTTTATAAGTAATACCAGTGCTAGGACTTTCCCACGGACACTCCTGCAGTTAACTAACGCTATATTACCATTTCCTTCACGTAATAAGACACGACGATTGCTACTCTCTTTAATTAATGGCGATAGATTTCTCTATCCAAAAAAAAAGTCACATATGTGTGCCGTATCCTGACACCCTAAAAGCCACTTCCTGCGTGTAGTGTACACCTGACCCATAATGGGGGTCATAAATTCTCCAGTAGGTAGTGGAGGCTGAGAAGTCGTCACTTAATCATCATCATCTGAGCCTCTGGTTAAGCCTTCTGTTCGGTTCCAAACCAGAGGACCGCGATCGGTTCTGAGAACACTTGGTCTGCTTCCATCCCACGAGTGAGGCTGGCTGTCTTCATCAAAGCTGTCAGACGTCTTTGAATCGGGGCTAGCCTCTAAAACCAGACGGCGGGCATTGGAGGTGCCGACGTGAGCTGCCATACGCAGAGGGATGCACCCAGTGCACCCAATCACTGCCGACACAACCTCCTCCACACCTCCAACGTGAGCCCCCAACCCATCTCGCGCCAAAAAGCAAACGGAGTGGACACTGTCCGTTCTTCCTGATCTCTTCGCTGTTCCCTAAGGGGCTACATTATCCCCCTAAGTTGGAGCTCCCAATGACAAGCAGTCCCACCCACTACGCCTACTCGGACCTTCCTGGAATATCGGCCCCAGTCCCAACAGACGAGACGTCCCGTGCCTGTTCAGACTATATTTCAGCAGTGGGCATTACCTCAAACTTGTTTTTGAGGCGTGGGTACAATTGTGAGGCCAGAACCCACTTTAAACTTCCACCCAGAGATTCATGACCCCTGCATTGTTAGTCATTCACTGTCAGGTAAGTGTTGACTGGCCAAGACCACTGAATGAGAGGGTGCTGCGACTTGGGATCCCAGACGACACAATAGGTTCTGGAAGTGCCAATGTATTATTGTCAGTTGTTTCTACTTCACCGCAGCCCAGAGCAGCAGCCTAAAGCATGTCGAACATTGCCAGTACAGCTTCCACCTGTCTACCGGCAGTGGCGAATACGCCATGCATACATGCACAACAGGCGCAGTCCCTACCCACCATTATCAAGTTTGTCCATGCCACGAAGAATACAGCACTAACCAAAGCAGTGGCTGGATGCAACCCAAGTACTACTGCTACACTACGTCTGGTTTTTACTACACTTCTAGGTCAGCTCACACAATGCAAACGCACTAAAGTCTATGCAAGAGAATTCGGGTCACGACAGCAAGTAGCATAGAGTCAAGTCCGTGGTGCTACACGCAAACCTGTGATGTTTTTATAAGACAGGAGCTGGCCACGGCGCATGCCGTAGGCCTTTATTGACTTTCGTCGGCAATAATGCAGCAACCGGGACGGACCGGCGCCTTCCCACATCATTATTCACTTCCCCGTACGACCGACGGCAGGATTGATTACTGCCCCGTGTACCTAACTACACACGCTACCGCTCTGACGGACACGGATTTCTTCGTACTTGTTATATATTTATTCAGGACAGCGTCTCTCAATTTGGAATGTGTCACACAGCGGTACTGACATAATATTAAGAGCCAACACACGACGATGGGTATATGCGGAAAGCTGTGCACGGCATTCGTAGCAGCGACAGACAATCGTATGTGTTTTGCGCTAGGTAAGATACACACACCATTGCGTAATATGGCCAATATACAATGTAATAAGTATAAGATCTGTGCATGCTTCATTATCTTCTTGGCGACAGTACTCCTACGAGGAAAACTATGAAATTTTCGTTTCTTCGTAGGTTACAGTTCACTTACTGTACGTTGTTAAATGTCTGCGCAGTACTCTTAGGTTAAATTTGGTAACAAGGATTCAGTGAGTCATGTGGAACTAGTGTTTCAAAAGTTAATATTTTATTTTATCCGTGGCCATCGAACACCGTCTAATATAGAGGAGGAAGACTCTGCAGCACCCCATTAGTCTAAAAATCTTCACATATACTTTATTACGCTGGATTATTTTAAGAGATTTCAATAGCTATCTTCTGAAAGCGCGAATTCAGTTTGACATCAGTAAACAAGAAGAATAGCTCTTACGTAATTTGTTCATCCTTCTTCGATTGCATTTACATGTTATGTATTGTCGTACGAGTTGAGTTTCGGAACATCGCACAATATCAGACTGACAATATATTTTGCTGTCGTGATATTAAAATTAGAAAGAAATCTTGTGAACATAAATTTAAGATATCTAGGAAGACAGTAGCCATAGAAACACTAATGAAAGCTAACAAAAAATCGATTACTTCAGGAGCTTCAGTCCGGAACCGCGCGTCTGCTACGGTCGCATGTTCGAATTCTGCCTCGGGCATGGATGTGTGTGGTGTACTTAGGTTAGTTAGGTTTGTGTAGTTCTAAGTTATAGGGGACTGATGACCTCAGATGTTAAATCCCATAGTGCTCAGAGCCATTTGAACCATTTTTTTGATTACTTCAGGGAAATACTCAACGACACCTCACAGAATTCCGCATATCAGAAACTATTAATGACTTTGATTACATACGAGCAAAAATTATTGCTAAAATAGTGTCTGCCCGGACTAATGCAGATGAAGAAAAAAGCTCCATGAAACTTCAACCGTACATAGAAATACCTGTGACAGTATACTACAGAAGAAATAGGCAATGAGGCGAACGGAAATGCACGTTTATTCAAAGACGGCAACCACACTGAAGTCACCACGGCTTATGATGCCCCCTTGGACGTTACAAAAGGGGTAGGACATGGTTCTTAATAGGGAGTATGAGCACCACGAACGCTAATGCATGCTCTGCAACTAGCTCCCATGCTGGTTACTAGGTTGGTAAGGACTCTTCGTGGTAAGACGTTCCATCCCTCCACCAGTTGCTCGATCGTCGTTGGTGCATATGGAAGTCCTGCGATATCTCTCCGCAAAGCATCCTTCATGTGCGTGATGGGATTTAAGTCGGCAAACCCGGCAGACAAGTCTACTCGCAGAATATACTCTCGTTTTAAGGGATCCTCCACGTGTGGAGTCCAATGCGGTCAAGCATAAAAGTGAAGGGCCAAATGCACATGAGGGAGGAGTTCAGTGTCACAATAACGTTGACTGCTGAGTTAACCGTGTTCAAGGTTTGAAGGTCAGTACGCCCATAAAACATTAAGCCTTTCGACACCTTAACACCTGAACCATCAACTAGATCATGTTCGAAAATGTTGGACGTATGCTCATATGGTGAGAGTTGGAACACGTAATGCAGCGAGGAACATTGTCGATCCTTTCGGTGGTCGAGCTGTAGTTGTATAGGGAGGCATAATATTGCATGGGCTTACTTAATAGCAGAACTTTAAATACGGCACACTCACCAGTCAATGTTCTTGTGACTCTATACTCCTTCCCCGCGTGCGTGTTTTAAGGGGTGCATTCTGCCGTGACTTCAGTTCTATAGATGACAATGCGCGGTCGCACCGAACAGAGCAGGTGAAGGAGCTCTTAGAGCATGAGGACACTCGTCGAATTGACTAGTCTGCTCGTTCCCCCAGTTAAATCTTATCGAGATGTGCGAGATGCATTGGGAAGATGTATTTCAGCACGAATACATACACCAATAACCATCCAACAGTTGTCTGCCGCTCTGGTGGATAATGGAACACCCTACCACAAGAACTCCCTATCCACCTTGTGGCCAGCTTGGCAGCACGTTGCAGAGCATGCACTACCGTTCGTTGTAATCACAAGCACTATTAAGAACCATTTTGTAATGACGAGGGGACAATCATCCTGAGAAATCAGTACCCAGAACAACCAACTCTGGCCGTAATAACGGCCTTGATACACCTGGGAATTGAGTCAAACACAGATTGGATGGCGTGTACAGCTACAGCTGCCGATGCAGCTTCAACACGATACCACAGTTCATCGAGAGCAGTGACTGGCGTATTGTGACGAGCCAGTTACTCGGCCACCATTGACCAGATGTTTGCAATTGGTTAGAGGTCTGGAGAATGTGCTGGCCAGGGCAGCAGTCTAACATTTACTCTATCCAAAAAGGCCCGTACAGAACCTGCAACATGCGGTCGTGCAATATCCTGCTGAAATGTAGGGTTTCCCAGGGATCGAATGAAGGGTGGAGCCACGGGTCGTAACATATCTGAAATGTAGTGTCCACTGTTCAAAGTGCCGTCAGTGGGAACAAGAGGTGCCCGAGACGTGTATCCAATGGCCCTCATACCATCAAGCCTTGTCAAACGCCGGTATGGCGACGACGAATACACGCTTCCAATGTGCGTTCACAGCGATGTCGCCAAACACGGATGCGACCATCATGATGCTGTAAACAGAACCTGGATTCATCCGAAAAAATGACGTGTCACCATTCGTGCACCCAGGTTCGTCGTTGAGTGCACCATTGCAGGCGCTCCTGTCTGTGATGCAGCGTCAAGGGTAACCGCAGCCATGGTCTCCGAGCTGATATTCCATGCTGCTGTAAACGTCGTCGAACTGTCGTGCAGATGGTTGTTGTCTTAGAAACGTCCCCATCTGCAGACTCAGGGATCGAGACGTGGCTGCACGATCCGTGCAGCCATGCGGTTAAGATGCCTGTCATCTCTACTGCTAGTGATAAGAGGCCGTTGGGATCCAACACGGCGTTCCGTATTACCCTCCTGAACCCACTGATTCCATATTCTGCTAACAGTCATTGGATCTTGACCAATGCGAGCAGCAATGTCGAGATACGATAAATCGCAATCGCGATAGTCTACAATCAGAGCTTTGTCAAAGTCTGAAACGTGATGGTACAAATTTCTCCTCCTTACGCGAGGCGTCACAACAACGTTGCACCAGGCAACGCCGATAAACTGCTGTTTGTGTGTGAGAAATCGGTTGGAAACTTCCCTCATGTCAGCACGTTGTAGGTGTCGCCACCGGCGCCAACCTTGTGTGAATGCTCTGAAACGCTAATCATTTGCATATCACAGCATCTTCTTCCTGTCAATTAAATTTCGCGTCCGTAGCACGTCATCTTCGTGGTTTAGCCATTTTAATGGCCTGTAGTTTACCTTCTGTGCTGTACCGTAGCACTTTTATGCATGGTCCAAGTAATACATCATTAAATCTTACTCTTGTTCTTCAGTTTTGCACACTAGCTTTAGAATTCCCACGTGAAGCAAATAATAAGAAAAATCATTATGTTCTTACAATAACTTGGCCACACCGAGCTTTCAAACTGAAGCAAACGATGTCGTAAAGGAAACCACTAAGTTTGACGTGTTAAAAATTCTCATGAATATAGTGTGAATATTTAGAGCGTGTTCTAAAAGGCTCATTTCGTCTACCGTATTTGTGATCGTGTCTGAGTAAGCTTCACCTCATTCAGGCGTTATCTCTTCTGCCATTTCCTTGAATTCCGGAAATACGTGTATCATTAAGTCGTGCCGTTTACGAAAATGGTTAAGAAGACGTCTTTATTTACGTTGCCCATCTTCCTATTCAACAAGTAGTGTGAGATAGTCTGTATGTAAAACACAATTTATCCAAGTGAACGCATTCGCCACTCCCCACCCCCACCCCATTTAAGAGAGTTCCAGTAGGCGATACACTGTACCCTATATGAACTTTGCTTGTTGAGGAACGCAGTGTCATATCTAAAGATATTTTTGGATTGTTCAATATAATTTTTAAATAATTTTTAAATATCTAATTACATTTGCTTTTTCTTCTTCACATTACTTCACAAAACCTCTCTAATATAAGCGAATATTTTATTCACGGGAAAGGGGGGGCGGGGGAGGGTCGATAAATTACAAAATTGTTTTTCTGTGAGACTCTCTTCATTATTCAATTATCTGGTGTATTACAAGATAGCAACAATTATAATAACAGCGTTCCGTATATCTTTTATATGTCGTTCATCCGTACCTAGATGGGCATCATCATGCTACCGACTGGACTTGAATTCCCGGCATGTTAGAAAGCTTCTCCTTAGTAGGAGGACTGGAAAAATGTGCAGACAGATTGGGAGCTACCTGCAGGAAAAGTAGCGGCTCCCATGACCGAAAAGCCAATAAAAGCTGGGAAAGCAGATTGTCATCCACTCGCCCTCTGTCCTGCATACGGCGACGTCGTTGGCAAAGAAAGAAGTGTCAGCATGGTGTATGCCTCTGAGCCTAGTTGCGGGTTCATTGTCACGCTCCCTTCTTTCAATATTCAATACTAAACGTAAATCCCATTTAGTGTATTAACAGACGTTTCAAGCTGTATTCAGTCGACTGATTCTTCTGTAATTGGAACACCTCTTGCAGAGAATACTACCACTTAAAAGCAGGACTGTGATAAAAGACCGTTTCTAAGCCGAGAATCTTTCTCGCACCATTTTCAGCCACATACTTATTCAGGAGGTCTGTAACTTTGAACAGTCACCAGGTGCACAGTAAAATGGTACATCAAGTGGTACTGTATGAACTGAGACGCAGAATAAGACATGGAATACCCTTAAATGATTGTTCTCTAAAATTCTTCGGTCGAGCGCAAAACGCAACAACTAGAGAATGGCGATTCCGTTTCATCGTGACGTGGATGAAGTGTATAAAGGTTCAAAAATGGATCTGATTAGCGTTTGCCTGATGAGAATTTATCGCCTTGTGTTGGTATGTCATGTCATTGATGTGGACGTCGACGGTGACCCGTAGAATTGCTCTACTTTGCCCCTGGTGAAAGTACACGTGGTTTGCCAAGAAAAACATGGAAAAGTGAACTCCGCAACAGCCTTCTGTAGGTCAGAATATGGGATTATAGGAGACAGAGATTAAGAAATAGAACAGAGTGGAAAATTAACATTAAACATAAAGTGCGTGGTAGCATGAGTCTGACATGATAATGATTATAGTTATCTTTTTCCTTTGCTTTATTTTCTGAATGAGGCTTTTTTGTTGCATATATTAAATAAATACAGCTGTAGAGAACTGATACAATGCTCCATAAATTATGATTCACCTATGAGTATTGTAACTGCAGATGTTCTGTTTTAAAGACCTTCATGGTTTTAGTCACTTCACATCTGCGATTCATAGTTTTCCATTTTAGTTTATGGTGAGTACGTTATTTCATACTAGAAATCTATTCATTTTCTAGTTCTTAGATATTTGTACACGTAATTTACTGTTCTATTTCGCCGAGCATCTCCCTCGCTTTGAGTGTACAAACTTCAATATTCTGATGAGATGCTTTTTACTCCCCCAGCCCTCCACCCTTTCCCTTTTGCAACGGTTTCGTTCTTTTAGAAATTTCGAATCCCTTTTATTGTGTGGATTTGATTTATTTTTTTATTGTTTTAATTAGAACCACATGCATTTATTGTAACACATTTATTGTAACAATGGTTAACTATACCAGCGGTACAGAAATTGTGAGAAAATAATCTAAAACTTACAATTTCACTTGAAGAAAACTCAACATATCTTTATAATCAACAGAATTAACGGCGCCCAGTCTGCCTTTACATTTTAAAGAAATCGTCTGCATTTAACTTTAGCAGAACTAAACAGGGACTAGTTCGCCAGTAGCCTGAACAATATAGCAGACAAATGTTACACACGTAATTAAAGGCACAACACACAGCTAAGCTATAAAATGGTCTAAGTTTGGAGAAAGGCAACCAATATTTCACTTTGAGATCACTTGCTCTTCTCAAAATAAAGTTTTCAGTCGATGACGCCACCTCTCATCAGTCCGAGCTGAGGGGGAACGAACAAACAGCACAGCCAATACAAGAGACAACATCTGTACAGCTGTACAGCCTGACACCGTATGTTTGAGTGCGCCGTTCCGCGTTGAAGAAACAGTCTAGTATATTCCTATCACAGGCAATCCCAGCCGTAGCCTGTGGTACAGAGTGTGCGAAAAATGGCATTAGCCTGCATGTCACGAAGCCGGTGAGGGAAATTGTGCTGTAATCTAGGCAAACCCGCACGTTTTTCTGTACTTTCACTCTCGCCCTAAGATTGACTTTTCGCCTTCGAGATCCACTCCAAAAACCAGTACTCAGTGTTGATGATATCAGTCTTTCTTCTTGAGAAATTTTATCAAGTTTTTAAGCACTGGATAAAGCTTTTCACTATCTGTACCTTTTTCTGAACATACTGGAAAACTTGCACCTGACACGTTGTTTTCTTTACTGCGAACATGAGCTGTAATTACTCATAGTCAGATTTCTAGAGAGTCAGTTACGTGCTCGTAACGTTTTCAGTTTTATGAGTTTTGGACTAAAAAAGAATAACTGTAAATTAAGAATGTACTAAAAATGAAATCTGCGTTGTATTGCTGCTCTTGTGCAAAATTTCTGTCACTGAGATCTGTAGAAACGGCTCATGAACAGTTAGTTGTCTACTAGGTATTTAAATGTATTTCTTAACATGCAAGTGAAATAGATATCTCTCACACAGACTGAAGTTCACTGTCTTACATAGGAAGACAAGTGTGGCATTATTTTTATTAAAACACATAAATGGGTGCGGTAAATGTAAAGCAGTTTTGCCGGAGGTAATGAGTTACCTGCAGGTGCGATAGATAGTGACTCATTCTACGCAGAGGAGTCTTAGTGTAACTGATTTATTCTTACAAATTATCATTGAAAGATAAGAATCGTTTCTTACACTTAAATGTGATTACATTGAAAGTACCAGTAGTTCCCAAGCAGTGCAAGTGACAGAGCTTTTCACAAGCTTTTCTTAAACATGCAGTTGTGGTAAACACGTGAAAGAAATTATTTAAATACAATAAACATTTTTAGAAGTATTTTCAAGAACGATTATTCTAAAATAAGGAACAACTGCCTTGCAGATAACAGTAAACATAAGCAAGAATATCAAACTAACCTAAGATTTCTGTTTACTACTGAGTATTTTCGTTACTAATTTTTACACCTGAATGTTTGTTTTCTCTGTACCACATGATTTAAAAGTTTAGTTTTAGACGGTAGGTGAGGTTCCAAGCCAGCCAACTGTAAATATCGAAAATGAAGTAGGTAATCACTTTGAAAATATCAGATTACCTTCCATTAGGAACGTGTGTGCTCGGAGAGACTGTGATATTATTTACAAATGATAGAGCACAGCAAGCAGCCTTCCTTTTTTGAAGGTTTTATTCGGCAAATCCCCCGAACAACAGAGGACTGACATGTATTGATACGATGAAATAGTGCATTGGTAATCGCGAGGTACTAGCCGAAATCTATATTCGCCGAATAAAACCTGCAAAAAATGACGACTGATTGCTGTGCTCTATCTTCTGTAAACGTTAAAGGTAAATTTTCTTTATTGTTGTTAAAGAGCTGCTCAGTTCCTCTACAGCTGCGACATAATCTGTGTGAAGTGTAGAACATTCGTCGGTTTATAAGTCTGCACCAACATTCCATACCGGAATTCGCACTTGGAACACTAGCGCAGTAACTCCTGTGCCTGTGCGTAGCACTCACCATTTGAAGTCATGGGAAGCAGTACCATGACTTCTCTCACGCGTAGGCCTCGCCCCAGATCGCTGAAGCCCTATTCTCAGTCTAGACGTTGAGGGCCACAGTGGCGTCGCTCGCCCCCTGACGTGACACAAACGCTCTAACAGCACGGCTTTCCGGGTTGTCGACTCTAGGCGTAGCGGTTCACCGTCAACACACGACACGCCCTAAATACTTGGCCGTGGCTTACGTCATCGCCCAGGTGACACTACCTACAGCTACAGCTATGGTTAGAATGGCGCCAATTCCTGGGTTCTTGGAACTCGAAAGCTGTGACGCATTCGTTACGAAACAACCTCCACTTCCAAGCACTCCTGACTCCCCTAGGCAACAGTTACATTTAATTCAATACTACTCCCCTTTTTTTCACCTACGATTAGAATGAGCTGGAATGCCGATAAATTTAGACAGTTTTCCGTAAAAGCTAGTCTGAAGTCATGGAAAAATCGTGAGCCACACTTTTCAATAGAATATTCGTCCTCTTGTTTTGTACAGACGTGCTCAGAAGTATCCGAACGACCTGAATTACATTTCGCCTGATTCGCATGCAACCGGCATTACGCAGCTGTCTAGCAGGTCCTCAAATCACTCCTTGGTACAGTCGTTTGACTATTGGAAATGGTTCCAACAAGTCACCACTAGAAAACACTTCTCTGTATCGCAGTAGCCACGATACTACAAATATCAGGGAACACCTTATCACAGATAAGACTGTCCTTAAGGCTTGTAAACTCACATTTATTGCAATAAATGACATACCTGAAATGTTATCACTCTTATTATTACGTTAGATAGGTAAAGCACGTAGTAAGTTCATCGTATTCATGATTTACTCTTGGACGTAACATACCGTACTTATTATTTAACACAAAATGACATTAAAAATATAAGTTATTCACGAGCAGCTAGTTGAGAATATGTATAAACTTCAAATGACCGTCTCGTTCTGCATATAGATTCAAACCCAGGTCATGCAGACTAAGCAAAGATTTCGTGACAGTCATTCCTGATTAGGCATGCAGAGAGTGATATACCTCGATGTTATACACTATCAGTTAACAAATATGAACTTTAAGTTACATAACGCAGACATTTTTAACGGAAGCGAATTCCTACCCAGCATCTACTGTCCCTGTTAACGAACTACGAGAGATATTAAATACTGTTTCTTCACAAGTAACTTACTTGAAATGCTGTGAGGTAAAGCTTAGTGTTCGACAGGGATTCGAACCCAGAACTTAATCGGATTGATATCGAAGCACAATCAACTGTGACATATCGGATTTTCTCGGCAGTAGCTAGATGTTTTAACTGAAATGACGACACGAAACATTAATTTTTTCCTTCCCAGGACTCCAACCCGACACGTAAAACTGTTATATTCTGGAGAAAACGAACATTAAATTTGGGTTCGTGGCAACAGCAGCGACATGTGAGCATGTTTGAATTAGAAATAATATGACGAAGAGTTCAGTGCTGACTGGGAATTGAGTCCCACACATATCGTTGTTGACTACACACAAAGAGACGTCAGCTACCGAATTTTTCTCCACCAGCAGCTCGGAATAACATCTTGAACTTACAGTGATGTCGCAAATAGTTCTGTGTTTCACTGGGAGCCAAAAAGTCAAATATCGTTAGTGTTGACAACGAATGAAAATACATTAAACATCAAAATTATTATCCACCAGCAGATAGGTGTTCTCATGCTAGAGTTTGATGATACATAATGAAATCTTTAGTGCCGGACCAGGATTCGAAGCCATTCACGTGCAACATGTGGAGATGTTGAGGAATCTGCAGTTTTGAACAAACAACAAATTGTAGCCGAGCTGTATTGTCACAAAGGGATCAAATTCCGCATTAAGGGCGGTCTGAGTAGCATTCCCAGTTCAGATCCAATTTCATCGACCTACAGAACCTCAAATAAAAGATGAAATAAGTGTCCTGTGACCCTAAATAACGTTTGTTTCGTCACTAGAAATAAATAACTAGTATAAAAAAGGTTACTGGTGACAGAATTTCTACATGTCGCCACTCCAGACTTTATTGTGGTTCAAGCTAACGTCTACTTGGTAGAGAAGGAATATCATTTTTAATGTGAATTTTAGACCACAGTGCCATTATATCTTCTTCACTTGGTATAGCCAGAAGAGAATGGAATCTGTCTCTCCCTATATAAAATCATTGACAGAAGTTGGAATCGAGCCCAGACCGTACGTATATTAACATATCATCAGTCCAACAGACCACCAAATCCTCTTCTCTGTGACTAATTTTTCTATCATAGCGCCGTTACTCCACACTGGATGAGAATTCTGACACACAGGCTCCCTGTAGTAATTTGCAGCATGTTCAGTAAATTCATTTACTTGGTTGACCGAATCACCATGAACTAGCTGTCTCGGTTACCCAGTGCATACATTCGACTCTATTTTGTAATCACCGAAATAAAATCACGTAACTGCCACCTATACAGAACAGCCAACAGTGTAGGATGCAGAAATTTAAATAGGAAGTGTTCCTTTCCACTTGAGCTACTCTATTGCACTTTCTGTTTGTTGAAAACGTCGTGCAGTGCAAAAGAAAAGCTGTAACTGTTTGTCTCTCAGAAGTCTAGACGCGGCCATATGCATTATCTCACAGCGCAGTGGAATGCAGAAGTTTTGGGGGAATTGTCGAGTTCATGGTAAGTGTCGCGTACTGCAGATAAGATGTCGCGAGTTCACTGCTACGTTTTTTAAAACACAATTCTACTGTTTGCTAAAGTTATCAACCTAATGGAAATTTGAACATAATTCCGTTCACTTCTCAACCCCAAACAGTCGCATGTCAAAAAGGGCTTACTTCTGCGACATTTTGTTCTTTTCAGGTTTAATAGACAGCCAGGCAGCAGATGCATCTTGAAACTTTTGTATTATGTATGGGGAGAGCGCATCGTGTCAAAATGCGAGTTTTGCAACTGTCAAACGGGAAAGTATCCGGATGGCCGAGACCATTGAGGCACAGCTTGCGTTACAGGGAATTCCGGATTCGACTCCTGGTCTGACACAAATTTTCAACATTAACAGTCGAATTATTTCGGCCCCCGATTGAGGCTGGCAATGGCTATGGATAATAATATAGACAGTTCAGTGTAGCCAAATGATACTGGGAGTTGCTTATAAATTTCCGGTCATGGTCGTATGCAAATTGTGTTAAAATTGTTTCCGTTGGACCTGGCTAAAAGGGGGGGGGGGGGCGGAGCGAGGGAAGGCTCAAACACAAACAGGCGAAAATCATTAGACAAATACCAAAATAAGAAATCTCGTTATTATGAATATCAAACGACTCCCTTTCCTCATAGGTTTACAAAGATGTAAATGTATTTCGTCTACGTAAAGTGCTATGAAAGTTATTGATATGAATTTACCGATGTTTTAGTAAATAAATAAAAATCAAAACAGGGTCTTTTCAGTTAATCTATTTATGATAAGCGAGGAATTCCAACCTTTCGCTTCGACTGAAATACAGCAAGTGATCCAAACAGCGGTGCTACAGAAAGGACAAAGTTATCCTTCCAAGTTTTGGAGCATTACTTGATGGAAGCCACCTATCCACAAAACCTATTATGTCACTGCGAGTAAGGGGAGTTTCTGACTTCCAGTACGTGTTAGTAAAACTGAGAATGATTTTTGAAAGGAGAAACCAAATACGACAACTTGAACACACGAAGAAAGATGAAAAAGTTTTAAAAACGAACATGAAAAGAAAGCAGATAATACCAAGCAGTTTTCTGTAGTGGCCGATATCATCTGTTATGTTACATCAGAACGAAGTTTTATTAAGCAGCATTTAGGTTTTGATCTAAAGAAAATCGATTTGGAATAGATCGATTACTCGAATCGACCTCGGATTTATGAAACGAGCGGCGAGTTGACCAAAATTCAATCAACACTTTATCAGCTAAGTTTTTTAATTTTTGAGAACATTTCTCGAGGGGAAACAGCGTTCTGTCTAAGAGTTCTTTAAGAATGGACATAAACCGTCTCGACTGCTAAAACATTTATTTTGATTGGAACCGGTTTTGGTCAGTTTTTGACTATCCTCAGGCCCTCATACCGAAATACGGACGTAGTATAGATTTAGAGGTATGTTTTAGCAGCTATACTTTATAATTATCAAATAATTAAAAGAAGGAATTATGCCCATGATTGTAGGGGCAGGGCACTCTCACTTCTGATTCTGTGTTCTTAGGGAAGATGATCTTTTTTACGATCTGGCTTCCTACATCATAATGAAATAGCGGGCAGTAGTTAACGCTCTTCGTTGTGTGCTCTAGTGAAGGAATAGCGCTAAGCGTTACCTGCGTTCAAAGGAATAGGGTGCCGATTTAAAAGAGTGCAGTCGAAGCGTACTGCGACTGAGGGCCGAGTGGAGCGTTTTTGTACGGAACCTTTGCAGACTGCCGAGTTCCACAGTCTGATTGTGCAGACATGCTGGATGGCGCTGGTCGGTCGGCAGCCGTGTTCAGGTAGGCTGACTAGCGCAGAGAAGTCGCCGCTGGAATGGACAGTCCATTGAAGACCGGCAGTAAAGCAAAGGACGGGCCCTTTTTAGGCAGGTAGTCGGTAAGACAACAGTGAGCTTTCTGCGAATTCCCGTGGGACAGCTCACTGGGGCCCAGACATCCAGTCTCTGTTACAAAACATATTTGTGGCTTTTAGCGAGATTATGGCTGTTCTTTGGAAACTTGCTCATGTTGTTAGCAGAAGACCCAGCATAAACGCGTGGGAAAAAGGCTGTGAAGCTCAATCTTTTTTTTCCTTTTCATCCAATTAACTTTAAAGTCTCTGATTGGTCAAATCTGTGTATGCAGACCAAGGGACAGTCTGCAGCGCTCCAGCTTGTGACTGGCTTGTGCTAAAGTGGGAGTAGTCTAGGATGTAAATGTGCTATGTTACCGACCTAGGGAGGAAAGCAGAGAGAAAGAGAGAACACTCTTGTACTGGCGCTGCGCTATTAAAGAGCTGCAGGTCTCTACCTAAATGGTGAGGCTTGTGTCCTTTGCTAGTGTGCCACTTAGAGCCTGTGCCAGTCACCTTCTGAACCGTCAGAGTGAAACCGTTTGGCAAATGAAAAATGTTTCTATGACGTTTCTTTAGCCTTTGTTTGTCTTGTGATGTTAAGAATGAACAAGTATATTGTTATTTAGATCAAAACTCGTCCCTGTGCTAGGATTAGCATTACCTTTTCCATTTCTATTAAAGTCCTAATCACAAAAGAAAGTAGCAAGTTTGCAAAGCACGTTGCAAGGCATCCCAGATACGCTATGTAAAGTTCATATCTGGGGAAGTTCGTGGCCAGCGGAAATGCCCAGACTCAGAAGAGCGTTCCTGGAGCCACTCTGTAGCAATTCTGGACCTGTGGGGTGACGCATTGTCTTGATGGAACTGGTCAAGTCCGTCGGAATGCACAGTGGACATGAATGGATGCATGTGATCAGACAGGACGCTTATGAATGTGTCACTTGTCAGATACGTATCTAGACGTTTCAGGGCTCCCTTATTACTCAGACTGCAAACGCCGCACACCATTACAGAGCCTCCACCAGCTGCTGACATGCAGGGTCCATGGATTCATGAGATTGCCTCCATACCCGTACATGTGAAGCCACTCAATACAGTTTCAAACGAGACTCGTCTGACAAGGCAACATGATTTCAGTCATCAACAGTCCGAAGGTGGTGCTGACGGGCCCAGGCGAGGCGTAAAGCTTTGTGTTGTGCAGTCATCGAGGGTACACGAGTGGGTCTTGGGCTCTGAAAGCCTGTATCGGTGGTGTTTCGTTGAATGGTTCGCACGATAAGACTTGTTGATGGCCCAACATTGAGATTTGCGGCAGTTTGTGGAAGGGTTGCACTTCTGTCACACTGAAAAATTGTCCTCAGTAGTTGTTGTCCTGTTCACGCAGAATCATTTTCCGGCCGCAGCGATGTCGGAGATTTGATGTTTTACCGGACTGCTGATAGTCACGGTACACTCGTGAAATGGCCGTACGGGAAAATCCCCACTTCATAGCTACCTCGGAGATGCTGTGTCCCGTCGATCATACGTCAACTTTAACACCACGTTCAACCTCACCTTTTTTTACGATAATTCGTCAGGTTACCGCGAACGCAATCCCGACTTCCAAAAATTATGCGCTCGAAGGACGCACTTTTTTTTGTAATTTATTTATTAACATTACATCATTACAAGATAACATCTTTACAACAATACATGAACAGAAATGTAATTGTGAATAGCAGGTCAATATTATACAGAATCGAAATCCTTTAAAGAAAGCAGAATGAAAACAAAAACAATTGAAATTTGTGACAAGTTATTCACAGAGTGCTTTTGTTAACAATCCTAAAAGAAATGTGTATAAGTTGTGAAATTTCAACAAATTGAGATAAGTATGTCATGTAATAAAGTAAAAGAAAATGGAAAACTCTAATGAAAAATGGCAAACAAAATGGATACTTCTAGCGAAGGTATTCACTGTAACTGAAACATCCTCTGATAACCATACAATAACGCAACTGATAAACTGTTGGCAAAATGTTCGCTGTACTTCGGTGAACAGTGCAGCCGTTGATGACCTTCCCACAGGTAGGACTTAAATCTTGATAACCTTCTACTGTAGAGCAGGAACTGATCTAACAACTGTGCCAGACACTTGCTGTCTTGTATTGTAAAAGCGTTGCCGACCGCAGCGCCGTATTTTGCCTTTTGTATATCTCTGTATCTGATTACACATGCCTATTTCTCTGGAGATTCAGTGTATATGATGTATTTTATATGTTTCTACTATTATCAGACATCCCTCTAAATCCATTCTGTCCATCCTGTGCTTATATTTCAGTATGACGGTCTGAGGATGGTCAAAAACTGACAAAAACTGGTACAGATGTCTTTGTCCACTTTTAAAGCTGACTTGACGGAAAAGTCGGCTGGTAAGACGCTGGCAACTACTATAGGTTTTCAGTCCTCCGTAAGTAATTTTAAAAAATGGTTCAAATGGCTCTGAGCAATATGGGACTGAACCTCTGAGGTCATTAGTCCCCTAGAACTTAGAACTAGTGAAACCTAACTAACCTAAGGACATCACACACATCTTTGCCCCAGGCAGGATTTGAACCTGCGACCATAGAGGTCTCACGGTTCCAGAATGCAGCGCCTAGAACCGCAGGCCACTTCGACCGACGGAAGTAATTTTAAAGAAGTCTCTTTGTCTCCAGAGGTAATTTGTGGATGGAAGCCGTACGTTTTGGGCGCTAGCTGTGGAATGCTGAGTAAGAAGGCGTGACCGGAGAAGGCGGCAGAGTCGCAACGGACGTTCCGACAAATGAATTCGTCGTGTAACCGAGTTTTCCGTAAATGGCCCGCGAAAGACGTTTCCTTTTGCGCTGTATGGCAATCTCCACGGCTAAGACGAAGTTGCGGACGGCCGGAGCATCGCTCGCGGTCGTGTCCTTTGACGGGAGCTGTGGACGCAGCAGGATTAGCGGAGGAGGAGGAGGGAGCGACGGGGTGCGGGGGAGGGCAGGGGGGAGGGTTGGCAGAGAGGCGCGGTGGCCGACTTTCGATGAGCGGACGGCGCTGCGCAACGGCGGGGGGCGGCGTCGCGCCTGAATTATTCATGCGGCGGCCGACGGCGACACCGAAGGCGGAGGCGACGGCGTCTCGGGCCGAGCAAGCTGGTGCCTGCGTCGCTGCCGGCGCCCTGCTCCTCAGTGTGTCACTGGTGGCTGCCACCTGCCAACCAACAGCCGGCACTGCTCTCACCGACGTTTACCGTACTGTTTCCATCGCGACACAGAGCGCGTACTGAGTGATGAGGGATGATGGGTCACAGTAGCTACACTGCTGTGTTTACGCCCGAGAGAAACAGCGGCAGAAGAAAATGGCTCTGTTTTTCTGTCTACCTGTGGTGCCCGTATCCATGTCCGTGTGTGTGTGTGTGTGTGTGTGTGTGTGTGTGTGTGTGTGTATCAGACAGAGTAAAACCAGGTACGCTGCGGCACTGTGATATACTGACGGATGAAGCAATCTCTTTACAAAAAAGTAATTAATGTAGAGTAATGAATTTCGGGAATACAGTGGTCTAGGCAACATATTTAAGGGATTATATTGCAGACTCATTTTGTAGCCTAGGTGCCCGATGTTAGTTTATGCGATGGAGTCACATGCCTGTTGCTATTGGTCCGTCAGTACAGGAACGGCTACTGATGTTTGTGGCTGACGCTGGAATTGCCGTGCGGTGATGTCTCAATGCAGACAGATCTGGTGACCGAGTAGGCCAAGGAAGCATGTCGACACTCGCTAGAACACGTTGGGTTACAACAGTGGCATGTGGACGATCTTTATCCTGTTGGAAAACACCCTCTCGAATTCTGTTCATGAGTGGCAGCACAGCAGGTCGAACCACCAGACTGATGTACAATTTGCAGTCAGGGCGCGTACGGTAGCCAAGAGAGGAGTTCCTCTGTCATAGCACCACAGATCATAACTCTAGGTGCAGCTCCAGTGTATCTATCACATAGGCAGGTTGGTTCCAGACCCTCGAGTGACCTCCTTCTAACAAACGCACGACCATACTGGCACGGCGCAGAACGAGCTTTGATCAGAATACGCAACACACTTCCACCGCAGCTTTACTAACAAATACTGGAAGTTAGAACAACCCCCTTAATACCGTCTGTGAGAATCGGACGTTCCGTGCTACGAACACGTCTCTGAGTCTTACCGAAACAAAGATTTTCTTTTAAGTACTCTTCGTGAAGGAAATGGAGATATCGGACCTGTGAGAGGAGGGGAGAGATTGTATTGTCGTCAGACGCCATTGCGGTATACAGGGTGAGTCACCTAACGTTACAGCTGGATATATTTCTTAAACCACATCAAACACTGACGGTCCGATTCCACAGACAGAACGTGAGGAGAGGGGCTAGTGTAATTGTTTAATACAAACCATACAAAAATCCATGGAAATATGTTTTTTAACACAAACCTACGTTTTTTTAAATGGAACCACGTTAGTTTTATAAGCACATCTGAACATATAAACAAATACGTAATCAGTGCCTTTTGTTGCATTGTAAAATGTTAATTACATCCGGAGATATTGTAACCTAAAGTTGACGCTTGAAACCTCAGACGTTCAGTTGCGTATTGTAACAAACAGTCCGCAGCTCGTGGTCGTGCGGTAGCGTTCTCGCTTCCAGTGCCCGGGTTCCAGTGTTCGATTCCCGGCGGGGTCAGGGATTTTCTCTGCCTCGTGATGACTGGGTGTTGTGTGATGTCCTTAGGTTAGTTAGGTTTAAGTAGTTCTAAGTTCTAGGGGTCTGATGACCATGGATGTTAAGTCCCATAGTGCTGAGGGCCATTTGAACCATTTGTAAGAAACACGGCCCACGGTCGGCGAGCACCATCTGCAGGCACATGTTTACGATGACGGCCGTGTTTGCGAGTGTGGCTATAGTGCACTGTTGTGGTTTGGTCTAGCTGTCGCAGTGTCCGCATGTAGCGCTTGCTGCTATTGTTATTCTGTATTCGTCTCCGCACGCAGACCAACTGTAGTACACCGTGTTACCATACGTCTGTGATAGTGTAGTGTTGTAGGAACTGTGACCATGGTGTATTCGAACTCTGAAAAGGCGTAGATGATACTCATCTATGGCGAGTGTCGACGAAATGCAGCTGAAGCCTGCAGGGTGTGTGCAGAACGGTACCCGGGCAGAGAGCATCCAAGGTGCCGCGCATTGAAAAACATCTACCGCCAACTGTATGCAACAGGTATGGTCGTAGCACGCAAACGAGTCCGTAACAGGCCCGTCACAGGAGAAGCGGGTGCAGTTGGTGTGTTAGCTGCTGTTGCCATGAACCCATACATGAGTACAAGGGACATTGCAAGAGCCGGTGGACTGGGTCAAAGTAGTGTCACGCGCATACTGCATCGTCACCGCTTTCACCCATTACATGTGTCGCTACATCAGCAATTACATGGTGATGACTTCAATCATCGAGTGCAATTCTGTCAATGGGCATTAACAGAGAATGCGTTGCAGTTCTACCTGTTTACCGATGAAGCGGGTTTCACAAACCACGGGGCAGTGAATCTACGGAACATGCATTACTGGTCCGTGGCCAATCCTCGCTGGCTCAGACAGGTAGAGCGTCAGCGACCGTGGACTGTAAATGTATGGTGCGGAATCATTGGCGACCACCTCATTGGTCCTCACTTCATTGCAGGGGCCCAAACAGCTGCAACACACATCGCGTTTCTACAGAATGATCTGCCAACGTTGCTCGAAAATGTCCCACTGGAAGCATGTCGTCGTATGTGGTATCAGCATGATGGTGCACCTGCACATTCCGCAATTAACACTATGCTGACCCTTGACAGGATGTTCGACGGGCGTTTCATAGGACGTGGAGGACGCATAAAATGGCCAGCCCGTTCTCCTGATCATACACCTCTGGACTTCTTTCTGTGGGGTACGTTAAAGGAGGATGTGTACCGTGATGTGCCTACAACCCCAGAGGATATGAAACAACGTGTTGTGGCAGCCTGCGGCGACATTACACCAGATGAACTGTGGCGTGTACGACATTCATTACGCCAGAGATTGCAATTGTGTGCAGCAAATGATGGCCACCACATTGAACATCTATTGGCCTGACATGTCGGGACACACTCTATTGCACTCCGTAATTGAAAACGGAAACCACGTGTGTACGTGTACCTCACCCCTCATGGTAATGTACATGTGCGTCAGTGAAAAAGACCAATAAAAAGTTGTTAGCATGTGGACGTAATGTGCTGCTCCAGTCTCTTCTGTACCTAAGGTCCATCACCGTTCCCTTTGGATCTCAATGTAATTCGGTGCTCTCCGATACACACGATCGAACAGCGGAGGAGTGGTACTCAAGCATCAACGTTAGGTTACAATATCTCCGGATGTAATTAACATTTTACAATGCAACAAACGGCACTGATAACGTATTTGTTTATGTGTTCAGATTTGCTAACAAAACTAGCAGGGTTCCATTAAAAAAACGTAGGTTTGTGTTAAACAACATACTTCCGTGCATTTTTTTATGGTTTATATTAACCAATTACACTAGCCCCTCTCCTGGCATTCGGTCTGTGGAATCGATTCGTCAGTATCTGATGTGGTTTACGAAATATATCTAAATGTAATGTTAGGTGACTCACCCTGTGTAGTAAATGTTCAATTAGCTATTTGCAAAAAATAAAATCCAATACCTAGCATCAAGATGTGTTTATATCTCCATACCGACATTAGTTAATTATCAAGGCACAAATATTACGAGATCGCTTGTAGGTGAAGCGCATACCTGCACTTTTCAAGGTCATAATTCTTAAATTTATAGACTTATCTTATCCCACCCCAATGAACCATGGACCTTCCCGTTGCTGGGGAGGCCTGCGTGCCTCAAAGATACAGATAGCCGTGCCGTAGGGGCAACTACAACGGAGGGGTATCTGTTGAGTGCCAGACAAACGTGTGGTTCCTGAAGAGGGGCAGCAGCCTTTTCAGTAGTTGCAGGGGCAACAGTCTGGATGATTGACTGATCTGGCCTTGTAACACTAACCAAAATGGCCTTGCTGTGCTGGTACTGCGAGCGGCTGAAAGCCAGGGTAAAACTACAGCCGTAATTTTTCCCGGGGGCATGCAGCTTTACTGTATGATTAAATGATGATGGCCTCCTCTTGGGCAAAATATTCCGGAGGTAAAATATTCCCCCAAGCGGATCTCCGGGCGGGGACTACACAAGAGGACGTCGTTATCAGAAGAAAGAAAACTGGCGTTCTACAGATCGGAGCGTGGAATGTCAGATCGCTTAATCGGGCAGGTAGGTTAGAAAATTAAAAAAGGGAAATGGATATGTTAAAGTTAGATATAGTGGAAATTAGTGAAGTTCGGTGGCACGAGGAACAAGACTTTTCGTCAGGTGAATACAGGGTTATAAATAGAAAATCAAATAGGGGTAATGCAGGAGTGTGTTTAATAATAACTAAAAAATAGGAGTACGGGTAAGCTACTACAAACAGTGAACGCATTATTGTGGCCAAGATAGACACGAAGCCCACGCCTATTACAGTAATATAAGTTTATATGCCAACTAGCTCTGCAGATGACGAAGAAATTGAAGAAATGTATGATGAGATAAAAGAAACTATACAGGTAGTGAAGGGAGACGAAAATTTAATAGTCATGGGTGACGAATTCGAGAGTAGGAAAAGGGAGAGAAGGAAACATAGTAGGTGAATATGAATTGGGGCTAAGAAATGAAAGAGGAAGCCGCCTGGTAGAATTTTGTGCAGAGCATAACGTAATCATAGCTGACACTTGGCGCAAGAATAATGAAAGAAGGCAGTATACATGGAAGAGGTCTGGAGTCACTGGAAGGTTTCAGATAGGTTATATAATGGTAAGACAGAGATTTAGGAACCAGGTTTTAAATTGTAAGACGTTTCCAGGGGCAGATGTGGAACCTGACCACAATCTATTGGTTATGATCTGTAGATTAAAACGGAAGAAACTGCAAAAAGGTGGGAACTTAAGGAGATGGGACCTGGATAAACTGACTAAACCAAAGGTTGTACAGAGTTTCTGGGAGAGCGTAAGGGAACAATTGACAGGAATGGGGGAAGGAAATACAGTAAGAGAAGAATGTTTAGCTTTGAGGGATGAAATAGTGAAGGCAGCAGAGGATCAAATAGGTAAAAAGACGAGGGCTAGTAGAAACCCTACGGTAACAGAAAAAATATTGAATTTAATTGATTAAAGGAGAAAATATAAAAGTGCAGTAAGTGAAGCAGGCAAAAAGGAATACAAACGTCTCAAAAATGAGATCGACAGGAAGTGCAAAATGGCTAAGCAGGGATGGCTAGAGGACAAATGTAAGGATGTAGAGGCTTATCTCGCTAGGGGTAAGACAGATAGTGCCTACAGGAAAATTAAAGAGACCTTTGGTGAGAAGAGAGCTCAGATGGAAACCCAGTTCTAAGCAAAGAAGGGAAAGACGAAAGGTGGAAGGAGTATATAGAGGGTCTATACAGGGGCGATGTACTTGAGGCAATTTTATGTAAATGAAAGATGATGTATATGAAGATGAAATAGGAGATACGATACTGCGTGAAGAGCTTGACAGAGCACTGAAAGACCTGAGTCGAAACAAGTTCCCTTTGGGAGAGCTAGTCCTGACAAAACTCTACCATCTGGTGAGCAAGAGGTATGTGACAGGCGAAATTCTCTCAGACTTCAAGAAGAATATAAGAATTCCAATCCCAAAGAAAGCAAGTGTTGACAGATGAAAAAATTACCGAACTATCAGTTTAATAAGGCACAGCTGCAAAATACTAACGCGAATTCTTTACAGACGAGTGGAAAAACTGGTAGATGCCGACCTCGGAGAAGATCAGTTTGGATTCTGTAGAAATTTTGGAACACGTGAAGCAATACTGACCCTACGACTTATCTTGGAAGAAAGATTAAGGAAAGGCAAACCTATGTTTCTAGCATTTGTAGACTTAGAGAAAGCTTTTGAGAATGTTGACTGGAATACTCTCTTTCAAATTCTGAAGGTGGCAGGGAGCGAAAGGCTATTTACAATTTGTACAGAAAGCAGATGGCAGTTATAAGAGTCGAGGGGCATGAAAGGGAAGCAGTGGATGGGAAGGGAGTGAGACAGGGTTGTAGCCTCTCTCCGATGTTATTCAATCTGTATATTGAGCAAACACTAAAGGAAACAAAAGAGAAGTTTTTAGTAGAAATTAAAATCGATGGAGAAGAAATAAAAACTTAGAGGTTCCCCGATGACATTGTAATTCTGTCAGAGACAGCAGACGACCTGGTAGAGCAGTTGAAAGGAATGGACAGTGTCTTAAAAGGAGGGTATAAGATGAACATCAACAAAAGCAAAACTAGGATAATGGAATGTAGTCGAATTAAGTCGGGTGATGCTGAGGGAATTAAATTAGGAAATGAGACACCTAAAGTAGCAAAGAGAGGATATAAAATGTAGACTTTGAATGGTAAGGAAAGCGTTTCTGTAGAAGAAAAATTTGTTAAAATCGAGTATAAATTTAAATGTCAGGAAGTCGTTTCTGAAAGTATTTGTATGGAGTGTAGCCATGTATGGAAGCGTAACGTGGTCGATAAATAGTTTAGACAAGAAGAGAATAGAAGCTTTCGAAATGTAGTGCTACAGTAGAATGCTGAAGATTAGATCTGTAGATCACATAACTAATGAGGAGGTATTGAATAGAATTGGGGAGAAGAGGAGCTTGTGGCACAACTTGACGAGATTAAGGGATCGGTTGGCTGGACATGTTCTGAGGCATGGAGGGATCACCAATGTAGTATTGGAGGGCAGCGTGAAGGGTAAGAATCTTAGAGGGGGACAAAGAGATGAATACACTAAGCAGATTCAGAAGGATGTAGGCTGCTGTAGGTACTGGGAGATGAAGAAGCTTGCACAGATAGAGTAGCATGGAGAGCTGCATCAAACCAATCTCAGGACTGAAGACCACTACAACAACATCATCTTGCTAAACTGTTGGACCCATCACGCAGACTCATCAAACAACATAGCACACAGTTGTGCCGAACGATCTGCGTAGCGAGTAAAACATTTAGAGAGTTCAGGTGCAGCAGATAACGACGAGGAGTTTCGCGAGATTGGCGCTGAGGGATACATCTCGTGATCTCCTGTGATATTTAAAACGAGCAAGCTAAGCTGGCTGAACACAGTCAGAATGCCCGGAAGGGACTCTTACAAGCCATCCGTGGGCAGGACTCTGTGGACAAACATTACATAGATTACATCAGTCCTCTCGCCCGCACGAAGAATGCCGTTCGTCACGTTCTCGTCGTCTTAGAAGCCTTTTCACTTTATCTGTGACTGATTCTCAGCCGAAGGTTACTGCGTTCGCGTCCATTAAACATCTGAGCGAAATTTTCTCGATTTTCGGTCGCTCTAAATCCTTGGTGGGTGATAATTCCCCAGCGTTTGTATCACGGGGATTTAGAAAATTTTGCGTTGATAACGCCCGTCCATCACATCAGAATCATCCCGTATTACCCTCAGTCTTCCTTTGTGGAGAGGATGAACAGGATTCTAAGTCCACCTTGATCATTTTTCACTCTAAGGTGTAGAAGAAATGGGACACCTCAATCCCTTGGTTCAATTTCGCCTTTAATTCTGCTCAACATGGTGCAATTGGAACTTCCTCAGCCTCATTATCTTAGATTACTCGCTTGATTCTCCACTCGCTAATTTATGGTCACAAGACAAAATTATTCCAGACGACGTCGATCGGGAGAACATAAGCGTAATTGGGAAAGAAGAAATATAAAGATAAGGTAGGAGGCCCGGTTTTCATATGTGATTTTGGCCTTATGAAGGAAAGAGATCGTTTGGTAAATTATGCCCCTGTCTTACGGGACCGTGCGCGGTTACAGAGTTACTGGGACCCGTTAACTTCAGAGTACGAAACCTGAAGTGTGTTAACTCTTCCAAGGTCCATCTTAGCCAGAGTGAGCAACGTCGCTAGGCCCATTCCCTTCTTTCAGAAAGAAGAAAGAAGGGGAGAGGGGCTATCTGGCTTTGGGGGGAGGGGGGAGGGGAGTCTGAGCCATGGCAGCTCTACGTCGAATTCTCGATAGTACCTCAGGTCGCTTATCTTTGGTTCAGCGTGATGGATTCGTCGCTGACGAAGCTGTCGAGAGTGGTGGAAATGGGTTGTTTTTGGCCAGCCGAGGAATATAGATGACAGCCTTACGGGAACACATCTGCACACGCAGAACCAAGTGGGTGGTGTCACAAACGCTGACCTGTTATCTGCTTGGCCGCGATGGGTGGACCTGGTGTTACGGAAGACTGAGACAGTCAGGAGTGTGGTGCGAGAGAATTTAATGTGAAGTTTGTTCCTTGGGTTGTGTGAGCCCGTTCTCGTCTCCATGTTAATTCGAATCTGCAGTGGAGTCCTTAACAACACAGTTATTCCTGAGAATACTTAACTATTTATCTGACAGTGTTCGCACCCGACCTGGTAACAGCTGTATACCCCTTTGTACTGTGCCTTATCTTCAAATTCTATCCCGAGGCGATTCTGAATTATGTCAGTTAATATTTGTTGAAGATGGTGCCTGAAATTATAAGTTGTTGATCCATAGACACTGAGGAGCCAGAGAAACTAGTACAGCGTAAGTGTAGGACCCCGCGAACACGCAGAGGTGCCGCAACACGACGCGGCATGGACTCGACTAATGTCTTCGTTAGTGCTGGAGCGAATTGACATTATGAATCCTGCAGGCCTGCCCATAAATCCGTAAGAGTGCGAGGAAGTGGAGATCTTTTCTCAACAGCACGTCGCAAGGCATTCCACATATCCTCAATAATGTTCATGTCTGGAGAGTTTGGTGGCCAGTGTTTAAACTTAGAAAAGTTTTCCTGGAGCACTCTGTAGCAATTCTGGACGTGTGGGATGCCGCATAGCCCTGCTGGAATTGCCCAAGCTCGTCAGAATGCACAATGAACACGAATGGATGCAGGTGATCAGACAGGGTGCTTACCTACGTGTCACCTGTCAGAGTCATATATAGATGTACCAGCGGTCCCATATGACTCCAACTGCACACGCTCCATGACATTACAGAGCCTCCATCAGCTTGAACAGTCCCCTGCTGAAATACAGAGTCCAGGGATTCATGATGTTATCTCCGAACCCGTACGTATCCATCCGTTCGATACAATGTGAAACGAGACACGTCCGACCAGGCAACACGTTTTCACTCATCAGTAGCCCAATGTCAGTGTTAACGGGCCCAGGTGAGGCGTAAAACTTTGTTTTTTGCAGTCATCAAGGGTACACGAGTGAGCCTTCGGCTCCGAAAGCCTATATCGGTAGTGTTTATTCATCGGTTCGCACTTAGACACTTGCTGATGGCCCAGCATTGGAATCTGCAGCAGTTTTCGGAAGGATCCACTTCTGTCACGTTGTACGATTCTCTTCAGTCGTTGTCGACTCAGTTCTTGCAGGATCTATTTCCGGCCACAGCGATGTCGGTGATTCGATGTTTCACCGGATGCCTAATATTCACGATAAAACTCGTGAAATGCTCGTAAGGGAAAATTCCCACCTCAATGCTACCTCGGAGATGTGTCTCATCGCTCGTGCGCCGACTGTAACACCACGTTCAAAATCACTTAAATCATGAGAACGTCCCATTGTAGCAGCAGTAACCGATCTAACAACTGCGCCAGACACTTGTTGTCTTATATAGGCGTTGCCGACCGCAGCGCCGAATACTGCTTGTTTAAATATCTCTCTAACTCAATACGCATGCCTTCACCACTTTCTGTGGCGCTTCAGTGTATATAATTACGGCGATGACGGCCAGTTATTTTTTCGTTGCACATCCACCCGACCTCGAAATCAACACCTCGACATACCCCGCAAGCCACCGTACGGTACGTGAGGAAGGATACCCTGTAACACTACTTGGCATTTCCTTTCCAGTTCCACTCGCAAACAGAACACCGGAAAAGCGACTATCTATTTGGTTCCGTAAGGGCCCCAATTTCTCGTATGTTATCTTTGTAGTCCTTACGCATTGTATGTTGGTGGCAGTAGAATCGTTTGGCAGTCAACTCCAGATGCCGGTTCTCCGAGTTTTCTCAATAGTTTTTCTCGAAAAGAACGTCTTCTTCCCTCCAGGAATTCCCATTTGAATTCTCGAAGCATTTCCGAACTTAGCGGTAAGAAATGTAGTAGCCCACCTCTGAACCGAGCGAGGTGGCGCAATGGTTAGCACACTGGACTCAAATTTGGGACGACGATGGTTCAATTCCATTTCCGGCTATCCTGATGTAGGTTTTCTGTGATTTCGCTAAATCGTTCAGGCAAACGCCGGGACGGTTCCTTGGAAAAGGCACGGGCGACTTCCTTCCTCATCCTTAACTAGTCCTATGAGGCCGATGACTTCGCAGTTTGATCTCATCTCCCCAAATCAACCAACCCTGTCTTCCTTGAATACGACCTGGTACGCCCCAGCCACTCGAGCAGTACTCAAGAGTAGGTCGCATCAGCGTCCTATATGCGGCCACCTTTACAGGTGAGCCACTGTTTCCTCAAATTCTCCAAATAAATCGAAGTCGACCATTCGCCATGCCTAGTGCAGTTCTCACATGCTCATTCCATTTTATATCGCTTTGCAATTTTACTCCCAGATATTTAAAAGACTTGACTCTATCGAGGAGGACACTAGTAACACTGTATCATAACATTAGAAGTTTGATCTTCCACTTGTTCTTATTAACTTACATTTATCCACATTTAGGACCAGCTGCCATTCATCACACTAACTGTAACGTTTGTCTAAGTCGTTTTGTATCTGTATACAGTCACTCAACTTCGACCCTTACCGTTTACCATGGCATCATCAGCAAACAACCGCAAATTGCTGCCCAAACTGCCTGCCAAATTATCAGATTGCTGCCCACCATATCCGCCAAATCGTTAATCTATACACAGAACAACAGCGGTCCTATCCTATTTCCCTGGGGCATTCCTGACAATACCCTTGTTTCTGATGAACACTCGCCGTCGAGAACAACATACTGGGTTCTATTACTTAAGAAATCTTAGAGCCACTGACATATCTGTGAACTTGCTCGTACCATCGTTAACAGCCCACAATGGGGCACCATATCAAATACTTTCCGGAAATATAGAAATACGGAATCTGCCTGTGGCCCTTAATACATTGTTCACAGTATACAACGTGGTACATTGATCGTGACCGGGCCAAATATCACACCCAATAAGCTTCAAACGAAATCTCACTATCTCACCAAATAAGCGTCAAACGAAAAAACTACAAAGAACGAAACTCATCTAGCTAGAAGGGGAAAACCAGATGGCGCTATGGTTTGCCCGCTAGATGGCGCTGACATAGGTCAAACGGATATCAGCTGCGTTCTATCAAATAGGAACCCCCATTTTTATTACATATTCGTGTAGTACTTAAAGAAATATGAATGCTTTAGTAGGACCACATTTTTCGCTTGTGATAGATGGCGCTGTAATAGTCACAAACATATGGCTGACAATTTTAGAGGAACAGCTGGTAACAGGTAGGTTTTTTTAAATTAAAATACAGAACGTAGGTACGTTTGAACATTTTATTGCGGTTGTTCCAATGTGATACATGTACCTTTGATACATGTACCTCTGATAACTCATGCTGTTACAGCGCGATTCCCTGTAAATACCACATTAATACAATAAATGCTCAAAATGATGTCCGTCAACCTCACTGCATATGGCAATACGTATAATGACATTACTCTCAACAGAGAGTAGTTCGCCTTCCGTAATGCTCACACATACATTGACAATACGCTGACGCATGTTGTCAGGCGTTGTCGGTGAATCACGGTAGCAAATATCTTTCAACTTTCCCCACAGAAAGAAATCCGGGGACGTCAGATCCGGTGAATGAGCGGGCCTGTTATGAAATATGCTATTCAATACCGCTTCAACCTCACGCGAGCTATGTACCGGACATCCATCATGTTGGAAGTACATCGCCATTATGTCGTTCAGTGAAACATCTTGTAGTAACATCGGTAGAACATTACGTAGGAAATCCGCATACATTACACCATTTAGATTGCCATCACTAAATGAGTCAATTATCCTTCCTTCCATAATGCCGCACCATACATTAATCTGCCAAGGTCGCTGATGTTCCACATGTCGTAACCATCGTGGATTTTCCGTAGCCCAATAGTGCATATTATGCCGGTTTAAGTTACCGCTGTTGGTGAATGACGCTCCGTCGCTAAATAGAACGCGTGCAAAAAAATCTGTCATCGTCCCGTAATTTCTGTTGTGGCCAGTGGCAGTGCTGTACACGACGTTCAAAGTCGTCGCCATGCAATTCCTTGTGCACAGAAATATGGTACGGGTGCAATCGATGTTGATGTAGCATTCTCAACAACGACGTTTTTTAGATTTCCGATTCTCGTACAATTTGTCTGCTAATGATGTGCGGATTCGCAGCGACAGCAGTTAAAAAACTTACTTGGTCACATCATTTGTTGCAGGTCGTGGTTGACGTTTCACATGTGGCTGAACACTTCCTGTTTCCTTAAATAACGTAACTATACCGTGAAGGGTCCGGACACTTTGACGATGTCGTCCAGGATGCAGCATACATAGCATACGCCCGTTGGGTATTTTGATCACAATAGCCATACATCAACACGATATTGACCTTTTGCGCAATTGGTAAACGGTCCATTTTAACATGGGCAATGTATTACGAAGCAAATACCGTCCGCCCTGGAGGAATGTTATGTGATACCACGTACTTACAGGTTTGTGACTATTACAGCACCATCTATCACAAAGCGAAGAAAGTGCTCCAACTAAAACATTCATATTTCTTTACGTACTACACGAATATGTAATAAAAATGGGGTTTCCTATTTTAAAAACGCAGTTGACATCCGTTTGACCTATAGCAGCGCCATCTAGCGGGCCAACCGTAGCGCCATCTGGTTTCCCACTTTCAAGCTAGACGAGTTTGTAGGTTTTCCGTTTGATGCTTATTTCGTGAGATATTTGGCTCTGTCACTATCAAAGGACCACCCTGTATAATGTTCTTCCCTTACAAGATACGGCGAGATGCCGCCAGCCTGGCACTTGTTTCTTTCGGACATAACCGAACGAGCAGACATGACATATAGAAAAAATGTGATAGGAAATTGAAAGGAAGGAGAAGGTGCAAGATGATGGACGACATAAATGGGAGCGGAGCCTGCGCAGACCTTCTCCAAGCCAAGGCACGCTCCCGACTCCACCTCCTGAAGCTCCTTTCTGGCCGCACATGGGGTCTGGACCCCTCCACCGTCCTCCACACCTATAAATCTCTCATCCGCCCTATCCTCTGTTATGCCCATCCCGGCTGGATCTCTGCCCCGCCTACCTTTTACAAATCCCTTCAAATCCTTGAACGGCATGCACTCCGCCTCGCCTATCGCATCCGCCTCCCTTCCCCCACGCGGCTCCTCTATGACCTCATCCCCTTCCCACACCTCCTCCTCTTCCTCCAACGGATACGGATCCTCTACACCTCCCGCAAGCTTGATCCTCCCCACCCGCTTGTCTCTTCCATCCTCTCCCACCCCAACCCACTGCCGCGCCTGTACTCCTGTATCCCACCTGCTCTCCATCTTCACACTCTCCACACCCTCTCCCAAGGTGGCTTCCACCGACTCCCCCTCCCGGATGATGCCCTCCTCCCCTCCATCTACCCCTCCTACCAACTTTGAGCCTTGCCTTCCCCTCTCCTCTCATTTTCCTGTGGGCACCCTCTCTCCCTTCTCTCCCTCCCTCTCTCCCTCCTTCCATCCTTACCTCCCCTCCCCCTCTCCCTGGGCTTCCACCCCCCTCTTTTCGTTTTCTCCCCTCCTCCTCCCTGGCATCCTATCTCCCCCTCCCTCCTTCCCTCCCCCTGTTTTTTCCCTTGGCAGGCCCCCAGCTTTTTGGTGTGGACAGTGCCCCTGCAAGCGCCGAAGCCCATCTCCGCAGTGTCCGTGTCTTTCGTCCCGTCTGTGCCTCGAGTGTTTCTTCGTTTTCTGCTCCACCGTTCACCTGTGCTAGTGTTCTCTGTTCCGTGCTGTGCTGCCCGTCTTTTTTTTTTTTTTTAAACTGAAACAGTGCTGCGTCGGTGAACGACTTCAATTCTTTTTATTCTCTGTTGTCTTCTGATTTTTGTCCTCCATGTCTGTGTTTTGAGATTATGTCTTCCTGTTTTTATCTCTTGTATGTTTCTTGTGGCCGAAGAGCGGCATATTAGGCCGCTGCCGGCCTACCTTTGTAGGTATAAAATGACAATAAAGGAAAAAAAAAAGCGCAGACCTGTAGAGGATGACAGAAGTCAGGAGAGTATGACAAGTTACCACCTGTAAACTTGCCTTTGGTCAGGACACTAACGATGATATTAAAAGAAGGCCTATCCATATTTTACCTTGTTCTTGGCTTTAGAAATTTCGTGCCCTTATCAGTCTTTGTTCTCACAGAATTCATTCATTCTGCTTAAGTTTTGTTAGGTTCAAACAGCTTTTTTTGTAATTTCCAGCTTTTATTCCCCTGAGCTCCTTTGTTTTTAGATTGCATTTCAAATTGCTGTTGCATTTAAGTTTTCTTGGATGGGAAAGCATAATAGTGCTTAAAAGTGCGCCAACACAATTTCCTAAATGTGCCCCATCACCATGTTTGAATTAGTTTTAAAACTATGGTAACCAGTCTCAGGATTTCAAATTATGTAAATTTACGCTGTCAAGTAGAATAATATCCTGTAAACGAATATATGTTAATCTTTTCTCGAGTCCGAAAGGTACGAGATTTGATATTTCAGTAACAAACTTTACTCACCTCACGCAAAACACACACGTGTTTTTCGGATTAACAAAAGACGTTCACTCAATTGGTACCGTGATGTTCGTAAGAGCCCTCGGCAGATGGAAGTCATAATCCTTCATTGTCGGTAGCGTTCTACCGAGAATGTTTCCCGAGTAAGGTGATGTGCGTAAACGTGACGCTTGCGTGTACGTGCCCCGATTCAAAATTGGTTTAAATGGCTCTAAGCACTTTGGGACTTAACATCTGAGGTCATCAGTCCCCTAGACTTACAACTACGTAAGCATAACACACCTAAGGACATCACACTCATCCATGCCCGAGGCAGGATTCGAACCTGCGACCGTAGCAGCATCGCGGTTCCGGACTGAAGCGGTTAGAACCGCTCGGCCACAGTGGCCGGCACGTTCCCCGGTCTCCCCTACCGTGCGTGATGTGATTGGGAGATACCGAATGTGACTTATTTAATCATTTGCACTAATTGATTGGGCAAGTTACGCAAATTTGTTTTGTTGTTAAAATCATTTATCAGTACCCCTCAATGACGTTTCTTGTTACTGTCGACGGCTTGATTTACTTTTTGATTTATGTTTTGTAGTTTCAGTCCCGTTCCTCAAGTCGACTGTATTTAATTTATGAAGAAAGTAAATCAGTACGTTAGTTCACATATCTAAATCTACATCCATACTCCGCCACCCACCAAGAACTGAGTAGCAGAGGGTACGTACCATTGCACTAGTAGTTGGCGTTCCGTTCGCGTATGGGAGCACGGCAATAACGAATGTTTACATGCGTCTGTGCGAGCTATAAGTAGCCTAATCTTCTCTTCGCCACCGCTGTGGGAGCGGTAAGTACAGGGTTGTAATATGTTTCTAGATTCATCACTTAGTGTAGGCTTTCTCGAGATAACTTGCATCATCTTCGTCTGCTTCTTCAGTTCTTTCAGCATCTTCGTGCACTGTTCTATGGGTCGAACGAACCTGAGACCATTCGTGCTGGCTTTCTTTTTACAAGTTCAGTATTCTCCGTTAGTCCTACTTGGTATGAGTATCACAAACTTGAGCAGCATACTAGGATGTTTCGCACGGTGTTTTGTGTGCAGACTCCTTTGTAGACTGATTGCACTTCCGCAGTATTCTACCGATGAATCGCAGTCTGCCACCTGCTTCACCTTCGACCGAGGCTGCGTGTACGTTCAATTTTTTATCCCTACGAACGGACAATTTGTATGAGCTGACATATCCCAAACGTCATTTATTTCCGGCTGGCGTGGTCGTGCGGTTCTACGCGGTACAGTCCGGAACCACGCGACCGATCGGTCGCAGGTTCGAATCCTGCCTCGGGGATGGATGTGTGTGATATCCTTAGGTTGGTTAGGTTTAAGTAGTTCTAAGTTCTTGGGGACTGATGACCACAGCAGTTAAGTCCCATAGTGCTCAGAGCCATTTTTTGTCATTTATTGATCTTATAGTCATAGTATACGAAGTGATTTCGTTTTCTGAAGCGCACAACTAAGTATTTCTGAACATTCAAAGCATGTTCCGCAATATTTTTGCTACTTTCAAAGCTTATCAAGATGTGACTGAATATTTGTGCAGTTTGTTTCAGACAATGCTTCATTACGGAAAGATGTGACTGAATATTTGTGCAGTTTGTTTCAGACAATGCTTCATTACGAATAACTGCATTATATGTACAAAGTCTGAGGCTACTATATTCTCCGTAACTACATAAATGTACGACATGAATATTATCTACCTTCCTGTTCCTATTGACTTCCTCTGCTATAGCGCCATCGGGTGAAGTCAGCTGACGGGAAAACTTCAGTAGACGTACGATTTGCACACATTCATCTCACTTCCTGTTGTACTTTTTTCACGTCTCAGCGATATTTCTAACTTCACTTCGTGTCATAGTTAGCTCTCCTCATTTTCCGTTTGAGGGAGCTCCCATCCACAACCACCCCATTTTTATGTGATCCTCCCCCCTCCTGCCAAACCCTTCCCCTCATACTACCATCCCCACAAGTTGTTTACAGAGAGACCATAATTATTTTTTTATTTAATTGACCGAATGACATGCCCGCGAGAACACAACATGAAATTGGCCTTATTTTATAGTCTTTCCAAGAGAATGTGTAAACTGATTAAATCCTGTTCTTTACAATTAATCTCTTTAATTAAACAAAGTGCTCCCTGTGCCTTAATGATCTGTCTAATAATGCTGTTCTTGAAATAGTCTCTGCGCGTTTATAATTTTCACTGCAAACTGATCCGGAAATGAAAATATCTTACCTCATAAAATAATTGCTTGAAAATGTGGGGCTTGCTGTTCTCTGTGTGCCAGCTTCAAATTTCTGACTACAGCTGTTGAGAGTGTAGTTCAATGCTCCAGACAACAAGGAGACTACGTGTCTTTGATACACATCACTGAGTTAAAAACATCTTTAACTAAGGATGACTTGTATCGGAAATGTGGACAATGCTTTTAGCTGAAATATTTCTTTAACAAACTGTTTTTAAATTCCTCTGAAATACGAGGGCTATTCGGAAAATAAGGAACGATAGGTAGCGAAATGGAAACCACAGTGAAAATCAGAACTGTTTTATTTGCAACGGTTAACTAAACCTTCCAGCTACTTCTCTATACATTCGCCGCTCAGACTTACACATGTCGTAGTGTTGTACCAATTTATCGTTTCCCTCGTTATAGAAGACAGCCGCCAGTGCTTTTCGACAATTTTTCAATCTGGACTGCAGCACGTTGCCTGTGTCAAAATATTTTCATCCTAGCCAGCGGTTCATTTGAGCAGAGGTGAATCTCAGGGGTAGCCAATTACGGGCTGTATTGTGGGTGATCAAACACTTTCCATCAAAAACGCTGCAGGAGCATCTTCATTGCCCCTGCAGAGTGCGGCCGAGAATTGTCGTACAGAACGAACCGCAGGACAGATATGTTATGTGGAATGCATAGCTTCAGGCGGAATCTTTCGCCAGGCCCTCGTATTGGGCAGGAGACGCTAATTTCTAGCCATCTTTACGTTCTCACTGTGAGCTCAGAACTGAAAAGAGTGGCATGATGCTATAGACAGGTGTACTAAACACAGTGCCCAACACACCTGTGCAAAGATTCACCAGATTTTCACTGTATTTTCCATTTCGCGACCGACTGTTCCTTACTTTCCGAATAACTCTCGTATTATTACTTGTGCTCAATTCATGTTAAAACACTCTCGAATAATAAGGAATTCAAAATCATTGCTTAGCGATTAAGATATCCAAAGCATATACAAATTCATGAAATGCAACTAACAAACTCCCAATAGACCTGTTCCATACTGTGTAATTATTCAGGAAAAACGTTTTATTTGGTGTGGAGATTGAGATTTTCATCCAGGTGTTTCCAATGCCTTCTGGTTGCTCTTGTCATTAATATGTAGAAGTGATTGTGTCAATTGCTGAAGTTTTCCACCCTAAGAACCTAATTATATTCAGAATTATCATCCTCATCTTTAGGAAGCCACTGGAATAAAGAAGGGAAATCTTCAACCCACAAATGAAAGATGAGAAAGTTTCTTTCCAAAAGTCATAATTGTGTAGAATATCGAGCTATGACTCTAAACTGAAACTAAAGCGGCTTTTTGACAGACACACTTCTACAGTGCGCTGTTTTGTTAACGTCGTTCCCTTGTACTATGAAACAAAACAAAACATAAAATATTTCTCCATGTAGATGATAATACATATACTAACACCGAAAATACTTCCTGCAAAAGCAACGCCATCTTCTACAATACTGACACATACGCTTTACGCTGAAACACCCGTTAAGGAGTACATCGGAACATTGTGCAGAAATTCAAAATACATTGACTACCTCCAAGCTCTGGACGATATATCCAACAATACACAGGATGACGAGAGGAGGAGTCCCAGATTTCAGGTTTAAATATCTCAATATCGATAGACGAGGTAGTAAAAGGTATGTTTATTGTAAAATCTGTAGGAATTTTACACAGAAGTGTCGAAATAGCTCAAAAAGCTTCAAACAGATGGCGCTATGCACTGTGGAACTAGTAAAGTGCCAATGTGCATAATAATCGTCCTCTGCAAGCAGTTTTTGCAGTCACACCACGCTGTTTCCGAAATCTCCACCATTCGCAATACGCTGGTGGCGCAAACGAACAATAAAATTTGGCATCACATTATGTAGCGCCTCACCGGAAATGGATTCATGTCTACATAGATCACCGCTTCGAGTTCGTCCAGCGAGGTGGCATGGTTCCGGTAGATAGTGTCTTTGAATGTCCCCACAAATAGTAGGCAGATGGAGTGAATATGGAGATCAGTCATTCCGTGTGCCAGTAAATTTGCAGTAATATTCCTTCGTCACAACATGCATGAACCACTCAGTGTCTCGTCGATCCTTTGAGGCTAGGTATTTTTTTAAGAAATTCCCGCCATTTGTCTGTTAATTGTTCATTTATTTTTTACAATCATGATTGTGGCTTTATAGCCATTCTCAAGTTCACATTGAAATGTTAAAATACACCCGACCTGCCTGTGACATGTCATCGCTGATGATAAGAGTGACGATTGCAGGTCACAAGAATATCTTAGCTCCTAAATACGTTATACTATGTTTTAATGTTGTTTTTTCATTATGCAAGATGTCAGCCATAATATGTATCTTCGATAAGTGCTCGTATCCTGCAGTAAGACAACTGATACGTAAGATCTAAAATTTGTAAGTGTGACGGTGACATATCACAGGCAGGTTAGACATATTTTAACGTTGCAACATGCTCTTTAGAACTGCTATAAAGCCGGACTCATGATTGTGTAAATGAAATGAACAATTAACAGTCAAGTGGAGGACATTTCTTTAAAAAAGTTCAGTATGACTGTGGTGTTCAAAAATGGCTCTGATCACTATGGCACTTAACTGCTGAGGTAATCAGTCCCCTAGAACTTAGAACTACTTAAACCTAACTAACCTAAGGACATCACCTACTTCCATGCCCGAGGCAGGATTCTAACCTGCGACCGTAGCGGTAGCCCGGTTCCAGACTGTAGCGCCTAGAACTGCTTGGCCACTCGGGCCGTCGATTGTGGTTTCGCACGAAGGAAAAATCATTAACAGTGGTCTTTCTTCACACAGATGGGGATTTTCGGAACCCGAGAATCACCAATTCTACTTATTCACGACTCCATTCAACTGAAAGTGTGCTTCATCTGTGAACCAGATGCACCCATGATCAGATCCTTCATTAACCTTCTTTTGGGAAATTTGGTTCACAAAGACAGTTCTCTGTCGCACTGCTCATACGGCTAAGCCCGGTGCCTTCCGATTTTGAACGGAAACATGTGTAGGCTCTGACTCAGCATTTTCAGCGAACTGGATCGCTCCAAGCCAGTCTCTATTGCGATTCTTAGGATGGAATTTCTTGGTTTTTGCTTTGTAATTCCAAAAACCGTGACGACGTTTTCAAGGGTAACTACAGTTAGCGTGAGGCCACCATTCCCAGCTAGATCATCAGCCACGCTGCCTGGTTGTTGGAATTCGGTGAAGAGCTTGCGAATGGTTCTTGTGTCTGTTCCATTTGGGACAATAAACTGTGTGTGAAAACTACGCCTCATTGGCGTAGGCCTGTGTTTAAACTTGTGGTATTTCAGTACCAGAAATACAAATTGTTCAATGGAATACTTGATTTCAACCTCTGCCTTCGGAACGACAACTTCGTTTCGCGTTTAAAGGAAGGAACTGATCGCTCTCAGCTGCAATGTACTGTTTATAGGCACTACGTATTGTGATTATAACGCCATCTGTTTCCAGCTTTTCGAACTCTTTCGAAACTTCTGTACAGCTTCCGTATAAAATTGTTACATCTTTCTCAATAACCAGACTGTTCGTTGCACTCGTCTATCGATCTCAGTTTTGGAAATATTTTCAAGTCAGGGACTCCTCTGGACTTTTTGTATTTAACAGCCATGTAGCAATACCGAACGTTTAGACACTTAAACAGATAAATAATCATTTCTCAGATTCGCTTAGTTTAATAAGGCGAAGAAGACCGACCTAGCCAAGCGGTTTACCTTGCTTTCGATTAACCCTCACGAGGCAAAAAGGATAAAATAGCTGTTTTAAGAGCATGCCATTTTATTTTCCAAGTTTCGTAATTGTAATTACGGTCTCAGAATTTAAAGTTTTAAACAATTTGATCGCAACGTCCACGGAAAATTTTTATTGTTGGCTTTAGAAGAGAGCCAACTGTCGGAAAAATTAAAGCAGGCTTTTTGTGTTTTAAAAACGTTTTTTGCTGTCTAATTATGGCCCTCTGGCTCTGCTGTTCTATGTAATGCAGCTTCTGTCGATTGAAAGAGGATACGTAGCGTGTTGTGTGATGAAATACTCGCTCCCAACCACAATGTGGGGTGGCTTGTTTTAAAGCGAAATATAAATGTCAAGAGGCTCAACCGCGACAGTTCGGTTTGGTGGCAAATGTTCATGTCGTTCTATATGACGCTGTAGCTGTGATTCTTCTGTGACAAACAACGAATACTTTTATAAATTCCAATATTCGAAACGGGATTCCGGTGAATAAGTAACAGTTACTATTCAGAACTAATAATAGCGATGTAGGGGCCTAACAGGCAACAGGAAGCACGAATTAAAGACTTCAAGTACGCTGTCCTGGACGGGTATTGGAGTTCTCCAAGAGGCTTCTGGTGTGCCATTGCAAGATGCGTAGACGAACCAGTGTTCTTTAATAGCAGCTCCAGTTGCATAAGTCACTCGAGCTCTGGACGATTTCCATAATTTTTGTTCCAATAAGCAACTGCTCACGTGTAGATGGTCTAGTAGTCCAAAACAGATTATGAGAATAAATACATTTTTAGGCAAATTACATTGGTAACACGATTTACGGGTACTCTATGTCCAAAATGGCGAGCATGCTGAAGAAAATAGTAAAGAAATGTTATTATATCAGTCCTACAATTTATTTATATTTATGTCGTGAAGCACTGTAGCTATTAGTGAGGCTCCTTCTGAGAATTGTTCAAGAGCAAACGTTAATGAAAAACAGACTATTCAAAAGATGAACCAAATTCACAATTCTAAGGTTATAGCCATGAAATTTTGTACCGTGCTTTACATTAAAGTTAACACATTTACTGTTAAGTTCTTTGGATTATATACATGACTTTTCTATTGAATTTAAAAATTTTATTCTAAAAAATAATATATGTATCTCTTTGTGAGAAATTGTTAAATATATTTCCACAAAATTTTCTCTGTCTAATTTCTTTGGGAAATTCATGCAAAATTCAAAGCACTTTGCCCTATATCTCATTGTACACTCAGAATTTCAAATTTTACGCTTGAGGCAACATTTATTGGGTTCATAGAAATGAACAAAATAGGCTAATTCTAGCCTTTATAGATTCTGTGAAAAAGGTTAATAAACTTCAAAAACATGAAAATGGAAAGAAAATCAGCCCTCGGCCATTATTTTTAACAAATTAACCTGGTTTAGACACCGCTAGGAGTGTCTTCCTCACAATTGAAAATAAAGAATAGTCTATATTCTATAACATGGTCACAGAATTACGACTAAAAATGTATGATAGAGTATAAGTATGGAAAGAGTGGCAGCACTTATGTCATTTATACTGTATCATACACTTTTAGTCATAATTCTGTGATCATGTTATAGAATATAGCCCATTCTTTGTTTTACATTCTGAGGAAGACACTCCTAGCCGTGTCGAAACTAGGTTAATTTGTTAAACATAGTGTCTTTCAGTTTTAACTATTCACGGTCTCTGAACGTGCAGCCATGTACAAGATTTTTTTTTAAAAAAAAACGTGGTTTTCAGGAAACGTAGTTTGAAGTTCAAGCAGACTTTTTTCTTAAGTCACCTCTTCAAACTGTCCCAGATTTGTAGTCAGGGCCCTCTTTCGCTTCAACGCTTCCCTTCCGGGTTCTTGCATCCTGTCTTCCTGTCTTTACGAGGTCCTCAACTGACATTTTAGCTGCAGAAAGGTTTTGTGAATCTATGTTTCTGAAGATGTCTTAAAAGAAATTTAAAGCCCATTCTCTCCAGTACCTTCATCCTCCCTACGTTACCATCATAAAATACAAGAATCATAAGTTTCAGTTCTGACAACTATAGCAGATGAAAATGTGGTTTTGTCACATCGTTTCCATATATGTCAATTAAAAGACTCATTTGGATTCTGGGTTTTGACTTGAACACATATTTTTAGAAGTTCGTGATTGGCACAGAAATCTGTAAGTTGGCTTGACAACATATATAATTTGGAAGCACCTCATAGTGAATATGGGGGTTGTTATCACTCTGATCCGTGAATATTTACATCAGCTAATGTGGCACAGATGGTGAATGGGACTTTCATCTGTTGACTCCATGTGGAATTATATAGCCCGTGCCGTAATTCGCATCCCATTTACAATGGATAAATTTTGTCAGACAGTCTTACCATAATACATTTTAAGAGCGTCTCTCATCTTCTTTCTGAGTCAGCAGAAACAGTGACTAACCAGCTGCTTTTTTATTGTACGGAGTAGAGTCGCAGGTGATGTGGAAAACCAAAGAGTTTACATCGCAGCCATTTAGATGTATCCCGTGCAAGTGTGGTTGGTCGATTCAAGGGACGGGACCAAACAGCGATGTCATCGGTCCCCGCACTCGTCGGAAACGATTTAGGTAAATCACGGAAAACCTAAATCAGGATGGACGGAAGCGGGTTTGAACCGTTGTCCCCCCGAATTCGAGTCCAGTGTGCTAACCACTACGCCACCTCGCTCGGTCAGTGTAAGTTTTCTTGAAAGCAATCTGCGCGAGGCAGGATTTGAACCTCCGACTGTAGCTGTCGCGCGGTTCCAGACTGAAGCGCTTAGAAGCGCGCGGCTACAGCCGCCGGCTGCCAGATACCACGCAGCACTTATGCTTTTCTGGTATAACGTTTTTTACGAATATTACATACTATTCTAACGTATCAACTTTTGACAAAGGACTTGTTACCGAAAAGCTTATTTTCTGAAAGTCTTTCGGTGGTGCCTATCTGCGACTGAGCATCTCCGCTATATGGTGAGTAGCAACTATTCTTTTCATTTTGTTACATTCCATCCTGGATTTTCCATTGTTTCATAACCGATTTGCTTTGCCCGATAGCGCTACATTGCCTATAATGTTCATGTGTAGTAATTACATAACTATACGTTAAATATTCTCATTATTTTCTGTCTTTTAGTTAAACTAACCGTACTAGCATTTCTTAATCCTACGTTGCATCCGGAATATATTAAGAATCGTACTTTTCGTGTTACTCTGTATTACGCTTTTTGTCTGTACGCTCCATTTACTTTTTCTACCATTTCTTTTTTATTGTGTCTTTATTAATCTTTGTAAATTATTGTAGTGTATACTTTGGCACTATATAGCGCCACACTCGCGGCAGCAAGGCCGTCTCGTGTTGAAAATTTGTATCTTAGCCTGACAACCAGAAAACGTTTGTCAGTCCGTTTAAGACTGCTCCTACTGCAACATGTAACGTTTGTAACTATGTAAGAAGTGATGTTCCAGGGTATTTATCTCTAACGATCTGTAAGATTTTTACGTGTCCGACTATCTTGGTTTTGGAACAATGTCCAGTATAACTCATTTTAATTTGTATACAGCTGTTTTCTAATCTTGTTTTCTACGGATATCAGGTGATGGCAATATCCGAAAAGCGTAATGTTGGAATAACTGGCTTCCAGTCAATAACTTTTTCCTTAGTGACCCGTTCAGAATTCTGCATGCTTCTGAACACGGTAGGATACCTCTTTCGTGTCTTCATTTCGCAACCATATTCTTCACTGCTATTTCCTCTGCAACTGCAGAACTCAGGTATGCCGGATGCCAAAGTGTTTCGGTTTGATAACCGTCTGTGCACTGACCGGCAGGCAAATGGCGACATATCGTTTGTGTACGCCGCTTTATTTTATCTAGCCTTTATTTTATCTAGCCTTTCTGACTGTATTCTATACAGCGAAAGAAGTGGCCTTGACGCACACACGAGATTTTGTTTACGTTACCATGGCAACGCCCCAGTGCTGCCGTAGTGCTAAGCTGCCCATGCTTTGTCAGTGGTGCAACGTGCTCCGTTCAGGTTTGTGTGTGTACTTGTGCTTTCCAATAATTCTATGAGTTTCTTGATATATATGTGGATAATGGCTTTTTGTGATGCAGAGAAGGGGACTTTTGGAAAAGGAGAAACGCTAAAATCTCAAGCACCCAAATCTTTATACAGATTGCGTGTTTGTATTGAAAGGAATAGAGACTGTGGTTGACCTTTGATGCCACTGAGTAAATTAATTAAAGTAGTACGGGAAGCAGAAAATCCTTTAGAGTGACAGTAAGCAGAGACGCAAATGATAAAGAGGCTGCCAATTCAGCTGGGAGCACCGTCATTGTGGCGCCATAGAGGTCATGGAAGAGATTGTGTCGTGTGACTGAAACAGACAATTTTGAACGAAAGTGCTATACGTTACGTGCGCGTACTAAAGCACGAAGGAGTACCCCAAAGTTAAAAAGTTGATGGCATCCCTCTCTGACTGTGACTGTGATTTGTTCACAGGCAGAACGACAAGTCTGGAAATTGCTTCCTATGGAAAAAGTTCTCTGGAAGAAAGGTGCTAACGTAATGCGGACACATTAGGGGTCCAAATGTCGTGTGCTGCGTGAGCTCCTGGCAGTGAGTACGGAGAATGTAACATGGCTTGATGAAATATGGGTCAACATGCGTCATGCACGATCCGTCGCCTGGGCAGACGACACGCGCCACGGAACAAAGTGTCCGCCAACTGGTATGAACGGTTTTGTGGCCGGTGCTTTGATGATGATTCAGTAAAAACAGACTGTCGATTTCCAAGAGGAAATGAATGCAGACACATTTAACGACTGATTCATTACTCATTTCTTACCAAATGCCAGACCTGGTACTTTTTTTTTTTGTAATGGACAAGCGCCATAGCATTTTATACAATTAAGGCACCTATGGCTGCTCCAAAGAGAGGCCAATAGTCAACTGACTGAAAGAAAGTAGAGCAGGCACTGCACATAACTCTCTGAAAGCGGAACTTCCGTAATTAGTGAAACGATACAAGCCACAGAAAACCCTTTACGTAACTGATTCATTAGCTGAGAACAGGGGCCACAAAGTTATACATATTACACAGCAACGCCATCGAACTTGTCTAGGCTCAAATAAAAGCAGACGTAGTGGAGCGAAATAAAACCTATATGTTGTGATACACGGAGAGACTGGATGATGAGGCTGTCACAGGCAAGAGGCCAGGAATTTGGAAGAAAGTCATCAACCATGTGTGGAAAAAAATTATATGACCGAACATAGAAGAAGACGTGAGAAAAGAACCTATACAATATATTATACACTACTAGTCATTAAAACTGCCACACCAAGAAGAAATGCCGATGATAAATGGGTATTCATTGGACAAATATATTATACTACAACTGACATGTGATTACATTTTCACGCATTGTGGGTGCATAGATCCTGAGAAATCAGTATCCAGAACAACCACCTCTGGCCGTAATAACGGCCTTGATACACCTGGGCATTAAGTCAAACAGAGCTTGGATGGCGTGTACAGGTACAGCTGCACATGCAGCTTCAACACTATACCACAGTTTATCGAGAGTATTGACTGGCGTATTGTGACGAGCCAGTTGCTCAGCCACCATTGACCAGACGTTTTCAATTGGTGAGAGATCTTGAAAATGTGCTGGCCAGGGCAGCAGTCGAAGATTTTCAGTAGCCAGAAAGGCCCATACAGGACCTGCAAAATGACGTCGTGCATTATAGTGCTGAAATGTAGGATTTCGCAGGGATCGAATGAAGGGTAGAGCCACGGATCGTAACACATCTGAAATGTAACATTCACTATTCAAAGTGCCGTAATTCGAACAAGAGGTGACCGAGACGTGTAACCGATGGCACCCCATACCTTCACGCCAGGTGATACGCCAGTATGGCGATGACGAATACACGCTTCCAATGTGCGTTCACCGCGAAGTCGCCCAACATGTTTGCGACCATCATGATTCTGTAAACATAACCTGGATTCACCCGAAAAAATTACGTTTTGCCATTCGTGCACCCAGATTCGTCGTTGAGCATACCATCGCAGGCGCTCCTGTCTGTGATGCAGCGTCAAGAGTAACTGCAGCCATGGTCTCCCAGCTGATGGTCCATGCTGCTGCAAACGTCGTCGATCTGTTCTTGCGGATGGTTGTTGTCTTGCAAACGTCCCCATCTGTTGACTGCACGATCTGTTACAGTCATGTGGATAAGATGCCTGTCATTTCGACTGCTAGTGATACGAGGTCGTTGGGATCCGGCACGGCGTTCCGTGTTACCCTCCTGAACCCAACGATTCCATATTCTGTTAACAGTCATTGGATCTCGACCAACGCGAGCTGCAATGTCACGATACGGTAAACCGCAATCGCGTTAGGCTGCAGTCCGCCCTTTATCAACGTCGGAAACGTGATGGTACCCATTTTTTCTCCCTACAAGAAGCATGACATCAACGTTTTACCAGACAGCGCTGGTCAACTGCTGTTTGTGTATGAGAATCGTTGTAGGTGTCGCCACCGGCGCCATTCTTGTGCGAATGCCCTGAAAAGCTAATCATTTGCATATAACAGCATCTTCTTCCTGTCGGTTGAATTTCGCGTCTGTAGCACGTTATCTTCGTGGTATAGGAATTTTAATGGCCAACAGTGTAATTCATCTACGATGAGGGCAGCAGCAGCGAAGGTACCGCAGCCTTTGTGGTCGTGACGAAAGATGATCAATCAGATGATGATGATTTTGGGGATCCCATTCTCCTGCAAGCAAAATAAAATTGACGTTTTCATTTGACATTTTATATGTAACATTTATCCATTTTGTCCTTTTTTTAATGCCGAAAATATGTTTCCGTGTGTTTGTGTAAAGATGTAAACAGTGCTAGAGCTCGAGAAAAACCATTTGATCAAGGAACACGTCGCTGAATATAACGCTGTCAACAAGAACGCTGCATTGAAAATGTAGCGCCTAAAGTTGGCTGTTAATATTTCTTTGGTTAGTTGGCCACTAATTCTGCTGTGGGGTGCATACACAAACGCTGATTTTGGGATATTATTATCAGGAGTAGTAGCGAGCGAACAGCTGCTGACTGACTCGGAGGCGTCGGACGCAGCGTATAGCGGAGAGAAGCCGCGCGACATATGCAGTCGCAGCCTGCCGTGTCCGTGCTAATAACAACGAAAGAGACTCTGGTATTAGGCCTAACTGACGATGCTTTTGGTCATTTGCCTTTTTGCTGCACGGAGTTTTTGCTTGCTTACTCACTGAAGGGATTATGTCAGATTCGTCTATGCTTACGTTGAGAGTAATATTCGTGTCTTTGTTGGGGACAGAGACGTGATTATTGTTTGTAGGCGTTGTGGAATAATTAAAGTTGTTGCTAATCATACAGTAGAACATTAGGAAAATGTCCAGGTAAAGTCTCTCAGTGTTTTAATCATCAGTTTTCTGACAATAGTAAACTAAAGTTTTTATTGGTCTCTTTCATTTTCACCCCGTTTAAGACTTATTGATGAATTCATATACATATTGCGCGTTGACTTTGGAAGGGAAAGTCCCAATGGTGGGCCTTTGATATCAGTGAGTAAAGTGGTTGACAGATTGGCAGAAGCATTGAACATCTCTACAGCGACAGTGAAGAGAGTCACAAATGATAAACAGGTTGCCAGTTCAGCTGCGAGCCCTGTTATTATAACGCCTGGAAAGTCAAGGAAAAGATCGTGTCTTGTGATTGAAACAGACAACGTTGACGAAAGAGCTATCAGGCCACACATATACGCGTACTAAAGCAGTAGGGAGTATCCGACACCTAAAAACTTGATGGAATCACCGTCGGACAGTGATTTGTTCACGGGCAGAACGACAAGCCTGTCCATAGTTTTTTTTTTAAAAAAAAAGCCTTGTCTTCTGTTGGAAAAACTTCTCAGGACGAAAAGTATTAACGGACGCGGAGACGTTGTAGCATGAAGATGTCGTTTCCTGCGCGAGTTGATAGCAGTGAATCCGGTAAAAGTAATATGGATTGATGAAACACGGGTCAACGTGCGTCATGCATGTTCCGTCACATGAACAGACGACACGTGCCACGGAGCTATGAGTGTGACAACTGGTAAGGGAGGACAACTAATTATAGTTCATGATGGATCTATGAACGGTTTAGTAGCCGGTGCTGTGATGACGTTTCAGCCAAAAAAAAAAATGTCGACTACCACAAATAGATGAATGCAGATACATTCAAATACTGGTTCGTTTCTCGTTTCCTACCAAACGCCAGTTCTTGTAGTGTTTTTATTTAGGACAGTGCGCCGTACCGTTGTGTACAATTAAATGCGCCACCAACGGCTGCTGCAAGGAGGAACGAAATAGTCAGGTGACTGAAAGATAGTAAAATAGACTTTGAACAGAATATGCGGAAAGCAGAACTTCTGGAATTAGTGAAACGATACAAGCCACATAAGACGCATTATGTGACTGATATATTAGCGGAGAACCACGGCCACAAAGTTAAACGTCTTCCGCCGTACCACTGCCATTACAAGGCAGTTGAATTCACATGGGCTCAATTAAAAGCAGATGTTGCGGAGCGAAGCAAAACCGTCGGCCGTAATGGCCGTGCGGTTCTAGGCGCTGCAGTCTGGAACCGAGCGACCGCTACGGTCGCAGGTTCGAATCCTGCCTCTGGCATGGATGTATGTGATGTCCTTAGGTTAGCTAGGTTTAATTAGTTCTAAGTTCTAGGCGACTGATGACCTCAGAATTTAATTCGCATATGCTCAGAGCCATCTGAACCATTTGAAACAAAACCTTTACGTTGTGAGACACAGAGAGGCTGGTAAATTAGACTGTCACACTAATAACCCCAGAAAATTGGAAGAACGTGGTGAACTACGTGTGGGAAGAGATTACCAGGTCACACAGAGCAGAAGTTGTAAGAGAAGAACCCTTTCATAATATTGTAATTTCTTTGTCAAACGATGAGGACAGCAGGAGCGAAGATACCGAAGACTATGTGATGACCAATTAGATGACGATGATCTTGGGGTTCCCATTCTCCCACACGAAAAATAAAGGTAACGTCCTTATTCGATATTTTACACGTACTATTTGTGCAGTTTGCTTCACCTTGTTAATGTTGAAAATCTGTTTGTGTGTAATTTTTACTTTAGCTAGAACCATAGTCATGGTAATTTTTTTAATGATGTTACCGCCGTTTGACGGTAATATTTTTTATTTTATTGTTATACGATCCAGAATTCGGCTATAGGCCATTTTCAAGTACAGTAACTTATTTATATGTCAAACGATATCAGACTAATATGAAATGCAGCGAAATATGAACTGTATAACATAAAAATTGTTGCAGTCAAATGGCTGAAACATCATTAAAGAACACAGTTATGTGTGTGTATGTGTAAGGTGAGAAACACTGGTAGCGCATGTGAAAAAATATTCCATCGGTCAGCAGAATGCTGCCCCTACAGGAGTGCTGCAATGAATGACGCAGCTGCTGCAATGAATGACGCAGCACGGCCGAATGCTTCTGTTACCCCGCTCCGTCTGCGTCGAATACTGGCTACTGCGCTGCCAGCTATCGGAGCTCTTCTCTCGACTTGCAGAGTGTAGCAGCACCGGAGGAGATTTTGATATTAAGTAAAGATTTCTTTTAGTAAATTGCTTTTTTGCGGCAGACAGTTGTTGCATGCTTGCTGGAGGAATTTTTCCAGATTTCTGTATGCATACGTCGAGAGTAATATTCGTATCTTTGTTGTGGCCAAAGACGTGATTATTGTTTATAGACACTGTGGAATAACTAAAGTTGTTCCTAATCGTACAGTCGAATAAAAGAAAATGTCTGTGTAAAGTCTGTCAGTGTTTGAATGATCAATTTTTGGAATATAGTAAATTAAAGTTAGCGTTGGTTTGTTTCACTTTTACACCGCTTAAGGCTCGTTGACCAAACCTCTCCTGATCTTATATGAAAAATACGACAGTACTTGTATCAGTAGTTGTGAACATGTGTAGTACACTATGTGGTGATGCTTAATATATTGGTTTTTATATATTATGAAAAGCTGAAGTTAATGTTATTGTGCCTGCTTCACAACTGGAAAATTATTTTCGTCAGTAACTCAGTTGTGGTACTTCTCGCAGTTCGTTTGCCCGACACAGTGTTTTTATATTAAAAGACAACACAAACACAATGTAATCTTAATAGTATTGACTACCTTATTTAAACTTCTGGTCCAATATTCAAAGTTCTAGATATCTGTATTTGTAGTTTAAATTGAATTTTGATCCTTATTATTACTTTTGTGAAAATGCAAGGCTTAGGAGATTCTCGCGAATTCGTTAGGCGCAGATGGAAAAAATGTACTGGACTCAGTTCAGTCAAATATGATTCAATGTTGGAAATGTTGATTATTCTTATTGTTACAAAGAAAGAAGCGCTAATCAAGAGAGATCGCCTACATTTACATGTTTTTTTACTTGTCAGAATTAGTACAGTAAGATATTTAATACGACTCTGGGCCGTTATCACTTGGAGCAATGGTTCTGATCTCTGCACCAATGTTCCCCTATAAAAGCTGGATAAAAAAAATAATTTTACTACTTTATGAATATAGGAGCTGGTACAGATAAACATTGACAACCCTTTTAAGTATTATTATATTAACGCTAATTACATGAAACTTACACATTTAGGTGTCTCGTCACCGAATGGTTTCTTACACTACGAAGAAACAAAAGGGAAGGGAATACCATTTTGCAAAAATCAGAGATTGCAATTACATTCGCAGATCATATTAATTGATTACAGAGTCTAGTCTTTGTTATTTTTCTGAGAAGAGATTATGTTTCGTTAAGACGCCAGTTTTCGTATATTTGTGAAATTATTTAATATCATTTTTATCATGTTACGTGACGTACCGCTACAACTGGATGGATCGCAGTACTGCTTCTGAATAATTTTAGCATGTTGGTGGTCACGCCGTTGCAGCGGCTAAGACAAGCTATGTTGTCTTTAGCGTACAGGAGCAATGCAGTACAGGAGAGGCTAGAGAGTATCTCAAAACTCACAGTCAGATGCTAGAGAATTTGTTTTTGATGTTTGTGGGAAGAGAAAGAAATTTCTGTTTTTTATTTTCAGTATACTATTATTGTCAGAGATGAAACTTCACACATTTCCGTACGACTTTCATCCGTGAAAATAATCATAATCAGAAATAAATCGAAGTTTAAAATTAACAACTTTCACACAGGCTGCCAAGGATCAGAAGGGCGTGTAATGGGGAAGGTCTGCTAACCCTCTCCCCACAAAGCCTATCGCTAGCCCACTGCACTTCCATGTCGGATACTGACATCTGCGCTGCCAGCTGTCAGAGCTCATCATTGCCGTACGGTGTACAGGCTCTTGTCATTACAGCTGCATCCAATTGGTCTTCGAATTGACGACGACGGCAGCAATAGCAGATCAACTCGTGGGACGAATAGAATGAATTTATGTATTAAACGGAATGAATAGAACACTGCAACCTGCACCTTTCCCGGTGGGTGTGAACCCTTCACCATCTTGGCTTCGTAAAGCGGCCTATGTTAACCTTGGCCTTCATTCGCTTCTTAGGACATTACTCCAGCCTCGATCTATCGCCTTCAGTTTCAAGATTTTCGAATGGTACTTCGCGATAGCACCTTTGTATACACTGATGGCTCTCGGACTGACCGTGGCGTCGGGTGTGCCTTTGTCATTGGCACACGTGTCTTTAAATATCGGCTTCTGGCACACTGCTCAGTATTTACAGCCGAGCTCTTCGCCCTGTATCAGGCCACGGAGTACCTCCGGTGTCACAGCCTTTTCGATTTTGTCCTCTGCTCAGACTCACTGAACGCCCTTCAAAGTCTACATCTAGATCTACATCTCCATTTATACTCCGCAAGCCACCCAACGGTGTGTGGCGGAGGGTACTTTACGTGCCACTGTCATTACCTCCCTTTCCTGTTCCAGTCGCGTATGGTTCGCGGGAAGAACGACTGCCGGAAAACCTCCGTGCGCGCTCGAATCTCTAATTTTACATTCGTGATCTCCTCGGGACGTATAAGTAGGAGGAAGAAATATATTCGATACGTCATCCAGAAACGCACCCTCTCGAAACCCAGACAGCAAGCTACACCGCGATGCAGTGCGCCTCTCTTGCAGAATCTGCCACTTGAGTTTGCTAACATCTATGTAACGCTACCACGCTTAACAAATAACCCTGTGACGAAACGTGTCGCTCTTCTTTGGATCCTCTCTATCTCCTCTGTCAATACGACCTGGTACGCATCCCACACTGATGAGCAATACTGAACTATAGGTCAAACGAGTGTTTTGTAAGCCATCTCCTTTTGTTGATGGACTACATTTTCTAAGGACTCTCCCAATGAATCTCAACCTGGCACCCGCCTTACTAACAATTAATATTATATGATCATTACACTTCAAATAGTTCCGTACGCATACTCCCAGATATTTTACAGAAGTAACTGCTACCAGTGTTTGTTCCGGTATCATATATTCATACAATAAAGGATCTTTCTTTCTATGTATGCGCAATACATTACATTTGTATATGCTAAGGGTGAGTTGCCACTCCCTGCTGTACACCACCCACCCCTTAGTGCAGCGGGTCCAGGAAAACTGCTACTTGTTCAATCTTCGTGGAGCCGGTGTGATGTTTCTGTGGGTTCCTGGTTCTGTCGGTCTACCAGAAAACGAGGCTGCTTACGCTGCTGATAAAGCTGCAGTCCTCGTACCTCAGCCCGCGAGTTCCTATATTACCTCCGATGACCTCTGCGTTGCCGTCTGTCAGGAGGTGGTGTCCCTTTGGCATTACCAATGGTCTCCCTTCACGGGAATGAGCTCCTTCTTATTAAGCCTCTCCTAATGGCTTGGACGACCACATCTCGGCCCTCCCGCCGGGAGGAGGTCATTTTAAGTAGTCAGCGTATTGGGCACTGCCTTTTTAGCCATCGCCATTTGCTAAGTGGCGCTACCCCACCACTTTGTACACATTGCGCCCAAGTTTCAACTGTCCGTCACTTCCTGATGGACTGCTCATTTTTAGCCGTTTACGTTCCCGCTTGGGTTTGCCGTCTTAGTTATCGGCCGTTTGAGCAAATGACGCGCGGGCCGTCGACCACGTTGTACTTTCTATCCGCCGTAGCAATGTGGCGAAGGCCATGTAATTTTTAGTTTAGGACCTCCGTTTCTGTATGATGTCATTTTTTTAGCCCATTCTCCACGTGCTTGTTTTCTGTTATGTCAACTGGGACTAACGTTTAGTCGGTTTTTAACTCATCTGTCTTCGTGTTCTACAGTTTTGACTTCGCGCTTATGACACCAGTTGTTTTTTGTTCCCTAAAACAAAACAAAACCATAACCACATTTGGCAATTCCGACGACTAATAACGATCAAAAAGAGATCAGCCGAAAAAATGTGGTTACCGTGCGAGATACGTGAAACGACTATGCATGAGGCGACGAGCCGGCCGCTGTGGCCTAGCGTTTCTAGGCCCTTCAGTCCGGAACTGTGCTGCTGCTACGGTCGAAGGTTCGAATCCTGCCTCGGGTATGGATGTGTGTGATGTCCTTAGGTTAATTAGGTTTAAGTAGTTCTAAGTCTAGGGGACTGATGACTTCAGATGTTAAGTCCCATAGTGCTTAGATCCATTTGAACCATCTGAACCATGAGGCGACGGTTTGACTCTCACTCAAACTTAATTTTTAATCTATACTTTTCTCATCACCGATCGTACCGTTTAATTTGTATGACATTAGAGGTGACACAATTAAAAACTTCGTTTATTTGCATGAAGTTTTAGTGAGTTTCCTGTTATTTGACTACTTAAATTTAATTATTAGAACATATGTGTAACTATCGACAAGTAAATGGATAAACCCGTAAATACCTCCTGAAAACCTATGCCTGCCGTGATTTGCAAAGTAATAATAATAAAAAAAATGGTTCAAATGGCTCTGAGCAGTATGGGATTTAACATCTGAGGTCATCAGTCCCCTAGAACTTAGAACTGCTTAAACCTAACTAACCTAAAGACATCACACACACTCATGCAGGAGTCGAATCTGCGACCAAGCGCCTAGAAACACTTGGCCACTCCGGCCGGCTTTGCGAAATCCCTTATAAGTGTAATCTGGTAAGGTACCCAGAACAACTTTGCACGTCGACGCTTCGAGCTGCAGACACAGAGGCCGGTCCCATTTGGCAGTTACCCTGGGTAGTGGTGAGACGTTGCTAACGAAACAAGAACGAATAGTGTAGGTGCAAATTTTATTAATATCACAAAATTTACACTTGTACTACAAAAATGAAGGTTCGATAGGGAGTCGAACAGCCGCCTCATACCCAGTCGTCTTACAGCACTCGAACGCTAACCACTTGACCACAACTAACTCCGAAATTGAGCCGCTAGGCAAAAATAGGTTAGGAGCATAATAGATGCCTAAAACTTCGCTTGCTATTTTCTTGAAATTGCCGAGTAGTGCACCTTACTACTTGCATATTATGTTGCTTACTGGGCTAATAAAGATATGCAAGGTTTGAAATAAATCCAAGACCCAACGTCGTGGCTTCCCCTTTTATTCGATGGCAGACATCTGCGTCACGGTGGTCTGATTGTCGGAGATGTGCTGCCACGTGATGAACGAATTTATAAATGCTGTTTGAACCCGTGATTTCGACGCACCACAACAAGTAGCTGGACAGGGGGGGGATACGTGTCCGTTGATTGCCGTGCGCACCCGTCCAAGCGAAGCCCATCACTTAGGCCGTCGCGTCGCGTTGCGTTACGTTCCGATCCGCTCGGCTCGCGAGCAGAAGCCGCCATTAGGTGGCGCGTTGCCCGCGGGCGAAATTGCAGTCGCGCGGCGCAGCGCGGCGCGGAGCTCCGTGCAACATTTACGCGCGGGGACATTCCGCTGCCGGCGTTCTATAATGCAGCGAGCCGCTTAGCATAGCGGCGGAAGCGCGCCGCGGGCATTAGCAGTGATTGCGAGCCGAATATTTCATCGCCGCGGCATCCTGCCGGCTCGTCCGGCCAAGTTTACGGTGACCCCACTGTCTGCGCGCCAAATAATTGCTTATTAGGTCGGCGTAATTATCGGCGACTCGCCGGCTGGTATATATTCGTTCGCGGTTTGTCAGATGCCGCTGACCGAAGTCCCCTGGGTGAGTAACCGACGGGGACTTTGCACTGTTGCCTGGTGAAACGTAACTCGCCCAGGTCCAAGGGGGTGGGGGGTCAAATTACGTCACAGATGTGCTGCACCCGAAATGCGATACGTAATTAGCTGCTAACAGGTAATACGAGAGGTTCTATATCAGGAATACTACCCCAAAGGGTGGTTACCGGGCCACTGTGAGTCCGCAGATATGTATTCCTGTTTGAAAGGTAACAGTCCACTTCAGTATCGCCATAACTTTTTTTTGTGGGCGATATGAACGTTCTGCTATTTTGCCCCAGATCTTGCACTGTAGGACGAGATAAACACAAAAATTGACAAAATAGTCATTAGTTTTGGGAGGTTCTGCATAAGAGCTCTGTGCAACAAACATTTCACGTTGTACACAAAAAATACTCGTTTGTTAAACACGTTTGTTGGTCACCCTCTTGTGTGGAGCCGTGACCTAAAAAGAAGGTAAACTCAATACCTTTCATTCGAGGTGCTTACGAAGTATTTTAGTCGTTGTGTGGGGAACATTCTTCAGTGCTGCTATTTACAGGGTATCAGCACCATCTCATGGAACGTCACCCTATGACGGCTAGGACACTTGTATCCTATGAATCACTCCCGTCTTCCCCGACGCAAACTACTCAGTGAGATAGCACTTTTACCAAGAGCTGACATTGCCTGCAGGAGGAACAGCGACTGTAGGAAAGAGAATTGGCGAGCAGCTACAAGGCGCGTGCAGTTTTATATGTTACCGGTTTCGCTCGCCAGACGACAGCATCATCTGAAATTTAGTAGCCAAAGGCCACACGTTTAATGTATCTCGTTGCGTACAGAGGCAATATCAGACGTCAACACTTGATTAGAGACTGCATGGACAGAGAAAGAGATATCCCAAATTATTGTTTCCACTATTCGACCGAGAAGGTGGCAAATTGGTTATAACACAGAGGACTCGCGTCGGTAGGACGACAGTTCAAATCCGGGTCCGGCTATCCAAATTTAGGTTTTCTGTGATTTTCCTAACTCGCTCCAGAAAAATGCCTGGATGTTTCCTTTGAAAGGTGTAACTTTTCTTTTTAATACAACTCTCTATGTGTGTATGGGTGGGTAGAGTGACAGCACGAAACTAATTACTCAAAAAGGTGATTACTTTGCCCTGTACCGCGCAGTCCAGTGAAGAGTGGTGTGCTGCCTGACGTTATAGTGGACAGTTTTCACACATCTCAAAAATTCGCCGACATAAAACAAATAAAAATTGCACAGTACTAGATGTCTGAATAAATTACAGCCGCGCGGAGTGGCCGCGCGGTTTGAGGCGCCATGTCACGGACTGCTCGGCCCCTCCCGCCCCAGGTTCGAGTCCTCCCTTGGTCACGGGTGTGTGTGTGTGTGTATGTGTGTGTGTGTGTGTGTGTGTGTGTGTGTGTGTGTGTGTGTATGTGTGTGTGTTGTTCTTAGTATAAATTAGTTTAAGTTGTGTGTAAGTCTCGGGACCAATGCCTTAAGCAGTTTAGTCCCTTAGGAATTCACACGCAGTTGAAAAATTTATTTTAAAATATAAACTATCTAAGCTTTCACTTTCGAGATCGCGAAGAATATTGACGTTATATAAAAATGACCGGTTTTGGAAACAATTCTAACGGGCTGATTATTCATAATTTTACTTTACGCAAAAGATTAACCTACCCGAAATGATTTCTGTTCTTTCCCAAAATGTATATATGGGGAGAGGGGAGGGCAAGAGAACTAATTTCCCTAGCTGTGAGCGTTCCATGCGATGTGTCTTAACCAAATTTCGGTACGACAGTTTTCCAACTTAGTACTAGCTATGCGCAAGTATGCAAAAACTACGGACCTTTCTTTAATCAAAATTCTTTTCAAAACTCTCTTCAGAATCCATAATTACTCTTCTCATATTATTCAATAATTTCCAGTAAATCTGTTTTCAGTATTTAGCAGCCCAGTTCTATATAAAATGTCCTTCAGCGTTCAGATCCACGTCTGATTCCCAACACACCTCGACTACTAACAATCCTCACTCTGTGAGATCCTTCAGGCAGAGACCGTGTAATAACACAACCAAAGATCGCCGTTCAACATGGCTTGCCATCAGACGTATGCATATCGATATATGAAAGTAAGAAGTTAAGTGTTCTGTATTGAACGAGACCCATGCGCCCCTCTCAGAGAGTACGGTCGGTTTCTTTCTCCGTTCTTGAAATATTCCGAGCTTGTGCTCCATCTCCAATGACTTCGCTCTTGACGGGAAGCTTAACTCTAATCTATACTCCTTCCTTCCACCACACGAGCTGTATGTTTTCGAGTTATTATGTTGTGTAGAAAACATATTTCGAATGCGTTTGTCATGCACAAATTAAGTATAAAAAGCAGAATTTTAATGCAGTTTGACGCAGTAGATCATGAGAAGCTTCCGGGCAGACTGAAACTGTATGCAGGACCGGGATTCCAATCTTAGACCGTCGCGGTCCGCTGGCAAGTGCTCTACCATCTCAGCTATGGAAGCACGATCCGGGATCAGCCTTCACAGCTTTACTTCCTCCAGTATCTCTTCACCTACTATCCAAAGGTCCCAACATTGAGTCTCCATATGGCACACTATTTTAATCTGCCAGGAAGTTTCAGATCAGCACATACTCCACTCTAGAGTGAAAATTCATTCTGGAGTGTAGCAAAGTTTTGCAGTCAAAGTTCTAATCCTAAACTCAGGGGTGACTTCCAAATAACTCGCTCGCCCCCTTTCCGTCGCACTTCAGTGCCGCCAACTCCGAATCTTAAACTTTGCATCCAGACTCTGTTACTAGTGGCTCGGATTCAGTGTCTGGGGGTGTTTGTTCAGTGTAGAAATTGGATTCAGAATCTTACTCGTATATGAACACTCAGCTACAGTATCAAACGGAAATTCAATATCTTGTGTAGAAACCAGACCTGACGTAGAATGATTCCATTTTTCAATATATTTTTCAGTAGTATAGCTATAACGGTGGTTATAGTAGATAAAAAGCATCGCAATTTTCGGCCGCTAAAATGTCGTATCGGACCCAATATCAGACTCGTGACTAACGAACAACTTTATGTTGTAATTAATTTTTACTGGTATCCCGATATTGGGTTTCCCAGCGCTGCAATTAACCCTGTCACCTCGAATATTCTAGATATTTTAAAAACGCCTAGCTGTTTAGTCTGACGTGATGAATTAGTGCTTAACCTCTGTAATAAGTACAGCAAGTCCCTTCCGGTGTCACCACACTTTACCAAACAAAATTTTCTTCCAAGATTTAACAGCTATTCATACATAATTCAGTCTTTTTCGAGGGAGGTACCGACGTCAGCCGAAAATGGGCTTTGAAATAATTCAGTGGTGAAACTTGAATATTTGTTTGGACTGGGTCTCGAACCCGGCCGGATTTCCTGCGAACATGTGGGGTTGTCTTATATGCTTCGGCTATCCTACCGCGCTTTCCGTCAGGCCCCGATTCTCAACTTACCGCGCGCTGCTTGGTAACATCGCTGTCAGTGTAGCTCATTTTCTCACAGTGTGTCCTGTATTCTCGCAAGAGCTTGGGACAGGGTTGGGTGTGGGATTGAAGGGACCAGACTGCTAAGGTCATCGGTCCCTTGTTCCACGATAAAATCACACGAAATAAAAACTGTCAGTCGTTAAAAACGGAGAACTGAGACAAGGGACGACACAATACAAGAAAGACAGACAAAGACCAGACAAACGGAACTAAAATCACACCGAGTGTGAAGGTGGTTGGCCGACCATGAAAATAAGGAAAAGCCAACCACTAAATGACATTAAAACCCACAGTTTAAAACCACAGGCCAAAGGCCCAAGTCAATACAGGAAATAAAAGGACAAACACTCAAATCATACGATAAAAACCCCCTGCCCGAATAAAACTCAACACGAGGTCCGCCATAGCAACGTCATCACATAAAAGGGCAGGGAGCGTATCAGGCAGCGCAAACGTCTGCCTGAGTCCTGTTAAAAGCGGGCAGTCCACCAAAATGTGGACCACCGTCAGAACTGCCCCGCAGCGACATAGCGGTGGGTCCTCCCGGCGCAACAAATGGCCGTGCGTCAGCCACGTGTGGCCAACGCGCAGCCGGCAGAGGACGACAGAGTCCTTCCGAGAGGCCCGCATGGAGGAGCGCCACACACCGGTCGTCTCCTTCACCGCCCGAAGTTTGTTGGGCGTGGGCAGGGTGCGCCACTCGTCACCCCAGGCACCAAGCACTTTCTGGCGCAAAAGCGACAGGAGATCACACTCCATAAGGCCGAGTTCCAGAGCCGGTGAACTCACTGCCTGTTTAACCAGCGTGTCAACCCGCTCATTGCCCGGGATGCCGACATGACCTGGGGTCCAAACAAAGACCACGGAGCGGCCGCAACGGGCAAGAGCATGGAGCGACTCGTGGATGGCCATCACCAGACGGGAACGAGGAAAGCACTGGTCAAGAGCTCGTAAACCACTCAGGGAGTCACTACAGATGACAAAGGACTCACCTGAGCGGGAGCGGATATACTCTAGGGCGCGATAGATGGCAACCAACTCGGCAGTGTATACACTGTTCCCGGGTGCCAGCGACCGTTGCTCACAACGATCGTCTAGAGTAAGAGCGTAACCAGTGCGACCAGAGACCATCGAACCGTCGGTATAGGCCACGGCAGATCCGGGAAACTCGGCAAGGAGAGAAACAAAGCGGCGGCGGAGGGCCGGAGGAGGGACCGAGTCTTTCGGACCCTGTGCCAAATCCAGCCGAATGCATGGTCGGCGCACACACCAAGGGGGCAGACGGAGATTGGCCCGGAAAACAGGCGGGAGAGGAAAAAACTCAATCCCACACAGTAGAGCCCGGATGCGAACCGCGATCGTACACCCTGACCGGGGCCGCCTGTCTGGAAGATGGACGATCGAGTGCGGGAACAGGAGACGGTAGTTGGGATGCCCTGGCAAGCTACAAACGTGGGCAGCATAAGCGGCCAGAAGTCGGTCGCGCCGGATCCGCAATGGAGGAACACCAGCCTCCACAAGTAAGCTGTCAACAGGGCTTGTCCGAAATGCTCCTGTGGCGAGTCGGATCCCGCAGTGATGGATGGGATCCAGCAATTGCAATGCTGATGGCGATGCCGAACCATAAGCCACACACCCATAATCAAGGCGGGATTGGATCAGCGCTTGATACAGCCGGAGAAGGGTGGACCGATCGGCACCCCATCCGGTGTGGCTAAGGCAACGGAGAGCGTTGAAATGCCGCCAGCATGTTTGTTTAAGTTGCCTAATATGAGGCAGCCAAGTCAACCGGGCATCAAATACCAGTCCCAAGAACCGATGCGTCTCTACCACAGCAAGAGGTTCACCGTCAAGGTAAAGGCGTGGCTCAGGGTGAACCGTGCGACGCCGGCAGAAATGCATAACGCAGGTCTTAGCGGCCGAAAACTGGAAGCCGTGCGCTACAGCCCACGACTGCGCCTTGCGGATAGCGCCCTGCAGCTGGCGCTCAGCAACTGCAATGCCAGCGGAGCTGTAGTAGAGGCAGAAGTCGTCTGCATACAACGAAGCTGCGACGGACGATCCCACCGCCTCAGCGAGCCCATTGATCGCAATTAAAAACAGGGAGACACTGAGGACAGACCCCTGTGGGACCCCGTTCTCCTGGACCCGGGAGGAACTATGGGACGCAGCAACTTGCACGCGGAAGGAACGATACGACAGAAAATTCTGAATAAAAATCGGGAGCGGGCCCCTAAGACCCCACCCATGAAGTGTGGCCAGGATGTGATATCCCCAAGTCGTATCGTACGCCTTCCGCATGTCGAAGAAGACGGCAACCAGATGTTGGCGGCGTGCAAAGGCTGTACGGACGGCAGACTCTAGGGAGACCAGATTATCGACGGCAGAGCGGCCTTTACGGAACCCACCCTGAGACAGAGCCAGAAGGCCTCGAGACTCGAGGAGCCAACTCAACCTCCGGCTCACCATACGTTCTAGCAACTTGCAAAGAACGTTGGTGAGGCTTATGGGGTGGTAGCTGTCCACCTCCAGCGGGTTCTTGCCAGGTTTCAACACGGGGAGGACGATGCTTTCTCGCCATTGAGACGGGAACACACCCTCAACCCAGATGCGGTTGAAAACATCTAGGAGGCGTCGCTGGCAATTCACAGAGAGGTGTTTCAGCATCTGGCTGTGGATGCGGTCTGGCCCAGGAGCCGTATCAGGGCAAGCAGATAGTGCACTCTGGAATTCCCAGTCGCTGTAAGGAGCATTGTACGACTCCGCGTGGCGCGTGTGAAAGGAAAGCCTCCAACTTTCCAACCGCTCTTTCCAGGAGTGGAAGGCCAGTGGGTAATTCGTAGATGCGGAACACTGAGCAAAATGCGCTGCTAACCGGTCGGCAATCGTGTCGGAGTCAGGACACACCACTCCATTCAGCGAAAGCCCAGGGACAGAGACAGGTGGCCGATAGCCATGGAGTCGCCTAATCTTAGCCCAAACCTGCGATGCAGAGGTACGGACGCCAATGGTGGAAACATACCGTTCCCAGCACTCCTGCTTCCGTTGGCGAATAAGGCGTCGGGCACGGGCACGGAGCTCTTTAAAAACGATGAGGTTCTCCAAGGACGGGTGCCGCTTATGGCGTTGAAGAGCCCGCCGGCGATCTCTAATCGCCTCTGCGATCTCGGGCGCCCACCCCTCCGCCGAGGGGACCCGGATGAACAGGGAATCGCAGATGAGGTTCTCCAAGGACGGGTGCCGCTTATGGCGTTGAAGAGCCCGCCGGCGATCTCTAATCGCCTCTGCGATCTCGGGCGCCCACCCCTCCGCCGAGGGGACCCGGATGAACAGGGAATCGCAGATGCCGCCGCAGAAACGATGCCGGTGGTGACCGACTGAACCACCGCATCAATGGTGTCATGGGAAGGAGGTGCGATAGTGGCGAGAGAGGAGAACAAGCCCCAATCAGCCTTATTCAGAGCCCATCTGGAGGGGCGTTCAGAAGAGTGACGCTGTGGCAGTGACAGAAAGATGGGGAAATGGTCACTACCACATAAGTCGTCATGGACACTCCAGTGGATGGATGGTGAACGGGGCTGCAGATAGAAAGGTCGATGGCCGAAAATGTGCCATGGACTACGCTGAAATGTGTCGGCTCTCCCGTGTTTAAGAGGCAGAGGTCAAGCTGCGAGAGAAGAGTCTCGACATCTCTACCCCGGCCAGTAATCTCGGCGCTACCCCACAGGGGGTTATGGGCGTTAAGGTCGCCCAGTAACACAAAAGGAGGAGGCAGTTGTGCTATCAATGCAGCCAACACATGACGCGAGACATCACCATCTGGCGGAAGATACAAACTGCAGACAGTAATAGGCTGAGGCGTCCACATCCTTACAGCGACAGCCTCTAAAGGTGTGTGAAGAGGTACACATTCGCTGTAGACAGAGTTAAGGATGTAGACGCAGACTCCACCAGATACCCTCTCATAAGCTGCCCAGTTCTTGTAATAACCCCGATACCCACGTAGGGCAGGGGTCCGCATTGCCGGAAACCAAGTTTCCTGTAGGGCAATGCAGAGGAAAGGGTGACTGCTGATGAGTTGGCGAAGCTCAGCAAGGTGGTGGAAAAAAGCGCTGCAGTTCCACTGGAGTATCGCTTTGTCCATGTCCGAAAAAGGCGTGAAGGGACCGAGGAGGCAGATCACTCCACTGGGTCACCTGCTGCCACCGATGGAGGACCAGTACAATCTGCTTCCATGGTGTCTGAGGGTCTGGCGAGATCCAGGTCCTCAGCGGACGCCCAGATCTCCACCTTATCCTCGGACGCAGGGCCTGTAGGGAGCAGTGGGGTGGATGCCACCGCGTGGTCCTTGGCCTTAGAGGTCTTCTTCTTCGTCTTGTCTCTCTGGTTCTTGGGTTTCATTGGCTGGGAGGGCTCCAGCGAGTCAGTCTCCAGGACGGAGGAGGAGCGGGAAGCCCTGCGACCAGCCGCTGGTCTGCTTTTCTTCCATTGGCTGACGTCACCCTTCCCAGAGTCGGAAACCTGGGAAGGATGGGACCCAAGGGACCCTATCCGTGCTATTCGAGCCGGGGAAGTTTGAGGCTTCCCCAGCTTAGAAGTGGGGACTGATGTCCCTGATGGTTGGGGGGTTGCTGCTCCTGAGGCAGGTAGTGCAGGAGCAGCAGGGAGTGAAGTGCCCCCCACCATCAAGGGGGCAGGTGTAGCATTCCGGCTCTGAGAGGTGGCAGTCTGAGAGAGAGCTAATGGGGCCATAACAGTAGTAGCCGCGGCGTAAGAGGCAGTCATTCGAACAGGATGTAGGCGTTCGAACTTCTGCCTGGCCTCAGTGTATGTCAGGCGGTCCAGGGTCTTATACTCCATGATTTTGCACTCTTTCTGAAAGATCCTGCAGTCCAGCGAGCAAGGCGAGTGGTGCTCTCCACAGTTTACACAGATGGGAGGCGGAGCACATGGAGTATTGGGATGTGATGGGCGTCCACAATCTCGACATGTGAGGCTGGAAGTACAGCGGGAAGACATATGCCCGAACTTCCAGCACTTAAAGCACCGCATCGGGGGAGGGATATATGGCTTGACGTCACAACAATAGACCATACCTTGACCTTCTCAGGTAAAGTATCACCCTCGAAGGCCAAGATGAAGGCACCGGTGGCAACCTGCTTATCCCTTGGACCACGATGTACGCGCCAGACGAAGTGAACACCTCGCCGCTCTAAATTGGCACGAAGCTCGACATCGGACTGCAATAGAAGGTCCCGATGGAATATTATGCCCTGGACCATATTAAGACTCTTATGGGGCGTGATTGTAACCGGAACATCCCCCAGCTTGTTACAATCGAGTAACCGGCGGGACTGGGCGGAAGACGCCGATTTGACCAAAACCGAGCCCGAGCTCATTTTGGACAAGCCCTCCACCTCCCCGAACTTGTCCTCTAAATGCTCGACGAAGAACTGAGGCTTCGTGGATGTAAAGGATTCACCATCAGCTCTCGTACACACCAGGTAGCGGGGCGAGTATTTTTCGCTGGCATCCTTAGTCTTTCGTTCCTCCCATGGTGTAGCCAGGGAGGGGAACGATTTGGGGTCATATGTAGTTGCGTTGTATTGAGCCCTGGAACGCTTAGAGACTGCTGGCGGCTGGCCGCCAGCAAGAGATGATGTACCACGCTTCATTGCGGGTCATCCGCCCTGATGCCATCTACTCCGACCAAGGGCCCTCCCCACGGGCGCCACCCAGCCTCAGCAACGACCACCTGGCAGGATGGCCATTGCCGGGAGTCCCAATGCCCCAAGGAGATAGGCATCTACTCCTTGGCATACGTGGGGAGTTAACGGCGCTGGCATCAGCAGAGCGATCCCTGTGTAGTCAGGGGGCTACAACCAACAGGGTACATGGCGGCCCCACCACAACGGACTGGCTACCGTGCTGGATTTCAGGTGATGTAGTCCAATATCGTCATTGGCGCATAAAGCGACACACCATAGCAGACTGCAATAAACTGCACCCAAAAACAAATCCACGCCCAAGAGATGGTAGGTGAGCGGGACTGCTAAGCGATGACGACAAACCTGGCTAGAGATGGTAATGCATGATGGACACATCGCTCCTTGTAAGGCGCCCTTCCCCAATCGGCTCGCTCTTCGGAAAATTTAGAAGGATGGAGGTCAAACCCGTTAGGGGACCATCTCACAAGGCCAACACGGTTGAGACTCCTTTTAGTCGCCTCTTACGACAGGCAGGAATACCGTGGGCCTATTCTTACCCCCGAACCCACAGGGGGAGAGCTTGGGAAACTACTGAGGATATCATACCAGTCAAGCTTTGATATACTGCATACGCTATTGGCCATTAAAATTGCTACACCAAGAAGAACTGCAGATGATAAACGGGTATTCATTGTACAAATATTTTACACAAGAACTGACATGTGATTACACATTCACGCAATTTGGGTGCATAGATTCTGAGAAATCAGTACCCAGAACAACCACCTCTGGTCGTAATAACGGCCTTTAAACACCTGGGCATTGAGTCAGAGATTGGATGGCGTTCAAAATTGGTTCAAATGGCTCTGAGCACTATGGGACATAACTTCAGAGGTTATAAGTCCCCTATAAGTTAGAACTATTTAACCCTACCTAAGCTAAGGACATCACACACATCCATTCCCGAGGCAGTGAAACGTCCCCTTTGAAAAATTATACATGACTTTGCTTAAACTGACACGCAATATTTTTCAGTGCAACGCAATCTGACTTTTAATAATCCCTACAAAAGAATGGCCCTGACTAACAAATCACTTACCTCACAAAAATCTTGGTTACTCGAACTACTGCAATACAGTCAGCACCACTACTGCCAGCTAAATAAAAGATTCAAACGACGGAAGGCACTAACTACTGATAGGCACAGTTAGCAAATGAAAGATTTTAATAGAGAACAAACAATGTATTTACCTTAATAGTGTTCAAAAGTCATAATATATGTAGCAGTTCATGACATCCAGTCTTACAAATTTCAAAACTCCGCCATCTCACTCCCCACATCCACCACTGCTGGCGGCTCACCTCCAACTGCGCAACGCAACGCGCTGTTAACATCCAGCTGCCCAACACTACAATGGCGAGTATTACAACAATGCCAACCAGCCACAGACTGCACACAGCACAGCCAGTGATTTTCATGCAGAGCGCTACGTGGCGTTACCAATATAAAAAACCTAAACAGCCTACTTACAGCTGGATTCGAACCTGCGACGGTTGCGGTGGCGCGGTTCCAGACTGTAACGCCTAAAACCGCTCGGCCACCCCAGCCAGGCTTGGATGGCGTGTACAGGTACAGCTGCCCATGCAGCTTCAACACGATACCACAGTTCATCAAGAGTAGTGAAAGGCGTATTGCGACAAGCTAGTGGCTCGCCCACAATTGACCACACGAATTCAATTGGTGAGAGATCTGGACAATGTGCTGGCCAGGGCAGTAGTCGAACATTTTCTGCATCCAGAAAGGCCCGTACAGGACCAGGAACATGCGGTCGTGCATTATCCTGCTGAAATGCAGAATTTCGCAGGGATCGAATGAAGGATAGAGCCACGGGTCGTAACACATCTGAAATGTAGCGTCCACTGTTCAAAGTGCAGTCAGTGCGAACAAGAGGTGACCGAGACGTGTATCCAGTGGCACCCCATACCATCAAACCTGGTCATACGCCGGTATGGCGACGACGAATACACGCTTCCAGTGTGCGTTCACCGCACTGTCGCCAAACACGGATGCGACCATCATGATGCTGTAAATAAAACGGATTCATCCAAAAAATGACGTTTTGCCATTCGTGCAGCCAGGTTCGTCGTTGAGTACACCATCGCAGGCTCTCCTGTCTGTGATGCAGTGTCAAGGGTAACCACAGCCATAATCTCCGAGCTGTGTCCATGCTGCTGCAAACGTCGTCGAACTGTTCGTGCAGATAGTTGTTGTCTTGCAATCGTCCCCATCTGTTGACTCAGGGATCGAGACGTGGCTGTGCGATCCGTTACAGCCATGCGGATAAGATGCCTGTCATCTCGACTGCTACTGATACGAGGCCGTTGGGATCCATTACGGCGTTCCGTATAATGCTCCTGAACCCAGCGATTCCATATTCTGCTACAGTCATTGGATCTCGACCAACGCGACCAGCAATGTCGCGATACGATGAACCGCAATCGCGATAGACTACAATCCGACCTTTATCAAAGTCGGAAACGTGATGGTACGCATTTCTCCTCCTCACACGAGGCATCTCGACAACGTTTCACCGGGCAACGCCTGTCAACTGCTGTTTGTGTATGAGAAATCGGTTGGCAACTTTCCTCATGTCAGCACGTTGTAGGTGTCGCCACCGGTGCCAACCTTGTGTGAATGCTCTGAAAAGCTAATCATTTGCTTATCACAGGATCTTCTCCCTGTCGGTTACATTTCGCGTCTGTAGCACGTCATCTTCGTGGCGTGGCAAATTAAATGGACAGTAGTGTATATCCGACAGAACAGACACCACTATCTCTGATATAGCAGTCGTAAATTTCAATATTTCGAGGGAGGTACTGACGTCAGCTGTAACTGGGACTGAAATAATTCAATGGAAAAGTTGAAACTTATGCCAGATCGAGACTCGATCGCGGATCTCCCGCTTTACAAGAGTGGTCCTTTTTACTGCTTCGGCTATCACAGCACGCTTTCCGTCTGAACCAAATTCTCAACTTATCCCCCACAAATTTATGGCGTTCGCTACTAAATTATTTCAATGCACGATTGCAGCCAATGTCAGCACCTCTCTCGAAACATTGATATCCACGGCCGCTGTTCCACACATATCTAATACTTCAATTTGTCTCAAAGGCGTAAGCATATTTTCCGAGTACCGTAACACAAGTATCGGGCTTTCAGAAAATACTGGCTGAATACAAATGATATAAACATTAAGACAAAAAGAAAGAGACTTACATTATGTCATATGATACGTTGACTCAAAATATTGTTAGTAACCACTGTTGTTTTATGGGGAACCCTGATATGTTTCATGATTTTGAGCATAATTACGAAATTCAGTAACATTTGGCAGAACGTATTCTCCGTAGTTCCATCCGCAGCCTACTTCTTTTGTGGCATGTGTATATCAAGTCAATGAGTTGTAAACGTGATCAAATGTTCTCACACATAATGGCATCAGGGCCCTAGAGTTTAAAGACCGGGGCAGTAAATAGAAAGCGCTTACGTCATCAAGGTCACCTCGCTATCTGATAACGCACCGCCCGATTGCATTCTTGTACTCTGCTCTGCTTCTGTTAAATGCCACGAGGCATAAATTCTATGATACTAAGAAAATTCCCATTTGAGACAGTTAAACAATGAAGAAGAACTATCGAATGACATAATAATAAACGAAGTACACTCTAAGATAAAAGGAGACGCACCCGGCAGGACGGTCGATGCAAAACTGCAAACTTTGACGGTCAATGAATGAATGTGAATTTGCACAGATTTTACCGCGCAGCTGGCAATGATAGTAAATATGGAACATGTCAGTAGTAAATATGGAGCATGTCGGCACGAGGGCATAAAGATTTTGGAAATTTCATTCTGTGTGTTCATTTGCACACAAACTTATGCTCGCAGACAGGTGCATGAACAACTTTCGTAGAGGTCAGCGTTTGAGAGAGCTAGTGTAGTTGGGCTGAAAGAAGTCGGTTGGAGTAAATGGCGAAGCATTCGGCATTTTGAATAGCAGCGATGTAACTATTGCACGATGTTGGCAGGCATGGGTTAACCATGGCCGAACACGGCGTCAAGAAGGAGGCACTTGACCTAGAGAGACGACAGAATGTGGGGGCTGAGCAGTGGTAAGAGAGGCACTCTCTGCCCCGGCTTCATTATCATCATCGACCAGATGTGCAAGTGGTGCTTCAGTGAGCTCAAGGATCATTAACATGTGGCTCACAGAAAGGGGCGTAGAATCTTACTAACTGGAGTAAAATTGTCTTCCGTGATGAGTCCCACTGCGAATGGAACCGCAATGACCAACGAAGCCGAGTCTTGTGAAAACCCGTGCAGTTGTGGGATACCAGAATGACTGACATTTCTTTTCACGGTATGACCCCTGTGGTCGTCATCCGCGGCATCCCTACAGGACTGCGGTTCATCGACGATATTCTAAGTCCCGCTGGTGCCCTTCATGGCAATCCATCGTGGGCTTACATTTTAGGAAGGCATTGCCCACCCGCACAGGGCGAGAATTTCTACTGTTTGTCTTGCGGCCGCCAAACCCCACCGTGACCAAAAGGTCACCGGATCCCTCCGCAACTGCGAACGTTTGGAGCGTTATGGGTAGGCCCTCCAACGAGTTCTGGATATGAAGATCTAACGTGCGAATTGGACAGAACTTGGCCTGATATCCCTCAGTATAACATCCAAAAATGTCAATCAATGCCAAGCCGAATAACCGGAATGGATTATAGTACGTGGGTCCCTTTTCGTACTACACTTTGCCACCATATCTTAGATACCATAAAAGAGGAAGCGGGATGGAATCATTGCTGATAGTCACAATTTACAATTACATTACGCCTTTTAAGGAATTTGAAAATTCCAAATTGTGGACGAGCCACTAGATAAAGCTTCGCAAATACAGTTAGAAACCCAACGTACGCAGTACTCAAATAAATACTCTCTTAAAAGAAAGTTATAAAAAAGTTAATGTGCCAGGCATTTATAGAGACCTTAAACATAGCAATTATCAATTACTTCACATAGGCACCTCATCAAACTCCTTAAAATCCGTTATTACATTAGGATGGCCACACTTAACATTCTTCACTAAAATACCCTTATAAACTTACTATTTCAGTCTGTTAAAGAAGCACTTGTTAAACTGACAAACTTCAGAAATTGAAACTCCCATATAGGATTTCCCTCAAAATGCATATAATGAAAACAGTTACCAATAAGGGGAGACTTAATGACACTTCAACACTAGTGCCAAGCTAAGTAAGATCCAATTACATAACACGATAGAAACACTTACGTAAAACACCACAGCAGAAACACTGATCTTTAAAAATGAATGTTCACGCGCTCAGATGTGTTAATAAAAGAGTACTGTAAAGAGCTGCGCAAGGAACTCAGCAGATGCTATGTAATTTAAAGTTTAGGCAGTTGCCAGTCGCTAATATTTAAGAAAACAGGTTCGTATAATAATATATATTTATATACCTATAATATATATGTATATACCTACCAGCTTAACCCACCTTGGTAGAGGGAAGGTAAATACTAAACATTAGAAGACAGTATGTGAACATCTCCCGGTAGTGGCCAGGCTATTAAACACTGCCAGGCCTAGACCTCGAATGACATTTCACTCCCACCAAAGCGTTGGCACAATCAAAGGTTTTTCGCGGATTACAAAGACATTCCAATAACCCTCAAACATAGAAACACTCGGCAGAACCTTTGACTCGATATATGGGCAAGATTGTAAAGGAACACGTTACTCTACTGACAAAATTCAACTTTGACCTTAAGCATGGACAACTGTATTAATAGAGTGCAAGATTTGAAAACGCCAACATAAAATCATTTGATTACCAGAAACACAGAGCACTAGCAAAACTTCTGAGAAAACTTTCAAATAACGGCCACCATTAACCAGGCCAACTGAACTCTTCCACACCATCTTAAAGTTCGGCTATTAAAGTCTCACCACAATAATAAAATTAAAGTGCCTCTGAGTGCATCGGTCAACAAAACACAATTACGACCACTTACTTCATATCACGTTCACAATACGAATGACGGGGTTCCACAGCTTCACCGCTTCACTTCAAATTGTGTTCCCAGCCAAGTCACAGGACTTGTATCTTCAAGCTGCCCATGTCGCCAAAACGCCCAACCAATTTCATACCACACCATGTAACGGTCACCACGCTGAAGGCTAACAACCCAATCCCTTCGCACATCAACAAGGAAGACAAGACACGCGAAAAGCAAAGATAGCTTAGCTCAACCACAATCGATCTCAACGGTACATGTGACAAGATAACACTGGCGCCAGCTTGCCACGGCTCAGTTTGGTTCCGACTAACACGCGGTATAGACTTCGATTTTCTGTGGTATTGTCTCCAAAAGCCGTTTGTTCTTTCTCACGCATTGTAAAGCATCAACCTGGTTTCTTTAGGTGCATACACATCAAGTCGCTGACTGCTCTCCATGAGAAGTGTACCTACGCTGTGAGAGGCGCAAGCGTCTACTATTTATGCAATTCTGATAAATATTTTTTACAGATAGACTGCGAGGGAGCAAGCGTTGTAACTCCCTGAAATGATGCCTTTTGGGTCATGAGTCTTTTGACTGGCATCATATTGCCCGCCACGAATTTATCTTCTATGCAAAGCCCGTCACTGCACAGTAGGTCTTTATCCAACGTCCTTAACAGTGTGTTATATGTATTCGAATATCTTTTTCCCCGGTAGTGTGTACGCTACGCAGATCTCTGCAGAGCCATGGAAGTTGATGTCGTACATCCTATCATCCTGTCCATTCCTTTCCATGTGTTCCACTCTTCGCCGATTCTACTAATAACCGCTTATTCTTTTTACTCTTATTAGTCGGTTTGATTCCTTGAACTTTCATGATGACACACTTGTCTTTGACTATTATTCACCTTCTTCTTGTACGCTAAGATGCAATACAGGAGATATTCAGGTCTAACCTTCATGAGAAATTGTGTTTCTCTATGTGAAAAGCAACAAGAAGAAACACGTCATTGCGCTGTGGCGTTGGTGTGAAGCTTTTGTAGTAGAAGCAAAGGAGATAATTTAGAAACTTCTCATCAGAACATGAAATTACAACATAGCACTAATACAGTTTAAGGCAGCGCTCGAGGACGCCTTTGATTACACTGTATCACGCATATGCCATATAGAATAAGTCTGTTCCTCCTACCATATCAGTTGAGCCAATTATTATGTGTCTTCCTTCTATAGAAAGCGTAGTCCACAGTACGTTGCCTACAAATTTTATCCAAACAAAGTGAGAAACGTATTGTGGGAGGAATGGAAAACGAGTTTAGCATGTGTTTTTCAACGCCCCAGGTTTCGATCATGCACTTTTCGATTTGGCGCACAAGATTAGTATGATTGAGAGAATATCTGGAGCGAAGGTACAGGTATCCACAGATTAAGTAATAAACATTTGAAGAAGACGTACCTCCGGTGTATACTTTCAAATACAGGGTGACCGGAAAGTCCGTTAATATCTCAAAAATCGGTAGCGAAGAATGTAGGAAGAGAGGTAAAAATTGACACACATGCTTGAAATGATGTGGGGTTTTATTGAAACCAAATAAAAAGCACACATAATGGCCAACAGAAGGCGCTTCATATGATACAAAAGCATTACATCCGTATTTTAGTGAATACGGCGTCCTTTATAACAAATGCTCAACATGTCGGCCTATATTCACCAACAGTAGCTGTAGTTGAGATAAAATATTGTGAACAGCATTATACAGCATATCAGTGGGTATGGTGAGAAACTGCGGTAGGATGTTGTCTTTTAGCATAGCTAAAGAGATCGGGTGATCGCGGTAGAATCGCGACTTCCGGTAATCCCACAACCGATAGTCACACGTATTGACACCTGGAAACCTGGGACGTTAAGCATGATGTAAGTAGCGCCTCAGCACACGATCCTCACCAGACGATGTCCGCAAGAGATCATGTACATGTGTAGCAGTATGGTATGAAGCGCCATCCTGCCATCCAGCAGGTGTTTATCGTCCAGGCTAGGGATGATGCATTCTGTAATATGTCGGCATACATATCTCTCGTCACGATGACTGTTTGTTAAGCAGCACCTCGCACGTCTAGCGCCATGTGTTGGCTGGTTTTTGCCCTCGTTTTCGGTTGCAATAAAGCCCCATGTCACTTTAGGCATGTGTGTCAAAAATTACCTCGCTACCTACATTAATCCGTAAATTAGTGCATTTTAAAATGTTAATGGACTTTTAGGTCACTGTGTACTTCTTTCTTCACTTGTAGTTCCGGGCAATGCCCATTTAAAGCGCATCTCTTGCAACAGATGTGAAAGCACGGTCGTCAGCGTTCACTATCTTATAATCTGTGACTACAAATCACACTTACGCCCGGAACTAGCTTTGTTGAGTAAATTCTTAAATAACGCCCAGTGAAATAAGGCCTTTTTCAGAATTATGGAAGCTCTGGAGCACAGCCAGAAGAAAATGGTTGACACACATTAATTCAATATAGATCGTGATGAAGCTAATTCACTTTACCGGTATGCTATTTTATGACAATATACTGAGGCGGTGGTATATTGTAATCGCATGGTGATTCGTCACACACCTAAGAGTCAGATACCTTAAAATATTTAAAGGGGAAATGGATAGGTAAAAGTTAGATATAGTGGGAATTAGTGAAGGTCGGTGGCAGGAGGAGCAAAACTTCTGGTCAGCTGACTACAGGGTTATAAATACAAAATCAAATAGACGTAATGCAGGAGTAGGTTTAATGACGAATAAAAGAAATAGGAGTGCGGGGAAGCTACTACGAACAGCATAGTGAACGTATTATTGCAACCGAGATAGACACGAAGCCCACGTCAACCACAGTAGTACAAGATTATATGCCAACTAGCTCTGCAGATGACGAAGAAATTGAAGAAATGTATGATGAGATAAAAGAAATTATACAGGTAGTGAAGGGAGACAAAATTTAATAGTCATGGTTGACTGGAATTCGATAGTAGGAAAAGGAAGAGAAGGAAAGGTAGTAAGTGAATACGGCATGGTGGTAGTGAATGAAAAAGGAAGCCACCTGCTGGAATTTTGCACAAAGCATAACTTAATCTTATGTAGCACTTGGTACAAGAATCATGTACATGGAAGAGACCTGAAGACACTGGAAGGTTTCAGATAGGTTATATAACTGTAAGACAGAGATTTAGGAACCAGGTTTTAAACTGTAAGACATTTCCAGGGGCAGATGTGGATTCTGACCATGAACTGTAGGTTAAATGGGAAAAACTGCAAAAAGTTGGTAATTTAAGTAGATGGCAGATAAAGTGAAATTTTCAGAGAGAGCATTAGGGAACGATTGGCAAGAACGGGGGAAAGAAATACAGTAGAAGACGAATGGGTAGCTTTGAATTATGAAATAGTGAAAGCAGGAGAGGATCAAGTAGGTAAGAAGACGAGGGCTAGTAGAAATACTTGGGTAACTGAAGAAATATTGAATTTAACTGATGAAAGGAGGAAACGTAAAATGGAGGAAATGAAGCAGGTAAAAAAGAATACAAACGTCTCAAAGGTGAAATCGACAGGAAGTGCAAAATGGCTAAGCAGGGATGGCTAGAGGACAAATGTAAGGATTTAGAGGCATATATCACGAGGGGTGAGATAGATACTGCCTACAGGAAAATTAAAGAGACCTTTGGAGAAAAGAGAACCACGTGTATGAATGTCAAGCGCTCAGATGGAAACCCAGTTCTAAGATAAGAAAGGAAAGCAGAAAGGTGGAAGAAGTAAATATAGGGTCTATACAAGGGCGATGTACTTGAGGACAATATTACGGAAACGGTAGAGGACGTAGATGAAGATGAAACGGAAGATATGATACTGCGTGAAGAGTTTTACGCACTGAAAGACCTAAGTCGAAGCAAGGCCCCGGAAGTAGACAACATTCCATTACAACTACTGATAGCCTTGGGAGAGCCAGTCCTGAGAAAACTCTACCATCTGATGAGCAAGATGTATGAGACATACTCCCTGACTTCAAGAACAACATAGTAATTTAAATACCAAAGAAAGCAGGTGTTGACCAAACTATCAGTGTAATAGGGCGCGGATGCAAAATAGTAACACGAATTCTTTTCAGACGAATGGAAAAACTGGTGGAAGCCGACCTCGGGGAAGGTCAGTTTGGATTTCGTAGAAATGTTGGAACACGTGAGGCAATACTGACCATACGACTTATCTTAGAAGATAGGTTAAAGAAAGGCAAACCTACGTTTCTAGCATTTGTAGACATAGAGAAAGCTTTTGACAATATTGACTGGAATGCTCTCTTTCAAATTTTGAAGGTGGCAGGGGTAAAATACAGGGAGCGAAAGGGACCACATGTGAGCATCTATTTCGGCCAATGCTATGACGGAGCATGCGTCGTAAGGGGCGTATGTTATAATGTGCAAAACTAAATAAGTCATCATTTAGCTCAGTACTTCAAGCCGCCTCACCGGATAATTGGCTATTCGAGGAACAACTCTGAACTTCGAAATAGTTGTGAATATTGTGATATTACTGCAGCATATCACTAAGAGATGTTGTTGAATTCTCTGTCACTATTTCATGATTATTTTGCAGGTACTGATGCACCGTGCGGAAGGTGCTTAAAATCATTCGCAAACGGTATCCGTCCAATATCCATAATGTATAGCAGCTTGCACCATAGAACGCCGAACGAATGTTGACTTCGCTTTCCACTTTCTTGTAAGGATTGAAGTTGACGAGGGCAGCACTGGACAGACGAAGCTCAGTTTTCTTTCACGGGTGAGGAGAACACACAGAATTGCTGAGTGTGGGGATCTTCACCTCCAGTCCATGTGCATGAAGCTCTTCCGTATGGTGAACATGTCACCGCATGGTGTAGTTTCACGGATACTTTCATCATTTACCCGCTCTTTTTTGTACAAGTTGGCGTTCAAGGACTAAAGACTTGCAGTGTCACCGCCCTGCGTTACTGTGATATGCTTCGCCAACATGCCGTACATGCTCTAGAGGAGAGAGACGCATTGAACTCAGTAGTTTTCATGGAAGATGGGGCGCTACTACACATCGCTCGTGATGTTCACCTGATTCTCTGAAACGCATTTGAAAACGGTCGAATTATCAGCCGATCGTTTCCAAATGCTTGGCCGGTACGATCTGCTATGTCACTGTCTGTGATTCTGGCGTTGGGCTACCTGAAGGACATGGTTCCCCAGAGGAAAATTCAGGCATGTGCTAATTTGAAGCGTGGCATAATAAGAGAGGTAGGCAGCATACCTACGGACATGCTTCGTTCTACTGTGCATAAGCAATTCTGCTCTTTCAGACTCTTCTGGACACTGATGTACACCATATTGAGCCCCTTTCGTAGCAGTAATGGTACCGGTATGTAATAGTATGATGTACCGTAGCAGCACATTAAAATTGTTTCAATTGAACTGATTTTGTATTATTTCTCTTCCCCATGTCTTTGATATTAATGGTCCTTATGCGGTAAATAGTTTCCGTGTTATGACGTGTTAAATAGGGAAAGTTTAGATTAATTATAACCACACGGTACTTTGTGATTCGCCATCTTAGTAAGGAGCATTGAACTGTGAATTCAGAAAAATGGGCGCTCGTTTGAACATGTAACTTAAATGAACATCCAAAACATACACTGAACACAGCCAGTTAGGTACAGTATGTTGCATCCGCCTCTAAAACTTTGAACGTTTCTAGCTCCGTAACTAAAACTGGTAGAAATTTGATTTAAACTGATTCGTACACTGTTAGTAAATACATCAGTTAGAGGATGGAAAAAATAATGTTCTGCTTAAAAATTATAACTCATTGCTGTAATTGTCTGGAAAATAACTAAATAAACTACGTACATAGCTCCGCAGGAAGAGTAACATTTCTTACGTGTACATTTCTAAATACAAATCCCTTTAATTCCTCACAAGCGAGGCAAAATCTATTTATAAAGGTAAAACAGTTTTTAACACAATATTTTAATGGTCAAGGTATCAATTACATTAGCTTAACTGTTTACTAGTTTCAGTTAATTATGCAACCATCTTTAGATCGAGCATGTGTAGTGTATATTAGTGTACATTAGCTTAACTGTTTACTAGTTTCAGTTAATTATGCAACCATCTTTAGATCGAGCATGTGTAGTGTATATATGAAACACAAGACAAAACTATAACGTCTGCCTCACAGTAAGAGCTCTTGAAACACATAGAATACAATAAAATAATGAAATATACCTTTGAGGTAAAATCAGGCGTGCAGGACCCTTGTAAGAAGACCACATTTGTATGCAATATTACATATACACCCTCATTACAGCATTAACTTGTCAACAATATATAGTATGGGTCCCACTTAGAGATATATACACATAATTGTACATCAGTATAGTCTTGTTAGAAGCGTCTTGCTTACTCACTAATGTTTTACCTACATGGTATATGCAATTGTTTATTGTATTACGTCACTTGCATGAGATATTACTGTACTGAAAACGTTACGCCTTTATCTTATTTTACGAACAGACGCTACACATGCGAGATCTGAAGATGTCTGCGTTATTAGCCAGACGCACTAATGAGTTAAACTTACTTTTAGGTTGGTGTATAAGCTTGTACGTTTATGCTTCGCATGTTGGTATTCTGGTTGCTATGGGTTTATTTATCAATTGTCATTTTTCATTTGTAGTTCTCTGTTACTATTTAAGTTTACATACTGTTATTTTGTCATTTGGAGGTAATTAATGGAACTGTGGACGCTAGAAAATGGAGTGCCAAGTGGAGAAATCGGAACATTTCCTACATATTCTTCTGTATTAGATCAGCAAAGAGTGACAGCTGCAGATGTATACCATCGACCAGAACACGGCACGTAAATGGTTCCCTCGTTTTAAGGAGGATCATTTTGAAATTTGTAGCTCTGCACGTTCAGGAACACATTCGCGGTTCGATGAATATCATTTAAATGCATTAATCCACATCCATCCACGTCAGTATACTTGAGAACTGACAGATGTGTGGTGACTATAATCATTCCACCATCATGCGACGTTTGCATGCAATGGAGAACGTTCAAAAATTTGGCGTGTGGGTACCGAAAGCTTTGAGCCAAAATCACAAAAAGCAATGGGTGGCCATATGTGCTACTCCGCTTACTCGTCGATAATTGGCTCGTGAACAACACCGACCATTCCTATCCTGTATCGTTACTGGTGACGACAAATGGTGTCTTTATGCTTACGTAGGGAAAGAAAGGAGTGGTTGAACCCAAACAAAGTAGCCACCCACAGTACAAATACCCATGCTCATCCACGAAAGATGATGTAATGTATCTGGTGTTACAGCGATGGTGTGGTGTACTACGAACTGCATCACCGAGGTGTAACTATCCCTGCTGCCCTTTGTTGTCAACAACTGCGACGTCTTGCAGACGCAATCCTACTACAACGATGCAGAAGACTGTATGGAGTTATGCTACTCCACGATCACTCCCACTCACTTTTTGCTTGTCTAAGAAGTTGATGATAAGTCATTCCGTACTCGTCTTATTCATCCGATCTCACGCCCTAATATTTTCACCTTCTCCGCTTTCTATCGAACAGCCTTCAGGAAACTTCCTTTCCGGATGAAAATGCGCTCCGAACATTGTTCGACGAGTTCTTCACCTCAAAACCACGTGATTTCTACTGTCGTGGAATCGGAAAGTTACTGAAGCGTTCGCAGGCTGTTCCAATAGTGAAGGAGACTGTACACTGAAGCGCCAAAGAAACTGATGTAGGCATGCATATTCAAATACAGAGATATGTAAACAGACAGAATACGGGACTGCGGTCGGCAACGCCTATATATGACAACAATCGGCTGGCGCAGTTGTTTGATTGGTTACTGCTGCTACAATGGCAGGTTATAAGTATTTAAGTGAATTTGAAAGTCGTGTTATAGTCAGCGCATGACCGATAGGACACAGCACCTACGAGATAGCGATGAAGTGGGGCTTTTCCCAGTACGACCACTTCACGAGTGTACCTGAATATGAGGAATCCCGTAAAACATCAAATCTCCAACAACGGTGAGGCCGGAAAAAGATCCTGCAAGAATGGGACCAACGACGATTGTAGAGATCCTTCAACGTGACAGAAGTGTAACCTTTTCTCAAATGGTGGGAGATTTCGATGCTGGGCCATCATCAAATCTCATTCAACAAAACATAATCGATAGGGGCTTTTGGAGCCGTCGGCCCACTAGTGTAGCCTAACCTTGATGACTGCACGACACAAAGATTAACGCCTCGCCTGGACCGTCATCACCGACATTGGACTGGTGATGTATGGAAACACGTTGCCTATTCGGACGAGTCTCCTTTTAAATTGTATCGAACGGATAGACGTCTACGGGTATGGAGGCAATCTCATGAATCAATTCAGCAGGGGAACGTTCAAGTTGGTGGAGGCTATATAATGGTGCGGGGCACGTGTAGTTGGAGTAATATGGGTCCACTGATACGTCTAGATGTAGTATTGATGACTATAGCATGTGTTATGTCTATGTGAACATATGGAAAAACGCTATTAACTTATGCACGAACGTACACTACTGGCCATTAAAATTGCTACACCACGAAGATTCGTGTTACAGACGGGAAATTTAACCGACAGGAAGAAGATGCTGTGATATGCAAATGATTAGCTTTTCAGAGCATTCACACAAGGTTTACGTCGGTGGCGGCACTTACAACGTGCTGACATGACGGAAGTTTCCAAACGATTTCTCATACACAAACAGCAGTTGTCCGGCGTTGCCTGGTGAAATATTGTTGTGATGTCTCGTGTAAGGAGGAGAAATGCGTACCATCATGTTTTCCGACTTTGATAAAGGTCGGATTGTAGCCTATCGCGATTGCGATTTATCGTATCGCGACATTGCTGCTCGCGTTGATCGAGATCCAATGACTGTTAGCAGAATATGGATCGCTGGGTTCAGGCGGGTAATACGGAACGCCGTGCTGTATCCCAACGGCCTCGTATCACTAGCAGTCGAGATGACAGGCATCTTATCCGCATGGCTGTAACGGATCGCACAGCCACGTCTCGATCCCTGAGTCAACAGATGGGGACGATTGCAAGACAACAACCATCTGCACGAACAGTTCGACGACGTTTGCAGCAAGATGGACTATTAGCTCGGAGACCACGGCTGTGGTTACCCTTGACGCTGCATCACAGACAGTAGCACCTGCGATGGTGTTCTTTACGATGAACCTGGGTGCACGAATGGCGAAACGTCATTTTTTCGGATGAATCCAGGTTCTGTTTACAGCATCATGATGGTCGCATCAGCGTTTGGCGACATCGCGGTGAACACACATTGGAAGCGTGTATTCGTCATCGCCATACTGGGGTATCACCCTGCGTGATGGTATGGGGTGGTATTCGTTACACGTCTTGGTCACCTCTTGTTCGCAGTAACGGCACTTTGAACAGTGGACGTTACATTTCAGATGTGTTACGACCCGTGGCTGTACCCTTCATTCGATCCCTGCGAAACTCTACATTTCAGCAGGATAATGCACGACCGCATGTTGCAGGTGCTGTACCGGCCTTTCTGGGTACAGAAAATGTTCGACTGCTTCCCTGGACAGCACATTCTCTAGATCTCTCACTAATCGGAATCGTCTGGTCAATGGTGGTGCCATTGGATACACGTCTCGGTCACCTCTTGTTCGCACTGGCGGCACTTTGAACAGTGGACGTCACATTTCAGATGTGTTACGACCCGTAATTCTACCCTCTATTCGATCCCAGCAAAACACCTACATTTCAGCAGGATAATGCGCGACCGCATGTCGCTGGTCTTATACGGGCCTTTCTGGATACAGAAAATGTTCGACTGCTGTCCTGGCCAGCACATTCTCCAGATCTCGCACCATTTGAAAACGTCAGGTCAATGGTGGTCGAGCAACTGTCTCGTCACAATACGCCAGTTACTACTCTTGATGAACTGTGGTATAGTGTTGAAGCTGCATGGGCAGCTGTACGTCTACACGCCATCCAAGCTCTGTTTGACTCAATGCCTAGGCGTATCAAGGCCGTTATTACGGCTAGAGGTGGTTGTTCTAGGTACTGATTTCTCAGGATCTATGCACCCAAATTGCGTGAAAATGTAATCACATGTCCGTTCTAGTATAATATATTTGTCCAGTGAATACCCGTTTATCATCGGCATTTCTTCTTGGTGTAGCAATTTTAATGGCCTGTAGTGTATAACTCTTTCCCTGTTATCACTTGTGGAAATTACCGAAAGAACACCTTGTCAGCAACACACTGTAAGGTTAGGGGTTGTAAGTTATTCTCAGCTAAGAAATACTAACTGTCAACATTCACGTGCACAGCACTGAGACCTGTTTATAGGAGCGAGCTGTACTGAAAGGCGTTTCCTACTTACTGGCATTCATTTATGACTTTTGCCAAGTTTCCAACCAGGGAGTGTTGAATACGGCTTGTGCTTCACCACGGTCTAGAGTGGCTGGTGGGTTGTTGCCTGTGCCCTGAGAGTAGTGGGAGACCTCAGCCGGCAGTAGCGCAGACCGCGAGGCGCCGCTGCCGGGGACTCAACTGCCGACAAACAGGCAGTTTGCCAGCCGGGCGAGGTTCGTGTCGACGCACAGAAATGGATACGCGCATTAGCGCTTGCCCGGGCGCTACACGTAGCATCACGTCCCGTCCAGGTAATGTGCACTTTTCGCGCTGCGGCGCGGCCGTTAAAAAAGCCGATAAAGTTCCCCCTTTGTACCCTGCGAGTGCTACATCCAGCGCCTGCAGCAACGGTCGCTTGCAATTAAGAGTTTTAATTAGTGACGTCGTCTTTTCGAATACAGCGTAACTCCGTCATCTCTCCACGTGTTGCAGAAGAGCAGACTGCGCTTGCAGGCTTTCCTCAAAACAAAGTTTACAAAATTTGATGCTGCCAAACACCGATTACTGCATTGTCCAACTGCGATTAGGCAGCTTTTGCATAAGTGTCTCGGTGTCAGACAGTTTGCAGTGCCTAGAAATGCTCTGTTTTGGTGTAATATTCCACTATTTGATCTTTGAATCATTTCTATGGGGGATTCCCATAATTAGGATCGAAATTCGCTGTTGGTCTACGCTCTACCGCCGTTTCAGCTTACAAAGTCGCATTTCCTCCAGAAGCTTTACGTTCTGATGTGCGTATTCAGTTTCTGATCAGCCAGAACATTGCCGACCTAGGTGGCCGAGCGGTTCTAGGCGCTACAGTCTGGACCCACGCGACCGCTACGGTCGCAAGTTCGAATCCTGCCTCGGGCATGGGTGTGTGGGATGTCCTTAGGTTAGTTAGGTTTACCTAGTTCTAGGGGACTTATGACCTCAAAAGTTAAGTCCCGCAGTGCTCAGAGCCAATTGAACCATGTTTTTTGAACCAGAACGTTATGAATACCGATCTACTAGCGGTATAAACCCATCCAGGCGATAGCAGCCATAATCTGGCAAGGAATGAGTGCTGGTGAGAAACACGCGCGGTTCATGTAGTATCAGTGAGGGAGGTGTCCCTGTGTAAAATGGGTATGGTGCGTAATCTATCTGAGTTCAACCGAGGGTGGATTTTGATGGCCCGATAGCTCGGCATGACCATTTTAGAAACTGCATGACTTGTCCGATGTTGGAGTAGTGCTGTGACAGTGTCCTCACCTCCAGACATCGTGGGGCTGGGCGGCCATCCCTCATTACAGACGTCGGACGTTGTTGGCTGGGCAGAGTGCTAAAACAGGACACGCGGCCAACTGTGGCATAATCATCAGACTTCGGACACTCCTAAAGACGGGGCCTCTGCAAGTGCCAACGTTAACACCACGTCTTCGGCAACTACTACTGAAATGGGCACATGACGATCGGTACTGGACGCTGCCGCAGTGGCAGAGCGTTGCATGGTCTATTCAATCCCAAAACCTTCTTCTTCATGCCGATGGGAGGGGCGAATCGTCTTCTTCCAGGAGAACAGTTCTTTGATACCTATGTTGCGTAACGTAGTCAAACTGACGGCGGCTCCATTATGCTCTGAGGATCATGCACGTGGGCCTCCATTGGTCTAGTGAAGCTCTTGCAAAGCACCATGACGGCCACGTACACACCTTCATGATGATCATTTTTCGAGATGGCAGAGGCACTTTTCAGTAAGACAATGCGCAATTTCACAAGGCCGGGATTACTATGGAATGGCTGGAGGAACACAACGGTGAATTCCATTGATGTGCTCTCCCTCCAAATCGCCAGACCTGGCCCTGCTCGAATACATCTGGAATGTGATTGAAAGTGACGTCTGAGCTCACGCCTCCCTCCCCGGCATTTACGGGAATTAGGTGACTTGTGTGTGGAGATGTGGCGCCGACTCCGTTCAGCGACTCGTTGCTTGTGTAGCACGACGCGTCGCCGCTGTTATTAGTGCCAAAAGTGAACATACAGATTATTAGGTAGCTGGTCATAATGTTCTGGCTGATCAGTGTATGCCATTTCCTTATTCTGACGCAGGGAACAATGGGAGTGGAAAGCGGCTGGTTGTTGTTGGGTACAAAACACCAACAAAATCGAAACTCAATTTCCGTCCCTAATGAGGTCGATGTCGACGGGACGTTAAACTCTAATCTTGCTTCATTTTCCCTAATTCAATTCATTAAGTACTAAACGATTCAGAGCACATACATGAGAAGAAACAAGAAAGGAAACAGCGCTCAGTTTATCTAGTGATATTAGGGTTTTAGTACAATAATGCACTACACTATGAAATACTTGCTGCAGTGGAATTAATGAGCTTTACATAGCGCTAACCAAAGACAATAGCACAACGTATCAATAATATATTGCCTTTGGTATTAAAATTTTAGCAATTAATACGCCGAAATAACAGCACACACAATAACAGCAGAGCGCAGGGATTCCCAGTAAAGGGTGTTAGTCAAATACATAATAAAAAAAAGCACCCAATCAAGGCAGACACCTTAAATCAACACTAGACAGACAACACTAATAGACACAATCAAGAGTAAGACTTTAACCATGCGTACATCCTGTTGCACGTAAGAGAAAGAAAAGCAACAGCAAAACCAGGCAATATTCATCGTAAGCATAATTCAGCCAAACACTACTCACCTCTGCAAATTACAGGCCCGACAGTTGCCTCACTCTTTTTTTCGAACGGTAATGTTTTGGTGTGTTAAGTAGGCCAGTACTCACTCAAATGTTTGTATGTCCACATAGTAGCCAGAAACATTTTCCCTTCATAATACAGGATCAGAGAATTCTCTGTAGCAGGCACTTCCTCACTACTGCACTGTACAGTCGGCAAACGTGAGACCCATACAAGGTGCGCTGCTCCAGCTGGAATGAGTCCCCATACTAACAACTACACACTGCCAGCTTCGGCTGTCAATCCACCCAGCTGACCACCTCTTTCGCCACTTCTCGTGTTTCATCTCCAGATGGCTGCCCCCCTGCTCTAACTTCCTAGACGTGCTCACGTTCACTGGCTGATTCCAGCTGCCCCCACTCAGTACCGGTCTCTCTAGAGCAGAAACAACGTGCCTTGCATGGCCACGGTACTGCACCCACGACAAGTCTTCTGTTGTTCGTGACCCCCAGGCGTTGTCTTCAGGAGCTTGTTGGCGCTACAGATCCATTCACCGGACTATCGACTATCGTGCCATACACCACAGCTGATCTCAGAACCATGCTACGCGCGCAAAACTCACCGATACTTGCGCCTCCAGAACCGGTAGAAAGTAACATGGGAAGATCGGATTTAGCTTCCTTTCGATATCGAGGGTATTAGAGACATAGCACAAACTCGAATTACGTCAAGGATGGGTAAGGAAATCGGCCCCATCAGATGAGGGAAGAATGGGGAAGGAAACCGACCGCGCCCTTTCAAATGAACGATACCGTCATTTGCCTGGACTGATTTAGGCGAATCTCAGAAAATCCGGATTGGAACTATCGTCCTCTGTATTGCGAGTCATGTGTGCCAGAAACGGGAGGGACGCAGCAGCCGTGCCAGCACCGCCACCTGGTGAGGAGGAAAATGAATCCTGTCGTGAATGCCTAATTCACGCCACAGTATTTTTGTGTGTATTGTCAATAGCAAAGTGCTTCTGCTATCGTTAAACGAAAATCTTTACTTACGCCAGCACTTCAGTCCCTGCTATATAAAAAAAAAAGAAAAAAAAGAAAAGATACGTCACATTGTTTTCGTGGTCGCTGAGAGGATCGGACTCATTTTAATATTGCTCCGTCAATTAATATTAGCAGCCATGGTAGACTTGATGGTCAGCTGGACTTGAACAAAGTCTTACTGTCAGTGATTGTTCTGAGCTACACCGTCCGTCGATACTTTTATGCTCTGGTCATTCTTCTCCTGGTGTTCTTTTAATTGTCCGAGTGAGTGGTTTTTTGTGTGTGAAACTTTTTTTTGGTTTTTAACTCCGTTTTACAGTCCCCCGCTTTCTGTCTATTGTCTTCATAATGTTCCCCCCTTTCTTTATAGCTCTTTACACCGCATTTTCTACTTTGTTATTTTTAATGTCTCCTATTCTATGATCTATGTCTTTCGGCTGAAGAGCAGCATAAATGCTGCTACCAACCCGCCCAGGTGGGAAATTGAAATACAATAAAGGAAAAAAAAATTGATGTTCAGTACGTATTTATATGGAAATTACGGAGTGAATAAATCAAATAAGTTGTGCACGATGGCGAATGTAGTACAGAAACAAATTAATATCGAGTGTACTGAAAGAAAGTTTAATCAGATCGTTAACGTCCTCAATATACATAAACGATTTACCGTATAGGATCAACAGCAGTCTACGATTGTTCACTGAGAATACTGTTGTCTACAGGGAAGTCCCGTTGTTTGCAAATTGTTATCCAACTCAGACGTTCGCAAAATTTTTACTTGGTCCTATAAGTGGCACCTCTCTTTAAATGGGCGTGAATTAAAGATAACAGTTGCCACAAATAGAACTGGACCGAATCCAACTAAAAGACTGGTCTAGAGCATCTTGTACAGACCACATTATATATGTGTTTAGGAATAACATAATTTAAAAGCGATGTGAAACACAGCAGTGACATAAAAGCAGTATTGAGAAAAGCAAATAGAAAAAATAGATGCATTAGAAAGGTTTGTGAAAGTGTAGGACATCTTAAAATGAAGTTAGGTAGTAGAGGCTAGTGGAGTTAATTGTAGATTATTGTTCCAGTGTTTGGAGTCCTTATCATGGGAGGATGTCTCTTGACATACGACGATGCTGGGGTCATAGGGTGACCGACCAGCCCATATGAAAGTGCAACAGAAACGTTCTGGGAATTAAATGGGAGTTCTTGGAAGAAGTAGATCTAGTTCTGACGAGACACGGTTGTCTAAATTTAGACAATGTGTATTCGAAAAAGACTGCTCCAGCCGTGGCAGATCTCGCACAGGGATCGTGGTAATAAGATTAGGGGATGGAAAGACGTATAGACTGTCATTGTACCTCACAATCGGTCCGATTCAGAATGAAACTGGCATACATGAAGATTCGGAATTACGGACCATTTATCCCTACTGCCTGTCCTCAAATGTTTCGAGCACAGAGGTGGTCGAATCTTTCAAGACTGTGTGACGTACCACCCCTTTCTTTAGCCACCTTAACAAAGACGTTCACGCTTCACATCTTCCAACAGGTCCATCCCAAATACACACATTAAATTTAGAGCACACTCTGGAATAGAGAGGCAACGCAAAATACCTGAAAGCACCTAATAAGGGAGGACTAACTACTAAGAAACTCTTCAAAATTAATTAGATGTAGAACTCTTTTAGCAGTCTCTAGTAATTCCTGACTCTGTAAATTCACTCACTTTGCTGTAAAAAGCTTGTCTCAATTTTAGTACCCCCTTATAAACTACGAGCCCTTCTTTCAAACAAGCTTCTTTAAAGAAAACTACTGAACCTTTGGACTTATATCGAAAAGAAATCGTTTCTCGCAAGGGAAAATTAACTACGGCGAGTTACCTTCGTCACTTTGACCGGAGCTGAGAAGATTGCGCTCTCCTGCTTTCCACCGCGTGAGGTAGAACAGCCAACGATTTTCCTCCTCGCTACTTGCTCACTGCCTCTGTCTCTCTGGCCGCTCTTTGCTCTCGCCATCAGACTCCAGACGACCACATCACCCCAGTCCTGACTTCCTGAGCGCTCTGCTCGGCACCATAGCCCGGAACACATTTTGCCTGTTCCTTCTTTTCACTGGTTGTCTGATAAACACATTATTGGCAATGAAAACTGCTACACCAAGAATTAATGCAGATGATAAACGGGTATTCACTGGACAAATATATTATACTAGAACTGACATGTGATTACATTTTCACGCAATTTGGGTGCATAGATCCTGAGAAATCAGTACCCAGAACAACCACCTCTGGCCGTAATAACGGCCTTGATACGCCGGAGCATTGAGTCAAACAGAGCTTGGATGGGGTGTAGATGTACAGCTGCCCGAGCAGCTTCAACACTATACCACAGTTCATCAAGAGTAGTGACTGGCGTATTGTGACGAGCCAGTTGCTCGGCCACCATTGACCAGACGTTTTCACTTGGTGCGAGATCTGGAGAATGTGTTGGCCAGAGCAGCAGTCGAACATTTTCTGTATCCAGAAAGGCCCGTACAGGACCTCCAACATGCGGTCGTGCATTATCCTGCTGAAATGTAGGGTTTCGTAGGGATCGAATGAAGGGTAGAGCCACGGGTTGTAACACATCTTAAATGTAACGTTTACTGTTCAAAGTGCCGTCATTGCGAACAAGAGGTGAGCGAGACGTGTAACCAGTGACACCCCATACCATCACACCGGATGATACGCCAGTATGGCGATGACGAATACACGCTTCCAATGTGCGTTCACCGCGATGTCGCCAAACATGGATACGACCATCATGATGCTGTAAACAGAACCTGGATTCATCCGAAAAAATGACGTTTTGTCATTCGTGCACCCAGGTTCGTCGTTGAGTACACCATCGCAGGCGCTCCTGTCTGTGATGCAGCGTCAAGGGTAACCGCAGCCATGGTCTCCGAGCTGATAGTCCATGCTGCTGCAAACGTCGTCGATCTGTTCTTGCGGATGGTTGTTGTCTTGCACACGTCCCCATCTGTTGACTCAGGGATTGAGACGTGGCTGCACGATCCGTTACAGCCAATGCGGATAAGATGCCTGTCATCCCGACTTCTACTGATACGAGGCCGTTGGGATCCAGCACTGCGTTCCGTACTACCCTCCTGAACCCACCGATTCCATATTCTGGTAACAGTCATTGGATCTAGACCGAAGCGAGCAGAAATATCGCGTAGGTGTCGCTGTCGGTTAAATTTCGCGTCTGTAGCACGTCAACTTCGTGGTGTAGCAACTTTAATGGCCATTAGTGTAAATACGACGATGACTAACCAACGAACAAACAAACCGGATTTCGATACGGCAGAGGCAGGAAACAAACTATGTTGTCGGTGTATAGATATTGGCCCAGTGACCTGTGACTTTGATCGAAACGGAGTCGTACTAACGTTGGGGCCAACATTGGTCACAAAACTATTCCAGTGCTCCGCACAGGACGAACACTGTTGTCACAACGTTGGCTCCAATGTTTGTACACTACCTACAGGCTTCGTCAAGTCACTTCACTATACACTCTGCTCACACTCTCTCTTTCACTAGGGACCATTAGTAGTGAGGTAGTTACTCTCCCTGTGGCCGACGTAGCAAGTCTGCTCCACCAACCTTTCACCAATGAATTATAGGGACTGAGCTGAAACATTCCATTCCATTCAGGCTCTAAAATTTAACACTGACAAGTTTAGTGGTGCAAACGAAAATATATTAACCTATTGAAAAATGATTTTTTTTATAATTAGTTTCCATTTACTGCACGTTTCAAATAATGCATTTGCGAACCTCATAGATTTTTCAGCTATTGTAGTCAAACGCTGTGTTGCTTATCGGCGGAATTGTATAAATTCGAATTGTTAGTGTGAATTTCATTTATTTAATGTGGATTGTATTTCACCCTAAATTACTAAGCCCTCGGAAAATTTGCGATTGCAGTAGAGTAAAAAACAGGAAGTTTTGTAATTAATTTGGTATGTGCTATACTAATCAGCCTTCACATTGTTCTCCGATCTAAGCCTCGGTCTCCCCACAGGACGTTTTCCCTCTAAGTGCCCTGCCAGGAGGAGCCTAGGTATTGAAGGTGAATCAAAGGAAACAGCCCAAGACAGGGACAGTTGGCGAAAATATGTTGCTGGGATAGTGGACTCTCAAGTCCGGTATGACCAGTGGTGTGTGCGTGTGTGTGTGTGTGTGTGTGTGTGTGTGTGTGTGTGTGTGTGTGAACTATACCACCGGAGATCTAATTATTGACTAATGTATAGCCTCTAAATTACTAATTTCTTTGAACAAAATGTTGAGTAGTAAACTGTTTGATGATTTAGTAGCAATGTAACATTTTGCCCTGTTTAGTAACCTGGGATTAAGTAAACTGAGGTGACAAAAGTCATAGAAATGTTTCTAGTGTCGTGTCGGACCTCATTTTGTCCCGCGCAGTGCAGCAATTCGACGTAGCCTGGACTCAACAATTTGTTGAAATTCCTCTGCAGAAAAACTGCGCCATACAGCCTCAGTAGACGTCCAAAATTGCGAAAGTGCTCTCGGTGCTAGACTTTGTGCACGAACTGACCACTCGATTATGCTGCATAAATATTCGATGGGTGGCCATATCATTCACTCGAATTGTCCAGAATGTTGTTCAAAGCAACCGTGAACAATTGTGGTACAGTGACATACAACATTGTCACCCATAAATTTCCATCATTGTTTGGGAACATGAAGTCCATGAATGGATGTAAATGGTCTCCAAGTAGCTGAACATAGCCATTTCCAGTCAATGATCGCTTCATTTGGTTCAGAGGGCGTAGTCCATTCCATGTAAACACAGCCCACAAGATTACCGAGCAATCACCATCTTGTTCAATGTCTTGTTGACGCATTGATTCCATATCTGTTCAGCTGACGGCTTTCCAGACGTCTACGACCCAGCCGGCATGGTCACAAGCCCAGGAGAGGCGCTGCAGGCAATGACGTGCTGTTAGCAGGATCACTCGCATCGGTCATCTGCTGCCATAGCTGATTACAGTCAAATCTCGCCGAACTGTCCTAACGGACGCGTTCGTCGTACCACCCACATTGATTTATGCAGTGTTGCTTGTCTGTTAGCAATGAAAACTCTACGGAAATGTGGATGCACTTGGCCGTTAAGTGATGTCCGTCAGCCAGTACGAAGTCCGTGGTAAGAGGTAATGCCTGAAATTAGGTACTCTTGGTACACCCTTGACACTGTGGATCTCGAAATATTCAATTCTCTAACGATTTCCGTAATGGAATGTCCCATGCGTCTAGGTGCAACCACCATTCTGCGTTCAAGGTCTGTTGGTTGCAGTCGTACGGCCATAATCACGTCGAAAACGGTTTCACATAAATCACCTAAGTACAAACGCCATACTACTCCTATCTGTATATTTGCACATTGCTATCCCATGACGTTCGTCACCTCCGTGTAAACCAAAGCTTGTAGGAGGGTTCCTACATCGGAGACATGATGTCTATTCAGATTTAGAGCCAGTCGCATAAGAGTGTTGCTACCAGTGCCAGTATGAGGACGTAAATCAGGTTTTAGAAAAATTTCCTGTACCAGTGACAATAAAACGTTATTTATCTGTCACACGACCGGTTTCGGGCTTGCGCCCATCCTCAGGTGTTTATACACTCATGTACATGTTTATATTGCTGGAGAACACTGTACGAATACAAAAAAAAATTATTGTAGTCTGGTGACTAAACAGGCACAAGTGGAGCAATTGTAAGTGGTGAGGCAACATTTGTCGAAAATATCTCTGTACTTACGTGAAGGAGAAGCATCGTTATTATAATTATTATAGTTATGCTTTAGTGACAGTTTAAATGACAAGGCAACATTTGACGAAAATATATCTGTACTTACATAAAGAGGAAGCATCATTATTGTAATTATTGTAGTTATGCTGTAGTGACAGTTTAATAATGATGCTTCATCTCTGAGTAAGTACAGATATATTTTCGACAAATGCTGCCTTGCCACTTACAAGTATCCCACTTGCATCTGTTTAGTCACCAGCATATAATTTTTTTGTATTTATACAGTGATCTCCAGAAATATATACATGTACGTGAATGTACAAACACCTGAGGATGGGTGTAAGCCCGAAACCGGTCGTTTGACAAATAAATAACCTTTTTTTGTAAGTGGTAACGGAAATTTTTCTACACCCTATAAAGGAACAGTCACGGAGTTCAACAGAATCCACTATGGATAAAATTCATTAAATTAGGTTTGCTTTAAATACACGCTGTAACCGTCGTGAATGTTAGGATGCGCTGAGTTGGTGTCAGTCAAGAAGGCCTTCAAGATAACAAAGATCCCTTTATCAATACAACATTGAATTTAAACGAGTTCATGTAAGAAAAAGACGACAAGCGGGATGTTCCTTCTGCGATGCTGCAGTAAGGCTTGGCAGGAATATAGCCACTGTGCGTGATTCCTGGCACTGGTTGTCGCGGACGGCCGCGTGACACTAGCCAGAGGGAGGACCCATCGTGTTCGGCATACGGCTCTGGCGCATAGTACTGCAGCAGCAATTTGTGCAGCAGCTGGCAACACGAACTGTTACACATCATTTACTTGAAGGACAGCTCCGAGACAGACGCCCTGTCGCGTGCATTCCACTTACCCCAAAACATCGGTATTTTCGACTTCAGTGGTGGCAAGCGAGAGCTCACTGAAGGGCAGGGTGGACGTCTCTGTGTTTTCTGATGAAAGCTGATTCTGCCGCGGCACCAGTGGTGGCCGTGTGTTGGTTACAAGGAGGCAAGTTTAGGGCCTGCAACAGAGCCGTCCGTGCGCTAGGCACTCCTGGAATTATGGTCTGAGATTCAATTTCGTACAACAGCAGGAGCACTCACCTAGTTATCCCACGTACTCTGACTACAAATCTGTACGCCAGTCTCGTGACGCGACCTGCTGTGCTGACTTTCATGAACAGCATTCCAGTGGGTGTTTTCAAACAGGGTAATGCTCAGCCACATATCGATATTGAAACCCAACAAGTCCGTTAATTTTCGTCGTCCAGCCCTAATCGCAGATTCACTTCACATGAATCGCTTGAGTATAAATGATAGATCCGCCACTGAATTGACCTTTTACAACTTGCGAACGCGGTACTGCTGCCATCTGTATATGTCCATGTCTCTATCCCATGACTTTGTTACCTCAGTGTAAGTGTAGTCGGAACAACCCACCGTCCCTCAGCATTATCAAATTGGACGCGCAATTTATTACATTACACATACCTTATTTAGGCATATGTTCCATGTAACTGACTCAAACAGAATTATTTAATTCATTTCCGGGCCGCACTTGTTGGCAAGCGGTAGTTGCTATTGTGAACGCAAGCGCCGGTTATCCGGTTTCCAGAGGACGGGGCTGTCCTCCAGCCTGGAAATAATGGAGCCGGTGTTCCTTTGACGCTATGAAATAGGTTCTCGCAATCTGGAGCCAGCTGACAGCAGTGGCGAGTGTGGGACGGGAAGGGTGCCAAGGGAGTCGTGGACCCTCTCGATTGCAGTGAAGGTCTAAAAAATGTTACGTTTATGAAGTCAGGAGTGAATGATTCTCAGAAATCAATAGCTGTTGACGTAATGCAACCCATCTCTCTAGTGCATCCCAGACATGTTAAAGAGGATTCAAGTCGAGAGAGCGAGCAGGCCACGTCATGAGTGCAGTATCTTCCGTTTCCAAGAAAACATCAACCGTTCGTACTCTACGAAGTCGAGCATTATCATCCATAAATGCGAAGTCTGAGCGCACAGCACCTCGCAACAACCTTAGATGAGGTTCCAAGACCTCGTCACGGTGCCTGACCGCAGTTAAACTTTTCCGTTTCATCTGTACAATTTCTTGAAGAGGTGTTAGAGTGCTCAACAAAATCTCTGTCCACACCATTACCCATCTACCTCTATATCAGTCTCTTTCCACTGTGTTCGGATCTCGAAATAGTGTTCCACATTCCCTTCAGATACGAATCCGTCGAGAATCACTGTCCAGACAAAATCGGGACTCATCTTTGAAAAAAGCTCCACTATAGACGTTCGCTTCTGTGAAGACGCGTCAAGGGTACACATATACAGAACGTCTCCGACAAGGAGGCCAGTCTGCCGTAGCCTTCCACACGCTGTTTGAGTCGATTCAACATGTCCAGTAGACGCTGCGAAATCAGATGTCAGTTGCTGCATAGTACTAAGGCGGTACCGTCGTGCCTGTACAACCACATAACAGTCCTCTCTTTCTGATATCACACGCGGTCGGTGCTGCCCTGGTCTCTGTGATACAGTTTCGGTCTCTCTAACATTCTGGGTGATGTCTGTTTGTTCTATTTCGTGTCTCCCTACCGCTTTCTCACTCATTTGAGCATTTCTGCCCACATCCCACACCTAATTACATATGGAAACATTTCTATACGTCATTCTTGCATTCACAGCTAAATATTGACATTTGGTGACCCACATTGGAATTAATTTTTACTGGTGTAAATCGGCTCTGCATTAGCACATTAAAAAATCTACCCAGTTTCGCTGACATACAGTAACAGCTCACTCTGGACCTATGTGAATAGCTGCACTTTAATTGAACCACCCTGTATATATAAACAGATGTGTGTGTGTATGTTCCATATCTCCTCTTATCATATCTCCTCTTATGGATTGTCTGCAAAGAAGTACTGTGGTGGTTGACTACCCCTAGCTCTCAGACAGGTGGAATGAAAAAGAGTTGTTAACCACTGGCATCTAGGCCATACTGCACGACTGACATGTTTTGCATATGGTATCAGAATAGGTCCAGTTGATCAGTGTGGCTCAGCACAGGGAGAGAGGGGACGAGGAGATGGATAGCAAGAGGGGTCGAGCGAGATGGACAGAGAAAGAGGGAGGAGGACATGAACAGACAGGTGAGAGTAAGAGAGAGGGGAGGAGGAGATGGACAGAGAGAGGGGGGAGGATGAGAGGCACAGTTAGAGGTGGGAGGCGGAGATAGGCAGTCAACGAGAGACAGAAGAGGACGAGCAGAGAGAGAGGATATGATGCACACGAAGCAATGGGTAAAAGGGTAGCTTCTGGTTGCAAGGACGGCCTTTTATTTCTCTTTTTCGGAGTCTGTTTCGGGATGCAGCTTTGAAATCGATTATGAAATGAAGAAATTAAAAAACGTCCTTGCAGCCACATGCTAATTTATTTATAATTGCAAAAACATTACATTTCATTTCTTCCAGTCGAAACTTGTGAGTTTCGTATGTGTCCTCCTCCCTTTTAACTTTAGACTGTTATCCTGTCTTGATTGTAGGAGAGATGCTGTATGGCGATTGGGGAGGTCTAGTGAATGTTTGCTCTGCTCGCTTTCCAATCGAGTAGTCAGATCTGAGACTTTTTTGAAAGTATTAAGACTTCTACAGGACATTAATTAATGGTCTGGAAGAAGTAAATATATTAATTCTCACTAAGCGGGTTGAAACGGCCCTTAAATTTTGGTGTAATTTTACAAAATGCATTACACTGTGCTGTCTGTGATAATGATATTTATTTTGCTGCGGGTTTCGGTCTTAAACCATCTTCTACGGCTTCGTACATGCTATTGACCAGCGCCTAAACGAGATTTTAGCATAGTGTCGTGTGTGTAGCAGTGCATACGGGTGGGTAGCAAACTTTTCGGAGGAAGTTTACGCAGCAGTACTTGGCGCAATCAGTTTCGCCCACCGCACGCGCTACGAGAGCGTGCATTCTGACTGCGGCCTCAGCTTGGACTTCGCCAGGCGCTACGCAGGCTCCGAGGCGACAGATGGGAAGGAACCTTCGAGATCTTAATAATTATGATGCCGAATGTTGTCTCAATCGTTGGGCACCACATTCGTAATAGCACGTGTTAGGACGTAACAGATTGGCCTGAAATAATATCTTTCTTAACTTGCCATTATAATAAATAAACAATTAAACTTGTGATTTTGTACTGTTTTGAACTTCATAATCTCATATAAACAATGGTGTGAAAGAAACTAGTGATTCATTTCCGGTATTACAATACTCATCTCTCAATATCTGTCTCTGATATATACTGAAGCGCCAAAGAAACTGGTGCAGGCATGCCTATTCAAATACAAAGATATGCAAACATGCATATTACACCTATGTAAGACAACAAGGGTCTGTCGCAGTTGTTAGATCGGTTACTGTTGCTAAAATGGCAAATTATCAAGATTTAAGTGAGTTTGATCGTGGTTTTATAGTCGGCGCACGAGCGATGGCACACAGCATCTCCAAGATAGCGAGGAAGTGGGGATTTTCCCGTACAAAAATTTCACGAGTGTACCGTGAATATTATGAATCCGGTAAACCATAAAATCCCCATATCACTGCGATGCGATATAGATCCTGCAAGAATGGGACCAACGACTACTAAACAGAATCATTCAACGTGACGTTCAAACCTTCCTGAAATTGCTTCCGATTTCAGTGCTGGGTCATCAGTAAATGTCAGCGTGTGAACCATTCAACGAAACATTACCGATATCGGCTTTCGGAGCCCACTCGTGTACCTTTGATGACTGCACGACACAAACATTTACTCCTAGCCTGGGCCGTCAACACCGACATAGGACTGTTGATGACTGGAAACATGTTGTCTAGTCGGACGAGTGTCGTTCCAAATTGTACCAAGCGGATGCACGTCCACGGGTTTGGAGACAACCTCATGAATCTCTGGAACCTGTATGTCAGTAGCGGACTGTTCACGCTGGTGGAGGCACTGTAATGGTGTGGGGCGTGTGCAGTTGGAGTGACATGTGACCGCTGATACGTCTAGGTACGACTCTGACAGGTGACACGTACGTAATCATCCTGAATGATCAACTGCATGGCCATTGTACATTCCGACGGACTTGGGCAATTCCAGCAGGACGATACGACACGTCACAGCTCAACAGTTGCTACAGAGTGGCTCCTGGAACACTCTACCGGGTTTAAACACTACTGCTGGCCACCAAAATCCCCAGACCTGAACATTATTGAACATATCTGGTATGCCTTACAACGTGCTTACGGATTTTTGGACAGCCCTGCAGGATTCATTGTGTCAGTCTCTACCAGCACCACTTCAGACATTAATCGAGTCCATGCTACGTCGTGTTGAGGCCATTCTGAATGTTCGCAGGGGCCTTACAGGATAATAGGCTGGTGTACCAGTTTCTTTGGTTGTTCACTGTGTGTATAAGTTTATATACTGAGGTGAGTAACATCATAGGATATCGATATGCACGTCCATAGCTGCGAAAGCGATTCAGGTGCAGGCTTTCGTGTACGAACTAGATTTTGTCCCATAAATGGTAGATGGGGTTCATATTGGACAATCTGGATGGTCATATCATTTACTCGAATTATCTAGAACCAGTAGCGAACAATTTTGGCCATGTTTCATGATGCATTGTCCTCCATATAAATTTCATTGTTGTTTGGGAACATTAGGTCCATGAGTGGCTGGAGATGTTTTACAGGGTATCGAACATAAAGATTTCTTGTCAGTGATGGGTTCTGTTGGACCCGAGGACCCAGTCCATTTGATGTAAACAGTGTACACCATTATGGAATCACCACCAGCTTGCACAGTGTCTTGTTGACAGCTTGAGCCCATGGATCCCTGGTGACTGTGTCACACTCAAACCCTACCAATAGCTCGTATCAGCTGAAATTGGGCTCATCTGACCAAGCCACGGTTTTCCAGCCGCCTAAGGTCTAACTGATATGGCCATGAGCCCAGGAGAGGCGCTGCAATCAATGTCATACTGCTAGCAGAAGCACTCGCGTCTGCCATCTGCTGCTGTAGCACATTATAGTCAAATCTCTCCGCACTTTCCTGACGGACACGTTAATCGTACCTCTCACGTTGATTTCTGTCGTAATTTCACTCAGGACTGGCAGTTTGTTATCAGTGACAAACTCTACTTAAACGCCGCTGCTCTCCGTCATTACGCGAATGCCATCGGCCACCGCGTTGTCCATGGTGAGAAGTGCCTGAATCTTGGTACTCTCGGCACACTCTTGACACTGTGTATCTCAGAATACTGAATTTCCCAACGATTTGCAAAACGGAATGTCACATGCGTCTAGCTCCAAACACCACTCTACGTTCGGAGTCTGTTAATTCCCGTCGTGCGGCCACAGTCACGTCGGAAACACTTTCACGTGAATCACCTGAATACAAATGAAAGCTACGCCAATGCACTGCCCCATTATACTTTGTGTACGCGATACTCACCGTCTCATTTTATGCCGGCGGGCCCGCCTCTCGTAGCATCTAACGGTCAATTCTGTATTCCTAAAGGGGTGTCTGGTTACTTTTGAGTCAGTGCTTTGAAGAACTGATGTGTATTTCCAGAGTAGTCAAATTATACTACTGCTTTCAATACCACACTTTATTGGCAGCTAAAGGTTTCTGGTGTACTGTAAAAGTTTCTAAGTTGAACTGCAATCTCACTTGGGACATTCAATCAGTCAATCGAGTTAGTAAATTCCGATGTAATTATTTTACAAAATTTTTATTTCCCTCCCTGTTCAATAAGTAGTTATTGTGATGGCAAAGAATACCATATAGCCGTAGTGATTTCTGCGTAACACTCAAAGCATAATTACGGCATCTGGTAAATGGCTATTTCAATTCATCAAAATAACTTTCAGAACGGTCATTAAAATAGGCTATAATGAACATGTCAACAATTGGCTGTCCGTTTGATCTCAGCTAAACCCATTCCTACCCTATTTCAACAGAATTATTGGGGCCACTACACACACAGCCACAAACACTTGTTATTGTTACTACGAATCCCCACATTAGTGCTGTCTAGTACATCTACTATGTAGAACGCAGGACTGCGGTCTTCTCTCGTTGAATGCGGCGGCCTTGTAAGAGTTGTCCCAATTCTCATTCAACGAAAGCGATCCCCTAGCTTAGCAATGGTAACCCTCAGATAGAATTTGTGTCAATAGCATAAATATTAGGTCCAGAGTACCAAATGAACATTGTGCAACGGTATATTTCCTCCTCTTATGGAACATGGTAAAGATATTGCTTCTCTAATCACCGGCTGTTTCCGCATTTCTCCATTCACTCAACGTACGTGACACACTGCTGTAATTTGCACCATTATTTGCCACACTCAGATATTTTAAATTGATCACAAATTCGAGATTCTTTCTTCACGTCCACGTCTCATTAGTTCCACACACATTCTTATAATACATCATCTGTCATTTCTCTTTAACTAATGAAAACCTGATATTTTAGGGAAAGTTATGTATTTACAAGTATGTGAAAGTTTTTGACCTGAAATTTACATGGCGACGCGGTGGCGTGTCGGGGGTTTCATTTCTTGTGTCTATTCGTCATTGCCACGGTGCAGGCTGCAAATTAAAATGCACCTACCTCAGAAGGGCGTTTGCTCAATGTCCCTTCACTCGGCAACGTAGATACTTAAAGATGATGTAAAAGCAGCATTGATAAACCACCTAATACCTACAGTTACTGAGGCCACGAAACTTTAGTTATGAAAGAAAGTTGTGTAGAAATGCTGTTATCCAATTTTATCAGGCAGTAAGAAAATGAATTGGTTTCTGAAACATAATATCCGACATTTCCACACAATAATGTTTATTTTCGTCCTTGATACCCGAAGAAAAGCTACTATCCAGCCCACATTTAAACTAGTAACTATTTGCTTCCAGTTCACGATTCACACACACATTTCAAATGCACAGCAGCCAGAACTCTGTCCAAACCCGACCCATATTAAGCAACGTTTTCACAGTCATTAATTTCACCACTAATATGAGTTATTACATTCAGTCCTTCTTGTGGATTGCTAAAACTGAAACTGCTCTCCAAAGATGCCCAGTAGTTCAATGCTGAAACATGTCACGCAGATTCTATGAAGGGCAATATTTCACACGCAAATATCTGTCCAGCAGATTTAGTCAAAACCTCTGAAATTTCGCCAAGCAGTTCTCAACAACAACTGCTGTCGACTTAGCTCACCAATAACTCAAACACTAAGTAATTCTTCATCTTACACATTATTTTTACTAGCACTAGTAGTATGATTGTCCGCGTTCAAAGCTAGAAAGCGACTTCTTTCTTCCAGCCTCACTCCCAGTATAACTATCAGGTAACGAACGGGAACCGTCTCAATTCTGATTGGCTGACCATACAGCTGCCAATCAGAATACTCGCTCGTGACCATACTCGCACAAAAACTGGTCTGCACCACTCCTTATACACAGACGCATTTGCGTCAATGTGACATACAAATATTGTAGTAATGTTTAATAAACAAAAACAAAAAGACAATAATTCTGGAAATATTCTTTAGATACAGATTTCACTCCAGCTGAATTTCTGGCTGCTCTGTTACAATAGCAATCACACCTAGACATACGTCATCAGCAAAGTGGGTAAATCCCCTAGGATCATTTTCCCACGGCAGACTTGCGTGACTCTTGTACGTTACTTAAGGCGGTATATAATGCAATATTGAAATTTGACGAATGTCCCACATACACACTCTTTTACTCACAGGCTCACATAACACATAATACAATAAATATTGATTTTAACAGTTCTTTCTGAAATTATTCTAGATTTCATACTACGAAAACTGTAAAGTATTTGAAATTTTCAAATTAAGTTTGAATTAAATAATTCTGTAACCCGATACTTCAGGTGAGTATTTCAATTGACAACCAAAAACAAGTCATAAATGTTCTCAGGTGAATTTTCTTTCTTAAGTGTAGTTTTTCCAACTTTAAAGTAAATTTTTCTATCTTCGAAAATATGCCCGCTGAGTTTTTCACACCACCTTTCTTTTAATAACAAAGTGCAGTATACAAATTCTGAAATCGATTAAACAAAACTACTGCCCTTTGTTTAGATTCTCCAAGGTGGAGAATGTACGCGCTCAGTAAGAGACATTGAATAACTTTCTCACGGCAGGCAGTGACACATGCACGTGTGTCTCCAGTGTGGGCCGCAAGATGTCAGACCCAGACAGCAAGCTACCCTAAAACAAACGTTCGCTCGGAACAACTTGCGACGCTACAACACATGCACTTGTATTTCATTTTATCCGTGTTTTGCAGCTGTGAACATTTACACAGGTAGTATGAATAAAAACGCCTCCAGTGGGCTCGCGTTATTCAATAAAACACGAAAAAATTATGACCCAAAGCGTTTCTGTTTATACTAGGTACATTTAAATAATTACGTGGCTCAAACTTTTATTAATATTGGTTCGTGGAAACAGGTAAAAGTGGATTCACAGTCTAGCGTATTATTAATTCTCGGTACTCGTTCGCTCACTACAGCAGGCCATACACCAGATGACGCATTACGTTAGTGTCGGGACCAGCCATCTGGGCCTCGCAGTGCGCGCGGCATCTGCAGGGGCTCAGACTGCCTTTAGGACTGGTCTACGTACTGCTACGCCACAAGTGCAGGAACACCTATGTTTCGTCTAATCGAAAATTAAATGACCTTTTGATTGAAAAATACGCATGTAGCGAGTATAATGAAAATGTTTGTGTTCAGAATAGCACGGAATCAAAAGTAAAAATAGAGAGTTTCGAGGGTTCTTCGGTAGCTGCAGGGGTCCTCTAATTCATCAGCAGACGATACTCTTCCATATTTTTCTGAATTTCTTCAGCAGCTTCCATGCTGGTCGTAGAGACGAAAGTAGAATTTATAGCGTTTTTCAAACAGAGAGACCTAACTTTACCTCTTAGGGTAAAGGGAAATTTGCGGAATACACAGAAAATCATGTTATAAAAAATTTTGTGTGTGAACTGCTCTCAAAGGCTAACGCTTAGCGCATTAACTTATAAAACATTGAAGTAAGCCAGGCCCAGGTCGAATCTGCACAGTGGATTAACGATAACGAGCTGGGACACTGTGCTTTCCAGTGCTCCTTTAGGCAAATGCTGGACTGGTCCCCAATGCATGAGATACACATACAGTTAAAATACGGTAGCACACAGAACAATTTACACACCTCAGGCACATGATGCACACGGCTTCCCTTCTTTAGAGCACCTTAACGACTGTGGCGTCTGAAAGACAGTCTAGCCACAAAGTTAAATAATACAATACAAACTGCCAAATCCTAAAAAAGCTGACCCTGTACTAGACAGGATAAGACCGAGGGAAAGAAAGAATATCACACGTGTCCTATATACCCATCATGAGCTGCATAGACAACATTTGGACGATAGATAAATACAGCATAAAATTTCATAAGGTTCCTTCAAAGACTCAAGTCAATGATGCTATTGTCCATTTCTTCAGATCATTTATGGCACATTCTTTTGTCACCCACAAGAAAAATCGCAATGTATTCTGGACATACAGGACAAGAATGTAATGCACTATCTTGGGGTCCAGTACGCCCTATCAAGTGTCGAGCCAGTGTATCATTGAGAAACTGTCATATGTTGTTGAGTCAGTGTGTTGGAGCTCTGTAATTGTTACATTATATTATTGTTATATTATTATTGTCATGCAGATGTAGATTAACGTCGCAAGTAAAGTCATGAGATGTTCAATTGACTCTTTTATTAGAACAGCTTACACGTTTCGGGATTACAACCACCTTCAGACATCACAAACTTCAACTCCTTCCTAACCAGCCAGGCGTACAGCCTTGACAACCCAAAGAAAGTGTCGAACAATGTATCACTATAACTGCGACACAAACAGTCTTGAAGCAGAACGCTTTGCCAGTTATTATCCAACAGTGCTACAGAGTGTCGTATTTATAGGCGTCAGCGCCTGCCACTAGGCCACCCCTTGGGCAGCAAATGTGACTTTACACGCTGAGAGATCATAGGCAGAAAGTTGTTTGTTATTCGATGATCTGGACTGCCTGTCACGATCGCCATTGGGGAAAATGCAGCTAGCTGCTGCGCAGTGAGGGTTTATCTCGTATGAATGCGATGTTCTGTCGCCTTGGTGGATCGCGGTTTCAGACACAGGTTTCCATCCGCATTTTATTTTTCTCATGGAATCCACTAGAACATTCGTCGTTTCTCGGTATACTGGCGAAAACTGAACTCCTGGCAGATGCTGGCGCCGTTAACTTCGACGATCTGCACTTTCTTGGATGACGTTCCTAGACATAGGTTCAAATCCTCTATTTGTTCCTCAACACACTCTCCACAAGCCTTCAAAGCTTGTCGCAACGTTTCAGGGACACCCTGTATGTTATTAGAGTCCTCCCAAAGTTGTTTGGCGTTTCAAGTTAGTTTATTACAGTCCATGTGTTGCTCCCACTACGAAGTTGGCCATACTGTTATTTATAAGAAATGGCACAAACCACGTTCTCAATAAATAAATTTCTTTCAAACTCACCACAGTGATGGTTATGCTGGTTAACGTTACTACTAATATGATAATTAACTGTGATAAAAATCTGTCGTCTCCCATTGTCTCTAAACAATAACTGCTGATATCAATACGTTTGTTGGAAATTTGGAAATGTGTGTTAAGATCCTATGGGACCAAACTGCTGAGTTCATTGGGCCCTAAGCTTACACACTAATTAATCTAATTTAAACTAACTTACGCCAGGGACAGCACACACACCAATGCCCGAGGGAGGACTGAAACCTGAAAACCTGAAACCTTCCGACGGGGGGAGGGGGGGGGGGGGCAGCTTCGCGCATCTTGACAAGGCGCCCTAAGACCGCGCGGCCTACGTTTCTTCTTATCACCAGAACGAGGAACATGCACTAATTGGAGTCAGTATGGTTTGTGGACCAAACGTCACTCGCGAGACAGTCACATGGGAAACTGTAAGTTCATTTCTATGTGAGTACACTTTCGTAGACTCAACTCAAATGCTTACAAAATCCGCTCCAGTCTTTCATCTGTGCGAGTCTTACCTTTGCACATACACCATGGTTCCTCAACCTGACGACACCAGCGGCGAATATTTTTCACCACAGACGTAATAATCCCAAAACGCGGAAAAGAAGTCGCGTCGGGCCACAAAGTACTGATTCCAACTTGCTCAACTTCGGCGCGCAGATAAAGTTTCAGATGAGTGGACACCATCGGCATTAAAACTGACTGTGAGGTTAGGAACACGCTTAGTGCATAGACTGGCACATAGTATTGTTTCCCTAAGCTTTCTGCCTCTTCCTTTCCATCAATACATATCACCCTCTCAGAGTGTCAGTCTAGAGCTACAGCTGTCCCATCCCCCCCCCCCCCCCCACTCTTTCCCCCTTCCACCTGTTTTAGTCGAACTCCTCCCTCCTCAACTTATCTTTCCTTTAATTATTTTTATTTTTTGCGTACAGACCATAGTATTTTTCCTAGAATGTCTTTTACTAAATCAATTAAGACTGTTGAAGGTTGTTGTCACGATACTTCTAAAATAGCTCATTTCGTAATTTCTCCCTGTTTTGCAGCATACATATGTATGGAATCGATATGTATAGAATTGTAAATTAGTGGTCCTTTTGTAGCTGTGGATTATTGAAATTGGATGAACCATGATGCGGAATAGGGTTAATGAGCCGTCTGCTGCTGATTCCCTATTAGCTGGAAAATTAACCTCACGTACCAATCTTCTGTTCCCGCGACCGTGGTGACATCGGCCTTCTCGTCTAGCAGAGTTTACAAACGCTAAATGAAAACTTAATGATACAGATCAACAGAGGCAGGTGCAGGCTAGCAGACAGAGATCTGGTACATAATTCGCAAATATATACCCTAAAACACCTGAATTCTCAGGTAACTTGTTACATTCTACAAGACATCGTTCCATTCTCAAATTAAAGAGATGATCTGGCACGACAACGTCTTGCTGTAGGTCGAGATGAAACCATAAAACTGCAGTCGACATAGAAAGTAATGTCTGAACAAATTGTCCACCCCTGTGAGACAGTGTGCTAAGAGAAAATTGCGAAGCAACTTAAGAACGTTGCGAATGAAAACAGTTAATAGCCACGAGTTGGCAGAGAGCCACCACGGATCGAAAAAGTCCTCATGCCTGTTGATCGAGATGTGGTGTGTTGTATCACTTAGAATTAACGACAGAAATTACCGAGAGCGCTCTATTGAGAAACTATCGTATTGACACGAACAGCCCGCGTTTCGTGGTCGTGCGGTAGCGTTCTCTGTTCCCACGCCCGGGTTCCCGGGTTCGATTCCCGGCGGGGTCAGGGATTTTCTCTGCCTCGTGATGGCTGGGTGTTGTGTGATGTCCTTAGGTTAGTTAGGTTTAAGTAGTTCTAAGTTCTAGGGGACTGATGACCATAGATGTTAAGTCCCATAGTGCTCAGAGCCATTTGAACCATTTTTTTTGACACGAACAGCTACCGTGTAACGGGAGCCTCCCCGCGCTGGAATTTGAAACATCACCATAGTTTTTTCAGTCGACAGGTGCAATTTGTCTTAGATGAATAAGTTATTTGCTAAAACTGAGACTAATACGCTTCTATCGTGGGAGGAACTCGCGTTATGACAGTTTCAAGTAGTCCCTTTATAACGCTGATTAATATTTTGTTTCCATGAGTAAAAAAGACCTCTGTCACTTCTGTTACTTCACTTGCCTCTTCTTGCTTGTAATCTTGGGACAAAGTATTTGCGTTTCTATCGCGGGAGGATCTCGCGTTATGACAGTTTCAAGTAGTCCCTTTATAACGCTGACTAATATTTTGTTTCCATGAGTGGAAAGGACCTCTGTCACTCGTATTACATCACTTGTCACTTCTTGCTTGGAATCTTGGGACAAAGTATTTGCATGTTCTTAAATTATATGGAATGTTTTAGGAGACAGATGTATCTCTTATTTCAGTAGCATGACATGATAAGTAAATTTTGTTCTTTATTATTTTTAACAGTTCATTTAAAGGATGAGACGGTGAGTTTTGCGCATCCGCCAATGTGGCCATGTCATTGAGATAATTATCGTTTATATGTTTACATAGAACCTACCTGTCTAACATTAGTCCGATATATGAACACGAATAAAAGTTAACGTGCTTATAATTACGAAAATTCTGGGACGCACGACAATCAACCCTGCCAGTAAATGCTAGAAAAATATTTCGTGTTCATATTTTCGATGACGTCGTGAGACAGAGAGATTCAAGAATACTATTGTTATTGTGTAATTTCATTGGCAGATCTAGATTTCAGCTACAAACTAGCCATTCTAGGATAGTGCATTGAGAATGGCCAAATCAAGCTGATTTAACATCGTTCTTCAACTACATCGACTTTCGAGTTAATAACTTGATCAACTGTGCCATATCATTAGATCCGAAATTTCACCATCAGTCTGAATGTGTGATCGGCAATGTAAATTTAATTTATTTAGAAATTTTCTGTTTGTCTCAGGAGATTTGACAAGGCTGCAGTCATGGCTTCTGTGCACCTGTGAGTGTTAGAGAAAAGTCTCCGAGTTACACCTTTCTCAACAACTTGTATATCAGGAACATTAAAGCTGCTATAAGTGAGGCACAACTACGAACTAAACACTGCCTGAGAAAGTGTTCTCGTTGGTCCCTTCCCGCAAAGATACTGTTGACGCTGTGCGGCGTGCACCATGGTCTGTCGGAGAGGGCGCTCGCGCTGCACTGCAGTTGGCCAGACTGCGCGCAGGTGACAAATGCCAGCGTCACGACGCCTTTCAGCTGTTTGCTTGTTGCAGGGACGACAAATGAGCCACCAACGGCAGCCATTTGTCGGGATTTCGCGCTGCGTCTGCGGAGGCGGTTGCTAGCGGGGTTGCTTGCCAGCCGAAAGCTAAGTGCGGTCGCCGGCGTGACACTGACGAAACTGCGCTGGAAGCAGATGTCAGGGGCCTTCTGACGACAGCCATTTACATTCCGCCTTGACAGCGTTTGGGGCTACGTTACCACACAACGAGTACAAGAAAGACTCATACAAGACTATTGGCAACAGGAAATGGAGAAATTCTTTAGCAGCGAAATGCAAATAGTTTAATTTTTTACGGAGGTTCGCAGCTACCCTCCACCATGACTGAGTATTTATGTCTGGAAAGAGTCAGTTCAAGGAAGATGAATGTGAGAGCTCAGTTTATATAGGGTGCAAACACATTTTGGCATGCAGTCTATCCCTATCCAATATACTGTGAGGTCCGGACCACCTTTATCACCTAAATGAAATTACACAAATCAAGGTGCCGTGTAGTGAAAGACTGGAAGATATTTTCATTTTCAGTCAGATGACGAGAAATGGTTGTGCACTATCTATAATCAACAAGGCCACCGAGAGATTTAAACGGAGCAAGACCAACAACTGTATATTCTTGGCCTTACTTGAGATCAGTTGTTGCTTTTTAAACAGTTCTGTCCTTATCTGTAACTGAATTTAATGTATGTGCTGTCGCTTACTGCTTTTGTGCTGTGTGTTCCCGTGATAGTTTCTATTTACGAGTAGTTTCTAACAAGAAAGAAAATGAAAATCGGTTTTGATTCATCCACAAGCGTTATGATAAATTAAAAATAAGAACGCACTACTATAATAAGCTAATTACTTATCTTCAGCAGTTTAAAGTTAAGTAGGAGTCGCATTTTGGAGGCAGATAGAACTAAGAGGTTACAATACTGCAATATTTCATAAGGCGGAGGAGCGGTAAATACCATTACAAAAGACTTTAAATTAAAATCAGTTCAAAAATACGTTCCGATTTGCCTATTTCCCCCCAAAATCAAAACCAAAATATCGCCCAAACCGCGATGGTTGCATTTCGTTAAAATTTCTGCGGAAAATTCTATCATTCGTAGCACTGGTCACTCGAGAAGTACCGGGTACTTACGTATAAAAACCAGTTTCGATTCGGGGTTATGGGGAGGGGTTTGTGTACAGCGGATAGGGTCTGTGATGAATGTTTTAAGTTCGTTTCTAAAAGATTGTTTTTCAATAGACTGCTTGAAGTCGTCCGAGCCGACTGCGTTCTGTGTCGTCTCTCAATACCTCCCCCCTCTCCCCCACGCCCGCCCCCCTTTCGTCATGATTTTATTACACGCTCTTGTGATATTGTAATAACTGAAATATCATCAAACGGTAACGCCTTCAAGTTATTGAAATAGTGATACAAACAATACTTTTTGTTTACTATTGTAACAGTACGTGTCTTGACTTGGGAAATAGTTTTTTCTCGGGCAGACTGCATTTAATTTAAATGTTGGCTTGCGTTTTTGCGTTTTTTTTTCTTTCATCAGTCTAATGACTGGTTTGATGCGGCCCGCCACGAATTTCTTTCCTGCGCTATCCTCTTCATCTCAGAGTAGCACTTGCAACCTACGTCCTCAATTATTTGCTTGACGTATTCCAATCTCTGTCTTCCTCTACAGTTTCTGCCCTCTACAGCTCCCTCTAGTAACATGGAAGTCATTCCCTCATGTCTTAACAGATGTCCTATCATCCTGTCCCTTCTCCTTATCAGTGTTTTCCACATATTCCTTTCCTCTCCGATTCTGCGTAGAACCTCCTCATTCCTTACTTTATCAGTCGACCTAATTTTCAACATTCGTCTATAGCACCACATCTCAAATGCTTCGATTCTCTTCTGTTCCGGTTTTCCCACAGTCCATGTTTCACTACCATACAATGCTGTACTCCAGACGTACATCCTCAGAAATTTATTCCTTAAATTAAGGCTCGTATTTGATATTAGTAGACTTCTCTTGGCCAGAAATGCCTTTTTTGCCCTAGCGAGTCTGCTTTTGATGTCCTCCTTGCTCCGTCCGTCATTGGTTATTTTACTGCCTAGGTAGTAGAATTCCTTAACTTCATTGACTTCGTGACCATCAATCCTGATGTTAAGTTTCTCGCTGTTCTCATTTCTACTACTTCTCATTACCTTCGTCTTTCTCCGATTTACTCTCAAACCATACTGTGTACTCATTAGACTGTTCATTCTGTTCAGCAGATCATTTAATTCTTCTTCACCTTCACTCAGGATAGCAATGTCATCAGCGAATCGTATCATTGATATCGTTTCACCTTGTATTTTAATTCCACTCCTGAACCTTTCTTTTATTTCCATCATTGCTTTCTCGATGTACAGATTGAAGAGTAGGGGCGAATGGCTACAGCCTTGTCTTATTCCCTTCTTAATATGAGCACTTCGTTCTTGATCGTCCACTCTTATTATTCCCTCTTGGTTGTTGTACATATTGTATATGACCCGTCTCTCACTATAGTTTACCTCTACTTTTTCAGCATCTCGAACAGCTTGCACCATTTTATATTGTCGAACGCTTTTTCCAGGTCGGCAAATCCTATGAACGTGTCTTGATTTTTCTTTAGCCTTGCTTCCATTATTGCGTACGATTACAATAACATGGTACAGTGGTATTTATATTCTAAGGTGGCTAGCGATCGGCATTTTGTATTATGTATCTGTGCAGAAAGATAGCCCACTTGTAGCGAAATATGTCTAACTCTTACAACAAGAACGATGCTCTATTATCTTATTCGTAATATCGTTGGGACAGTAAGTACAAACGTCAAAATCATGACGTAACGGTAAATATACGACATATAAAGGACAAGATATGTTGTACATCGTAGGAGAGTTCATTGACATCGAAGACTGTACAAACATATTATCACCATATATACAAACTCCTTTATGAGGTCGCATAAATTAGAAGTCTAGTTGAAATCACTGCGTGAATCAGTGTTAAGGTCCCAACATTGTAGTTATTAGTATAAATATAATTGGTTGCCATAGGTTCAAGTTGACTTTTGAAATAATAATTTAAAAAGAAGTTCTTGAACACTGAAGGAAACTGAAGACTTTTAATAAATTTTGAGACTGAACTGACAAACGTGCGATGTTTTGATGTATTCTGTCTTAGTTGCACATAAGTCGTAAATTTAGATACAAGATTGTAGTAGAAGTTAGATAGCTATTGTCAAAAAAGGTTTGAGCCCTTTTAACTTTGTAAGTTACTCAACCTAACGTTAAGATCCTCTTGTTCTGTGACAGTGAACCTTACATTAGAAGATTGAGCTGTGTTTTGTTATACTGAAGATAATATATGTTAAACTTTATTTTATAAAAGGTTTTTCGGTTAACTTTATAGATGAAGTACTACTTGTATAAAGATCTCCGGAAAACAAACCATGTACATACAATTAAAAAAGTTATAAATGTGTTTTCAGAATAAATGAAAAACATGAGCACTTTAAGGTCCTCCTTCGCAAATCGGAACCGCACCCATCCCGCCTTTGACAAAAGCCTGTCTACGTCCTCGAGTGGACTCCACAATCTGCAGCTTTATGTATCTTTCGTCTTACAGATTCTGCAGAGAGGGTCTGGTATTCAATAAGGTAACGTGAAATGTAATCAGGAGGTGCATCTCACGAACCCTCATCCCATTGCCTGCCAAATGGTGACTGTTTTATAGGTTTTCATTCACTGCCTCTACAGACACTAATTACCTCTCAGTGGCAGGTAAGCAAATATCGCCATATCTTTCTGGGAAGATCATGCGCAACTACCTGGAAGAGGAGCCAGTTATCGCTCCAAAATGTATTCCTGTGGATGTTATGATGGGTTTCGGAGGTGGCCTACAGAGATCCAGTTGCAGCATGTGTAAAAGAGTGCTTTGAATAGTATTCCGACACAGTGTAGGACAGTTCTTGCTGACTGACGCCCAAGTTAATAAATGCGATTCTTCTTGTACGAAATTGACAAAGATCATCACCTATTATGTCTGAATAAGAAGTTCTTGGGTGAACACTCTGACAGTCGTGTGGTAAATATGGACAACATTTTACAAACAGACCGAGTTGTCAGCATAAGGCACGCTGATTTCAGACACACTTTCGCATACCCCTCGCTATGTGTTCTATGGGTGTAGAGTTTACCTTACCGATAACACTGCTCACTTTGCCGGGTTGGGGATTTTCTGTGCCCGGGGACTGGGTCTTTGTATTTTTCTCATTATTTCATCATCATTCGTGAAAGTGGCGAGACTGAACTGTGTAAAGATGGAGAATTTGTACGGGTGCTGATAAGCGCGCAGTTGAGCGCCCCACAAACCAAACATCATCATCACTGCGCATTCCCTGCATATCATTATAAGATTAATTGAAATTTGTTTGCTTTCTCGGGTGAGAGAGCGTTATTGACAAACATAGTCTTTTTATACCTTATATTTTGCTCCATAACTATCACTGACCGTTTTTAACGGTTTGTGTCACCGTAGTTCCTCCCAAGCTAAGTAGAAATAATTTAATATACCGTTTTAAATGGTAGCTGTTTTGCTTGCTAATTTAAATGTTCGACGACTTCCTTTTCGTAACCATGCAAGAAGTGAAACTTTCTGGCAGATTAAAACTGTGTGCCGGTCCGAGACTCGAACTCGGGACTGAAATTCCCGAGTTCGAGTCTCGGTCCGGCACACAGTTTTAATCTGCCAGGAAGTTTCACATCAGCGCACACTCCGCTGCAGAGAGAAAATCTCATTCTGCAGGCAAGAATTGAACGACATGGCTGTCTTCCCATTTCTCACCGATAAAGCATCCATATGTTTTGTGAGACCCACCTTCAGACTTACTGGATGTCTTGACCCATAGATATAGGGCAGGGGGCGTCCTTTTAGCCCTTGATGCACTGTTAAGAGGTCTGCATCATTGCTGTTGATCTGGATGATTGGTTATCTCTTAACAGGCCTGTGGTGTAAAATGAATGACGAACTGACCTTATAGGTTGGATTTCTCGACAGCTATATTCCCCCGCTGGATCGAAATAACAGTCCTAAGAACTTGTGCAGTTGACCTTTTCGTCACAAGCTGTCCAAACCTCTGACATATCCTGGAAGAAATGAAATAATTTTATACACAACAATTTTAAATATTACCTGTCTGAAAGAACATAAATCCTAAACAGAATGTTATGAAAGTTTAACTGGAAGTTTCTTTACAAATTTGCTGCTACACACACTTTATCATGTTGGTAAATACTAATAAAATAGTCCGATTCATGTTCAAAGTTCGGTACTATTTATCATGACAATCAAGTCTACGGTGGATGGTTAGTTAAGTGACAAAGCTGAGAGCGAGATTACCCAAGGCTTCTTGGACGCGGTATTTACCTTAAGCTGTGACGTGTTACCGACTGCAAGGCCGCTCTTTCCCACTGAAATTCCTACAAAACTAATCTGGTCTTTGCTGAACTTTTCAGCAGAAACTTTCCCTATGTTTCTCAATATGCAAGAAAACATGTAATCAGCCTTGGACTTATTATGTAAGGATATACACACGTATTGTTGGAACAATGTGCATATTATAGTTTCCTCTCAGTTCTTGCAACAACAATTAAGTAATTTGTCTGGTTCCTTTCTCCACAGTTAGAGCTAAATATTTCTACAGCTAATTTCTAGCTGAAGTGCAGCTGCTGTGAACGCAGTGTCCATGCACATTTCTTCTATCCATCATACAGAGCATTTAGCGCTCCGTTCTGCACTTGAGGCCAGTTTAGAGAAGAGTCCTCGAAAATTTCTCTCTTGTCCTACTCATGGCAGAACTGCCTCTCCCGTTCTAGATGCCTAAAGTACATTGACCCCTGAAGTACATCGACCTTTCTGTGTGTCTCTGGGTCTTCTACGTATCCTGCTGGAATTCGGAAACATAGATTTCTAAATTTTTTTCTCTGTCCGTTGTGCAGATGTGCCACAACACGCGGTTCTCCAGCCCGAATCCCCTGGCCCGGGGTCGCTGACCTACCTCCTGCCACCGCTTTAAGTGGCTTCCATCGTAACCCCCACAGCGCGCCTTCGCTATGCCGTTGTATGGCTGGCTTTTCAAAACTTAAAGTGACTTATGTTCCCTGCTCCACCTTCTGCTCAAAGACATGCATTATATAGGAACGATGTATTAATTAGCATCGACTGGCTGTCATCCCATTTTGCATACCATACTGGTAGGCAAATGTTTTCATAACCACCGAATAACGTTAGGTATCTTCACCTTCTCGTTGTAATGTATAAAGGTCTCACGTGAAGTGCAAATCTGACCATTTATTCTGCCACCTTACACATAGAATACCTGGGTTTCGAGGGCCTGTGGGTGGGTGCGTTCTGGGGCCTTCACGGAAGCCAATCTGTCCCTTAGGAAAGATATTGCGTTCTATGGGTCACTAGCTTAGTCGCTCCAAGTTAATTGTCTCTAATAAGCAATCAGGAGCGGAAGTAAGAATATAGATGTGTAGGTCTTGGCTTATTGAGACTGTTCCTCGTTTTGGAAGCTGCAACATTGATTGCTTGTTTCGATGTTCACATATAACTCATACTCTTGGCTATGAAGTTACAGATCATCATGATGCTGTTGTCTGTGTCACGTGGCATTTCATCCAATGGCTTGCTAGTGATGTCCTACAGCACATACTTCTTGTGCAGCCACCAGATGTAGAGCGAATTTACTGAGGAAATAATAGAGGTATGCTCCACTGCTGCGGTAGGAGAGTAGACAGGAAGGCCCTCTTCTACCAGCTGCATGCAGTGAGGGTCTTATGGCTCTTCAGCTGGGCAGAAGCTGAGTTCGGTCAGGTCGGTGAGGACATTGACTTTATCATGATGGCGGGGAGAGTAGACCAGCAGGAACATCGAAGAGTGGGGATGCAACCCTGACGTATCGATCTGGCTGTGTGCCTAACGTTTTAAATGTATGGATATGGTCTTTTCTGAGAACGTTACTCTGACGCAATGGTAGGAGGTTCAATTCTTCTCAATGGCAAGAGAGTGGGGCGTCTATGAGCGACGAACTGAAGTATTCAATAGGTACGTCCACGATGGCGTATTCAGTACACAATGCTTCTTTTGGACGGTGTGTACAATGTGGGGAAATATATTCCAATGTTTAATTTCCTTTTTATACCTGAGTGACACCCATTTCTATCACGCCAAAAGACCGAGATCTTTATTCTAGGATCGCATTAAAGTGCAGCGCTCGGCTCATTGGCAACATGTCTACGTCTACTTCTACGTCTAGCCACCAACCAGTGCAGGGTGGAGTCTAGCCTACATCATTGTTAGACATTCCCTTTTGCGTTCCACTCATAATTGGAACACCATTATCTTCATGGTTCTGTGCAAGCCCTGATTTTGCTTCTCATCATATTCCTTAACGCGATATATACTCGTATTCAACACCCCAGCGATCCTATGTTCACCTCCTTCAAAACTTTTCTTTTGATTGTCGAATTTTATTCTTGTGCTCTGCTGTTTTTCAGTAGATGGCGGCTTCGAAAAGAATGAGTAAAATCTAATTTTAGGGCAATTGTATCTTAAAGACATACGTTAGCCTTGTTTACTTGCTAAGGACTTTCTTAACAGATATTACACATTAATTGTCTAAGAACTTTTTTAGCACAGCAATTGACAATGTCATAAAAGAGAAATCTAGATGGTTATTGTTGTTACTGTGGTCTTCAGTCCAGAGACTGTTTTGATGCAGCTATCGATGCTGCACTATCCTGTGCAAACCTCTTCATCTCCGAGTAATTACTGCAGCCCACATCCTTCTGAATCTCCTTAGTGTATTCATCTCTTGATCTCCCTCTACGATTTTTACCCCCGACGCTTCCCTCCAGTACTAAATTGATGATCCCTTGTTGCCTTAGAACGTGTCCTACCAAACGATCGCTTCTTCTACTAAACTTGCTCAACAAATTCCTCTCCTCCCCAATTCTATTCAGTACCTCTTCATTCGTAACGTGATATGCCCATCTAATCTTCAGCATTCTTCTCTAGCACCACGTTTCGGAATCTTCTAATCTCTTCTTGTCTAAAATATTTAGGGTCCCTGTTTCACTTCCATACATAGCTAAATTCCATACAAATATTTTCAGAAACGGTTTCCTCGCACTTCAATCTATACTCGATGTCAAAAAATTTCTCTTCTTCAGACACGCTTTCCTTGCCTTCGTCTGTACTTCGACCTTAATCAATTATTTTGTCAAAAAATTTCTCTTCTTCAGACACGCTTTCCTTGCCTTCGTCTGTACTTCGACCTTAATCAATTATTTTGCTTCCCAGATAGCAAAACTCATTTCCTAATCTACTTCCTTCAGCGTCACCTGAATTGATTCGACTACATTCCATTATATTCGTTTTGCTCTTGTTGGTGTTCATCTTGGATCCTACTTTCAAGACACTGTCCATTCCGTTCAACTGCTGTTCCAGGTCCTCTGCTATCTCTGACAGAATTACAATGTCGTCGGCAAACATCAACGCATTTGTTTCTTCTCCATGGATTTTGATTTCTACTCCAAATTTTTCTTTTGTCTCCTTTGCTGCTTGCTAAATGTACAGACAGAATAACATCGGGGATAGGATACAACCCTGTCTCACTCCTATCTCAATCACTGCTTCCATTTCGTGCCCCTCGACTCTTCTAACTGCCATTTGTTTTCTGTACAAATTGTAAATAGTCTTTCGCTCCCCGTATTTTACCCCTCCCACCTACAGAATTTGAAAGATAGTGTTCCAGTCAACATTGTCAAAAACTTTCTCAAAGTGTACAAATGCTAGAAACGTAGGTTTGCCTTTCCTTAACTTGATTTCTAAGATGCATCGTGAGGTCGGTATTGCCTCGCGTGTTCCAAAATATCTATGGAATCCGAACTGATCTTCCCTGTCGTCGGCTTCTACCAGTTTTTTTTTCATTCGTCTGTAAAGATAGTACAGAAAATAAATACAGGAATACGAGGTCAATTGCGGCTTACTTTTTCAAAAAATATTACATGAAAACACCAACCCCAACGAAAAATTTTAACCATTTTCTGTAGTTTCAGTCTAAGCGAGTAAAATGTGCCGCCAAGCATCTATTAATCTGACTTATGTAATTATCACTATTAATGTCGTTAAATTCGCCGTCTCCATAATTCGAAGTGAGGGTAGTTGCAGTATATACCGAGACTATTATTTATGAGTAATGCAACGAGGCAACGGCTATGTGGCGACCAATATCGCAGTTGCTTCCTTAGAAAGACTGAGTCATGTATGGAATTCGACTTTTAAGTACTACGAAGAACGGAAAAAGTTGCCACTAAGTAACAAAGCCTAGCTCTATGTATTAAGCACGTACCTTAGTAGTGCAATGGTGATAATGCAGCCAGGAAGGAAAACCGGGAAGGGCTAGACCAGTGGGGATTTTACACAACTCACTCACAGGTAGAACACAAATTTAATTTACACAGTCTGAACTACATAGCTGACAATTGAGGTTTTTTAATTAATTGAGAGACCAAGTGATGAGAAACTCACTTAAAATTCAATGTCCAATAATGTACAGAAAATTTGAAGTTAATTTTAACCCAAAAAAGGAGTTAATATTCTTTAAGGTAAAGACACTCCGTGTATAAGGTACGGAATATAATAAGTTTACAAGCATAGTAAAGGCAGACGTAATTCTAAACAACAGTACCCCAACGTACCAGAATGGCCTTAATTATAAATGGTGAGAACAAAACACAATTTAGTCTTCACTGGAAAGAATTAGAACCATAGTAAAAAACAATGAAAAACAGTTTAACACCAATACCTAGGCAAGATATATTTAAAGCCAGGAAAAGAAATCAATTGAAGATTTAACTTCTTTTTTCCAATATACACAAGAATAATTAAAATATAACAGGTTAAGGTATATGTTGGGACCCCAAAACACGTCAAAATTTAGTTACGATGAATGCCACAAGCTACTTGTTCCAATAATAGCCTTAACTTGAAGAGGAACATTAAGTAGTGCAGTTGCGGTTTGAGGAAATAGCGCGGACGACAGACAGTAGCGTAAGCTTCCAAGCTTATGCACTACAAACGATGTAAACAATTGGCTAAGGAAGCCGACAAGGCGTGAGTAAGCGGGGCCCAATGCTATGTAACATTTACCAGCAATGGAGTACAAGAGATTAGTAACGCCAGTTTTCTGCAACACAAGTAATAATAATTAAGCAGAATACCAACACATAGCCATGCATCAAATAAATGCTCTTAGCATAGCATTAATTAATCTGGACAGCGCCTCAAACCCAGAGACATTACTGACCAGCGGTGTCAGCGCACAGCGAAGTGTCTGCGCCGATACAGTTACAGCGACGGCGAGTGTAAGACGTTTGTGTGTTGTGCTGTATTGGCCACTGAATAAGAAGCCACAAGCTGATAAATCAGTAACTTTATCTGACGCATTTCGGGTAGAATCTGTCCTCAGATTGCCATGGACATCATATAAATAAACAATGTTTGTAACGAACAAAGCTGTCACGGCAGTCTGCAACTGCGACACTGGGTGGCGCTCTGTTGTGTTCGTCGATGACTTCCGTTTCTGTCTGAGGTGTTGTTGTTCTTTTTCTGTAATGTCCTCAGTGTATTGTGAGATGTAGGAGAATTGTATGCTGGAGAGGCAATTTCCAGGTTGCAAGTGTAGACTATATAGCAGCTTGTTGAGAAGTTCTTTCTTTTTATACAGCATTTTGATCCCTGTCTTGAGCCACATGATTTCACATTTTGCTTTAACTATTTTGGCGGTATTGGATTTAGAGTTAATCTTCACTTTTATGTAGTTTGGTCTTACCTGTGTTGACAAATATTTGTTGTGATATTTGGCCTTTGCTGGGTTTCTTTTGCATCTTTTAAAAGCGTGAACGTTTCTCAGTACCTTGCAAAGTAAGCTTAATGCAATTTTGTCAGAAACTAACATTTTGTGTCCGTGGCTTTGAAATATAGGGCGACTCTTATATTGTAGCAGCCAGCCACTTTTTACAACGCTACTTACGTATTTATACAGCGCCGTTACCGGTTATATGTACGAAAAAACAAATCAATACAAAATCTCCTCAATGAACAAACAGAGTTAGCCAATGCAACCTTTCTTCAAAATTTCATTCAGTTGCTTTGCAATGTAAAGCAACAAGCCCTAAATGTCCACTATGGTAATATTTATATATGCACATCCATCCCAACCCATTTACAGTGCATTGAATGTAGGCCATAATATGTCCATAGTTGTAATATTCGTTTATGTACATCTGGGCCTTATTATTTACGTTTGTTCCAATGTATATCATAATATTTACGTAATATCACTGAAGTAAAACTTTTTAACCGACTGCTCTATTTGTTTATCTCAATTTTAATCAGATCTCTTTCAATTTAAATAGTAAGTAATGTAACATTAACAATGTGTAAATTTATACATAATGAAATATATTTGGGAGGGAAGTTTTTGGTATTGTTATGGTTGTAATATCGCCGTCTTTGTGTACATACCTCCATGTGATGAAACTTCTTAGTGTCCGAGTGGTGGTTTACATTATGTGCGTATATATACACACACAAAAATGTGTACTATACAGTTTTCGTTGCTGCAAGGTGATAAGCAGCCTGCACTGGAACATAATGGCGCGGATTGATTTGTTTACATCACTTAAAATCGTTGCGAGGCACCAATACAGTTAAAAGGACGTTGTCTAAATTTTAGTTTTGGTTGTAGGGGAAGACTATCCCATGGAAATTTCGTCAGTTGGGGGAACAAAGGCGAAATCTAATGTAAAACGTGAACTAGCCGCCTCAAGATGAACCTATCGGTTCGAAACCAGGAACGACACTGCTTAAATGAGTAAACATCATTGTAGAAAGTGGCTGGTTTCTGTCATAGTGAACGTAGGAGTCATCCTGTACTTTTTGAACATTCTCAGGTTCATATCGTCAGTTTCTCATCGATTACAAGACGACATTAGGTTGTATCGAAAATTAAAATTAGTAACACACATTTGCAGTAACAGTCACTACACGACAAATTTTCCGGTGGAGAAATTACAGTGGTACCTCATATGTACTGAGTGTAAATATTTCGCTGTGAGAAATTTTTTAATATTTACGGTACCGTAAATATTCAGTGAATGCGTATATAGGATGGTTAGCAACAGTCTGAAAAGTTGGTAAGGGTTTTCAGAACGTGCTAAGAAGTAATTGTTAAAAAAATCGATACACTGTGCGGTTTCCGAATTAACATTGAAGTTAGCCAATGAGGCTACTGCGCTCGCAAATTCAGGCGACCCTTCTGAGGCGGTGACACTAAAACTTTTTTTCTTCGCTCAGTTTCCTACAACCGAACAAAACAACGACACAAAAATAATTAGACCTGGGACGGCAGTAATCATGTAACCCGTATCAAAGGCCGAGCAAACTCTGCAATTTCATGGACGCCAGTATTTTTCAACCTTCCTGAATACCCGACCCCTTTGCAAGTAAAAATATTCTGATGACCCACAGAACCATAATAGAAGTATATCAGCGATTTCAAAGGCAACGTATTTAATTTTCCTTCTATTCATACTATACTTATCGAGAAATCAAGTGAAATGTGGAAAGAGGTCGCACTGCTGTATGGGAAGAGGTATAATTATATTCTTTGCCGCGAAAGAGGCATGGGGGGTGACAAGGGGTCAGCAGGGACATAGTCGTGCGTTTTCTGTCGCTACAATCAGTTGTCTGAGTACGCCAGCAAGAAGGGATGTGATTATTGTCTTCGCTCTTCGCGAGAATAAAATGGACAAGTTTTTTTTAAATTTTTTTTATCCAGCCATCGAAGTAACAGCTTTCTCCAGCGACCGCGACTTCTGAGCAAGACAGCAGGTCGCAACCCACAGGTTGAAAAACACTGATCTACGCTCTGAGAACATCTGATACCAACTGTATTTGGCGGGCCGTTTGAAGTTGCAAACGAACGGCCTCATTGGCTACCTTTAATGCTAATTACTTCAGAAGGGATGCAATATATCCAATATTTTCTTAACAATTGCTTCTCAGCACAATCTACTAGACCAAACCCTTTTTAGATAGTTTCTGATGACCCTTATACTATCTACATCTAATGTAAAACTATATAAATACTTTGCAAACCACTGTGAAATCCAAGCAGTATCAAACGTTATCTTTCTACATCTACATTTATAGTTCTGAAACCACTGTGCAGCTCATGGCAGAGGGTACGCTACCTTATACCGGTTATTAGGGCTTTTGCCCATAGCATTCACGGCCCAAGCGCAGGAACAGTATTTACTTAAATGGCTCTGCCTGAGATGCAGTTGGTCCACATCTACATGGTCACTGCAAATCACCTGGCAGATGACTCATCGAATCCCTTTACACCAATTGTCTTTTATTCCAGTCTCCAACAACGCACGGAGAAAATGAGCACCTATTTCTTCCCTTCTGACCTCTGGTTTCCCTTATATTATTATGGTGGTCGTTTCTCCCTATGTAGATCGGCGTCAAAAAAAGTATTTTCGCATTTGCAGGAGAAAGTTAGTGCTTTAAGTTGCTTGAAAAGATCCCGCCGGAACTAAAAATGCCTTTGTTTTAATGTTTTCCACTACACATCCTACATTATGACCATGACTTACTTCTCATTAATCCAAATGTGCTGCCCTTCTTTGAACTTTCTCGATGTGCTAAGTTAATCCTGTTTGGTAACGATTCCACACAACGCAGCAGCACTCCAAAAAAAGGACGGACCAGCGTAGTGCAGGCATTCCTTTTAGTCTATCTGTTGGATCTTTAAGTGTTCGGCCAATAAAACGCAGTCTTTGGTTTATCTTCCCCACAACAGTTTGTATGTGTTCTTTCCAGTTTAAGTTTTACGTAGTTTTAATTCCTAGGTATCTAGTTGAATTTATGGCCTTTAGATTTGACTGATTTATCGTGTACCCGAAGTTCAACGAAATTCTTTTAGCACTCGTGTGGATGACCTAACACTTCTCGTTATGTAGGTTTAATTGCCAGTTTTCGTACCATACTGATGTGTTATCTAAATCGTTGCGATTGGTTTTGATCTTTGATACCTCTACTAGGAAATAAACGACAGCGTCATCTGGAAACAGCTGAAGACGGCTGCTCAGACTGCCTCCTCAGTCGTTTCTGTAGGTGAGGAACAGCAGAGAACGTATAAACACTACCTTGGATAACGCCAGAAATCACTTCTGTTTTAGTCAATGAATTTCCGTGAGTTACTGCGAATTACAACCTCTCTCACAGGAAATTACGAATTCAGTCGCATAACTGAGATGATTTTCCATTAGCAAGCAATTTGATTACGAGCCACTTGTGACATACGGAGTCAAAAGCCTTCTGGAAATCTATAAATGCGGAATCAATTTGAAATTCCTTGTCGATAGCTCTCACATTTTGTGTAAGTAGCTAGTTGTACTTCACAAGAGCAATATTTTCTAAAAACTGACAATGTTCGAACACAATATACACTATGTAACCAAAAGTATCAGGACTCCCCCAAAAACATGTGTTTCTCATAACAGGTGCATTGTGCTGCCACCTACTGCCAGGTACTCCCTATCATTGGCCTCAGTAGTCATTAGACATTCCAGACCATCACACAGGAACTGCGAATTGCATCAGGATACACTGCAAGTACTATGACAGTTGTGTGGGAGGTGAGAAAACTTGGATTTCATGGTCGAGCGGCTGCTCGTAAGCCACACATCACGCCGGTAAATGCCAAACGACGCCTCACTTGGCGTAAGGAGCGTGGACATTGAGGGACTGAGCAGCGGAAAAACATTATGTGGAGTGACAAATCACGTTACAAAATGTGGCGATTCGATGGCAGGGTGTGGGTATGGTGAATGCCCATCTGCCAGCGTACGTAGTGCCAACAGTAAAACTCTCAGGTGGCGGTGTTAGGGCGTAGTCGTGTTGTTCATGGAGGGGGCTTACACCACCTCTTGTTTTGCATGGCACTATCACAGCACAGGTCCTACTTTGATGTTTTAAGCACCTTCTTGCTTCCCACTGTTGAAGAGCAATTCTGGGATGGCTATTGCAAGTTTCAACACGATCGAGCACCTCTTCATAATGCACGACATGTGGCGGAGTGGTTAAACGACAATAACATCCCTGTAATGGACTGGCCTGCCCAGAGTCCTGACTTGAATCCTATATAATATCTTTGGGATGTTTTGGAACGTCGACTTCGGGCCAGGCCTCACCGACAGACATCGATACCTCTCCTCAGTGCAGCATGACATGAAGAGTGGGCTGCCATTCCCCAAGAAACCTTCCAGCACTTGTTGAACGTGCGAGTGTGGAAGTTGTCATCAAGGCTAAGAGTGGGCCAACAGCATATTGAATTCCAGCATTACCCATGGAGGGCGACACAAACTTGTAAGTCATTTTCAGCCAGGTGCGAGTGTGGAAGTTGTCATCAAGGCTAAGAGTGGGCCAACAGCATATTGAATTCCAGCATTACCCATGGAGGGCGACACAAACTTGTAAGTCATTTTCAGCCAGGTGTTCGGATACTTTTGCTCGTATAGTGTATATCGACGTTACTGATATGGACCTGTCATTTAATAAATTACTCCTACTGCCTTTCTTGAATATTGGTGTGACCAGTGCATCTTTCCAGTCTTTGGGTACGAATTTTCAGACGAGCGAGCGGTTGTTTTGATTGCTAAGACTGGAGCTGCTGCATAAGCATACTCTGAGAGGAACCTAAATAGTGTAGAGTCTGTACCCGAAGACTTGATTTTACGAGGGTTGAAACTTTAATAGTGACAACTATTTATTTACAGCTTGTACAAAACAGATAAGTGTTTCAAAGTTTCATTTTGGAACACAACCTACGACCAGCTTAGAGACAGAAGTGATGACACTTTCTGCAGGACCTGACCATCATTTTGCAGGACAATGCTGAAGTATGTACAGTGCAATCAGTTACTGATTTGTTTGACTGATGGGGCTGATAAGTGCTATACCACCTACTGCACTCCCTTGACTAAAGCCCTCGAGAGTTGAACTCGATTTCTAAACCAAAGGAAACACTCCAAGGCATTCGCTTCAGATCTGCTACATTTCGTCGGGCAGGAGACAGCGCCGCTCGAACTGTCAACACAACTGGCACTGCTAAGAGTATTCTTCGACTCCCACATCACAATGCTGGTGACTGTTTTGAAGGGCAGTAAAACGTTGAAACACGTATCTCTTTTATACGAGCTGTAAATAAATAGTTGCCAGTATTAAAGTTCCAACCCTCATATTAAGCAAATTAAGCTGTTTCACTGCTCCAAGGGTATCTACTTCCAAGTCACTCATGTTGGCAGCTGTTCTTGATTCTAATTCTGGATTATTTACTTCGTCATCTTTGGTGAGGGAATTTCAGAAGGTTGTATTTAGTAACTCTGCTTTAGCAGCACTGTCATAGGTAGTATTTCCATTGCTGTCGCGCTGAGACGTTGATTGTTTCTTGACTTTAGCATACTTTACATACGACCAGCAAAATCTTTGGATTTTCTGCCAGTTTTCGAGACATAGTTTTGTTGTAGAAACTACTATAAGCCTCTCGTATCGAAGTAAGAGCTAAATATCGAGCTTCTGTAAAAGATCGCCAATCTTGGGGACTTTCCTTTCGTTTAGATTTGGCATGTTTTTCCGTTGTTCCTGAAACTGAGTTTTGACATGTTTTGTGTACTGTGGGGGATTAACTCCGTCTTTTTTAAATTTATTTTAATTTTATGTAATTTATTTTAATCAAGCCTCCTAGACCGCTGTGGGATTTATACGCAAGTGGATGAAGTTTATCTGCATGTTCTTCATTTAACAGTGCTTTTTAAAAGTTCGTAAGTGGGCTTTTCGAAATAATTTCCCTCTGTGTTAATATAATGCCAATTCAGGTTTAATCAACATTTCCTTATTGCTCTCACGTAAGCCAAAACAAATCTGTCAACATTTTACTACTTCTTTGTATACTTTCGGTACTTCTGTTAGTCACATCTGTTATGACTCCCCAACATACTTTGAGTAAGGTTATCAATTAATACTTCATCATAGCTTCAGCAAATAGCTATGATGAAGTATTAATTGATAACCTTACGCAAAAAAGGAAAAACAATAATAAACCACCTTCCACACATGAAATGAAAAAGAAACTCACGGTTTGCATTCCTTTCATAGGCAAACTCTCCTACAAGATAGCAAACATTCTCAGACGACACGAGATTAACATTTCCTTTACAACACACTGAGACACAATATATACACGCTGACGGATAAACACTTACAATAAGGCATCTATAAAATAGTATGTAATACCTGCACGTCCCTCTGTACTGGCCAAACTGCGAGAGACTTCCAAACAAGATATAGTGAACACATAAATGCTTGCCACACTAACAATTACAATAGATCAGCAATAGCCACCCACATAAAAGACACAGGCCATCCATTCATGATACTGAAAATGATCTTCATGATTACATAAAAAGAATAAAGGACATCAAATGGACTTATAAGAAGGACTGGCAATGTTCATTCGTGGCACAGAACATGAAGCTGTATTATTAAATGATAAGCTTGAAAGTAATAATGTTCACTTCTTCAAAAACTTCTCCAACATTAAATGTTTATTTCATTGACAGGTAGTTTTCATTGAGTATCCATGTAACATCCTCCATATTGCCATTACATCTAGATGAAAGTCCTCATCTTCACTACAGGTATATATTACTGTGTTTGAAATTGTAAGTAGTTTATCTCAGATTTTATAACTCTTTGGAAAGATGCAAACAGATGTTTGTGAAAATGCTAAGTCGTGATTTACCTGTTACTGTGCTCTGTGTGATAGAAAATCAAATGGCCAACAGAAATGTAAGTAAACGTATTAATATATTACCTAAGCATGCTATTCACATAATGTACGCATTGTAACAGATTTATCCTTCCGTGGAGGTTTATTTTTCGATTCTTAACCCCACTGGCAACCACAGCTAATGTACATAACCTATCAGCTGATGTGTAAGTAACTGTATAATGCACCTGATGATGCAGCAGTATAAATTATTCCACATAAGACATCACTTAGTTTCGGTATGACAGACGTTGAGGAATTATGGGCAAATTTTAAGCAAAAGTTACGTGCCTAATAAGTGGATTAAGAACGGGAAAGACGCACTATGGTTTAATAACGAGATTCGGAAAGTGCTGAGGAAGCAGAGGCTGTTACACTCTCGGTTCAAAAGAAAACACGCAGAAAACGACAAGCAAAGATTAGTAGACATTCGTACGTTTGTGAAAAGATCTATGCGCGAACCATACAACAACTACCACCGTGATCTGGCAGAGAAACTGCGAAAATCATAGTCCTATGTAAAATCACTAAGTGGATCCAAAGCTTCCATCCAATCACTTGTTAATTAGTTTGGTGTGGCACTCGAAAATAGTAAAATAAAAGCCGAAGTTTTAAATTTCACGTGCAAGAAATTGATCGTGCAGGAGATTTGCACAAACATATCGCCGTTTAACCATCGAATAGAAACCCTTAAGGACGACATAGTACAGTAATAAGCAGGGTTAGGACTTTTAGGTGCGCACCTTTTTTCTTAGGATAAATTAAAGCTGTTCGGGAAGATACCACAGTGCGAAATTTTGTTTCTAGTTGTGATATGAGGCATTTTTTCACGCACCTTTTTCCGTTTTTTGCGATCTTTATCCCTTTTTTTGCAAACCATGCCCACCATCCCCTTTTTCTCCGTTTCATTCCAATTCATTCTATAAGATTTCTAATCAATATAAAATATTAAATTTTAACTAACGTGTCCTGAGCTTGCTGGTGTCTATGCAAATATTATACCTACCTCTTTCAGTAAATGCGGCGCGGGAGCTGAAAGGCCGGCCGGTGTGGCCGAGCGGTTCTAGGCGCTTCAGTCTGGAACCGCGAGACCACTACGGTCGCAGGTTCAAATCCAGCCTCGGGCATGGATGTTTGTGATGTCTTTAGGTTAGTTAGGTTAAAGTAGTTCTAAGTTCTAGGGGACTGATGACCTCAGATGATAAGTCCCATAGTGCTCAGAGCCATTTGAACACCAGTAAAACTTAAAAATAATTATGTGTTGAGAAAACCTATTTCTCTCGCTTTACCTCTATAAAGCAGCCCGCAATAATGCAACTGACAGTGAGTGATTCTATCCCACCAGACTCAGTAGCGCGCTGTTCGTGAATGTAAGTTTGTTAATGTGATGCGTGGATGCTGGAGCTGGTCACCTAGAGACGGCAGTAACGGCACAGGCGTAGTTCCGGCAACTGAGATGGGGTTCTGCTCGGCGCTACTAGAAATCGCCGATCCTGCAGCTCCAACTCGAATGAGAACATTCTGGCAATTGTTGCGGAGTGTGGATATCAAGTGAGCGAGTAGGCGCAAGGGTGTTGAGTGAGTTAGCAATTGAAATGGTGTTAGCTCTTTGTTACATTACTGAACGCGTAGGTTACTAGATTTTAATATGCTAAAGATGTCTCGGTCCAATTTATTGTTCTGGCCCCGGAACTCAAACAAGATTTCATAGACAATGATCGAACTGTTATGCGATGTACAATTTCCGATTCAGGAATTTTGTTAGATGAGAAACACCAGCGAGATCACATCAAACAACACCTTTCCAGTTGTAAGCATCAATTGAATAAGACTCCTCAAGCAATCAAATCGCGGCAATCTCTCTTACGAATGTGTTTCAACAGAGTTCTTCAAAAATTCCAGATCTGAAGGAATTAAATATCGATTTTTGTGCAGCTCTTACACAAGCAGTAAATCCAGCCTTCAAGGAATTTTTTGGAAAATATACAAAGATTTCAATGCCCGGTGAGAGTACTTTAAGAAAAAACCACATGGAGCCTGTTTACCAAGAAACCATACAATGAATCAAGAAGAACGTGTATGATTGCGATGTGGAGATCATTGTGGGTGAAATCGTAGACTCAATGGAACGATATGTTTTGAATATTCTAGTTGTTTCCCTTAGTAGGTGAGAAAGTTTAACCACGTTGTTAAAATGTAAGAGCTGCAGAAAAACAATGGCGGAACATGGCGTTATTGCGTGCACGATGTGTTTTGAGTGGTGCAAGAACAAGACAAGGAAACTGCAACGTCGCTTGAAGTTATTGCGATGTATGAGGACAAGCAGTAGGCCAGAGTCAGGAGGGCAATGTCTAAATGGCTGACGTATGGGAATTTACCCCTGCCATAGTTTCTGTCTCTCTCCGAATGTTCGTCAGAAGCGAGGGGAAAAGCAGTATAAATAGTCAGGCACTTTTAGCTTGAGGAGTGTGCCAGGTCAGTCAAGAGTCGTGACGGACCTGTGCTGGTCTACGCTTACAGGGGCCAGTCTGGCAGTGATATTGTAAATATTCTATGTAAATCTGTTCTTTGTTTCCATGTACTTGTCCGGGATTTATTCGGCCTGCAGGGACACAACACCAGGGTGGGACGGAACAGCTGCCGGGTACTTGAAGATTGCACGGTCTGCCTGAAGGAGGGCAGTGACAGCAGTCTGCAGCGGGTCCAGGACGGGCGTACCGCGGTCCGGTTAGGGCGTACGCTGTAGAAGGCGCGGCAGTGCTGCAGCAGCGCTGGAGACAGCGGCACTTGTTGCCATCTGGCAAGCATCAATAACGGCAAGTTGTGGCATGGCGTCCAGGAGGGCGCAGGTTCGAGTCCGGTCCTGTCGTGGGAGTAGCAGTGGCCGAGGGCCACTGGTGACCCGTACAATCACCTTCATCCCATGGTTGGACAGAGCAAGCCAAACGGGGCGGAGGGCAGTGGGGATCAGAGACTGTAACAGTGTTCGGAATCACAGGTAGCTACATGACGCAAGACGCGATGCTTGGCGGGCAGCGACCCTGTGAGCATGGCTGAGTTCCAGTTGCGTGGCCTTGCAGATGGTAGCAGTGGTGTCGGCATACCAGGAGTTGTGGAGCCGGCTGGACTCACGGAACAGCGATCGGGTGGCTCACCAACATTACGCTTTTGTAACTTATGTGAATGAAGCAATGCTACTGAATACTGCATGGAGTCCCGGGTTCGACCATCGACACCCTGTAACTGTGGTGTCAGAAGTGGTGCCGGTTACAACGCTGGAACCAGATCATGGCTGCACCCGAGCTTGAAGTCCCCATATGACGAATGGAACACCATCACGAGTCTCACCTGTCTTCACTTATAAGACACTGCAGAGGGGTTTGGAATTGAATCCAGCACATTTGGCGCAAAGACTTGTGGTCAAGGCTCCACTCTACCACCGCTTGTGTCCCCACTAACGTAAAGGAATTGGGGAAAATGTGAACAATGAGTGGCGTATCTGGATGGTCACCGATTCAAGTAACGGCCACGTCTGACAGTACTTCAGTGATCTGACGGGAACTGGTGTACCCATTTGGACGTGCCCATTGACAGCTTACGCATGATGGGGTCACTAAACAAGTTGGCCCTTAGGAGGCGTGTATTCACTTGTCTGAAGACTTACATTGCAAAATGTAATGTACCTCCCAGGTTTTTAAATGGGAATCGATACGTTGGAGGACGAGCCATGGACATATAACACACGACTGCACCAAAACGGTAGCCAGCATAGAGGTGTCGTGGGCAGACACACTGCCACTACGGGGCACTGAAAAACTGCAACGTCCTGCCGGAAACAGTTTTGCGATTCAATTACGCTTTGAACTAATGGCTACTCGCTCTACTACAGCTAAAGCTACACATATGGTCCTTATCTGACAGTGTTTACGATTGAATTCGCCCAGAACTTAGTGACACAGCCTAGCTTCGCTGCCATTACGACAGGAAATTGTAATTCTTGTTTCTTGTCCATGTTAATCTATAGCCGCTCAAGCGCTTTTTTATGTAGATGTGAAACGAAATAAATCTCACCACTGTCATAATAGCAATTACGGTCGACCCTGTTTGTGTTTTCCACTTATTGAACTCTTAGTCACCAGTTGCGACGTTTCATGTCACACGTGGAAGCTAGCTGTTACGTACGTCTGACCTCAGATAACTGCCGTAGAACCCTGTCTATCGTAAATTTTTGTGATCGACGGGAAACAGCACTATGCAGCGCAGTTGCTGGCTTTCATCAGCTGTGGGGCTTTTTGACAACTGGTTTTCATTCCACGATGTAAAATGCCTAACCTTCACAGTTTCCTGTATGTTACTAGATTTACAATAAACAGTACACGCTGTTGTTATTAACATGAAAACGTCATCCAAGCTATTTGCTGTAGATAGGCCTTGAAGAAATAATATCGCGCAAATGCATTTTCCAGTTTTCCGGAGTCTTGTTTATTGGCATACTTGGCTCAGCGCTCGTGCTGCCTTCGTGGGGATAACAAATTTTTCAGTCTTTACAATGAAAATGAAGTTGGAAGGTTACCTCCAAAACTCTGAACTGAAATGCAGGAAGACCTGCAGAGTTTCGACAACTGGTGAACTGGAAGGCGGCCGAAATTTATTATCCAAAACGAACCCGCTTTCATAAGCTACTTTCAAGTGAGCAATGATTTATTTATTGGGAAAAGAATTATCTTGCGAAACGCTGTTCATTTACATCAAATGCTGGAGACTGAAGAATTACTCTCCAACACAAAAAGATACGTAACACTGACGTAGCTTCGAACAGTATCAATACCGAGACAGGTACACGTTATTGTATCGTCAGCAACGAAGATTTGACTAGACAAGAGTTTCCCAAACTGTGTTCCGTGAGAGGCTGGTGTTCCGGAGGAAGTGATAAAGTTTTTCTCCAAAAACTGCTAATAACGGTGTTTGTTTTTGAAAATTTGACGATCAGAATTATTTTTTAGTAAATTTATTATGATTGTTTGTTGTTTATTATGATTTAAATTTGTAAGCAGTGAGTAAAACAAGTTTTGCTCAAATTTTAAAATTTTATTAACCTTTCTAAATAAACAAAGTGTTATATCAAAGTACAAGGGTTCTCAAACTGTTCCGTCAGACAAAATGTTTGGGTTCCTCTGGACTAGGCAGATCTAGAAATGCCGTGGACCAAAACTGATACGTCGAAACAAAGAAGTACGTGCGGCAGAACAGATTTTATGTTTCATACAATTCAGGGTAGAGACGTGGGGTTACGAATTCAACCAGAGCAGGCTTATGTCAATCAATTAATTTTTTTCAGTTTTGTTTTAAGCGCCCTTTAGCATGGAATGGTTTTATCAGCTATGCTTATTTCCACGTGTTGAGTATAGTTTATACTTGACATAGATTTTAAGAAAATCCATTATGCGTAAAGTCAGCGCCGTAACAAGAATTACCGTTATTCTCGCTTTGCCAGATCACTATCGTACTGCCTCCTTTTCAAAGTGGTTAGATCACGGGCAACGATACAAGTCACCGTACCACCACAACTAAGTTTTAATATTCTGACTTGTTGACTTCACCAACTCACATTCGAAATTCCTCTTTCCGAAGCAATCTGGCACTGGAACTATGATAAAGATGTCTATCACCACAACCTATATTCGAAAGTATAACATAGAAAAATAATACTTATTGTCTGTGTCTGTTATAGGAATCGACATCATACATCACACCATCATTACGTCTCGTTCCACAGGTCGTCCAGATCAGATAGGTTCTTTCTACCCGACTGAGTCCTACCAAGGCGTATCCAGTGTCCACGGACTAAATACAGTCTACATCGTGACATTATTATTTGTCATTACGTATGAAAAAGCGTGAATTCGAACGTGCAGGTCGCACAGTCAGAGTGGCATTTCGCATCGGTTAGACTTAATAGTTCTGGAAGCAGTAATAGTGCTCTGGAATGCTAAGTCCAAGGAGGTACAAAATACTACTGTGATAGTACATGACCAGTTCCTCGTCTTTGTCAGAGAAGTTCACACCTGTCTGAATTTGCGAGTATGCATTTCGTCCACGATGTATCGTGTGCGATTGTAGAGATTCGTAGATTAAGGTTGCAATGCGAAATCACGTGTTAACAGTTCGGGTTTCGTGACGAACTCCTAACGAGGTTGTCACGTATTCGATAGCTGACGCGCAGCATTGTTCCGAGGCGAATGCGCTATTTTAATTAGCAATGACCAATTATCAGTAACTAACGATCCGAACTACATTAGGCAAGCAGCAATATATTGCATTCGCACCTGTTTCTAATTCATTAGTTCCACAGCAACTGCAATAATTAAACCAAAGTAAGACTCGAATTTAATTAAAAATAATAAAATTTCTCCTCGAATTAAAAGCAAAACTTCAAAAAATGAAACATGTTTACGGTCTCCAATTTCAAACTCTCTAACTGCGGAAAAATTCTGGTTCTGTATTTCTTTTCTCAATACGATTATTTTGCAGCTTTCTGTGGAAGAATTAATTTCAACTTCCTGAAAGTTTTAGACTAGTTACAGTAATATTAACTATGCACGAGGACTGAGATTTTCAGTGGTTCTAAACTGATTAAATAAGCAGGTAATATGTGTTACTCACGCACCTTTGATATTACAGAAATTTGATATCTAAAAAAGAAGAAATTACCTTTAGTTAAGTGGTGAATTTTAAGTTAGGAAATCCCTTCCTAAGCATACTCGGTGTGTAACCTCTCGCCTCGGTTTGGATGATAATAACCGTTTAGTATAACAGCTGTCCCAGTTCTGTTGTGTGAGATATGGATGATGAAAGAAAAGTAAACAATAAGATATTGAAAACAACCTTTCGTTTTACCTAAAGATACCCCAGCTTGATTACTACTCATTGGATGATTCATATGCGAAGAAGATACCGTTTACAAATAAAGTGATGATGACAGCATTTTACGGGAAACACCGAACGAAAGGAAATTTCAGTCAAGGAAACACACTGATTTGTTCCGGAAGCATGTTAGTGTTCTCTTTATAGTCGACTAAATCACGGCGTGTTACGTAGATCGCTATTGAAAACCAACCTTCGTAGACGAGGTCGCTAAGGCACACCTGTACGGTAGTGCTTGACTCAAAGGTAAACTAGTTCGAATCCTGATGGTGGCCAGTATCTGGATGCCACGAAGAAGAGGAAGGCGGCGTATAGTTCATGATCAACACTCTTCTTTTATCAGTGTAGTCAGTTAAATTCCAAACTTGATCGTCTGATGATTTTCCTAGACGGTAAATTACTGCGTCATCTGCAAACAATCTAAGGCGGCTGCTCAGGTTATCACCTAGATCATTTATAAAAATCAGGAACAGCAGAGGGTCTATGATACTACCTTGCGGAACGCCAGATATCACTTCTGTTCTACTCGATGATTTACTATCACTGCGAACTGTGACTTCTCTGAGAGGAAATCACGATTCCAGTCACACAATTGAGACGATACTCCGTACGCACCCAATTCGATTAATAGTCGCTTGTGAAGAACGGTGGCAAAAGCCTATTCGAGAGGAGTGGGTTCTGCGCCGGCAATGGGTTTCACCCTCTCCCTTTTCTCATCATCATTTTAAAATACTAACATAGCACTGCACTCTACAGGCATCCGTTACACTAACCTACAATCTTCGCTTACAGATAGAACACAACACATCTGCAACGTAACGGCCGGCCAGATGTGCGCCGAGGAAGAAATTCTTTTATACGGGTGACAGAATGGACCTCGTGTGATATCCCTACCAAAAATGCTATATAACTACATTTTCTAAAGCTGAAAAAAAGAAAAGGTTCGTTCTGTTTCCATACTAAATTTCAACTGGTGCTTGACAGTCTTCCCACGGTTAGCAGTGATTTGTAAGATCCTGGGCGCGAGACCAACAGGTTATCAAACTCAGCTACAGGCGACTGCTTGTCAATGCTGCAGAGTCCCTAAATATTGTCTTGGATCAGGATCCATAGTAGACCTTGAAGGCCGATATGATAACGCTTTTTTTGGAGTAATATTCGAATATGTGTTGTCTGAAGTCGTTAATTCTCTAAAGCAACTGAATACGTTTTGCATGAATAAATATTGTGTAACTGTACCAAGCGACACCTATCGGTTCACACTAAAAACTAAAATCAAGTATGGTTATTGGGAATAACTACTTGTGCAAAATCATTTGACATCCGTCCCTTCTTGTGAAGGAACGAAATGTAAGTGCGTAAGTCATCAGTGGTAAAATTTATTCTTAGGGGACTACATTATTGTCTGACTGCATATACAGAACCAGTCATCTATATGCTGGATGTTTACATTGATCAGCCTGTAACATTATGACCACTGCCCACTGCAACATTGGATACTGCCTGGTGGCGTTGCGGGCACGTGACGCAGTAACAGAAGTATGTAAGCGGAGAGGGCGCTGACATAGGATCACTAAAGCGAAGATGTGGGCTGCAAGTGCGGAAATACATTGAGATAAGTGATTTTGATAAAGGGCAGATTATTATTACACAGAGATCCGGATCGAGTATCTCTAAAAAGGCGAAGCTGGCCCAATGTTCACGTGCTACTGTCGTCAGAATCTTCGGATAGAGGTGAAAGGACAGCGAAACTATCACTAGACGCCAAGTTGTGGCACGTCCACGGCTCGTCACAGAACGTAGGGTTCAGAGGCCCTTCTGTTATGTACAGTAATATCGATGGTGATCTATGGCAGGTCTGCCGAAGGAGCAAAATTCCGAGGCAAGCACAACTGTTCCGGAGCACATAGTTCGTAGTACCTAGTTGAATGTTTAGCTGGGCAGCAGACCGACCCTACGTATTCATGTGTTGACCCGACGACATCGTCAATTACGACAGCAGTGAGCACGGGACCATCGGGATTCGACAGTCGATCAATTGAAACATGTCGGCCCTTCGGTTGAATCACATTTTTGCTGCAGTAGGTACATGGTCGTCTACACAAAAGCTGTCATCAAGATGAACGGCAACTCGAAAAGTGCAGCACGCCACCGACATAGGCTGGTGGGAGCAGCGTTATGCTACGGGAGACACTCTCCTGCGCTTGCATGGGACTTGTGGTAGTGATCGAAGACACGCAAGAAAACAGCTGTGAACCACCTGTATCCCTTCACGATTGATGTCTTCGCCGACGACGATGTCATCTTTCAGCAGTATCACTGTCAGTGTCTCGGAGCCATAACCGAGCCGCAGTGGTTTGAGGAGCATTATATTGAATTCAGTCTGACGTCTCGGCAATCAAATTTTGCTGATATAAGTGTTATGAAACCCACCTGGGCCGCTATCGGGCGCCATCGCCACATACGTAAATCAGCAGCCCGTTATTTACGCCAATTACTTGACGTGTGCGTAGACATCTAATGCCACATACCTCCACACAACTACCAATAAAGTGTCGGAACACTAACACGTAAAATCAGTGATGTAATTCGTTCCGAAAACGGACAAACATGCTATTAAGCAGGTGATCATAATGTCTTGGCTCATGTCCTGACTAATTGACTCATCATCGCTCAGCCCAACTGCTAAGGATGTAAACTTGAAATATGGAGTGAATGTTGATCGTATATTGTAGGCATCGTTTAAAAAGGGATTTTTTGAAATTCCATCCAAAAGGGGGTGAAATAGAAGATGAAAGGTTTTCTGAAAATTCGTTGCTATTAACGCAATTTTGAAGCTACAGTAATTTTGGAAATATAGTGGGTGAGAATTCTTCAAAAACTCATTATCGGAGAACTAGTCAAGTATTTTTGAAGCTACAACTATTAAAATTGGTATCTGATTCCTCGGTTCCAAATAAATATGGGTTTCAGTGGTTTCGGAAGTTGAGTTCCAAAAGCCATGAAATAGGAGATGAAATATTTTACGGAAACATTTCATTATGGAAGCATTTATAAAGCCAAATTTACGAAAATTTGAATTTGGCTTCTCAGGCAGAAATAAAAAATACATGTTTCACTATCTTTTGAAATTCAACCCCTACAGGCGTCAAATAGGGGGTAATTAGTTTTTGTGGAAACATTTCACCAAGTAAGACTTTCTGAAGCCAAATCTATGAAAATTTGTATTTGGTTTTCTCTGTTAAAAAGAAAAAATACGAATTTAACTGTTTTTGGAAATTCAGCCATTAAGAAGCTGAAATAGGGGGTGAAATTCGTTACGAAAATATTTCACCGTGAAAACGTTTTTAAATCTAAATCTTTGAAAAGTGGTAATTGGCTTCTCGGCTAGAAATGAAAAAAATACGTGGTAGACTGTTTTTCGAAATTCAGTAGCTAAGTGGGTGAAATGGGGCCAGACTGATACACTGACTAAGAATTGCCCAACTCAAACCACTAAACAAACCTTGAAATTTGGGCAGTGTATGAATCTTATAACGTAGGTCTCCTTGTTTGAAATTCCACTTCTAATGAGATGAAATAGGGGATGAAAGCCTTTCCGAAAACTTGTCGCTATTAATCTAATTTTAAAGCTAGAACTACGAAAATTGTTATTTCATTTTTATAACACAAATAAATTTTTTTTTGAAAATTAATCCTTATTAGAGAACTGATTAAGCATTTTAAAAGTTATGTCTATGAAAACTCTTATTTCACTTATCGGTTGCTAATAAAAAACTGTATGTTTCAATTTTTCTGAATTAAATCTCTAAGGGAGTGACACAGGGGATGAAAAATTTTCAGGAATTATTTCAATGTGAAAGCATTATCAAAGCTAAATCTATGAAAATTTTTATTTGGCTTCTCTGTTGCAAATAAAAAATACATGTTTCCCAATTTGGGGAACTTTAACGTCTAAAGGGGGTGGAGTAGGAACAGAAAAAATTCAAGAAAATATTTCGTTCTATTAAAACATTTTAAAGCTCAATCAATGAAAACTGGTGTTTCATTTCTCGGTTAGATATAAACAAACATGTGTTAGGGAATGAAAGTTTCTGTGAAAATATCACCACAAGAAAACAGAACGCATTATTAACGATAATCTTGGTCTCCAGCTACCAGACTCGCTTGCTGCTCAGAAGTACATTCGGAAAAGACCGTGCTTCTTTGGTCTTAATTAATTTGAAATGCTTAGAAGATATTACAGTGTGTTAACAACATAAAAATTCGATTAAATAAAACTAAAGCAAAATAAAAACTTTGTGCAGACCATACAGTCTACACAAGCGCGAAGCACCGGGAGATAAGTTAGTTCAAAATGAATGATAACTGATCTATTTTTCGAAAAATAAGGTAAACACACAAGTCGTAAAACTAAATGCAGAAACAAACAAGATACTTCAGCGCAAATTGCGAAGAATGCATAGATGAATTCTCCTATCCCATGCACCTTCGATATTATGGTACTAATTCACTGACGCTGTCTACTCAGGTTTGGCTTTGTTATGAAGTCAACCCTGAGAATCACTGCAAGGTAGGCGTGTTTAAAATTCGAAGTACGAATGGTGGTGAGATGCATGTGACAGAATAATAAGGAATAAATAGCGGTTGTTTACCAGCGATAAACAAAGTTATAAAAGTAGATTTTGGGAAAATTCACCCATTTCCGTAACGTACGAAAGGAATAATTATGTAATGGACGGTGTCTGTTATTTCGGACATGTCGGAAACAACAGACACTGTTCATATATAATGTGTACACGCCAGATGGCGTTTCAATATTTCAGTCCGAAATGCCAAACAGTATTCGAAACCTTGCGGGAATATAGTTAGGCTGCGAGCAAGTGGTTTAATGGGTAGGGGGAGCTACTGTGTAGAGACCAGTCGGTCGGCGGAGGGGCTCGGATAGCCGAGGCGATGCCAGCACGATAGCTCATAGCTCAGCGTTCTTTGTCAGAGAGCTGGCTGTCCTGTGTAATAAATACACTGACTGAAACACCCAACGATGAAGTTGAACACTTGTCATGTGACATCCTCCCAGGCCAAATACCAGCAACAGTAGTCATCAAAACGAAAAAAAATGCGGATGAGGCAACTCCTCGCCTGAAGTGGGATAATCTGGGTTCGAATCTTAGTCAGGCACAAAATTTTATCTGTCGCCGTTGGCTTCGCTCATTCCTCACTGAGCTGAAAGTTGGATATTTCTTCCGTCATCAATAATTACGCCTGTTAGCTGAAAATTGATGTTAATTTAGCAACTTATTGTTGCCACTGAAATGCAATTAAGGGCCGATGAAACTGGTATAGCCATGCGTATTCAAATATAGAGATATTTAAACACGCACAGTACCGCACTGGGGTCGCAACACCTATATAAGACAAGTGTATATCGCAGTTGTTAGATCGGTTACTGCTGCTACAATGGCAAGTTATCAAGATTTAAGTGAGTTAGAACGTGGTGTTATAGCCGGCGCAGGAGCGATGGGACACAGCATTTCCGAGGTAGCGTTGAAGTGGGGAATTTCAAGTACGAACATTTCACGAGTATACTGTAAATATCAGGAATGCGATAAAACATCATATCTCTGACATCGCTGCTGACGGAAAAAAGTCCTGCATGATCGGGACCAACGAAGACTGAATAAAATCGTCCAACGTGACAGAAGTGCAACCCTTCCGCAAACTGCTGCAGATTTCAATGCAGGGCCATCAGTAAGTATCAGAGTACGAACCATTCAACGAAACATCGATATAGGCTTTGGGAGCCGAAGGCCCGTTCATGTATCCTTGATGACTGCACGACACAAAGCTTTACGTCTAGCCTGGATCCGTCAACACAGAGATTGGATAGTTGATGACTGGAAGAATGTTGCCTGTTCGGACGAGTCTTCTTTCAAACTGTATCCAGCGGATGTAAGTGTACTAGTATCGAGACAACCTCATGAATCCGTGGACACTGAATCTCCAGGGGATTGTTAAAGCTGGTGGAGGCTCTGTAATGGTGTGGGCCGTATGCGGTTGGAGTGAATGGGACCCCTGATGCGTCTAGATATGATTCTCAAAGGTGACACGTACGTAAGCATCCTGTATGATCATCTACATCCATTCACGTCTATTTTGCATTCCGACGGACTTGGGCAATGTGACACCCCCACAAGTCCAGAATTCCTACAGAGCAGCTCCAGGAACACTCTTCTGAGTTTAAACACTTCCGCTGGCCACCAGACTCCCCAGACATGAACATTATTGAGCGTATCTGGAATGTCTTGTAACGTGCTGTTCAGAAGAGATTTCCAGCCCCTAGTACTGTTACGGATTTATGGACAGTTCTGAAGGATTCATGATGTCAATGCCCTCCAGCACTACGACATTAGTCGAGTCCATGCCACGTCGTGTTGCGGCAAATCTGCGTGCTCGCGTGCGCCATACACGATATTAGGCAGGTAAAAGGATGGGGCCCCTCCACGCCCGCACCAACGTGGTGACCAAACCAAAAGTTCTACTGTCACCTCCGTATAACACGTTAGTTTTAGAATCAGGAGTCACAGGATGCAGTCTGTGATGTTATCCATGCGACTGGGTAAGATTACTCATTTACATGGTCCATCAGGAGATAGAAGTGGTCGAAAACGATCGAAGGGTAGCGGTTGTAAGGGCAGAGGGAAAAAAGTGCCAAGGCAAGCGCCAAGGGAAAAAACCTCTGCGACAGTAGGACGGGTAGTAAGGGCAGTAGCGGATTGCTAGCTGCGACAGCGCATGCAAGGTGTGGTTATGTTAGTGCGAGGTATCGTGCATCGTTACCGTTGTCGTTGCTGGCGCTCATTCCAGGATCTGCTGCTGCTGCGTCCCTGAAACATTTCATTGTCGTCATATATTAGTGGGCGATCGGTCATAGATCAGCTCACAGTGTGGGGTGTGTGTGTGGCTGGTTTGCGTGCTGTGTGCAGTACGGTTTCCCTGCGATTGCGGGTATTTCAGCGGGTTAAGCATCTGGTGTTGCCAGTAGTGGCTGAGTTGCAGGGGCTCGCCAGTACTGTCATGTTAGCGTGCTATGGACCATAGATGTTCAGTTTCGTGCTAATAGTGTTTTTGGTCTATTATGTTTCCATCTATGGTTGTGGTCGTAGTTACCCAGAGAAAGGATAAACGGGTTACGCGAGTGTCTCGTGTTTCTGTATAGTCGTGTGGAGAGTTTTTGGAATACCTGCAAGATGGTATCTAGCCGATATTCCCGGTGAAGATCCGCGGTGCGCGTGTAGCGCGGAGCGTTGCTTATGATTCTGAGTACTTTGTTCTGTATGAGCTGCAGATGGCGCACACGTGTGGGCGCAGCGTATCCCCAAACGGGAGTAGCATACGTCATCAGAGGTCTGATAAGTGTGGTGTACATGGACCTGGACACCCTCCTATTCAGTGTGCTACGCTTGTTAAGCATAGGGTAGAGTTGTTTGAGCCTCGCGTTTGCTTTGTTGGTCACGTGTTGGATGTGGTCCCCCCAGAGTAGTTTCCGGTCCAGCCAGACAGCGAGGTATTTGGCCTTCTCTCGGAAACGTATTGGGCGTGCGTGTAGTGTTATTTGATTGCAGTGTTGATGTTTGCACAGTAGTTTTGGTCTTCTGGTGAACAGAACGGCTTCGCACTTGTCGACGTTTACTCTAACACGCCACTTCACCAACCAGGGCTCTGCCGTTCTGAGTGCGGTCTGTAGTCGTGAGTTAATGTTAGATGGCCTCCAATCTTGCGCTAGGATGGCAGTGTCATCCGCGTAGATTGCCATCGTCGTGTTATGTGTATCTGGGAGGTCGTTAATGTAGAGGTTAAACAGTAAGGGCCCTAGGATGCTTCCTTGGGGTACCCCTGCCTGTATACCATGTCGTGTTGATTGTTTGCCCTGCACGTCAGTGTTGAAACTCCTGTCCGTGAGATATGAGTGTATGAGACGTACGAGCCCGTCGGGGAACCCTGCGTCGTTTAGTTTGCGTATGAGGCCGTTGTGCCATAGACGATCGAAAGCCTTCTCGATGTCCAGGAACACCGCACCAGTTGCTTTGTTCATGTTGTATCCGTGTGTGATGTATTCGACGACGCGGAGGAGTTGTTGTGTTGTCGAGTGGTGATTCGTGAAGCCGAATTGCTCCGGCCTCAGGGTGTCATTTGTAATGCAGTGCCTAGTGAGTCGTTTTAGTATTACCTTTTCAACAATCTTGCTGAGCGCGCTCAGCAGGCTGATGGGTCGGTAATTTTGTGGGAGGGAGTGGTCTTTCCCCGGCTTCCTGAACATCAGGACCTTGGCCGTCTTCCAAAAGGCGGGGAAGTGTTGGTGTTTGAGTATGGCATTCGTGATGTGCGTGAGATATTCTATTGCTTTATCCGTGAACTCCTGGAGGACACGGTTTTGAATGCCATCGTGACCAGGGGCCTTCCTAGCAGTGGTATGCATGATGGCCCATTTCACTTCAGCTGTGCTAGCCTGGCGGATGTTGTTGCGCGCTGGTTGGGCCAGGATGCGAGTGACCTCCTGGTCTGTTGCAGTTTCTTTGCCTCTTCATTGCATTTCGAGAAAACATTTGGTAGCCACGCCCGCCGACGATACGGAGCTCGCAGTTATTTGCGCAACACATGGGTGTCTATTGGAAGACACTGCAAGTGTTGCTTCGTCACACATGTCGGGTGCACCTCCGGCGTGACCTGCGGGTAAGAGTGTCGTTTAGCAACAATGCCGAGTGCTATGGTTACCATGAATAGCGTCTGTTCCCACTTGCTGCACCAGTTAATGGATGCTCGCTAAGGTGGACCTCCTCTTTGTGATGGTTCTTCATCTGTTAGGTTTTACACCGGATATTGGAACTGAGTTTATTGGCTCGTTTTGTTGGGACCCTATGAAGACTGTTCTCGAATCTTAAGTTCGTTGGAGTCTGCGTCGGCTGTTACAGGCCTTCTACTATGCAACCCAAAAATACTGGTGTCAGTACAGAAAATAAAAGAAAATGACGGGTGTCAGTGGTAAAAAAATATGATTAACGACATAAAAATATACTGCCTGACAAGACTTGAGAAGCCCCAGAAGACATGAAGCGATGTTAGTTCAACATGACACACATACAATCAGAGGGCATGTAAACGATTAGATTTGTAATTCTGTGTGACAAGTAAAACTGCTACCAGAGCGCATTGGGATTGTTTCTTTTTAGCGTTGTTACCAGATATGGTTGGGTAGGGAGAGTGTCACTGTAGGACTGCTCAATATTCAGGGATAAGACGGGAACGCTGATTTGAAGCAATTAGCTTTTTAGGGGCATGTGTTCTATTCAGAATGATTTCCGAGATACAACACATTAATATAACGATGTTTTCTGGGCAGAATTCCACGCGTCTGTTTCTCTCCTTCCCAACCTCTTTGACGATTTATTCTAGCACAACGAACACCTTCGCTTTCACCCTATTAACTTTGAATTTCCTTCAGGCATTAAACTAGCCCATTAAACGCGAGCTTGTTCATGGTGTGTTGTGAGTGAAGTCATGCGGGAAATTGAGAGTGTATCTGAGAGAAGAAAAGATTAAGATGCCGCACATGTACGGCTTTTGCGAAGGTAGTGCTTCTACCGCTGTCGAAGAATACCGTTGGCGCTTTCCAACAAGTCGAATTCTCGCACGTAGTCCCTCTGCTCAGCTGAGTGGTAACGTGCTCGCCTACCACGCAAGCGGGCCCAGGTTCGTTGGAGATTTTCTCGGCTCGGGGACAGGGTGTTATGTTGTCCTCATCATCGTTTCATCCTCATCACCGACGCGCAAGTCGCCCAACGTGGCATCGATTGAAATGAGACTAGACTTCGTAGCCGAACTTCAGCGGCTGGAGTGTCCCGGCCAACGATGCCATACGCTCATTTCCATTATTTTCCTTGTGATCGCGTAGTTCAACGATTTGTGCAGGAGCAGCAACACATTGTTGATATTGTGTGGCGTAGTCCAACTACCAGTCCACGGCGACTTTCTCCACCTATCAGGGTCCCACGGAAACATGTACGGTGAACGTTATATGCAAAAATATGTATCACAACGTGTCCACATATTTCACATTGGCAACAATGCAACAATGCCTCAAGCCTTTAATTTTGTGACTGGTTAAATAGCAATTGTTGTTTGGTTCCATTAACACTATTCTAATGAACGGAATGAACAGTCTGATGAGTACAGAATATGATCTGAGAGTAAATCGAAGAAAGACGAAAGTAATGAGAAGTAGCAGAAATGAGAACAACGAGAAATTCAGCATCAAGATTGACGGACACGACGCGGATGAAGTTAAGCAATTCTGATAAAAGGGCATCCAAATAACCAATGACGGACGGAGCAAGGTGGACATCAAAAGCAGACCAGCATTGGCAAAAAGGGCATTCCTGAGCAAGAGAAGTGCACTAGTTATCAACCACCGGACTTAATTTGAGGAAGAAATATCTGAGAATGTACGCTTCCGAGCACAGCGTTGTATGGTGGTGAAACATGCACTGTGAGAAAACCGAAACAGAAGAGAATCGGACCGTTTATGTGTCGCTGCGGCAGACGAATGTTGAAAATAAGATGGACGGACAAGGTAAAGAATGAAGAGGTTCAGCGCAGAATCGGAGAGGAAAGGAATATGTGGAAAACACTCCAAAGAAGAAGGGACAGGATGATAGGACATCTATCAAGACATCACGGACTAACTTCCATGGTACTAGAGGGAGATGTTGAAGGTAAACTCTGTAGCAAAAGACAGAGATTGGAGTAAATAAAGTAGGTTGGAAATGCTACTCTGAGATGAAGAGGTTGGCACTGGAGAGGAATTCGTGGTGGGCCGCATCAAGCCAGTCGGAAGATTGATGACTCAAAAAAAAAATCTGTTTATTGATGAAGCCACTTTTACGCAGAATGAAATGCACAACACACTTAATAACCACCGAAGGTCGCATGAAATCCACACACACAGTGGAAACCATTTCCAGGTCCGTGCTTCTATCAATGTTTGGTGCAGCATGATCGGTAACATTTGATAAGTCCAGTCACTGTAGCAGGGCAAACAACGGGAGGGAATTACTTGCACTTTTTTTTTTGATAATTCGTTTGTTGAACACTCTGAGGATGTCCTTTGGCCACGTGCATTGGATTGTGTTTCGAGCATGATTGCCACTACACATTTTACGAAACCTATGAGGGAACTTCTCAACCACATTTACCCAAATAGATGGATTGGACGTGATAGTACAATTAACAAGCCATCTAGATTGCCAGCCCTTACCCTAGAAGAATTTTGTTTATGGAGCTGGATGAGGTGTGGAAACGAAGGGTGAATACGTCACATGAACAGTTCGGTCACGTCATGGACGTTGCTTCCCTCACGCAAACAAGCAACACATGTTTTTCCATGAGTGCACAAATGCAATGAAATTGATGGAGGGATATTCGAACAATTACTATGAACTGTACAACAGCTTTAGTGTGACGCCTACAATAATGCTTACAGGGGAAGCTCCCCATCGCACCCCCTTCAGATTTAATGGTGAGATGGGTCAGTGGAAAGCCGAACAAAAACTGAACACAGATAAAGCATGAAAACAGGAAGAAGATGTCCTGGACTGTGAACAAAATCAAAATAGAAACAGTGGACCGTCCAAGATTAACAAGTGCGACATTGGGAGAAATGGAAAATCCATGGCGTGTTGGTTAAGTGGTCACGGAGATGAACTACAAAGCGGGCGAGCCATGTTCAGAACTCCTTGTGCAATTTGTTTTTTCTCAACATGAAGGACTGTTCGTCCGGTTATTGAAATGTTCTCTTTCTGAAATCTTGGCAGTTGTTATACTATACATTGCTTATAAACTGTGGGTCATATAGTAAGAATGTATTACCGTCGCTAGTAAATGTGATGAGTAGTCAGAGCATGTGAGATACCACATAGACGTCCTACAAAAATGAAAACAACAAATAAACAGGGGTGAACTATGCAACGAGAAAGGAATTCTAAACGTAATGCAACTTCAAAAACGTTAAGAACGTTTGTTTTGACAGAGTAGAGAGAAAATGTGTGATTGTGAAACTATTGCGTTCACATGTTGCAGCTTACGTGACGGAGTACTATGTTGTCATCGTATCCTTGGGATTGATCACATTCATACGTAGACCTGAGTCGGGCAAGGAGCCATATCTCACTGACCAGGTTACGAATTAGGTGCGTCGATAAGATTCCTACCATATGGTACACGTACAGTCACTAATGCTATATGTGAATACCAGAAGTGTTTTCTGGTGGAGGATTCCTGTGACTTGTCATCAGACATTTGCGGTTCCCAGTCGAAAGCCACTGCCTTACGGCTGGTAAAAGAGGGCATAACCATATGTCATTCTAGGTCCCCTCCTTACACCTTACTGTTGAAAACGGACGTTGCATCACTGCACAGACAAATTTAAACACAGCGAACAGCGAAAAAAAAAAATAAGTGGCACAAGACAATTTTGATCACGGCTTGTCCATCTTGCAGCCCAAAAAATTGACCACTTAACCATTCTATTCGCCGGTGCTTGGATTTACACTTCTCTTACCTAGAACGTTCACAGTTATACTTTTGCTTTTTTTCACAGTTCAACACACCTTCTTCCTGTTTTCATGCATGATCTATGTTCAGTTTTGACGGGCTGTCCACGTTAACTAAAACGTTATGCTTACTGACTGTTGTACGTGTGTGAAAATGTAAATCCGACAATGTGATTCATCTCCGAAACTATTCGGAATACGGCAACTGTCCATACGAAGTTTATTGCTTCAAATGATCTTTCCTGCCATATCCCTGAATACTGACCACTTCTGCTGGGAACCCCTCTCCTGTAATGGATGTGAACAGCGTGTTGAGTGATCACTGTGAAGGACAATGAGCCACCGTGTACTCGTGTGACAGGTGCCATGAGGATATGACGAAGTTTCATAAGGGTCTCATTGTGGGTCTCCATTTGGCTGCCTGGTCAGATATGCAGTATCTAGATTTTCGTGTCATTCAAATATAACACTAGTCGATTTTGACTGCTTGAGGACAGGCATACTCTATTTATAGTTTTGCTTCGGCTACGTCTCAGTGCCACAAGGGGAGATCGCTGTATCAGGCACCAAGTTCATAGTAAACCCTTCACATCTGTGCCTGTCGACCGTGAGCAAATAATACTCTGCGTCATCCACCAATACTGGGTGACGAATGGCCGCAACCGGATTAGGAAATAACCGTATCATGTGTAGGCTGCCGTTGAAACAACACAAACGGCATGGACTACTGATGAACCGCGTCGCATTGTGCTCATGACCATCGTCGGCGGGTATGGTGGTGACCTGTGGAGAGGTATTCTTCCTGTTTTTTGGAAAGGCATAGCGCCGTTTTTCCTAGTGTCATGGTCTTGGGAACTATCGGGTATGGCTTCAGGTCACAGCTTCTATTGACTGAGAGAACTCTGATGAAAAAACGGCACGTCACGGAAATTCTGATTGATCATGTGACATTACCGTGGTGCCATTTTTAAACAGAGTAATGCTCGTCCACACTTGGTACGTGTCTCTGTGAATTGTCTGCGTAATGTTGAGGGTGTTCCGTCGCCAGCGAAATCTATCCCCGGTAGCACGTGTGTGGAACCAGCTTGGACGCCGACCGCTGTGACCGAGCAGATCTAGGCGCTTCTGTCTGGAACCGCGATGCTGCTACGGTCGCAGGTTCGAATCCTGCCTCGAGAATGGATGTGTGTGATGTCGTTAGGTTAGTTAGGTTTAAGTAGTTCTAAGTCTAGGGGACTGATGACCTCAGATGTTAAGTCCCATAGTGCTTGGAGCCGGCTTGGACGTGAAGTCTGTCCTGGTGTTGGTATCCAGGATAACAAGGTCAAGTTACAACAGCTGTGGGTTACTCTGGTTCAGGGGAGGATAAAACGGCTTACGAACCAGATGACTGCATGGATCAAGGCGAGAGAGTGTTTAGAGTCAGTCTGATAAATGGACTCGTACTTCAAAGTTCTTTGAAAATTTGACTTAGTTTTTGATCACGGAAACATAACATACCTCTTCAGCCCGTGGGCGCTTTGCTTTGTTTACCAGCCAATTTACACAGAACTTAGGCAATAGCGGAATCCACAGCGACATATACTTTGTACCAATACTACTGAATATCAGCATTCCAACTCTATACAGCGAAAAAATGATTTTGTACTTCAGTATCCGCCGCCTTTCTGTTACCTTATTTTCATGAGTCCTTCGCAAGAGACATTATGAAAGCAAGAGAACAGTTCTAGGCCACTGGTAGAGTGGAGGTGGTCCCAGCCACTTAGTTTTGGCAAGTACGGTATTCTGGCGCGGAGATTTCAGTATTTTCTAGGATTGCAGACACGAATCTGCAAACAGACATAAAGTTAATTATGTAACTTTATTTCTACGAGGTAATGATCAAAACTTCATGCCAACCTTTCACTTTCATGCTTTCTCTTTTGTAGCGAAATATGGTAGCCAGTGTTTCCGTAACACGTCTTCTGTTAATTTCTTCTTACCAAGATTTCTGACGTACCTAACCTTTAACCACAGCTCTTTTGCGTTGGTAGTTCATATTTTGATAGATATCAATATCAAAAAATGAATTGCAAATGCAAAGAGCTCTCTTCGTTTTGAAGAAGCTCTGTCTTAAATATTACCTCTGTGGTATCATTGCGCAGCCTCCTTTCCTCACGTATGTGTTCGTTATTAGAGTATTCAATAGACCCTCAACATATTCATACACGACGAAGGCACAGTTTTTGATTACGTAAATCTCCAGCGTGATTTACCGAGAACGGTGCACGGATACTGTGACATCATCGCAAAGAAGGCTAAATTGTTGAGGCGGAAGACACGTAGTTATTCGTAAGTCGTATATCTTAAGTTCATGAAAGACGACATTCTACGTTCCTGCAGAATGTTGACTGTGAGCTGGGGTTTTGGGACATGGTTCCCATTCTTAACCTAAGAAACGTAATGTGTTTAGGAGTCGCTAAGACGGAAACGCCGCCGACAGCAGACTCTTAGCTTCAGGGGCAAAGGCACACGGTGTTTGCACCGTCGAACAGTCCTACTTGCATGAATGCGTGGTGTCTGTTTCTTCGGACATGAATCCACCTTCTTCAGTGCAGATGCACAAACACGTCCGACTTCCTGTGGGAATCTCGGAAGAGCGAATGCGGGGGAAATGGACATTAGGGGCTGAGTATAGATGGTGCTCGATGGGAGTGTGGATCGGCCGTGAGGCGAGACGAGATAGTGAGTGCACTTGCGGTAAGACTGTCTCCCGGATAGCACAGTGATTATCGCAACTTCCTAGTAAGCAGGAATTCCGGCGTTCGAATTCTGCTCCGCTAAACATTTTCACTCGTCGTCGCCGATCCCGCGTAATGTCCGAATGGAGATAACAGCAGTGCTCCCTTATCTTTCCTTTCTTCTCCTCCTCCTCTTCAGGTTACATAGAACAGTACGACGTTTAGCTGCAGTGTGGTAATGTGCTTCTGATCAATATTTGTCCTATTAGTTAACCTAAGCACCCTACTGAAATTACCATGGCTTACGGCAACGTTAGCACAGAAGTAGAACCAACGGTCCATTCATAATATCCATTTTATTTAACATATACATAATTTATTCATTTACAAACGAATACCCTTCATATTAACACATATACACATATTTTTCAGAACAGGAAACAGTTTCTTACAAAGCCGAGAAATTCTTAACATACATGATACAAACCAATATGTTTAACAATGCATATAGTGCCAAAACTCAAAAAATTTCTCACATGTCTCAACAGTTAAAACAGTTCTCCCAGATATAATTACAGTAGACTGCTAACACAAGTTTTAAAACCGGAAGCACAAAATATTACTTAAAATGCGAAAACATTAGCTGAAGACTGATCGGTCCTGTTAATAACAAAAGCTGTCCAGTAGAACAATAAAAAGTTTACAAAAAGCGTATGTCTAGCAGGAAAGTAATTTGATCTGTCGAAGATACAGCGCTCTTCACGTCATACACTCCACCTATCCTGAATATCAAAGTCCAGGGGCACTACTGGGTAGGCTTTCATTACAGCATAATCGAGGTCCACAAAATATCTTTGAACATAATGCAGTCTGTTTCTTGGAACATGCATGCCTTTGACACATACAAAAATTGCACTACACACAGGCATTGGATTAGAAGCGAGTAGTAGTACAAAATAAAAACACAAACAACTACACTAACATAAAACAAATAATCTACATCAGTGTGTAAGATAACATGCCGTAACATCAATGATCACTCTTGAATTGAATAACTCTGTTTCTGAGGTAAAGAAAACGGTAATAGAAAATAATGAGACCGACCGGCTTCCAACCTTGCAGTATTTTATGCCTGAGTATTATGACCTGTGAAAGAGTAATAGAACAGTGATATCATAATGCATATTCTGAGAAAAAAGAAAGAACGACGCACCACGAAGGAATTATCCGAATGTGGCGGAAATCGGTAGGTATGGTGTACATTTACAGACAAACAGATTATTGCAGTTTCTGAAATGTTGGACGATTTATTCAAGGGAAACGACTTCACAGGTTGTGCAATCCCATAATCGGTTGGTCCTCATGTGGCCCTTATGCAAGCAGTTATTAGACTTGGCATTGATTAAGATAGTTGCTGCCCGTCCTCCTGAAGGATAACGCACCAAATTCTGTGCATTTGGTGCGTTAGATCGTTCAAATCCCGAGCGGCTTTGAGGACCCTGTCCGTAATTATCCCAGCTGGGAAGAGTCCGGCAAGCTTGCAGGCAGAAACTCTCATTTTGTGCGAGCGGCCATTATCTTGCTGAAATGTAAGCCCAGGATGGCCAGCCATGAAGGACGACAAAACGGGGAGTAGAATTTTTTCGAAGTATCGTTGGGCTGTAAGGTTGCCGCGGATGACAACAAAGATATGAAAAGAAATGGCATCCCGGACCTCCAACCCAGTTGTCGGGCTGACGGCGAACTACAGTCTTAAGTTGGTATCCTATTGTTGCTGGGCACTTCGTCAGACACATTCTCGTTGGTCATCGGTGCTCAATTCAAGTGAGAGAGTTCTACCCCAGTCAATGATATTTTAGGTCGAATGTGCCCAACAACACTGCAAACAGGCTTGTTGTGAACCAAAAGTTAATAGTACTCACCGTAAAGGGTGACGTGAGCTCAGCTCCTTTCCTGTGAGCGGCCTGTGAATGGTCTTTTTGGTCACTGCACATAGGACCAATGATAACAATGAATCCAGAGCACTGAGTGTCTCTCTGATAGTTGCTCTACTTCACGTTCTGCTATCTCTCTAGATCGACACCTGTTTCTCGATACTGTGTTCGGTCATGGTTCACCATTGCTGCCAACATTGTCGAATAACATTTTTCTTAATCATCCGTCTTCTAACTAGTTTGATGTGCCCGCAACGAATTCCTCTCCTGTGCAAGCCTTTTCATCTCACAGAGTAGCACTACCAACCTACGTCCTCAATTATTTGCTTCATGCATTCCAATCTCTGTTTTCCTCTACAGCTTTGCCGTCGACAGCTACCTCTAGTAAAACGGAAGTTATTCCGTGATGTCTTAACAGACGTCCTATCATCCTGTTCCTTCTTGTCGTCAGTATTTTTCATACATTCCTTTCCTTGTCAATTCTCTGGAGACCCTCTTCATTCCCTAATTTATCAGTCCGTCTAATTTTCAACATTCCTATGTACCACCACATCTCTACTACTTCGATTCTCTTCTTTTCCAGTTACTCCACAGTGCATGTTTCACTACCGTACATTGCTTTGTTCCAAACATACCCTCTCAGAAATTTCTTCTTCAAATTAAGATCAGTGTTTGCCCATAGCAGACTTCACTCAGCCAGAAATGCAACTTTTGGCAGTACTAGTCTGCTTTTTATGTCCTCCTTGTACCGTCCATCATGGGGTATTTTGCTACCTAGGTAGCAGAATTCCTTGTTGTTGTTGTTGTCTTCATTCCTGATACTGGTTTGATGCTGCTCTCTATGCTACTCTATCGTGTGCAAGATTCTTCATCTCCCAGTTCTTACTGCAACCTCTACGATTTTTACCCTCAACGCTGCCCTCCAATGCTAAATTTGAGATCCCTTGATGCCTCAGAACATATCCTACCAACTGGTCCCTTTTTCTTGTCAAGTTGTGCCACAAACTCCTCTTCGCCCCAATTCTATTCAATACCTCCCCATTAGTTATGTGATCTACCTATCTAACCTTCAGGATTCTTCTGTAGAACTACATTTCGAAAGCTTCTATTCTCTTCCTGTCCAAACTATTTATCGTCCATGTTTCACTTCCATACATGACTACACTCCACACAAATACTTTCAGAAACGACTTCCTGACACTTAAATCTATACTCGATGTTAACAAATTCCCCTTCTTCAGACACTTTCCTTGCCATTGCCAGTCTACATTTTATATCCTCTCTACTTCGACCATCATCAGTTATTTTACTTCCTAAATAGCAAAACTCCTTTACTACTTTAAGTGTCTCATTTTCTAATCTAACTCCCTCAGCATCACCCGATTTAATTTGACTACATTCCATTATCCTCGTTTGGCTTTTGTTGATGTTCGTCTTATATCCTCTTTTCAAGGTACTGTCCATTCCGTTGAACTGCTCTTCCAAGTCCTTTGCCGTCTCTGACAGAGTTACAATGTCATCGGCGAACCTCAAAGTTTTTACTTCTTCTCCGTGAATTTTAATACCTACTCCAGATTTTCCTTTTGTTTCCTTTACTGCTTGCTCAATAAACAGATTGAATAGCATCGGGGAGAGGCTACAACCCTGTCTCACTCCCTTCCCAACGGTTGCTTCCCTTCCATGCACCTCGACTCTTATAACTGCCACCTGGTATCTGTACAAATTGTATATAAGCTTTCGCTCCCTGTATTATGCCCCTGCCGCCTTTAGAATTTGAAAGAGAGGATTCCAGTCAACGATGTCAAAAGCTTTCTGTAAGTCTACAAATGCTAGAAATATAGGTTTGCCTTTCCCTAATCTATTTTCTAAGATAAGTCGTAGAGTCAGTATTGCCTCACCTGTTCCAGTATTTCTGCGGAATCCAAACTGATCTTCGCCGAGGTCTGCTTCTACCAGTTTTTCCAAACGTCTGTAAGGAATTCGCACTACAATTTTGCAGCTGTGACTTATTAAACTGATATTTCAGTAATACTCATATCTGTCAAAACCTGCTTTCTTTGGGATTGAAATTATTATATTCTTCTTGAAGTCTAAGGATATGTCGCCTGTCTCGTACGTCTTGCTCACCAGAAGGTAGAGTTTTGTCAGGACTGGCTCTCCCAAGGCCGTCAGTAGTTCTAATGGAATGTTGTCTACTCCGGGGTCCTTGTCTCGAATCCGGTCTTTCAGTGCTCTGTCAAACACTTCACGCAGTATCCTATCTCCCATTTCATCTTCATCTACATCCTCTTCCATTTCCATAATATTGTCCTCAAGTACATCGCCCTTGTAAAGACCATCTATATACTGCTTCCACCTTTCTGCTTTCCCTTCTTTGCTTAGTACTTGGTTTCCATCTGAGCTCTTGATATTCATATAAGTGGCTCTCTTTTCTCCAAAGGTCTCTTTAATTTTCCTGTAGGGTGATCTATCTTACCCCTAGTGAGGTAGGCCTCCACATCCTTACATTTGTCCTCTAGTCATGCCTGCTTAGCCATTTTGCACTTCCTGTCGATCTCATTTTTTAGACGTTTGTAATCCTTTTTGCCTGCTTCACGTACTGCAGTTTTATATTTTCTCCTTTCATCAATGAAATTCACTATTTCTTCTGTTACCGTAGGGTTTCTACAAGCCCTCGTCTTTTTACTTGCTTGATCTTCTGCTGCCTTCACTACTTCATCCCTCAGAGCTACCCATTCTTCTTCTACTGTATTTCTTTCCTCCATTCCTGTAAATTGTTGCCTTATGCTCTCCCTGAGACTCTGTACAACCTCTTGTTTAGTCAGTTTATCCAGGTCCCATCTCCTTAAATTCCCACCTTTTTGCAGTTTCTTCCGTTTTAATCTACAGTTCATAACCAATAGATTGTAGTCAGAGTCCACATCTGCCCCTGGAAATGTCTTACAATTTAAAATCTGGTTCCTAAGTCTCTGTCTTACCATTATATAATCTACACTCCTGGAAATTGAAATAAGAACACCGTGAATTCATTGTCCCAGGAAGGGGAAACTTTATTGACACATTCCTGGGGTCACATACATCACATGATCACACTGACAGAACCACAGGCACATAGACACAGGCAACAGAGCATGCACAATGTCGGCACTAGTACAGTGTACATCCACCTTTCGCAGCAATGCAGGCTGCTATTCTCCCATGGAGACGATCGTAGAGATGCTGGATGTAGTCCTGTGGAACGGCTTGCAATGCCATTTCCACCTGGCGCCTCAGTTGGACCAGCGTTCGTGCTGGACGTGCAGACCGCGTGAGACGACGCTTCATCCAGTCCCAAACATGCTCAATGGGGGACAGATCCGGAGATCTTGCTGGCCAGGATAGTTCACTTACATCTTCTAGAGCACGTTGGGTGGCACGGGATACATGCGGACGTGCATTGTCCTGTTGGAACAGCAAGTTCCCTTGCCGGTCTAGGAATGGTAGAACGATGGGTTCGATGACGGTTTGGATGTACCGTGCACTATTCAGTGTCCCCTCGACGATCACCAGAGGTGTACGGCCAGTGTAGGAGATCGCTCCCCACACCATGATGCCAGGTGTTGGCCCTGTGTGCCTCGGTCGTATGCAGTCCTGATTGTGGCGCTCACCTGCACGGCGCCAAACACGCATACGACCATCATTGGCACCAAGGCAGAAGCGACTCTCATCGCTGAAGACGACACGTCTCCATTCGTCCCTCCATTCACGCCTGTCGCGACACCACTGGAGGCGGGCTGCACGATGTTGGGGCGTGAGCGGAAGACGGCCTAACGGTGTGCGGGACCGTAGCCCAGCTTGATGGAGACGGTTGCGAATGGTCCTCGCCGATACCCCAGGAGCAACAGTGTCCCTAATTTGCTGGGAAGTGGCGGTGCGGTCCCCTACGGCACTGCGTAGGATCCTACGGTCTTGGCGTGCATCCGTGCGTCGCTGCGGTCCGGTCCCAGGTCGACGGGCACGTGCACCTTCCGCCGACCACTGGCGACAACATCGATGTACTGTGGAGACCTCATGCCCCACGTGTTGAGCAATTCGGCGGTACGTCCACCCGGCCTCCCGCATGCCCACTATACGCCCTCGCTCAAAGTCCGTCAACTGCACATACGGTTCACGTCCACGCTGTCGCGGCATGCTACCAGTGTTGAAGACTGCGATGGAGCTCCGTATGCCACGGCAAACTGGCTGACACTGACGGCGGCGGTGCACAAATGCTGCGCAGCTAGCGCCATTCGACGGCCAACACCGCGGTTCCTGGTGTGTCCGCTGTGCCGTGCGTGAGGTCATTGCTTGTACAGCCGTCTCGCAGTGTCCGGAGAAGTATGGTGGGTCTGACACACCGGTGTCAATGTGTTGTTTTTTCCATTTCCAGGAGTGTATGTGATACCTTCTAGTATCTCCAGGATTCTTCCATGTACACAGCCTTCTTTTATGATTCTTGAACCAAGTGTTAGCTATGATTAAGTTATGTTCTGTGCAAAATTCTACCAGACGGCTTCCTCTTTCATTTCTCTCTCCCAATCCATATTCACCCACCATGTTTCCTTCTCTCCCCTTTCCTACTCACGAATTCCAGTCACCCATGACTATTAAATTTTCATCTCCCTCCACTACCTGAATAATTTCTTTTATCTCATCATACATTTCATCAATTTCTTCATCATCTGCAGAGGTAGTTGGCATATAAACTTGAATTACTGTAGTAGGCATGGGCTTCGTGTCTGTCTTAGCCACAATAATGCGTTCACTATGCTGTTGGTAGTAGCTTAACCGCACTCCTATTTTTTATCATTATTAAACTTACTCCTGCATTACCCCTATTTGATTTTGTATTTATAAACCTGTATTCACCTGACCAAAAGTATTTTTCCTCCTGCCACCGAACTTCACTAATTCCCACTATATCTAACTTTAACCTACCCATTTCCCTTTTTAAATTTTGTAACCTACCTGCCCGATTAAGGGATCTGACATTCCATGCTCCGATCCCTAGACCGCCAGTTTTATTTCACTTTATAACGACGTCCTTTTGAGTAGTCCCCGCCCTGAGATCCGAATGGGGACTATTTTACCTCCGGAACATTTTACCCAAGAGGATGCCATCATCATTTAACCATACAGTAAAGCTGCATGCTCTCGGGCAAAATTACGGCTTTAGTTTCCCCTTGCTTTCAGCCGTTCGCAGTACCAGCACAGCAAGGTCGTTTGTTTTGCAAGGCCAGATCAGTCAATCATCCAGACTTTTGTCCCAGCAACTACTGAAAAGTCTGCTGCCCCTCATCAGGAACCACACGTTTGTCTGGCCTCTCAACAGATACCCCTCCGTTGTGGTTGCACCTACGGTGCGGCCATCTGTATCGCTGAGGCACGCAAGCCTCCCCACCAATGGCAAGGTCCATGGTTCATGGGGGCTAACCAATCTTGATGTCAAGTTTCTCGATGTTCTCTTTTCTGTTGCTTTTCATTCCTTTCGTCTTTCTTCGATTTGCTCTCAATCCATATTGTGTTCTCATTAGATTATTCTTTCCATTCAACAGATCCTATAATTCTTCGTCACTTTCACGTTGGATAGGAATGTCATCAGCGAATCTTATCATTGATATCCTTCCATCCTGAATTGTAATTCCACTCTTGAAGCTTTCTTTTATTTCTGTCATTGCTTGCTCGATATATAGTTTGAACAGGAGGGGCGAAGGGCTACATCCTTGTCTCGCACTTTTTTTTAAAAATCTAGCACTTCGTTCTCGGTCTTGGATTCTTTCAGTTCGCTCTTGACTCTTGTATTTATTGTATATTACCCGTCTTTCCCTATAGCTTACCTCTATTTTTCTCAGAATTTCAAACATATTGTACCTTATGAAATTGTGGAAGGCTTGTTCCAGATCGACAAATCCTGTGAACGTATCCTAATTTTGCTTCAGTCTTGCTTCCATTATCATCCGTAAGGTCACAACTGCCTCTAAGGTGCCTTTATCTTTCTTAAAGCCAAACTTATCATCATATAAAGCATTATAAACTTTCTTTTCCATTCTTCTGTATATTATTCTTGTCAGGAAGCGGGATGGATGAGATGTGAACCTCATTTTGCTATAATTCTCGTACTTGTCGGCTGTTGCAATCTTGAGAATTGTGTGGAGGATGTTTTTTCGAAAGTATCGCCTAATTCATACATTCTACACACTCATAACCATTTTGTTGCCACTTCTTCCCCCTCCCTCCCTCCTTCAATGATTTTAAAAATTCAGATGGAATGTTGCCCATTCCTTCTGCCTTATTTGATTTTAAGCATTCCAAAGCTCTTCTAAAATCTGATTCTCGTACTGGATCCCCTAATTTTTGCCAGTCGACTCCTGTTCCTTCTTCTATTACTTCTTCAGTCAACATTTCACCCTCATACAGGCCTTCAGTGTCTTTTTCCACCAATCTGTTCTCTCGTCTGCGTTTAACAGTGGAATTCCCATTGCACTTTTAATATTACCACCCTTACTTCAAAATTCACAAAAGGGTGTTTTGCCTTTTACATATATGCTGAAGCAGATTGTACGACAATAATTACTTTATAGATTTCTTCATATTTTTCATGCTGCCGTTTCGCCGTAACTTCCATGCACTTCACGTTTATTTCATCCCTAAGTAAATAGTATTTCTATATTCCTGAAATTCCCACAACATTTTTGTACTTTCTTATTTCATCGATCATTTTAAGTATTTCTTCTATTAGCCATGGTGTCTTCGCAGTTACCTCCTTTGTACATCTGTTTTTTCTTCCAACTCCTGTGAATGCCGTTTTTAGGCAAGTTCATTCCTCTTCAGCTGCACTGTCTACTAAGGAACTCCTTATCACAGTATCTAGAACCTCAGAGAACTTCAGGCCTATATCTTCAGGCGTACGTCTTCATTATTTATTACTTCCGTATTCCACTTCTTTGTGCACTTACTTTTCCTGATCAGCCTCTTAAACTTCAGTCTATCCTTCATCACATTTAAATTGTGATCTGAATCTGCTCCTTTGGTAAGCCCTACAATCCAGTATCTAATTTGGTAATCATCGCCTGGCCATGATGTAATCTAACTGGAATCATCCCCTATCTCCTGGCCTTTTCCAAGTATCCCTTCTCCTCTTCTGATTCTTGAAGAGAGTATTCGATATTACTAACTGAAAATAGCATCATTCCTACTCAGTTGTCAAGCGATTCTTCGATTACTCCAACCTGCTACTTTGAGACCTACGACATCACCTCTCTCAAATGCTGACACCTGCGGATATTGTCCACGGGTATGTCTGCGAAGCACAGTTGCTGTCCAGTTGTGTACTGGGAATGAAATTCGCAAAGATCTTATGCCCTGGTATCGACATTTCCCCTGATTTCTCTTGTTTACTGTCGTTGCCAGCGGGATAGTGATATTCTGCTGAAGTCACACATTCTTCTGATGGCCGTCAAAGTTCACAGTTTTGCGTTTTCCGTCGATGCCTGTTTGAATGTCAATTTACATAACTCTTATATTGTATCTCCAAACGACGGAAATGATCCAGTTAAAATTACTTTGTGATTGATGTTCAGCGAGCGGAGTGCTAGCAGCCACTCGCCAACCAATCGTACTCTGTAGAGCGCTACGTGTTCTCTGTATTGACAGTTTTGTGACTACTTGCAGCGCCTTGAGAAGCGTGGCTTGCTGGAGGCCGGCAACTCTGCCTCCTGAAATCACCGAAGTCTGTCGGTCAAAAAGTAATTGTAATCGGAGTGTAACTGAGCAAATTAAGGTCGTTTTGAAATTCAGCGACTCTAATTTTCTAAATGGTTTTCTTACAGAAGTAAAGTTTATGCTGTTGACTAGTTTCATCAAAGGAACTGAATACAGGTTCCACTTTCAAACGTTAATTAATACTTCATGTAGCTGGATAATGTGGGTAACGGATTATTTTGCCGAACAGCCCTCAAAACAACTACTGTACCCGCTGCAAAAGATGTAACACTAGGTTCTATCCATGGAAACTATAGCAACAGCTGCCTCCCGTATTACAGCGACTACATAATCCAATCTGCGACTGGTCCTACGGCTTTACTTGTGACGGCATCTGTAATATAACTGTCTTCTTCTGTGTATCCCATCTTTGTTCATAGCCCAGAGATAACAGACAGCAGACACATTGTTCTGTCTATGAACTGGCGTTGCTTGTGTATTAGTCTATTGCGGCAACCTTGTCAAAGTGTAATTATTCGACCTGCGCTCCGAACGTTGGCAGCACAGTGGAGGTGGCTGGATGTGATAGCTAGTCAAATACCGGCTGACTGCCTTCTCTGGCACGACTATGTGGCCAATAATGTTTGCGTCCGCAGAGAGCTGCGAAGCTGTATGTGCCACGTCTCATTTGCGGTGGAAATATTCAGCTACGAAACAGCATGGTACTCAGTGTATGCTGTATGTCTGGGGACCTCTATGCTAAGTTTAGTTAAAATGCTGACGCATGATGTACAAACGAGTCGGTTACGAGAGTAAACTTTTGTTTCTAATTTTTCGTTTTCTCTTTGGTCATTGTGAAACAATTACAACTGCCTCAATTTACTTTCCTTGATGCTTCTGATCTAAAGCATCTGCCCTTATTGTCGAAACAAAGTGTCAGGTCCCTTTTTTGAGTGAGGTACATTTTAGGCATGTCTTTCAGGGTGAACTTGATGATGAGTCATACATTTTATTATACAGATGATAACTGTTTCGAGTGTAAACCACAGTCATTTTAGATTTATAAGCAGAAAAAGTGAATCTAGGTAAAAGTAAGAAAGAAACAATAAGAATGTCAAATGAAAATACTGGAAGTATCGTAACAAGTATTTTATCGTAAAGAACTTCTAGTGTGTTGGTTCACGGCTGCTATAAATTTCTTAGCGAAATTCATTTTGCTTTTAGCTGTTAGATTTTTATTTTATGACTGAAATTTCGGCATTGACCTCTGCGAATTGTTATCATTATAATGTATTACATATATTGTAATCTACACACATCAAAAAAAGTTTGCATCATCCAGATTCACAGAACTCCTGAAGATAGACGTTGCCTGTGGATATTGTATCACAGATACAGTCCCTCTGACTGTTCAGAGGTGCCACTGAACCAGCCCAAAGATCTAAACAACCATGCACGAGCAGCGCCTATTAGACGGAGGGGGTCCGACCGTCGATCAGTTCCCCTCAATCTACCAGGAAGGAGGTACACTGCTCGCGTTGTCTGTAGTTCAACCACGCCTAGATCGCGTCCGCATTGTTACTTTGTGCCACGAAGGGTTCTCAACAAGGGAAGTGTCCAGGCGTCACGGAGTGAACCAAAGCGATGTTGTTCGGACGTGGAGAAGATAGAGACAGGAACTGTCGATGACATGCCTCGCTCAGGTCGCTCAAGGACTACTACTGCAGTGGATGTCCGCTACCTACGGATTATTGCTCAAAGGAACACTGACAGCAACGCCACCACATTGCATAACGCTTGTGGCCACAGGACGTCGTGTTACGATTGAAATTGTGCGTTATATGCTCCACGATGCACAACTTCACTCCCGACGTCCATGGCGAGGTCCATCTTTGCAACGACGACGCCATGTAGCGTCGAATTTCACCAGCAGAAACATTTGGTGACTTAAATCAGCCAGCACAGGCTTAATGATTTTCATGACCACACACTGTGGTAATGGAAACGACATTTCAGCTAACAGTTTCAGCTGCACCATGTTAACTGTACGTTCGAAGATAAACACCATTCGATACACCGGTTGGAACGATATAGCGAGCCAAGGCCTTGACCGTCCATCAACCCAACTACCTAGCTGCTCCGACGAACTTCCACTTCCATTTCAAGGTGACTGATCTCGACCTCCAACTGCCTGGCAAATTCCGTTTTCGCTGGTCGATTCCAACTCTCCTGCTCCATCAAGGCTGCTTCACCCCAATGGTGACCCATGATCCGTCTATTCGGAACATCGTCTGGAAAAGCTTCAATGCCACCATAGTCGGCGTGGTTGCCCCATAAAACTGCCAAAGTAAGCCATGTACTGCCTCCAGAAACAGCTTGAACATCACAGGTGAACTGCATTCGTAGTCCACGAAACACATTAGGACCACCCATCAGTTTTTGCTTATTAAACTGTTCAGCGAGATCAATACAATTGCCCTCAATGTCTTCTAAATAGGAACTATAATAGTGTAAGTAGGCTGTTTAGGTTTTTTTATTGGTAACGCCGCCGCCACGTAGCGCTCTGTATAAAAATCACTGGCTGTGCCGTGTGCAGTCTGTGGCTGGTTGGCATTGTTGTCTGCCATTGTAGTGTTGTGCAGCGGCAGCTGGATGCTAGCAGCGCGTAGCGTTGCGCAGTTGGAGGTGAGCCGCCAGCAGTGGTGGACGTGTGGAGAGAGATGGCGGAGTTTTGAAATTTGTAAGAATTGGTGTCATGAACTGCTATATATATTATGACTAGTGAGGTAAATACATTGTTTGTTCTCTATTAAAATCTTTCATTTGCTAACTATGCCTATCAGTAGTTAGTGCCTTCCGTAGTTTGAATCTTTTATTTAGCTGGCAGTAGTGGCTCTCCCTGTATTACAGTAGCTTGAGTAACGAAGATTTTTGTGAGGTAAGTGATTTGTGAAACGTATAGGTTAATGTTAGTCAGGGCCATCCTTTTGTAGGGAGTTTTGAAAGTCAGATTGCGTTGCGCTAAACATATTGTGTGTCAGTTTAAGCACATTCGTGTATAATTGTTCAAAGAGGACGTTTCACATAGACCAGTCTTGTATAATTTTTCTAAGGGGACGTTTCATATGGAGGCAGGCATAGTTAGCAAATGAAAGATTTTAATAGAGAACAAACAATGTATTTACCTCACTAGTCACAATATATATAGCAGTTCATGACACCAATTCTTACAAATTTCAAAACTCCGCCATCTCTCTCCCCACGTCCACCACTGCTGGCGGCTCACCTCCAACTGCGCAACGCTACGCGCTGTTAGCATCCAGCTGCCGCTGCCAAACACTACAATGGCAGACAACAATGCAAACCAGCCACAGACTGCACACGGCACAGCCAGTGATTTTTATACAGAGCGCTACGTGGTGGCGGCGTTACCAATAAAAAACCTAAACAGCCTACTTACAATGGAACATACAGTCACCAGTGATCTTTATTTTACAATTATAATTGCCTTCTTTAGCCCATATGAATTGAGCTTCTTCCTTCTTATTGTAGACAAAGTAAACGGCTTGTCTGGCACCAAAGTCCCATAAGGAACCTTAGCCACCAGCGACTGAGCCATCCATGTCAATACCCAATCAAGCTCGATCGTTGTGCCATGCGTGTCCCCGGAGACGCACTGATGACTTGTCAGCTGCTGCCCATGGTGGCGTGTCACTGGCTCCTAGATGAAGCTCCATTTCAGTTCGCTACGCTAGGCTGTAATTCGCTCTGACTGCCTGCAGCTTCTCTCCCGCTGTGGCGCTGCACACGGCAACTTCCAGATACACGCGTCCTCCGGCGCATCAAGAAAATATGAGTAGCAATGCCGCGACTGCTATTATGCATTTCTAGCTCACGGCACAGTTTCGTACAGGGGAGATTTTTTTTTAAACGAAGCCATTGCCAGATGCAGTCCTTAGTTGGATTATTACTCTTACGGCTTCCTTTCCTCTCATAGGATCTGCACTAACGACTGTATAATAATTAGAAAGCTACCCTGGTAGCGATCCTGACTTCTGCCGAGAATACGGACAGAACGTTGGGGCTGACGTAGCTCCGTTGAGTGTTGTGACGTGCGCGACTGACCGCTCTATGGTCTGACCTCTGCACTGCGCACGTACTCTTACAGTCAGCGGGCTCGGCAAAATTCCGACTTTCCCCTTCCAGAGGCCCTCCGGTTCTCTGAAAGGGCGAGCGAGCGCAACCGCTGAGGCGGCAGGTCCTTGCGCCCGCTAATTGCCACCACAGGCGCCTTTCATCTCGCCGCTGCTGCTCGCCAGGCTGCGGACGTCACAGCAGCGAAGCTGGGCCTTGCCCTCTGTACCTGTAGAAAGGGCGTTTCTCAACGTTGGTACCATACGTCGAGGTGACTCCTAGGAATAAGACGAAATTACCTAACTACCGACTACCAATCTGCTACAGAACTACAAACAACCTACTAGCCGAATGCCAATTAGGCTTCTGCAAACATGACAGGAAAACGTCTGCCTTAACCCTAGGACCTCTAGGGGGAGGTTCGTTGAGCCCATAATTTCTTTATGTCCCCTGCTTTTGCCCAAGTAACTTTCATACTACATATTCACTTTGAGATATTGTTTGTTGGCTATTTTATGAAACGTTAGTGTCAATCTATTTTATAGAAAATTCCTGCTTTGAAAGAAAAAAGAAGTAAACTTATTATGGGTCCAACAAACCGCCCCCCCCCTCCCCAAATGGCTCTGAGCACTATGCGACTTAACTTCTGAGGTCATCAGTCACCTAGAACGTAGAACTAATTAAACCTAACTAACTTAAGGACATCACACAAATCCATGCCCGAGGCAAGATTCGAACCTGCGACCGTAGCGCAACAACCCCCCCCCCCCTTAGGCTTCCATGCTATAGAAAATTTCACTTCGTAGGATTTCGTATTTCATATCTCTACAACAATGCAAGTTAGTTTCTTGTTGGTTGGTATTCTTGATATTCACAACAATGGGTTTATTTTCAGAGGAAGTGATTGTTGATGTCAGTCAGCTGTTATTTATCTTGTAAACTTGAAGGGAGTTAGTGCAGTTCCCTGCTGTTCAGACCCAGGCTTAGAAATAACTAAAAGAGTACGTGGCTCGTCTTTAGAAAGAGTTCTGAATGAAATTTTAGATGAAGATTTTGACTCGGGGAGTGAAAGTGAATATGAGGATGGTGTTATGGAGTATGATTCAGATCGGGGAAGTGCTGTGGATGTTACAGAAGATGAAGATAGCGCAGCTTCAGACAGTGACCATAAGGATGTTACTGTGGCCAAGTCTGGAAGAAGGTACGTAACCACATAGACTAGAATTCCTCGGTGGTCTGTTGCTAATGTAGTAAGAGAGCAGGCAGGAGTAACTCCAGCTGGTGTTTGCCATTCACCTGGAGAAGCCTTGAAGTTACTTCTTACGCCTGACATTATGGATGTTATAGTAAAACTTTCAAATGAAGAGGCAGTTAGGCGAAATGTTACTTTGACCAATAAGAAATAATTGTATACCTTTATAGGAATCCTGATACTTATGGGGGCAAATAAGGACAATTCTGTCAGTGTATACGATTTTTGGTCAGACCTAAGGGATCGGCCAGTTTACAAGGGTATTATGGCAAGAGTACGTTTCTAGGAACTTATTGCAATCATAAGGTTTGATGACAAATGTACCCGCCAGCTTAGCAGGGGAGCAGACAAGTTCACAGCAGTTCGTGATGTTTTCAACAAAATGAATGATAGGTTTCCACTAATGTATAAACAAGGGGTCCACCTCACCATTGATGAGATGCTCAGCTTGCCTAGAGGGCACTGCCCCTTCAAAGTATTTATGAAGGATAAATATTTATGAACGGTAAACCGGGCAAGTATGGCATCCTTATATGCATGATGTCCGATGCAGTTGACAGATACGTCTTGAATATGGAACCCTATGCAGGTAATGTTCAGAATTTGCCGAAAGAAGAACGGGGTTCAGCAGCTGTCGTCAAACCTCTTGTAGCAGCTGTGAAAAATACTGGTCGAAATATTACTACAGACCGATACTAGACATCGAAGGATTTGGCGGAAGAGCTACACCAAGACTACAAAGTTACTACAGCAGGAACTCTCCAGTCAAACAGAAAGCATATTCCAGCCATAATGAAGAACACGTCAAATCGAGAGCTACATTCATGAATGTTCTTGTTCAGAGGCCCATCAACAGGCAGGCCTCCAGTAACTTTGGTGTCCTACATAGCAAAAAATAAACCAAGTAAAAACTTACTGATGTTGTCAACAATGCATCAAGATAAAGACGCTTTTGGAGGAGAGAAGAATAAAACCGAGATAAATGCGTATTATAATTCCACTAAAGGTGGAATTGATTCCATTGATCAAATGGCGTATATGTACACCTGCAAGAAGGGAACAAAGAGATGGCATCTATCTGTATTTTACTCTCTCATCGACATTTGCGCTTTCAATGTAACCACCATATTGATCCAGCAACATCTAAGATGGAATGAAAAGAAACACAACAAACCGAAACTTTATCTTCTGCAAGCTGCGATGGAACTAGTGAAATTGCAGGTAGAAGAAAGAACTGCCTATGCAAGAGGGTTATCTAACCAAATTGTTCAATCATTGGAGAATATTCTACAAAAGAAAATCAAGGAAGTGTCAACAGAAGCACGTCAGCCTCCTGCAGGGAAAGGTCGGTGCCAAAGTTGTGTAAGAGAAGCTAAAACAAAGAAGCAGAAGTACAACAATCTAAGTAAACCAAAACAGTATTGTGGACAGTGTCATAAACATGTGTAACACACATTCAGGAAAAATTGTGAAGTGTGTCTCTTGCCTTGAAGTTGAGGACTCAGAGTATATTGTATATGAACACATCTGCATTTTGTATTGTAATATGCCAATTTTTTATTAACTCAATCCAATATTTATAACAATTAACAACATTTATAAACCGATGCCTTAGTTAAAATGCATAAACCATTTTGAAAGTTGTAATTTTTCTCAGTAAAACTATTTAATATCTGTGGGCTCGCCGAACCACCCCCCCCCCCCCCCTCTTAGGCATCCAAGTTAGAAAAAAAAAAAAGGCTTGGGCGTCCTAGGGTTAATAAAGGTAACTGACACACTGCGACTTGCCAAGGATGCACAATTGGCAACTATCATGTGCTTCTTAGACTTAAGCAACGTCTTTGACACTGTCGACTTCGACGTTTTACTTGTCTTTTTCTTCGTTTTGGATCATCAGTCTTCTGACTGGTTCGATGCGGCCCGCCACGAATTCCTCTCTTGTGCCAACCTTTTCATCTCAGAGGAGCACTTGCAATCCACGTTCCCAATTACTTGCTAGATGTGTTACAATTTCTGTCTTCCCCTATAGTTTTTGCCCTGTAAAGCTCCATCTAGTACCATGGAAGTCATTCCCTCATGTATTTACAAACGTCCTATTATGTCTCTGCTCCTTGTCACTGTTTTCCACAAATTTCTTTCCACTCCGAATCTGCGCAGAATCTCCTAATTCGGTACCTTATCATTCCACCAAATTTTCGACATTCGTCTGTAGCGCTAAATCTCAAAAGCTTCGGATCTCCTCTGCTCCGGCTTTCCCACAGAGCGTGTTTCACTACCATATAATGCTATACTCCAGACGTACATTCTCAAAAATTTCTTTCTCAAATTAAGGCCCATGTTTGACACTAGCAGACTTTTATTGCCAGTGCTAGTCTGCTTTTGATGTTCTCCTTCCTCCGTCCGTCATTGGTTATTTTGCCGCCTAGGCAGCAGACTTCCTTAACTTCATCCATTTCGTGAGCATCAATCCTCATGTTAAGTTTCTAGCTGTTCTCATCTCTGATACTTCTCATTACTTTCGTCTTCTTCGATTTGCTCTCTATCCATATTTCGTACTCTTTGATCGTTCATTTCATTGAGTAGATCATGTATTTCTTCTTTACTTTCACTCAGGAAAGCAATGTCATCAAAAATTCGTAACACTTATATCCTTTCACCTTGAATTTTAATTCAACTCCTGAATCTTTCTTTTATTTACATCACTACCTCTTCGATGTGCAGATTGAACAGAAAGGGGGGGGGGGGGGAGCTACATCTCTGTCTTACACGCTGTTTAATCCGAGCGCTTCTTTGTTGGTCGTCCACTCTTATTATTCCTTATTGCCTCTTGCACATATTGTGTATTATCTGTCCCTCCCTACAGCTCAAACATATTTTTCTAAGAATTTACTACATCTTGCACCATTTTACATTGTCGAACGCCTTTTGTAGGTCGACAAATCCTATGAATGTGTCTTGATTTTTCTTTAGTCCTCCTGATATCAACCACAACGTCAGAAATTGCCTATCTGGTACCTTTACCTTTCCTAAAGCCAACTGATTGTAATCTAGGACATCCTCAATTTTATTTTCCATTCATCTGTAAATTATTATTGTCAGGAACTCGGATGCATGAGCTGTTAATCTGATAGTGCGATAGTTCTCGCACTTGGCAGCTCTTACAGTCTTTGGAATCGTGTGGATGATATTTTTCCGAAAGTCAAATGGTATGTCGCCAGACTCACATATTCTCCACACCAGTTTGAATCGTCGTTTTCTGCTACTTCCCTCAACGATTTTAGAAATTATGATGGAATGATATCAATCCCTTCTCCCTTATTTGACCTTAAGCCTTCAAAAGCCCTTTGAAATTATTATTCTAGTACTAGATCACCTTTCTCTTCTAAATCGACTCCTGTTTCTTCTTCTATCCATCAGAAAAATCATCCCCTTCATAGAGGCTTTCAATGCACTCTTTCCACCTATCCGCTCTCTCCTCTGCATTTAACAGTGGGATTCCCGTTATCCTCTTAAACTTAGCACCCTTGCTTTTTTTGTCGGCGGAGGTGGTTTTACTTTCCTGTATGCTAAGTCAGTCATTCCGGCAACGATTTCTTGTTCAATTTGTACACATTTTACATTCAGCCACTTCAGCTTCACTACAATATTACATTCCTCAGCGAGACGTATTTATGTATTCCTGAATATCCCTGAACATTTTCGTGCTTCATTCTTACATCCCAAACTGAAATATTTCTGTTATCCAGCGTTTCTTCGCAGTAAACTTCTTTGTACCTATGTCTGTCTATCCATCTTCTGTGATTGCCCTTTTTTATGTCCATTCTTCTTTAACTGTACTGCCTATTGAACTGTTCCTTACTTCTGTGTCTACAGCCTTGGAGAACTTCGAGCGCATCTCGTCACCCCTTAATACTTCAGTATTCCACTTCTTTGCGTATTAATTCTTAGTGAATAATCTATTCAACTTCAGCCTACTCTTCACCACTACTACATTGCGGTCTGACTCTATATCTGCTCTTTGGCACTCCTTAAAATCCAAAATCTGATTTCGGAATCTCTGTCTAACCATGATGTAATTAACTAAAATCTTTTCGAATAGCCCGGTCTTTTTCATGTATACCTCCTCCTCTTCTGATTCTCGAACATAGTATTCGCTGTTACTAGCTGAAATTTATTACAGAATTACTTTCTCCTCCCTCGTTCCTTGTCCCAAGCCCATATTCACCTCTAACCTTTCTTTCTACTCCTTCCCCTACAACTGCATTCCAGTCCCTCATGACTATTAGATTTTCATTTCCTTTATGTACTGTATTACCCTTTCAGCATCTTCATATATTTTCTGTATCTCTTCATCTTCAGTTTGCGACGGCGTCATATATACCTGAACTATCGTTGTCGATGTTGCTTTGCTATCAATTCGGATAAGAACAACCCTATCTCTGAACAGTTCTCAGTGACACACTCTCTATCTTTCCTACCTATTCATAACGAGTTCTACTCCCCTTATACCATTTTTTGCTGCTGTTGGTATTACTCTGTACGATATTGACCAGAAATACTTGTCTTCTTCCCATTCCACTTCACTGCCCCCTAATTTAGCAGCCCAAATATCTCGGCAGGTGCAATGCCGTGGTTTCTCTGATACCTGACGTCTCACCAGCAATGGTTCAAATGGCTCTGAGCGCTATTGGACTTAACATCTATGGTCAACAGTCCCCTAGAACTTAGAACTACTTAAACCTAACTAACCTAAGGACAACACACAACACCCAGCCATCACGAGGCAGAGAAAATCCCTGACCCCGCCGGGAATCGAACCCGGGAACCCAGGCGTGGGAAGTGAGAGCGCTACCGCACGACCACGAGTTGCGGGCTCACCAGCAATGTCTGGTAACATAAAGTCACAGTGGAGGCAGGGGGTATCAGACACCCACCAAGGTTCAAATGGTTCAAATGGCTCTAGCACTATGGGACTTAACATCTGTGGTCATCAGTCCCCTAGAACTTAGAACTACTCAAACCTAACTAAACTAAGGACATCACACACATCCATGCCCGAGGCAGGATTCGAACCTGCGCCCGTAGCTGTCGTGCGGTTCCAGACTGTATTGCCTAGAACCACTCGGCCGCTCCGTCCGGCCGAGATTCTCAGTACCAACCACTGTGCATTATCAAAATGGGCGCAGAAAATAGGGTGAAAGCTCAACGAATCGAAAACGCAAGCGGTGCTGATTGGCCATTCTAGGCTAATTATTCCCAAATATCAGCTATCCGTACCGTATGTAACACCAAGTAGAATCAATATCAATTTCTTTCCTTCACCAAGAGAGTCTAAGAGTAATAACAGATGAAAACCTAAATACAAGTGAGCACATAACTGCATTGTGTAAGAAGGCATCAGCACCTTTCCGTGTCCTACAAACTAAACTAAACTACGCCTGAAGAAGCCATGAAGGCCGAACGGTAGCGAGCGACCGCCGTGTCATCCTCAGCCCATAGGCGTTATTTAATGTGGATATGGAGGCGCATATGGTCAGCACACATCTCTCCTGGCCATATGTCAGTTTACGAGACCGGAGCCGCTACTTCTCAATCAAGTAGCTCCTCAGTTTGCCTCACAGGGGCTGAGTGCACCTCGCTTGCCAACAGCGCTCGGCAGACAGGAAGGTCACCTATCCAAATGCTAGCCCAGCCCGACACCGCTTAAATTCGGTGATCTGACGGGAATTGGTTTACCACTGTGGCAAGGCCGTTAGTCTTCCCTGCCCTAGAAAAATATAAAACCTCTTCCCTCTTGATCTGAAACAGAAACTTGTACAAACACTTATACTACCAATTATTGATTTCAATTATGTTATTCTACAAGGCCTTTCTCAGGAAAGCTCACGGCACCGGAACTGGATATGAATGCCTGTGTTCATCATATCTGTGAGGTTTGAATCTTTTATCACTTATTACCATTATGTGCAACGATAGTGTGGCAAACAGGAGCAGAGACGTCTTTACACCACGTCTTTTCAAATGTATTATCAATGAAACCTGTCCCTAATATCTATCCTCGATCTTAACGCACTTCTATGAACAATTTAGTTGTAACAGCCATTACTATCAGAGGAAAATCCCTTCTGTCCCGTTCTATCGTTCAGCCACTTTCTCGAAGTCTTTCTCAATAGTAGGATCCAGACGCTGTAATAATGTCTCGCCTTATATCAGAGAACTGAAAAACTTCGCGAGCTTTAGAAGCAAGTTAGTGATACCTTTACTGAAGCAATAACAAGCCCCTGTATGCACTCATTGTGCTTGTACATCCCTCTATTCAACATAATGTTTCTCATTTCCCAGTATTCTTAGACGATGCAGTCTCCTTAAATTTCTTTTTACCCAGAACTCGCTATATCAGAAAACATCTAATTTGTATCCCTATAAATTTTTCTTACTTCTGCTACTATCATTATTCTTATACTGCGAGAATTAACTTTACGTTCATAGCCAGTAATATTTACTCACGCAGCCATTTCAGACACTCAAATCATTTAAATACTAGCTATCACATTAAAATAGTTACTTCTACGATAACTACGATTTAAAAAGGGTACTGTATGTGTGAACCCCTGGTCCGATCTAAGAGAAGGCCTGATGGCCCTAATCAGATCACGCTAAATAAATAAATAAATTGAAGCCCTTTCTATTACGCCTATGTAAACGTATACAAGAAGCGATTCGACGAATGAGGCGAAATAAGGGAGTGAACTGCGCGACTGAACCGAAGGAGTGGGGTGGAGTGCGCTGTCTCCAGCAGTTTTATAGCCTGGACGGTGTGCCTCCACGCCTAAAAACTTAGTTCGCGTTGCCAGGCATACAGCACAGGTTTTCTAACCTACCCCTACTGTGTCTTTAGGTGCGGATTAGGACATTTTAAGCTCTTCAGTTGTCGTCTCCACATGGCGCCAATGTGAAGAGACAGAGTTCATCGTCTCTCTCCACGACGGCATCGTATAAGCACAAAATTTGATCACAAACGCGTTTTCGTAATAGCCATCGCCATTTTGGTGGTTTTAATAGAAGAGATGCGTGATAATCAAGTAATGGTTCTGATACCATTGTCTTATATTCCTATCTTTATACAGTAACAAGCCTCTTGGCAACACGTTCGTCAAGATATTTGACTCCTTGCGGTAACGCACCCTGTAAACGGCTACTGTGAAGAATGCTGGGACCAGCCGTTTGTTGTGTGCCTAGACCAAGCAGATATAAAAGTACCTCTAAACTGCCTGCTGTGATTAGCTGACGGAGGAACGAGAGTTTGTACCGACGAGTGCGTCTGAGCTTCCAGAAACGGAAATCTTTTGTTATTGCTTTCACGGTCTTCCAAAAAATATTAAACACAAGCAGACTGTGGATCCTACACTGCCTGTCTTTGGTCTGAACAGGTGTGATTCATAAAGATATTTCTTCAGAGCTCGCAGTTGGCGACCCTGGTATGATAATGTAACTAGCTAGACAGTGAGGGTTCTGCTTATGTAGTTGTTACCACTAAGAGCGTTTGGCGTTAGTTTTGTGCAACTCAATCGAGAGAAGTAGTGTACTGACATCGTTTTATCCTGATACGTGCTGTATTTAACTGATTCAGTATTCTCGACCACAGTAGTGGGCAGATAGTGGTGCGTGAAAATTTTATATATTGTATTTTAGGAAATATCTTGCAGTTGTTAGATCTTATAATTAATTTTATATTTACTGGGTGGTGTCTGGTATTTTAGAATCTAAGTGGGACTCCTCATGATACTAATCTAATGGGCTGCAGTTTTAACTTGTTTCATTGATACGCTTGTTAAATGTAGAACTTTGATCTGAGTGAGTTTTCGTTTTGAGGCAAATTTTCTTGTATATAATAATCATTTCGTGGTGTGTGGTTTGTAGATTTGTGAATTCATTCTGAAGGGTTTGACTTGGAACTGGGTTATAATATCCATATCTGAGGTTTTGCTGTCACTGTTTTTATGCGAAAGAGCGGTGACGTATGTCGTTGTGCCGGTGCAAAAGCTATTCAGATATAAGCGAGAGTAACTTGGTAGTGTTTTAGGTTAGGTAGTTGCTGTTTTAATTGTCTGGTCACGGTTTGAGTGGTAGATGAAGGAGTAGTTAGGAGTTGTATTTACTGATCCTAGATAAGGTTAAGTTTTCTTTGGCATCATGAGTCTTACACTTATTATTTCTGGTCATGGCCAAGCGCAAAGCTTTGTATATTGTTACTGTGCCTGAACTTATGGCGTTACTATTGTAAGGATAACTGTGCTATAAGTTTTTTTTAGGATGAAAGTACATTTGTCAATATTGGTCACTCCCGAGTAATGGTGGTCGGTGAAACTTGAAACACACATAGACAAAAACTGATACAGTACAGTACAAAAGGTAACGGGAAGAAGTACTCAATGAGATGAACAGAAATGACACTTCCATTCAAAGACAGGAACTACACTGAAGTCACCGCAATTTATGACGGTCCGCTGGACACTACAAAAGACGGGATTTGGTTTATAGGATATGTAAACACTGAGGATAACAGTCCTTGCTCTGCAAAGTGCTCCCATGCTGACTACAATGTTGGTAAGTAGTTCTGCTCAATTCCTCCACCAGAGCAGTGGTACTGCCCCGCCAACTTCAAGGACTCAGATGTCTATCATAGGTTGGACGAGTGTGTTCGTGTGAATGTTTGTTAATAATAATCCCAGAGGTATAAACATGTGTTCGAATCTTAAAATTGTCCTGATTATGAAACCAATGCAGGGCCCATTGTAAATGCACAGAAACAGAGTATCCTGTTTCTAACTAATTACGAACAACTTAAATTGGAAGGAACACACAGAAAATGTTGTGGGGAAGACTAACCAAAGACTGCGTTTTTTTTTTGGCAGGATACTTAGAAAATATAACAGACCTACTAAGAAGACTGCCTACACTACGCTTGTCCTTCCTCTTTTATAATACGGCTGCGCGGTGTGGGATCCTTACCAGAGAGGACTAACGAAGTACATCGAAATACACACCTGGAAATGGAAAAACGAACACATTGACACCGGTGTGTCACACCCACCATACTTGCTCCGGACACTGCGAGAGGGCTGTACAAGCAATGATCATACGCACGGCACAGCGGACACACCAGGAACCGCGGTGTTGGCCGTCGAATGGCGCTAGCTGCGCAGCATTTGTGCACCGCCGCCGTCAGTGTCAGCCAGTTTGCCGTGGCATACGGAGCTCCATCGCAGTTTTTAACACTGGTAGCATACCGCGACAGCGTGGACGTGAACCGTATGTGCAGTTGACGGACTTTGAGAGAGGGCGTATAGTGGGCATGCGGGAGGCCGGGTGGACGTACCGCCGAATTACTCAACACGTGGGGCGTGAGGTCTCCACAGTACATCGATGTCGTCGCCAGTGGTCGGCGGAAGGGGCACGTGCCCGTCGACCTGGGACCGGACCCCAGCGACGCACGGATGCACGCCAACACCGTAGGATCCTACGCAGTGCCGTAGGGGACCGCACCGCCACTTCCCAGCAAATTAGGGACACTGTTGCTCCTGGAGTATCGGCGAGGACCATTCGCAACCGTCTCCATGAAGCTGGGCTACGGTCCCGCACACCGTTAGGCCGCCTTCCGCTCAGGCCCCAACATCGTGCAGCCCGCCTCCAGTGGTGTCGCGACAGGCGTGAATGCAGGGACGAATGGAGACGTGTCGTCTTCAGCGATGAGAGTCGCTTCTGCCTTGGTGCCAATGATGGTCGTATGCGTGTTTGGCGCCGTGCAGCTGAGCGCCACAATCAGGACTGCATACGACCGAGGCACACAGGGCCAACACCTGGCATCATGGTGTGGGGAGCGATCTCCTACACTGGCCGTACACCTCTGGTGATCGTCGAGGGGACACTGAATAGTGCACGGTACATCCAAACCGTCATCGAACCCATCGTTCTACCATTCCTAGACCGGCAAGGGAACTTGCTGTTCCAACAGGACAATGCATGTCCGCATGTATCCCGTGCCACCCAACGTGCTCTAGAAGGTGTAAGTCAATTACACTGGCCAGCAAGATCTCCGGATCTGTCCCCCATTGAGCATGTTTGGGACTGGATGAAGCGTCGTCTCACGCGGTCTGCACGTCCAGCACGAACGCTGGTCCAACTGAGGCGCCAGGTGGAAATGGCATGGCAAGCCGTTCCACAGGACTATATCCAGCATCTCTACGATCGTCTCCATGGGAGAATAGCAGCCTGCATTGCTGCGAAAGGTGGATATACACAGTACTAGTGCCGATATTGTGCATGCTCTGTTGCCTGTGTCTATGTGCCTGTGGTTCTGTCAGTGTGATCATGTGATGTATCTGACCCCAGGAATGTGTCAATAAAGTTTCCCCTTCCTGGGACAATGAATTCACGGTGTTCTTATTTCAATTTCCAGGAGTGTAGTTCTAAGATTTTGTATCGCGAAATATGGGAGACAGTGTCACAGAAAAAATACAGGATTTGAGTTGTACATCATTAAAAGAGAGTCGTTTTTCGTTGCGACGGAATCTTGTCACGAAATTCCAACCAGCAACTTTCTCCTACGAATGCGAAAACATTTTGTTGACACATAGGGAGAAACGATCACCACAATAAAATAAGGGAATCTGAGATCGTACGCGGGCTATACGAGATTGGAATAATAGAGAATTGTGAAGGTGGTTCGATGATCCCTCTGCCAGGCCCTTAAATGTGATTTGCAGAGTATCCATGTAGATGCAGATTTAGAATGGTTTGATTCTGTACTTAATGTGATAAAGTTCAGTTGCAAAGTGTGTAGTGTTATCGTAAAAATACCTGCTTCACACCTAATGGATAAGGCACACAAATTGAACCTATATGAAAAGTAATTTTGCTTTAATAATTACTATGAACTATTTTCTGAGGTTAATTGACCTTAATATTTGAATTACTTCCTTTAAAGTATGAACATATAAACTATTTCAAGTGTAGTTAGAAAGCAATAATGGCAAATATCATTTTGTTTCTGAAATAATCACAGAATTTGCCTGTAAAGACAGTTTCCGTTTATGGGCCCCCACTATATTCTATTCTATTATAAGAAAGATAAACTGAATACTGCTTTTGCTTAGGAAAATGAGAAGAATTTCCATAAAAGTGTGCATACAAAAAGTGTCTGTGTAATGAAACTTCCTGGCAGATTAAAACTGTGTGCCCGACCGAGACTCGAACTCAGGACCTTTGCCTTTCGCGGGCAGGTGCTCTACCTGGCAGAAGTAAAGCTGTGAGTACCGGACGTGAGTCGTGCTTCGGTAGCTCAGATGGTAGAGCACTTGCCTGCAAAAGGCAAAGGTCCCGAGTTTGAGTCTCGGTCGGGCACACAGTTTTAATCTTCCAGAAAGTTTCATATCAGCGCACACTCCGCTGCAGAGTGAGAATCTCATTCTGGATGTCTGTGTAATGTTCTTTAACTTCATTTGCGGTGTCGGTATGTTAGTTAAACCAGGTCTCTGGTCGTGCCCTATTTTAGCCTCGTCAGGGTTTTAGTAACATCTTATTGCTGAGTTAGCAATTGATTGCAACAGTAACTATTATTACTATGAGTGAAAGAACTTTTAAAATTCCTACGATTTCTGATTTGTGTAAATACTAACTAATGCCACCCACTTCTCAGTTCGTCCGGTAGTGGTGTGTATTCATTGCACTATTCAGAAGGAGTATTAATGAAAGTCAATTTAGTAGCTCACATTCAATTTTCTTGAAATATAATGTTTCAGATTATGATTCCTAGTTAGGCTTGCGACTGTTTATTATTTCATTGGTATGAATGTCAATAATAGTATTACCTCCAAAGTAAAGTGTATCAGTTTTCTATTATTTTCCACTTACACGAAATCAATGTTTCCATACCCTCTGTCCATCAGGTATACACACGGTAAAATAGATACAAAAATCCTCCCAGAGGGTAACACTAAACTGCGAGCATAGCGCTCTACTTGCGGCAAACTTGTAGCCTGCTTGTTATACGTGGCTGCCCTGTGACAGGACTAAAAATTCAGTTACTAGGGAAATACTGTGTTATACTCTTATGCTCCTCGCATCACTGCAGTCTGTGCTGCTGAAATGCGGGTGTCAATGGAACTCAATGTACTTATCGTCGGGCAAAGAGAACCCCCTGCCCCCTTTCAGCCATCGTGCCTCTGTGAAGTTAGAGACTGCGTGCCTTGTTGTCCCGCTACAAGTGGTTGCAATTACACCCGCTTTTTGGGGTGGCTCCCTTCCTGCCTGTTGCACAATGTAGCGGTCGTCAGCTGCTGCAATTGACCTCTTCTTCTTCGGGCAGCCAGTCCCTGTGGCCGAGCGGTTCTAGATCCTTCAGTCCGGAACCGCGCTGCTGATACGGTCGCAGGTACGAATCCTGCCTCGGGCATGGATATGTGTGATGTCCTTTAGGTTAGTTAGGCGTAAGTAGTTCTAAGTCCAGGGGACTGATGACCTCAGATGTTAAGTCGCATAGTGCTCAGAGCCACTTGAAATCCTTCGGGCACCAGTGCCGTAGTGCGGAACGCTCCCCATGCACATGAAACAATGCTGGGAGCAATACCAAACTCTTAGGCTGTACACGTCATACTTTGTCCTACTTCCAGTTTCCCGATGACCTTTCCCCACTTGAGGTTATCGAAATGATGTCTCCGGTCATTTTATAATGGAGAACACCACCACACTGCACTGTTACTGTTGAGTAATTGACGAAATGGGAGATACGATACTGCGTGAAGAGTTTGACAGAGCACTGAAAGACCTGAGTCGAAACAAGGCCCCCGGAGTAGACAACATTCCATTAGAACTACTGACGGCCTTGGGAGAGCCAGTCATGACAAAACTCTACCAGCTGGTGAGCAAGATGTATGAGACAGGCGAAATACCCTCAGACTTCAAGAAGAATATAATAATTCCAATCCCAAAGAAAGCAGGTGCTGACAGATGTGAAAATTACCGAACTGTCAGTTTAATAAGTCACAGCTGCAAAATACTAACGCGAATTCTTTACAGACGAATGGAAAAACTGGTAGATGCGGACCTCGGGGAGGACCAGTTTGGATTCCGTCGAAATGTTGGAACACGTGAGGCAATACTGACCTTACGACTTATCTTAGAAGAAAGATTAAGAAAAGGCAAACCTACGTTTCTAGCATTTGTAGACTTAGAGAAAGCTTTTGACAATGTTGACTGGAATACTCTTTTTCAAATTCTAAAGGTGGCAGGGGTAAAATACAGGGAGCGAAAGGCTATTTACAATTTGTACAGAAACCAGATGGCAGTCATAAGAGTCGAGGGGCATGAAAGGGAAGCAGTGGTTGGGAAAGGAGTGAGACAGGGTTGTAGCCTCTCCCCGATGTTATTCAATCTGTATATTGAGCAAGCAGTAAAGGAAACAAAAGAAAATTTGGAGTAGGTATTAAAATTCATGGAGACGAAGTAAAAACTTTGAGGTTCGCCGATGACATTGTAATTCTGTCAGAGACGGCAAAGGACTTGGAAGAGCAGTTGAACGGAATGGACAGTGTCTTGAAAGGAGGATATAAGATGAACATCAACAAAAGCAAAACGAGGATAATGGAATGTAGTCAAATTAAATCGGGTGATGCTGAGGGAATTAGATTAGGAAATGAGACACTTAAAGTAGTAAAGGAGTTTTGCTATTTAGTAAATAAAATAACTGATGATGGTCGAAGTAGAGAGGATATAAAATGTAGGCTGGCAATGGCAAGGAAAGCGTTTCTGAAGAAGAGAAATTTGTTAACATCGAATATAGATTTATGTATCAGGAAGTCGTTTCTGAAAGTATTTGTTTGGAGTGTAGCCATGTATGGAAGTGAAACATGGACGATAACTAGTTTGGAAAAGAAGAGAATAGAAGCTTTCGAAATGTGGTGCTACAGAAGAATACTGAAGATAAGGTGGATAGATCACGTAACTAATGAGGAGGTATTGGATAGGATTGGGGAGAAGAGAAGTTTGTGGCACAACTTGACTAGAAGAAGGGATCGGTTGGTAGGACATGTTTTGAGGCATCAAGGGATCACAAATTTAGCATTGGAGGGCAGCGTGGAGGGTAAAAATCGTAGAGGGAGACCGAGAGATGAGATTCAGAAGGATGTAGGTTGCAGTAGGTACTGGGAGATGAAGCAGCTTGGACAGGATAGAGTAGCATGGAGAGCTGCGTCAAACCAGTCTCAGGACTGAAGACAACAACAACAACAACAACAACAACAACAATTGACACACACTGTCTTGTCTGACTACTTCAACTGCCTCGTGTTGCGGAGCCAGCCCCATTCGCCGCTATAGGCACACTAATGTCGTGACATGTGATATCAAGTTTTTTGAGCGCGACTGGGATAAATCTTGCAACATGTTCCCATACTTTAATTCATTTCACAGTTTAGCAGAGCAATGTGCTGTATATATTTTGTTTCCTGTAAGTGGTTTTCTATTCTTGAAGCGGTAGGGAGCTGGTAGGGGAGTGGTAAGTTGCTGGGAAAAGTAAATAGTATATACAGGAACAACAATACATTACTTTCAAACAAAACAGCGTTTTAACAGCAACGGATAACAATTCATGTGCGAGAGTCAACGAATTTTACCAAAGCTTTAGGCCATGAACACTTAAGTGTAATTCCAAAGTTTTACAGAAAATCTGTACGATTACAGCAACGTCTAAAATAAAATACAGAAACGAGTGAAGACAACCATAGCATTTCGTGCCCAACAGCCTTAGGGTACGCGTTAACAACAACAACAACAACTATAATAATAATTATAAACGCCATTAACTAAATTAACGGAAAAGTTCCGATCAGGTTGTTACAGAAGAGTTCACTAGATCACAAGAAGGCCCAAATATTTCTATAACCTTAATGCAAATATCCAGTTACTGGCGAACAAGATAAGTGAGATCTCTCAAAATGTTAAACATACTATTCTTACGCTGGGGCAGCAAAGGGCGACCAACGTGCAACTCAACAGTAGGAGAGCACATTCAAATGTAGTGGAACAGTGAGGAACTTATACTAATGTGCGAACATGAAATTAGCTGGTCAACTGTCTTACAGGGTCGTAAGATACCTCTGTTCAATGGTGCGCAAAGGGCTGAACAGAACTCAGAGGTGCATCATGTTCACTATTCTTTTTGTTTACTTAGCTGTGAACTTAGATCCACTCGCAGACATATAGTGCCATACAGTGACACCCCCTTCTGAGTTCCTCTTTAATTCAATACAATAAAAATATTATGAAATTACTATTAGTTCCCTTCCAACACACAGACTGCATTAACACTGTATCACTGAAACAGGAAAACAATCTCACCAATGAGTGGTGGAAGTTTGGCGAGCATGATACACTCCTGGAAATTGAAATAAGAGCACCGTGAATTCATTGTCCCAGGAAGGGGAAACTTTATTGACACATTCCTGGGGTCAGATAAATCACATGATCACACTGACAGAACCACAGGCACATAGACACAGGCAATTGAGCATGCACAATGTCGGCACTAGTACTGTGTATATCCACCCTTCGCAGCAATGCAGGCTGTTATTCTCCCATGGAGACGATCGTAGAGATGCTGGATGTAGTCCTGTGGAACGGCTTGCCATGCCATTTCCACCTGGCGCCTCAGTTGGACCAGCGTTCGTGCTGGACGTGCAGACCGCGTGAGACGACGTCTCATCCAGTCCCAAACATGCTCAATGGGGGACAGATCCGGAGATCTTGCTGGCCAGGGTAGTTAACTTACACCTTCTAGAGCACGTTGGGTGGCACGGGATACACGCGGACGTGCATTGTCCTATTGGAACAGTAATTTCCCTTGCCGGTCTAGGAATGGTAGAACGATGAGTTCGATGACGGTTTGGATGTACCGTGCACTATTCAGTGTCCCCTCGACGATCACCAGAGGTGTACGGCCAGTGTAGGAGATCGCTCCCCACACCATGATGCCGGGTGTTGGCCCTGTGTACCTCGGTCGTATGCAGTCCTGATTGTGGCGCTCACCTGCACGGCGCCAAACACGCATACGATCATCATTGGCACCAAGGCAGAAGCGACTCTCATCGCTGAAGACGACACGTCTCCATTCGTCCCTGCATTCACGCCTGTCGCGACACCACTGGAGGCGAGCTGCACGATGTTGGGGCGTGAGCGGATGACGGCCTAACGGTGTGCGGGACCGTAGCCCAGCTTCATGGAGACGGTTGCGAATGGTCCTCGCCGATACCCCAGGAGCAACAGTGTCCCTAATTTGATGGGAAGTGGCGGTGCGGTCCACTACGGCACTGCGTAGGATCCTACGGTCTTGGCGTGCATCCGTGCGTCACTGCGGTCCGGTCCCGGGCACGTGCACCTTCCGCCGACCACTGGTGACAACATCGATGTACTGTGGAGACCTCACGCCCCACGTGTTGAACAATTCAGCGGTACGTCCACCCGGCCTCCCGCATGCCCACTATACGCCCTCGCTCAAAGTCCGTCAACTGCACATACTGTTCACGTCCACGCTGCCGCGGCATGCTACCACTGTTGAAGACTGCGATGGCTCTCCGTATGCCACGGCAAACTGGCTGACACTGACGGCGGCGGTGCACAAATGCTGCGCAGCTAGCGCCATTCGACGGCCAACACCGCGGTTCCTGGTGTGTCCGCTGTGCCGTGCGTATGATCATTGCTTGTACAACCCTCTCGCAGTGTCCGGAGCAAGTATGGTGGGTCTGACACACCGGTGTCAATGTGTTCTTTTTTCCATTTCCAGGAGTGTATATAGAAAGTTTTAGAGCAATTAATCGGGGATGCTCCATAGACAGTATAAACACTCGGAGCTTGTAAATGCGATTAAAAGCCACTCCTCTCACCAATGTGATAATAGAACCCAAAAAATGCCAATAGTAAATGTAATGATTCACTCACATTCACCACAAGTTGCGAAACGCCCTCGAAGTGGCTAGAGATTACCCAGTACAGAATTAAACGAGCACATACATACCTCAAAATTTAAAATGCCAGCCACAGGAGAATCACTCCCTCACTAGAAAGGTAACCACGATGTCTGATGTCACTATAATTGTTTATCAAATTTGAAATTGCTGTTCGTTAGTTGTAAATGGGCACTGACCATAAAATCTACAGTACTGAGGTGAGACGGATTCCCAAGCCGAGTCTGCTTCCTCCAAATGGCTGAGTGGCTAACGGTCTGAATTTCAACCTGTGTCTCGGTGCAACAACACACACTCGGAGCCAGACTGCCGACTTCATTCGATGTTCAGCCTACAGGGTGTTAAAACATTTGCAGCAGTCACGGATCCCAAACTATACACAATTCTGCCGACAAGACAAGACACTGTACTGAACAGTTTTATACATTGCCCCTCGGCTGTTATTGATATAAGCGACAGGCCCCGATATGGAATGTGCATGGCTCAGCTCTCCCCCACATAAGTTGCAACACGTGGGGCAGGGGTGACAAAGTGTCAAGGGCCCTCCAGCATTCTAGTTAACACTGGTGGTGATCTTTAAAATTGGCTAATATGAGATTGTGAACCTGGTAATTTTACTAATATATAGGTTTTGTATCACGAAACTCACTTGGGAAGCCATTTGGACAATTTTGTATGGTTGCACAAACCGTGGCATTGTCTTACAAGTGACCTCCTGTCTCCTTTGTCTTGCACTCAGAAGTTCTTTAGGAAGACTAGATCTGCTCTCCGTAGTGAGGTTGGACACCTACTCATCAGGAAGCCTCTCTCCAGTGTGCAAGTCTGATGTTATTCTTGGAATTCACTCTCAAATATTCGCTGGACGCTATGTAACCTAGAAACGAACTCTCCTTTCGAGCCATGTTGACTTCAGACGTTTTTACTGTCAACCCCACTTCACGTAGATGGCAAACAACTTGGCCTTTGTTGTTCAGGGGTTTTATAAAGGTTTCGCTATAAGCCACCATATCATCCAAGTAATTACAGATACATTTACATTTTAGCGCACACACCAGAAAATCTAAGAGTCACTACAACATGGCTGCCCCTGTAGTCAGACTGAATGGAACATGGTGATACTCAAAGCGATGTCAATCTTTTCAAAACACTGTCAGTGGCTTAGACTCTTCTGTGAGATGGAAGGTCTGGCTCATGTTGAGAATGGTGCAGTACTACACGCCGGAAAAACCACGTGAAGCAATTGTTCAGATGGGGCAGTGGTCCTAATTCCTGAATAACTTTCTGGTTTACAGCCCAATAGTCAACCACTGGACGGTATCCTTGTTCACTGGGTTTGGGTACCAAGATAAGGGGCAATGCAAACGGGGGATACTACATGCCAGATTGCTCCATCGTCCAGAAGCTGGTCGCTAATTTTCCTCAGTTTTCTCTCTTGGACGGTAACAAGGGATAGGGAGACTGTCAAACTGAGCCTGGTCCATGAGCAAAATCTTGTACTGTATCTTATCAGTCGTACCCAGCCCTTCAGTCGGTACATCCTGATATCGTCTTAAGAACTCCAACAGAGCCGCTCCCCCTTCCCTCCCTGGCTTTGTATGTAAATGAGAAATATCGAAAGGCTACAACTCCATCCTCATAGAACACAGCCTGTGAACACGCATATGTATACACAAAAGGTATTCCTCATCTAGTCTAATTTGAAAATGATGACACTGTCGACAAAATTCAATACGCATCCAGTGTGCACCCCAGGAGCATATCTGTGCTGAGACCTTCTATTGCAGCAAACTCGACAGTCCAGGACAACACCTAGTGCTGTGCTGCAGCCAGATGGGTAGCTTAGAGATACCTGAAAATTTGTTGTACGCCCTTGAATCCAGTAGTGACTCATTACTCCTTGAGACCAATAACATGATCAAAGGTTAGTGGTTCACAGCAGAGCACACAGTAGATAAATCCGTGAAAGAACTCTGACTTCATTGAAGTGCTTTAAAGAACTGTGTAGGCTCCTACACCAGCCTGCACCTTTGTGGCGTGGTACCAGGCAATCCTGTATGTAGTGCCTTGCCTGGCTGCACCAAAAATGTGCTCTCACATAATCGGCCTTACGATTAGGCCGCCTACAGCCAGCAGTCGATTTTTGCAGCCCTAAGGTTGATAGCAGATGACCATGCTTCTCGACACTGAAACAAACATTTTCGATGCTTAGTCACAGAACATTTGATGCTTGCCAAAAACCACAGTCCTCCGCTAGTTTTCGCATACACTCTGATGTATTAGTTACTGATTATGACGCTGAAATGTTACGGCACAAACCCATCATGGTCGATTCGGATATCCTAGATGTACTGCATCAAGATTTCTTTGTTTCCCTGACCTAGTAAAATTATAGACTCGCAAAATCATTGCAGAATTGGCTAGACAGGTTTCCTCCTAGCGTTCTCCTTCAGAACGCTCTTGATTTTCCACCTTAATCAAGATCTTCTGACATTATTCTGCTTAACTTACCATGAGTCACAGGGTAAACAACCTAGTGAGTGACTCGCAAGACATCTGCTTGATCCTCTAAGCGCACAATTAGCCCCAACAAATAACTCGTCCATCACTATCAAAGGACAGGCTTTCGATTCCCTGTACTAGAGACCAAAGCGAGTAACTTGCTAAATAACCCTCAGCCTTCTATCTGACGTCATCCTACAGCTGTTTGTTGCTGATTCACTTGCCCAGGAACTAAACACTTCCTGTTCCACACCTACCATTTCCACAAGTTACTTGCGAGTTCTAAACAGATAACCTTGTCGATCAGTTCCTCAACTGCCAATTTCTTTTTAGGATCTGAGTTCACTAATCTCAGGTCTCGGACTCGATTTCTAAGTGATTAAGGTACCTGAGTGTGGTAAAAACACTGCCCTGTAGTAACTCAATATTAACTTGCACAGCCACCAGGAACCTGCCGCAAATAGATCAATCGTTACTTCTACCTCTCACGATGTTGGTTGTAACGTGCCCCTCGCAAGCGTTGACTGACCTCAGCCTCCATGCTCAGTATGGGTAACTAGTATTGTAGCTAGGCATTTGAAAGACAGACAACACTCCTCTCTGATACATGACCATGCGTGTTCTGACAGCTCTCTGAAATTAAAAACCAAATATGCAGTACACAAAAAATATTCTCTCTCAACTAGTACAAGGATCAGAACCCTGCCACTCATACATAACCATGTTCTCCTACCACTGAAGTGGTAGGGAGGTGATTGGGGAGTGATACGGTGCTGGGAAAATCAGATTGTATTTCTATTAAAAAAGCAATTTATTACCTCTTAAATTAAACATCAGCAAAGGATAACAATTGAGGTGGAAGAGCCAGTGACCTTTAGGCAAAAATTTAGCCCAAAAACAATTACGTACAATTTCCAAATTTTAAAGACCTATTGTACAAGTACGGCAGCACCTAAAATAAAATACAAAAAAGAACCAAGACAACATTAGCACTTGGCAGCCAAGAACTTCAGGTCAAGCAATAACAATAATAATAATAAATCTGAACAACTAAATTAGTTGCCTGTACCCAATCAGGTTGTTATGGAACAATTCACCAGGATACAAGAAGGCTCATGAATGTCAGTAACTTTAATCCAAATACCGTAATGTTGTCAGAGAGGCTACAGTTTTCTTCGTAGAGCACGACTAATCAAATGTTTGTTAAATGAATATTCGCAGAATGTTAAAGGTACATATCGGTATTGATTTCAGATACAGGTGAAGTCCACCGTGAATTCAAAAATGATTTTAAATTTGAAAACATTCTGCCATCAGCCAATGCAAGAAAATACCAACAGCCACACATCGATGACGATATCAAAGATTTTCCCAAATAGCTTTAGAAAAGTATTTGACATAAACGTTCTTTACTAATTAATCTTAGTACCAGCCACTCAGATTATGATGGAAGCTATAAAATTAATTGTTAGCACTACTGGATATTATATGGGGCCAGTTTTTAAGTAAGTACCATTTTGAAATAAAAATAAAAATATAAAATAAGCAGGCTTTTCTTAGTAATTTTATTCTTACATGACAGGCTGTACTTTAAACAACTTTTGTACATAGCTCCCACCAATATTAAGGCATTTATAGTATCGTGCAACCAGCTCTGAATATCACCTTCGTAGAAATTTGCTGCCTAGCGCAAATCTCGGTAATTTAAACGTTATGTAATAGCTGCATAGAGCACACTTATTGATACTTGAGTAAACTGATCATATAACGTCGAAATCGCAAAGCGTCAGTTCTCTCTCGCTTTTTCATAAACTGTCTGCACGCAATCGTCAGCAGTGACTCAAGGACGCCCTCTTCGATCCTCATCATGCACAATCGTACAACCATTTTTAAATTCTCTCACCCACTCCCGGACCATCCCCTCTCTCATAAATGCCAGGAAGTGTGATTTATTCAATTGAGACAGAACGGTTAAATATCGAAACTTACGCTCACGCAGCAGATTTCTACGAAGTGGTTTCACAATACGATAAGTGCCTTAATATTGGTTAGAATTATGTAGAAAAGTAAAAGGCTTTCATGTAAGCATACTACTTGCTTCACTTTTATCTTAAAACAGTACTTACCTAAAAAAAAAAAAAAAAAAAAAACCACGCCTCGTAAAAGATCACCCACCAGCACATTAGAGAATTTAAAATAGAACTGCCTTGAGGTAACTAAATAAAGTTAAATCTTCAATTAAAAACTAACTCTTAAAACAGTTAATGGCTGTATACATCTAGCGGTACAGGTAGTAAATACATGAGATTTAGCGTAGGAAGACAAACGAGCGCGCAACGAGATAGTAGAACAAGGGCGAGTACATTCAACTGGAGTAGAACAGTCAACAACTTTTAGTTAATGCATACTTGAAATTAGCTGGCCAACTGTTTACAAAGACGTAAGATACCTCTGTGCATTCCTGTGCAAAGGATTGAACAGAACTCTGAGGTGGCTCCCGTTCACTTTCCTTTTTATTTCATTTGAATTACCTGTGAATTTAGCTCCTCTCAGAGCCACACAGTACACTACTGCAAGACCCGACGCCGTGCACCCTCTAGTTCAAATACTTCAAATGGCTCTGAGCACTACGGGACTTAACTTCTGAGGTCATCAGTCCCCTAGAACTTTGAACTACTTAAACCTAACTAACCTAGGGACATCACACACATGCATTCCCGAGGCAGGATTCGAACCTGCGACCGTAGCGGTCGCGCGGTTCCAGACTGTAGCGTCAAGAACCGCTCGGCCACCCCGGCCGGCCGCCCTCTAGTATTCAATACCATAATTACTATGAAATGACCTTGAGCTCCCCTGAAAATCACGAACTACGTTAATCATAGTACCATTAAAACAAGAAAACACTTGCTAGAACGAGTGGGACGGGGTTGGTGGACACAAGCTAAACAATGCCAAGAAAATTTTAGAGCAATTAATCGAGCACGCAGCTCCATAGATAATATTAAAATGCGGAGCTTGGAAAGGCGCTAACAAGACACGCCACTCAGCAAGTGATAATAAACAACTAAACTATATTCCGTCCGAATAGGCCTCGAATGGCCCAGTGCTAGCGACCGGCCGCCCTGTCGTTCTCAGCCTGTAGTTGTCACTGGATGCCCGTATGGAGTGGAGATGTGGTCAGCACACCGCTCCCCCGGCAGCTATCAGTTTTCGTGACCGAAGCCGCTACTTCTAAGTCAAGTAGCTCTTCAGTTGGCCTCGCAAGGGCTGAGTGCACTCCTCTGGCCAACAGCGCTCGTCATCATCGACGGTCACCCATCCAAGTGATGGCCAAGCCCGACACCTTTGGTAAATGTAAATGTCGTGTGACTAGGGCCTCCCGTCGGTTAGACCGTTCGTAAGGTGCAAGTCTTTCGATTTGACGCCACTTCGGCGACTTGCGCGTCGATGCGGATGAAATGATGATAATTAGGACAACACAACACTCAGTCCCTCAGGAGAGAAAATCTCCAACCCAGCCGGGAATCGAACCCGGGTTCTTACGATTGATATTCTGTCGCGCTGACCACTCAGCTACCGGGAGCGGACGACACCTTCGGTAATCTGACGGGAACCCCTGTTACCACTGTAACAAAGCCGTTAGCTCAGTGTGGTAATAGAATCCGAAAAATTCCAGCAGATAATTCACTGACTCATCCGCATAATGACAATTGATGAAATGGGCTCAAAACAGCTAGAGATAGCCCAGTACAGAAACAAATGAGTGTGCACACACCCGACAGTATATCATGTGAGCCACAGATAAATCATTCAAAAGTCAGAAAGGTAACCACGACGCCCTGGTCCACAATACTTGTTTATGAAATTCGAAGCTGCTGTTTGCAGAAGGAAATGGACACTCACCGTACAATCCACAGCCCTTAGGTGAGACGGATTCCCAAGCAAAGTCTGCTTTCTCCAGATGGTTACCGACAGTCTGACTTCCAACCGGTGTCTCCATACAACACGACAGATCCGAAGCCAGGTTGCCGATTTCACGCTATATTCAGCCCACAGGCACGTCAACACATCCGCGGCAGCCATGGACCCCGAACACAGTCCAGCAGACGTCTGTAATTGATGGTCAAATAAAGTATGAGAAGGTGTTGGTGTTGCAGGATAGGTTGTTTTGAGAAGTAATTGTTTAGCCGGCCGGTGTGGCCGAGCGGTTCTAGGCGCTTCAGTCTGGAACCGCGCGACCGCTACGGTCGCTGGTTCGAATCCGGCCTCGGGCATGGGTGTGTGTGATGCCCTTAGGTTAGTTCGGTTTAAATAGTTCTAAGTTCTAGGGGACTGATGACCTCAGATGTTAAGTCCCATAGTGCTGACAGCCATTTGAACCATTTTCGAAATAATTGTTTTACGAGTTAATTAGCTTTAAAGCCTTTCCTTTGCGTGCGCAAATTCAAGCGGCTGTCCAGATACAATCAGTGTCATTTGTTCTCTTAGCATAGAAGACAGTGCACAATACTTCTCAGCCTCTGGCTGTGGTTCAATCGTTACTACCGCCCCCACTCCAATTTTTATGGCGTTTTCTTGCTCTGTTTCAGGAAACTAAACAAATTACTTGTTTGGTGACACTGTCTCTGGTGGGCTGCTTGAATCTGCACGCACAGCGGCCTGTTTGGCTAACTTCAGTGCTAATTAACTCAGAAACGGCGCAACGTATCGAACTTTTCCGTAACAATTATTTCTTAGAACAAACTGCCCTGCAGCACACACTTACACGCTTTCCAGACTGTTTCTCTGCCCCGCCACACTGCGGCTCAGCGCCACCTCCATGCACCTCGTAAGATGGCGTCCTTGGATTACGCAGCAACTGGTCAGAGACATTCTTCCTGAATAGCTACTACCGACATAAGTGACCAGTTTGGATGTGCAGTGAGCATAATTCAGCCTTGTTATTTAAAGTTTGAATGTGTAATAAAATAATTTCTAAACTGAACTCCATGTCTGCACAACCCTCAACCCAGATCTCTTCACACCTAAATTCCACATTACAAAATAATGTTCTATTTAAACATTGCTACTCGTTGTGTAATTTTGTCGAAACCTTTGAAAATAAATATTCCTTTTGCTTAATATTTTGAAAATTATGGAGGAAAACGCATACGAAACACCCTGTAAATTTTTCACGATGCCCTTCACCCTGAGGCGTAGCGCCGCATAACGATCCCGCATTGGAGGCGGTTGAGAGGAAGATGTGTCTCAGAGGGAGATAGTGACAGATGGTGACGCGATTTAGTTTCGATTGTGCCCACTAGAGTGCACTAACGTAATAGAATATTTTTCATAAACTGTCCAATCATTTTCATAAAGTTTTATTATGTCTTTTTGTGTATGTAAAATGTTATAAATGTGTTTTATCAGTATGAATGATGCGTGAGTGTGGATTAATGTTAATATGAAGATAATTGTTTTACGAGTTATGTAGTAGGATTTAGTGTGGGAACATTTCGAAGAAGTATGGATATGAACGAAGGGGATTTTTGTAGAATACATTTGTAAAGTAAGTTTATGGTAAAGGGAAAGTTAATTCAGGTATAAATAACAATAGTAAATAGCTTTATGCATAAACAAAACTTCAGCATATTAGATAATTACGTCGGTAAAAGGTGCAGTCGTTAGATTTACTATATTGCTATTGGTTATTGATGAAAAGGGCGGACTGACGCGGGAGAGTGTTGTTTTGCTATTGGCTGTTAAGTAAACTGACCAATGGTAAAGCAATATTCTTCGCGCGCCTTTCGCTGCTGGTAGAGAAGACTGAGAGTATTGTAGAGAGGAGTCGAAGCCTAGCCATGAAAGAGATCGGACGTGTGCAGTAGTAGTTCCGATGTAAAACGATAAGTTGCCGGATCTAGTAGTGTTTCATACCTCAATAGTGTTGGAAAGTAACGACATAATTATTCCGATGTGTGTAAGAAATTTCGGAAATTTTAAGTGAATTTTGTGACGAGATAAAACATACATTCCGTGTGGTGTATTGAGCAGGTCGTTGGCTAAAAACTGTGACTGCACTTGGTACCGACAGACTTAATATTTGGCGAGCATTATCGATCTAAAACAAACAGTATTTTTGTAGCTATTGCGTTTCCGGGAAATGCAACACCATAAACTTGCTAACGTGAGTGAAAGGGATTGTGAGTGACTGTGCTAAGACTAGCACGGGCTTGGCAGTGATACTTGTTCACCTAAGTTTCAGAATATATTAATTGAGGACAAAATTTCCAACCTTTCATTTCATATGAAAACTTTCTCGCGAAACGTAGATTAGTGACTTTAATTACAGCCTGGTTCACATCGAAGTACAGTAGGTTTCACTCGGCTTCCCTACTAATGATCTGCTGAGACAATGTTCACAGGTCCGTCGTAAAGGGATGGAAAAAACCGCGCGGCCGCAACCGCCCCCCCCCCCCCCCTCCACGGTTTTCCCGTTCCTACTATATCACACAGAAATGCACGCACGGGAATACAAGTACAGAGATATAAAAAGAGACGGAAACAAGCAATTGTATTTGACAGCCTGTTTAGCTTCTGACAGAGTGCTGTAATCTCAGAGTTCGCGGTGGTGGGTTCGACATGGCTTGTAACTGTAACAACGGGGTATATATGTAGTGGAAGTGAAGTGGCGGATCTGCGTACACTGCACGGAAGCGATAAGCGGTTTCTATACGTCGGCCACCAGCCACTCGCTACGAGCTAGTACAGCTCTACGCAGGGCAGTGGTTTGGATTGGACGCGTGGAGCCGCGGCTGTATTGGGCTGCGCTTGACCACCGTGACGCAGCGGTAGGCTGGAAGGTTTAGTGGGGGGCTCGCAACAGCGGCGGCGGCGGACGCGCGCACAAAGAGTGCGGCGGTGGGTGGTGGGTGCGGATGACAGCGGCGCGACCTGCCAGGTGGCGGGCGGTCGATCGACGCCCGCTGCGGCGGCGGCTGCGGCGTCGGCGGACAACAGCGGCGCCGCCCTAATTTAGCTGCCATTGTCCCTCCTCCGGGGGCGTAATTTACACAGTCATCAGCCGGAATTATTTACAAGCCCGGCCGGCCGCGCCAGAGCCGACGCCTGTCCCATACTCGCCCTCTGGCCTACGCCACGCGATTTGACGTCGAAACTCCCGTCGACTGTACGCGTTCGATAGCGCACCTTCGATATTCCAAATTATTTACTGAGCCTTGTGGAACAAGACGGTAGACCACCACGGGTTCCGACAAGTGTTCTCATATCCACTCCTGGAAATGGAAAAAACAACACATTGACACCGGTGTGTCAGACCCACCATACTTGCTCCGGACACTGCGAGAGGGCTGTACAAGCAATGATCACACGCACGGCACAGCGGACACACCAGGAACCGCGGTGTTGGCCGTCGAATGGCGCTAGCTGCGCAGCATTTGTGCACCGCCGCCGTCAGTGTCAGCCAGTTTGCCGTGGCATACGGAGCTCCATCGCAGTCTTCAACACTGGTAGCATGCCGCGACAGCGTGGACGTGAACCGTATGTGCAGTTGACGGACGTATAGTTGACGGGCGTATAGTGGGCATGCGGGAGGCTGGGTGGACGTACCGCCGAATTGCTCAACACGTGGGGCGTCAGGTCTCCACAGTACATCGATGTTGTCGCCAGTGGTCCGCGGAAGGTGCACGTGCCCGTCAACCTGGGACCGGATCCCAGCGACGCACGGATGCACGCCAATACCGTAGGATCCTACGCAGTGCCGTAGGGAACCGCACCGCCACTTCCCAGCAAATTAGGGACACTGTTGCTCCTGGGGTATCGGCGAGGACCATTCGCAACCGTCTCCATGAAGCTGGGCTACGGTCCCGCACACCGTTAGGCCGTCTTCCGCTCAAGCCCCAACATCGTGCAGTGGTGTCCATCCAGTGGTGTCGCGACAGGCGTGAATGGAGGGACGAATGGAGACGTGTCGTCTTCAGCGATGAGAGTCGCTTCTGCCTTGGTGCCAATGATGGTCGTATGCGTGTTTGGCGCCGTGCAGGTGAGCGCCACAATCAGGACTGCATACGACCGAGGCACACAGGGCCAACACCCGGCATCATGGTGTGGGGAGCGATCTCCTACACTGGCCGTACACCTCTGGTGATCGTCGAGGGGACACTAAATAGTGCACGGTACATCCAAACCGTCATCGAACCCATCGTTCTACCATTCCTAGACCGGCAAGGGAACTTGGTGTTCCAACAGGACAATGCACGTCCGCATGTATCCCGTGCCACCCAACGTGCTCTAGAAGGTGTAAGTCAACTACCCTGGCCAGCAAGATCTCCGGATCTGTCCCCCATTGAGCATGTTTGGGACTGGATGAAGCGTCGTCTCACGCGGTCTGCACGTCCAGCACGAATGCTGGTCGAACTGAGGCGCCAGGTGGAAATGGCATGGCAAGCCGTTCCACAGGACTACATCCAGCATCTCTACGATCGTCTCCATGGGAGAATAGCAGCCTGCATTGCTGCGAAAGATGGATATACACTGTACTAGTGCCGACATTGTGCATGCTCTGTTGCCTGTGTCTATGTGCCTGTGGTTCTGTCAGTGTGATCATGTGATGTATCTGCCCCCAGGAATGTGTCAAAAAAGTTTCCCCTTCCTGGGACAATGAATTAACGGTGTTCTTATTTCAATTTCCAGGAGTGTATATACAGGGTGGTCCATTGTTAGTGACTGGGCGAACTAACTCACAAAATAAGCGTCAGACGAAGAAACTACAAAGAACGAAACTTGCCTAGCTTGAAGGGCGAAACCAGGTGGCGCTATGGTTGGTCCGCTTAACGGCGCTGCTATACGTCAAACGGATATCAACTGCGTTTTTTAAAATAGGAACCTCCATTTTTATTGGATATTCGTGTAGTACGTAAAGAAATATGAATGTTTTAGTTCGACCCCTTTTTTCGCTTTTTGACAGATGGCGCTGTAATAGTCACAAACGTATAAGTACGTGGTGTCACGTAACATTCCGCCAGAGCGCACGGTGTTTGCTTCATGATACATTACCCGTGTTAAAATAGACCGTTTACCAACTGCGGAACAGTTCGATATCGTGGTTATGTATGGCTATTGTGATCAAAATGCTGAAAGAGGCGTGTGCTATGTATGCTGGTCGGTATCCTGAACGACATCATCCAAGTGTCTGGACCGCTCGCCGGATAGTTAACGTTATTTAAGGAAACAGGAAGTGTTCAGACACATGTGAAACGTCAACCACGAACTGCAACAAATGATGATGAGCAAGTAGGTGTTTTAGCGGCTGTCGCGGCTACTCCGCACATCAGTAGCAGACAAATAGCGCGAGACTCGGGAATCTCAAAAACGTCGGTGTTGAGAATGTTACGTCAACATCGATTGCACCCGTACCATGTTTCTATGCGCCAGGAATTGTATGGCGACGACTTTGAACGTCGTGTACAGTTCTGCCACTGGACACAAGAGAAATTACGGAACGATGACAGATTTCTTGCACGCGTTCTTTTTAGCGACGAAGCGTCATTCACCAACAGCGGTAACGTAAACAGGCATAATATGCATTATTGGGCAACAGAAAATCCACGATGGGTGCGACAAGTGGAACATCAGTGACGTTGGCGGGTTAATGTATGGTGCGGCATATGGGAGGGAGGTTAATTGGCGCCCATTTTATCAATGGCAATCTAAATGATGCAATGATGCTGATTTCCTACGTAATGTTCTACCGATCTTACTTCAAGATATTTCACTGCACGACAGAATGACGATGTACTTCCAACATGATGGATGTCCGGCACACAGCTCGCGTGCGATTCAAGCGATATTGAATAGCATATTTCATGACAGGTGGATTGGTCGTAGAAGCACCATACCAATAGGGCCTCCGCGAGCAAGCAAATGTGTCGCAACTCGACTAATGTTTGAAGTAGTGGTGGAACTGACACCATGAATCTAGAGTACAAGGAGGTCGAGACCTCTCCTGATCAGCATGTTGCAAGGAATCCCAGATATGCTTAGTAATGGTCACATCTGGGGAGTTTGGTGGCCAGAAGAAGTGTTTAAATTCAGAAGAGTGCTCTTGGAGCCACTCTGTAGCAATTCTGGACACGTGAGCGGTCGCATTGTCCTGCGTAAAATGCCGAAGCCATCAGAATGCACAATTGACATTAACGGATGCAGGCGATCAGACACGATGGTTACGTACGTGTCACCTGTCAGAGTCGTATCTAGACGTATCAGGGGACCCATATCACCAACTGCACACGCCCCACACCATTATAGAGCTCCCATCCGGTTGAACAGTCCCTTGCTGACATGCAGGCTCCATGGGTTTATGAAGCTGTCTCCATACCCGTATACGTCCGACGAGGCAACATGTTTCCAGTCAACAACAGGCCAATGTCGATGTTGACGAGCCCAGGCGAGGAGTAAAGCTTTGTGTCGTCCTGTCATCATGCGTACACGAGTGAGCCTTCGACTCCCAAGCCTATATCGAAGAGGTTCCTTGAAAGGTTCGCACGCTGACACTTGTTGACGGTCCAGCATTGAAATCTACAGCACTCTGCGGAAGAGTTGCACTTCTATCACACTGAACGATTCTCTGCGGTCGTCGTTAGTGCCGTTCTTGCCGGATCTTTTTCCGGCCGCAGCGATGTCGGAGAGTTGATGTTTTATCTTATTCCTGATTTTCACGGTACACTCGTGAAATGATCGTACGAAAATCCCCACTTCATCGCTACCTCAGAGATGGTGTGTCCCATCGCTCGTGCGCGCACTGCAACGCCACGTTCAAACTCACTGCGTGATTCTGGCTTACTTGCAACCGTGTGCACTGCTCTCGAGCATTTCCCAGAGCGGCTTGCTGGTTGTTTGCATTTGCGTATCCTCGGTATCTCTGTTCAAGCTGAGTATCTCGTGTTGTATGACTAGAACTGTAAGTGAGATTTCGTTGACAGCTAAGAGGCCTTTGTTTAATAAGCTTCGTACAAGAAATTTTCCCTTCAATGTTTAATATATATTAAATCCTTGTTCTGAGTTCATTGTAAAGTTTTTGGTGTAAGCCTTTTGGGAATCCACCTAATGTCAAGCATAAATGTATCTGAAAGCATTTTAATTATCTTAATTGGGTGGTTTATTTAAAATTGTTTAACTTGAATATTTTTAAAAGGCCAATATTGTTAAGATCTCATTCTTGAATTTTTCATTATCAATGTAATTTAACGGCTGTCTCATACAACATTTTGAGCGCTTGTAATGGTAAATTAACTTCAATTTTTCTGCCTGTTTTCAAAGGATAATTGTTGTTTGCTAAAAATATATAAAAAATAAATATTGTTGTCCAAGGACAAATGATGTTAGTTAAAGAGGATTTGTCCTTGGATGTCTTTTCCCTGATCCTAGTAATTCCCGCTCTCAAAACGTGCAGTTTTTTCGCCCATTACACATGTCTAATGTGAGGATTTTGTTCAAACGCTAGTTTAAAGAAACAATGAAACGCAAACACTTTACGGCGTCAAACTGTTAGCGTCCCAGTGAGACCTTATGTCGAAATCGTGCCCTGGCTCGGCAGTTGTGGATGCTGTCTCCATACCTCATTTACGTCAGCACCGAAATACTAGACGAGCGACTTCATGCTCGTTGTCCATTAATGTGAACAAATTAATCAAAATCTCCGAAGCGTGGGTACCAATATTGCAATGGATATACCGTCACCCTGAGACAACAAATTAGATGTGCTAGTAACTAACTATTTTTTTATATGCGGGTAACCTAGTTAGGAGTACTGGCAGGACAATCGGACTTATCATTGCAAAGAAATTCACTATCAAGTTGTTACTACTATGAGAATAACCAGTTCTCTGAACATTAATAGTAAGCTATGGCTCACTAGTTGCTTATTTGTATCCTAATGAACCCGTACACTCTGGAGGAGACGTCAGTTCACCCGGCTTGTGATGTGCAGCAAACTTTCTTCATCTGCACAGTTCGCAAATGCAAAGTAATCGAGTGCAAGAATCAAGCAACCTAAGTTGCGCTGGAAAACCTCCAAATTGTGAGCCTGTCAGATAACGGACAGTGCTATCTGAGAAATGAGAAACTTACTTAGAATTCAACGAACGTGCACCCCAACGTACAAGTCAGGACCGAATGCAAAATGACTGAGATGGCCTAGAATAGCTACTACCAATGTCTGGACAGGTCCACTCGACATCTCCACAAGAGACTCGAAATGAAATCGTTGTAACCGCCAAACTCTGTAACTCAGTCTTAAGAGGAGGATCTCATGGTATTGTCGCACTGACCAGGGAGAATTTCGCTTTCTTATCCAGAGTACGGGGAACCCTGCACAGATTTAACATGCATGCGTATTAGTACGCAGAAGATTGGTATTGACTCTTGGTTAGGTTTCACTCATTGGTCGAATTCTTCGCACCAGAACACGATGTCGGGCAAGACTCACGTGAATGGATAACCCGATTTTGGAGTGCAGGCAACAAGTTTTCCCATTGCAGGGTGAAGGGACCATGTCGTTCTCTTTTGCGTACTGTGTAGCGGAAGATGAATTCCTCACACGTAGCACTTACTAGGAGCCTAGTCGGCAACTCCTTTCAACTCAGAAAACCACGTTCGTAGCCGAAATGGACAGACAGGGCTTACTACAGAAGCTTCTGCGAAAAATAGCACCCATGAATCGGGCCTCCTCCCACCAGACTCATTGTGACAGACCTGCCGTAGTCACGCCTGAAGCGCTATCCGCTCGCTCAGCCCGCTCGCTTTCCACCAAAGCAAACAGAAACCATCCGCCATAGTTAGCTAGTCTTCTGCTTTCTTCAAACATAATAAAAAATGAGCAAATGAAAAGATAATCATCCCACAGTGGCGTGTGACTGCTACGTCACAACATGTTTAGAAGACGCAGTGTCGTTTTGTGTGCACCCTGTGAAACTTTTGTACATGAAGATCGTCTGAAAGCTCGGAACTGAAAGTAAAATACGAGGGTTGGAACGTAAAAAGTGACAACTATTTACTAACAACCGATACAAAAGAGTTACATGTTTCCACCTGTTACTGTCCTTCAAAGTAGTCACCAGCGTCGTGTAAAACCCGTTGCAGGTATGTGGAAGGCGTAGTATACCGTTAGCAGAGCCTGTTCTGTTGATGGTGAGAATGCAGCGGTCTGCTGCCTGTCACATCTCTGGAACAGTTCTGAAGCGAATGCCAAGAAGTGGTTCCTTCATTTTCGGAATCAAATCAAAGTCACAAAGACTTAAGTCCGGGGAATATGGTGGATGGTACAGTATTTCCCAGTCCCATAGAGTAGCCACAGCTTGCGCTGTGTGCGCCCGCGCATTGTCGTGCAAAATGATGGGTGGGCTGCGTAGAAAGTGCCGGCGCTTCTTTCGGAAAGCTGGTCGCAGGTGATAGTGACTTTGATTTGATTCCGTAGATGAAGGTACGAATTCGTGACATTCGCTTAAGAACTGTTTCAAAGATTAGACATTCAACAGACCGCTCCTTTCGCACCATTAACAGAACAGGCTCTGCTAACAGTATACTACGCCTTCCACATCGTTGGCAGCCGGCCGCTGTGGTCTCGCGGTTCTAGGCGCGCAGTCCGGAACCGTGGGACTGCTACGGTCGCAGGTTCGAATCCTGCCTCGGGCATGGATGTGTGTGATGTCCTTAGTTTAGTTAGGTTTAAGTAGTTCTAAGTTCTAGGGGACTAATGACCACAGCAGTTGAGTCCCATAGTGCTCAGAGCCATTTGAACCATTTGAACATCGTTGGCAACGGGTTCTACACAAAGCTGGTGACTACTCTGAAGGACAGTGACAGGTACTAACATTTGTCTCTCTTGTATCGGTTGTGAATAAACAGTTGCCACTATTTAAGTTCTAACCGTCATAATAACAATGCACTTAGTAACTGACGGAAAACCTGTTCATTACGAGTTTCACACCGTACTTATAAGCTGTGGAGCACCAGTTAGCAAAAATATTTCACAAGCTTTAAAGACTGCCCATGACAACGTAATTTTGCCAGAGACGGCGACCTGTGTTGGTAATACCTGTCTTAGGTGTGCTCTGTAAAGACAAAAGAGTGGAGAGAATGGTACGCATGTGAAATACTTAAGAGTTGTTTGGAATAATTATTTCTCTATTTCAGGAAATTTTGGTGGTGGAATTAAATAACAGGCAGGTAATATTAAGGGGATCATAGTTATCTTCGGAAGTGACCCACGGTCACAATGAAACCATGTGTAGCAATAATTTGAAATACTTCCGAGTGCTTAAGTTAAGCTGAATTACTGGTGTATGTACTATAAGTTGGAAATATTTAAGAAATGACATGTGTAGGACTTGAAATTAGAGACAAGCACTTCCACGTGGTGAGTACTGTGTGAGTCTCAATCTGTGTATGAGACAAAGGATAAAGAGAAATACACGCCCAAGGTATCTGTTGGGGACTCGCGTGTGTGACGAATATGATCTTAACATTACTTAGAGTGTTATATTTCCGTGTGATGCTAGATTCAAACTCTAATACTCTGAGAGAGAAGCAAAGTGACTCAGCTGTCTGTCCAGCAACGCCACGTGCATATATCCTCCAGAGTTCGTAGTAGGAAGTGGGGCAGTGTCGTATGAAACTGGGATGAATACTAATTGAAGTGGGAAAGCTGAAAGTGAAGTGATTCTAACGTTGTGATTATTCTTTGCGATGTATTCCATGTTGCCAGTGTGATGTATTTCACGTAATTTTAGTAAGTGTGGTTTGTATGGGAGAATAGCAAGATAGATTCAGAGGCAGTGGGTTATGCATGTTCCTTTTTGTACCGTTCGGCCTGGAGGAAATTTTCGTGATGATGGGTGTGAGAGTCGAAGTATGAGATATAGCAAAAGATCCACCGTCCTATCCAGAAACTGTACTGTAGCGTTAGATAATTACGAGAGCATAAATAGAGAATCACCAATGTAAAGCCATGCTCACAGGGTGGAATTTCTTATGTCTAATTGTTGTATAAAATGTAATGGTGTGTTTAGGTTATCTTTGAATCATAATAGAATTTATCGGAATGAAAAAAGATAGTGAAAAGAAAAAGATTGTTATTCGAATAGTGTGTAGTAATGATATCCAGAATTTATAAAGTGTGCGCCATTCATATTCAGTGCGATCAAAGCCTTTGGGTAAGAAAGAAAATGTGGTATTGCCAGAGCGTAGTGAACAACCAGAGTTGTATAAATTCCTAATAGTCAGATGTGCGTTACCCGTTTCCGTTGCGTAATATTCAAACAGGAGAATAATTTGTAGCTTAATTGTGGGTACTAGAGCTCGTAATCAGTCATTGATGTTACTCGAGAAATAAGAATAAATCCACTTGCTTACCAGACCACTCATCTTGCAGGCCTGACTGCTTGATGCCACAGTATTAGCAAGGCATGTGGGTGCCTCTCAATTTATTTAATCATCTGAAGGGATGGTTTGCAGAGAGAGATTAAGGCTTATGTGTGTCAAGTTCATATAAATCTACGGTGTCATAGTTAGCAAATAAGAAAGCTCTAGAATATAAACTACATGATCAAAAGTATCCGGACACCCCCAAAAACAAACGTTTTTCATATTACGTGCATTGTGCTACCACCTAATGATGCAAGGTACTCCATACCAGCGACCTCAGTAGTCATTAGGCATCGCGAGAGAGCAGAATGGGGCGCTCCAGCGAACTGATGAACTTCTAATGTGGTCAGGTGATTGGGTGTCACTTGTGTCATACGTCTATACGCGAGATTTCCACACTCCTGAACATCCCTAGTGATAGTGAAGTGGAAACGTGAAGGGACACGTACAGCACAAAAGCTACTGCCCGACCTCTTCTGTTGACTGACAGAGACCGCCGACAATTGAAGAGGGTCGTAATGTGTAATAGGCAACAATTTATCCAGGCCATTACACAGGAATTCAAAACTGCTTCAGGATCCACTGCAACCCCTATGAAAGTTAGTCACTTGCCTGTTCCATTCCGAACGGCTCTGGGAAGAACAATTGTCGGTAAAATGACATCTAATTTTATGATTTTCCTTCTGTGGTCGTTTCGATACATGCTGGAGGAGCTAATATGTTGCCTGACACTTCTTGGAACATACTCTCTCCAACAGCAAACCTATCCATGAATTTGATTCCCTTAAGAGTCTACACCGAGCGAGGTGGCGCAGTGGCTAGCACACTGGACTCGCATTCGGGAGGACGACGGCGCAATCCCGAGTCCGGCCATCCTGATTTAGGTTTTCCGTGATTTCCCTAAATCGCTCTAGGAAAATGCCGGGATGGTTCCTTTGAAAGGGCACGGCCGACCTCCTTCCCCGTCCTTCCCTAATCCGATGAGACCGATGACCTCGCTGTCTGATCTCCTATCCCAAACAACCCAACCCAACCCTTAAGAGTCTCTCAATGAAACTCAGTCTGGCATCTGGTTTTCTAACAGCTTTGTGTGGTCTTTTATTTATGTAGCTCCGGATGATAGCTCCTAGGTATTATATAGTGATAACTGTTTCCAGCGATTAGACCGCAATATTTTAATGGAACAGCGTTGGATTTCTTTGCCTGTTTACGCGTTGTACTTTACATTTATTTATATACGAGGTCAACTGTTACTCCCTCCACCAATCATACACTGCTGGTCATAAAAAGTGCTACACCAAGAAGAAATGCAGATGATAAACGGGTATTCATTGGACAAATGCATTATACTAGAACTGACGTGTGATTACATTTTTACGCAATTTGGGTGCATAGAACCTGAGAAATCAGTACCCACAACAAGCACCTCTAACCGTAATAACGGCTTTGATACGCCTGGACATTGAGTCCAACAGAGCTTGGATGGCGCCTACAGGTGCAGCTGCCCATGCAGCTTCAACACGATACCACAGTTCATCAAGAGTAGTGACTGGCGTATTGTGACGAGCCAGTTGCTCGGCCACCATTGAGAAGAAGTTTTCAATTGGTAAGAGATCTATAGAATGTGCTAGCCAGGGCAGCAGTCGAACATTTTCTGTATCCAGAAAGGCCCTTACAGGACCTGCAACATGTTGTCGTGCATTATCCTGATGAAATGTAGGGTTTCGCAGGGATCGAATGAAGGGTAGAGCCACACATCTGAAATGTAACGTCCACTGTTCAAAGTGCCGTAATGCAAACAAGAGATGACGAGACGTGCATATCACTCCATACCACCACGTCGAGTGGTACGCCAGTATGGCAATGACGAATACACGCTTCGAATGTACGTTCACCGCGAAGCCTCCGAACGCGGATGCGACCATCATGATGCTGTAAACAGAACCAGGACTCATCCGTAAAAATGACGTTTTGCCATTCGTGCACCTAGGGTCGTCGTTGAGTACGCCATCGCAGTCGCTCCTGTCTGTGATGCAGCGTCAAAGGTAACCGCAGCCATGGTCTCCGAGCTGATAGTCCATGCTGCTGCAAACGTGGTCGAACTGTTCGTGCCGATGGTTGTTGTCTTGCAAACGTGCCCATCTGTTGACTCAGGGATCGAGACGTGGCTGCACGATCCGTTACAGCCATGTGGATAAGATGCCTGTCATCTCGACTGCTACTGATACGAGGCCGTTCGGATCCAGCACGGTGTTACTCTCCTGAATCCACCGATTCCATATTCTGCTAACAGTCACTGGATCTCGACCAACGCGAGCAGCAATGTCGCGATACGATAAACCGCAGTCGCGATAGGCTACAATCCGACCTTTATCAAAGTCGGAAACGTGATGGTATGCATTTCCCCTCCTTACACGAGGCATCACAACAACGTTAACCAGGCAGCGCCGGTCAACTGCTGATTGTGTATGAGAAATCGGTTGGAAACTTTGCTCATGTCAGCACGTTGTAGGTGTCGCCACCGGCTCTTACCTTGTGTGAATGCTCTGAAAAGCAAATCATTTGCATATCACAGCATCTTCTTCCTATCGGTTAAATTTCGCGTCTGTGGCAATTTTAATGGCCAGTAGTGTATATCATCTGTAGGTGTTTCTAAATCTCGTTACGGTCTTCTGTCGTTGCAGACTTCCTACAAACAACAGTACAATATGCGAACAATCTCACGAAGTTTCCAAAATTATTGACTACATCATTAACGGATAATATAAATACACACATCAAGAAACGATTCGCATCAGCTCGATTCCGAGCGTTCCGGAAACTGTATAGAAAATTGAAACAGAGGCCGACATAAATATCGTTTCCTCCCTTATAATTGCTCATGAAAAGCACACGTTGCATGTTGTACCACTATACAGCAAGACCTTCATCGTTGGTTGTCCAGATTGCTGTATACATCCGTACCTCTAATACCCATAGCGCGTCCTCTTGGACTGATACATACCTGTAATCGTCGTGGCATACTATCCACAAGTTCATTAAGGCACTGTTGGTCCAGATTGTCGCACTCCTCAACGGCGATTTGGCGTAGATCCCTCAGAGTGGTTGGTGGGTCACGTCGTCCGTAAACAGCCCTTTTCAATTTATCCTAGGCATGTTCGATAGGGTTCATGTCTAGAGAACATGCTGGCCACTCTAGTCGAGCCATGTCGTTTACCTGAAGGAGGTTTTTCATAAGATGTGCACGATGGGGGGGGGGGGGGGGGGGGAGAAGGGGCCGAAATGTCGTCCATGAAGAAGAATGCCTCGCCAATGTGCTGGCGATATTGTTGAAGTATTGATCGGAGGTTGGCATTCGCGTATCGTACAACCGTTACGGCGCCTTCCATGACCAACAGCAGCGTACGTCGGCCCCACATAATCGCACCCCAAACCAGCAGGGAACTTCCATTTTACTGCACTCGCTGTACAGTGTGTCTAAGACTTTCAGCCTGACCGGGTTGCCTCCAAACACGTCTCCGACGATTGTTTGGTTGAAGGCATAAGCGACACTCGGTAAAGAGGACGTGATGTCAATCCTGAGCGTTCCATTCGGCATGTTGTTGGACCCATCTGCACCGCGCTTTATGGTGTCGTGGTTGCAAAGATGAACTTGAACATAGACGTCTGGAGTGAAGTTGCGCATCATGCAGCCTATTTCGCACACTTTGAGTCGTAACACGACGTCCTCACGAAAAGCATTATGCAACATGGGGGCGTTGCTGATAGGGTTCCTCAGAGCCGTAATCCGTATGAAGCGCTCATCCATTGCAGTAGTAGCCCTTGGGTGGCCTGAGCGAGCCATGTCATCGACAGTTCCTGTCTCTCTGTATCTCCTTCATGTCCGAACAACATCACTTTGGTTCACTCCGAGACGCCTGGAAACTTCCCTTGTTGACAGACCTTCCAGGCACCAAGTAACAATGCGGCCTCAATCTAACCACACTGTTACCGTATAGACATGGTTGAATTACAGACGAGCAGTGTACTTCCTTCCTGGTGAAATGACTGGAACTCTTCGGCTGTCGGGCCACCCCGGTCTAATTGGCGCTGCTCATACATGATTGTTTATATCCTTGGGCGGGTTTAATGACATCTCTGAACAGTCAAAGGGACTGTGTTCTCTGAGACAATATCCATAGTAAACGTCTATCTTCAGGTGTTCTGTGAACCGGGGTTGTTGCAAAACTGTTCTTGATGTGTGTACAATAGCGGCCCTATAACACTCGCTTGTGGTACTTCCAAAGTTAAATTTACATTTGTGAACTTTTTTTTATCAGCGTGTGTGCAGAGTTCTATCTGAAAGGGAGTTCAGTATCCAATTACAAATTTATCAACGGCGTTCTGAGTCTCATGGACGAACAGAGCGAGCTGGGTTTCACCGGATCTCTGTTTGTAGAATCCATGTCCATTTTTATACAGGAGATCTCCATTCCCCAGTATCGTGATCTCTGGGAGTAATCTATATAAACCAATTTTTTCCAGTCCCATAAACTGACAGGGAGTGGCGCGATTTTTTGAATCTGCATGAAGAGCTTGTACTTAGCGACTGTCATTATAGCTGTATAGAGTATGTGACTGTAACATGGAATGAGGAGGAAGGCAGAGAAATAATGTAGCGCTAAATTGCAGTCCTACATATTTACTATGAAATTTATGGCGCTTAATACCAGCCATCATAGCTAACACTTGGTTTAAGAATCATGAAAGAAGGTTGTATACGTGGAAGAACCCTGGAGATACTAAAAGGTATCAGATAGATTATATAATGGTAAGACAGAGATTTAGGAACCAGGTTTTAAGTCGTAAGACATTTCCAGGGGCAGATGTGGACTCTGACCACAATCTGTTGGTTATGACCTGTAGATTAAAACTGAAGAAACTGCAAAAATGTGGGAAATTAAGGAGATGGGACCTGGATAAACTGAAAGAACCAGTGGTTGTACAGAGTTTCAGGGAGAACATAACGGAACAATTGACAGGAATAGGGGAAAGAAATACAGTAGAAGAAGAATGGGTAGCTCTGAGGGATGAAGTAGTGAAGGCAGCAGAGGATAAAGTAGGTAAAAAGACGAGGGCTGCTAGAAATCCTTGGGTAACAGAAGAAGTATTGAATTTAATTGATGAAAGGAGAAAATATAAAAATGCAGTAAATGAAGCAGGCAAAAAGGAATACAAACGTCTCAAAAATGAGATCGACAGGAAGTGCAAAATGGCTAAACAGGGATGGCTAGAGGACAAATGTAAGGATGTAGAAGCTTATCTCACTAGGGTTAAGATAGATACTGCCTACAGGAAAATTAAAGAGACCTTTGCAGAGAAGAGAACCACGGGTATGAATATCAAGAGCTTAGATGGCAACCCAGTTCTAAGCAAAGAAGGGAAGGCAGAAAGGTGGAAGGAGTATATAGAATGTTTATACAAGGGCGATGTACTTGAGGACAATATTGTGGAAATGGAAGAGGTTGTAGATGAAGACGAAATGGGAGATACGATACTGCGTGAAGAGTTTGACAAAGCACTGAAAGACCTGAGTCGAAACAAGGCCCCCGGAGTAGACAACATTCCATTAGAACTACTGACCGCCTTGGGAGAGCCAGTCATGACAAAACTCTACCAGCTGGTGAGCAAAATGTATGAGACAGGCGAAATACCCTCAGACTTCAAGAAGTATATAATAATTCCAATCCCAAAGAAAGCAGGTGCTGACAGATGTGAAAATTACCGAACTATCAGTTTAATAAGTCACAGCTGCAAAATACTAACGCGAATTCTTTACAGACGAATGGAAAAACTGGTAGATGCGGACCTCGGGGAGGATCAGTTTGCATTCCGTCGAAATGTTGGAACACGTGAGGCAAGATTAGATTAGATTAGATTAGATTAGATTAGATTAATACTTGTTCCATAGATCATGAATACGACACTTCGTAATGATGTGGAACGTGTCAGGTTAATAAAAGATGTCTGTACAAGAAATTACATTACACAAAATATTGCATGACACTAATGATTAAGTTTTTTTTTACTTAGTTTATATCTAAAAATTCAGCCAATGAGTAGAAGGAGTTGTCATCTAGAAATTCTTTTAATTTATTTTTAAATGTTAGTTGGCTATCTGTCAGGCTTTTGATGCTGTTTGGTAGGTGCCCAAAGACTTTTGTGGCAGCATAATTTACCCCTTTCTGTGCCAAAGTCAGATTTAACCCTGCATAGTGAAGATCATCCTTTCTCCTGGTGTTATAGGTATGCACACTGCTATTACTTTTGAATTGGGTTGGATTATTATCAACAAATTTCATAAGGGAATATATATACTGTGAGGTTACTGTGAGGATCCCTAGATCCTTAAATAGATGTCTGCAGGATGACCGTGGGTGGGCTCCAGCAATTATTCTGATTACATGTTTTTGTGCAATGAATACTTTTCTACTCAACGATGAGTTACCCCAGAATATGATGCCATACGAAAGCAGTGAATGAAAGTAGGCATGGTAAGCTAATTTACTGAGATTCTTATCACCAAAATTTGCAATAACCCTAATAGCATACGTAGCTGAACTCAGACGTTTCAGCAGACCATCAATGTGTTGCTTACAGTTTAACCTCTCATTAATGGACACACCTAAAAATTTTGAAAATTCTACCTTAGCTACAGACTTCTGTTCAAATTCTATATTTATTACTGGAGTTGTGCCATTTACTGTATGGAACTGTATATACTGTGTTTTATCAAAATTTAAAGAGAGTCCGTTTGCTGAGAACCACTTAATAATTTTGTGAAAAACATCATTTACAATTACATCACTTAGTTCTTGGTTTTTGGATGTTATTACTATACTTGTATCATCAGCAAAAAGAACTAACTTTGCATCTTCATCAATGTGGAATGGTAAGTCATTAATGTATATCAAGAACAGTAAAGGACCTAAGACCGAACCCTGTGGGACCCCGTGCTTGATAGCACCCCAGTTTGAGGAATCAGCTGTTGTTTTAACATTACACGAACCACTTATTTCAACTTTCTGCATTCTTCCAGTTAAGTATGAATTAAACCATTTGTGCACTGCTCCACTCAAACCATAATGATTTAGCTTATCTAAAAGAATTCCATGATTTACACAATCAAAGGCCTTTGAGAGATCACAAAAAATACCAATGGGTGATGTCCGGTTATTCAGAGCATTTAATATTTGATCAGTGAAAGCATATATAGCATTTTCTGTTGAAAAGCCTTTCTGAAAACCAAACTGACATTTTGTTAGTACTTTATTGTTACAAATATGGGAGGCTACTCTTGAATACATTACTTTCTCAAAAATTTTTGATAGAGCTGTCAGAAGAGAGATTTGGCGGTAGTTGTTGACATCCGATGTATCCCCCTTTTTATGCATCGGTTATACAATGGCATATTTCAGTCTATCAGGGAAAACACCCTGCTCCAAAGAGCTATTACATACGTGGCTGAGAATCCTACTTATCTGTGGGGAACAAGCTTTAAGTACTTTGCTGGAAATGCCATCAATTCCGTAAGAGCTTTTACTTTTCAGTGAGTTTATTATTTTACTGATTTCAGAGGGAGAGGTTGGTGGAATTACAGTTGTTTCAAACTCTTATATTAATAGCCTTGCCTCTTCTAGTGAAGATCTAGATCCTATTTTCTCCACAACATTTAAAAAATGATTATTCAAAATATTTTCAATTTCTGATTGTTTGTTAGTGCACTTGTCATTCAGTTTTATTGCACTAAAGTCTTCCTGTGCTCTTGGTTGCCCTGTTTCCCTTTCAATAATATTCCAAATTGCTTTAATTTTATTATCAGAGTTACTGATCTCAGACATGATACACGAGCTTCTGGACTTTTTAATAACTTTTCTTAGTACCACACAATAGTTTTTATAATATTGAACAATTTCGGGGTCAGTACTCCCTCTTGCTGTTAGATACAGTTCTCTTTTACGGTTGCAAGATATTCTTATTCCTTTAGTTATCCAAGGTTTTTTATATGTTTTCTTGGAATTATGTTTAACTATATTCTTGGGAAAACAATTTTCAAATACCCTTAAAAATGAATTGTGAAATAAGTTATATTTCAAGTTTGTATCGGGTTCCTTATATACTTCATCCCAGTCTAGCTGCTGTAGGCTTTCCCTAAAGTTTGCAATATTTATATTGTTAATTGAACGCACTGCTTTGAAAGTCTGATTTATTATACTGCATGGAGCTATGTCATGTACTGTAACAAGCTGTGCACTGTGATCTGAAAGATACAATACTGACCATACGACTTATCTTAGAAGAAAGATTAAGAAAAGGCAAACCTACGTTACTAGCATTTGTAGACTTAGAGAAAGCTTTTGACAATGTTGACTGGAATACTCTTTTTCAAATTTTAAAGGTGGCACGGGTAAAATACAGGGAGCGAAAGGCTATTTACAATTTGTACAGAAACCAGATGGCAGTCATAAGAGTCGAGGGGCATGAAGGGGAAGCAGTGGTTGGGAAAGGAGTGAGACAGGGTTGTAGCCTCTCCCCGATGTTATTCAATCTGTATATTGAGCAAGCAGTAAAGGAAACAAAAGAAAAATTTGGAGTAGGTATTAAAATTCATGGAGACGAAGTAAAAACTTTGAGGTTCGCCGATGACATTGTAATTCTGTCAGAGACGGCAAAGGACTTGGAAGATCAGTTGAACGGAATGGACAGTGTCTTGAAAGGAGGATATAAGATGAACATCAACAAAAGCAAAACGGAGATAATGGAATGTAGTCGAATTAAGTCGGGTGATGCTGATGGAATTAGATTAGGAAATGAGACACTTAAAGTAGTAAGGGAGTTTTGCTATTTGGGGAGCAAAATAACTGATGATGGTCGAAGTAGAGAGGATATAAAATGTAGACTGGCAATGGCAAGGAAAGTGTTTCCGAAGAAGAGAAATTTGTTAACATCGAATATAGATTTATGTATCAGGAAGTCGTTTCTGAAAGTATTTGTTTGGAGTGTAGCCATGTATGGAAGTGAAAGAGGGACGATAACTAGTTTGGACAAGAAGAAAATAGAAGCTTTCGAAATGTGGTGCTACAGAAGAATACTGAAGATAAGGTGGATAGATCTACATCTACATCTACATGACTACTCTGCAATTCACATTTAAGTGCTTGGCAGAGGGTTCATCGAACCACAATCATACTATCTCTCTACTATTCCACTCCCGAACAGCGAGCGGGAAAAACGAACACCTAAACCTTTCTGTTCGAGCTCTGATTTCTCTTATTTTATTTTGATGATCATTCCTACCTATGTAGGTTGGGCTCAACAAAATATTTTCGCATTCGGAAGAGAAAGTTGGTGACTGAAATTTCGTAAAAAGGTCTCGCCGCGACGAAAAACGTCTATGCTGTAATGACTTCCATCCCAACTCGTGTATCATATCTGCCACACTCTCTCCCCTATAACGCGAAAATACAAAACGAGCTGCCCTTCTTTGCACCCTCTCGATGTCCTCCGTCAATCCCACCTGGTAAGGATCCCACACCGCGCAGCAATATTCTAACAGAGGACGAACGAGTGTAGTGTAAGCTGTCTCTTTAGTGGACTTGTTGCATCTTCTAAGTGTCCTGCCAATGAAACGCAACCTTTGGCTCGCCTTCCCGACAATATTATCTATGTGGTCCTTCCAACTGAAGTTGTTTGTAATTTTAACACCCAGGTACTTAGTTGAATTGACAGCCTTGAGAATTGTACTATTTATCGAGTAATCGAATTCCAACGGATTTCTTTTGGAACTCATGTGGATCATCTCACACTTTTCGTTATTTAGCGTCAACTGCCACCTGACACACCATACAGCAATCTTTTCTAAATCGCTTTGCAGCTGATACTGGTCTTCGGATGACCTTACTAGACGGTAAATTACAGCATCATCTGCGAACAACCTAAGAGAACTGCTCAGATTGTCACCCAGGTCATTTATATAGATCAGGAACAGTAGAGGTCCCAGGACGCTTCCCTGGGGAACACCTGATATCACTTCAGTTTTACTCGATGATTTGCCGTCTATTACTACGAACTGCGACCTTCCTGACAGGAAATCACGAATCCAGTCGCACAACTGAGACGATACCCCATAGCTCCGCAGCTTGATTAGAAGTCGCTTGTGAGGAACGGTGTCAAAAGCTTTCCGGAAATCTAGAAATACGGAATCAACTTGAGATCCCCTGTCGATAGCGGCCATTACTTCGTGCGAATAAAGAGCTAGCTGCGTTGCACAAGAGCGATGTTTTCTGAAGCCATGCTGATTACGTGTCAATAGATCGTTCCCTTCGAGGTGATTCATAATGTTTGAATACAGTATATGCTCCAAAACCCTACTGCAAACCGACGTCAATGATATAGGTCTGTAGTTAAATGGATTACTCCTACTACCCTTCTTGAACACTGGTGCGACCTGCGCAATTTTCCAATCTGTAGGTACAGATCTATCGGTGAGCGAGCGGTTGTATATGAGTGCTAAGTAGGGAGCTATAGTATCAGCGTAATCTGAAAGGAACCTAATCGGTATACAATCTGGACCTGAAGACTTGCCCGTATCAAGCGATTTGAGTTGCTTCGCAACCCCTAAGGTATCTACTTCTAAGAAACTCATGCTAGCAGATGTTCGTGTTTCAAATTCTGGAATATTCCATTCGTCTTCCCTGGTGAAGGAATTTCGGAAAACTGCGTTCAATAACTCCGCTTTAGCGGCGCAGTCGTCGATAACAGTACCATCGGCACTGCGCAGCGAAGGTATTGACTGCGTCTTGCCGCTTGTGTACTTTACATACGACCAGAATTTCTTCGGATTTTCTACCAAATTTCGAGACAATGTTTCGTTGTGGAACCTATTAAAGGCATCTCGCATCGAAGTACGTGCCAAATTTCGCGCGTCTGTAAATTTTAGCCCATCTTCAGGATTTCGCGTTCTTCTGAACTTCGCATGCTTTTTCCGTTGCCTCTGCAACAGCGTTCGGACCTTTTTTGTGTACCACGGGGGATCCGTTCCATCTCTTACCAATTTATGAGGTATGAATATCTCAATTGCTGTTGCTACTATATCTTTGAATTTGAGCCACATCTCGTCTACATTCGCATAGTCAGTTCGGAAGGAATGGAAATTGTCTTTTAGGAAGGCTTCTAGTGGTACTTTATCCGCTTTTTTAAATAAAATTATTTTGCGTTTGTTTCTGATGGATTTGGAAGAAATGGTATTGAGCCTAGCTACAATGACCTTGTGATCACTAATCCCTGTATCAGTCATGATGCTCTCTATCAGCTCTGGATTGTTTGTGGCCAAGAGGTCAAGTGTGTTTTCGCAACCATTTACAATTCGCGTGGGTTCGTGGACTAACTGCTCTAAATAATTTTCGGAGAATGCATTTAGGACAATCTCGGAAGACGTTTTCTGCCTACCACCGGTTTTGAACAAGTATTTTTGCCAACATACCGAGGGTAGGTTGAAGTCCCCACCAACTATAACCGTATGAGTGGGGTATTTATTTGTTACGAGACTCAAACTTTCTCTGAACTGTTCCGCAACTGTATCATCGGAGTCTGGGGGTCGGTAGAAGGAGCCAATTATTAACTTAATTCGGCTGTTAAGTATAACCTCCACCCACACCAATTCGCACAGAGTATCTACTTCGACTTCACTACAAGATAAACCACTACTGACAGACACCAACACTCCACCACCAATTCTGCCTAATCTATCTTTCCTGAACACCGTCTGAGACTTCGTAAAAATTTCTGCAGAACTTATTTCAGGCTTTAGCCAGCTTTCTGTACCTATAACGATATCAGCTTCTGTGCTTTCTATTAGCGCTTGAAGCTCAGGGACTTTTCCAGCGCAACTACAACAATTTACAACTATAATTCCGACTGTTCCTTGATCCAAGCACGTCCTGTAATTGCCAAGCACCCTTTGACATTGCAGCCCATCCCGCACTTTCCCGAGGCCTTCTAACCTAAAAAACCGCCCAGTCCACGCCACACAGCCTCCGCTACCCGTGTAGCCGCCAGCTGAGTGTAGTGAACTCCTGACCTATTCAGCGGAACCCGAAACCCCACCACCCTATGGCGCAAGTCAAGGAATCTGCAGCCAATACGGTCGCAAAACCGTCTGAGCCTCTGATTCAGACCCTCCACCCGGCTCTGCACCAAAGGTCCGCAGTCGGAGGAGGTATTGAATAGGATTGGGGAGAAGAGAAGTTTGTCGCGCAACTTGACTAGAAGAAGGGATCGGTTGGTAGGACATGTTTTGAGGCATCAAGGGATCACAAATTTAACATTGGAGGGCAGCGTGGAGGGAAAAAATCGCAGAGGGAGACCGAGAGATGAGTACACTAAACAGATTCAGAAGGATGTAGGTTGCAGTAGGTACTGGGAGATGAAGCAGCTTGCACAGGATAGAGTAGCATGGAGAGCTGCGTCAAACCAGTCTCAGGACTGAAGACAACAACAACAACAACAACAACAACAACAATACCAGCAGTAAATATTGCCTTATTATTCGCTCAAAGCTGAATAACTTCGTAGCACCCACCTTTTTCACTCTTTCACTCACTCTAGCTCTCTTTTACTATCCATAAAGTTCATTAACGTCCAAAAAAACAGTCAACATCACATTATCCTTATTATCGAGTTTCTGAGAAGTAGAAAACAATACTCCCGTAACTAACCTCAAAAATGTGTTGCTATAGTCCGATCCATTGTCCAAGTGTGTTTCAGTTATATCAGACCAACTGTGGTGCAGGATGGAGTGCAGTGTGACAAATCAGAGTGCGCTTAGTTAGAATGTAAGCTAACTGAAATGACCAAAAGAGATTTGAGTTTCTAATAATGACAAAATATTAAGTATTTGACGATAGTGAATAAGTGTGAGATCAGCTACGCCGAAAATGAAATTCAAAGGAAAATAGTATCATTTCTGTGAAATTATGGTTACGTATTACGTTCATATTTATGACTACAATATTTTTTGTATTCATATCTTCTTTTAAAAAAATGTGATCTATAACTCAAAAATTTGACTAAATACTCAAAGATAGAATACCATAAAGAAAAAAAAACTGACATCTGTAATGGAAACTACCTTGATACAGTTGTTTGTTATTATACATTACATGATGAGTGTGTGTCTCCATCCAACATTATACTATTACAAAATTAGGTACGCTGGATGTGAGCGTTACTTTCCGAATCAAGTTGCCATAATCACAAAGATATAATCGTCATTATGATTTTTACGAAACATATTTATAGAACAAAAAATCCGTTTCAGTTGCCAGTAATTCCTTAACCTAGTGCACGATAGGTTTCGAACACTAAAGCTTCATTATCAGGCGCCACCAAATAATTATTAAGTCATACATTCTTGGTGGCTCGGGTCGGTCAAAAATGTTTCAAATGGCTCTGAGCACTATGGGACTTAACATCTGAGGTCATCAGTCCCCTAGAACTTAGAACTACTTAATCCTAATTAACCTAAGGACACCACACACATCCGTGCCCGAGGCAGGATTGGAACCTGCGACCGTAGCGGTCGCGCGGTTCCAGACTGAAGCGCCTAGAACCGCTCGGTCACAAGGCCGGCGCGGTCGGTCAGTCACGGGAGTCAGGCGTGAGACCGTAGGACCAGCAATTATTCAGTCTGCCTTTACGTCACGACACGGAAGTGCTGTCCAGCCGGTCCCCAACCGGAGAAAATCTCCGACCCAGCCGGAAGTCGAACCCGGGCCCCTTCGATTATCAACCCACGGCCGTGACCGCGCACCTACCGAGGCGGACAAGAAGGCTGCGATTTATGGTCCTATGCTCCTATGGGTGTATTTAAGTTTCACGTGATCTCTGTGACTAAGTGGTCCGGCCGCTGCATATTTTATTATAGTTTTATAATTATTTGTAGGCACCTGATGATGAAAGCTTCAAAGCCAGTTGTGAAATAAATTAAAAAACTACTGGCTAATGAAGTGGTTTTTTTCTATGAATATGTTCCTCAGTTGGGGATCTTCGCCCGATCAAATACCTTTCATAATAGTCCATCGTCTGGATCTTAAACTCATAAATCGCTTTACGGTAAACTGAATTATTTAATAAAATCAGTGCTAGAATAGAGACCTCTAACTGACCACCCAATAAAGTTTTTAATTAGGGGGTGGCGGTGGGGGGGTGGGGGTTGGGAGAGGAAAGTTACATAATGAGATTTTCACTCTGCAGCGGAGTGTGCGCTGATATGAAACTTCATGGAAGGTTAAAACTGTGTGCCGGATCGAGACTCGAAGTCGGGACCTTTGCCTTTCGCGGGCAAGTGCTCTACCATCTCTTTTTTTTATTCTCATTTTGTTCTATTTTGTTCGTTGAATTTGTTCGTGGCGGACGTCCGATGACACCAGATCGGGGTGTTCGTTGATCCGATCACTCGTTTTTTTTTTTTTTTTATTAAAAAGGGTAGTTAAACCCTCAGACCCAACACGCTGAGCTACCACGCCGGCTTTGATTTTGTTTTATATTGTTCGTTGTATATGTTCGGGGCGGACTTCCCATGACACCCGTTCAGGTTGTTCGTTGAACCGTTCACTCAGCTTTTTATTACAGAGGGTAGCTAGCTAACCCTCTGACCGAACACACTGAGCTACCGTGCTAGTTTTCGTTATCTTTCGTTGCATTTGTCCAGGGCAGACATCCCATGACATCCGTGCAATTTCATCGTTGATCCATTCACTCAGTTTTCTTATTACAGTGGACAGCTAATCCTCTGACCGAACACTTTGCGCTACCGTGCTGGCACAATCTCAGCTACCCAAGCACGACTCACGCCCCGTTCTTCACAGCATTGCTTATGGCAGTATCTCGTCTCTTATCTTGCAAACTTCACAGAAGCTATCCTGCTCTAGAGCACTTGCCCGCGAAAGGCAAAGGTCCCAAGTCCGAGTCTCGGTCTGGCACACAGTTTTAATCTGCCAGGAAGTTTCAAAATTGACATAACTTAAAATTAAAAGGAAGTTTGAGATGAAGAGGTTGGCAGAGGAGATTATTTAGTGGTGAGCTGCATCAAACCCGCCAAAAAACTGATGACAGAAAAGGCTTACTTTTAGCATTCCGCTTACATTAAAAAGAAAAACGGGAAATATTTGTAATTTTTGAGTCATCTCTAGTAAATAGGCATTACCAAAAAGTTTCCGCCGTCAACTGTGTCTCTACAACTCTCGTTGTTGTGAATTCTAAAATCAAATTTTCTGGAAACGGGCTGCTGTCTCCTCATGACGCCAGCCAGTCCTACCGCCTGGTACTTCGCGCCGGAGCCGGCCCCTTCAGCGCGACAGCAGTGGAACGTGTGCGAGAGCAGCGGGCAGATGTTTGCCGAAACGTGATGTATGGCGGGCCGTACACGCACCTCCGCACCCCAGCTGTAAATCTCGCGAGATATATGTTAGTTGAAAAATTGTTAAAGCAACCTGCTTTTTGAATACCCGCGTTCCTCTTTCCCGAGCACTTTGCCGTCCCGCGATCTGAAGCGAGTGCTGCGGCATAAATCAAACGTGTTTCCGCCAACTTGGTTGGACTGCAGACGCCGCAGGCTCTCGCTAAGTGACTGAGCGATATTTTTGCTCCTGTTCTGGTGGCGCACAGCCATGGCCCTCTCCTCGCACAGTCAGCTTTGGAGATAAAGTGTACGATGAAACTCAGTCAGTAACTCAGCCCAGGCGGCGGTTACACTTGTGAAGCTTGTCTAGGAGTCGCGGAGCTATAGTCCGATTGATATTTGTTGATAGTTGACGTCTGTCACTTGCCGCTACAGTATTGTCACACCCGTTGCCGGTTACCGCTCGGATATAGCTGGCACAGTATGGCGGATGGTAAGGCGAGATGCTCTGTCGACAGCCGATTTTAAACGGTCAGTGACTTAACTGCAGCAGACGATGTGTCTTGTACCCTGAATTTCAACTAATCTCCTAACCCAACCGCAACCTAGAGAACAGTGATCAACAATTCGCGGCAGAACTAAAATCATGGTCGTTTTGTCCACAACGATTAAAGCTAACCTCTACGAGCGAAGTCAAGACAGAAAAATTTCAGTTCAGGGCTAAAGCAAATTGTAATTTCTAACTCTTATTGGTTACTTGAAACTACCATACGCTGGCTACACGAACTGCCCAGTTACCAACCGACGGGCACTCCTGGTTGGCACTTGGTTGCAGATTATAGGCGACACAAGCAGATCCCAAACGAAGAATGAATGATAGAAAGTAAAATAAGAGCAAGTAGAAAGGTCAATACGGTTTTGAAAAAGAGTAGGAAAATTATTGGACATGAAAGAATAACATTTAAATCAATTAAGTAAAAAAATAATCAAATTCTGTTGATGAGAGTTTCAATTTTTTTTAAAAAAAGAGGCTACATTGGACGAGATCGAACCTACGACCTTCTACATGTCAGATTTACAAGGAGTCCACTGCCCCACGCCGCGACAAGGTGTAAGGCTTGTACGAGTACATTTACGTCAGTTGTGCCCTAGTCGCAACGATTAATTGCAGCCTTCAAAAATTCGCCTTCACACAACGTTGTGCGAAGCTTATCTGATGTAGGCCGATCTGTTGTTTGGGTGACGCTTGTTCGATATTATTGAGTAGTGTTTGGTTATTACTGTCAATGAAACGTGTGTGTTTCGTTAGCATCGTTGTTTGTTACTTTTGGTGTGGTTATCATGTGTGATGAAATACGATTACGACATAAAAGTACCAGACGCTAGATTCGGGATACAAACACATCAATAGAGAAACGTGGAAATGCAATTGGAAGTGCTCTGACTAATTGTTAAGACAGTTTGGTAACGGCGAACGGTTCGGGCGTGATGTTGAGCGCTCTGATTGGAAGAAACCAGCTCCGATGCGGGCAGTGTCAACTATAAGGTAATTTTTATCGGACAATAGGTGAAATCTCTGCGAATACATATATATGAAACATTTTCTAATGGATGTCACATAGACATACCTTTTCCTGTTTTATTGTAGGCGTTATGAATAGAAGCATTGATACTCTCAGGTTTTTGCGATTACGTGACAGATTTCAGGCGTGATACAGGAATATAATTGCAAATGTATATTTCTTCAAGAGCACAACATTATATTTATCTCTATTACAGGAGAATCACTATGCACTACGACGAAATTTAGGCGAAGTCTGATCAAAGGCGAGTACAGCTTTGTCCTGTACTTTTTCTCAAAGATAACACCGTCATCTGCGAAACATTTTATCTTATTACTTATACTACCTGCTAATTTGTTAGTCAATGAGGCCAGACTGCTCACATTACTAATGACCTATTTTTGTGGTGTATAGAATGATATGCCTTCTTTCTTTTTCTGCAGTTGAGCTGTGTTCTTACCGTGCCGTAAGTTTCATCAAAATGGGTCTCTAACGTTCCGAATGGATAACTTATTAAATTCTCAAGCTACGACTCTATCGGAAAATTTATTGTTAGGAATCCGAAGCTAAAGAAAGGAGACTGGTGCAATGACTTTGTGTATCTACCGAATACGATCGGTGATTAGCTATTGGTTTCTGAGCAATAATGTACAGGCTCGAGCTCAAGGAATAAAGAACACAGCTCTGGAGAATCAGCCTGCCGCCTTGGCCGAGCGGTTCTAGGCACTACAGTCTGGAACCGCAAGACCGCTACGGACGCGGATTCAAATCCTGCCTCGGGCATGGATGTGTGTGATGTCCTTAGGTTAGTTAGGTTTAAGTAGTTCTAAGTTCTATGGGACTGATGACCTTAGATGTTAAGTCCCATCGTGCTCAGAGCCATTTGAGAATCAAAAGGAATTGCTTACACACTGTAACACACTCGCACGCCGAGCTGTAAATACTCTTGTTTTCAAAACAGCGGGTACCATCACCGTTATTGCGAAATGTTGTATCCATTCTATAAGTTATGAATAGAGGTACAAGGACCTGGATAATGTTAAAGGGTTCTAATCTGTTTATTATAATCATGTGATGAATGCCAATAAAAATCTTCCCGAACAAAGGGAATGCTAGGGAATACTGTGGCCATATTACGAGTAATTAGTTTAACATCAGTGTTCCTATCATTAGCACAGGGATATCCTAAGCGTAGGGAAACTCTGCTACGTAGCAACTAACTCAGTGTATCACAGTGTGCAGGCTTCGCAGCCAAGTTCCGGTTACAACAGCTGTATTTTGTATTCGCATTTGTACTGCTTCAATGTTGTTGTAATACACGGCAATATGGCAATACTACTGATGTGGGAGGCTGTTACAGTTAGTTACCTGTTCACTGCCGAGGTGTTGCTGGTATTGTCCACGGAGGAGGAACATATTTCATATAGTCGCTCCTTAGTTAGCTATGTATTTACCCGTGCATGTTCCCCTGTTAATCCGAGCCTTGCTTCCGCTTTCCCAAGTGCAGTTCCAAGTAACGTAAGACATTATTTCGCTTCCGTTATGAAGCTGGTGTACATACTTACAGACACTCGATTTGTTTGTTGTTTACAAATGGTTCAAATGGCTCTGAACACTATGGGACTTAACTGCTGTGGTCATCAGTCCCCTAGAACTTAGAACTACTTAAACCTAACTAACCTAAGCACATCACACACACCCATGCCCGAGGATTCGAATCTGCTACTGTAGCAATCGCGCGGTTCCAGATTGTAGCACCTAGAACCGCTCGGCCACTACGGCCGGCTGTTGTTTACAGGCATGTAGAAGTGTGCAGATAAGATAGTCATTAATTTTACACTCTCAATACATACATTTTGTGTCGAACACACAAAAAAATTTTTATAAACAAAGAACGCTGAAAAAGGACATTCTCACTGTTACCGTGGCCTTAGCTATGAACAACAAATGTGCATCCCCTTAGTTTCGGTTGAGTACTTGTAAGTGTAGCAACATCGTTTGTAGTTTCTGCGTCCTCTACAGGAAAACTTTGCTTTTGGCGATAAAATGGACATAACACCTACGAAGAGGGGAAAATTGGTCTTCATCAACACACATCTTTGACTGTAAGATACATTACATCTGTTGGTGGAAAGTTTAATTTTCGGATTTTTTGGTCTGGTTTGTGAATATCAGCCAACAGACAAATAATAATAGATAATGATAATAGTATGTGCTCAGAGTATAAATTTTTGCTGGTGCTTGATACAAAATTTGGTAGGGTTGCAACATAACTGAAACACAAGATAAAATAATGTCACTGTATTGACAAAATATCACACTAAATTAAATTACATTGACACATTAATTCTGTTGCTGTGTGTAAGTATGAGTGCATTTGGATGGCGGTTGTAAAAAGTCGGATAAAACAGGCGAAAGGAATCACTAGTGAGCTGCAGCTAACAGTAGTCAGGCTAGCACCTTGGATGTGCGAAAGGAGCTACAAGGAACGTGGTAAAATGGTCGAACAGCTCCTCACAAAGCACGCATTACTGCTGTCAGGGATAAGGGACGTTTGGGGTGGTGTACAGACCGACGCCACTAGACAATGGATGAGTGGAACTGACTGATTTGGAGCGATGAATCACACTATATGCTGTAGTAATCGAATGGAGGTGAATGGGTTGGCGAAAGTCTGGGAGACGCTGTCCGCCATCACGGTTGAAGAGCTCAGGAGTTGCTGTTACGGGTGGGTGGGGGTGTTTCCCGTTGTTCGGATGCGATCCCCTCACTACGCCTGCGGAAACGCTAAATGCTTAAGGATGCGAACACATTTTGCAGCACTGTTAAATGTGAAACGTCCCCATTGAACAATTATACAAGACTGTGTTTAAACTGACACACAATATTTTTAGCGCAACGCAATCTGACTTCCAAAAATCCCTACGAAAGAATGGCCCTGACTAACATTAACCTATAAGTTTTACAAATCACTTACCTCACAAAAATCTTCGTTACTCAAGCTACTGCAATACAGCGAGCGCCACTACTGCCAACTAAATAAAAGATTCAAACTACGGAAGTCACTAACTACTGAGGCACAGTTAGCAAATGAAAGGTTTTAATAGAGAACAAACAATGTATTTACCTTAATAGTCATTATATATATATATATATATATATATATATATATATATATATATATATATATATATATATATATATATAAGTTCATGACACCAATTCTTACAAATTTCAAAACTCCTCCATCTCTCTCCCCACGTCCACCACTGCTGGCGGCTCACCTCCAACTGCGCAACGCTACGCGCTGTTAGCATCCAGCTGCCGCAGCCCAACACTACAGTGGCAGACAACAATGCAAACCAGCCGCAGACTGCACACGGCACAGCCAGTGATTTTTATACAGAGCGCTACGTGGCGGCGGCGTTACCAATAAAAAACCTAAACAGCCTACTTACAAATGCATGTTCGGAGGCGGCAGTTGCATCCCGTCATAAAGAAGTATTTGTAAGGGGCAATAGTTTGCGGGCAGTGACATACCTGAAATAGGCTGGCTACCCAAAGTCTCGAAATGAACCTTAGAGCTGAGTTAGATCGTCTGCTGCCCCTGACCTTAGCGTCCAGCGCATTACATTCACTGGTTTCGGGTCTTGAGGAAGAATGGGAAGAATGGGCAGCCATTGAGAGACCTAACTGAAAATGTGCCCAGCAGAGTCGTCATAAAGCCTACGCTGGACACACCCCATATTAATATCCACTAACAGCTCTCAGGATGTTTTTCATCAGATAGTGTATTAGGCGATCAACGTTCGAGTGTTTTTCACAACACTGAGGTGACAAAAATCATGTGTATACCTCATCATGTCGTGTCGGAGCTCCTTTTTCTTGGCGTAATGCAGCAACTCGACGTGGCATGGATATCACAAGTCGTTGGAAGTCTCCTGCAGAAAGAGTTAGCCATGCTGCCTCTATAACCATCCATAATTGCGAAAGAGTTTCTGGTGCAAGATTTTGTGTACGAACTGACCTCTCGATTACGTCCCATAAGTGTTTCATGGGATTCATGTCGGATGATCTGGACGGCCACATCATTCGCACGAATTATCTAGAGCCAGTAGCGGACAATTGCTCCCAGGTTTCACGGTGCGTTGTCATCCACACAAATTCCATCATCCTTTGAAAACCTGAAGTCCATGAATGGCTGCAAATGGTCTTCAAGTAACCGAACGTAATAATTTCCAGTCGATTATCGGTCATCTGGGCCAGAGGACCCGGTCCGTTCCGCACAAACACAACCCACACAATTACAGAGCGACAAACAGCTTGCACAGCGCCTTGTTGGTAACTTCAATCCATGGCTTCGTGGGATCTGCGCGACACTCGAACGCTATCAGCAGCTCTTATCAACAAAAATCTCGACTCATATGACCAGTCCACGGTTTTCCAGTCACCTAGGGTCCAACTGATGTGGTCACTAGCCCAGGAGGCGTGCTATTAACAAAGGCACTCGCGCCGATCGTCTTCTGCCATGGCCCGTTGACGCCAAATTTCGTCGCTTTGTCCTAACGTACACGTTCGTTGTACGTCCGACAGTGATTTCCGCTGTTATTTGACGCAGGGTTGCTTATCTGTTAGGTCTTCGGCCACTGCGATGTCCAGAGATCCCACTACCTAGAGGTAAGGACGCCAACCACTAGAACACGAGCTGCGAATATCGCACGTCAGCTATGGTGAGAGGTAATGCCTGAAACTTGGTATTCTTTGGACACTCTTGACACTACGGATTCCGAAATATTAAAATCAGAAAAGATCTCCAAATTTGAATGTCCCATGCGTCTATCTCCAACTACCATTCGCGTTCGACGTTTGTTAATTCTCGTTTTGTGGCCATAAATCACGCCGGATACCCGAGTACACATGATAGGTCCGGCAGTGCAGTGCCCTTTGATACCTTTTGCACTCGATGCTACCGCCATCTGCATAGACGCTATCCCATGACTTTTGTCACCTCAGTGTACGTGATACGATCGAGCCTAAGATACCTTGGTTCAATGCACTGTATGCTCGAAGTGTAGTTTTTTTGGAAGCCCCGTGTCGAAACTCGAAGTCACAAATACCTGTTATACTGGAGCTGCTGAATTCTATAGGTAGAAGCTTCAAATTGTTGTGGTGAAAGCAGTAAGACTAACCGCTTAACCACAGCGTTCGGTGTCTAGACGTATGGTGACGCACCTTTAAGAATAAAATTTTCCTTCACTTGGGTAAGTGGAGTGATAATGGGAGTATGAATGAATTAGGAGGCTAGAATACGTTCACCGACACAATAGTAAGTACTAAACGTTACAAACTAAGGTATTTGAAACCAAACAGCAATAGCTATCGTGCGATACTCGCAGCTCCTGTTCGTTGGTGCGATCTCTGTTTATTTTCCTGGACAGGTCGGATATATTCTTTGCTCGGGAACTCGATGTCCTTATCATCTATTTTCACAAAAGTGACGTCAAATTGAAAGGCTTGCACCAAGCAGTCGAATAATTCCAGACGGGTCTCCCGGCGAAAAGTGTCATAATGCCACATCTCACTATATTGAAATTGTGCAGAGAGGAATAGATGTCATGTTCGTTCAGCTAATAAGACTCCTTCTCAGAAGGACGAAACAAAATAATATATTATATCGTTGTTAAAATATACGTCGACTGTCTAGGCTCCTAAATACACAAGAAATTTAAAAGCTCGTTGTTATTCATGCAGACAAACTATTTCAATCCACTTGGGTATGTTTATTAAGTCTGTGACTGGGGTCCGAAAGTATTAGACATGAACATCTTTATACGAGATCGTTACACATATATACCGAGCTAGCTGTTATAATGAGATATCCTGATTGCAATCATGCTAAACAATACGCGACATTTTCATTGATGGCGAAGGGTTGAACGCCCATTAATTTAATAACGTCCATTAGCATAGCACAAAAAATGAAAACAAATGGAAGTATGTTAATTTTCGATGTTCAGAACACTGTGACACACAAACAAAAATGATATCTCACTAGTTACAACATAGCCTGTGTCTTTCACCTTCACTTTGACCTATATTCTTATTAAAGCCGAGGTAATAATCCATTTTCGACACGTACACAAGCTCCTAAATGACCTGACAAACAAATTTATGTGAGCTCAAATGCTTTGATGGACCACATTGCTACTATTCATTACGCAAAGTTTGTCGGGTAGTTAAACTTTAGGGCTAGGTGTGACAGTAACGGGGAAGCTTCAGTGTAGTTTGGGAGAGCCGTACAATTATGCTCCTGCTGTTGACAGGTGAATGAGTCGGTCCACTTCAGATATAATCCAGTTTAATCGTGTCGAGCGTTCATTTCAACAAGCGCTAGGCCACCGCGTGCCGTCAGAGAACACGAGGTACTTACGCATCGATTCCACGGAGCGGCAAAATTGAGGCTCTTGAATGTGACGCTCATTGGCTGTTGGCACCTGCGACGTTCACAGTGGGCTGTTGTTTCAGAACTGTTATTACCTAAGTCTTGTGCAACAGCAACAGGCTTCCGGCAATTAAGACATACACCGCTGGCAAGTGACACAGATAATTAATCCATGTTTATAGTTGTCACAGATTCTTCTGGGGAAAAAATAGAAACTTTTAGCGTCATTGATAAACATAAAGATGGACTTTCTTTTCGTGAGGCCTTAAAACACGTAAAATGAAGTTTACTTTAACTGGCTTTTGTACATGCTTCTTGAGGTAGGCAAATGTTATAAAGTATTAATTGAAAATATGTAATATAAATGCTAAAGGCGTTTCGAATTTTATTTGCAGTAACGTCACGAATAACCTGAAGGTAGTATGTACTACATTCGAAATGTTGCATTAATATTACGATAACTTAATTCATATTTTGAAATGTTTGACCTCAATTACAAATTAGTTTGGGCTAAGGGAACTAATAAGCATAGTGGCTAAATACCAGACGTCCAAGTCGTAACTTTAAGATAACAATGGTGACTAAAAACAGTGTTAATGGTTGTTTTTACAGGGAAAATATGACATGGTTGGCCATTTGGGAAGATGATGAGAAATGACCGCTAATTGTTTGTAGAAATATGTTTGCTTCTCGATTCAAGTGCTAAGGCGTGGAAAAACTTGCAGAATCTGTCATTGATAATTTTTTATTATTAGCTACACTAAAATAAAGCTTTCGGCTCATGGAGAAAAGGTAGAACTGATTATAGTGGATGTGTATTACGTAGTTGTAGGAAGTGAAAAATAGTCTCGTGCTGTAAAACGTATTAGAAAGCAACTTTCTGTATACAGAAACCCTTTTTCTGTTAGTGACGTTTGAATCAGAAACTGCTCTACAGGGGAAAATATAGCATTAATTGTTGCCACATGTAAATCCTTTAATGTTGGTTTTGAACAAGGAATGTTATGAACCAATGGATTAGTCACAACATTTCTTCATTTTAGGCATTGTGCGTGAGTTACAGTTATCACCGCTTATTAGTTGAAAGGAAGATGCAGAAGAAGACAACTGCACAAACTCTGTTTTGTAGGTTAAATGGTAATGTTCATAACTACACTACCGGCCATTATAATTCCTACACCACGAAGATGACGTGCTACAGACGCGAAATCTAATCGAGAGGGAGAAGATGCTGAGACATGCAAATGAGTAGCTTTTCAGAGCATTCACACAAGCTTGGCGCCGGTGGTGACACCTACAACATGCTGACGTGAGGGAAGTTTCCAACCGATTTCTCAGACACATACAGCATTTGACCGGCATTGCCTGGTGAAACGTTGTTGCGATGCCTCGTGTAAGGAGTATAAATGAGTACCATCACGTTTTCGACTTTGATAAAGGTCGGATTGTAGCCTATCGCGATTGCGGCTTATCGTATCGCGACATTGCTGCTTGCGGTGATCGAGATCCTATGACCGTTAGCAGAATATGTAATCGGTGGTTTCAGGTGGGTAATACGGAACGCCGTGCTGGATCCCAACGGCCTCGTATCACTAGCAGTCGAGATGACAGGCATCTTATCCGCATGGCTGTAATGGATCGTGCAGCCACGTCTCAATCACTGAGTCAACAGATGGGGACGTTTGCAAGACAACAACCATCTGCACGAACAGTTCGACGACATTTGCAGAAGCATGGACTATCAGTTCGGAGACCATGGCTGCGGTTACCCTTGATGCTGCATCACAGACAGGAACGCCTGCGATGGTATACTCCACGACGAATCTGGGTGCACGAATGGCAAAACGTTATTTTTTCGGGTGAATCCAGGTTATGTTTACAGCATCATGATGTTCGCAAACGTGTTTGGCGACATTGCGGTGAACGCACATGGAGGCGTGTATTCGTCATCGCCATACTGGCGTATCACCTGGCGTGATGGTATGGGGTGCCATCTGTTACACGTCTCGGTCACCTCTTGTTCGCATTACGGCACTTTGAATACTGAATGTTACATTTCAGATATGTTACGACCCGTGGCTCTACCCTGCACTCGATTACTGCGAAACCCTACATTTCAGCAGGATAATGCACGACCGCATGTTGCAGGACCTGTACGGGCCTTTATGGATACAGAAAATGTTCGACTGGTGCCCTGGCCAGCACATTCTCCAGATCTCTCACCAACTGAAAACGTCTGGTCAATGGTGGCCGAGCAACTGGATCCTCACGATACGCCAGTTACTACTTTTGATTAACTGTGGTATCGTGTTGAAGCTGCATCGGCAGCTGTACCTGTATACGCCGTCCAAGCTCTGATTGACTCAATGCCCAGGCGTATCAAGGCCGTTATTACGGCGAGAGGTGGTTGTTGTGGGTACTGATTTCTCAGGATCTATGCACCCAAATTGCGTGAAAATGTAATCACATGTCAGTTCTAGTAAAATATAATTGTCCAATGAATACCCGTTTATCATCTGCATTTTTTCTTGGAGTTGCAATTTTAACGGCCAGTAGTGTAGTTTATTTATATTCGATAGGAAATGCTTTTATAAGAAATTTCACAGAGACGAAGAAAACCATTCGACATCTATCTATTTTGTTCAACGTCTCATCGGCAAAAACATAATTAGAGAAGAGATATTGCTTCTGAATTTTCGGTAGGACGGGATAGCGAATTGGCCTTGTCTCTGTCAACGGCACCGTTGAGGAACTGAAATGGACTATGAAATCATAAAAGCAGGTAATTTAAAATGACCTTGTGTGGATTTCCCTATCGCGAAAGAAGGACAATCTACAATTTGTACAAGAGCTAGGAGGCAGCAATAAGAATGGAAGAACAAGAACGAAGTGCCCGAATTACAAAGGCTGCAAGACGGGAATGTACCCTGTTGCCCCTACTCTTCAGTGTATACACTGAAGAAGCAGCGACGGGAATAAAAGAAAGATTCAAGATTGGAATTAGAATTCAAGGCGAAAGGATATCAATGATTAGATTCGCTAATGAGTTTGCTATTCTCACTGAAAGTAATAAAGGATTGTAGGATCTGTTGAATGGAATAAATTCTCCAACGGGTACGGAATATGGGTTGAGTGTCAATCGAAGAAAGGCAAAAGTAATGAGACGTAGCAGATATGAGGTGAGAAGCTCTACATCAGGATTGGTAATCATGAAGTAGATGAAGTTAATGAGTTCCGTTATCTAGCCATCATAATAACCCAGTTTGAATGGAGCAACGATGACATAAAAGTCACACTGGTAATGGCAAAAGCGTATTCCTCGCCGAGAAAGCCTGATAGTATCAAACACAGGTCTTAATGTGAGGAAGAGATTTCTGATACTGTGCTTTTGGAACACTGCATTGTACGGCAGTGAGACATGGATTGTGGGAAAACGAGGTCACAAGAAAATTAAAGCATTTGAGGTGTACTGGTACAGAATATTATTGAAAATGAGGTAGATAGATAAGGAAAGGAACGATGATCTTCTCCGGAGAATCGGCTCGGAAAGGAATATATGGAAAACAACGGCAAGGAGAAGGACCAGGATGGTAGGCCACCTGGAAAGACGTCATGAAATAACTTTCATGGTACTAGAGACAGTTGAGAGTAAAAACTGTACAGCAAAACAGAGATTGGAATAAATTCAGCATATAACTGAGGACGCAGGCTGCATGTGCTACTCTGAGATACAGAGGACGGTACAGCAAAGGAATTCGCGGCGGTCCTCATCAACCAAGTCAGAGAACTACTGACTCAGGAAAAGAAGGGACTCTGAGACCAACTGAACTCAAATATTAGTCCAGTGCTCGAGTTTCGTGAAATGAGTAGACGACTGAACTGTGTCACAGGAAAGTAAATTCGGCGAAACCAGACTACAGTAGTGCCTGGAGGTCTTAGAAGGAATTAATAAGTAAATGAATAAGACTGAATTGAGTTTTATAGTGGGAAATTAGAAACGAACACTTTTAAATAAGTTGCACTGAATAAGCGTAAAAATCAACAGCGTCCTGTTGTTGATGAAAACGAAATTTTTTATTCCAGAATCTTGACAGCTGATAGTGCAGTTAATGGCGGATTTCGATGTACATTACTATCGTCATATCCGAAGGAATTTGATTGCAGTACTTAGAATCAATGCATATTCTTTACATTGGTAATCTCGGTGTGTGCCCCTTTCCGCGGTTTCAACGTAAAATCTGACTAGCGGCCAGTGTTGATCGCAGTATATGATGACCACAACAAAAAAAACCTTAATAGCACAAAACAGTTTTCTGGATACTGGCGTGCAGCTGTGAGTCCTGCTAGATAATTTTTACGCTACCTCACAATGCAATTTACCTCCGGTGATGTAGCTACATAGTAGAGAATCGAAAGGTATAGTTAGTTCAGCAGTTGCTTACAGGTTCCGTACATCGTATTCACGGTAAATATTACTATGTGGAACGTTCCACTTAAGCAAACACAAAATACATATTTAAAAAAATTAAAAATCACTTTTAAGGCTACATGCAGAACACGTACATAATTTTTAAATGACTAATTACTTCTATTCACCAAATTATCTACTATACTGAAAAAGCTGCCAAGGAGAAAGATCTACACCAGGAATTTGAAAACCGTTCTGCTATCCGTGAGCATTTTATTTCTGTGAGTAAATTATAAAAAGTTCGAATATAATAAATTTCTTTGGGACAGTAACACTTCTGTCGACTAATCGGCACAGTTGTAAAAAGCACCAATCCTGCAAAAACGCCGCTTATCCGTTTCTATTATGATATTTCGTGAACTATGGATAAAGAGGAACATGCAGATCAGATACTTCTAGATTTTTGAAAAGCATTTGACACATTGCGCAACTACATACTCTTAATGAAGGCACAAGCTTACGGAATAGGTTCCCGCATATGTCAGTGGCTCTGAGAATTCTGTATGTTGTCCTGGGCGACGAGTGTTAATCAGAGAGAAGGGTGTAATTAGGAATGCCCCAGGGAAGCGTTAGACCTGCTGTTACTTTTTGGGTACATAAATGATTTGGTGGACAGAGTGAGCAGTAATCTGCGATTGTTTGCTGATGAGGCTGTGTTTCCCACATATTCCTTTCCTCTCCGATTCTGCGCAGAACTTCCTCATTCCTTGCCTTACCAGTCCACCTAACTTTCAACATTCGTCTGTAGCACCACACCTCAAGAGCATCAATTCTCTTCTGTTGCGGTTATCCTACAGTCCATGTTGCACTACCATACAATGCTGTGCTCTAAACGTACCTTCTCAGAGATTTCTTCCGCAGATTAAGATCTGTGTTTGATACTGATAGACTGGCCATGAATGCCGTTTTTGACAGTGCTAGTCTGCTTTTCATGTCCTCCTTGCTCCTTCCATCATTGGTTAGTTTGCTGCCTAGACAGTAGAATGCCTTGACTTCAGCTACTTCCTGACCATCTCGTTTGTGTTATTTCTCATTGCTTTGGTATATCAGTGTCATCGACGAATCGTTCATTGATATCCTTTCACCTTGAATTTTAATCCCACTCCTGAACCTTTCATTTATTTCCATCATAGCTCCTTCGATGTACAAATTGAACAGGAGGAGCGAAGGGCTACATACCTGTCTTACACCCTTTTCTGTTCGAGAACTTCGTTCTTGGTCGTTTACTCTCATTATTCCCTCTTGGCGTTTTGGTACATATTTTATATTACACGTCTCTCTCTACAGCTTACCCCTATTTTTCTAAGAATTTCGAGCATCTTACGGCATTTTACATCGTCGAACTCTTTCATCAGATCGACAAATCCTATGAACGTATGTTGTTTTTTTATTCACTGTTGCTCCTATTATCAAGCGCAACGTTAGGCTTGCCCACTGGTGCCTTTACGTTTCCTAAAGCTGTTACCATTCCCATAGTAAAATAGTCTGTCATCAGACTTCTATATTCTAGAAACCAACATGAATAGTCTTTTGGAGACACTTCCCCCAAAGATTTTAGAAATTATGATGGAATGTTATCGATCCTTTCCTCCGTATTTGATCGTAAATCTTTGAAAGTTTTCTAAATTTCGTATTGTAATACTGCATCCTCTATCTCTTCTAAATCTACTTTTGTTTCTTCTTCTATCACATCAGACAAACCTTCCCCTCTTTCCATCTATCCGCTCCCTTCTCTGCATTCAACAGTGGAATTCTCGTTGCACTCGTAATGTTGCCACCCTTGCTTTTAGTACCACCAAAAATTATTTTGAGTTTTCTATATGCTGATTCACTCCTCCCAACAATCATTTCCATTTATTCACATTATTCATGCAGTCACTTCGTCTTAGCTGCCCTGCACTTCCTGTTTATTTCATTTCTCAGCGACTTGTATTTGTGTACTCCTAAATTTCGCTGAATATTTTTGTACTTCCTTTTTTCATCGATCAACCGAAGTATTTTTTCTGTTACCCATGGTTTCTTCGCAGTTAACTTCTTTGTGCCTATGTACGGCTTCTGTGAATGTCCTTTCTATGGATGTCTATTCCTCTTCATTCCATTCCTCTTCAGCCATACTGCCTACTGAGCTATTCCTTACTCCTGAATCATGGTTCCTTTTAGATATGTTTTTATTTCCAAATTATGTGAATTTTGTGATTGCTCTTTTTAGAGATTTTCATTCTTCTTCAGCTATTGAGCTATTTCTCATTGCTGTATCTATAGTCTTAGAAAAGTTCAAGCGTATATCGTTATTCCTTGGTACTTCCGTATCCCACTTCTTTACGTATTTATTCTTCCTGACTAATCTCTTAAACTTCAGTCGGCTCCGCATCACTGCTATGTTGTGAACTGAGTATGTGTCTGCTCCTGGGTACGCCCTATAATCCAGTGTTTGATTTCTGAATCCCTGTCTCGCCATGATGTAATCTTCTCATTGTCACCCGACCTTTTCCAAGTATACTTCCATCACTTGTGATTCTTGACCAGAGTAGTCGCTATTACTTGCTGAACTTTATTACAGAACTCAATTAGTCTTTCTCCTATCTCATTCCTACTAACTATCACGTATTCCCAGTATCCCTTTCTTGTATGGCTTCCCCCGAAACTGCATTCCAGTCTTCCCATTAGTATCACATTTGCATCTCTCTTTCAATGTCCTCATGCACTTTCTCTATCTCTTCATCTCCATCTGCGACGTCGTCATGTATACCTGAACTATCGTTGATTTGCTGTCAATTCTGATAAGAACGACTCTATCATTGAACTCTTTACATTAGCACACTCTTTGGCCTATTCATAACGGATCCTACTCCTTTTAATTTTCGGCTGCTGTTGGTATTGCTCTATACTCTTCTCACCTCCGAAACGTCTTCCGGAAATACCGCTATAATCACCGTCAGGTATCACAGAGCATTTCTGGCAAGAAGCGCAGGATAATTACCACCGAAAAACTGAACAAGAAACTTGCGTTTCTGCCTTCTGTCGCACAGTATCGGGATATATTAGCCGGCTACTGAAGAGGCAGAACATCTCATAAATTTCCAGGTCCCCGGAGAAAATACTATAGCTAATAAGGCCTGTCTAAATCTTAGAACACCCGGAAGTATACAGACTTCCATGGCTACTACTGCGTCAGCCAAACAACACTTACTGTGGAGCAAAGCCGCACGGAACACGTGAGGTGCTTATACCTATGCTATCCTGAAAAATCAGCCGTGACAGAATACGCTTTAGAAAATCGACACCGAATTCTATTCGACGAAACATCTGTAAGTATGAGGACGAAGGGGTTTTGGGATTGCATAATAAAAGAAGCTGCAGATATATAAGTTTCTGAAAATGTCATCAACAAGGAGGACGGTTTGCAAGTCAGCACAAAATGGGGGCCGGCCATTGCGAGGTAATGGACGCGGGATGAAAACGGTACCGCAGCTGGCGAGAATGAGAGCACCAATAACGCTTCAGCAAGCAGCGCGGCTATATAACGGCGAGGCTACAACGACACGGCAACCATTTACCACTTGATGATGGCCGAGGAGAGTTCGGTCAAATGATCAAGCGATTTAACCTCCTGCCACGACTAAAAGCCCGAGAAGATTTTAAGAATCTGAGAGTAGCGTTGCAGGCCGATAAGAAAAGAAAATTTAAGGATTGTAGCAGAGCAGACGAATTGTCGACTTACTTCTGTTTATTGGAAGAATTTAGTGAAATGTGTTTCACCTGTAAATGAGACCACATATAGAACAGTAGTGCGACTCGTTTTGAGTATTGCTCGAGTGTTGAGATCCACTTCAGGTCGGATTAAAGGAAGTCATCGAAGCAATTGATAGATGGTTTGCTGATTTGTTACCGTTGACGCCGAAAAACACACAAGTGCGTGTAGAACTCAAGTGGGGAATCCCTGGAGGGAAGTCAACTTTCCTTTCATGAAACACTATTGTGAAAATTTAGAGAAGTGGTATTTGAAACTGCAGAACGATTCCACTGCTGCCATAATACATTTCGCTTATGCACTACGAAGATTAGAGAATTCAGGGGTCGTAAGGAGGCAGAGGGTTTAGCACTAATGGTGCTACGGAATATCTGCACTCTGCTGAACAGTAGTTCCATCTAACACCAGGAGGGGGCTGCTGCAAGCAGACAAACGCCGCTCATAGCTGACCAACCACAGGACACAACGCGCCTATTTGCTAGCAGCCATAACTTGTCAGTTCGGTAATATCTGCATACCACCGTTAGTCGTGAATTGATCTAGACATAGCACATATATTGAAATTACAGGCATCAGCGTCACAGACAGCGGCATCACTGACACTACATCACCCACACCAAATGCACTGACATGACATCACTGTCACTAATATAACATAAACTGATATCACTGATACTACCATCACTTGTGACAACCACGCACATAATACAGACAGCACGGGCGAAACAGATGCAGACGTGATAGACAACAATGACAGATATCACAGACGACACTAACAAAGATATCACGGACGCCGCCCACACAGACATGACACGTCACAGGCGACACCGACGCGGCAAATATATTGCAGACGACATAGACTTAACATTCGTATCACAGACGACTACCGACATTGACACATTGACACACATACTATCACTGACACAGTTATACACCCAGACACACAGACACAGACAGTGACGCCGATCTCGACGTTACTAGCCTAAAGTGTCGATCTTGGACGACGAAACATTCTGCCTCTGGAGATTTGCTTAGAGCTTCGTTTTGAACTCTTGTCTTTGTCAGCCATTAAAGACCTTGAATGGTCTTGTGTGATCACAAGCGTATAGTGAAATGTTAAATTGTCTAAAAAGTGTTACCCATACTTCGTCTTATTTGAGTTCAATACATACTGTATTATGTACTTTCCATAGATATATGCTGACAAAGCCATAAACTGGCTTACACGAAAACCGCAACTTCTACCTGTTTTAACACCTGAACTCCACTATTTGAGCTAACCTGTCCTTACCGGCACCAGACATGTGGTCACTTCTTGTGTACTGAGTAGATATTTTGGGCAGGAGGAAATTGCTTAATAATTTCTTGAATAATTGGAGAATTGATTCGAAAGAATAGTTGAAAGACATTTGAAGCTACTTTATGAATCTGTGCACAATCCTGGGTGAACTTTAGCTGATAGCAGTATCAGTAGACCTTTAGTATCAATGCATTGAATGTCAATAAACATAATTTGCATTACATACTGCTTCACGTTAATTCCATTGTGTTTAGTCTCGATTCTGGCAATGTCAGTGCAGGAACGCTCTTCTGGATACCGCGTAAATTCTTCTTATCTGCACCAAATCTTTCGATGCACTGACACACTGAAATAATGAACAGATAGGAGTTGACCTCTTAACCGTGCGAATAGATATCGATTTTAGAATAACTTTTTCTAACAATTGTAATAAATGGTTGAAATACATGTTTTTAATAATGCTTATACGACGGAACCAAGTATACACCCGTATGATACCACTTCTCGAAACAAAACTATGAAGATACATGAATAAATAAATTTAAGAAAGTATTTCTTATTTTGTTTAGTTCAGATATTTAAAGATGTATCAAAACATTATCCTTGCCACAAAACAGCTCGTTGACTTACTTTTGGCGGTGTCTGTAACACATTCCGTTTACATATAGCTTACATATACGAAAAGAAAAGAACGAAAAAAATAATGTGATTCAACAGCCCCTCACTGTGCACTGACGTCATACGAAGGGCTGATAATCCTGGTGAATATGGGCATAGACTCTATTTTCGGCCATTAGAGTTATCCTAAATGGTTATCAATTTAAATGGGCATGTCAGATTCTTTTAACATAAACATATACAAGTTTTATTTCCTAAACGAGTGCTTGCTGTAACGGCATAGCCCGTTGCTGTCAGTCAGCATCTGCACAGCGCTTAGCTTGGGAGGGATGTGTACGCAGCTCAACGTACATTCGCTGTCGTCTCAGTTTGCGTTCACATGTTCAGTACGAGGCCAGAGTGTCTGTGTCGGGCATTTACAGTAGCTTTCATTGCACGAATTCGTGAAGCTCGTGTTATGAAATCTTTGATGTGGTGACAACTGGTTTCCTTATCAGGGGCCCGAGGAATTTATTTCACCTCGACGCTGTGGGGGCACCAGCCTTACATCTGACATCCGACGACGAGATAAGTTCCTTGCTGCTTTTACGACGTTATTGAGTACAGAAAATTTACGTTGCACGAAGTATTGCCATTTTTAGTTTACTATATGCATACGCATGTATCGTTCTAACACACATGCACGTAACAGTTTGCAGCCAGGTTTCGTATGTTTTTGCGCTTCTTTTTTGAGCGTCGTTCATGCAGTTGCATTACATAAAGTTTCTGTAGTGTCCTTTCCACATACAGTACACATAATATAATAAAATACAATTATAAAATACACTTATTCTGTTCATTTGCTGACTTGCCGTTATTGCGCTTATATACCTTATGGTCTTTAACATATTTTCTCCCCTTCTTACGAGGGTTGTACAGAAAGTAAGTTCCGATCGGTCGTGAAATGGAAACCACAGTGAAAACCAGAAATGTTTTATTTGTAACAGTTATGTACACCTTCCACCTACCTCTCTACATAGTCGCCGCTCCAACTTCGAGTAATGTCGAACTGTTGTATCAACTTTCCAATATCCTCGTTATGGAAAGTAGCCGCCTGTCCTTTTGGCCAGTTATCTGCACTTGTCTGCAGCTCGTTGAATGTGGAAAAAATTTGCCTTCATAGCCAGCGGTTCTTGTGAGCAGAGATGAGAGTCAGGGGGAACCAATTACGGACTGTATTGTGGGTGATCAAACACTTCTCATCGGAAACGCTGCAGGAGCGTCTTCAGTGCCCCTGCAGTGTGCGGCCGACATCTGGCATGAAGAAGAAACTGCTCGACAGTTGTGTTATGTGGGCTACATGACAGGCGAAATCTCTAACCAGGCCCTCATACTTGGCGTGAGACGCTATTCTCTACGCATCTTTACGTGCTCAATGTTCACTCAAAGCTGAAAAGAGCGACGCGACACGATCGACGGTCATACTAGAGACACTGCCCAACACACCTGTGCAACGTTTTACCGGATTTTCCCAGTCGTTTCCATTTCGCGATCGATCTGAACTTACTTTCTGTTCAACCGTCATATATATAAAGTCATTAATTGTCATTTTGTTTTATCACATTTTGTTAGATGTCATTTTCGTTACATTATTCGATTACAATTATATGAACACATATTCTACTTTCGTTTGGTTATACATTGTAAGTGGGCTGTTTAGGTTTTCTTATTGGTAATGCCACGTAGCGCTCTGTATGAAAAATCACTGGCTCTGCTGTGTGCAGTCGGTGGCTAGTTTGCATTGTTGTCTGCCACTGTATTGTTGGGCAGATGGATGTGAACAGCGAGTAGCGTTGCGCAGTTGGAGGTGAGCCGCCAGCAGTGGTGGATGTGGGGAGAGAGATGGCGGAGTTTTGGAATTTGTAAGACTGGAAGTCATGAACTGCTATATATATTATGACTATTAAGGCAAATACATTGTTTGTTCTCTATTAAAATCTTTCATTCGCTAACTATGCCTATCAGTAGTTAGTGCCTTCCGTAGTTTGAATCTTTTATTTAGCTGGCAGTAGTGGCGCTCGCTGTATTGCAGCAGTTCGAGTAACCAAAATTTTTGTGAGGTAGGTGATTAGTGAAACGTATAGGTTAATGTTAGTCAGGGCCATTCTTTTGTAGGGAGTTTTGAAAGTCAGATTGCGGTGCGCTAAAAATATTGTGTGTCAGTTTAAGCACAGTTACTTATACACTCCTGGAAATGGAAAAAAGAACACATTGACACCGGTGTGTCAGACCCACCATACTTGCTCCGGACACTGCGAGAGGGCTGTACAAACAATGATCACACGCACGGCACAGCGGACACACCAGGAACCACCGTGTTGGCCGTCGAATGGCGCTAGCTGCGCAGCATTTGTGCACCGCCGCCGTCAGTGTCAGCCAGTTTGCCGTGGCATACGGACCTCCATCGCAGTCTTCAGCACTGGTAGCATGCCGCGACAGCGTGGACGTGAACCGTATGTGCAGTTGACGGACTTTGAGCGAGGGCGTATAGTGGGCATGCGGGAGGCCGGGTGGACGTACCGCCGAATTGCTCAACACGTGGGGCGTGAGGTCTCAACAGTACATCGATGTTGTCGTCAGTGGTCGGCGGAAGGTGCACGTGCCCGTCGACCTGGGACCGGACCGCAGCGACGCACAGATGCACGCCAAGACCGTAGGATCCTACGCAGTGCCGTAGGGGACCGCACCGCCACTTCCCAGCAAATTAGGGACACTGTTGCTCCTGGGGTATCGGCGAGGACCATTCGCAACCGTCTCCATGAAGCTGGGCTACGGTCCCGCACACCGTTAGGCCGTCTTCCGCTCACGCCCCAACATCGTGCAGCCCGCCTCCAGTGGTGTCGCGACAGGCGTAAATGGACGGACGAATGGAGACGTGTCGTCTTCAGCGATGAGAGTCGCTTCTGCCTTGGTGCCAATGATGGTAGTATGTGTGTTTGGCGCCGTGCAGGTGAGCTCCACAATCAGGACTGCATACGACCGAGGCACACAGGGCCAACACCCGGCATCATGGTGTGGGGAGCGATCTCCTACACTGGCCGTACACCTCTGGTGATCGTCGAGGGGACACTGACTAGTGCACGGTACATCCAAACCGTCATCGAACCCATCGTTCTACCATTCCTAGACCGGCAAGGGAACTTGCTGTTCCAACAGGACAATGCACGTCCGCATGTATCCCGTGCCACCCAACGTGCTCTAGAAGGTGTAAGTTAACTACCCTGGCCAGCAAGATCTCCGGATCTGTCCCCCATTGAGCATGTTTGGGACTGGATGAAGCGTCGTCTCACGCGGTCTGCACGTCCAGCACGAACGCTGGTCCAACTGAGGCGCCAGGTGGAAATGGCATGGCAAGCCGTTCCACAGGACTACATCCAGCATCTCTACGATCGTCTCCATGGGAGAATAGCAGCCTGCATTGCTGCGAAAGGTGGATATACACTGTACTAGTGCCGACATTGTGCATGCTCTGTTGCCTGTGTCTATGTGCCTGTGGTTCTGTCAATGTGATCATGTGATGTATCTGACCCCAGGAATGTGTCAATAAAGTTTCCCCTTCCTGGGACAATGAATTCACGGTGTTCTTATTTCAATTTCCAGGAGTGTACATTTTTCTAAGGGGACGTTTCAACATGCGTCACATAACAGTCATACAATAACAGCTTCTGTTTTCATTTATAGCACATATTGATATACATTTCATTTCAGCTTACAATCATTTCTTGTCATTTATCAGTTCAGTAGCAGCAAAGAAGTAAACAATAGTCTCTACAACAAATACTACAGGCCGCTCAGCTAACTGAACACGGCCTCGCCTCTCTAACATTCTTCAGGAAGAATCTACAAACTACAGGGTTGTGTAAATTCCATGTAAAGGAATTTATGTGCTCAGTTACGTCTCGTTAATAGACTTAACTGTGATCCCAGGAGCAAAATAGTTTGTAGCTTCTAAGCAAAAGTCAAATACTCATTCAGTGTTTAAATGTAGAGCTCAGTATTTATTTGTTACGTTCATTGTATAAAGGATGACCATGTCATGTGCTGAGGTTTACAGAGTTGTATCATCAATTCGGTATGTTACATTTAATGAGCGTAAAACAAGTAACAAATGCACATAAAAAGTTCAATGTAATTCAGGTGTTTCATGGGTAGTCGACGCTCGCAGAAGTTGGGTTTTAGCCCCTTGATTATTTGACAGTTCTCAATTTTAGTTCAGCATCGTGATATGTGACGTACTGCAACTGTTCCCTCCTTCACATACTTTCACACTATCACATTCATATGTGTCACCAACTTACAACTATATTTACTTGTAGTGCGGTCTTTTCTTGTGTTTATACGGTACATAACACTCTACAAGCATTTATCTTTCTTCACTTTAGGAAGTGTCAATGCACCGCTCCCTGGGAAAAAAAGCTTAATACTACCTTAAAACTAAAAGATCATAGATAAGTTTATAGTGGCTATATTGCTACTAATACCTTTTTTTATATATTCAACTATGTATTTGTTCACTTCAGTGAGCAGTCGTGCCGTCAAAAAACTTATTTAATGTTATGTGTGCATTCCTACTCACTTTACAAATCTGAAAGATAAAGTATATTAGAAGCGTTGGTGCGACCTATCATTCGGTTTGCTGCTTATACTGTGCTCACTTGTTTATCTGCAGAAAGACTTTCCTCGTCCACCATGTATAAATAGTGTGTGCACTTTCAATTCTTAAATTTATAGATATTGTACATATACAGATATAATGTACATAAGGAATAGCTTAAGTAAATTTCTCGTAGTTTAGCGTCCCTTTCCTGTGTATATAATCCCTTAGCTAATCTTTGCGTGTGTATATGTATTGTAAAGATAGTCGTAGTTGTAGTATAGACTCTCTCTTAATTTTCTATGTCCCAGTTTGTTCAATAGACTTTACAACTGCTAGTGTGGGATGTAGCTCATCAGGTTTGTTGGTTTCCGGTGCTCCAACACTTCAGGTGTCCCTGTCTGGCGCGCACGCACTTGCAGTTTGTTGACTAAGTTGTTCCCCAATGCGCTTACCACTTGCGTCGCGTCGAGTTGTGTATAGCATTGCACGCTACCGCGCATTCACAAATTCATTTATTTGTTTAGAACTTGGCTATGCACAAGGAGAAGTGTTGTATTTACAGTATAGTTGTCTGTAGAAAAATAAAAGTAAAATTCTTCCTTGTTACACCCACCCATCTATTCGTTTACACATTTGACAGGTAAGGAAAAAAACGCAAACAAAAATTTTTCTTAACACCTAACAACATAAGTTCCGGAATGTGACTTTTCAGCGCCCTAAATCTAATATTATACAACTTAGAGCGTATACAGCCCTCCTTCAATATGTAAACTCTCTGAAGCCTTAGTGTGGGTAAAGGCGTGTTCATGTGTAACAATCTGTATGCTCGTGGGTAGGGGATTTTAGTAATTATGTATGGTCTGGTGTATAGGACGTGCCACTTACGGTTCAGTTTTTCAACATTTATGGATTTGGAATGGGTTCTAAGTAACACCTTTTCCCTATATAAAAGTGTGTTATACGTTTCAGCTTTTTGCCATAAATTCCTTTCCCAGGTTTGAAGGTTGATTATCACTTACCACATTTTGTCATCCAGTGATAATTCCTGTATCGGTATCTTGGGCGAAGTTTACTCCAACTTGTCTAATTGTTCGAAATTGAGTTTGGTGTAAATCCAGTTGATCTACAGGACAGGTTGTTAACTATTTGTAATAAGGGAATGATTGATTCAATCCATTTGGCGTGTTTATGATGTGTCTAGGTCTTGACAAACCTGTGGAATTCCTTAAATACCCTTTCTATGGTTAATGATTTAGGATGGAATTTGGATACTAAAATGTATTTGATTTGGTTGGAATCTACAAACTTTTTCCATTTATATCCAAGAAAATATGAGGCATTATCTGTTCACATGACTTCTGGTTGTCCTGCACTTGCAATATGATCCTCTTTGATTCGTCTTATAATTGAACTGGCTGTAGTGTTCGGTAAAGCATACAGGTGAAAGTATCATACAGACCTACTATATACTTTACTCCCTCCCTTACCTCTGGGATAGGGTCCAGCCACAGCCATACCTTTTCTAGAGGTTTTTTTTGCCGCAATGAGATGTAGTTCCATCTGTTTTGAGATGTTAGAATGCTTTGTTTTCTGGCAGACAATAAGATTTCTTACCACCTGTAGCACTCTTCGTCTGAGATTGGGTAAGTAACAGTATTTACCGTTTTTGCCAGTGGCATATTGGTCCCAAGTATTGTGTGCATAAGATAAATCAACCACATATTCCTCTGGCAAACACAGGCGACATTGTTCTTGTTCAGGATTGTTCCTATGGAACAGAACATTTTTGTGAATAATAAAAAAATATAGTACAGTCTGAGTGTTTTCTCATCCTTAACTCTTACTTCATCTTCCAGCTCTAAAAGATCTTTAAATTCCTGTATTCCTTGTGGTAATCAAGAAAGAGCATCAGCTATGATGTTCTGGTTTCCTTTTATGTAGGAATTTACAAGTTAGCAAAAACTACAGGGGCTAATGGTCACACTATACTTTTGTGTGTTTATTCCAAAGGAAATATTCATGCTTTTCAAACGATGAAATTACAGCCAATCCCTCCAACTCTGTAACTGAATACGAACATTTAGCTTTGGACAAAGAGAGCCTGGTGAAGCTAATTACCTTAAGGAAGAGGCTTCCGTCTTCTTCTACCATTTGAAAGAGGCATGCACCCAGACCTTGTGAAAACACGTCAATGCATGAACAAAATTCCTTCTTCATGTCTGATGGAAAAAAGATATTAGCATTTAACAAGGCTTGATTAATGTTCTCGAAATCGGTTTGCCATTGTTTGTCTCAAAACCAAGTTTTTTTTCCAGAGACGTTTGAGTAAAGCATCACTGTCCATTAGTTGTTTAGGGATGAATTTCCAGAAAAATAATACAAACTACTTTCACATATTGGCAATGTTGGTGTGTCATTGATCTTTTTGCTATCAAATGTTTTATTGTTGCTTAGTATTGTGATCCTGTGCTTCTCTTGTCAGCCTCATTGTTACTGTAGTTTGTTTGTTGCTGCAAGGCCCATATTGTTACGAGTGTGACACGTTTAGTGCTGCACAAGCTGCTGTTCGAGAGACACGCCTTTTGCTATGGCTTCGACAAGCGTAGGAAGAGAGTCAGTGCGTAGGAATGCAGCTAATTTTAAAAGTGTTGTTGCTCAGTGGCTTGAAGAAGATGATTCTTGCGAGGAAGGAAATATTTTGAAGATGCAAGTAGTGAAGAATCAGCCAATGAATCTGCAGATGTGAATATAGAGGCAGATGACAGTCCTTCCGATAATATTACTTCATCAGAGTCTGAAAATGAAGAACCACCACAAAAAGGTATAGAAGACCACATATACATTAGTCGGAATGGAACAATTAGGAAATTAGATCCTCCTTCAACTTTTCGTACGCCTGTCTATAATATCGTAAAGAGGGCACCTGGTTCAGCCCGTGGTTTGAAAACCTGTAAACCTAAGGATGCCTGGGATTATTTCATCGCCAAGGAAATACTAGAGGAAATTATCAACTGCACAAATATTGAAGGCAGAAGAGTGGCTGCTTTACGTGGTAAAACGTAGAAAAACGTTTCGCTTGCTGAAATGGTTTTTTTTGTGGTCTTTTACTGCTTTCTGTTGTTGAGGAGAGTTGGAATGTCCCTATTAAAGAATTATTCTTGGATGAAAAGGCAAATCTTACATATAAGGCCACCATGTCAGTAAATAGATTCGAGGTTATAAGGAGAATGATTAGCTGACAGGCGTCCCTGTGAAGCGCGATCTGCACACGACAAACTTGAAACTGTTCGCTATGTATGGGAACTATTTCTTGACAAGTGTAGAAATAGAATGATTCCCAATGATTCGCTCACAATTGACGAACAGCTAGTCCCATTCCGTGGAAGATGCAGCTTCACCCAGTATATGCCCTCTAAACCAGCCAAGTATGGCATAGAAATATTTTGGTTATGTGATGCTACATCTGCATATGCTTTAGACGGAATTGTTTACACGGGAAGGAAGCCCCATGAACCTATTCAGAAAAATCTTGGACTCAATGTGGTGAAAGATCTTGCTAAAAGCTTTGGAGGATCATCAAAAATATTACTGTTGACAACTTCTTTACTAGTCTGCAGCTGGCAGAACAGATGCTTCAGGAGCAAATTACAGTGGTGGTAACAATCAAACAAAATAAACCAGAAATACCTAATGAGATGAAACCATCTGCCTCAAGAGCGATTCATTCCTCTTCGTTTGCATTTAGAGGTGACATTACAATGGTGAGTTATGTTCCGAAAAATAAATAGTCTGTAGTTCTTATTAGCACAATGCATCATGACAGAAAGATTGATGACACTCATGCTAAAAAGAAACCAGATATAATAAAGTTCTATAACTCTACAAAGGGTGGAGTAGATCAAATGGACCAGAAAATTCGTTAGTACACTTGCAAGAGACAAACAAGAAGATGGCCATTGGCATTATGGATGAGTATGATGGACGTCGCAGCAATGAACAGTGAAATTTGATTTTCCGCACAACATCTGACATACCATAGTGGAAGAAGTTATAAAAAGCGTTTATTCCTAAGAGATTTAGCGGAGCAAATGGTAAGACCATTAATGGAACTTCGTATTCAGGTCCCTAATCTTCCAAAGAAAATCGTTGATGCCATGCAAAGATGTGGTGTTCAAAAAGATGTCATACTGCCGAACCAACTACCTGTTTCAGGAACAAGAAGATGCAATTATTGTCCATATAATAAACACAGGAAAAGTGCTATGACATGCAGTAAGTGTAAAACCAACATTTGTAAGGAACATGGTGGAGTTCTTTGTGTTTCTTGTTTGTCACATGTTGAAAACTAAGAAAAATGCAATTTTATGTGAACAATGAATAATAACGTTTTGTCAAAATATTGCCTATATATGTAATATTGTGAAGAATGAGCATGTTTTAATTGAAGAAATCGGTTGTAATAAATGTTATAAAATGTGAACTGCAACTTATAAGTGAATTAATAAAATTATTTGTATATGTTGTATGTAGATGGATGTAACTAATAAAAATTCACTCTTAGAGTGAAATTAATGAAGTGTTAATCAGGCGCACAAGATCCTGTTACTGTATATTAGGAATTTTTGAATATGACAATAAATTAGACAGAAATAAAATTAACTCCAAAGAATGATTACATGAAAAGAGGAAAATTTTAAATTAGGGCAGGGCCTTGGAGGCTGTGCATATGCATTCATGTGTATTTTCGGCACCATGCATCCTAGATAAATACACCTGCACTTATGTTCAATCCAAATGGTAATACTTGAAACTGGAAACTCCTGTCCTCACATACGAAGTCAGTATACTTCCAACTTTCTTCATGTAGATTAATTTATCAATACGAGAACCAGAGATCGATTATATTAAGAAATTTAGCGTCATGGAGTTTCATAAGGTTTTCCTCTATATTGTCTGGCCATGTTCGAACTGGTGCAATAACCTTATTAACGTTATGTGCATATAGGACCAAGCACACCTCGCCACCTGGCTTACTCATGGCCAAAATAGGACTACGATAAGGAGAAAGTGATGGCTGTATTATGCCCCATTCAAGCATCCTGTTATACTCTTTTCTTACTACTTCCCTCTTTGTCCATGGTATAGGTCCTGAAGAAGAACAAAAAGTTTCATGAGGATATACTCCTATTTTGTACACAAAAGCATTAATGATACTTGATCTTTTTTCAGAAATGTGTATGTAAGCAAGTATCAGTTGCCTAAGTTCCCTTTGCTGTTCTTGACACAAGCACTTTGTTTCACTTACCTTTGTTTTTCTTGTCTCGATGTTTATCTCTTCTGCTACCAACTGTTCGTTATTGTATCCGTTGACGTAAATGACTTTGGAGTTTACCAACTGAACGTCGAAGTCGTGGGTAACTTCAGTTTTCTCTTACCTATATCAATTTGCAGTTGGTATATCCTAAATGTATCCATACCGATTAAACAATCAACTATTAATTTTTCTACTATCCAAATTGTGCAGGAATTAAGGCTTGTATTTTAACTCCTTTCGATTTCTGACCAGTCGCAGTTTGTACCTTGAAATTCTGCAGTGGTAGTGTGGGTATACACCCACAATTCTTCAGTTCTTCAAAGGATCCTTGTGACATCAAATTAGTCACAGCACCTGTGTCAAGCACAATGGGTGCATCAAGGTCAAATACTTTGGGTTTAATAGCGCTTGTACCTTACCCTCTGTCAAGTTTTCCCGTGTAACCTCATTACTTTGATTCAGATCATGTTTCATTCATATCAATATCTTTATCGTATCTGATGAATCAGTGTCGATCAAGCTCGTGTCCCCACTCTCATCCCAGATCACAGAAAGGGGGCCTACCATGACCGGTTCAAGTTTTCTGTCGTTACGGTGGAATCAGTCTCTTGGTTAGGCGTAACTTCTACTATATAGACTGTTGGTGCTTGATTGCGCCAGCTATACCCTGTTAGGCTCTCGACTCCAATTCTCTTTGTCTTGCGTGTTGTTCGGCATATGTGCATTACTTTTCTGGCCGAATTCCACCGTCTGTGTGTTATTCGACTGTGTGATATTGTTTTGTGTTTGCCAAGGGATGGGCTGGTTATTGCCGATGGTTTGTCTGTAAATATTGCACAGGCTCATCAAACTCTATTTGCCTTTTGCAGTTGTTTTTGTTAAATTTTGTCCCACTTCTTTAATATCCTCGCTTGAATTTACAGCCTTTGCAATTGCCGTTGTGATTACCGTTACATTACCATAGGTCTGTGTGAGGTAAGGTTGACATCGGTGTTGTACTACGAATCCATTGTTCACATGTTGCTCTGTAAATCTCTGGGCCACTATCTGGGTAATAATGGGCTTAGGTTGTACTTATCTCTCTTTGCATGTCCAGTACAGATGCAAAGTGTTTGGTATCGTGTTCTGGAATGGTAATGAGTTTTTCCCTAATGTGGGCAGGAAGACAGCTCTTTAAAGTTTTCAGCATGTCTACTTGAGACACTGGGTTCGTTAAACTGGTATTATTCAAATATTTCTCAAAATAGCCCCTCAAGCTTCTATGTTTGCTATTAAATGGAGCTGGGTTGAATACGTCTAGTCTGAGCCTCTCTTGTACAGACTCAGACCAATATTTGTCCAGAAAGGCTCCCTCACACTGTTCATAGTAGTGGCAACATTGCGCCATGTCCGTAGCCCATAGTAGAACGTCACTCTGTGTGTATCCAACAACAAATATAATTTTATGGGTTTCGGTCCAGGTACGACTATAACACTAACGTGCCGTGAAATGTGGTAATGTTACCATCTGAGAGGATTTTGAAGATCGACTGCAAGTGTGTCTAATGAACAAGGGTATAGGACTATATTTTTGAATTTGGTGAAATAACAGAAAAACAAAACGGGTTTAAATCTTGGGAGTTAACGAAAGTGGTAAAATTGTAAACGAATAATTCGGCACATTAATTTAGAAATAGAAATATGTATTTGAGAAAACTGAATATTGGTTATTGAAGTCACTGTTGTTGAGATATACCTTTGAATAGCAAACACGATACAAACTGTGACACTGCACTCTGTACTGTGTCTAGCAGTAATTACCAGTAACACACAGACACCAGTAAATTACAGGAAGCAAACTTGCACTAAAATCATACTAATGACAGCCACACTCAACAGCATTACTTAATGTAATAGTGAAATGTCACTGCATGAAGTGTAGAACTAAACTTGAACATGAGAGTCTTCTATCTTGACTAACACGAAATACATAAATAAAGATGAATATCATAAACACACTGTTTAAACTCCTCTACATATAACAGTTTTCTTAGTAACAATAATAGTACAATTTTTTCCTAATACGTGGAGAAAATGTTGGGGACACAAACCAGTATAGTTTCACTAGTCAAACCTCTTTCATTGTTACAATAGTGAGGACTAACACTAAAAGCTAATCATTCACTTCACTTGGAGTAGTTCATAAATTACTTTGTAAGATAATAAATTACAACATTGGGTTTAATTAACTTCCAAAAAGGAATATTTACTGATGGGTGCCAAAAATACATGAAAATTGTTCGTAAGTTTTTTTCTAAAAACATTATCGTAAATCTGTTCAGTATAGATGTATATGTACTTGAACTTTAATTACCTGTGAAGTAGGTATTCTTTGCAATAATATTTACAGAATCGTTCACTGTAATCCTACAAAAATATATTTTATAATGACCTAAGGATGTTTTTGTTGTTGTTGTGGTCTTCAGTCCTGAGACTGGTTTGATGCAGCTCTCCATGCTACTCTGTATTGTGCAAGCTTCTTCATCTCCCAGTACCTACTGCAACCTACATCCTTCTGAATCTGCTTCGTATATTCATCTCTTGGTCTCGCTCTTCGATTTTTACCCTCCACGCTGCCCTCCGATACTATACTGGTGATCCCTTAATGCCTCAGAACATGTCCTACCAACCGATTCCTTCTTCTAGTCAAGTTGGGCCACAAACTCCTCCCCATTTCTGTTAAATACCTCTTTGTTAGTTACGTAACCTACCCATCTAATCTTCAGCATTCTTCTGTAGCACCACATTTCGAAAGTTTCTATTCTTTTGTTGTCCAAACTATTTATCGTCCATGTTTCAATTCCATACATGGCTAGAACTAAGGATACTTTAGCAAAATCCTATCCAACTTCACTTTTGTGGGTTTAGCTCTAACTTTTACTGCTCCTATTACTTTAGACAAAAAATCACTTTTAAACACATTAATGCAAGAACTGTTCATTTAAATCAGGATACTCGGTTTCAGTAGCACTTAGGTAAGGACTCTGTGTATGTTCGTGATCAGGATTGAAAATATAGTTCCAGGCACGAATTTATGTTTTTTTTTATCTGATTATTATTGAGACAACACACACATTAACTGGGCCATGCCCCTATACATTACTTAACTGAATGTATGAAGTTTGTGAGACAATGGCGAAGATTGGTGTCAGGCGCAATGCCAGAAAACCTACCCACGGCTCTTGATGTGCGAATGCTCTATAAAATCTCTTCTTGGAATCGGATTTTGAACATATTAGAATTATTCCATCATGTCGAGAATACCAAATAATAGCCAGATCCACATCCGAGGCAAATCCCTTGTAATGCAGCCTCCAATTATCTCTCTCAGCACCGTCGAAGTGTACCATGCTAAGGCTACCCACACAAAGGAGTCTCTCAGTTCAAGCACGAATCCCACCTTTTATATAGCGTCGTGCCACTTTCATGTCGGAGGGACTTCCCTACAGCATTTACATATTACAAATACAAGTGCCCTAAGTATGAACCCGCTTTTAACAAATATTTTCTTTTTATAAACATATTCATATTATAATAATTCACCATTTTAACATATTCTTTTGCTTATTTCTTATATACATTACCAAACTCTAATTTTCTTGCCATAGATCAACGATTTTAAACAACACAGAATAGATACTTCATAAATTGCAGACACACAGTTAAATAATGTAAACCTACTTCTAATCGATATAGTGTTACACGAAGTAAGACATTTCGAAATGCTCTGATAAAGACTCCAAGGATTGTTCTTTTCCCTTCACAGGTAAATACCGGAAATTGACGATGCCTAAGTAATCCTTCATCTGCTAGTAATGTTGACAAACATGCCGCGCTGTCAGTGACAGGTGTGTTTGTGTTCGCTTGTGTCGTAACGCGTGGTAATTCCGCTTACTTGACAGGTACAGCTGCCGGCAAGTGTTTCTGCATTCTGAACCTTCGCTGTTTTATTCGACTGGCTAGCTACGTATTGTGGGTAACGAGTGAACAGTATCTAACTTCTCTAAAAGCATCGGTTTGCTTTGCGTCAAATGCCATTTTGGAATGCCAATAGTTTTAGCAATACTGTCTCGTAACCTTTCCTTTGCTTTCTTTAAACCTGGATCTAATTTAGGTAGAAATTGACTTACTTACTCTTTTAGAGCTTCTTCTACTGTATCTACACAAATTTTCCTCTCTGACACTACCTTTCCAGCAAGGGTGCTGAATCCAGCATCCTGGCTTCAGCCTTTTCAGCTATTTCCTTTACATTTGGTCTTATCTTATCTCTCTGTTTTTCTGGCAAATTTTGACTCTAAACTTAAGTGGTCCACTCTTAGACTTAACTTTGGTACGTCTGCAGCTAAGTTTTTGCACATGTCTTGAAACTCGCCGACTACATTCTTCACATTTTTTACCGACGCATCCACTTGGCATTGCGTCTCCTGAATTTGGGAACATGCTTCACTGAGGTTTTGTAACTCACCTGCTAGTTGTCCCTGTTTAGCTACTACAGATGATACTCTTCCGTTAACATATTGATATTGTGGGATATGTCGGCAATTATTCCTTGTTATAGACATCATCATCATCATCATTATCATTTAAGACTGATTATGCCTTTCAGCGTTCAGTCTGGAGCATAGCCCCCTTATAAAATTTCTCCACGATCCCCTATTCAGTGCTAACATTGGAGCCTCTCCTGATGTTAAACCTATTACTTCAAAATCATTCTTAACCGAATCCAGGTACCTTCTCCTTGGTCTGCCCCGACTCCTCCTACCCTCTACTGCTGAACCCATGAGTCTCTTGGGTTACTTTGCTTCTCCCATGCGTGTAACATGACCCCACCATCTAAGCCTGTTCGCCCTGACTGCTACATCTATAGAGTTCATTCCCAGTTTTTCTTTGATTTCCGCATTGTGGACACCCTCCTGCCATTGATCCCATCTACTAGTACCCGCAATCATCCTAGCTACTTTCATATCCGTAACCTGAACCTTGTTTATAAGGTAACCTGAATCCACCCAGCTTTCGCTCCCATATAACACAGTTGGTCGAAAGACTGAACGGTGCACAGGTAACTTAGTCTTGGTACTGACTTCCTTCTTGCAGAATAGAGTAGATCGTATCTGAGCGCTCACTGCATTAGCATTGCTACACCTCGCTTCCAGTTCTTTCACTATGTTGCCATCCTGTGAGAATATCCATCCTAAGTACTTGAAACCGTCCACCTGTTGTAACTTTGTTCCTCCTATTTGGCACTCAATCCGTTTATTTTTCTTTCCCACTGACATTACTTTTGTTTTGGAGATGCTAATCTTCATACCATAGTCCTTACATTTCTGATCTAGCTCTGAAATATTGCTTTGCAAACTTTCAATCGAATCTGCCATCACAACTAAGCCATCCGCATATGCAAGACTGCTTATTGTGTGTTCACATATCTTAATCTCACCCAGACAGTCTATTGTTTTCAACATATGATCCATAAATAATATGAACAACAGTGGAGACAGGTTTCAACCGTTTACTCCTGAAACTACCCTGAACCATGAAATCAATTTACGTGAACTCTAACTGCTGCCTGGCTATCCATGTAAAGACCTTTAATTGCTTGCAAAAGTTTGCCTCCTATTCCATAATCTCGTAAAACAGACAATAACTTCGTCCTAGGAACCCGATCATATGTCTTTTCTAGATCTATAAACCATAGATACAATTCCCTGTTCCACTCATACCACTTCTCCATTATTAGCCGTAAGCTAAAGATCTGGTCCTGACAACCTCTAAGAGGCCTAAACCCACACTGATTTTCATCCAATTGATCCTCAACTAATACTCGCACTTTTCGTTCTACAATACCTGAGAAGATTTTACCCACAACGCTGATTAAAGAGATACCTCTGTAATTGTTACAATCTTTCCTGTTTCCATGTTTAAAGATTGGTGTGATTACTGCTTTTGTCCAGTCTGATGGAACCTGTCCCGACTCCCAGGCCATTTCAATTATCCTGTGTAGCCATTTAAGACCTGACATTCCACTGTATTTAATGAGTTCCGACTTAATTTCATCCAACCCAGCTGCTTTATTGCACTGCAATCTATTGACTATTTTCTCCACTTCCTCAAATGTGATCCTATTTCCATCCTCATTCCTATCCCATTCTACCTCGAAATCTGAAACATTGCTGATCGTATTTTCACCTACATTGAGCAACTCTTCAAACTATTCTCTGCATCTGCCCAAGGCATCCACAGGATTCACCAGCAGTTTTCCTGACCTGTCCAAAATACCTGTCATTTCCTTCTTACCTCCCTTTCGAAGACTGCTAATTACTCTCCAGAATGGTTTTCCAGCAGCTTGACCATTAGTCTCCAACCTGTTTTCAAAGTCTTCCCAAGATTTCTTTTTGGATGCTGCAATTATCTGTTTGGCTTTGTTTCTTTCTTCAACGTAACTTTCTCTGTCTACCTGAGTTCTAGTATGTAGCCATTTTTGATACACCTTCTTTTTCCTTTTACGGGCTGCCTTGACTGTGTCATTCCACCAATCTGTTTGCTTCATTCAACTTTTACACACTACTGTTCCAAGACAGTCTTTAGCCACTTCTAGTACTGTGTCCCTGTACCTTGTCCATTCCTTTTCCAATGACTGTAATTGACTACATTCAACTAACTGGTACCTTTCTGAGATCACTGTTATGTACTTGTGCCTGATGTCCTTATCCTGAAGCTTCTCCACTCTTATCCTCCCACATATGGACCTGACCTCCTGCAGTTTAGGCTTCACAATCCCAATTTCACTGCAGATTAAATAATGATCGGTGTCATCAAAGAATCCCCTGAATACACGTGTGCCCCTCACAGCCTTCCTGAGTTCCTGATCTGTTATTATATAGTCAATGACAGAGCTGGTTCCCCTGCCTTCCCAAGTATACCGGTGAATGTTCTTATGTTTAAAAAAGGAGTTTGTGATTACTAAGCCCATACTGGCACAGAAATGTAAGAGTTGTTTCCCGTTCCTGTTGGCATCCATATCCTCTCCAAATTTACCCATAACCTTTTCATACCCTTCTGTTCGATTTCCAATTCTGGCATTAAAATCACCCATGAGCAGATCACTGTCCTTGTCCTTTACTCTAATAACTACATCACTGAGTGCCTCATAAAAACTATCCATCTTATCTTGATCTGTCCCTTCACAATGCGAATATACTGACACAATTCTAATTTTCTTGCTAGACACTGTCAAATCTGTCCACATCAGTCGTTCGTTTACATACCTTATTGCAACTACGCTGGGTTCCATTTCTTTCCTGATGTAAAGCCCTACACCCCATTGTGCTATTCCTGCTTTGACTCCTGACAGGTAGACCTTGTATTCTCCCACTTCCTCTTCTTTCTCACCCGTTACCCGAATGTCACTAACAGCTAAAACGTCCAGCCCCATCTTACTTGCAGCCTCTGCCAGCTCTACCTTCTTCCCAGAGTAGCCCCCATTGATATTAATAGCTCCCCATCTCATTACCAATTGTTTGCCATGTCGTATCTTAGGAGTCCCTGCTTTGTCAGCTAGAGGTGGGACTGAGTCACCTCCAAAGGTCCGAGGCATTTTGCTCTGATTGTTGCCAGCATCATATTTAAAGTACCGGGGAAGCAGGTTGCTAGCCTTACTTGCCCCGAGTCCCATTAGGTTTTACTCCTAACGGTTGAGGGACTAACCGGTGGGTTTGGTAGTCTTTGCCGTATGAGCACAAAGGTGAGCACGACTCAGAATATGTCCGAGGTGCCCAGCCTTATTCCAAAGTAACTGGTATCCCGACTGTCGGGACCACTTACTTGGCCACTCATACGTTGCCCGTGGTTCATGAACTAGGACATGACTATAGGAACCCACACCGTGAACCACAATAGTTCGACAAATAATTCAGACCGCATAGTTTTGCTCACCTCATTGAACTGTTGACTAATATTACCCTGATTTTGCTATGTAAAATGTTGCCCTGTACCCTTCAGTTCATGTGTTACACTTTCCTGAAATTGCTGTTGTTTTGTAAACTGTTTTGTTATTTGTTGCATCAGTTGTACCGAGCTGTGTGTCTCACTAGTATTTGCATTGCCTTTACGAACTGTTTGCTGTTCTAGCGTTCGCGATGTCGTGAGCAAGTAATCAAAGGAATTTTTGCTGTCGTGGCCTTCAGTTTCACTATTTGAAAAAATGTTTCCTGGTGATAGCTGAGAAATTGTTCCACCCAGCGTCATAAAAGTGACTTGATGATTAGTTTTTTAATAGTGGGACGCCAACCTCCTTTAGTACGTTGCCATCGGCCAGTTTACGATTTGGCGCGTTACCTACAACTGTTTCCAAGCTCAGATTTCCGACATCTTGGCGTACTGCATTTTGTAATGAGTGTTCAACAATGGCCATTTCCTTTGAATCCATTGTGAATAGTTATTAACAAAATTATGAATAAATTTTTTTCAAAAATGAAATTTTCCCTATACCGGTACTTTTCATTTAAAATAGGTTTAGCTGCATGTTCGCTAATGAATTTGATTATTATCTGACAGAGTCTTATAGAATTTGAATGACTTACCTTGTCCTTTAATGATGACTTTGTACAAATTTTTGTCTTCTCTGTAGAAATGAAATTTCAGTAAAGGACATTAACTGGAAGGAGAAGAGATTATCTACTGCCAGAGAGACGGCGCAAAGCGCGGCCATATAAGGATATAGCGTAGCAGCTTCCTAGCTTTACCACCGAAATCAGCATTCCTGCCTTGTCTCGTTTGTACGAAAAATTTAATTTTCAGTTGCTCCTTCAGTGTTATTATCATTTACAATCCCGTGGACATGCAACAAATATGATGAAAGTTTCATTACTTTCTTGTAACAATAATATGAATCGTACATCTAAAAATATTTTATCTGAACAATTAAATGGTCAGATCATATTTCACTCGGCGTCATTGTTTAAACGGTTGCCATTGAATATGTATAATGAGCAGGTGGAAGTTGATTAATAATTGCTTGAATCATTGGAAATCTGTTTGGAAAGTATAGTTGAAAGAAATTTTAAGGTAGTTTATGAATGTGGGCACAATCCAGGGTGAACCTGAACTAATACCAATATCAACAGAGCTTTAATATAAATACCGTCGACGTCATAAACCTTATTTGCATTACATACTGCTTTATATTTCATCCATTGCGTTTTGTCTTGATTGTGACAATGTCTTCGCAGGAACGCTCCTCCGGATACTGGGTGAACTTTAACTAATAACAATATCAACAAACGTTTAATATAAATACCTTCAACGTCATAAACCTTATTTCCATTACTTACTGCTTGATATTACTTCCACTTCGTTTAGTCTTGATTGTGACAATGTCCATGCAGGACGCTCCTCTGGAGACCACGTAAATTCTTCTTGTCTGCACCGAACATCTTGATGCAGGACCTCGGCGGCGAGCGAAATGAGGAACAGACAGGAGTTGATCTCTTAACCTGGCGGTCAGATATTGCTTTTCCAGCAGCTTTTTATAACACTTTTAATAAACGATTGAAATACACATTTTTAATGATACTGGCACGAAGGATCCCAGGATATGCTCGTTCGTTACCACTTCTCGAAACAAAACTTTGAAGATACTTGAATTAATAAATTGAAGAGCGTATTTCTTACTTTGTTTCACACAGATATTTAAAGATGTATCAAAACATTATCCTTGCCACAAAACAACTCGTTAATTTACCGTTGACGGTATCTATAACTCATTCAGTTTACATATACAACTTAATATATACGAAAAGAAATAACGAAAAAAATAATGTAATACAATACAGCTCTCCCCGCAACACATCAGTAGGTCAGACAGTAAGAGTGTTAGAGTGTAAGAATAAAATTATAATTTTGATATAAGATTTGAAATAGCACAAGTTACACAGGTGAACAATGAAAATGTGACAGACATGAAAAAAACGATTTCATTTGTAACTATGATGTAAAAACGAATATGACTTTCAAAACGCTACATTTCAAAGATACTGCACATAACTGCGTTTCTGTAATATTTCAGCTCTGCACGCTTCATTATGTTAATAATAACCATGTATAAACTCTGTTCGCAGAGTGCTTTAAAGGAAACTGAAAATGTCCTTCTGTTATTTCTGTTTGAATTCGCGGTCAGTCTCATTTTAAAAAAAGCCATGGTGTAAGGTAAATGTGTTAATCATCGAACGAATTCCGCTACATGTGAGGAAATGTGACTTTTAGAGGCAAAAGCCGGCCACCTTTATTTTAGTGTGAAGATAAGTGATCAAGACTAACTGTGGAAACCTCACCTTTACTGGAATAATTAATGTTTTGCAACCTGCTTGGACAGATCCGTGAAACGGATGTTCGATGCCATATTAACATCCCTGTGACTTGGCAGCAGTGCAACAGTTATGCACTGCTGTTTCTACGTAGTACCTGTTGCTGACGAAGTATCAAGAAAGAAGAGGTTGAACATTAGGTGCCCAGAGATCCCATCAGGTACCCGCTCCATTACATTTCATAATCAATTGTCTGCACCCAATCCACCAAGAGATTAGACTATGGAGGCAGATGTCGACGAAGCCAAAACGGAAGAAATTTCCTGTCCAATATCCTTTGTCTCATTACCTAATGATGCTGATTTCGCAGCTGAATCAATAACTGAGCCACACAGACAGACTAAGAGAGATCTAAATGACTTAAGTCTTAGACTTAACCAAAATGAAATACGAGATTCTAGGTTCCAGTGAAACAATGGGAACTTGATGACCACACGCTGAAGTGTCAGTGTTCCGGACAAGAGAGAAACATTTCATTCAGTATATTAAAAACCAATATAACTTAAAAGCTCGCTGCGACAGATATGACTTGTGATTACTTTGAATCTGGTGCTGCGAACAGAGAACTGAAGGCTATTTATAAACGAGCAAAGCTGTAGTTTAACAGCGGTGCTGCTACATAATGAGAATTCTATTCCTTCAGTTCTGGTGGGCCATGCTATACATCTGACAATATGAAATTATTTATTGGAAAAATGAGATTACAGTATTATTGGGCACGTAGTTAGGATACATAAAGTAGTGAGTGGGAGAGCACACTACATTAGCAAACACTGGTCTCCAAAGAAATGCGAGTGTAACAATGTACAGTACATTCCGCAGGTATGTCGAAATAATATTATTCTGTGACATTCACACATCCGACTCGATGTCACGAAGAACGTTGGAAAAGGAAGGAAAATGGATGTGTAAACTATTATGTACGTTAGAGACGACGTTCCGTCGTTGAGGGACGCGTTATTGAAGAAAAGAAGCTTCATTGGTTCTGAAATTGGTAAAATTCTTGTGAATCAGGACTCTGACTCAGCCCTCCAGCGCACTGAGAAACAAGCTTGGGATACCTTTAAAAGTGTTGTGCGTGGCTTCTTGGCTAACAGAGGAGCTACAAATTTTCTTGAGCTGGTCAACAACATACTGGACAAGTTTCGTTGTTTAGCCTGCAACGTGTCGCTCAGAACACACTGGCTCCACTCGCATTCAGATTTATTTTCCCTAAAACAACGGTGCAGTGATTGACGTGTATAGTGAGAAATGCCACCAAGACATACCAACAGTGGAACGAAGGTATCGCGGTAGGCGAACTTGTTCTATGCCAGCAGACTACTGCTGGACATATATTTGCGATACTCCAGAATAGGATTGCAGTAAAAAGGCAAAGAGAAAGGGCCCTTACCTGCAGGGGCGCATGCTTGTGTGTGATGTATTCTCTTGTAGTCACTGATGTTTGTGTTGTTAAGTGGAATATATTTCATTTAAACCACTTTTTAATCTAAAAAATAACTTTAAAGCTCTTTGTAATCGTTTCGTAATAGTGTTAAACGTTGTTCTTCGCTAGTATTGCATTATGTTGCGTCTTCAAAACTAAAATTAACAAAAACAATAAATAACTGATTTTCAGTGATCCCATGTTAGTCGATATTAGTAGAGCTTCCCACATTTCACTCGGGTCGTACATAAAAAAGTAAACTGGTTGATGGCGAAAAAGTGCGTAAAGAAAATAAAGCATGCGGAATGGTCAGAGAAGCTGGTAACAATGCTGAAGGGTAAATTGTACGGAGAAATAATTGTTCAGAAAAAATTCGGTACGTTGCGCCGTTTCCCATTTAATTAGCACTACAGTTAGCCAATCAGGACGTTATGTGCGCAAAATCAAGGAGCACAGCAGAGACTGTGTCGCCAGATGTGTTCTTCGTGTGGTTTCCTGACACAAAGACACAAAAATTGGACATGAGACGGTTCTGAGTATAACAAAGAGGGAGAAGTGGGATAAGATCTGTCCGTTAACACTCAAAGTCCCTTTAGAGGCTGGCCGCGGTGGTCTCGCGGTTCTAGGCCCGCAGTCCGGAACCGTGCGACTGCTACGGTCGCAGGTTCGAATCCTGCCTCGGGCATGGATGTGTGTGATGTCCTTAGGTTAGTTAGGTTTAAGTAGTTCTAAGTGCTAGGGGACTGATGACCACAGCAGTTGAGTCCCATAGTGCTCAGAGCCATTTGAACCATCCCTTTAGAGTTGAACTACGAGGGTTGGAACTTAAATAGTGGCAAATATTTATTCACAAGCGATACAAAAGAATTACATGTTTGCCCCTGCTACTGTCCTTCAAAGTAGTCACCAGCGTTGTGTGGAAGGCGTAGTATGCCGTTTGCAGAGCCTGTTCTGTTGATGGTGCGAATGGAGCGGTCCATTACGTGTCGAATCTCTGAAACAGTTCTGAAGCGAATGCTGTGAAGTGGTTCCTTCATCTTCGGAATAAAACCAAAGTCACAAGGACTTAAGTCCGGGAAGTATGTTGGATGCTACAGTACTCGACAGTCCCATTGACCGAACAGAGCAGTTACAGCTTGCGCTGTATGCGCCAGCGATGTGTCGTGCAAAACGATAGGTGGATGGCGCAGAAAGTGTCACCGCTTCTTTCACAAAGCTGGTCGCAGGTGATGCTTCAAAAACTAACAGTAATACGACTTAAGTCTTTGTGACTTTGGTTTTATTCCGAAGATGAAGGAACCACTTCACAGCATTCGCTTCAGAACTGTTTCAGAGATTCGACACGTAATGGACCGCTCCATTCGCACCATCAACAGAACAGGCTCTGCAAACGGCATACTACGCCTTCCACACAACGCTGGTGACTATTTTGAAGGACAGTAGCAGGGGAAAACATGTACTTCTTTTGTATCGGTTGTGAATAAATAGTTGCCACTATTTACGTTACAACCCTCGTACTGAACCTAGTGATTTTCAGATTTAGTAAAAGTAATCATTGTTTAATTGGGTAAAATATATTATTCCGGAAAAGTAGTAGCTTCAGTACTTTTTTAATGACAGGTTCATTTACAGAAAAAGTCAAATCATCTGGTCTTACTCCACACGAGGTGTAAGACCGTGTACAAATACTAAATTCATAGGAATACAGGAAAATATATTCTCAGCGGAAAATCGACAGAAATGTTATTGAAATATAATTTAAAAACAATTATTCACAAAATGGGTAAGTAAGGTAACAATCTTCATCATATGCTCCACTGTTGTTTTCCGGGGCCGAAGAAAGACATTTTCTGCACTCAGTCCAACCTTCTCCTTCTTCTGAGTTAGAAAACGTGTCGTAACAATACCAGCAAATGATGTCTAATTTGTTTTTATCGTCTTAACACACAGAATCCATTTTCATGTTGGTTCTTGACTAGCGTCTCTTCTTGGTTGATTAGCCTTGATGATGTCTTTTCTGCTTTCCTCAGTCTCCAGAATACAACGTTCTCTCCCCTGATACCATTTTCTCGCATATTTGTTTCCTTTATTTCAACTGATATTGCGGATCTTGGTCGCACTCAACGTTCCCGGTGTTACTCCAAGTGCAGACGTTATATAACCGATAAAAAAGCACACTGTTGTTGAACCGAGTCCCTAATATCTGCTAATACATAAATAGGAATCATCTAATATTCCTGATTACATAGTATTTTTATAAGTGTAATGACTATGAAATAATCGAAGTTTAAAAACAAAAGAACATTAGTCAGATGATACTGTAAAGTCAACTGCCCTTCACAGGCGCGTTGAACTGAACAGCAACAACGCGCTAATAGAGTGTCTCTTTCTTCCTCAATAGTGGAGTGTATTTCTGTATCTCTCCACCACAGGACACAAATATTACCCGCTTTCCCCCCACTAACCAGTATTACCTCACTTCCACTATTTGTAAAAATGTAAACTCCATGAAGGCAGTTTCCTTCTGACTTTGTTTAAGAAATTATTGATGGGCTTTATTCACCTTGAGGTAACACATTTTCTCGTTTGTTTTCCCTGTACGAACTGCTAGTATAGGGTGGTAACGTATTTATCTCTGTTTTACACAAAACAATAACATTTTTTTGAAAGGTACAACATTTCTTCTCAATATTATCATTATTCCTTAACCTAACTCTGATTTGTAAATGTTTTCGTAGATTATTTACGGTAAGCGTCGTGTTGAATTGGATATTACTAAAAAGATGATGATATTTATCGACCGCGATGGTTGCAGCCTTGACTGTACATCGCATGTTCAATGAAAAAACCTGCTTTTATTGAAAATTCGTAATACTAATTCCGTTACATTTTGAAGAATCATTGTAACGAAAAGCAAATATTAGCACTGAAAAACTGATATCTCGTGTCACGGTCGTGCATCATCCTGTTAGCTACGAGCTAACAGTCACTGATTACGCCAGTTTCGGTCGAAGGTTCCGTCATCTCTTTTGCCAGTAATGTGATACAATGAAACCTTAATATTCGACTCAAGAGGAATGGAAGTTACACCCCAAGTTTCATCAGTCTCGTGCGCTATCAGCTACTCTACGATAACAACTTACGCTAATTGTATCTGGCGGGCCGCTTCCATTTCCGTGAGCAATGGCCTGATGTGCTAACTTCAATGCTGATTGACGGTGCAACGTACCGAATTATTTTTCTTAACTGTTATTTCTCAGCACGTCCTTACAAGCTTTTGACTTTTCTGACCATCCTATAAGATAAGTTTCAGTTGAAAGCGTTTTCTGCAGATGGTAATTTTAAGCTAACCGTAGCATTTAAGTTTCGTACGAAACACATCAATAAGAGCAATATGTCTATCAAACTATTACGATGTTGCACAATTTTTTCCTGGATGAAATTTTCTTTTCTTTACTTTTCTTGTCACTTTCTGGTATGAAATCAATATCTATGTGTGTTCTTCTCAAGTTACTCATACGAATGAAAATATTACGGTTAGCCTACAAAAAGAGAGTTAAAACGAGAGTGGGAGTTATCGCATACATATGCTGTTCTCCAAAGCGTAGAGGATTCGTTTGCCCCAATATTTGTAAGCGTTTTTCTGCTTGGAACGCAAGCTGCGTCACTCAGGTACGTGGATTATGGCACGCATCCTGAATTGCTAAGTTCGTGCCTGCAGTCAGAGACATTACACACACACTGTGACACAGAACCTGAAACATTTTAAGACTGAAGTAAACTTTAGTCCCGATGCATTAGCTCTCGATAAGGATAATAACATCAGTATTTTATTTTATTTTCTCCAATTATTAACCAAAAAACAGAAAGTTTGGACTTTACGTGTACACCATAAAAAAAATATCAAAAATTTTTGCATCACCCCCGTTCCCAGAACTCCTGAAGGTAGACGTTGGCTGTGGATTTGTATCACAGACAAAGACTGCTCAGACACACCACTAAACCCGCCCAAAGATGCAAACAACCATCGAGCAGCACCGCCTATTAGACGGAGGGGACCGACAGCGATCAGTTCGCATCATTCCACCAGGAAGGAGGTACACGGCTAGTGTTGTCTGTAGTTCAACCATGCCTAGATGTTCAACACCGCGCTTAGATCGCGTCCGCATTATTACTTTGGCTAGGAAGGACTCTCAATTAGAGAAGTGTCCAGGCGTCACGGAGTGAACCAAAGGGATGTTGTTCGGACATGGAGGAGATACAGATAGGAACTGTCGTTGACATGCCTCGCTCAGGTCACCCAAGGGCTACTACTGCAGTGGATGACCGCTACCTACGGATTATGGCTCGGAGGAGCGCTGATAGCAACGCCACCATGTTGAATAAAGCTTTTCGTGCAGCAACAGGACGTGATACGAGTCAGACTGTGAGCTAAATAGGCTCCATGATGCACAACTTCTCTCCCGACGTCCATGGTGAGGTCCATCTCTGCAACCACGACACCATGCAGTGCGTTACAAATGGGTCCAACAACATGCCGCATGGACCGCTCAAGATTCGCATCACGTTCTCTTCACCTATGAGTGTCGCATATGCCTTCAACCAGACAATAGTCAGAGACGTGTTTGGAGGCAACCCGATCAGGCTGAACGCCTTAGGCACACTGGCCAGCGAGTGCAGTAAGATGGAGGTTCCCTGCTGTTTTGGTGTGGCGTTATGTGGGACCGACGTACGCCACTGGTGGTCATGAAAGGTGGCGCAACGGCTGTACAATACGTGAATGCCATCATTGGATCGATAGTGCAACCACATCGGCAGCATATTGGCGAGACATTGGCCTTGATGGACGACATCCTTCAGGATAACGACGATAACGATATCGCTCAACTAGAGTGTCCAACTGGTTCTACAGACATGAGCCCTATCGAACATGCCTGGGATAGACTGAAAAGGGCTGTTGGGCTGTTTACGGACGACTTGTCTCACCAACCCCTCTGAGGGACCTATGCCGAATCGCCATTGAGGAGTGGAACAATCTGGGCCAACAATGCCTTGATGAACTTGGGGATAGGATGCCACGACGAATATAGGCATGCATCAATGAAAGATGACATGCTACTTGTTCAGTGAAAGAGGACGTGCTACTGGTTATTAGAGTTACCGGTGTGTACAGCAGTCTGGACTACCACCTCTGAAGGTTTCGCTGTATGATAGTACAACATGCAATGTGTGGTTTTCACGAGCAATAAAAAGGGCGGAAATACTTTTTGTGTCCATCTCTATTCCAATTTTCTGTACTGGTTCCGGAGCTCTCGGAACCAAGTTGAAGTAAAACGTTTTTTAATGTGTGTAATTTTACTTAAGCCTCTTCCTTCCATGACATATCACCAGTAACCTGATAGAGTTTCACAACATGTTGTTATTTGTAAGCAGAAGTGATGGACGACAAAGAATCAACGTTCGTTTTTCTTTAGGATATTCTCAAACACTGCATGGACTAATACCTGATGACAAAGTGGAAAAAGAAAATAACTCATTTTTGCCAGTAACTTTTCGCTCCATTCGCGTAGATTGAGGTGTATAAATATCACAGAGCATAGATGTTATAGGAAATAAAAAAGTTTACGTAAATATATACAATTGTTACAAGTAATATAAGTTACACACCGTCTTTTGCAGACTTAAGCCATACGCGTTTAGTTTATTGCAAATCGTCTTAGGTGGAACTTGAAGAATATTGCTCTTCACTGAAACTGGATATATTTTTCTTTCCGTGCTGTATAGACACACTTACACATCGTGTCCTTTGCTTTGATGTTGCGAGTACGATCGTTTTCTCTATTGTTCTCTGTGGCTGTGGAAACGTCTGCTATTCGTCCGTGTGTGTGTGTATTTTTTCAGGCTGGTATACATCAGGGCGTTTATTTTAACTTGAGACAAATAAATGTCTCCAAAACGACGCATCGTACGAAAAAAAATCTGAGTCAATAGTGTCTGTGCTACTACTATCTACCTCCTATCCACCCCTCTTGTGTTGATGGGGCCAACTTTGTGTTTTCATACGCGAACCCTCCATTTTTATTGGATATTCGAAATCTACTAAAAAAATGTCTTTTCCCATTCGTGGTAGGGGGCCCTGTAATCGACAGATACCAAGTGCGCTTGTTTTTGCAGTTAAGAATCGACGCGTTTGATTCTACATTTAATCCACGATTTAAATAAAAACTTTTCTGTTCTAATATTTAAATATCAATATCAGTCAATGTCAATATCGTGCTTATAAACGCTGTAGCGCTGCAGTGGGACATGCTGCCCGGTGGGGCGAGCGAGTGTGTGTTTACACAATACGTGTGTGTCCATGGCAGGTGCACCTTTCAGTCTCACTTCATAGACATTTCACGTTACTGCAATGGCTGTGGTTTGTGTACCGAAGCAGATGAATGTAGCAGTCTTAATGAAACAAAAAAGAAATCACGAGGAACGGCAGAGATTCAAGAAATACATTATTATATAGCAGAGTGGAACAAATATGAAGCAGGAATTTACATAATGGTACAGAAGAAATACAGCAGAAACGTAAAAAAGGTAGCCAGTATACCACTTCTATAATGAGAGACTTACGTCACTTTGATTAAAAATACCAAGAGGACGTATGACGAAAGTAAGGGTTTGTAGCCCAGAAGAGAGCAGAAAAGAAGAGATCGAGGATTTCTACGACAAATTACAGTCTGCAATTAAAGAGATTAATAAAACACATATAGCCGCGCGGGATTAGTCGAGCGGTCTAAGGCGCTGCAGTCATGGACTGTGCGGCTGGTACCGGTGGAGGTTCGAGTACTCCCTCGGGCATAGGTGTGTGTGTTTGTCCTTAGGATAATTTAGGTTAGGTAGTGTGTAAGCTTAGGGAATGATGACCTTAGCAGTTAAGTCCCAGAAGATTTCACACACATTTGAACAAAACAAGTATACTACGAATGACGTTTTTCTTGGTAGGATGGAAATTCGAACATGGAATCTTTGCTTTCGCGGGTTAGTGCTCCACCAACGGCTCACGACCCATCCGTCTTGGTCGAAACACAGTTTTAATCTATCAAGAAATATACGGAGAGTGTACTGTCAGAGCTGGGAATGTTCCTATCAAGGACGTTGTAGGAAAGTTAGGAGAAGCTATAATTAACACTAGCAGCGGGAATATGCTAGAATTATGCACATATAATGCCTCGAAGGTGGCTAATACATTCTTTAGGAATAGAGATATTCATAAGTAAACGCGGGGCGATAGAGGTTCTAGATCAATCATAAACTATGTGATAGCTAACAAAAAAGCATCCTCTTTAGTGAATGATTTAACAGTATACTGAGAATGCGATATATACAGCACCCACTATCTGCTGATGTCCAAAATTCTTCTAAAGACTAGATGGTTGAAAACTGAGAAACAAATTAGAACTTCAAAATAAAATGATATAAAAATCAACAGCAAACTTCTATTAGCAGACATTTCTATCAGCAGACGTTTCTGTCAGCAGACATTAAGCAGATATTTGGAGAAAATGAAGCAAAGAAGGGTATTAATGAAGAATGGCAAGGGTTAAAGAACCGTATGAAAAGAGTAACGGATGAAGTAGTAGGCAAACACACTGCCTGGAAACAAAAGAAATGTTTGAGGAAACGGAAAGAGGAATCTTTTAAGGCCGTCGCGAATAAGCAGATAGTGTATGAACCATTACTAAAGCTATAAAATAGAGAAAGCTAGAAAACATATACTTGCTTGAACATTGCAAAATCTCTAACAAGAGTAGTCCGTGGAGAGAGTACCTTGCCTACAAATTATTAAATATTTTAAATAAACCAGAAAAAGACAATGTTGGAATAGACTTGACAACATTTAAGGACTGTTTTTAATCTTATAACACTATTCGATTTAACCCCCAGGTTGTGTTTGCAGCTAATTCTGAAGGTAGATCTAGAGAATTAGGAAAAAATTATTGACTTACATTAAGTGAGATAGAGGTAGCGATAAGGAAACAAAAGAACAAAAAATGGCAAGACTACAGGGCATAAAGATAGAACTCATTAGGAATGGGAGACGTTTAGTGAAGCTCCTTTTTTCCATCTATAAAGGCCTAATCGTTAATGGCAACTGTTTCTTCTGCATTTAAGAGAGAGGAAAGAGATAAACTCAAAAACTACAGAAGTATATAAATTCAGCGTATAAACAATGCTTTGGTGCGTTAAATAACGGATTAAAGTCAGTATCAGAATCAGAAGAACAGTATGTTTTTCGAAAAGGAAGAGTTTGTACTGATTCTCTATTTACTACGAAATACCTAATATGGAAAAGAAGGGAATACTATTTGTCCATCTCTATGGCGACTGCAGATCTAGAGAAGGCTTTCCATAAGGTGGACAGGCATCTATTACGGAATGTCATCGCTAAACCGAACTACACTCAACACATAATTGTGTGTGCAAAAATTTCTATGACCTGCTTCAGACTATTCGTGTAATTACAGTGGGCGAAATATAGTTTTTAATCAGGGAGTAAGACAAGGGAGTGTAGTATATATGGACATTACCTTATAAAGATGGAAAGACCAGGCAGTACCGGGAATGAAGTTAGGAACGGCCACTTTTAATGTGCTCGCCTGTACTAATGACTTAGTGATTATGCAAAACATTGATGATAATGTTCAAAGGGCTACCTATTTACCACCTAAGATTTGTAAAGACTACAAATTTAGAATCTCTACCTCAAAATCAGTAACCGTGGCATTCCAAGGCACAAACACAATAAGAGCAAAAATTTTTTGGGTGACAGCGTTTTAGAACAGGTTCAACATTTAAATTATACTGATAAGCCAAAAGTTTATGACCACTGCCCAACGCGACGTTGTGTGTCGCCTGGTGGCGTTCCGGGCACGTGACGCACTAATAAAAGTATATAAGCGGAGCAGACACGCACAGGTGGTCACCCAAGTGAAGATATCGTCTGTAAGTGGGGAAATCTACTGAAATAAGCGACACTGTCAAAGGACAGATGTTACGCAGAGTCTGTGGAGGAGGATATCTAAAACGGCGAAGCTGGTCGAATGTTCACGTGCTACTGTCGTGAGTATCTACGGGAAGAGGTAGAAGGACAGTGGAACTACACTAGGCGCTAAATAGATGGACGTTCACAACTCTTCACAGAACGTGGGGTTTCGGAGGCTTGACTGTATTCTAAAGTAGGATAGATGGTGATTTGTGGCATATCTACCGAAAGAGTACGATGCTGGTGCACGCACAGGTGTTTCGGAGCACACCGTTCATCGTACATTGCTCTACATGGCGCTCTGCAGCAGACCACCTTTAAGTGTTCACATGCGAACCGAACGACATCGTTAGCTACGATTGTAGTGGGCGAGGGACCAAAGAAATTCGACTGTCGATCAATGGAAACGTGCCGGCTATTCGGGTGAATCACATTTTTACTACACTACGTTTCCACAAACGCACATCTTGGTGAACGGCAGCTCGAAACGTGCAGCGTGCCAGGGACGCAGGCTGGTGGGAGCGGTATTATGATATGGGAGACATTCTCCTTAGCTGCGAGCCACATGCATCCCTTCATGCTTAATCTCTCCCCCGACGACGACATCATCTTTCAGCAATATAATTGTCCGTGTCTCAGAGACACAACCGTGCCATAGTGGTTTGACGAGCGTTATAGTGAACTCACGTTGATGTCTCGTCGACCAAATTCAACGGATATAAATCCTATGAAATCTATCTAGGTCGCTATCGGGTGCCGATGCTCCACAGATCAAACACAATGCATTACACAAACAGAACAGAGTGATAGAAATCATAACTCAAATAGCAAAAATCAATACATAAAAAAAATCACTTGTTACAAAAGACATAAAATAAAACAAGCTAACGCACATCCAACGACACACAGCACTCACCACAAACACTCATACTAACCCGCAACAAGAACACATACCAAAGCTCAATAGTCGAACTAGTACACAATTCACGTATGGAAACAATCTGCCGCAAAGCTTTGGTAATATCTGCAAGAATCAAGCGATAACAGTAGCTTACCAAAGTAACAATTCAATACAGAAAGGTTTAAAGAAAAGTAATGGCACTGATATATGTAAAGCATCTGGAATTTACCAACTTCAGTGTTACAGATGTGATGATCTATTCAAAGCACAGAGCAGCAAACATTTGAAATAAGATACAAATATAAAAGAGCTTGGGAATATCTCACCAGCTCATCAGACTCATCGTCATCAGCCAGATATTCATTTTCATTATTTCAGGGATTAGGTCCACTGGTCTGTTCCAACCTCAGCCCACATTTGCCTCGATCTTCCCGGCAGTCTTCGATCAACTAGGTTTGTGTGACCGTACCATTTCCGCAATACTTGCGTTGTCCATTCTCTCGAAATGCTCTTCGTATTTGCTTCTATATTCGTCCATTTTATCCTGTATTGCACGTATTTGTAACTGATACCATGTATCCTGGTTTCTTATTTTATTAAGGCGTGTGTTTGCCGACGCAATTTCATGCCTGTGGCTTGTATATGGCTGTGGTCTTTTTGTCTTTAACGTCCACATTCCTCTTCCGTATAGAATAACCGACAAAGCTTTCATCTCCACAGCTTCAGCTGTGTTTACGTACGCGCTGTTTTTCAGAGTCCTTAGTATAGTTCCGCATGTTTCCTGATATATTCCCACTTTATTATTTATGTTTCTCTCATAATCATACAAGGTATAACGGACTGAGTACACTGATGAGTCAAACGTTTATGATCAGCTAGTTAATAGCTCCTCTGTCCGTCTTTGGAAGGAAATAAATCGCTAATTATGCGTATCATGGATCGGACAGTTTGTGATAAGTTTGTGGAGTTATACAGCTAGATGTCTAAGCACAGGCATATAATTCGCATAAATAACGGGCCTCTGATATGCGTACGTGGTGATGGCACCCGATAGCGACCCAGATATCAGGTGAATTTGGTTGGCGAGACATCAGCAGTACTTCACTACAACGCTCCTCAGACCACTGCAGCACGGGCTTCGACAGCCTCGAATTACAAAGCAGAAGACGATCGCGAGTCGCTGCTTCAAAAAACGTGCAGGAGTTGTAAGTGCATCTACATAAAACGAAAACAAAAACATATCCAGCATAAATGAAGTTTAGTTTCTAAAATGCGAGCACCTTTTTGTTGAATACTAGGGATGACGTAGGAAGCAAGGAATCGTAACAACTGTAATTTAATACTGTTAAATAGTAATGTAATATGAGAACTTTTTCGATATTATCAGATTGGCTAGAAAAGCGGATTGTTACAACGACTGCTGAAAATGCTTTACAATGAAGCGAATAGACGTCGGAAGCCCTAACATACCGACCGACTGCCGTGTCATCCTCGGCCGATAGGCGTCACTAGATGTGGATATGGAGGGGCGTGTCATCAGCACACCGCTCCCCCGGCCGATGTCGTCAGGGGAGCCACAATTTCTCAGTCAAGCAGATCTTCCATTGGGCTAACATGGACTGAGCGCATCCCGCTTGTCAACAGCGCTCGGCAGGCCCAGACGGTCACCCATCCAAGTGCTAACCAAATCAGACAGCGCTTAAGTTCGGTTTTCTGGTGGGAACCCGTGTTACCAATGAGGCAAGGCCGTTAGCGGTGCAGTCTAAATAAAACTTATATTGCAGCAGCAAAAAACGGTATGCGACCTACATTACTTGTGAAACGGTGACATTGGGAAAAAAGAAGACTTAACAAAAGAAAAATTACAATTTGTGATTTGTTTTTCGTTACAGCTGCTCAATTATTTATATGACGTAACTAGTTTCGCTCGCCGTCATCCATCCTCAGATCTACAAGGTGTGCAAGGAAAGCAATGAGAATAACACTGAGAGTGATTTGGCAATGCTGTGCTGTTCTACTTGTGTAGACCGGGATGTTCACCCCTTCCAGTTCCTCAGTCCGAGTTTTACCTCAGTACAGCCATCGCGTGATTTCTGATAGAAACGTCGGTGAAGTTGAGTTTTTGTTGGTTATTTCGAAAATGGAACCGCAGGATTCAGAGCTGCGTTATGCCATCGAGTTCTGTGTTCAGCTTGTGGAATCAGTGAGTGTGACCATTGAAAAGTTGAAACAGGCGTATTGGGTACATTCCTTACCGACAACACAGGTTTTTCAGTGGCACAAATCATTTAGGAAGGCAGAGAACTTGTTGAAGATGAAACTCGTTAAGAGAGACCTTCAATTTAAAAAACCGAAGAAAAAGACGAGCGTGTGTTTGTGCTGTTAAGAGATCAGACCGAATTTAACAACAAAGAAGATGGATGACCTATTCAAGTTAAACATTTTCATCGTACATGAAATTTTGACCCAATTTTGCATATGCAAAAGTTTTGTGCAAAAATGGTGCGCAAAAATTTCAGAACTGAGGGAATGACAATCGAAGGAACATATTCGTTCGTCTTCTTGAGAGGACTGCCAGTGACCACGAATGGTTCCATGTATTATCAAGTACTGCTAACTTGAAACATTTATTATTGCTAAGACACGTGCAATAAGCAATTGCTCCCTGCTGCCGTTGGATAAGCAGCTGCCAGCAGCAAGTCGTATACTCCTAGCTTACTTATTTGTTACACAGTTTAACTCTTAATATCTTTGCGTGTTTTTGAGTACTTGCATTGTTAAATTCATAAATTTCGGGCGTATAACAGTATTTGAGACTTGTAGCAACGCGCTTTAGTACCTGAATAGTGTGAATTCGCGTAGTCGTTTGTCTTCTGTTTTTGTTTTGAACGGCCAGTGTCGGTTGGTCACAGCCAGTGTGCTCCCTGCCACCTGAGCTCCCAGTTGGTGCACATCGACAGCGCAAAAAGATACGTATATAGCTTCCTTTCTGTGTTTACTTCGTAGATTCTTACTTAAATTGCGTGTGAGTTTCTTATAGGAGGTGTAATTTCGAGTTTTAGTTACTGTAATCGAAAATTCAGGTAGATTGTAGTGCAGTCGTTAGGCATTTGTACAGGTTAGTTCGTACATTCTTTGCGTGTTTCACTTGCGTTATCTAGGCACTCGTGTTTCAGTAACTGTTATTCAACATCGATTAGAATGGACAGGGGCTGTGATAGCTGTGTTTGGATGAGGGCTAAGTTGGCATCGCTTCGCTCACAGCTGCAGGCGGTGCTGACTTCAGTCACGCAGTTTGAGGCTGTGGCCAATGGGCACCACTGTGGGGAGCCGGACTTAAGTATCACAGGGATATCAACATCTTCCCGTCTGTCTCCAGATCGGTCTGCCGCTATGGTTGCCCCGGTTGCTGCCCGCTGTGGGGCTGAGCCCTCGCCTGTGGTTAATTGGGAGTTCGTTCCAAGGCGTGGCAGGCAGCGAAAGATGTCCTCGGAGGCTGATCAGAAAGCCTCACCGTTGCGTCTGACAAACAGGTTTCAGGTACTGTCTCTGGCTGAGCCAGATGCAGCTGACTGCCCTGTTTCAGAGGATGATTCTCAGACTTCAAGGTCCAGGCAATCACAGAGGGTGGGCTTATTGGTAGTTGGGAGCTCCGATGTTAGGCGCGTAATGGGGCCCCTTAGGGATATCGCGGCTAAGGAGGGTAAGAAATCCAGTGTGCATTCCGGGTGCATTGCGGGTAGAGTCATTCCTGATGTGGAAAGGGTCCTTTCGGATGCCATGAAGAGCACAGGGTGCAGCCAGCTGCAGGTGGTGGCACATGTCGGCACTAGTGACGTGTGTCACCTTTTATCGGAGGAAATTCTCTCTGGATTCCATCCGCTATCTGATTTGGTGAAGGCTGCCGGTCTTGCTTACGAGATGAAGGCAGAACTCACCATCTGCAGCATCGTTAACAGATCCGACTGCGGACCTTTGGTGCAGAGCCGGGTGGAGGGTCTGAATCAGAGGCTCAGACGGTTTTGCGACCGTGTTGGCTGCAGATTCCTTGACTTGCGCCATAGGGTGGTTGGGTTTCGGGTGCCGCTGAATAGGTCAGGAGTTCACTACACTCAGCTGGCGGCTACACGGGTAGCGGAGGCTGTGTGGCGTGGACTGGGCGGTTTTTTAGGTTAGCAGGCCTCGGGAAAGTACGGCGTGGGCTGCAATCTCAAAGAGTTCATGGCAAATACAGGACGTGCTTGGATCAAGGAACAGTCGGAATTGTAGCTGTAAATTGTTGTAGTTGTGCTGGGAAAATCTGCAGAAATTTTTACGAAGTCTCAGACGGTGTTGAGGAAAGATAGATTAGGCAGAATTGGTGGTGGAGTGTTTGTGTCTGTCAGTAGTGGTTTATCTTGTAGTGTAGTCGAAGTAGATACTCCGTGCGAATTGGTACGGGTGGAGGTTATACTTAACAGCCGAACTAAGTTAATAATTGGCTCCTTCTATCGACCCCCAGACTCTGATGATATAGTTGCTGAACAGTTCAGATAAAGTTTGAGTCTCGTAACAAATAAATACCCCACTCATACGGTTATAGTTGGTGGGGACTTCAACCTTCCCTCGATATGTTGGCAAAATTACTTATTCAAAACCGGTGGTAGGCATAAAACATCTTCCGATATTGTGCTAAATGCTTTCTCCGAAAATTAGTCCACGAACCCACACGAATTGTAAATGGTTGCGAATACACACTTGACCTCTTAGCCACAAACAATCCAGAGCCGATAGAGAGCACCATGACAGATACAGGGATTAGTGATCACAAGGTCGTTGTGCCTAGGCTCAATACCGTTTCTTCCAAATCCATCAGAAACACACGCAAAATAATTTTATTTAAAAAAGCGGATAAAGTGTCACTAGAAGCTTTCCTAAGAGACAATCATCATTCCTTCCGAACTGACTATGCAAATGTAGACGAGATGTGGCTCAAATTCAAAGATATAGTACCAACAGCAATTGAGAGATTCATACCTCATATACTGGTAAAGGATGGATCTGATCCCCCATGGTACACAAAACAGGTCCGAACGCTGTTGCAGAGGCAACGGAAAAAGCATGCGAAGTTCAGAAGAACGCGAAATCCCGAAGATTGGCTAAAATTTACAGACGCGCGAAATTTGGCACGGAATTCAATGTGAGATGCCTTTAATATGTTCCACAACGAAACATTGTCTCGAAATTTGGTAGAAAATCCGAAGAAATTCTGGTCGTATGTAAAGTACACAAGCGGCAAGACGCAGTCAATACCTTCGCTGCGCAGTGCCGATGGTACTGTTATCGACGACTGTGCCACTAAAGCGGAGTTATTGAACGCAGTTTTCCGAAATTCCTTCACCAAAGAAGACGAATGCAATATTCCAGAATTTGAAACACGAACAGGTGCTAGCATGACTTTCTTAGAAGTAGATACCTTAGGCGTTGCGAAGCAACTCAAATTGCTTGATACAGGCAAGTCTTCAGGTCCAGATTGTATACCGATTAGGTTCCTTTCAGATTACGCTGATACTACAGCTCCCTACTTAGCAATCATATACAACCGCACGCTCACCGATAGATCTGCACCTACAGATTGGAAAATTGGGCAGGTCGCACCAGTGTTTAAGAAGGGTAGTAGGAGTAATCCAACTAACTACAGACCTATATCATTGACGTAGGTTTTCAGTAGGGTTTTGGAACATATACTGTATTCAGACATTATGAATCACATCGAAGGGAACGATCTATTTATACGTCATCAGCATGGCTTTAGAAAATATCGTTCATGTGCAACGCAGCTAACTCTTTATTCGCACGAAATAATGGCCGCAGCGACAGGGGATCTCAAGTTGATTCCGTATTTCTAGATTTCCGGAAAGCTTTTGACACCGTTCCTCATAAGCGACTTCTAATCAAGCTGCGGGCCTACGGGGTATCGTCTTAGTTGTGCGACTGGATTCGTGATTTCCTGTCAGGAAGGTCGCAGTTCGTAGTAATAGACGGCCAATCATCGAATAAAATTGAAGTGATATCAGGTGTTCCCCAGGGAAGCGTCCTGGGACCTCTGCTGTTCCTGATCCATATAAATGACCTGGGTGACAATCTGAGCAGTTCTCTTAGGTTGTTCGCAGATGATGCTGTAATTTACCGTCTAGTAAGGTCATCCGAAGATCAGTATCAGTTGCAAAGCGATTTAGAAAAGATTGCTGTATGGTGTGGCAGGTGGCAGTTGACGCTAAATAACGAAAAGTGAGAGGTGAGCTACATGAGTTCCAAAAGAAATCCGTTGGAATTCGATTAGTGGACATATAGTACAATTATCAAGGCTGTCAATCAACTAAATACCTGGGTGTTAAAATTACGAACAACTTCAATTGGGAAGACCACATAGATAATATTGTTGGGAAGGCTAGCCAAAGGTTGCGTTTCATTGGCAGGACAATTAGAAGATGCAACAAGTCCACTAGAGAGACAGCTTACACTACACTCGTTCGTCCTCTGTTAGAATATTGCTGCGTGGTGTGAGATCCTTACCAGGTGGGATTGACGGAGGACATCGAAAGGGTGCAAACAAGGGCAGCTCGTTGTGTATTATCCCGTAATAGGGGAGAGAGTGTGGCAGATATGATACGCGAGTTGGGTTGGAAGTCATTATAGCAAAGACGTTTTTCGTCGAGGCGAGATCTATTTACGAAATTTCAGTCACCAACATTCTCTTCCGAATGCGAAAATATTTTGTTGAGTAGGAATGGTCATCAAAATAACGTAAGAGAAATCAGAGCTCGAACAGAAAGGTTTAGGTGTTCGTTTTTCCCGAGCACTGTTCGGGAGTGGAATGGTAGAGTGATAGTAGGAGTGTGGTTCGAATAACCCTCTGCCTAGCACTTAAAATGTGAATTGCAGAGTAATCATGTAGATGGAGATGTAGATGTAGATGTAAAATAAATCTTTTCATACTCTTAGATGCTAGAATGAAGAAGAAAGAGTCATACCATCGACTAGTTTTCCAAATGTGAGGGAAATCAGTAGATGTGATGTACATATACAGACAAACAAATGATTACAAATTTTTAAAAAATGATGATTTATTGAAGAGGAAGAGATCCGCAAACTGAGCCAATGGAAAACGCATTTGCCAGCATTTATTCGGCTTGGCACTGATTGACACTGCCGTTGGATGTCCTCCTGAGAGATATTGTGCCATATTCTGTCCAACTGGTGCTTTAGATCGTGAAAACCCTAGATGGTTGAAATACCCAGCTCCAAACATTCTCAACTTCGGAGAGATCCGGCGTCTTTGCTGACCAAAGTATAGTTTGACAAAGAAGAAGGCAAGAGTAGAAACTCTCGTTGTGTCCGGCGGGCTCTGCCCTACTGAATGTAAGCTCAGCATGGGTTTTCATGATAGGCAACAAAACGGGGTATAGAACATCGTTGACGTACGATGCCGTGGATGACAACCAAATGTTTTCTGCTTTGAAAACAAATGGCGCAAGAAACATGACTCCTGGTTGTCGAGCCGTCTGGTGGACGACAATGAGCTTGATTTCCCACCAGTTTTCAGGGCAGTCTGGAGACTCATCTGCGGTCTGGAATCTCGTTCATTACAGTAGAATTGTCTTCGGTGATGACTTCTGCTTCGAATTGAGCCCCACCGACCAGCGAAGACGTGCCTGGAGATGCTCTTGACAGCGGTTGGATGCCAACTTCACTGTCGCTTGGGGCCGATGACCGTAGCAGTCTGGTCCCTTTAATCCCAGAAACCAACCAACGATCACCGTCGCCCGCCATACGTCCGGAGGACCGTCTGGGTGCCAATTATTTTCAAAGATTACCCCTTTGGTTGTCATCCATGGCAACTTCACAACTCAACGGTACGTCGACGATATTGTACGTCCCATTTTGTTGCTCTTCATGGCAAGCAATCCTGGGCTTACATTTGAGCAAGATAATGCCTGCCTAGACACTACAAGAGTTTTCACTGGTTTCTTCGTGCTTGCCAAACCCTATTTTGGCAAGTTTTCAAATGGAAGCGAGTGGTGCACTATAGGCAGAGCCCACCAACCCGGTCGGGATTTCGACGGTCTAATGCGCTGATTGGGTGGAATTTGGAACGCCATCCCTTAGGAGGATATTGAACAACTCTGTTAATCAATGCCAAGCCGAATAACTGCTTGCATAAGGGACACAGATGGACCAGTGCATTATGAACTAGCTCAATTTCTGAAGCTCTTTCTCTTGAATAAATCAGCCAATTTTTATGAATCATTTGTTTTTAAGCATTTTTTCTCTGTGTTGAGATATCAGTGACTGCCAGATTTTGCGTAAAATGAGGAGTAGCGGGTTGCATCAGTTTTCTGATGCTCTTTTGCGGTGAAAATAACAGGACAATAAGTGCAAGATGAGTGTGCGGTTTTTTGCCGCATTGGGCATTTAAAGCGAACGTATGCGGACAGAGACGGGGCCCCGTGTGACCCGCAGCCGCAGGCGAGTGCATATGAGCCAGCACGGAGCCCTGTGGGCTCCGCAGGGAGTGCGGCGCTTGCGGTATGCGCCTCGCGTGCCGCTTATCTGCGCTGGGACGGCGCACTTGTCTGTGATAGCGGGAACAGGCGACCAGCAATGCATGAGAGCCGGCGTCGCGCCGTGTCCTCTGTCTGGGTCGCTTTCCGCAGGGCAGCGTCGCGAGTGCTGGGCGAGGCGACGCAGTACAGCGCCGGCGACACCTGTAAAGCTGGGTCGCCTTGGGAGCAAGAATTATGCAGAGCGCATCAGAAAAAGAGGTCACGCGGGGTACGGTGGCCGATGGGCAGAGGCCAATTTTAATCTTCAAGCGCTGGGTGAGTTCCGTCGTTTGTTCGTATGGGGAGACCAACATTGCTCGCTTTCGGCCGGTCAACCACATGCTGCGATGATAGAATCGAGGCGCACGCGCTGCAGTATTTCGCAAACGGTTTTACAGAAACTATTAGCTGCAAAAAATCATTTATGCGTGAATTATAGCTTCACATGTCAGCTGCATGATGACGTGCCCAACATTTCGTTAATGGGCATAGTTTTTCTGATATTTACCTTTAACTAAGACACTGCGTGACATTCGAGTAGACTTGCAGTGAAAAACAGGGGCTCAATGTTTTTGCGTTTGGTGTATATTGCGTAATAGCTACGTATGGAACACAGCTAACTCACTGGGGTTTACTTTAGATGTAGGTGGAGGTCTCTATCTGTCACCAATCTCGAGAAAATTGGTCTGATGTACTAACTCACTTGCGATTGCGGGCGCCGGCGATAGAGCCAGAATGAAATGTACACAACATTCCTCATATTTCATAAAAGGTTTGAGATATCGAAATGAGATTTTAGCAAATGACAGCATAGTATCTTCCATTATGTGAAGCAAATCTCTTCGTCTCCAGACTCCCTACTTTGCATATTTTGCCATATGATTATTTTGCGGCCGGCCGTTTTGGCAGACCGGTTCTAGGCGCTTCAGTCTGAAACCACTCGACCTCTACGGTCGCAGGTTCGAATCCTGCCTCGGGCATGGATGTGTGTGATGTCTTTAGGTTAGTTAGGTTTAAGTAGTTCTAAGTTCTAGGGTACTGACGACCTCAGATGTTAAGTCCTATAGAGCACAGAGCCATTTGAAACACTTGATTATTTTGCAAAACTTCATTATCTACCATCTCATTCCACGAGCTACAGCCTTTTTCGATGAAACAATGTAATTTTCAAGGGCCATCAGCAGCTGTGAAACGAGGAATGCTATGAGATTTGGAACAGTGTAAGTGGAAACACTACTCATTTATTTTTGTACTGAGGATGTGCTTCTTCGTAAGCTACTGACCTGACTTGTCTGCAGTTTCTGTCTTAATAAATGCAATACACCTCAGTTTAAGAATTCTCTCGTAACTGCAACTACACAACATGTTAGGGAAGTGACATTGAGCAATCTCCACTGTGTTATGGCAAAAGAAGAAAATTTTAACATGGCAACAAGAGAAACGTAGGTTATACTCAAATTGTCTATTCATAACACTTCTCTGAAAAAGTAAATCGGTGCTCTCGTTTCATTTTCAGCGGAATTCGTTTTAGGTACTAACCGAAGTAGATCTGTTTGAATGGTCACCATGTAAATGTGGGAGTGGAGGGATTCCACTTAAAATATGAGCTTAGGCTTGCATAAGCATATGATGAAAGGCCCAGGATTTAGATTTAATAAAAAACAAAAAAACAAAATTGAAACACCGAGTAACGAGAGGGTTGGAAAAGGCGTTGATTATGAATGCGCGGTAGGGCGCAGACAAATGAACGAAAAAACAGTCTACTATTCTACAGTTTATTTGTTATCATTTTTTTTTTCACTCTTACAGACTCTCGATTAGGTAAAAGGACGATGATGATGTGCGACTTTAGATATGAAATATTGCGAGCTTTGTGTATCACATGTGTGCGTCGATAATATTATATGGCAAAACAGTATCAATTATTTTATATTTATTGCAAAAAGTGAAGGGGAAAATTACAGGGAGAGGATTTTATTGATTACGACAAGCGCCGTTGTTCCCAGAGTCCTCTGCAGCCTGCAGCTTCAACTAGAAGGTCAACGAAGTCCGATCGCAAAAAAATTAACATAAGCGCAAACATTTTGACAACGCAGTCATTTTCAGTTCTATTTAATTATATTATTTTTTATATTACAGGTTTCAGATTAGAACGACATTTCCTCTACATCGCCTGACCCTACCACTTCCGCTCTCCCCACGCAAGCCGTGCCAACTGCTCATCTACCGACCACGTTATTCTGTGCGCAGTTAGTGTGCCTAGGCACGCTGTATCTTCCACTCAACAGTGGCAAACGGAGCTGGATGGGTCTAGTGCGTTGCTCACTGCGTTCTGCTGAAAGAGAGTCAGAGGCTGCCACTTCAGATCACATATAAAAGAAGGAATATGTGTCAGAGGGTCTGGTGTAGGAAAAGAAGAGAGCCAGCTACTGGGAAAGGCTGAGAATTCTAGAATCCATAGGAGGCGAACAATTTTTCAAATACTATACCGCAAACTTAAAATGACGGAAGTTGCGCTAACGTGTCGATGGAACCCAATAACGGCCTGTGCAGTATCGCTGACAATAACTGTCCAGAAACAAGGCCCACGAGAAAGACACTCCGTGGTGCATAATCTCAACATGTAAGAATACACGTCATACAAGTGCAAGAAGCCATCTCTGCAGGGAGTGAATAGCTATTTCAGCCCAATTTAATAGTTATTGATTGCGCGTTTAAATGAATGTAAGCTCTCGTTAGCACAGGGCAAAGTTAAGTCCTTTAGAGAGTACCTTTCCAACTACATATTAATTTCCCGTGGGCCCTCTTTGGAGTCGAGCGTTTCATAAAGTGTGGCGGACAAGCCGACTAGTAGGACGTCAGAAATTTGTTGCGGGCCTCTTATATCTCATGGGCTCCATGCAGATACAACTGAGTGTGAACAACCTCCACAAATCTCAGTTAACATCCTATTGTCAAAAAAGAGGATATCTCTCTGAAATATTTAAACGAGAACAAAGGAGATAGTTTTTACTTTAAAAATTATCTGGTAAATCGGTCGAGACCACCATCACGAGACGATGAGATCGATTCGTTCTTAGAAAACATGACAAGCACCCTGAAAAAATTTGGTCAGATCCCATCAAGAAAACGAAGACAGGAGTTTCCCAAATCATCACAGAGATGTACGTGTTAAACCAACAGCATCAGCATCATTCTGGTCCATTCGTGAATTCTATTGACAGTCATTCGTCCTCACAACACTCTTGAGCACCATTCCCTAGGTTCAACACTGACACGACTACAGCACCTCTTAGTGAAGTTACTCAAATTCAGAATAAGAGAATGGTTTTTATTAGGTTCCGTACTTCATATGCTAACTAAACCACACCGGAATCTATGAAAACTGTTTTGTGGTCGTATGCAGGGTCTATCATAATTAATGGCATAAATGCATACCATTCAATGTGCAAATTACTAGATGGAAAAAGTCGCAGTAAACATGGGTTCTAAAACACATAACCTAAGAGTTATAACCACCTGTTCAACTTCGGTACTGTGAAACAAGTCTCTTCTTCTTCAGGCTCTCTGATGTCCGTATCTTGAAGGGCTGTGTCCACAGACCAAAATAAGAAAAAAATGTCGCTAACGTTGTAAGTTCGTACCAACAAAAATTATCACCTTTAAAACATATCCATAATGCAAATCCGTTCTCTCTGCTCCACAAATCTCCGCCAGGAAGTCCTTCCACGAGATTAATAATTCCCAACAATTATCTTTAGCAAAATCCTACTCTAATATGCACTTTGGTAGAAGTTACGCCACTCAATGTCCAACATTCGATTACTCGCCGCTATACAACTGAACCAAAGATTCACAAGTCAGAGATGTTAGTGTCACTGCCGCAAGTCAACTATACCACAGACGTCACAAGCGACTGATTCGCTCTCGTAACTTGAAATTTACACTCTTTCTGAAACTATCGGTGAATAAATGTCCAGTCCACCTATATATGTCCATCTTTCAAAATCCCCCTCCACGTTCGATTTTATGTTGTCTTACAATGTGAAAACTACAAAAATTTGATAAGACACTTGTTGTTGTTGTGGTCTTCAGTCCTGAGACTGATTTGATGCAGCTCACCATGCTAATCTATCCTGTGCAAACTCCTTCATCTCCCAGTACCTACTGCAAACTAGATCCTTCTGAATCTGCTTAGTGTATTCATCTCTTGGTCTCCCTCTACGATTTTTACCCTCCACGCTGCCCTCCAATGCCAAATTTGTGATCCCTTGATGCCTCAGGACATGTCCTACCAGTCGATCCCTACTTCTAGTCAAGTTGTGCCACAAACTTCTCTTCTCCCCAATCCTATTCAATACCATCTCATTAGTTACGTGATCTACCTACCTAATCTTCAACATTACTCTGTAGCACCACATTTCGAAAGCTTCTATTCTCTTATTGTCCAAACTATTTATTGTCCATGTTTCACTTCCATACATGGCTACACTCCATATAAATACTTTCAGAAACAACGTCCTGACTCTTAAATCTATACGCAATGTTAACAAATTTCTCTTCTTCAGAAACGCTTTCCTTGTCATTGCCAGTCTTCATTTTATATCCTCTCTACTTCGACCACCATCAGTTATTTTGCTCCCCAAGTAGCAAAACTCCTTTACTACTTTAAGTGTCTCATTTGCTAATCTAATTCGCTCAGCATCACCCGACTTAATTCGACTACATTCCATTATCCTTGTTTTGCTTTTGTTGATGTTCATCTTATACCCTCCTTTCAAGACACTGTCCATTCTGTTCAACTGCTCTTCCAAGTACTTTGCTGTCTCTGGCAGAATTACAATCTCATCGGCCATCTGGTTTCCGTACAAATTCTAAATAGCCTTTGGCTCCCTGTATTTTACCCCTGCCACCTTTAGAATTTGAAAGAGAGTATTCCAGTCAACATTGTTAAAAGCTTTCTCTAAGTCTACAAATGCTAGAAACGAAGGTTTGCCTTTCCTTAATCTTTCTTCTAAGGTAAGTCGTAAGGTCAGTATTGCCTCTCGTGTTCCAATATTTCTACGGAATCAAAACTGATCTTCCCCGAGGTCGGCTTCTACTAGTTCTTCCATTCGTCTGTAAAGAATTCGCGTTAGTTTTTGCAGCTGTGACTTATTAAACTGATAGTTTGGTGATTATCACATTTGTCAACACCGGCTTTCTTTGTGATTGGAATTATTATATTCTTCTTGAAGTGTGAGGGTATTTCGCCTATCTCGAACATCTTGCTCACCAGACGGTAGAGTTTAGTCAGGACTGGTTCTCCCAAGGCCGTCAGTAGTTCCAATGGAATGTGGTCTACTCCCGGGGCCTATTTTCGACTCTGGTCTTTCAGTGCTCTGTCAGAGTCTTCACACACTATCGTATCTCCCATTTCATCTTCATCTACATCCTCTTCCATTTCCGCAATATTGTCCTCAAGTACATCGCCCCGTGTATAGACCCTCTGTATACTCCTTCAACCTTTCTGCTTTCCCTTCTTTGCTTAGAACTGGGTTTCCATCTGAGCTCTTGATATTCATGCAAGTGGTTCTCTTTTCTCCAAAGGTCTCTTTAATTTTCCTGTAGGCTGATCTATCTTACCCCTAGTGAGATAAGCCTCCACATCCTTACATTTGTCCTCTAGCCATGCCTGCTTAGCCATTTTGCACTTCCTGTCGATCTCATTTTTGCCACATTTGTAATCCTTTTTGCATGCCTCATTTACTGCATTTTTATATTTTCTCCTTTCACCAATTAAATTGAATATTTCTTCTATTACCCAAGGATTTCTACTAGCCCTCGTTTTTTTACCTACTTCATACTCTGCTGCCTTCACTACTTCATCCCTCAGAGCTACCCATTTGTCTTCTACTGTATTTCGTTCCTCCATCCCTGTCAATTGTTCCCCTATGCTCTCGCTGAAACTCTGTACAATCTCTGGTTTAGTCAATTTATCTAGGTCCCATCTCCTTAAATTCTCACCTAATCAGGTAAAATTTTGCCTAACATATAAATTGAAAACATCAACATTAATAAATTGAACATATGGTGTTTCGTTAAATGTCTGCGCGAAGGACATTATTATGTTCTGATTAGACACCAAATGAAACACTTAACTGTCACACGAAAATATTATTGCGTAATGAAAGTTACTGCAGTCCATATACATTCCTATCAGAAATAACATTTTAATAGTCCACGATTTGCCTCAATCATGCATCACTGTGTTTGTACACGAAGCTGCCGTTGCAGTGTCTCGAGGTCCACTCGTGAAGCAATATCACCAACAATGCTGTGGAATGACCACACAGGGCTGTAGTTCAGCCAAACGACCAGCAAAAACTCATCTTGAAGTGGAACGTCAAATTGTGTTTGCAGTCTGAGCAGGCGACCAACAAAGGTTCCTCTTGCAGTGGAACACTAAGCAATAGCTGAAATCTGACCAAGCGACCAGGAAAGAAAATTGTCTTCTGCCAACCACGACCAATGTTGTTAGGAGTGGTGAAGTTTCACGATAAGGAACGTTACAAGAAATCCTTCAGTGACCAACATAATATCTTTCAAAACAAATTAACAACTTGTCCAATACAAATTCATATATTTGTTGGAAACTGTCTCTTGCAATAACGATTGAGGTTTTTCACTGCCTGCTAATGTCACATATGAGAGGAAAAACTAAGCGATGCACAGAAAATCGCAGTGCTGATAACGACACAGTCCTTCATTCACTAACCAAATAGAAAATTATGTGTAATCAGAGAACAATGTCCACTAATTGTTTTATCCCTGGTGTTTGCTAAAATATTAAGCAGTATGAAAATGATGTACAATCTTTTTATATTACACAGAATTACATCCCCCAAAAATAACTACATAAATAAGAAATTACATAAAACATGACATAAACATTTATACTGTAAACTGTTCATGATGAAGCAAAAGATATGACATATTCAGCAATCAAAGAATCCGCATAAGATGCAAATAAGAACTCTACAAAATAAGAAACATAGTAGAGTAATAACAACACGTTCATGTGTGTTAAGAAGAAATCGAAAATATACAGTGTGATTCACGAAAATATGCAAATATTTTAATATGTTATTCTACAAATAAACCTAAAGAAAAAAGTTCATACAAACATAGGTCCGCAAATGTTTAGTAACAGATTTTTGCCTCAAATTTAGCAACTTCGCTCATATGAAGTCATCGCAAAACTGTACAAGGTTAAAGTAATGCAGGATTTCCATTTATTTTGTTGCTTTTGGTCTGGTGAACCTAATGAAACGTGTCCCAGACTTGTATCGGCAGTAGTTTTCCAGAACAGCCAGAGAAGAAAAGATGTGATTTCGTAAAAATTTTAATTTATTAACATCTTGGCCCATTTTTTTAAATTATAGACAATTCCACAAAGTTTGCAAGAGAAGTTGTGGATAATTTAATTTCGAAAAAATGATGGCAATAACATTAACTGAAACTGTATTAATGGTTTTATTTATATCATAGCAAACCTGAATTCATGTTAAACTGGAAATAACAAAGCTATCATTATTGTAGCCTTTCACTGAATAATATAGAAAACTAACTCGTTTCAGTGTTAGGAAACGACTGAAACAACTCACTAACAGTTGCTCATAATTAAATAAACATTTGTACATTCTTAATGGAAAGTAAACAAATTTACTTATATAATAATCTTAGCTTTTCTGGATGTTCTGGAAAACTACAGCAGATACACTTCTAGGAGACGTTTTATTAGGTTCACCAGAGCAATAATAATAAACTGAATGGAAATCGTGCTTTACTTTAATCTAGTACAGTCTGCGGTGGCTTTATATTAGCGCAGATGCTAAATTTTAGGCAAAATATTTTATTAGCCCTAACTATGTAACTAAACATATGTGCACCTATGTTTATATGAACTCTTTTCTTTAGTTTCACTTGTAGAATAACATATTAAAATATTTGCATATCTTCGTCAATCATCCTGTATTAGAGATTGGTATCTTTACATTTAAACCATGAAAAGCAAAATATATAACCTATCACTAGAAACATATATTCCTTGGTCCCAAAATCATCACTGCTTTAAAATTTCAGATATGTGCCTAGGATTCATGATCATGTGTGTAGGGAAGGAAGAGGAGATCTGTCATAGAGTCATGTGTGAACAAGTCGTGTTCACCCAAAATTGCCAGACAACTCCATGCATACATCAAATATTTATTTCATCACATACACTTCAAACATATCTCAAATTATTTCCAGGCTTCAACTTATTAATTCACGCAGAACTAACTTCCAAAATCACTTATTCACCACTTACATTTTCCTAAAATTTCATCTCTCAATCACATGCCTTCCATATTATTCAAATTGTAGCTGTAAAATGACCTAAACTGAGGTGGGAAGGTGGACTGTCCTGTTGTAAGAATCTCTAACATTATCAGTACGCGCCAGCAAAAATTATTGCCTTAAAAACATTTACAGAATGCAAATTCATTCTCTGTGTTCCATAAATGCTGCGGCTGTATGTCCTTACATCAATTTATAACAATTTTCTTCAGTGAAATCCTCCTCCTATATGCAGAACGCTTCCAGTTTACTCCATGTCCAACACTCGACTACTCATCACTTCACAGTTAGCCAAAGATATCTAAGTTCAGATGCGTAAGTCGACGATTATTCAACGAATGTCCCACGAGTCTGCTTCGCCCTCGTAACATGAAATTTCCACTTGTTCTGAGACTATCCGGAAATAAATGTCCAGTCCATCTATGTATACCCACCTTTCAATAGACTGATACGAAAAGAAACGAGGAGGCTTTCTACAGAGTCGGTGGAAACGGGAACATGTGGGAAACACCGACAAGGAGGAGCGAAGGGTTGACAGAACTTATTTTAAGGCATCAAGGACTAATTTCTATGGTACTTGAGAGAACTGTAGACTGTAAGGAAAGACAGAGATTGGAATATATCTGAAATCTGGTATGCCATCTTGGTGCCAAAGTAGGTCATGGCACAACAAGAAAACGAACAGTATACTTCAAGTATGATTTAAGTTAAATGACAAAGTTCAATAAACATTTATTTAAAAGAATTAATTTACACCTTGATTGTAAACCATTTACCAAAGTGTTTTGGACAAGTATCTTGAGACAGACATCTTCGTCAAGGGAATTTAATTTTCTATTGACTGGTAATAAATAACTTAAATGTTTACTGTATCATTTGTAAAAAAAAATTGAACAGGAATTCTTTAAATAGCTGCTTTCGGCAAGTGGGATTAATTTATAACTCACTGATAACAATATTACTTAAAACATGAATGTACAATTTATACACGATTTTTTAACAAGCATCATTAGTTTGGCGCCTTTGGCGACTGGAACAACCTGCGGATACAGTCGCCATAACATTAACACGCAGCAATAATCAAAGAGGACATCCGCTAACCACACTTCCTCCACGTACGCCCTCAATCTCCCGCGGAGCCAATAGCCAAATATTACAACTCTCATCCAACAACAAGATGGATGGGAACTTTCACGGTTCAGTATCCAAACAAAAATTAAGGAATTTAGGTGGAAGTGCTATTCTGAGATGTAGAGATTGACACAAGAAAGGAATTCGTGACATGTAGCTAGTTAAAAATTAGCATCGGAGGCTTTGAAAGAACCACGCTAAGTTTGAAGAAGGCTTGATGTAAAGGACGATGAAAAATTTTTCTATTGAGGGAGTGCTGCATCATTTAAGCAACGTAATGCGATTCCGGTGCAGGTGTATAAGCACCGACAAGTAGGCATGAGGTTAGTGAGGCGTTCATCTCTTTCTGAAGTGAGTGTGGTGAATGCGATAAGGCGAATAATGGCGACATTATTACCAAATGCGTCCAACCAGGACCAAAGTGCTGTTACTTTTTTATTGGCTGCCAAAGGGTAACCAACAGTAAACGTCTCTCTGAGAATGGAGAACGTGTATGGGGCAGCATGTCTGTCGAAAACCACGGTTGTGAAAAGGTGCGGCTAATCCCATGCAGACGGGATTCGACACAAGGCGCCGATCGATCTCGGAGGCCGGCAAAGTTATGCCAACTCAAGTGGGACACACTCGATCCTCAACCCTATAGTCTTCATCACTTCCCATGTGATTACCACACCTTCAACCCCTAAAGATTCCTCTGAGGAATCAATGCTTTCTGTTGGAATAGGATGCAGCATGCAGTTACAGACTTCTTCACGCAACAGGAGACAATGTTTTACCAAATGGGTATCGTGAAACTGGTGCTCCAGGGAACATTGCGTCAATGTTCTCGGCGATTTTTCCTGATTGGCATAGTAACTGTGAATTGTACGACCTTCGAACAAAAACTTTTTAATAGCCCTTTATATTAATGAGAAGGACTTGTTTTGTATAAGAGACAATGCTTTTCTTGTGAGTAATATAGCAATATTATTCTGAAAAAAGAAAGACAGGAATTTACTTTGTAATATGTGAAGAAAACTGTATTTATAAAAAAGAACATTCAAATACTTAAAACAGCAGAAGCTGAAGACCAAGAAACGTTCTATTATGTTTAGTTAAGAGAGTAATATTTCAGTTTATGTTTTAATATATAGTAACTTACAGCTGCTCCAGGGCGTTGAGCAAACTTAAATCTTTTCTTCATTGTTCGATTTCAATGTTCTTGTTCAGGGCACTAGTTTGACAAAGAAAATATGCGTCACCAGCCACGTTCAGTTCATACAGATGGGATGTAGAAAATTGTACACAGTAAGTATTAGCGTGGTTATGAATCCTTTATGGCATCAGAATTGTCAGGTGCACGTTGGCTGACTGAATAAAGCATAACAGCGAGATGAGATTCCTAAGAAGTAGCGCATGGTGGTATGGATACGGATTTTGCCTATCGACTGTGGTAGGATCACTAATTAATGAAAAGTGTTTTTAAATATTAATCACGTAGTGCGTGATATATTACCGAACATAACAGGATGTTTGCGGGAATTTTAAATTTTTTTTCTTATAAACATTCTAGGGGAACCTGTAACTTGAGATTTGTGCCTGAAGAGAGTATAGCACTAGAGAACTGCACTTTGCTATTGTAATAGTAGAAAGATGATATTACAGCATTTCATTTAAATAGCACTGTTTGTAGAACTAGAACACCGCCCATTTTGTTCGAGTTACAGGTAAGCTGAGTAATGATCAAATGATCAACAAATTTTCTGGTGTTGAATTGGCAAGTGAAAAGTAATTTGAAGTAGCAGGAAGGACAAGACGAACTGGGACTTGAAAGGACAAAGGTAAACAAATATCAACGTTTTCTTTAGTATGCTGTGCAGGTGTAGGAACAAGTCAAATTCAAAGGTAGTTTAAAGTGATGTGGCAGAGTGAGTTTTTATTTTGTGGCTCTGATAGTGCAATGCATAGAAGGCAACTACTGTAGAAGTAAATTAGAGATTTTATCTTTCATAGCAACTATAGAAGCAGATAAGAAGTTTTCTCTGTGAATATAAACTTTATCTTAACAGAATATTCTTATGTCACATTTAGCAATTGTCTATGTAGTATACATGTAGCAGTAATTGCTATAATTTATACTCTATGAGAAGCATTCAATATTGATTTAAGATTTGTCGATAAACATTCTACGAAAAAAAGCGACGCACTACGAAGGAATTACCACAATGGGACGGAAATCGGTAGACGTGATGTATATGTATAGACAAAAAAAAAAAAAAAAAAAAATCACAGTTTCAGAAAAAAATGAGTGTTTTGTTCAAGATTAACAGTTTTACAAACTGAGCAGGTCAACAACAAATTGATCCATTTCTGGTCCGTATGCAAGCAGTCACTAGGCTTGAAATTTATCGATAGCCTTATTGGATGACCTCCTGATGGATGCCGTGCCAAATTCTGTCCGGAGCTGGTTGTAGGGCACTGCCTATAATGCTCCAAACGTTCTCATTTACGGAGAGATGTGACGCCCTCACTGAACAAGGAAGAATTTGACAAGCGCGAAGACAATCAGTAGAAACCCTCACCGTCTGAGGACGGGCATTATCTTACTGAAATATAATTCCAGGAGGGTTCGCCACGAAAGGCTACAAAATGTGACGTAGAATATCGTCAATGTTTCGAGGTGCTCCACGAGTGCCGCGGGTGACAACCAAAGGGTTCAAATGGTTCAAGTGCTTCTAAGCGCTGTGGGGCTTAACATCTGAGGTCATCAGTCCCTAGACTTACAACTACTTAAACCTAACTAACCTAAGGACGTCACACACATCCATTCCCGAAGCAGGATTCGAACCTGCGACCATAGCAGCAGCGCGGTTCCGGACTGAAGCGCCTAGAACCGCTCGGTCACAAAGGTGGGCCACGCACAAAAATTCCATGGCTCTTTTGGAATATGAAGTCCATGAATGGCCGGCCAACCAAAGGGATCCTACTATGAAAAGGAGTGGCAGCTCAGACCATCAGTTATGGTAGTCAGACCACAAGGCGGATAACAGTCAGGTTGCTATCCCACCTCTGGAGCGTCTCGAGGCACGTCTTCTGCCTGGAAAATCTCATTGAATGGAGTATAACTGTCTCCAGCGATAAAAACCACTTTCAACTGAATCCCGAGGACCAGCAAAGACGTACCTGAAGACGACCAGGGCAGCAGCTCGTTTCCAACCAGACTGTTGCGCGCCATATGGCCCAGCATCCAGGGTTGATAGTCGTGGCTGCCACATCTTTTCATAGCAGGACTCCTTCGATTGTCATCCGTTGCAAAGCGGTATTTCTACGACACGCTACGCTCCTTTCCGTTGTCCTTCATGGCAAACCATCCCAAGATTACATTGCAGCAAGATAATGCACTCCCACACACGGAGAGAGTTTCTACTGCTTGTCTTCGTGCTTGCCAAATCTTATCTAGGCCAGCAAAGTCACCAAATTCTCCCTAACTGAGAAGCTAGGAAGAGATTGGCCATATGGTTAGGGCCCTCCAATCAGCTGGGGATGATGATGATCTAAAGTGCCAATGGGACAAACCTTTGCTTGATGTCCCTCTGGAGGACATCCAACAACTCTGTCAATCAATATCAAACCGAAATACTGTTCGAATAAGGGCTATAGGTGGACCAACACGTTACTGACTTACTCATTTTAGCATAAATTGTAATCATTTGTTTGTCTGTACATTTACATCAGATCTACCAATGTCTGTCCCAATCGGGCAATTCCTCAGTGTTGCGTCTTTTTTCTGTTAGTGTGTATGTCAACCATTTTCAGAAAATATTTGAAAAGTTTAGACAAAATACGAGTGATAGTTTTAAAGTTAATAAGAATAAGTATAAAAGTAGTAACATTAAATGCTTCAGTGGCAGAACTAAGTGTCAAGGATTGGGATGACATAAAAAGTTTACTGAAGAAAGCCTACTTCTTTGAAAATGAAAGTCGAAGTATCAAAACGAGGCTAGAGCCTGTAGGCCAGAAGGCAGAAAACGATAATGAAATGGAGACTTGGGTAATGCGGAAAATGAGAGAGTATGACACGTCTGTGGGAAATGGCAGCGTAGTAAGTGGTGAATTCTGCCATGGTACAAAAAAGGGAGCTTGAATCATTGAGAGTAATGACACCCCGCCACTGTAGAGCAGTTGGGAAGATGATACGAGACTAATGAGAAAACCTAATGGTCCTGGAGCGGTTATTATTTTGAGTCAGAAGTGGTCTGTAGAGAGCGTTAATTCACAAAGTGTGGATTCTGATGGGAATTGCGAGTGGTGGATGTAGTTTCGCTTTCAAATGGGCAAATGTACTACACAGAAATTTACTACCTCGGACCCTCTAGGTAAAACTCATCACGTTTTCTCTCTGAGAGCTCCTGACAATATTTTACCTGCTTCATAGACTTGTGGAAGGAAAATACGAATCACGACTAATCATTTAGAAAATAGTACGTGGCAACGGGGTCATTAAATGTAGAGAGAGTTAGATTATATGAACAACTGAAGAGGAAGTTCAAAGCAAAATTTTGGTCCACCTTTACGGACTGTACGTGGCTAGTAATAAGTATATTGTTTGTCAGACTAGTCCACTGAGCAAACATATTCAAATAATGAAGATGGGATTTCTGTTTCTCTAACATCTTGGAGCAGCTGCAAGTAAACTTTTATTGTTAATTAAAGTATAAACTGAAATATAACCCTGGAAACTGTAATAGACATGTTCAGTTTTGAAGGCACCATATAATAATTTTATTGGGTTGGTGCATAAGTTCATAGCGTTTTTCCTTAAGTTTAATAAACAAAACAAAGAATAACAGAGGGATTAGTCTTCTTCAGTATCTAGGAGAGTTCAACGCTTGGGTAACTTATCGATTCCGCGGCTTGAGAAATCGAGTGGTTTTGAAGCTAAGAAATCGTCGAGCCATGTTCGGAGCGCATTTTCATCTCGAAAGGAAGTTCCTTGAAGGTTGTTCGATAGAGAGTGGTAAAGGAGAAAATCTGACAGTGGATAAGCTCGGTGTGAAATGACTTCCCAACCACTATGCAGTGGTTTTGACAGTCAACCTGAATGTGGGCGGGCGTTATCGTGGAATAGCATCATTTCACATAGTCTTCCTGGTCTTTGTTCTCGGATAGCGTCTGCAAGACGCGTCACTTAGAGACAATAAATGACAACAGTAACAGTTACACCCTGGTGAAGCGATTCGTAGTACAACGCACCGTCGCTGTTCCACCAGATGCACAGCATTATTTTTTGTGGATGCTTGCAGATCTTTACACGGAAAAATGAAGCTTTATTTGGGCTCGACCATTGCTTTGTTTTTCTTATGTTAGCATAAAAACACCAGCGACGATCCACGCTAGGAAACGACAGCGTTGCTCAGGAGCCAATTGATGACGATCAAGCAGAGACGCACAAATGACAAACCTAAGATTTCTGTAATTTTGGCTTACAGTACGCCGTAGCCACACATCCTATTTTTGAACTTTCCCCATTTGCATGCAAGTGTTGCACGATGGTGAAATGACCACAGTTCAATATGTTTGCCAGTTGTGACACTAATCGTTGCGAATGAATGCGCTTAAACGATCTTTATCTGACCCGGAATGTCTTCTTAACGTGGAGAGTCACTAATGTCAAAACGACGGTTCTTAAAGCGAGAAACCCATTTTCTTGCCGTGCTCCGTACAATGGCGTTATCCACATACACGGCGCAAATGTTTCTGGCTGCCTCCGCTGTTGTCACCCATCTAGTGAACTCAAACAGAAGAGTACGTTGGAAAAGTTTCGATTTTCCCACTTGTCACTCCGTTTTTTATCGTCCATGGCTTGACTCACTGTCTCCAAATGACAAAATGGCAGTATTTAAACTCAAATAGCCGCAGCGAACTACAAATGAAAGAAGATAATCGATAAACAAACCTTTAGCAACCGATATACCAACACGCAAAACAAAAACACTACGAACGTATGCACCTTCCTAATTGTTCTGTACCATCACCCCACTTCAAATCTTCGAAGTGACTTTGCTTTGTCAGTTTTCAAGCATCGTGAGGAATGCCACGCAATTAGTCATAATATGCTTGTATGAAACGTAATTTTATCCAACAAACTTCGACGCACTGTTTTCGGGAGAAAGGGATAATACAACGAAGTTGGGGGAGTCTGTATCTCCTAAATAGTAACGGTCCTGTTACACATTTACTAGGGTGATGCCTTCCTTTAGAAAATGACAGTTTCGTTTAATCTGAGGAGCTTTTGTAACGCGATGCTATAATCTTTCGATACTGTGCTTTTCAGATCACAGTTCTAAGTGAAACGTCCCCTTAGAACTTTGCTTAAACTGACACACAATATCTTTGGCGCAACGCAATCAGACTTCCAAAAATCCCTACGAAAGAATGTCCCTGACTAACATTAACCTATACGTTTCAAAAATCACTTACCTCACAAAAATCTTCGTTACTCAAGCTACTGCAATACAGCGAGCGCCACTACTGCCAGCTAAATAAAAGATTCAAACTACTGAAGGCACTAACTACTGATAGGCATAGTTAGCAAATCAAAGATTTTAATACAGAACAAACAATGTATTTACCTTAATAGTCATAATATATATAGCAGTTCATGGCATCCAGTCTTACAAATTTCAAAACTCCACCATCTCTCTCCCCACGTCCACCACTGCTGGTGGCTCACCTCCAACTGCGCAACGCTACCCGCTGTTAACATCCAGCTGCCGCTGCCTAACACTACAATGTCAGACAACAATGCAAACCGGCCACAGAATGCACACAGCACAGCCAGTAACGTGGCGTTACCAATAAAAAACCTAAACAGCCTACTTACATAGCCCCCATGCTCCCCACAAAAAAATTTACAAATTGTTTTGGGCAGTGGCCAATACAGATTTGAAAAATGTGTTCATAATTACAATAACAAAGAAATGAAATGCACACACTTATCGATACAATGTTGGTCAAAAGCGAAAATTTTCTCACAGTCCATAAAGACAGTCCTGATCGTTCATCACAGTAAAATACCAGTGTTTTTGCTCATTGTCTGAGCAGTAAAAGAAAATGCACACAGAAGTAGTGGATTTCCATGCAGTCTTGAAGACGTAGTGTTGTCCTTCCTAAGGAAGGACAGTGCTGACTCTTGACATGCTGACAGGTAATGGGCTACAACAGAGCAAACTCACAGCAGAGTCAGTCGAAGTTTTGAAGAATATTGGTAGGTAGGTCAACACAGAGTAGAACCATTGTAGTCTTGGTAGAGATTACGGTATTGGTGGGCCACCAGAGGTGCAGACCCACTGCAGTTCTTGTAGAAATAATGGTATTGGTGAGTCATCAAAGGTGTAGACCCACTGTAGTCCTTGTAGAGATGGCTAGCAGTCATCTGTTTGACTGTGCAGGTGCACAATCACCATCGAAAAGTCTTGTGGACAATATAGCAAGTCCATGAACCACCACTTGTCCACTCACAAAGAATTTGTTTGAAATGTCCTTAGAACCAGCAATGCTGTTATCCAGTCCCTTGCTGAATTATTAACACTCGTGCAAACGCTATCAGTCCCTACTTGTCACATATTGTCCATATACTATGACCAACAGAAATGTGTGCAGTGAATTGTAACTTACAAGTTACTTAATTTGATGAACTGGTGCCAATTACAATTTTATAACATAAGAATACAATTACAAAGATACAGAAAACATTATTAAAAACATAATAGTACAGATAACATTTGCAGTAATACAGGCTTTACAAAAGAATCGAAATAACAAATACATCAGTGTTACAAAAATTATGACATAAGTACATACATAAAAGATCAGAATAACTTTTGAAGCATCAACTTCACACATGAACATTAGAACAAAACAGAATAAATAATGTGTAAACATCTTTATGAAGTAAATAACATGTTATTAATGCAAATTATATTTGAGGGTAACAGTATTCCTCATCATAGTGGATGTAACTTAGTATTAGAAGAGAAAAAATTCTATGAAACAGTAGACAGAGACAGTAAGAAGATAAATCCACAAAGATACAGAAACACATAGTGGGATAACACAAAAGGAAAGGAAAGGACAGGGTTTGTTTTCAGGGTAACATTTGGTACTGCAGTCCAACCCTAAACTTCAGTGTGTAGATCTTTCGTCGTATCTCAACATTTGTTTCTACCAAAACTATCGTATCCAAGCATGCTTTCTGTATTTATATGTTCACATATTTCTTACCTCATCATTTATTTTCCAGTATCTTACCTCATCATTTATTTGCAAGAAAATCCTACCTATACCTGCTTTCTGTACGTTTTTGCGTATAACTTCTCAATTCATTTCTTCCAATTCATCACAACTCGTTCTCTCATATAGTCTACCCCCTCTTAAGCGAACTTAAATCTACTGAGCTCAGATGCTAAACTAAGGGACGACGCAATGCAGCAGCACAAAGCAATTAACACAAACAGCAATGATAAAAAAATGAAAATTGGCAAAAAAAGGCAGCAATATCACAACTAATATAAGGCAATGCGTAGCAAACAAGAAAAATAAATCAGTAATAAAATTGGCTTAACCTAGTAATACAAAGTGACATTCAGTAGCACTATGCATGGCAAACAGCAGCAGCAAATGCTATAACTTATACCTAAACATGACAAAGCTCAAGCAGAAAAAATATTATGCTAAAGACAACAATGCAGATAAGGACAATGACTATTCACATCTTAATGTCTATGTAATTAAAATGGTGCACCACAAAAACTTATTGTAAAAAAATATTACCATGTGCTTGAAAAGAAAATTATGTATTCAGTTACTGTTATTAATCACTTCTTAATGTTCTTTCTATTCAAAGTGCTCCTTTTTCCAAGAATATAGATCATAAAATTATTATTTAATAGATCTGTTGGCAGAAAGTGTTCACATTAGCAAATGCATTTTATTTTATTTTATAAAATCAATGATGCAACACAGCTGGAAAACAGATATTAAATGAAATATGCAACCATGAAAAGCAAAGCACAAAAATATCATTCAATAGTCATGTGGCATTTCATAAGTTAGTAGAAATTTTCTCAACTCTCGTAGAAAGGCGCTTGCCATAATCAAGTGTGCAGATTTAAGTATCTTTCCAAGTAATGAGCGTGTCGTATTTGCGATGCTTTCTACAAAGGACTGTCAATAGCGAGGATAATGGCCTCTTTTTTTTCACCTAATGGCTTTCATTTGTCAGGTGGCTGTCGCGCAGCTGGGTGCCCACGACGTATTACGTGCAGGTGGTCACTTAACTGTCTTACCGAAATATTTACGACACCAGTTTCCGCTACAGTGGCAGTCTCATATAAAAAATTTCACAGGTCAAGAATTTGCGTTACAGATCTGTAGAAACAAAATCCTATTGATATAACAGTGTCCAAAAAATTTTCATCGGCATTGTAATACATTCACGCATTTACATACATTTCATAGCTCTTAAAGTATGATCCTAGGTTTACAACAACCGTTTTCACAAACCAGAGTCCCTAACCACTACTCATTATTCGTTGCTTTATTACACATATACATATTCGTAGACACTTCTTCAATATTTCATCATAATAAATACGTAGCATAATCAAATTCCTCATATAGCATCAGCTTATTGATCATAAACATACCACAACAGCGTAATACACATCGTCATCATAACATCATAAAACCTCAGCCAAATCTCAAAATCGTCATAGCTTCGTCCAATAATTTCAAAACCTAAGAAAATTCTCTGCTCATGTCAAAAGTGTCATCTACCTCAAATGTACTTTAAAATCCTGATCCCATACCAAATATGTCATTCAAAGCTCTCATAGTATCACAATGGTTCTGAAAAAATATGAACAGTTCACAAAGTACAGACAAAATACAATTTCATAAGTCTGAAGTCATCTTAATGTAATTATATCCTCAGGTGTTACAGATTACAGCAGTGGAATGAAATGTATCATGGAAAACCTTTGTATCATTGTACTTCAAATATCTTTAAAAATAAATGTTTAAGTACAAAATTAATCACTCAAATACGTGTACTGTCGCGCTAAACTGTGCGTCTTGTTGTAAGATAATCTCTGTGGAAGTGTCATAGTTATCGTCCTCCGAAAGCTAAGTTCTGCAGAAGTCAATGTACTTACCTCATGATACACAAAAGTGAAATGCTTTGCATATAGATATCGTAGTTAGTACGCTTATTGCAGTGATGAAGTAAGTACTGTACTGTAATGTATTGTTGTACTACAGAAAAGGCTGTGTCATTGTAGCTATACCACAAAGTTACTACTAAAACATGTTTTCCTTTCCAGAAGAATTCAGAAAAACTGTGCAGATATAAAACAGATACACCGCAAAAGCACAATGTAAATTGTGTCACACATTAATAGCGTGGTGATATAGTCGTGTAGCTATCAAAGAAACCAAATGCTGTCATCTTTAATCTCACAGAAAGTACTTCAAATAAAGAATGTATTTTCAACTAAACCAAAATAATGCATTAAAATCTCATTAACAGTATGTGTTCTAAGTATGTAAGCCTTATCGTCTTTACGAAACGTGCAACTAACAAGCAAGAATGTACAAATAACAACAATGTGTCGTCTGTTCACTATAACAATGCATTTGTAATTTCTGTTTAAAAATGTTCCCTAGGTTCTAGACTGGATAGTTATCTTCAAAACATTGTTGCATGTTAACAGTTTCTCAGTGTGACAAAGCATACTAGAAATGTGAAGTGAAATGTTTTATGGCAAAGACAAAGTTAAAAAGCAGATTATCTTTCAATAAACTGTTTTACATGTGAAATGTGGTGTAAACCTTTATTCTTCCTAGTACGCAGAGTTTCACCTTCAACGCAATTATCATGTGGTATATGTCGGATTCTGTAAGGTCCATTGTAAACTAGAAAGAATTTGTGACTCAAGTGTTTCTTCTTATGTGACAATGAATGAGCTTTAATGAGAACTTTCTGACCAATATCTAATGTCTTTGCATTTGCTATACCATGTAATTTTCTCCTTTTCCTTGCAGCAGAATTTATATTTTTAATAGCCAAGTCAATTATGTCTTTGTGTCGAAGTTTATGCATATTCGGAAAAGGTACAAGCTCTCTGATTCTGTTTGGTGGTTCTTTATTCTTCAGTACAAGAACAGGTGGTAAAGCAGTGGAGTCATGAGGCATTTCATTCAGCACGTTTTGAAATAAGTGTAAATATCTGTTCCAATGCTGATGCTTTCTGTGACAATAAAGTCTGCAAAGCTTATTGATTTCTTTCATAATACGTTCAGACGGGTTACAATGCGGTGAGTACAATGAAATAAAAACAGATTTGATTTTATGGTTACGAAGCATGCGTGACCAAACAGCAGATCTGAATTGCGGTCCGTTATCTGAAATGACTTTACTAACGTGTCCAACTTCACATAAGAAATTTTTAACAAAGGCGATGGATACAGACCGTCCAGTGGCTTTACGTAACGGAGAAAACGAAACAAATTTTGAAGTAAGTTCAACAGCGACTAGAACGTAAGAAAATCCATTAGATGCTCTGATAAGCGGTCCCAAGAGATCAACAGCAACAAATTCTTTTAATTTAGAAGGAATGATAGGAAACAATGGAGCACGATGCGAGACAGTAGATGGTTTCGCCTTTTGACAAAGTTTACAAATAGAAAAGACTCTTCGAATTCTCTTTTCCATATTGTTAAAATAACAAGTCGTTCGAAGAATATGATAACATTTTTGTGGACCAAAATGTACGAAATGAGCTTATTAACAAAATCGTCTGGAATGCAAAGTACCTATAGTTTGTCTTCAACAGTGCATCGTTTGAACAGTATGTTGTTTTTAACCAGATAATAATGCCGAATCTGTGTGTGTGTCTTTTTATGCCATTTACTTTTGATGGCTTTCCAAATCGTATATTTATCTTGTTCATGAGCAATGTCCTTTAAAGATGTGATGATGAAGTTTTCAAAGGCGACTTTCTGAATGTAAAGAATACTGAAATTCTTCTCGAGATTGCCTTCTGTGTTACTTTTCTCAAGCCCAGCCGGTGCGCGTGTCAGTGCGTCCGCAACAATGTTCTCCTTGCCGCGTATGTAGACTATTGTGAAGTGGAATCCTTGCAGGAACAATGCCCAACGTTTTAACCTATCATGATTTAATTTTGAAGACATAAGAAATTGCAATGCACGATGATCACTGTATACTTTTACGCGCTTACCAGAAAGAAAGAAACGGAATTTGTTACATGCCCAAACGATAGCTAAGGCTCCTAATTCAGTTACGGAATATTTTTTTTCAGATTTTGTTAGCACTCGGCTAGCAAAAGCAATGGTTTTCTGAATGGTAGTGTCATTTTCTATGGCTTCTTGAAATAAATGTGCACCAGGTCCGACTTTAGAAGAATCCGTGCTAAGGCAGAAATCTTGTGACAGATCTGGATGAGCTAGTATTGGCGCATTAAGTAACGCTTGTTTCGAGGAATTGAATTCCAACTGTGCTTGCTCGTCCCAGTTGCAAATAGTATTTTTTCCAGTGAGAGAACAAAGTTTTGGTGTAACTAGAATTTGCATATTCAGAAACCGACGGTAAAAATTTACAAGACCTAGAAAACTGCGGACTTGTTTTTTTGTGGATGGAACTGGAATGGCTCCGATTCCTTCTAATTTTTCAGGATCCGGCTGAATGCCTTCAGAAGGAATAATATGTCGCAAAAACCTCACCTTTGACCTACCGAATTCAGACATTTCCAAGTTAACTGTAATTCCAGATTCTGCAAAAATATGTAACACGCTGTTGAGGATGCGATTATGTTGTTCCCATGAGGCTTCTGGTATCAGGATATCGTCCACATAAAAGGTAATGTGACTTTTAAGAGCTCAGGTAATATGGAATTTAGCCCACGAATGAATGCTGCCGAGGAAATGCTCAAACCAAAAGGAAGTTTCCGAAACTGATAACAAACGCCGAAACAAAGGAAAGCTGTGTATTTTCTACATTCTGGATGAAGTTCGATCTGATAAAAGCTGGATCTGAGATCAATGGAAGACAACACTTTTACGTCATTAAAATTCTGAAGAAGTTCTTCCAACGTTTGCGGCCTGTCTGTTTCAGAAATAATGATTGTATTGATTTGTCTTGAATCTAAGAGAAGCCTGATCGATCCATTTTTCTTCTCAACAACATGTAATGGATTGTTGTATGAGCTTACTGCAGGCTCAATAATGTCGTCGTCAAGCGTAGATTGTATTTCTGTTCTAACACGGTCCCTATAATGTGCTGGAATTACGTATAGTCTAACACAAAATTTAGTATGGTCACGAACACGTAATTGGTATTGAAATCCCTTGATTGTTCCTGTTTTGTGAGTAAAAACTGTGGAATGTGCTTGTAAAATCTCAAAAAGGAACTGCCTATCAGTGTCATTACAATTCCCAATTGTTTGAGTTTTATTCTGAATTAAATCATTAGTTTCAAATATGCTGTCGATATCATCCTTGTCAGTACTTGTAGAGCGATTGTCAGTGTCTACTTCCGTAGAAAATTCCGAACTGTTGTCTAACAGAAGGTAAAGCCGATTAATTTCCTCGTCATGGTTTGAGAGCCAATCTTCAAATTTCAAAGCTATTGACTTACTTTCTTTCTCTAAACTTATTTCAGCATCGTGAAAGTTTAAGATTGCTTTGTATTCATTCAAAAAGTCTACTCCCAGTATAATTTCCGTCGACAATAATGGAACAATAAGAAAGTTCATGGACAAGGTGTGGCTTTCACAAAAGAATTCTGAGTTGGTTTGTTGGCGTACATCTACACTTTTTTCAACGATTGCACCTTGTAATTTAATCTTACGTAACGGAAGTGTGGGGCAATCGTTTGATTTGTTGCATTTGCTAAAAGCTGTTTCAGTAATTACTGAAATGGGACTGCCTGAGTCAAGTACTGCCGTAAATTTTACGTCATTTACAGTAATGTGAATCACAGGATATGCAATTTTGTTATGTTTGACGTCGTGTTCCTGGAGTGAGATGTCCAAATGTCTTCCATTTTAACGTAATTACTAGCGACGGCAGCTGCGTCGTCAGTTTCATGCGTACGTTTTGTGGCTGCCAGCGGTATGAGTCATTGCCTATTGTGTCTTTGTTGGCGCGCGTCGTTATTGGGATTTGGAGACCTAACTACTACAAATTCACCTTGCCAAGAGGGCCCTGCTCTGTTTGAATCCCGCCAGTTCTGCTGCAATTCAGGTCTGTCGTTACGATCATATCGTCTGTCGTCATGTCGGTAGATTCCATAGTTTCTTTCTTATCGGTCACGTGGTGGAGAATTTCTCCCTGAATCGTAACTGCGCGCTAGACCTTTGCGTCTTAAGTTATTCTGTCTCCCTCGATAATAATTATTTTGGTTCCCATATTGTCTGTTTCTCTGATTGTCTCTGTGATAGTCACTACTGCGGAGAGGTGATCTTTCCCTGTAATTATTACTACTCTGCCAACGGTTGTCATACGGGTGGTGTCTGTTTTGGTCACGATTTGTGTTGTGAGAATAGCCTTGTCGTGTCCAGTTATTATTTCTTTCATTGCGGAATTGTGACGGATGTGACCTGTAATTGTTGTGTTCCTGTTTTCGCGTTCCGCGATTGTCAGTGTCAATTTCTAATTCTTGTAAGAGTCCCTGAAAAGCTTCAATGTCGTCTTTGCAACGGCCTGCCAAAATAATATGCCGTAAATGTTCAGGCAATTTGATTAAGCAAATGCGGATGAGTTTTTACGGGCTGTATGGGTTTGACAGGTACTGATTCTTGTGCAACATGTCTTCAAAATATTTCACAAGACTTGAAAATTCAGATTGTTCGAAATGTTTCATCATTATGATGCCATGTTTTACTCGGTCTTGTGTGGCTTGAGACCAATATGCTGAGAGGAAGGCATGGTAAGATTCTCCTTCACTGTGGCAATCGTGAATGACCGATAGCATTCTTACAGCTGGTTCATTCTCTAAGTAGCCACACATAAATTCTAATCTGTGCTCTAATGACCAGTTGGGGGGGAAACAATGAGAGAATTGATGAAGCCACGCATGTGGATGAATGTTGTAGCCAGAATTTTTAAATGTTTTGAATTTACGTGTAGTAATGAACAGCTTATATTCAAAATCATCATGTCGGCGAGTCGCATGTCGGTCATTGTTACGTCGTTTCGGCGGTTCCATCTCAAAATTCGGTGTACTTTGCCAATTTCTTTCATAATCTCCAAAGTGCCCTGTGTTATTATTTTGTGTCAGTTCCGTATTTTTATGTCACTCTTCCCGTATTGGTGTGCGACAGTCCTCTGAAATACGTAATTCTTGTATTACCTGTGTCAGCTGATCTTGTACTTCCCGGATTTCTCTTTGGTGTTGCGTATTAATTTGATTCTGATTTTGTTTGAATTTCCTAATTTGTTCGAACTCTTCTGTGTCATTAAAGACTACCGGTATTGTGTCATTCAGATTATCATCTACCTTCGTAGATAAATTATTTAGCTGATTCGAAAGTTCAGCTACTTTCTCTGATAATGAACTAATGTCCTCCATGAGTCTTTCTGAACCAATTTTCAGAGTATCTACTGTGTCCTTTAAGTTTTCTTGAGTTTTTGCAAGTTTTGTAACCGAATCTGTAGAAGCAACTGAGTCAATTTTAGCTTGCAAGGTCTCATGATTTTCATGAACAATTGTTTGCAGTTCTTTTATGGCTGCTTCGTGATTCTGTAATGCATTTTCATGCCGCGAAAAAATAGGTTGGAAATGCTCACAAATTTGTGTTTTTACGTCATTACAGACTTTTTGACATTTCGATTCGATTTTATGTAATTCAGTAATTAAATCTTCACGTGTTTGTTCAAGCGTATGTTCCACTGAGTCTAACTTTTGAAGCTTTTGTTCCATTGCGTCTAACTTTTGCTGTATTTGTCTCTAATTTTGTTAAATTGTGTCTAACTTTTGAAGCTTTTACTGTGTTTGTTTCTGATTTTGTTCCATTGTGTCTAACTTTTGAAGATTTTGTTCCATTGTGTCTAACTTTTGAAGATTTTGTCCCATTTGTTTCTGATTTTATTCAAGCGTTGTGTCTAACTTTTGTAGGATTTGTCCCATTTGTTGCATTAACTGTAATAACAGTGCAGTGGTGTCTGAAACATGTTCCTCAGTGCTTTTCGGCAGTGAAGTTGCACCGGCAACATTCACATTTTGACAAGAAGAAAATGTGTCTTGACTTATTTTAGAAAATGGTGAGGACCCAAAACCTGAATCTGCAGTATTTGCAGGATTGTGTCCTGTCATTCCCGATTCCTGAGGCGAGCTGTTTCCGATCGATCGATCGATAATGCTTCCCTGTTCACTACCTGTTTCACTGTCTACACCATTATTTGACGCCCACTCCATTTCCCAATGCATAGTTACCAAATTACTACTTAGAATGTCTGTTAATTCATTACACAGTGGTGCTGGTAAGCTACGCTCGTCGTCACTATTATTTCTCAGTTTACTTTGGAGCCTAGTGTTACGTTTTTCACAATATTTCACACGACAACACAGAAAACCACAATTTGAAGAGCAAACTAAGAGAACACATTAACATAGCACTGAAAATATTATCTAGTTAATTGCAAGTGTAGCTGCGAAATACTTGGTGCAAATCTAGATGCATGCCACAACTGTTTTACTGTACAACAATGAAAAACTACAACTACAGAGGAAATACTCTCTACAATTACGCGCTAGCAATAAACAAAGGCTACACTAACTACACAAACTACAAAAAAAATCAGGAGAATCTGAGGTATCCTCGGCTAAGGGTCGACATATGAAACGTTCCCTTAGAACAATTGTACAAGACTTTGCTTAAACTGACACTCAATATCTTTGGCGCAACGCAGTCTGACTTCCAAAAATCCCTACGAAAGAATGGCGCTGACTAACATTAACCTATACCTTTCACAAATCACTTACCTCACAAAAATCTTCGTTACTCACGCTACTGCAGTACAGCGAGCGCCACTACTGCCAGCTAAATAAGAGATTCAAACTACTGAAAGCACTAACTACTGATAGGCATAATTGGCAAACGAAAGATTTTAATACAGAACAAACAATGTATTTACATTAATAGTCATAATATATATAGCAGTTCATGACATCCAGTCTTACAAATTTCAAAACTCCGCCATCTCTCTCCCCACGTCCACCACTGCTGGTGGCTCACCTCCAACTGCGCAACGCTACGCGCTGTTAACATCCAGCTGCCGCTGCCCAACACTACAATGGCAAACAACAATGCAAACCAGCCACAGACTGCACACAGCACAGCCAGTGATTTTCTTACAGAGCGCTACGTGGCGTTACCAATAAAAAAACCTAAACAGCCTACTTACATAAGATGCGATCGCTAACTAGCTGAATTAAAAAGTTAACACAGTTTCAGAGAAATTTCATGAGATTCCAGAATTTTTGCAGAAAGCATTCGATGTAAACTAAGAGAATTCTTTCCGATTTCAGGCAAAGCAGCTTAAATTTCAAAAGGAATCAAAGTATTTATTACCTTAGTAGAATGCACATAGAACAAAGATTCATAGCGCTCGGAGTACAAGAGAAAAAGAGTGAAGGCCACTGTAAGGAATAATATTTATCTTTCTGTCTAGTTTTAGAGTAGAATTAATTGCTGTCTTCATCTTTCTGTGCGTGGAGGTGATGTAATGTCTATGTAAAAGGAGGAAGAAATAATGTGAGAGGAGTTAATAAGGAATAGAAAGCGTAATTCTTACCTTGGAAGGTGTTTACAAATGCTAAGTCCTTCTTTTTAGTGTGTATGTGTGTGTGTGTGTGTGTGTGTGTGTGTGTGTGTGTGTGTGTGTGTACTTGTATTTGCACACTCTTACTCCGTGTTGAGGAGCCCTTCGGTTTTGATGAACATTTGAACTGCCTTCTGCTATTTGGTAAGTATCGCAAAATACAGTGCCTGTTAGTCCGTAAGATAACCCAATTAAGGAATGACCTAACAGTCACCAACATACTAGGAAAATTCATACGAATAGTTAAGATTTTAAAATTAATGTCACTATGCATAAGGATATCTGCTTTATACACAAAATTGCAACGGTAAACCATCAGCTGTGCAATACGATGGTGGCCCAATTACAAACGGTTAATAGATTAAATAAATCTGTGGCGACACTCTGTCCGTGAGACTAGCACCACAACTGTGGGGTTATTCCGCAACGACGTTAATGTAAGTTCAACAAACGTTAAACAAAAGCCACTAAGATGCATGCGTCTCCTGTGCAACAATGAGCTCCAGCCCACTCCAAGGCAAGAAATTAGACAAGTACATATAAAGTGGCATCCAAAGTCCATTAGCCACTTCATCACGGTAAGTCTTGCTTTTAAAAACAATACTAGAGAGCATGAGGCAAATAATACTTTGGTGTCATTAGACAATGTTATTCCGCTCCCACATAGACAAGGTACAGCCAATCTGGCCAAACGCTTCCCACGTGTAATAACGGAAGGAAATACTTCACTGATTAGCTACAAGTCAGTTACACATAAACCAAGATAAGTACTTGAGCTTCCGGGTCCCTAAACCACCATTAAAATGATAATGACAAATTAACCGCTACTTTTTTAAAGAAATCAAGAAATTCAGTGCTTAGTATTCCCAAAGGCTTTCATCACAGGCCCACAGGTATCTTGCAGTTACAGAAATACTGAGTCAATTACTTCTCCAAAGTCACTAAAGCCAAGTCCTAATCCGGAGAAATCACCGCCGTGGCACGATACCAAAATAATGACATTAAACTAAACAACGTGAGGCTGGAACTGAAGATCCGCAGAAAGGCGCGTAAACCGCCAGCACTCAGGCGTCGGCGATGACTAGAAAGCCACTGAAGCAGAAGGAAAAGACGTCCGTGCCCCTGACCAGCAGAACAGCAAAGCTTCAACCGCGGTCGATGCAATACTGTCAACATACAACAATCAAACAGCAAACAGGTTAGACAGAAATTAACATACACAACAGTAAGCAAGCGGGCAATTAAAGATTATCTTCAAGGAAATCAAATATTAAAACTGCAGTACAGGAGCGGCTCACTCATAAATATTGTAAATAAACCTCCCTAGCAATAACAAGAAACAATGTACGAAGCCATTTAGAAGAATACTCAAATAATAATAAAACCAACCAACCAATCCCCTCACAGAGAACACGCAGTACGGGCGCTTTTAGAGAGGTAGGTGGCTGATTGCACGACATCGGCCTCATCGGAGCCCATACGCGCCTATGGCCCACTGGTGTACCAGTGGCCACGTTGGACAGCCCCTGTTCAACCAAATCGAGTAAAACCTGGTAAGCAATTTTCAGAACATTGCGTTTTCCGGTTCAGTTATACCGCGGACTCCAACATACAGTTAAACCTGTGTAGTGCTATTTAGCAGACCCTAGTCCCCACTGCATTGCAATTGGTTTTGTTACTCGATTCCGACAGACTTGAAAAGAGCGGATTTTTCATTGTCTCATGTTAAATGACTTCCTTCCATTGATTTTTTCTTGTTATCACGTGTTGAAATAAAACTTTTTTGTCGTAAAGTTTCAATGCTTCTTTATTGGTTTGGGAACTAGGGTGAACATGGAGAATAAATTTGAGTGATACAGTTGGTCTATTCTCGCTGAGTGAATGCATCCAGTTTTTAGATACTTATTTATGAATTTTTTTCTAACTCGTCGTTATTGAAGCTGTGTCTTTGCTTAATCCTGTTGCGTTAGACTTCCGTGATTAGCACTATTTCTTGCAAGTTTGAACATAACTGTATTAAGAGTGTCCTAGGACACCAAGGACTTGTTACTGGTGGTTTATTATTGAAAAATTAAAAGCTGTTGCTGTCAAATGTTATCGTTTGAAATTCTTATTCTTATTTTAAATTCTTATTCTTACTTGTTGTTTTTGTGTTTGTTGTGGGGCTTAGATTATTTATGAGTATTATAAATAAGTATATATTTCTGGGGGGGGGGGGGGGGGCATGCCATGTGTAATTTGGGGAACTTGAAAGAGCTGCCCGATTTGTGAATTGGTTACTGTGTATTTTTAAAACTATTTTATTTCCATGTTTCAGAAATACCAGTGAGTGCACTATTTGACTACATGTTACAGGATGGTGCCTCCAGTACATTGTACTGGTGCTGCATTTTGATCCAGCCTACATTCGGGTGTTAGTAAAAGGAAGCTAACAGAACATCTGCCGGCTTGTTCTGTATTTTCTCGTTCATGAACTCAGTGCTGGGCTATTTTAGCGAAATTGTTGTTGTGCAAATGACGCTTAGTTCATGGCCTTGCTCTATCTCTTCCCAAGCACCTTGCTAACTGCTCATTTCAACACTCTTCTCTGAAGGCAACTCATATTACACCATTGAGCCTACTAGAGTAATTTAGTAACCTATTCTTTGTGTAGTACACACCTGACGTACTGAGGAGGAGCCTACACTTCTTCACCGCACATCGGCTGTGGAGTAATCCGCACCCAAGATCGCTGGGAATGATTGGAGACTCTGGTTTAAGCGCTCCAGTCGACTACAATCCGTAAGACAAAAAAAAATTCCGGGTACACTGCAGTGAGCTTGTGGGGCGGCGAAGAAGTTGTCGAATGAGTTGTTTGAATGTTCATTTCACGTAACAGACTATTGCCGATGCAACATATGTGGGACGGCGAAGAAGTCGTTGTTTAATGTTGAATGAAAGTTGAACATTGCCACCTTAAATCACGCGAGCCTGGCAACTAATTTGGTGGCCAGTCAGAAAGCGAAGGGAAACTTACTGACCTTAGTTCCCAGTCTGCACGGCCACATTCCTGTACAGCCCAGCTAAACGAAAAATATCCATAGTTCTTCACGGGATTAGGGCTGCTTCAATAAAATTTAAAGTTCCAAACAAGATTTTATTATCTTAAAGGCTCACACAAATTACTCGAAACTTCTGAAAATGCTAAAGACATTAAATATTGTTAATTCAGCCAATCGTTTAATAGTTCAGAGGCGACTTCTACAGCAAGTTCCTCCCGAATAGTTCATTACTCTAACTAACGGTGCTCTATTAATAGTTCGCAATAATGTTGAAAAAAAGATTAATGCTCGCCTTAAAAGTGGAGTTAGTCACCACTTGCCACGCGGAATTATACTTCACACGGACGGCACAATAACAGTTTGTTACCGAAGTCTAAACGATCCAGGACGGTGTACAGTCCTCGCGATTTTCAATGTCCGTTTACATTGCTAAGTACGCGCATGTCACAGCCCGCTATGACGTCACCCGAGGCGAGGCGCGATCGGACGTTAAGCTCGCGTGGACTAGGCGTTGGTCTAATGCGGAGTGAGCTTACTACTGCCTCTGCCGCTCTTTTTATATAGCTCCGGCGCGTACCGCCAAGAGAGCATGTGTTCTTTCCGTTCCTATGCAGATGCCTGCAGCCTCCAAATGATCGCTATCTCAGGCACATAATCTTAAATATCACATTTAATAATAGCTTTACAAACTTCTCAATTTTTGTATACATACATCTGAGCAGTACAGAAGCACGTAGAAAATCTCAGCCCACTAAAATTAAAACTTTACTCTCTAGAATTTTTACAATGGAACTAACGGTAGATTGTTACCTCTGAACCATAGCTTTATCAAGACTTGTATCAGCTGTTAATTATGCTACAATACTAAAACTTGGTGTAGCTTTGTTAATTGTCCTATCTGATCATTGGTCTTAAAGAATTTGTTTTATCATTAAAATTTAAAGTACTTAATCTATAATGCTTATGTACATTTTACTCACAAAAGTAGTTTTTACTAAATTACTAAAAAACTAGAAGAGGTAACTGATTGTGGTATTTCCATTATTATTATTAGGGTGAACTGAAGCATCCTACCAATTTTCAATATTGTAGCTCTATTATTTCGCGCCTCTGATTTTTCCGAAAAACGCGGATTCTGGAGTCAATTTTAGTTTTATGGTTTTGGAAACCAGCACCACTCATTAATGACTTCTTACTGCACCTTCTCACCAAATTTTGGCTTCCTAGCGTCATTATTTAGCGCCTCCTATTTTTCTTTCAAAACGTGAATTTTACGTAAACTACTAATTTTATAACATTAAGATTTGTTACCTGAAACATTATTACATAGAACTATACTTTAACAAAGTTTTACACACAAATCTTAATTTTTACTTTTATGTTAAATGTGGTGCAATACTATATGCAGGCGCGTTACGATGACGTGACGCTACTAGCAGTGAACTAGGGTAAGTCCCGTGCACTCGCTCGCCTCTGTATCTTATACATGATACAGCGCTTGCTTTGCTTCATCACCCCCTTTTTAATTTTCGTGAAAATCTATTTTTGAACAAAATTAAATTTCTAAAAGAACAAACAAGCGATGGATTACTTTAGTATACCTCTTTCAACTTAAGTTGCTTCTTCTTAGGAAATTCCTTATTACTACATACACAAAATAACCATACTCATATACACATAGAAAACCTAGTACAGAAGACATTCACAAATTATTTACATACATTTACATGGAAATATAAATTTTTCAATGGTTACAAAATAGTTATTTTTTTTTCTTTAAAATCAGTCTCTCCCTGAAAAAGAAAATACACACAACTTTTATCACTGCAACGCGCTCACATTTTTCTTTTACTATAATACTCGGCACTGTGGTGGGTGTCCTATTGTAACACTCATTTAATTTCACTGATTGACAAAATTGTGGGAGGAAATTGTATTCACTGTGGTTTGCGTCTCTACTTCCAATCTCCCTACCGCTTGTTGTCAGTCATTCATGCAGCCTGCATGTCCCTGAGAAACAGACAATACAGTCTAAGTTTCTGTTTTCAACTTATATCTAAGGTAGGACAAAGTACATTTTATAGTTTATATTCTGGCACTATTTTACTAATTGTGAAGTTGTCAGAAAGACATTTAGCACTAAGTCGTATCTGATACAATAGCTCCTACTTTCTTCTTTCATAAATAATCTTTTAGGTTCCTAAATAGTGAAAATTCTTTTAGCAAATTAATATATTAAGATCTTGCTTCAACTTAGAAAATTGAGTAACCTTTTAGTTTTAATGTACTCTGGCTTAATTATCGTATGGATTAGTTCATCAAAGAAGTCATTTGCTGACCAGCACTTTGCTTTATTGTATGAATTACTAAAGAAATTAGTTATTTTCAGTATACCGATTCCAAATTTCTGCATTTTCCAATATTTGTGTGTTTCTGTTGTCTGTTTAACTATTTATTTGCCTCAAGCAAGATTTAGCGTTTTTCACCATTTCACGAGACGTGAGGGAATTATTCTTTAATCCTACATCATTTACTTCAATTTACTTACTTTACTTCTTCACCTTATTCATTTTCTCCCTTTTCCTTTTGCCAGCCTATTGCCGTCCTGTTTCTATATATTTGGTGCGATCCTCACACCCCTTCCACACATCTCCATTTATTTAATTCTAAAACGCCATTGCTTGCCTCTATGAGCATTACCTTCTTACGCTGTTTTCCTTCAGACAACCTTATTTCTAGCAACATACTACCTTCTGCATAATCTCATGGATTATTCATATTCATACCGTACTTCGTATACTGCAAAGTGTCTCTCTTAGTTGTAGTTTCTAACGGCTTTACAATTACATGAAATATTTTAATTTATTTATTTTAGCCATGTTTGCCTCTTATTGGTACTCAGACTTTTGTTTTGCCATTCACTAGGTAGATCCTTACTAAGAATACTTAAAACCTAATAGCATATATACAACATGAAGACATATCTGATTCTTACCTGTTATGATAGACCAGAAGAAGGGAATGAAACTTGAAAAGGAAATAAAGTTTCACCCAGCTGGGACTGCACGGTACGCCAAACCGTGTATCCGCCAAAGAGTGGCAGACTCCCTACAGTAATTAATTACTGTTAATTTTAAATTCCTTTAGATCCACAATATTTCTTAGACCTAGTTCTCTCTTACTCTTTGGATATTCCAAACGATAGGCATTTGCATGAGGTTTACTTATTATTCTAAATGGTCCATGATATACATGCATAAACTTTTTAGTTTCTGCAGAAATTTTCTTTGATTTTTCTTTTGTTTTGACCAGCACTAGCTCACCAATTTTAAAACTAGTGGGGGAAGCCCTTGCATCATGCCTCTTTTTCCTATCTAAAGCTCTTTTGCGTATATTTGCCCTGGCCTGTGCTTTCTTCTCATCCAATGTACTCTGACTTAGAACTGGAAAGTCAATCATACTCGGAATGATATTATGTGGTTCCTGATTGAACATCAGCTCACATGGAGCAAAACCTGTGGCATCGTGTTTCAGATTATTAATTATCTCTTCAAAATACTTAATATGATCAGCCCATGTTGAATGCTTCCTAGCACAGTAGGTTCTACATAGTCTATTCAGTTCTCGCATAACCCTTTCACTCATATTTCCTTGCGGAAAGTATGCTGAAATCCTTATATGCCGAGTTCCGCTCCTTTCAAGACACAACTTAAATTTTTCTGATACAAATTGAGGACCATTATCTGACAATAGGTTCTTTGGCTTGCCAATTTTCACAAAATAATCTTTCTCCAATTTATCTACAAGTGTTTTGGCATTGGCTCTCTTAATCGGATACAGTTTAACATATTTACTAAACCCATCTATCACCACAAAAACATGCGTACATCCTCCTTTAGATGTCGGGAGAGGTCCAAAAAGATCAACTGCACATAACTCTAAGGGTTCACTTGGGTCTACGTGATGCATATCCCCTTGCACTATTTTATTTACTGCTCTTACCTTTTGACAAATAACACAGGATGCTAACCTTTCTGCAACTCTACGATGCATGTTATCAAAGATGACTTTCTCATTTAGTTTAGCAATGCACTTTTTTGTACCATAATGACCATACCTTAGATGTACATAATCTATTAGCAGATCTACGTGCTGTGAAGGAAAACACACTTTCCATTCTGCTAAAGTTACCTTCCTCCTACGGAACAAAATTCCTTTGTGTAGACAGTAATATTGTGCTACCTTTGGATAATTAGGGTCCCCTAAATAGCTTTTAACTAGCTTCAATTGATCATCCTCATTCTCTTCTCGTCTTAAATTCTTAAATACTTTCTTTAAGGCACTCTCCTCTCTGAGCTCATGTACTGTCAACATACTTACCTCATTCCTTTCTGCCAAAGGAAGTTCTGATTCATTCCATAATTCAGCACTTCTTGATAGCCCATCTGCTACCAAATTGCTCTTTCCCTGTATATAATTAATTTCAAGATCAAACTGCTGAAGGTACATGGCCCACCTTGTCAACCTTGGATGCCTTAGTTTACAAGTCTTCAAAAATGTAAGTGCTTTGTGATCACTATAGATAATTACCTTCTGTCCTAACAAATAGTGCTCAAACTTCTGCATACCAAATACCATGGCTAGTGCCTCTAATTCTGAGATAGCATAATTTCGCTCAGCAGATTGTAATGAACGACTTGCAAAAGCAATAGTTTTATGAACCTCCTGGTCGCCTTCTGTTTCTAGCTGAAACAATTCTACAGCAATCCCATAACCACTTGCATCCACTGACATGCAAAAGGGTCTTGTAAAATCGGGATGGTGCAAGAGCGGACTATTAATCAAACAATCTTTTAATCCCTCAAAAGCAGACTGGCATTCTGGAGTCCAAACCCATGGGGTATTCTTTTTTAGCAGGTTGAGTAAACATGGATCATTAAATAAATGATCTTTAACAAAACGTCGGTAGAATCCAAACAAACCGAACATTGACCTGAGTTGCTTTTTATTTCGGGGCGCTTCAAACTTTTCAATACATGATAATTTGGATGGATCAGGTAATATACCCTCTCTGCTAATTTCATGGCCCAGGAATTTTATTCTGTCCTTTACACATTCAGTCTTTTCTAACTTTAATTTCATACCTCCATTTTCAAGAGCTTCTAGTACCCTGTCCAACAGACTGATATGTTCTTCCCATGTGGGAGTTGCCAACAGAATATCGTCTACGTAAATGGTTACTTGATCTAATAATTCCTGTCCTAATACATGAGCCATAACTCTTACAAAGGCACACACTGAAATATTCAATCCGAACGGAACTACTTTATACTGGTAGCATACTCCTTCATACAAAAATGCTGTATACTTACGTGATTCCTTAGCCAGCGGCAAATTCCAGTAACCACATGTTATGTCCATGGAAGTAAAGTACTTAACCCCTCGGAACTTTTGAATTAACTCATCCATATTTTGAGGACGATCACTTTCTCTGATGACAATTTCATTTAACCAGCGTGCATCCAATACTAATCTAACACTTCCATCACGCTTAGGCACTACAACAAGAGGACTATTGTATTCACTAATTGCTTGCTCTATGACACCCCATGCCAACATACGTTTAATTTCATTTCGCACTGCTTGTTTCCTTGCAACATGTATTGGATAAGGCTTCTTAAAAAATACCTTCCCAGGCTTGATATTCAAATGGCATTCATAACCTTTAACTTCACCAGGTGCGTTTGAGAATACATTACTATGCTTAGTTAACACACTCTTTAACTCTGATCTTTGTTCGTCAGCAATTTGCTTTGTTGATTGTACCTTTTCCTCTATTTCCTTTAGGATGTGTCTCTCTTCAACCTTAGCACTTTCCTCATTCTCACTGAAAACCAAATTTTCCTGCAAGTATCCTTTATTCTTTATTACTCTAATAGGCAGTTCCCAAGTTTCATTACTACCGCCTATATGACTTCCTATAAAAGACTCTCTTATCACTTTAGAGTCAGTTAAAGTTAAAATTAAGTTGTTCTGATCAAAATTGATCTTTCCCTGGTACTTTGATAAGAAATCAGTACCAATCAACATATCAACACTTAAGCCTAGCACAATCAAACAAGGATGATCTATTACTACGTCATTTATACCAATGGGTATCAAAGCTTCGTGTTGAACTGGTCTAGAGACTTTTCCAGTAGCACCTATAATCTTTAAGCCACTTACTTTCATAACTGTTAACTTCTCTTTATTGGGTATGGTGTCAAAAAATGTTTGTGATAAAGCACTTGCTTCACTGCCACTGTCAAGCAGACAACGCACAGTGACTCCTGATATGTTTACTTTGATAACAGGGTGAGTTATTTTACATTGAACAGGTTGCTCACTCACCTCGTCTAATAAATCTCGTTCTATGTTCTTCCAGCTAAAGTAATTCTGATCAGTTGCAATTACATTTACATTTACATCCTGGGGCTCATCATGCTCTATAATCTTAGCTGCTTTCTCTAATCTGTCCACTAAATTTAAATCGAAGCATCTGACGACTTTTTCTACTTTTGTTTGCTGCACATCAGCCAAACTATCCTCTACCTCTGAGCAACTGCGTCCCTGCGCAATATTGCTGTTCATAAGAATGTCGTCACCTTCAACCATCTGTGGCACGTTTACACAGCTACTAGATTCTTTCACCTCGTTACTATTTCTACCCCCTTCATTCATCGTTTCCTCCTCTCTAAAGTTTTGCAGTACTGATTCTACTTCTGCTACTTCTACTTCAGCTTTTAGATTGCCATTTTCATCGAAGATGTAAGCTTTTACTTCATCATTATTCCCATCAGACTCAAACCCATTATCTATTTCTTCCCCATTATCTACCTTGAGTTCCTGTTCTTCCTTGACCCATTTTTCTAGTGTATCCAAAATACTATCCACTATTTTGTGAGAGTGGCTTAACACATCACTGGTATTATCTGTATTTATTTCGTCATCCATGTTGTCTGTCTGTGTATGTTGGCTGATTGTCTGTGTTTCCGTTACTGGCTGTGTTACTGTTACCGCCTGGTGAGCGCCAGTTTCCTCATAGACGGGATTTAGTTTCCCACACGCGGCCTGTTGTGTTCATCTGTGACACCACTAGATATAGTAGCATCATGACTCCCTTCTTGTCTTAATGGCATAGTATTTACTTCTCCACTTTCGTCATAGTAGTTGTTACGAAAACGTGGTGAGTATCTACCCCCTCTTCCTCTGCCACGGCTTTGGTTTCGATAGTTTGTTTTGGTGTGCCTAACTTCCATATTTCTAACGTTCACGTTTCCATTATTTTGTACGTGATTGTTAGAAGATTTGTTATTCTGCTGCACCTGCTCCTCAGCAGCAGCTACTCTTTCCACTCTTTCCAGATATTCAATAAATTCGTCTATATTATCTCTAGGGGCGGAAATGATCCTCTTCTGCCAGTACCACGGCAGCTTACCTTCTAAACCCATAATGATCATATCTGGCTTCATCTTTTCTGTCAAATGTGACAGTCTTGAAACCCACTTCCTAGCGAAATCCTTTACTGATTCACGCCCTGGGAAAAACTTCTTACCACACCAGAATTCCCTTAACACATCATTTTGTTTGTTATGTGACCAGTATTCGTTGAGAAATGCAGACTTAAATTCAGATAAAGTTTTACATTTGATCATTACATCCGCTGACCATCGCAAAGCATCACCTGACAAATGACTTCTTATAAATGAAATTTTTTCTCTTTCTGACCAAGTGTTGGGGAGAACATCCTCAAAGTCATTCCAAAATTCAAGAGGGTGAATGTACTTATCAGGATCAAAGCGCAAAAACTGTCGACACCCTATAAAAGCGGCGTCAACTGAAGTCACATGCTGTACAGTAGAATGACTAGAATTAACAGAGGTTACTCTATTTTCTAGGTTAGCAATGTTAGTATTTAATTCCTCTACTTGTGACTCTACTGCTTCTATCCTGGCAGAACATCTTTGTTCCACTGCACCACGAATTTCGGTACAGGTTTCTTTTACTTTCTCAATGTTTTTCTGACAAGTATCTACTTTAATTTGTACCTCTTTAACTTTGTCAGAGCAAAGTTTGGACTCGTTGCTCAATCTTTCGGACAACCTCTCTTCCAAAAGTTCATCTGCCTCTTGATAATTTTTTTGAATTTGATCTATTTCACATTTGAAAGTACTATGCATTTTAGTTAACTGTTGCCCTACTTTTACTTGAATGTCATGATGAATAGCATCTATCTTATAATTCAAACTATTCCATTTTGATTGCAGTTCTTCTTATAGTTCTTTATTACTATCCTCAATTTTAGCCTCAATTTTATTTTGGTTTGATTCGAGTTTGGCAAACAGTATTTGCATCCAATCCGGAGCTTCTACCTTGATACTTTGTATCTCTTGACTTGACTGAGCTGGAGATATATTGAGCTCAGTTTCACTACCTGACAAAGTTAGCAACTCTACTGGCTCCCTTTTGACTTCTATTTCACTTATTGATTGCATCCCTGCACTCTCATTTAAATTAAAGTCATAATTTACTGGTGACAAATTACGTTCTAGTTCAATATTTGAGGGATTAATGGAACCATCCTCATTAAACTCAATTCCTGATCCTGAGGATTCTTGGTCAGAGACCGGTTCCCTTCTGAAATGTACACTACTTTCCATATCTTTTAGTTTGTTAGCAGCAGTTAATAAATATTTTAAAAGTCTTTGACTTATCTTAAATGCTTGATTTCGACGAATGATGTCGTCGCGGTGTACCAGCAATCGTGATGCGACGCGTCGCGACGTATTGAAGGCAGCAGCAGCAGCTGTAGCGTCGAGTACCGCCACAGGAATCGCCTACTGCAATATCTCCAGGGGGGGCAGCAAGGCACCGTTGACCGCTCGGCGCAGCCGGCAGCTGTCTCGCAGATCAGCGCAGCTCCGCGATGACGCACCGTCTTCCTTTAGTCTCAGCGCCGTCGGCAGCCGCGATCCAGCATCGTCGCCTTCCTCAGCATCGTCACTAACCAACGTACAGCGGTAGACACTTATTGTTTATACACTACACCCGCCTTTACTAGTAACACTGTTCCCACACTAGTTCCATTCAGTGTCCTGTTATTGCCTACCGAGTTCGTTAATTTATACCAATCGCTTTCACACATCGAGCACTTTTATTTGCTTTTAATGTGTCATTCCCGGCCGATGCACCATATGTGGGGCGGCGAAGAAGTCGTTGTTTAATGTTGAATGAAAGTTGAACATTACCACCTTAAATCACACGAGCCTGGCAACTAATTTGGTGGCCAGTCAGAAAGCGAAGGGAAACTTACTGACCTTAGTTCCCAGTCTGCACGGCCACATTCCTGTACAGCCCAGCTAAACGAAAAATATCCATAGTTCTTCACGGGATTAGGGCTGCTTCAATAAAATTTAAAGTTCCAAACAAGATTTTATTATCTTAAAGGCTCACACAAATTACTCGAAACTTCTGAAAATGCTAAAGACATTAAATATTGTTAATTCAGACAATCGTTTAATAGTTCAGAGGCGACTTCTACAGCAAGTTCCTCCCGAATAGTTCATTACTCTAACTAACGGTGCTCTATTAATAGTTCGCAATAATGTTAAAAAAAAAGATTAATGCTCGCCTTAAAAGTGGAGTTAGTCACCACTTGCCACGCGGAATTATACTTCACACGGACGGCACAATAACAGTTTGTTACCGAAGTCTAAACGATCCAGGACGGTGTACAGTCCTCGCGATTTTCAATGTCCGTTTACATTGCTAAGTACGCGCATGTCACAGCCCGCTATGACGTCACCCGAGGCGAGGCGCGATCGGACGTTAAGCTCGCGTGGACTAGGCGTTGGTCTAATGCGGAGTGAGCTTACTACTGCCTCTGCCGCTCTTTTTATATAGCTCCGGCGCGTACCGCCAAGAGAGCATGTGTTCTTTCCGTTCCTATGCAGATGCCTGCAGCCTCCAAATGATCGCTATCTCAGGCACATAATCTTAAATATCACATTTAATAATAGCTTTACAAACTTCTCAATTTTTGTATACATACATCTGAGCAGTACAGAAGCACGTAGAAAATCTCAGCCCGCTAAAATTAAAACTTTACTCTCTAGAATTTTTACAATGGAACTAACGGTAGATTGTTACCTCTGAACCATAGCTTTATCAAGACTTGTATCAGCTGTTAATTATGCTACAAGACTAAAACTTGGTGTAGCTTTGTTAATTGTCCTATCTGATCATTGGTCTTAAAGAATTTGTTTTATCATTAAAATTTAAAGTACTTAATCTATAATGCTTATGTACATTTTACTCACAAAAGTAGTTTTTACTAAATTACTAAAAAACTAGAAGAGGTAACTGATTGTGGTATTTCCATTATTATTATTAGGGTGAACTGAAGCATCCTACCAATTTTCAATATTGTAGCTCTATTATTTCGCGCCTCTGATTTTTCCGAAAAACGCGGATTCTGGAGTCAATTTTAGTTTTATGGTTTTGGAAACCAGCACCACTCATTAATGACTTCTTACTGCACCTTCTCACCAAATTTTGGCTTCCTAGCGTCATTATTTAGCGCCTCCTATTTTTCTTTCAAAACGTGAATTTTACATAAACTACTAATTTTATAACATTAAGATTTGTTACCTGAAACATTATTACATAGAACTATACTTTAACAAAGTTTTACACACAAATCTTAATTTTTACTTTTATGTTAAATGTGGTGCAATACTATATGCAGGCGCGTTACGATGACGTGACGCTACTAGCAGTGAACTAGGGTAAGTCCCGTGCACTCGCTCGCCTCTGTATCTTATACATGATACAGCGCTTGCTTTGCTTCAAGCTGTGTTTCGACTCCTAGAGTGAAACTAACTGTGCACTATGTAAAACCACCTGAAGGTTCCAAGGATTACCTCAGCTTCTCTTGTTTGCATCTCAACCAATAACCTCATGAAAATGTTTTTTGTTTTTGTTTTTTTGGCTCCCTGCACCATTTTTATGCATTGTAAGAAAGATTACCTTATGGAAACGGTAGAACGTATTAGGTTCTACTGTATTTTATTTTACGTGTTTCAGAAATGAGCTATGGCGTATATGTTCTTATTACGTACCATAGCTGTTTGCGGTTCACGGATACTTAAATCAGTTTAATTGACAGATAACTGCATTTCTAATTCCAGAGTTATATGCATATAAAGCAGTGCAACATCTTATGCAAATGGTTCCGTACTGCTCTGGAAAGAGGAGTACTAGAAAGTACACACAACAAGATAACATTATACTTACCTCTCCTTTTTTCTCTTCGAGTCACCACTCTTCTGACTAGCTTCATACGCGCCGCCATGAATTCTTCTCCTACAATCTCAATTAACTCTAATTTTTCTCGTAAGTTTTGACTCTTAGCAACAGTTTTTAATTCCTTCTGCAGTTATTCTGACAGATACCTTTTTAATTACAGACTCAGTACTTTATAACTCTTAACAAATGTTTAAATACGCCCCTATAGCTGATAATCTACATTCGATCACTGTCGTCTTCGTAGCTTCATTCCAGTATTGCAGCTGTTGGTATTGTCTAACCCGAAGACTTTGTCTGGTATTAACTGACCAATCTGAAAAGCAGAAGGACGTAATAAGTGATGAAATGACTTGTATACTGGAGCAGCGTGTTTCAAATACCTGATACCCAATACAGATTTACTTTTTACGTTGTTTTTCTCAATTACCTTTGCTTCATCATACTTCAAAGATCCGAGCCCATACTCTGTTTCCAATAACATCGTCATAATCTTCTTTCATTTCTTTCGTGCTGAGAATTAAACTCACAACAGAAGTTGGCTGTTATTGATTGATGATTCTGAAACACGGTTATCTCTCTACTTATTTATTCATTCATTTTAAGTCCGATACTACTACTAAAAGGAAAACGAGGTATCCCCACACCACTAAGTATCAAACAACCCCCAAAGTTACATACTTTCTTTTTTATTAACAGATCCGTTTGACGTTGTCTGCAAAAGAGTGAGCCACGTATGAAGTTTGCAGTTTGAGAGAAATTGCGTAATATTTTAACGTGACTCCTGTATTCATTGTTTCCTCCTCACTCGCCGCCGATGTACATTAAACCAATCGCCAGCATTCATCGTCGATACATTTTAGTAGACTTGAAAGACGAGTTAGTGGTTGAAAACAAGCTAAACTGCAGAGCTTTTAGTCAGTCAAAATATTGGTGTACCTGGTAGTGAGGGCTCGTCGGTGAGTTTTTATCGCTATATTTCGCGTGAGTATGCTGAACCACTTGATAGTACACGTAAGACTGTCTTGTAAGCATTCACAGTGCGCTATGTTTTCCTTAGTCACCACTGTACTTGTTTACTGTAACGTCACCACATGTTTCCGATGAAGACCACAGGAAGCCAAGTGCAGTAATATTGTGTTGGGGTAATACGCATCTGTTGAAAGGCGCCCGGAAAACGCTGCAAGCAGCAAACACTAGGAGTAATAGACCTCACTGATGCTACTGGTTCAAATCGGAACTATTTTCTGGCACTTCTAGGCGTGTGACTCTGTCAATTACCTCGCCGAATAATTCCATTACGAGTCATGGAAGGTTATGGTGGAGAAGGCCAACGACGTACGTTTTATTCACGTGCAGTGCAATAAATGATGTACCCTCATGAAGTATTATTATGGTACTCAAATATGTTGTATGTTAAAAGATGATCATCAGTAGAAGAGGCCACCCAATATAAGTTCCATAATGAAGCCTTCAGTTACATTACATCACCCGGAAGACAGTATGCTCTGACAGGTTGATGAATCCACGTGTATCCATTTGTACCAAATAACACTGCTTTGTTGCCAGCACTATATTCATAATTTGCAATACTTTTTAAGGTAAGAAAAATATTCGTAACAGCAATGGACGTTAATGACCACATGTATTGTGCAGCCGTTACCAAACTACGAAATTAACCGTAGAGGTTCGTGCAGTATGTTCTAGAATAAAAAAAAACATAAATAAATCTTATTACACGCTTCTTTATTCTCAAAATGCGATCTATGTAAGATGAATTTCACCTAAAAATATTTTCCGCAACTCACTAGTGAATGGAGATACGCAGAGTAAACTGGTTTTCTTTTCATTTTTAATATATTACAGAAGTCAAGCAAAACTTCAATGCATTTCACTAACCCTAGAGCACTGGCCTTTCAGTTGTGGCTGCTGTGTGTGTAGAGTCCCAAAAACGTAACTTTACCTACCTACTGTTCCTCGTAGTTTCGGTAGACTATTTTTATAGATTACTTGGTAGCTAAACAGGCTGCGTGTAATGTTCATTTGAAGTACCATCCCTTCATTCTGTTACCATATTACCTTTCATCAATAGGTTACATTTTGGCACTCGATGGGGAGATCTTCACCAATTTTCTGTAAATAAATAAAGATAATGAAACATTGGTCTTTGCAAAATGATAACCTCTTGTAAATAACGTTGTAAATTTTTCTATCAATAATAATTTTTACCAGTGCCAATAGTAATGTACATATTTCATGCTTGTCTTATCTGAGACTATTAATAAACGAAATTTATTTACATAACTAGTTAGAATGTTGTTATTGACCAAATACATGAATAACGTTACCAATTAGAGCAGGTTCGAGATTAATAGGAGCACTTTTAATAGTAGAACGACAATAAAGCTGAAGCGTTTGGTCATTAGTAGATACCTGCTACAATTCCGAACAAATGCTCTCGTAGATCGGTATAAAAAATAAAAACATTTCTAGCATATGCTGTGATTCATTATTTCTACAAATGATAACAAGCAGATAGTTAATTAACTGGAACGCTATCGTTGCAGAGCATTTATTTCGTAGGAATTACAAACGGCGCAAGTTTGCGCACCAGAAACTTAGATGACTTCCAATTTGCTAAAAATAACAAAAGGAAGTGGGAAGAATATAGCACGTTCGTATCTTACATAACAAGCCCGTAGATGCACATGTTAGGCGCAATATGGGTATAGTAATATACTGTCGCTGATAAAAGTATGCGAAATATAGCTAAGATGAATTTTCATACTTATTACATCATCAGATAATATTGTAACATGTATTACACATTGGTTAAGCGACACACATTCTACCTAGAGTGGATTTCTTGAAAAACTACAAGATTCCAGGCATAACTTGTTGAATTACGTAGTAGACTCTTTCTCTGAGCTCGTCTGTAGATGCCTTTGACGGAGGTAGAAACACAGTATCCTTTATGAATCTACACAAGAAAAGAAATTCAAGAGGTGCCCGATCCGGTGAACGTGTGGCCAAGAGATCGGTGCACCTCGAACAATCCATTACCTGGAAGTAATTGTAGAGGACATCCCGGGCAACGGTAAGGTGCACCATCTTTGATGAAAATAATATACGCAGCGTTCTTGCTCAGCCTCGCCTATCAGTGGGATTAAAATTTTTCAGTTATATCGAAGTTCCCTATACATTTATTGTCTTCCCTTGGAAAAAGAGATGAATCTAACAATTTTCTTGTTCAGTCCACGAGACATTAACTTTCGGCCCATTACGAATTTATTTCAAGGTCTGCCGTGTATCCACAGTTACATATCGTACAGTAGGGTTTATTAACTTCACCACTTAAATGGAAAGTCGACTCATCAATAAAGATAATGTTAATAACGAAATCTTTGGCTTTATCCAACTGATATAGCATTTACCCACAAAAGTCCTTATGAGCAATCCTTTCAGTGTTTTTTAGTTCTTGCAGCTTTGGAATTTACATTGACTGAGATGCAAATTTCTTCTTAACACAAATCAGTCATTAGTTAGATGCTCAGCTCGCGGGAAGTAGGACGTGTCGAGTAGGACTGTTAACAAAGCTTTGTCTCAAATGCTCACCGACGTTTATCAGACAAATGTAGTCAACTTAAGGACTTATTATATCCTACCGAGAACCAATTTTAAATAAAAAACTTACGCCACTGATAAATGGTATGTCTACTGGGATGATCTTTATCGTGCTCAGCACGAAAATTACATTTCATTGATGTTGCAGACCAACCCGGCCAGAGAGCATGCTAGGAACCAGTGAAGGCAGCGATCTTCACTACAAACGTAGCTAGTTCTCACTGTGGTGTGATTCGTACTATCATTCTACGGAAGTCAAAACCCAATTATCTACCTACAGAAGTATGCCTCAGACTAGGACCGTAAGCAATGTGACTAAGTTTTTATTATTTCAAATCATGAGCACCGCAACAGCTGCGTTAAAATCATTTATTAATCACGACTAATTTGATGACATTGTAGCCACAACTACAGGTAACAAATTATTGATCTTTCGATAATTTGAAAAATTCCGTAAGGCTAAAGTAAGGATATTATGTATTGAAAGGTCAGCAGTTTGTTGCCTGAAAAAAAGTCTGTTGACGTTTCGATTCATAATGTCCTTAAACAACTCTGCAAAGGTAAGATAAGGTAAGGAAATTGCGCGCCGAAAGGTCAACATTTTGTTACCTGAAGATGTGACTATACTGTCATGAAACTATTTGTGATTAACAGATCATTTTGACACAGTTGTTTTCTTGATTTGAAACATATCATCACAGTTACGGTTGCCTCTAATACCTACTGATTGTAAGTTTTTAACATTCTTCAAAGCTTTAAAATCGTTTTAGATCCGCTTTGTACTTTCATAAAACACGAGAATAGCGCTCTCTGCATTCACAGTAATATACTTTCACAAAACGTTTCACCCCCTTAGGGGCTCATTTTCTGAAAACAGTGAAACGTTAGTATTTTTATTTCGAAGAAAGAAGCCAAATCCAAATTTTCGTAGATTTAGTTTCAAATGCTTTCGTAATAAAATTTTTCCATAAAAATTTTCATCTCGTATCTAACCTCCATAGGGGTTTAATTTGTAAAAAGAGTGAAACACATGTTTTTTCATTTCTAACTGAGAATCCAAATTGCAATTTTCATAGATTTAGCTTCAAATATGCATTCATAATGAAATATTCTCATAAAACATGTCGTTCTTTATTTCACTACCTTAGGGCCTGAATTTCCAAAAACACTGAAACACGTATTTCTTTTATTTGTAACCGAAAAGTCGAATACCAGTTTTCATAGGTGTTGTTTTAAAAAGACTTAAATAGCTCTTTAATGATAATTTGTTTCTTAAAAATTCTTTCACCCACTATTTCAACTCCACAGCAGCTAAATTTGCAAAAATGTTGAACATTTATTTATTTATTTTTAGCCGAGAAGCCTGATACCAATCTTCGTAGTATAGTTTCAAAATTGCCTTTATAGCGACATATTCTCGAAACACATTTCCTCCTCTTTAGAGGTGGAATTTCGACAAATCCTTTCATAAACGAAGCTAGTATATGATAATGGCATCTACAAATTTAAAGTTTCTGTCATCAGCAGTTTGCGCTGGGTAATGATGAATCAGTCATATAGGACACTGACTTTTATGCAGGGTGAATCACCTAAAATTTGTACCCCAAATGTTGCGAAAATGGGAAGCGCTACTGATGTGTGGTTTTCACAGAATGGATTGGTAGTCAGAGGCTCCTACTGCTAGCCACTCAATAGACTGCAACATAAAGTTAAAATTTTTTGTGCAGGCATACACTCTTCTTAATGGATCAATGACTGTTGACATTATAAACTAAAAGTGAGATAAATTAGAATGTCAGTTATGTCTGTTGCAGGATTCTAATGCGAGTCGTTTACGAGATACCGTATTTAGGAAAGTTTCGACCTCGACACTTGCTGCTACATGGATGTTGTTATGTTTGCTTACACTGTGCTTGTGTGTTTCTTGGATGTATTGGGAGTTGCTAGTCAGTTAGAGTGTGACAGTCCAAGCAGTTTCTCGTGAGCTGGCGGAGGTATTCACCAGTTCAGAAAAACCGACATGGTCATAGTGTGGGGAGAGTGAGGAAGAATGCTCTTCGTTCTTGTAAGGTGTACTCGAGAAAATATCCCAACAGACGTCAACTGTCTTGGCAGTTATTTATCAACCTCTTCAAACAGTTTACGGGAAACTGGCAATTTAATACCTAGATAATGCAACGCAAGGAAACAAATGACGACATAAGAGGGAGAAGTTAATGTTCTTCCTGCTGTTGCAGCTGATCCACACAAAGAAGTGGCAGGAGTCGGGCATGTGTCCTACGCATTATCCATCTACGTAGGTTGCCTCACTATCACATCTCTCTCCATCAGGAGCTCCATGGAAACGATTATACGAATCGTGTTAACTTCTCTACCGGGGCATTAAGACAGGACATGTATCATGTACCTTGTTTAGCGACGAAACCACATTTACCGGTCATGGCCTGTTATACGGCCGAAACAGTCCATGGACTGTAAACGTGCGTTGTTGGATAGTGAACCATCAGCTCGTAGGCCCGGTTTTCATAGACGGAACTGAACGCGCGCAGGTATTGCAGCGTCCTAACAGACCATTTTCCACCGTTTGTAGAAGACGTTCCTCTGCAGATTAGGAGGAAGGCGTGGTTGTCCAGCCCATAGTGAACGAAAAACTACACCATGTCTTCACGAATTATTTCCAAATCGTCGGACTGGTCGCAGAGGATCTGTACCTTTGCTGGCTCGTTCCCGTAATTTGACGCATGTAGATTTCTTTCTGTGGGGAAAGTTGAAATACAATGGGCACAAAAACATACCAACTCTACCCGATGACATGCAACAACGTATTATTGGAGCCTGCTCGGATACCTCTACTGAAATGCTAGCACATATGCACCACTTGTTCCATAACTGACAGTATGGGAACTTTTAAACATATGACAGCTCGTAAACGACTGGCACTAGAATCCTGCAACAAACACCAATGACATTCCATTTAATTTAAACTACTTTTAGTTTCTTAATGTCGATAGGCGTTGTTCTGCTTTTAAAAGTGTATGTTCGCACAAAAGCCACATCTTCTGTATTACTACAATCGGTTTATTAGCTGACAATACGAGCCCCTGACTGCCAATCCATTATGTGAAAACCGCACATCAGTAGCTCTCTCCATTTCCGCAGTATTTGTGGTACTAGTTTTAAGTCATTCAGCATGTACGTATAAAATTAATGACAGTAGATGAGAGTACAGTCATGAGTCTTCTACGAAGTAGATGCGATACCTACAAAGTAGTGTTTAGCTTTCCTTTTGGGCCTCGTATAAAGACAATGCCTATTGGTGTGTATTCTACGAGGAAACGTTGACAGCCGTCCTGGTCCATGACTGCATGACCACCACAGCTGACACAGATTTGTGCGGGAATGAAGCCATGCTTCTCGCTCAGTTGAAACATATTGAGAAATAGTCAGACAAGTTATATGAGCCAAAGATACGTTCAAAGGTGTACTGTGCCCCGTCACTGGACAAGGCTCATGATTTTCATGAGCCTTTCCCAGTTTCCTATGCATACACCTCGACCAGGCCTACGTATGATCAAGACAAGCAGACCATTATATATATATATATATATATATATATATATATATATATATATATATATATATCACTGGTATTTGATAACTTTTAATTGCGTGGTCTGTCTGCTTCATCACGATTAGAGGCGTCTTCGAAACCAGGAGATGATGAACAGATGGAATAAGACAAGCAAGAAGAATTCGAATGTGGCGAAAAAAGAGCAAACTGTTCCGTGGCTGACACACAGGACGACTGCAACAAAACAGATTTTTCACACCATTTCACTTCCCCCTAGCTTTTCCAGCAAACATTTATGATCATAAAAAGAGTCGCACAGGAAAAAAATGAAATCCACACTTCAACAACACTGAAATTTCAACTTGAGCAGAGGAAATATAGAAAAGGAGAAGAAAAGAATTTCGGCACAAGCAAAAACCAACTAATAGAAGAAAATTGCATAAATAAAGAGAAAGAGCTTTAAAAAGCAGTTAAACCACAGAAATCTAAATTACAGTCCAGAGAAGGAACTGGAAGAAATGTGACAGAAATTATAAAAGAAAACTGAAAATTGATGAATAAAATCAGGAAGAGGAACAACTGATACAATGCATAATTTGCAACGAGACTTTCAAAGAAGATTGAATTCAGTGCCACATTCGTGAGGATTTGACTTAAGAAAACTATGCCTGTGTGACGCTGAAAACTCTTTACTGTACGTGTGATACAACTTTACTAAAGCTTAAACTGATACTTCGATGTAGGCCTGTTCTGATGTAAACTATAACTTAATGGCTGTAGTATGAACTTTTGCTCATTTGGATCAACTTTTATCGCACATTGAAACATAGTACTAAGATGCATGACTTCTTACATACTTCAGTGTTTACAACCATAGTACAAACTTCAGAAAAGATTACAGTTTCTCAAAATCTTATTTGTCCGATACTATGCGAATTTTTCCTGTAGCCTGTGTTGAGGAGTGTGAATAAGTACTTGGTTTGTTATTCACCTCTGTTATGCAAACTCTGATATTATTTACAGAAATATCATATGTGCTACACCAAGAACTCTTCACCTCAGACTTGTATCAAATAAGAGTGCAGGAATTTTTTTGATGCCGTTCAGAAAACTGGAGAGAACTGCTAAAGCAGCGCAAAAACATTTCAAACCGTGTAGTGAGAGCTAAAAGAGTTGTCTCATTTCCTTGAGGACACAAAGATCTAACTGAGGTGATTGACGGAAGTTCACTGTACGATGGTGGGGAGGTTGGTGTTACTGCACGGTAGGAAAATGAACCGCAGCCTATCAAATGGCTCTGAGCACTATGGGACTCAACATCTTAGGTCATAAGTTCCCTAGAACTTAGAACTACTTAAACCTAACTATCCTAAGGACATCACACACACCCATGCCCGTGGCAGGATTCGAACCTGCGACCGTAGCAGCCCCGCGGTTCCGGACTGCAGCGCCAGAACCGCACGGCCACCGCGACCGGCGCAGCTTATCCTCGTGGTGTCTCCAGTAGACGAGGAAACACTTAGAACTTTATTGGTGGAAACAGAAACAGGCATCTACTGATGATCAACAGCACAGTGTACTTGGAAATACTAACTCCGAGCTATTTATTAACAAGCGAACGGATGACTACTTTACGCACTGCTCCTGAATCCATTATATTCAAGGGATTTCAAAGACAGGACTTCATAAAGAAATGGAAAAAAAGAGTATCTTCTAGAGCTCGGAAACTACCACGAAATCCAGAGCCCTAACAGGAAGATACGATATAGCGAGAGGAATTTGATAGAGCACTCAAATACCTAAGTCGAAACAGAGCCCCTGGAGTAGAAGAAATTTTGTGAGAAGTACTGATGGCCTTGGAGAGCCAGGCATGAAAAAACTACTCCACTGAGTGTGCAAGAGGTATGGGACAACCGAAAAATATCATGAAACTTCAAGAAGAATCTAATAATTCCAATTTCAAAGAAGGCAGGTGATTACAGATGATAATATTACCAAACTATTAGATTAATAAGTCATGGTTGCGAAAAACTGACACCAATCCTTTACAGAAGAATGGAAAAACTGGTAGAAGCCGAAATCGGGAAAGATCTTTTTCGGTTCCTGAGAAACGTAGGAAAACACGAGTAAATATTAACCTGACCAATTCTCTTAGAAGACTAGTTAAAGTAAGGCAAACATATGCGTACAGCATTTATAGTCCCAGAGAAACGTTTTACAATGTGGACTGGAACACGCTGTTTGAAATTCTGAAGTTAGGAGAGATAAAATCCAGGGGGCGAAACGCTATTTACAAATTGTACAGAGTCCAGACCGCAGCTATAAAACTCGAGGGACATGAAACGGAAGCAGTGATTGAGAAGGTGATAATTTACTTTTGTAGCATGACCTCGATGTTATTCAATCCGTACTCCGAGCAAGCAGTAAGGAAAACCAAAGAATTGGTTGGAGTAGTAATTGAAGTTCAGTGATAAATCGTTATACTGTCAGAGACAGCAAAGGACTTCGAAGAGAAGTTGAGCGAAATGGACAGTTTCTGGAAGTGAGGATATAAGATGAATATTAAGAGAAACGAAACAATGATAATTCAATGCAGTCGAACTAAATCAGGTGATGGCGAAGGAATCAGATTACGAAACGAGACATTAAAAGTAGTGGATGAGTTTTGTTATACGACCAGCAGAATAAGTGATGATAGCCGAAGTAAAGAGGATATAAAATATAGACTGGAAATGGCAAGAAAAGAGCTTCTGAAGAAGAGTGGAATAAGGAGATTGAGAGAGAGATGAAAAGGCCTGCACATGATAGAGTAGCATGGAGAGCTGCATGAAACCAAACTTCGGACTGAGGATCACCACAACAGGAAGCCTCCAAATGCCGATTCGGAGATATCGTCCTCTTACAGGAGGAGACGCTGCCGTGGCACAGGTGTAAGAGAGCCAGCATTTTTAAAAGAAGACTAGGAAGAGATGGAATAATAAGGAACTTAATTCCTCAAACTCGCGACAGAAGAAATATTCATTGGACAGTGCAGTTTGTAACCCTACTTAAGACTAAAGGGGGTGGGGAGGATGTTAAAGACTGTATATAGTCTGTTTGTCATTCATATCTCTTACGCAATATCTTAGCCGGTAGACTTAATAACAACGCTGTAAGAAAATGCGCCTGTTTTCAAGTCAGGTAATACACAATACATAACCAATTCCTTGTAACTATTTATCCGATGAGCATTGTACGAATACATCATAAGACGCGTTAGGCCCTATACTCGATCTACACTGACGGAAAAAGAAATAGGAGCATCAAGAAGGAGATGTGCGACTAAAACGAAAGCTGATAGGCGTCTTTTAACATCTGTAAGATAACGGCTATTCAAATTTCGTACGAGACATATAATGGATGCAAATCTGGCTTTGTTTAAATACACACTGTAATGGTCGTGAATGTTAGTTACGTTTGCGATTTGAGTTGATGTTAGTGAAGAATACCTGTAAGACGACAGAAACGTCATTATCAGCATCTCACTGAGTTTGAACGAGGTTGTGTAATACGGCCCCTTTCTTTCATTCTTTCTTTCGTTTTTTTTTTTTTTTTTTAGAAGCTGAAACGGCCCCTTAGAAAAATTGTACATGACTGTGCTTAAACTAACACACAATATTTTTGGCGCAACACAATCTGACTTTCAATAATCCCTACAAGAGAAGGCCCTGACTAAATTAACCTACACGTTTCACAAATCACTTACCTCACAAAAATTTTCGTTACTCAAACTACTGCAATACAGAGAGCGCCAATACTGCTAGCTAAATAAAAGATTCAAACTACGGAAGGCACTAACTACTGATAGGTATAGTTAACAAATGAAAGATTTTAATTTAGAACAAACAATGTATTTACCTTAGTAGTCATAATATATATAGCAGTTCAGGACATACAGTCTTACAAATTTCAAAACTCCGCCATCTCTCTTCCCACATCCACCACTGCTGGCGGCTCACCTCCAACTGCACAACGCTACGCGCTGTTAGCATCCAGCTGCCGCTGCCCAACACTACAATGGCGAGTATTACAACAATGCCAACCAGCCACTGACTGCACACAGCACAGCCAGTCATTTTTCATACAGAGCGCTACAGCCTACTTACAAAGTTAGATGTTCAATCTGCGATACTGCACAAAGACCTGGCAGGAATGCAGCCACTGTACATGACTGCTGACAGCGGTGTTCACGATAACGTACGTTCCCAAGAAGACGGGGCTTCGGACGGCCATTTGCACTGTCGAGAGGGAAGACCATCGTCTTCGGTGTATGGCTCTGGCGCATCTTAGTGCAACTGCAGCAGGAATTGGAGCAGCAGTTGACAACCACAGTGACACAACGAATTGTTACGAATTCGAGGCAGTTTCCCTGTCGCGTGCATTCCACTGACCCCAGACCAACGCCATTGCCGGCCGCGGTGGTCTCGCGGTTCTAGGCGCGCAGTCCGGAACCGTGCGACTACTACGGTCGCAGGTTCGAATCCTGCTTCGGGCGTGGACGTGTGTGACGTCCTTAGGTTAGTTAGGTTTAAGTAGTTCTAAGTTCTAGGGGACTGATGACCACAGCAGTTGAGTCCCATAGTGCTCAGAGCCATTTGAACCATTTGAACCAACGCCATTTGCAACTTCAGTAGTATCAAGCGAGCGCTCATTCGTGGGCAGGGTGGAGATCCGTCTGTGTTATCTGATGAAAGCTAATTCTGTCCCGATGCCAGTGGTGGCTGTGTGTTGGTTAGGAGAAGGCTAGTTGAGCACCTGCAACCAGTCTGTCTGTGTACTAGACCCACTTTACGTACGCCTGCAGCTCTGATCTGGGTTGCGAGTTCTTATGACAATCCTGACTCTCGCGGCTATCCCACGCACCCTGACCGCAAATTTGTACGCCAGTCTAGTGACTCGACCTGTTGTGCCATCACTGGTGAACAGCACTCCAGGTGGTAGATTGCCAGCAGGATAACGCTCGTTCACACACCGCTGAGTGTCGTCATGTTACCTTGGCCTGATCTGTCCCCTATCAAGCAATGTCGGACATCATCGGACGACGACTCCAGCTTCATCCACAAACGGCGTTAACCATCCCTGTAAAGACCAAGTGCAACAGGCATTAAACTCCACATCACAAACCGACATCCGGTACCTCTACAACACAGTGCATGCTTGAACTCAACAGTCTGGTGGCTATACCGGTTATTACTGCACTACAATTTCAAGTTTTCAATGATTTTTCTCGCGCCTACGGTAACCTGTTATTTTGCAATGTTAATCACTCAAATATGTTATACAGACAGATGTATTCCCAAAATATCATTGCTCTTCATTAATTTTTTATTTGGTGTTGAGATTTTTGCCCGTCAGTGGGGCTTCTCACTTCTATTCTGAGAAGTACTGCGTCATTAATTCTGTTAGAGGTGCAATGGATAACGGAATGAGAATCTGCGTCTGTGGAAAGGAATGGCGGTGCATGAGTTTGAGCTTTCTAAACTATCCGTGTCCCGTTGGGAGGAGTAAAGGGCCGGAGAGTGGAGTGAAGCAAGCCGAACTGTTGAGAGGGGTGCGGTGCAGTCGATAGCGCGCTGGGGCGACGCGCCGGCCCGATTCCTATTCAGAGTGCGCTCCACCCCGCTCTGGCCCTGCTGTGTGCCTGCCCTAATCTGTTGCCCACATCTCGCAAGCCGCAGCCGCCGCAGCACCACCACTCCGCTACAAACCCGTCCGCGCCCGCCTCGATGCTTCCCAAGCCTCGAGACAGAGATTGCAGTGCTAGTCGCAAACGGAGCACTGTCGACTGAAAGCAGCACCAGAACATTCCTCCTCTTTCCGCTTGCTTCGGCTGATCAAGTCCTGGATATGTCAGCTTTCTAGGTTAATTGGCTTCGCATACCGGGTGAATGGTGAAATGTTTGCTGCAGTGACCGTTCTTGGCGCTTTGTGGGAGTATCAACCATGCTGGCCAACAAAAATCTAACACCAACAAGGCCGCATGCAATAAACATCAATTTGGCACAAAGCGCATTACTCGTACACGCGTTGATATGTGAATGGTTAGCATTCCAACACAATCACACGTACCAGGTGGAAGTCACTCCATCTGCATTCTGCATACAGGGTGTAACAAAGAGGTATGAGCAAACTTTCAAGAAATGTTCCTCACACTGAAAGTTTATTGTTTGATTTGGGATTTCGTACTGGCTTGGTTGGATGTAGCTTTGTTGTTGTTTAGCTTTGGGTGCCTTTGTGCATTTACAGTTGCGAGAGAAACCAAATATATTTGCGTGCAAGAATACAGCTGAAGTGGCTCTGTCTTAGAATATTTCTAAAAATATGGTAAGTTGCTTAAATCCTGAACTTTACTATTAATCTCTTTAATTAAACAAAGTGGTCCCTGTACGTTAGTGGTCTGCCTAATAACGCTGTTCATGGAAACGATAACTTTCGTAGCAAACTGACCCTGAAATGACAGTACGTTACCTAATAATGTAATTGCTTGAAAACGTGATGCTTGCTGATCTCTGTGCGCCAGCTGAAAATTTTTAACTACAGTTGCTGAAAGCTTATTGCAGTGCCCCAAACAACAAGTAAACTATTTTATATATGTCATAGAACGAGACACTTCTTTAAATAAAAATTGCTTCGAGCGAGAATGTGGACAGTGCTCATAGGTGGCATATTTCTTTAACAAACTGTTTTTTTTAAATATCTGATATATTATTGCTTGTATGCAATTCATTTTACAACATTCATTGATGTTGACAACCGTGCGGTTCTAGGCGGTACAGTCTGGAGCCTAGAGACCACTACGGTCGCAGGTTCGAATCCTGCCTCGGGCATGAATGTGTATGATGTCCTTAGGTTAGTTAGGTTTAATTAGTTCTAAGTTCTAGGGGACTGATGACCTCAGAAGTCAAGTCACATAGTGGCCAGAGCCATTTGAACCACTTGATATTGACAAAGGGCAACATTGATACCAAACCTTTACCGTCACGAATGTTAGACAAATCGTTAATAGTCACGTAAAATAGCCTACAGTGAAAATTGCTCAATCTTCACTGAAAAATCTAAAGTTCCCTGACAGGGATGTATCATTCAATAACGATTCTAACTACTCGCAACTGAAGTGCCAGTAAAAAAGTATATTACCTTCATTCCCATTCACATTCTTTCCGTCCTAAATCACTTATAAAATCCTTCTCCTCTGTTTCACAATAACAAAACACCAGTAGTTTTACACAAACACAGGTGCACTTAGCTTTATGTCTAAACTGTCACGAGTCCTCTGCTCGGCATCTGTCTCACTACTTCACTTACGATAGAACTCCCCCGCTCCTCGCTCCCAAGTAGCGGTGACAAAACACACACATTTTCCAGTGACACATTTACTCTAACCAAAGACTGCCCGCGAATAATACACGATTCACTGACCATTAGTGTTGTAGTGGCCGCACGTGACTTGCGAGTACTGCTCACTGGCCAATTTCAACCGGTAGGTAGCACAAGGAGGAGTTACCAAAACTGCGGGCTGCCTTTGTCCAAACAACCAGTTGAGCTATGTGTTGAGGCAATATGCAGTAGTCCTCACGTCATCAGTTTGGCCTTTAGGCCTCTAGAGCGAACGAGAGAAGCGACCCGGGGTATTGTTGTGCGCAAATTAGTTGCGTAAGAGAAACCAGTAACGAATTCGTGATGAACAGTTTTGGGTTATGTTCACCGACGACGATGCCTGTTGATCTTCGTACAAGAATAAATTATGTGATCAAAAGTATTCATACACACAGTACTGGATATTACTAAAGGATATCTAAACCCTTCAGTCTTACGACGGCTTGAACTCTACTCGCCTAACTTTCAGTGAGATGTGTAAATATCTGCGGATGACAAGCCCTTTATTGCTCAACGGCCGGAACTAAAGAGGTTAGTAACGTAGGGCCCTGTGGCTTTGGAGCAAAGTCAACGTTCTAACTCAAAAAAGTTCAGTTGGGTAGAGGTCGGGACTGTGGGGACGCCAGCCCATTTCAGGAAAGCTATTGTCCTCAAACCATTGCTTCATACGGTGCTTAGTCATGAGCTACACTGTCGTCTTCGAACAGTTCCTCTACTATACGAAGTAGGCAATGTTGTAAAATGTGTTCATATCCATCGTCAATAAGCGTTTTCTTAGCCACAATATGGAGACCACTCACTGACAACAAAGAACACAAGCACAGCGTAACACCGCCGCTTCTGTGCATCGTTGTTGACAGCATACGCGATAGTAAGTGTTTCCATTTATTCCCCAAAGCCAAATCTTTACACCAGAATGCACAACGTACTTCGTGACTGATGTCTCAAAATCACCATTGTTCCTTATTCTTTTTAACTCCCTACACATAATCTTCTTGCTAGCTGAACTGCTGGCAGCTCTTCGGAACTCACGAATGATTTCTTTGATGATTTTATGCCATTTTCTTACTACCATCGTAATGGATGACGTTTCCTGTCCGTCATCACATGATGTCTGCCTGGTCTTGTTTTTGCTGTGGATATTCCATCGCGTTTCCATTCCAGAATTAGATCACCAGCAGTCGACTTGGGCAGCTTCAGACGGGTTTAAATGTCCATATAAAGTTCCTAGCGACTGAGCTTTTTTCACCAACACATCCTGTTGTTACTGCTTGGACTGAGATCATAATACATCCCCTCCCCACCACACCCCCTCCCCATCACCTTTCACAGCGACGTGTCCACTTCAAGTGACAGAGTGACAGATAGTGTTCAGTTTGGCATTACAAGGGATTGTTAAAAGGATTCAAATGGCCCTAAGCACTGAGATCGTCAGTCCCCTAGACTTAATACTACTTAAGTCTAACCAACCTAAGGACATCACGTACATCCATGCCCGAGGCAACATTCGAACCTGCGACCGTAGCAACAGCGCGGTTCCGGACTGAAGCGCCTAAAACTACTCGGCCACAGCATCCGGCTACATGGGGACGTCACTTGTGGGAGTCGCATCTAGCCATAAAAGGGTCCCATATCACTCGAACTGCACACGCCCCACACCATTGCAGAGCCTCCAACAGCTTGAAGCCGCGCAGCATTAGCCGAGCGGTCTGAGGCGCTGCAGTCATGGACTGTGCGGCTGGTATCGGCGGAGGTACGAGTCCTCCCTGGGGCATGGGTGTGTGTGTTTGTCCTTAGTATAATTTAGGTTAAGTAGTGTGTAAGCTTAGGGACTAATGACCTTAGCAGTTAAGTCCCATAAGATTTGACACTCATTTGAACATTTTCTTGAACAGCTTGAACAGTCCCCTGCTGGCATGCCGTGCTCATGGTTTCATGGGGTTCTCTCCATACCCAGATTGGTCCGTTCGCTCGATACCATTAGAAACGAAACTGGTACGACCAGGCAACATTGTTCCAGTCATCAACAGTCCAGTGTCGGTGTTGACAGGCTCAGGCGAGTTGTAAAGCTTTGTGTCATGCAGTGTTCAAGGATACACGAGTAGGCCTTTGGTTCCGAAATCGCATACCGATGATGTTTCGTTGAATGGTTCGCACGCTGACACTTGTTGATGGCCCAACTCTGAAATCTGCATCAATATGTGGAAGGATTGGAATTCTGTGACGTCGAATGATTCTCTTCTGTCATCGTCCGTCCCGTTCTTGCAGGATCTCTTCCCGGCTGTAGCGATGTCGGGATTTCATGTTTTACCGGATTCCTGATATTCACGGTACACTCGTAAAATGGTCATACGGGATAATTCCCACTTCATCACTACCTTGGAGAAGCTATGTCCCATCTTTCGTGGGCCGACTATACACCACGTTTGAATTCAATTAATCTTGATAAAAACTTCCATTGTAGCAGCAATGTTTGTTTTCTTATATATGCGGTGCCGACCGCATCTCCGCATTCTGCCTGTTCACAATATCTATATTTGAATACTCATGCCTGTGCCAGTTTCTTTGGCGCTTCAGTGTATTTTAAAGTGAAGTAAATCTACAGTTTCATCAGGCTTGTTCTTCATTAGATGGTCTCCTTGAATCTAAGCCTACACACGGTTGCTGATATGTGCTGCTGGAGCAAATTTTTTTGAACGGTTTAATAAGATAGTAGACGAACCACCTTATACGCTAAGTAACTGAAAATAAAAATAAAGCTCTACGTTAATATTCTGACTTTAACGAATTTGTATTAAAATATTTTACAGTTTTGGTGCTGCAACTGACAACCATCACGAAGTCATTCACATGTAGATGGATTCTCGTGGCTAATGAAATCCACACATTTTATTCCCTCCAAGAGATACAACACTGTCCTACATATGCGAACCGAAACTGTCGTACGGGTGTTAGCTCTCGTTTCCCATTGCCTCCATCTGTTGTAGTGAATGGTTAACGGATGTAGACGGAAATGTATACTAGGCCAGGCTCCATCCGTTCCGTCTGCCCCCCCCCCTCTACCCCCCTACACACTACACACCAACGGACTGCGTGATGATCAGACCTTCATAGTGCACCGAAAAGAGCTGAAAACATCTTGGAGAGCTATTGAGTAATGTGTGTGGGCACCGTTATGGCAGAAGAGGAGGTACCTCTGGTTTCATCGAACATTTTCAATGTTTCTTCAACAAACACCAGACTTGTACTTTCATCTTATGCTGAGGATCTCCTGAGGGACATCGCACTAACAGCTAACCACTACAAACGCAAAATTTACGGAATCTCCGTCCACAATTCCTGGGAGACCGCGTGGCGTCATTGGATTTGGTATGCAGGGACGTGGGGCCAGCATACCTCTCTTCCGGCCGTTGTCAGTTTTCGTTACCTGGAGCCCCCACTTGTCACTCAAGTAGCTTCTCAACTGGCATTACGAGGCGAGTGCACCCCGTTCCACTCCTCCCACCAAGAAGAAATCCGTGGAAGTACCGGAAATCAAAGCAAGACGCTCTGCACGGCTGTCAGCTACGATTCCCTCTCAGGTGCGGAGGTGGACCACTAACTAATACTACCGAATAAAATTGCTCTCATCGCTAAAACCATTTTGCAGTAGTGTCTTCTGCTATTCGGTCTAATTTTGTAGTAACGAGGTGTGAGAGGTAGCTGTAGCACTAAATACAAAGAAGAGGCACAGAGTAAGGTGTGCGCTCCTTTGACATGTGTGTGTGTGTGTGTGTGTGTGTGTGTGTGTGTGTGTTGGTTGCACAACCAAACCCCATAATATGCCCAAATTGACATGCTTAAGATGGAGTTTCTAGAGAGCCCAAGCAATATGCAATTAACCTAACTTTACATTTTGATTCACAATATGCGAACTATACCTGTGACACACAAAAGTTTTACATTCAGCAATTGGGAGTCGTGTGTGTGCCAAAACCAATCACTAGCCACGTGAAAGTAAGCACATTGAATTCCTATTATAGAGTCTAAAGAAGAATGCCGTAGCTACCAAACTTCTAAAAATAAACATATTTATGCAAATTACTTTTCAGGTATGTGATTCTAATTAATCTAAAATGTATCTGACTGTCTGTAAATGTAATTGGCAATAATGAATGGCTTTGTCATGAAGCAATAACAAACAATGGCTAACAGTTTCGTAACGAAAATGGCCCTGTTGTAAAAACGCGTCTATTGAATGTACGTGGAATTTTTGTAATTAAATTTGTTTGTAATATTCTCTTAAGAGGTTCATTTAGGCCCTACTATACTTTTTCACCTTGGCGAACGATAACTTTTCTTTGATGTGGCTGCACTACAAGAAAGGTGGCCTGAAAGAAATCAGTGCGCTACTGCTTGCCTTTTTATTTTATTTTATGTTGTTTTCATAAATTAACCTTTTCTCTTTTCCTGAAAATATTATTCACAGTCCACACAATAGTTCAAGGCGTGACAGTGTAGTTTTGCCAGATCCATCTTTTCATATAAAAATGCGGATAAGTTTCATGAAATATTTACAAATGAATAGGAAATTATTTTGCAGTTATATTTAATCGTTTTAATTGCAGAAAAGGAACTTGGACTAACATGAACGATAAACTTTTCATAGTATTGCCATTTATTATAAAAGTTAATTTGACACACAATGTTTAGATTACATAAAATTTACTATTCGCTTTCCTAATGCAATATTTTTAACTCACAGTGGTCGCAGGAAACTAACTACAAGACATGACACGTGACCGATAATTCACACTGGATACAAACATATAGATATTGTCAGGCACAATGAAATGTTTACTCTACAATACTTCGCGGTGGTGCTTGTAGCAAATAAAATTAGTGCATGCTACTCTCTTCCAGAAGTTGAGTAGTGTTCGAGCGTTTGGGATCCCTATCAGGTCGGATTGAGGGAGGGCATAGAAGCAATTCAGAGGAAGGCTTCTAGATTTTTTACTGTTAGGTTTGATCATCACGCGAGTGTTACGGAAATGCTTCAGGAACTCGGGTGGGAGTCTCTAGAGGAAAGGAGGCGTTCTTTTCGTGAATCGCTACTGAAGAAATTTAGAGAACCAGCATTTGAGGCTGACTGCAGTACAATTTTACTGCCGCCAACTTAAATTTCGCGGAAAGACCACAAAGATAAGATAATACAGATTAGGGTTCGTACAGAGGCATATAGGCCTCGTTCTGTTTAGCAGTGGAACAGGGAGAGAACATGCTAGTTGTGGTACGAGGTACCCTCCGCCACGCACCGTATGGTGCATTGCGGAGTATGTATGTAGATGTAGATGTAGAAGTGTCGCCTCTGTATGAAACCATGTTAGAATCATTCCTATCCTCAGTCACATCACAGAGCATCACAAATTTCCTTTCTGTGCAGCACCTCCACTATCCAAGCTCCTCACTCTGCCATAGTACTGTGGGAGTTCAATAAGTAATGCAAAGTGTTTGCCACCTCGGTCACTTTCGGTGCGGAATTTGTCGAGAGACATCGTAGAATTTTGGCGCTTACAGTTTCATGAAGTATCGGAAAGCCGTAGCACTATACGAAGATTTCAAAATGGCATCTGTGGCGGAGGTGTGTTCCAAGCAGAGAACTGTCATCGAGCTCGGTTTGGAGGAAAATCAGAACATCGCAGATGTTCATAGGTGCTTGCAGAGAACCTGGCAGTGAACAAGGCAAGGTGTCTGCCATCATCCCAACAAGGTCGCACAAATCTGACAGATCTCACGGTGCTGGCCGGCCGCACAGAGCTGTGATTCTACAGTGTTGGAGCGTGCGGACACTCTCGTTCGAGGTAATGGACAGATAGCAATCAAACAATCTTCTCCATCTCCATGACAATGCAAGACCTCATACAAGTCTTCGAACTCGGGAGGAGCTCACTAAACTTCACGCTAGAGACAGGATCTCGCACCAGCCGACTTGAATCAGTTTGGCCCAATGAAGGATGCACTCCACAGGCAGCTGTAAGTGGGTGATAGAGATTTTATTGATGCAACAAGACGTTGACTCCGACGTCGACCAGTAGAGTGGTACTATGCAGGAATACAGGCCCTCCCAGTCGTGTGACCTAAGGCCGTCAAATTGAATGGAGATTATGTTCAAAAATAGAGTTTTGTAGCCAAAATAGTGGGGAGTAATATGGGTACTGAAATCCCGAATAAAACGAACAATCATTCAGAAAAAGAAATGTGGTGCATTACAGACTGAACGCCCCTCGCATAACACTCACTCATCCTCTCAGGCATTCAGCTGCTTGTGATTCCTTCGCTCTCAGTGTATCCTCTGATACCAGAAGTTATCGTATTTTCTCTCTCCATTAAACTGATGTTAAATTATTCTGAATCAATAATATCTACTTACTTCAATGGAAACTTTTGAGCGAGAGAAGTCACTTCCCCAATATTTTCAACACAAACATCTCACACTTTCCGCGGTACAAACTTAAATCCTGTTTGAATTCTCAAGTCTATAAAACAAAGTGATTAGGCAGTTGCAGTTGGTGAACATACTCTGTCAGCCTCTAGATGTCGAATTTAGCAGCTATAACATTTCTGTGGCCCTGCAGAATTCCGGCAGTCATCGACTCTCAAAACTCTTAGAGGCAAATCGTACGCCGTGGGGAAACCACCTTTGGTGCTATTGCGTACTCACAATGCAGTATGAGAATCAGTCTCCAAGGTGCATATTAATTTCGATAAAATTCCAGACAGTAACCTCTCAAAATAGAGCATGAAAGACCGTGATGCACGCTTTACTGATTTCCCAGTATATAAAGTTTCTAACGCGTTAAGATACACCAAATAATGGTCCGAGCCACAGACAAAGGAGCAGTTAAAATAACCAAAGAATTAAACGTATCTTTTCCATTCACGAAATTATATTTTTCCATAACTGATCTTCATAACTACATTTCAGGATACAGCTACCTCTTGTATGAGATGAAATGTTATCGTACTTATCAAATTACATTCCGTATTCTAAATGGTACCTTACAACAATGCCGGTAATTACAGTTCCCCCTCGATCCTATTCTTCGCAATTGCTGAATCAGAAGTACGTCCATAGTACACGTAATGTTGCCCTTTGTAGCCACAGAGATTTTATATCACACGTCAGAGATAATCTCTCTCTCTCTCTCTCTCTCTCTCTCTCTCTGTCTCCGTCGTAATGAGTCTTTGATCCATACAGACTACTTTCGTAGTAACGCACTGTCTGTAAGTAATGGTAATACTGCCAATCTCAGTGCCACTAAAAGTGAGTTCCTGTACACGGTGTACCGAAATTTGTACTCCAAAAACAATGCAGTATATGATCCACAATTCGTATGAAGAACAGCTGCTAACTACAATATCTGAAAAGTAGATGTCCACAGTGTTGCGAAGCAACTTAAATCGCTTAACAGATACAAGGCTTCTGGTCGAGGTCATGGACCAGTTCGGATCATTCCACATAATGTCTGTATAATAGCTCCATACTGAGCAATCACGTACAATCACCCATTCACGATTGGAAAGTTTCCCAGGAACACTAGTGTACAAGAAAGGAAATAGAAATGATCCGCTGAATTACATAGACCCATATCAGTAACATACTTCTGCTGTAGGTTTCAGGAACAAATTCTATGTTCGAACGTTTTGAAATACCTTGAAGGAAACGATCTATTGACACATTATCAGCACGAATCCGGAAGACATATTCTATGTTCGAACGTTTTGAAATACCTTGAAGGAAACGATCTATTGACACATTATCAGCACGAATCCGGAAGACATATTTCTTCTGAAACACAAGACTCTCTATTCACATGAAGTAATAACTTCTATCGGTGGGGGATGATAACTTGATTTCACGTTTCTAGATTCCAAGAAGGCTTTTGACAAAGATTGCCACATCAAGTAAAGATGTGATATCTGGGATTCTCCAAGGAAGTGTTATAAGCCATCTGATGTTCAATGTTTTTACAAACGATTTATGAAGTAGACCACTTAGACAATTTGCAGATGATGCTGTCGTTCACCATCTAGTAAAGTCATTAGAAGATCAAAATCAATTGCAAAATGATTTATACGAGTTATCTTATATCAGCATAGTGCGAAAAGCAACAGTTAACCCGAAAAAAAAATTGTGAGGTACTGCGCAAGAGTACTAAAGGAATCAGTTGAACTTTCGTTATACGAGGGTTGACTGAAAAGTAATGCCTCCACCTTCGCAATTCTTCAACAGTTGGCAGCATTGGTATGTGGCAGGTACTGGCTTGTTCCGTCGCCTTTTCTCTACAGCTCCCATTGGCGGGAAGCCTTAGCATTAAACGGTTGTGTTGTTTGAGTGTAAAGTATGGAATCCTGCGTAGACCGTCGGTCAATGCTATTTTAGCAACGTGCAGTCATTGAAGTCTTGACAGCAGAAGGTATCGCCCCAAAGGACTTTCATGAGAGAATGCAAGCAGTTTATGGTGATTGTGTTGATAGTACATTTAAAGACAATCGGCATTTCACAAGAACGTTTGGTTCACATTATTGCTTTGCTAGTCTATCGGAAGATCTGTTTACGATGGGTACCCCGGATGCTGACTCCTGAAATGAAAGTGCACAGACTTGAAATTTGCTAGAAGCTCCTCTCGTGTTACGAGAATGAAGGTGACGTCTTTCTCCATTCAGTTGTGACAGGAGACGAAATGTGGGTACATCATTACGACCCGGAGACGAAACGTCAATCTATGGAAAATCAACACGAAGACTCGCATCAGAAAAATAAATTAAAGACGCAGCCCTCAGCTGGAAAAATCATGGCCCCAGTGTTCTGGGCCGTAGTCTAGGGGCACGTGTATCCACAGGACATAGCCGGCGCGGTAGCTCAGCGTATTCGGTCAGAGAGTTACGTGCCCTCTGTAATAAAAAAACTGAGGCCATCGATCAACAACGAACATAAATGGATGTCTTACGACGTCCGCCCCGAGCAGATGCAACGAACAAAAGCGACCAAAATGATATTATAAAAAAAGGGGGGGGGGGGGGTAGCGTCTTGGATTCATAATCAAAATGTCTTCGCTCCCGGGTTCGATCCCCGCCACTGCCTAAATTTTGGTAAATAATCAGCATTGGCGTCCGAAGACTTCCGGCATAAGAAATCAGCCTCATTCTGCCAACGGACTTGTCAAAGAGGGCGGAGGAGCGGATAGAGGTTCAGGGCACTCTCTTGTCCTAGGGATGGGAAATTGCCCCTAAAGGCGGAAAAATCAGCAATGATCAAAGACATGAGGATGCAGAAGGCAATGGAAACCACTGCATTAAAGATACGTAACGTGTATCCACAGGACATGTGGCCTGCAGTTGAAGAAGTGTCATGATGATCTCTCCATTGGCAAAAGATTCCGGAATAGTCCCCCATTCGGATCTCCGGGAGGGGACTGCCAAGTGGGAGGTTACCATGAGAAAAAATTGAATAATCAACGAAAGGATAATGTTCTACGAGTCGGGGCGTGGAATGTCAGAAGCTTGAACGCGGTAGGGAAACTAGAAAATCTGAAAAGGGAAATGCAAAGGCTCAATCTAGATATAGTAGGGGTCAGTGAAGAGAAGTGGAAGGAAGACAAGGATTTCTGGTCAGATGAGTATCGGGTAATATCAACAACAGCAGAAAATGGAATAACAGGTGTAGGATTCGTTATGAATAGGAAGGTAGGGTAGAGGGTGTGTTACTGTGAACAGTTCAGTGAGCGGGTTGTTCTAATCAGAATCGACAGCAGACCAACACCGACAACGATAGTTCAGGTATACATGCCGATGTCGCAAGCTGAAGATGAACAGATAGAGAAAGTGTATGAGGATATTGAAAGGGTAATGCAGTATGTAAAGGGGGACGAAAATCTAATAGTCAAGGGCGACTGGAATGCAGTTGTAGGGGGAAGGAGTAGAAGAAAAGGTTACCGGGGAATATGGGCTTGGGACAAGGAATGAAAGAGGAGAAAGACTAATCGAGTTCCGTAACAAGTTTCAGCTAGTAATAGCGAATACCCTGTTCAAGAATCACAAGAGGAGGAGCTCTACTTGGAAAAGCCCGGGAGATACGGGAAGATTTCAATTAGATTACACCATGGCCAGACAGAGATTCCGAAATCAGATACTGGATTGTAAGGCGTACCCAGGAGCAGATATAGACTCAGATCACAATATAGCAGTGATGAAGAGTAGGCTGAAGTTCAAGACATTAGTCAGGAAGAATCAATACGCTAAGAAGTGGGATACGGAAGGTGTAAGGAATGACGAGATACGTTTGAAGTTCTCTAACGCTATAGATACAGCAATAAGGAATAGCGCAGTAGGCAACACAGTTGAAGAGGAATGGACGTCTCTAAAAAGGGCCATCACAGAATTTGGGAAGGAAAACATAGGTACAAAGAAGGTAGCTGCGAAGAAACCATGGGAAACAGAAGAAATACTTCAGTTGATTGAGGAAAGGAGGAAGTGCAAATATGTTCCGGGAAAATCAGGAATAAAGAAATACAAGTCGCTGAGGAATGAAATAAATATGAAGTGCAGGGAAGCTAAGACGAAATGGCTGCAGGAAAAATGTGAAGACATCGAAAAAGATATGATTGTCGGAAGGACAGACTCAGCATACAGGAAAGTCAAAACAACCTTTGGTGACATTAAAAGCATCGGTGGTAACATTAAGAGTGCAACGGGAATTCCACTGTTAAATGCACAGGAGAGAGCAGATATGTGGAAAGAATACATTGAAAGCCTCTATGAGGGTGAAGATTTGTCTGATGTGATAGAAGAAGAAACAGTAGTCCATTTAGAAGAGATTGGGGATCCAGTATTAGAATCGGAATTTAAAAGAGCTTTGGAGGACTTACGGTCAAATAAGGCAGAAGGGATATATAACATTCCATCAGAATTTCTAAAATCATTAGGGGAAGTGGAAACAAAACGACTATTCACGTTGGTGTGTAGAATATATGAGTCTGGCGACATACCATCTGACTTTCGGAAAAGCATCATCCACACAATTCCGAAGACGGCAAGAGCTGACAAGTGCGAGAATTATCGCACAATCAGCTTAACAGCTCATGCATCGAAGCTACTTACAAGAATAATATACAGAAGAATGGAAAAGAAAATTGAGAATGCGCTAGGTGACGATCATTTCGGCTTTAGGAAAAGTAAAGGCACGAGAGAATCAATTCTGACGTTACGGCTAATAATGGAAGCAAGGCTAAAGAAAAATCAAGACACGTTCATAGGATTTGTCGACCTGGAAAGAGCGTTCGACAATATAAAATGGTTCAAGCTGTTCAAGATTCTGAAAAAAGTAGGGGTAAGCTATAGGGAGAGACGGGTCATATACAATATGTACAACAACCAAGAGGGAATAATTAGTGTGGACGATCAAGTAAGAAGTGCTCGTATTACGAAGCGAGTAAGACAAGGCTGTAGCCTTTCGCCCCTACTCTTCAATTTGTACATCGAGGAAGCAATGATGGAAATAAAAGAAAGGTTTAGGAGTTGAATTAAAATACAAGGTGAAAGGATATCAATGATATGATTCGCTGATGACATTGCTATCCTGAGTGAAAGTGAAGAAGAATTAATTGATCTGCTGAACGGAATGAGTACACAGTATGGTTTGAGAGTAAAACGGAGAAACACGAAGGTAATGAGAAGTAGTAGAAATGAGAACAGCGAGAAACGTAACATCAGGATTGATGGTCACGAAGTCAATGAAGTTAAGGAATTCTGCTACCTAGGCAGTAAAATAACCAATGACGGATGGAGCAAGGAGGACATCAAAAGTAGACTTGCTATGGCAAAAAAGGCATTTCTGGCCAAGAGAAGTCTACTAATATCAAATACCGGCCTTAATTTGAGGAAGAAATTTCTCAGGATGTACGTCTGGAGTACAGCATTGTATGGTAGTGAAACATGGACTGTAGGAAAATCGGAACAGAAGAGAATCGAAGCATTTGAGATGTGGTGCTATAGACGAATGTTGAAAATTAGGTGGACTGGTAAGATAAGGAATGAGGAGGTTCTACGCAGGATCGGAGAGGAAAGGAATATGTGGAAAACACTGATAAGGAGAAGGGACAGGATGATAGGACATCTGCTAAGACATGAGGGATTGACTTCCATGGTACTAGAGGGAGCTGTAGAGGGCAAAAACTGTAGAGGAAGACAGAGATTGGAATACGTCAAGCAAATAATTGAGCATGTAGGTTGCAAGTGCTACTCTGAGATGAAGAGGTTAGCACAGGAAAGGAATTCGTGATGCTGATTTCCTTGATCGTGGAACAACAATATATTCACAACGCTGCAAACTCTGAACCGACGGATAACAAGGGTCCGAAAGGGAAAGGACTATGCCAAACCACACACTTAACGTGCCACCAGAACAGGACTTCAGAGACTGAATCTCACCACCGTACGGCATCCTCTATACAGTCCAGATTTAGCACCGTCTGTCTTCCATCTGTTCCCGATAATGAAAGACGATCTGCGGGGACATCATTATGCTTCTGATGATGACGTTGAGAGAACTATCAGACTGTGGTTGCGGAAACAGTGTCGATTTCTTCCGTGACTACTTCAGAAAACTTGTTCATTGTTGGCAGAAATGTATCCAAATGGCTGGTGATTATGTGGAAAAGTGAATGTTGGTAATTAAAGATCACATTCTAAGGATTATTTCTGCGTTTGATTTATTAAAATATTCCCATTCAAATCCAATTAACGAAGGTGGACGTGCTACTTTTCATTCAACCCACGTACGATCAATCACTCAAATTTAAAAATTATCGATTTGGCTAAATACGTAGAGATTACAATTACAAACGATTTCATTCAACCCACGCCTCTGAAAATGTGGGGCACGCGAACCTAAGACTGTTTTAGTGGGTGATCGCTTAGATGCAACAATAATACAGCGGCTGCACTACGCTTGCCCATCCTCTTGTAGGATACTGCCATGCAACATGGGATACCTACAAGATACAATTGAAGAAGAACATCGAAAAAGTTCTAAGAAGGACAGTATATTTTTACTATCGCGAAACAGGGCCGAGGGAGTGTTACAGATATGATGTTTCTCATTGCGTCAAAATCATTCCTCGAAATTTCAGTGATCAGCATTCTTCTCCGAAGTAAAAATATTTTGTTGCCTCCCACCTACATGGGCTGAAATGGTCATTGTAATAAAATAAATCAGAAGTCACAAGGAGAGACTGAGCTGCAACGATCGAGAAATAGAAAAATCTTCTGCGGACTCTCTACCAACACTTCAGTGTGAACTGTTGAGTAGTCCTGTAGATGTGGATGTAGACAGTCTGAGTAACGTTTACTCGATAAAGTTTACAAGCTGTGACGGTCTAAAGGCAGTTTCAAGTCAAAATCATGACATATTCAATACTTTTTCTTACATTCCCGAAATACAAGACACCAATAAACCGCTTCACTATCCAAAGTTGTCCTATCGACTCGGCAAAAGACAACGACCCACGATTGTCCCACACCAGACGACACTGTCTGATTCAATAGGCCACGTTTTATGATGTAACTAGTTCTCTTCCACCTCTCGGGCATTGTCGATCTAATTTTATTACCTGGCATAACTTGTAAAGTGCGGTATTTTTTTACCTTCCATTCTTAAAACAAGACCACTTATACAAGTACACTGAGAATGTCTTTCGACAGTTGTCCTTTGGACCTGTCATACCTTTGTGCTTAAAAAGTAATGTCAATTTTTGAGCTTTCCTTTTCGGTTGTCTGTGCCACAGCTGTAACTTGTTACTCGTAGATAATGATCTTTACAAAATTATTTTGCAATATTTAGACTTGAGTGTGTATATTTTGTTTACGTCACGACAAAACATTTACTGTCTTATTCTGATAACTTTAAACGCCCAGTGTTTCGAGAGCTTTAAACAGGTCCAGCGATTATATTCTTAACACACTTCGTGTTCATTGTCACATAGTTTGATAGTCATTTACCGTTCATCGCTAGGAGTCATCCTTAGTCTCTGATTCTATTGCGACAAACAGATGACGCCCCCCACCCTCCCCAAACAACGAAACTGGTATCAATCAGTGACCATGATGCAGTTGTGGCAACAATGATTATCAAATTTAAAAGGACGACTGAAACCAGCAGAAAGGTATGTATGTTCAGTAAACTAAACAGAAGTCAGTAGTGTCGTATCTCAATGAGGAACTACAAATTTTCAGCACAGGAAAGGAGCATGTAGAGGAAATCTGGCTCAAGTTTAAAAGAATAGTTGACCATGGATTGGACAGATACGTAGCCAGTAGAACAGTTTATAAAGGGATGGAACATCTGTGGTATACAGTCACCGTAAAGAAACTTCCTAAGAAACAGAGATTATTGCATCGTAGGTGTAAAACAAAGCGTAGGGCTGTAGATAGAGAGATGCTGAATGTACGGCGTTTGGCTGTCAAGAGAAAAATCCGTGATGCCTTCAATGACTACTGTAGCAGAATATTGTAAATTGTTCTTTCTTAGATCTCAAAGAAATTCTGATCGTATGTAAAGGCTGTTAGTGGTACCAAAGTTAGTGTCCAGTCCCTAGCGAACGAGACAGGAACTGAAACTGAGGGTAGCTGAAATGCTTAACTCCGTTTTCTAACGCTTCTTTGCAAAAAAGAGAAAAAATCTAGGACTCTTGCCCCAGTTTAATCCTCGTACCACTGAAAAGATGAATGAAATAAGTATTAGCCTGAGTGGTGTTGCAAAACAGCTGAAATCGTTTAAACTGAACAAAGCTACCATCCCCGATGGAATCTCTGTCAGATCCATACTGAATTTGCGTAAATCCCTCGTGCAAAAATCCGTGCCCAGTTCTTGGAAAATGGTGCAGATCACACCCACTTACACGAAGGGTAGTAGACGTGATCTACAAAACTACCGTTCAATGTCATTGACATGGATTTGTTGTAGAGTCTTGGAATATATTCTGAGTGAAAACATAATGAGGTATCTTGAACAGAATGGTCTCCTCAGTGTCAATCGGCATGTATTTCGAAAACATCGAGCATGTGAAACCCAACTCACATTTTTCCCACATGAAATACCGAAAGCTTTGCGTCAAAGCAGCCAAGTAGATGCAGCATTTCTTGATTTCAAAAAACATTTGACTCACCAACTCACCCACGCTTATTGTCAAAAGTGTGATCATATGGGGTATCAAGTGAAATTTGTGACTGGGCTAAAGGGATTTTAGTAGGGAGAACACAGCGTGTTATCTTGTATGGACAGTCATGGTCAGATGTAAAAGTAACTACGGGTATGATGCATGGAAGTGTGTTGGGACCTTTGCCGTTCATTCTTTTTATTAATGACCTTGCAGACAATATTAATAGTAAAATTAGGCTGTCTGATATGATGCAGTTATCTGTAATGAATCAATATCTGATACAAGCTGCATAAACATTGAGTCAGATCTTTATATCAACGTGGTGCAGACATTGGCAACTTGCTCTAAATGCTTAGAAATGTGAAATCAGCACTCCATAAAACGAAAAAACGTAGTATGCTGTGACTATAGTATCGATGAGTGACAGTTGGAATCGGCCAACACATACAAATACCTAGGTGTAACTCTTGGTAGGGATATAAAATGGAATGATCACATAGGTACAGTCGCGGGTGGAGCAGGTGGTAGACTTCGTTTTGTTGGTAGAATACTGGGGAATTTCTCTCAGTCTACAAAAGAGACTGCTTACAGATCACTCGTGCTACCGTTTCAATAATGTTGCTCACGTGTGTGGGAGCGGTACCAGATAGGACTAACTGGGGTATTGAACATTTTCAGAGAAGGGCAGCACACGTTTGTTTCATCAATGGAAGAGTGTTACACGGATTCTGAAGGAACTGAACTGGAAGACTCTTGAAGATGGACGTAAACTATCCGAGAAAGTCTGTTAAGTCTTCGAAGAACCGACTCTATATGTTTACTCTAGGCATATACCGCAACCTCATACGTATCACTACATCTACATCTACATGATTACTCTGCAATTCACATTTAAGTGCTTGGAAGAGGGTTCAACGAACCACAATCATACTATCTCTCTACAATTCCAGTCCCGAACAGCGCCCGGGGAAAACGAACACCTAAACCTTTCTGTTCGAGCTCTGATTTCTCTTATTTTATTTTGATGATCATTCCTACCTATGTAGGTTGGGATCAACAAAATATTTTCGCATTCGGAACAGAAAGTTGGTGACTGAAATTTCGTAAATAGATCTCGCCGCGACGAAGAACGTCTTTGCTTTAATGACTTCCATCCCAACTTGCGTATCATATATGTCACACTCTCTCCCCTATTACGTGATAATGCACCCTTTCGATGTTCTCCGTCAATCCCACCTGGTAAGGATCCCACACCGCGCAGCAATATTCTAACAGAGGACGAACGGATGTAGTGTAAGCTGTCTCTTTAGTGGACTTGTTGCATCTCCTAAGTGTCCTACCAATGAAACGCAACCTTTGGCTCGCCTTCCCAACATTATTATCTATGTGGTCTTTTCAACTGAAGTTGTTCGTAATTTTAACACCCAGGTACTTAGTTGAATTGACAGCCTCTTTATCGAGTAATCGAATACCAACGGATTTCTGTTGGAACTCATATGGATCACCTCACACTTTGCGTTATTTAGCGTCAACTGCCACCTGCCATACCATACAGCAATCTTTTCTAAATCGCTTTGCAACCGATACTGATCTTCGGATGACCTTACTAGATGGTAAATTACAGCATCATCTGCGAACAACCTAAGAGAACTTCTCAGATGGTCAACAAGGTAATTTATACAAATCAGGAACAGCAGAGGTCCCAGGACGCTTCCCTGGGAACACGTGATATCACTTCAGTTTTACTCGATGATTTGCCGTCTATTACTAAGAACTGCGACCTTCCTGACAGGAAATCACGAATCCAGTCGCACAACTAAGACGATAACCCACAGGCCCGCAGCTTGATCAGAAGTCGCTTGTGACGAACGGTGTCAATAGCTTTCCGGAAATCTAGAAATACGGAATCAACTTGAGATCCCCTGTCGATAGCGGCCATTACTTCGTGCGAATAAAGAGCGTTGCACAAGAACGATGTTTTCTGAAACCATGCTGATTACGTATCAACAGATCGTTCCCTTCGAGGTGATTCATAATGTTTGAATACAATATATGCTCCAAAACGCTACTGCAAACCGACGTCAATGATATAGGTCTGTAGTTTGATGGATTACTCCTACTACCCTTCTTTAACACTGGTGCGACCTGCGCAATTTTCCAATCTGTAGGTACAGATCTATCGGTGAGCGAGCGGTTGTATATGATTGCTAAGTAGGGAGCTATTGTAGCAGCGTAATCTGAAAGGATTACGCTGATAAAGGATAAAGATGGTGAGAATAAGATTAGAATAATTACTAGACGCTCAGAGGCATTCAAACAATCATTCTTACCGCACTCTGAACGCGAATGGAACAAAAACGAACGCTAATAACTGGTACAATGGGAATTACCCCCTGCCATGCACCTACGGTGGTTTTCAGTATGTAGATGTAGATGGCGCTTACAATCGCTGCTCGTCACGGACTCACTACAGAACTCCGTATCTCGCATACGGGTCTTGTGTGTCTATCTCTTTTATTATCAACGGCTTACAGTTTCTTACATTCCGAGTTGCTCAATGGGAAATAGTCTCAATTTCAGTTCCTTGCACATTGTTATAGTTCCTGGTTGCGACTGTTAACGCTTAGATTTATGAGCTGACTAAAGGATGTTGCTCCCTAACAACAAAAGCAGCTAGTCAACGGGACGATAATGAAACCACACTTCTTCTGTGGATTAGAAACACTAATTTTGAACTGGGAGACAGAAATCGGAAACATTAAGAAGGAAAACAAAACCATTGGAAAATTTTAGCCGCGAAACTTGTAGACGAACAGTAACAACTCAGAAGCAAAACTGAAAGCAAACAGTACACAAATTCCGTGGTGACACAACATAATGCGGGTTAAGATTGTATGAAAATTATTAACGAATTAATCCAGACAGAATTAAAAAACAAATAGATTCTTTGATAACAGAAGTAAAACCAGAACGGACACATTGAAAAGGATTGATGAGATGAAAACTGATCTGAAAATGACAAAGGTTACACTATATGACATCCAAAACTACGAAATCCTCAGATCTAAAATAGCAAGTTGATCAAGACGAAACAACAAAGGAGAATGGAACAACATGGTGCGAAGAGAGAAGTGGAGCTGACAGGAAGAGAACGAAATAAACATGGCAACGAAGTAAGGCAAATGCCCACCTCTGAGTACTTTGCGTGGTCGTAGTGGGATTATTTGCAAATAATAGGAATGAAGTAATAGAAGTCAGAGCTCGCTCGGATAAATTAAGAGTTCGTTTTTCCCGTTTGCTAATAGAAAGTGGAACGGTAGAGAAATAATTGAATGTTGTGCGATTAACCACTCTCACGCACTTGAGTGTGAACTACGGAGTAATGGATGTGACAGAGGGGAGGTAGTGTAAACATTGTCGGTACTTCTAGCGGGAGTCTTACCAGCGACAGTGCAAACAACGTAATCACCTTGCAATACACCGATATATTGCCAACTAAGAGTGTAACCTGTAACGGAAGAGACAAAAGTAAATATATTAATATCAACAATCAGTATTGGTACTGTGTTAGAAGTTGAAAGTCGTTGTGTCGGTGTGTATAGTAACAGATGCAAAGCACAGTTTTGTATTTGATGCAGAAAATGAAGTCCACATAGCCACTATGATTGTTTAGAGCTTTTGCCCTTCCAATAGCTATTTTTCTCTCATTCGCTGGGTTGCCATCTGTCTTATACACCGTCGATCGGAGTTTCTTAGCGCGTACAACTCGGCTGTAACTCTTGACGTTCCGACCGCGTAGTCGGTAAACAAGAAGCATATCTTCTCTTGGTGTGTGAAAGACATTTTTTTTTTCAAACTAGCTAAGACTCGACACACTAAATTACACAGACAGATTGGAAGTTACACGTACATGAAGTACAGGCCCCGTGAGGATCGATGCAGCGCGGATTAAGGAACGTCGTGTTCAACCCAAAATCGTGGCGTCCTCCGGGGATGATTCGGTCTTTGACGTAGTAGATTGTCACGAATGGTGAGTGCTCAAAAAAATGGTTCAAATGGCTCTGAGCACTATGCGACTCAACTTCTGAGGTCATCAGTCGTCTAGAACTTAGAACTAATTAAACCTAACTAACCTAAGGATATCATACACATCCATGCCCGATGCAGGATTCGAACCTTCGACCGTAGCGGTCGCTCGGTTCCAGGCTGTGGCACCCAGAACCGCACGGCCACTCCGGCCGGCTAGGTGAGTGCTCCCCAGGGGTGTTCATCAGATGCTGCAGGCACATCAAGTCCATCCATCGCAATGTCACCCGAAGATGAACCCGATGTCACAGGCGACGGATGTGACCAGTGTTAGAAAATGCTGCTCCTTCTCGTAGAACGGGTGACTGCAAGCGACTTTTCCCGTCTGCCCCTTTTATAACTGGTATTGCGACGGTGTAATACTGTTTGTCCCTTATCCGACGTGGAGTATTTCCTAATTTGGATATGTAATCACTAACTTCAGCAAAAGACAGAAATGGGTTTCTTATTCAAAACAGATAAATCCTAAGGTATAAATATTGTATTTACTCCGAAACTAGTATTCGGATTTTCAAGAGTTAAATGTCTTTAGATTAGCAGAAGCAGAAATAACCATAGTTCCATCTGACAAAAGTGTAGATCGTACAAATTCCTCTGTAAGTAGCTATCAAACCAGAAGGTACGTCTTAAATTACGACTTGCTCGTAATTCATCTGTGTGAAAAAGAGAGCTACTGTATCTTAAACAGTTCCAGATATATTTGAGGTGAACAGCTTCACGCCCGTCCAGACACACACACACACACACACACACACACACACACACACACACACACACAGAGAGAGAGAGAGAGAGAGAGAGAGAGAGAGAGAGAGAGAGAGGCGTGCCCATACGTTCAACTGCATGATCCTTTCATCTCACCGTGCCTTACTTAATGTCGGTTTTCTGCCACGTTAAATACATATGTTACTTTATGATACGTATGGCACAGACTGTTAATGACAAACTTAACAAATATATAAATTTGTTTTCTAATCTTTCATAGCCTGAAAATCGACGTAGACGTCATGTATAGTTCACAAGCGTTTTTAAGAACTTACCGGTTTTACTTCTAAACAAGACGTTAATTTTACCTTCTTCATTGAAAGAACTGTTCGCCGTATTTCACCTTGCCAGTACGGAACAATATGTTCTTATAATAGATACAGGGTGACTCGGAACTCCACCGACAAAATTTGTGAGGTGGTAGCAATAGAGCATCATCGACAGTTCTAGCCGAGATAAATATCTCATCTCGAGCTTACTGATATGATAAGACTTACGGGAAATCCCTTTCCCCAGCACGAGGCGAAATCACGACTACAACAGGCAAGAAAATGAGGCCGATACCAGTCGAAGTCACAGTCTGTGTCACCCCCTCCCCCCTGGCTAATAAGAATCAAACTCTCTCCCTCCTTTACTTATTACAAGTCAAACCGTCATTCTTGTTCTGTACACCTGTTCGTCTGGGACCTAAGTGCAGATGGTTTTCCTATCGATACTACTTTATAAACACAAGTTACTGTTTAACGTTGTTACCAGGGCTCTCGAAATTTTTCTGACCGATTTACTGCAGATTTTCACGTGATATTCTAATACACGTCCACACGGACGTAGGTCACATATTTTTAAAATGTGTATGGTATATAAATGTCTATTTTACACAACCTCTTGAGAAACTCTAGACCGACTTATTTCAGGCTTTTACACAATACTCCAATAAACATTTGGGCTGGCATGAGCTACCATGTAATCCAATTCGTTGTTTAACGCTGGAACCTAAAACGTCAGTAAGCTCGTGATCGATACACTTCAAACTTTTACACGATGCTCTATAAACATTCTCACGAACATAGGCTACATACTTTTTATACATATTGTGTATAAGTGATTCTGCTGGAACTGGATTACGAAATAAAACGCTTAAAGTAGGAAATGAGTATTGCTATTCGGGAAACAAATTAACTGATGATGGTCGAAGTAGAGAGGATATAAAACGTAGACTGGCAATGGCCAGGAAAGCGTTTCTGAAGAAGAGAAATTTGTTAACATCGAGTATAGATTTAAGAGTCCGGTAGTCGTTTCTGAAAGTATTTGTATGGAGTGTAGCTATGTATGGAAGTGAAACATTGCCGATAAATAGTTTAGACAAGAAGGGAATAGAGGCTCTCGAAATGTGGTGCTACAGAAGAATGCTTAAGGTTAGATGGGAAGATCACATAATTAATGGGAAGGTATTGAATAGAACTGGGGAGAAGAGAAATTTGTCGCACAACTTGACCTGAAGAAGGGTTCGGTTGGTAGGGCATATTCTGAGGCATCAAGGGATCACCATACTAGTTGGCTCTGAGCACTACCGGACTTAACATCTGAGGAAATCAGTCCCCTAGACTTAGAACTACTTTAACCTAACTAACCTAAGGATATCACACACTTCCATGCCGGTGGCAGGATTCGAACCTGCGACCGTAGCAGCAGCGCAGTTCCGGAATGTAGCGTCTAGAACCGCTCGGCCACAACGGCCGGCACCAAGCTAGTATTGGAGGGCAGCGTGGAGGGTAAAAATCGCAGAGGGAGACCAAGACATGAATACACTAAACAGATTCAGAAGGATGTAGGTTGCAGTAGGTACTGGGAGATGAAGAATCTTGCAAGGATAGAGTAGCATGGAGAGCTGCATCAAACCAGACTCTGAACTGAAGACCACAACAATCTTTGATATATAAAGGGTAAACTTTATAAGAAAGTATATTGAAAAGTTCTTGACCTACTAACCTGACATCTTTTATTGTTTTGAACAGCAATGTACGGGTTTTCATTTAAAACAGACTTCGAGAAAGTAAATGTAGTCCTGTGCTGTGAAAGTGTGCGGAGTCATTTTTATCTTGCATTCAGTTTTAACTGCAACAGCGTGTGTTTATTACCGAATCTGCAGATTGTGCAAAACATCCAGCTGAGAGAGAGAGAGAGAGGACTCTGATGTGCCGTATATCAATGATCCCATCCGGTTCACACATTCATTTTAAGCAAGCTCAGTTCCCAATCAAGGATTAATTAGCTCCAGATCAGAGAGAGGTCGAAGAAGAAATGGACGGAAAACGGGACAAATTGATACACAAAGGGGGAAGGAGGATGTGGACAGAGGGGGCAAGAGGGGGAAGTAGGGGAGAGATAAGGCAGAGGAGAAGACGGACAGAGAAGGAAGTACATCCAATTCTCATGCATATTTAGCAATTTCGGAGCATTGCCAAGTTCGCTAGTAAATAATAGAAACAAGTAACTGTCAAGTTCATTAGTAACAATAGTTTCCTTCAACGCGTCTCCTCCTTCTTTTCTCAGTTTAGAGCCTCGTCGTTTGTGCCCTGTACTCAGAAGTGAAGAGTCAGGGTCGTTCTTAGCAAATAAAACAGGCGTATTTCAAGCTTCTTGTTTATTAATAATAATTTTAACAGTGCATATTTTTCTGTACTTGAATAGAAAACTTATATACTCTAAAGAGCAAAAGAAACTGGTACACCTGCCTAATATCGTGTAGAGCCTCGCGAGCACGCAGAACTGCTTCAACACGACGTGTCATGGAATCAACTAATATCTGAAGTAGTGCTGGAGAGTACTGACACTATGAATCTTGAAGAGTTGTCCATAACTCAGTAAGAGTACGGAGGGGAGGAGATCTCTTCTGAACAGCACGTTGCAAGGCAGCCCAGATATGTTAATAATGTACATTTCTGGGGAGTTTTGTGGCCAGCGAAGTGTTTAAACCCATAAGTGTGTCCCTGGATCCACTCTGTAGTAGTTCTGGATGTGCAGGGTGTCGCATTATCCTGCTCGAATTGCCCAAGTCCGTCGGAAAGCACAATGGACATGAATGGATGCAAGTGATCAGACAGGATGCTTACATACGTGTCATACGTGTGAGTCGTATTTAGGCGTAAGAGGGGCCCATATCACTAAAAAGGCACACTCCCCACATCATTACAGAGCCTCCACCAGCTAGAACAGTTTCCTGCTGACATGGAAGGTCCATGGATTCATGAAGTTGTCTCCATACCCGTACATGTCCATCCGCTATATACTATTTGATACGAGAATCGTCTGACCAGGCAACGTATTTCCAATCATCAACAGTCCAATGTCTGTGCTGACGGGCCCGGGCGAGGCGTAAAGCTTTGTGTCGTGCAGTCATCAAGGGTACACGAGTCGGACTTCGGATCCGATACCGCATATCGAATGTGTTTCGTTGAACGATTCACACGCTGACAGTTGTTGATGTCCCAGCATTTAAAACTGCAGCAAATGGCGGATGTGTTGCACATCTGTCACGCTGAACGATTCTCTTCAGTCGTCGTTGGTCCCGTTCTTTCAGGATCTTTTTTCGGTTCCACCGAAGTCGGAGTTTTCATATTTTACCGGATTCCTGATATTCACTGTGCACACGTGAAGTGATCGTATTGGATAATCACTATATCGGAGATGCTGTATACCTTCGCTAGTGCGCTGTCTATAACATCACTTTCAAACTCAGTTAAATCTTGATAACCTGCCATTGTAGCAGCAGTAACCGATCTAACAACTGCGCCAGACACTTCTTGTCCGACATAGGAGGTGGCTACGGCAGCGCCTTATTGTGGCTGGACGTAGATTTGAATGTTCATCGTCATAAACGCGAGTCTAGTGTGCTAAGTACTGCACCACCACGCTGGGAATCGTTAACTGCTAGGAGACTCGTACAGGCCGATGATTCATCGGACAGGAGCTTGATCCTTTCAATAAGGCGGACGGTTACTCTAACCGAAATAACATTTGTGTCTGAAATAGTTCTGTTGGGGGTAGGTGACTGTAATGCATCAGAAGGTAGTATGGTGACAGGTTCCTGTTGTATGGCGGTAACAGAAGAGTGTGGGTGAAACTCGGTGCCGGCACTCGAACCTATTCACCAAGAAATTCGACGCAGGGGTATGCACCTGGAGCGATTTACTCTGGAACCGTCACATAAGACTAAGTGAAGCAGTGAGATGGGTGAAGCGTCATGCCCACTTTCTTTTTCATTTACCGGCGATAACTGATCTTTATATAGGTACACGTAGTTTGATATGAAAAGGGAGAAATTCCACCAACAGAAGTCCTCGTTAGATGCGAATTGAGCTAGACCGGGGACCACGTGCAGATAAATAAGCGTAAGGCGGACCTGTTCCAACAGAAAAGAAGAAACTACACGATGTAGGGAAAATTCTAGCATACCCACTATTATTTGCTTTGTTGTATGTTGCACGTGGTTGTATTTTGTGTGCGTTATAAATAAATAATGAAGAAACTCGGCGTTACTGTGCATCCACTTATGTACCCCGTGGCGTCTGCCTTGTACCTAATGTTTATGACGTCGTACCTCCTGAACTATGTTTCACGTAACGATATAATTTCGCACTGACATTGAGTTGTAAATGTCCATACTGTCTGTAAAATGTATCGCTAATTCAGTCAGTATCAAAGAAGTAAGACATTATATCGTCATGCCTCATGCATTACTATTACATCACGAACAGCAGAAAAGAAGTAAACGATAGACATTTTTCCTTTCGTCATTTTATAGGGACTGTTATGGAGAAAAAAAATTCGTAAGTATTTGAAGTTATGTGCAAAGTTATAAAGTTAGTTGCAAGTCGTTAAGTGCTCTGATTCTCAAATACTGAGTGAATAAAGTCTGAGCATTCACGAGTCGTGAGCTACGTTTATTTTTCACCCCCCCCCCCCCCACCCGCCTTCCACCCTTGGTAAGTAGGTGGTTCTTACCCTCGTAGTTTCATTGAGACGTTGCATGCAGACAGAACGTAGGCGGCTAACATATTTTCTGGAGGTCAAACCTAATATATATTTACACTACCGGGACAAAAATATCTGAACTCCCCTACGTTACGCGAAATTCAGCACTAGAAGTCACGGGTGGCGGACCCGCTAATGTAGCAAGTAGAGAGAAGTACTGTCAGTAGAGAAGTACGGTAACGGTAGACTGGGTCGCGCAGGACAGCACAGTGACTTTCAACGTGGAATAGTCATTGGATGTTCAGCGAGTAATAAATTCGTGAGGGACATTTCAAGCACTCTGAAACTGTCCAAGACGACTGTTGGCGATGTGATTGTGAAGTGAAAACGAGACGGAACAAACATAGCTAAACCAGGGCTAGGCACGTACGTAAAAGAGGAGCCGTCAGCATTGCAGGAAGTGGTTGTAAAATATCACCCGAAATTAGCAGAAGAAATCACCTGTGAATTCCAAAGAGATATCACCAGCCCAGATAGCATAATGACTGTGCTTAGGGAGCTAAAAAAGAATTGAATGCAATGATCGAGCAACTACTCGTATGCCAAATGTTTCTCTGCTCAGTGCTAGACGACGCTTGACGTGTCGTAATGAGCGACGTCAGGCGACAGTGGATGGGTAGGAACGAGTTATTTGGAGGGATGAATCACGCTGGACTCTGTGCCAGTCCGGCAGAAGGGTTTGTATTTGGTGAATACACGAAGTGCGTTACCTGGCCTAAGGTGTTGTGCCAACGGTGAAGTACAGAAGATGTAGTGTTACAGTATAGGAATGTTTTTAATGGTTTGGGGCGTGGTCCTCTTATTGGGCTTAAGACTGCTCTAAATGAGGCAGGATATAAAAACATTTTGCAGCATTGTATACTCCTTACAGAGGAGGGAGAGTTCGCAAACGATGACTGTATAAGCACGCCAGTGCACCCTGCCATAAAGCACATTAGGCAATAGCTGTGATGCAATGATTTGTGAATGGTAACACTCCTGTAACAGACTGGCCCGTCCAGAGTCCTGAGTGAACGGAATGGACCACTTTGGAGATGAGTCAGACCGTCGATTTCTCTCCAGATCCCAGAGTCCAACATCATCACTAGCTTCTCTGGATTGCCCTCTTGAGGAAGAATGGCCTCCCCGTCAGAGACATTGAGGCAATGCATTGTTTAAGTGTCCACAGCAGAATTCCAGCCGTTATTAGGCTTAACTGTGGACACACCCAATGTCAATGTTCATCGCGTGTCGCGACGGTTTTGAGCAGATAGTGTACGTCTATATTCGGCAAGCCATCTTATAGCGACTGCGAGGCACTTCTAGCAGCACCAACATTTCGCCCGTTCACTGTTCCGTTCGTGATGTGTGTGTGGATAGGATGATTCTATGTAAGCTTTCGTATAATCCCAATTTATTTGATTTTCTCGTGGTGGCCATTCCGCGAGAACTATGCCTCGGAAGTAATCTTTTACACTACTCGATTTGGAACGTACACTCTTGGAATTAACCTTCCTGTTATTGTAAACACCAGTCATGTATCATCGGCCGCTACAGTTCGTCGAGCATCTCCGTAATGCTCTCGCACCTAATAAACGATCTCGTGACGAAAAGATAAGGTCTTCGTCGTATCTTGTCTCTCAATACACAAGGAAAGGGTCCAGAATCAGGGTAATACTCAAGAACCATCTCACGAAAGTGTTGTAAGTCACTTCCGGCACGTATAAATTAAATTCTTTTAAGAAAATGGTTCAAACGGCTCTGAGCACTATGGGATCTAACTTCTACGGTCATCAGTCCCCTAGAACTTTTAACTACTTAAACCTAACTAACCTAAGGACATCAGACACATCCATGCCCGTGGCGGGATTCGAACCTGCGACCGCAGCAGTCTCGCGGTTCCGGACTGAGCGCCTAGAACCGCTAGACCACCGCGACCGGCATAATTAATCCTAAGCCTTCTACGGCTACGAAGCATATAGCTTGCCTATGGAATACCGTCTCAGCTGTGTGACTGGATTCATGAAAGGTCACATTTCGTAGAGCGAGGCGGAAAGTAATCGAGTGAAACAGAAATGATAACTGGCGTTTCCCAAGGAAGTGTTACAAACCTTTTGCTGTTCCTAATCAACGAGGGCCGGTGATATCTCTGAGGACTGGGGGACTTAACATATGAGGTCATCAGTCCCCTAGAACTTAGAACTACTTAAACGTAACTAACCTAAGGACATCACATACATCCATGCCCGAGGCAGGATTCGAACTTGCGACCTTAGCGGTCGCGCGGTTCCAGACTGAAGGGCCTAGAACCGCTCGGCCGCCACAGCCGGCTGGGCCGGTGAATAAGGAAAGCAACATATTTTTTACTCGGCACATTCCGGTTGAAAAAAAATGTGGAATTTGTTGCAGAACATCGTAGAATATTACCACATCAGCCCCTATAATTTCATGAAGCTCCGACAGCGGCGGCGCTATACGAAGCGTTCAAAGTGGCGTCTGTAACGGATGTGCGTTCCAGCACAGATCTGTCATTGAGTTTCTCCTGGCGGAAAATCAGAACGGAGATTATATTGAAAAGTAGGATTTTTTTACCCAAAGGAGTGGTGAGTAATATGGTGTATTTGAGTCCGGAATGAAACCAACCTGCTTTGAAAAAAATAAACGATCTTGGAGGCAATCTGAGTAGCTATGTAAGACTGTTTGCAGGTGATGCCACGATTTACAGGACATCAAAAGCTACTTCAGAATGATGGAGACAAGATATCTGCCTAGCGTAAAAGTGGCAACTGACCCTAGATAATAAAGAGTCTGAGGTCATTAGCATGAGTACTAGAAGGAACCCCTTAATTTCTGTTTGCACGATAGATCGCACAAGTCTATAGGTTGTCAATTCAATCAATTACCTGGAAGTAATAATTAAGAACAAATTAAATAGAGAATGTTATGAGGAAAGCGAATTAGAGACTGCGGTTTGTTGGCAGAACACTTACAAGATGCAACAGAGACCGTCTACACAACGCTTGTCCGTCGGCAGTTGGAGTATTGCTATGCGATTTGGGACCATTACCATATAGGATTGACGGACGACATCGAAAAAGTTCAAAGAAAGAGAAATGGTTTCTGCTATGGGGAGGGGGGCGGCGGGAAAATGTCACGGATATGATAAGCGCTTTGGGATGACAATAATTAAAATGAAGGAATTTTCTTCGTTGATGCCTTTCACGAAATTTCGCTCTCCAGTACTCTCCTCTGAATACGAAAATATTCTGTTGACATCCATCTGCATAGGGAGAAATGATCATCGTAATAAAATAAGGGAAATAAGAGCTCACACGGAAAAACGTCTTCGTTTTTCTCGATTGTTGTTCTAGAGTGGAACAGTAGAGAAACAGAGGGGAAGTAGGTCGATGAACCCTCTGGAGGCAATTAAACGTGAATTGCAGAGTAGTGACGTAGATTTAAATTAGTTACTGATGCTATAAAAAAAAGGATTCAAATGGCTCTGAGCACTATGCGACTCAACCTCTGAGGTCATCAGTCTCTTAGGACGTAGAACTACTTAAACCTAACTAACCTACGGACATCACACACATCCATGCTCGAGGCAGGATTCGAACCTGCGACCGTAGCGGTCGCGCGGTTCCAGACTGTAGTGCCTAGAACCGCTCGGCCACTCCGGCCGGCACTGATGATGTAATTTATCGCCAATAGTGTAATAGAACATTACGAGTAATAGTGGATCTATTCGTGTATTTTTACGCACTACGTAACATTTATTTACTTTCGGGAACAAGTACCAGTCCCTGTAGCAAATTTAGATCTTCTGCAGTCCTTCCTGTACGTCCTTGAAGTCTCCTAGTGTTTCGCCGGCCGCTGTGTTCGACCGTTTCTAAGCGCTTCAGTCTGGAACCGATTGGCTGCTACGGTCGCAGGTTCGAATCCTGCCTCGGGCAAGGATGTGTGTGATGTCCTTAAGTTAGTTAGGGTTCCGTAGTTCTGAGTGTTGGGGACAGGTGGCCTCAGATGTTAAGTTCCAAAGATCTTGGAGCCATTTCAGCCATTTTTGAATCCTAGTGTTTCAACCACTCTACGGACAACAGCGTTTTCTGCAAATAGCACTACGGAGCCTCCAACATTAGCCTGACACTCATAGTCAGAAGGCTCAATGTGATGCGAAAGTGGGAAGTAAGCAAGCAAACATGCCATGGAGACGCAATCGTGTATCTTAAAGCAAGCTGAACACGCCTGAAATGGGCCAGATTGTGGTCTTCCAAGTGGTGGAATGATCCATCCGGAGAAATGCCACACGATCTGGACGTGCTGCAACAGTTGAGCAACGATGCTGGTATCGCCGGTCACGTGAACAGTCTCACAACCGTAAATGAGTTTCGGGACATCACGCATCACATACGCCCCCCAGGATGATCGTATTGTAAGGGTGGCAGTATCGGATGGTGCAGCTGCCACAGCTCAGTAAAAGGGCTTGTGAACCCAGACGTGTCGACGCGAACTGATGCGAACCGGCTATTAGCAATGGAGCTGCGGGCAAGCACACCTCTAGTCCATCTTTCAATCACGCCACAACATCGACGTTCTCGACTCTACTGGAAGAGGGAATGGCGCGCCGTGGTCTTCAGCGATGAAACCAGATTCTGCTTGCAAGCAAGTGCTGTTTTTGTGCGTACGATGTAGATGTGGTGAGTACTGTCTCTGAGAGCGCACTGGCCCAAGACACACCGGTCTAACCACAGGGCATGGTCTGGGGTGCGGCACGCTACAACTCTCTGGACTCTGGCCAGTGCTCCGTACGACCAGAATGTTGACAGACCCTTTCTTTAGCCGTTCTTACTACAGGAACTTGATGCGTTCTTCAAACAGGATAATGCTTGCCTAGACACTGCCCGTGAAACTAAACGTGCTGTGCAAGACGTACAGCAACTTCCCTGGCCAGCTTGATATCCGGACTTGTCTCCAGTCGGACACATGTGGGATATGATGCCACGAGAAATGACTCGTACGACTCCTCAATCAACAACCATTACGGAACTACGTGACCAGGTCGAGCAGGTATTGCAGAATGTATCTCAGGACGGTACTCGGCAATGTGCCAAAGTCAGCGCCTGCACTGCCCCCCGCGGAGGTTACACAACGTACTACTATGGGTGATTCAGCATGGGTTGGTACCTGCTACCTCAGAAACGGTTGTGCTATTGATCTGTAAATGTAACCATTTCACGTACACTATAGTTGCTACAATAAGCGGACTGGAAACCTCTAAATGGATGACCGAGCGAGGTGGCGCAGTGGTTATCACACTGACTCGCATTCGCGAGGACGACGGTTCAATCCCGCGTCCGGCCATCCTGATTTAGGTTTTCCGTGATTTCCCTAATTCGCTCCAGGCAAATGCCGGGATAGTTCCTTTGAAAGGGCACGGCCGACTTCCTTCCCCGTCCTTCCCTAATACGACGAGACGGATGACCTCGCTGTCTGGTCTCCTTCCCCAAACAACCCAACCCAACCTCTAAATGGATGTACTAAGTTTTCTTCCTATGGTGTATATGTAAGAAATTCTGAATCCAGTCACAAATACGCTTCGATACTCGATAAATTTGTATTTGCTTTCACTAAAACACATTGCGGAACCGTATCAAAAGCGTTGCCGAAGTTAAGCAACACGGCGTCAAATTTACGAAGCTCTAGCCCTCAGGGACGGACAGAGAGATTTGAGTCGCGCATGATTTCTGTTTGAGGAATCCACGTCGATTTTTGTAGAGGAGACAGCAAGCTTAATTTACGCTCGTGTTAACTAAATGGTTCAAATGGCTTTGAGCACTATGGGACTTAACATCTGTGTTCATCAGTCCCCTAGAACTTAGAACTACTTACACCTAACTAACCTAAGGACATCACACACACCCAGCCCGAGGCAGGATTCGAACCTGCAACCGTAGCGGTCACGCGGTTCCAGATTGAAGCGCCTAGAACCCCACTGCCACACCGGCCGGCTGCTTGTGTTAACTATCTCCAAATTTTTGCGAAACTATGTGCCAGAGGATTTACGGGCTTAATGTAGAAACAAGTGAGCGTGGTTGCCAGCTGACGACTGCATATACGAGGGGAAGCCACGTCCTCTGCCAGCTTGTATATTTCATCCGGGTCAAGGCGATCGAATGAGCGTGACGGCTAACGTCAATGATACAGCAGAGGGGGATTGCTTGGGAATAACTGTTGCTGACGAAGTGGGGCACGCAGTAGCGCAAGCTGTTCTGGTGCAGCCCCCTGTTGTATTTATGGCGTTCCGGCGTCTGAATGCGGAAGAATAGGAGTCTAGCGGGAGCTCGGGTAATTTACCCCAGAATGGGCCTTCCATTGTAACCAATAAATGCACTGTAATGAGTGTCTGCGAAACAGCGTGGGGATGCTTATTAGTGGAAAGGTACGGCGTACGCACATTTCCAGGTATATGTCGTGCGCGCCTTGTACTGGAAACCGTCTTTTGTGTATGAAATTGCTAGAACTACGTTACAGAATACGAACGTAATTTACACGAAATCTTGTCACCTACGAAATAATTGCGAGGAGTAACAACAGTTGTTGTTGCCGTGAAAAGTATATCTTTGCTGCAATCCTCTGTAACTTCGAAGAAGTACATTGCGCGCCTTTATCGTTCGGTGCGCATTAACTCATTCATATTTTAATTTACTTGCGCTAAAAATTCACGCTGATATTCCATTAGACGCGAGTGCTGCATTATCGGATAACTCGATAAGGCTACGTATTGATCGGAGAGCTGATTTTCTGTTCTCTGCAATCGCTGTCTCAAGTGAACACGACCTCAAGGCCGTGGGCTCGAACCCTAACTGTGGAAAAACACTGTCGGCACTGGGATTAAGGCTGCAGGAGAAGGGGCGATGGAAGCATGCATACCTGTCCACCGTCCTGCAAGTCTCTCTTCTGGACGAATTAAATACAAATGTTCGTTTGCATCGCGAAGTTACATCATATTTCGAGGTTAGTGGCTATTTATAACTGTGATGGGGTTGTCAGTCTCCGAGGCCACTGTGTAGCAGTCTCTGAGTTTCATACTCGTACCCTTACTTACGTAATATACAACAGAAATATAGCGTTACAGTCTTCAAGCTCCCGCCACATTCAGTCACAGAAACAACGAAAAGGCACGCCAAATGAAAACGAACGCAAAAGCTCCAAGACTAGGAACCTTTCACAAAATCTCGGGCTTCAATGCGCGACGCTTATAACAGTTTCTGGGACGAAACATTGTCTCGAATCCTTACAGAAAATGTAAAGGGGAACTGATCATACGTAAAATATGCTAGCGGTAAGACACAATCAATGCCTTCTCTGATCGATAGCAATGGAAATACTATCGATGATACTACTACTGCGGCAGTGTCACCGCTCGCAGTCTGAAATTCCTTCACCAAAGAAGATGCAGTAAATATTCAAGAATTCGAATCAAGAATAGTTATCAACGTAACTTGGATGTAGATGTCCTCGGAGTAGGGGAGCAATTTAAATTACTTAATAAAATGAAGTCTTACGGTCCAGACAGTATACAAATTAGGTTAATTCAGAGTACGCTGATGCAATAGCTCCATACTTATCAATCATACACAACCGCTCACTAGACGAAACATCCGTATCCATAGACTGGCAAGTCGCACAGACCACACCAATATTCAAGAAAGGCAGGAGGTGTAATCCACTAAAATGCAGGCCCATATCACTAAAGTCGATATGCAGCATAATTTTGCAACATATATTGTGTTCTAACATTATGAATTGCCTCGACGAGAACAGTCTTTTGGCACACTGTAAGTACGGATTTAGAAACCATCGTTCTTGTGAAACACAACTAGCTCTTTACTCAAACGAAGTGTTGAGTCCAATTGACAGGGGATTTGAAACTACATCCGTGTTTCTAGATTTCCTGAAGACTGTAGACACAGTAATTCACAAGCGACTTTTAATCCGATTCCGTACTTACGGAATATCGTCTCAGTTACATGCCTGGATTTGTGATTTCCTGTCAGAGACGTCACAGTTGGTAGTAATTGACGAAAAGTCGTCGAGGAAAACAGAAGCGATTTCTGACGTTCTCCAAGGTAATGTTATAGATCCTCTGGTGTTAATTATGAATATAAACGATTTATGAGACATTCGCAGAGGTCATCTTCGGTTGTTTGCAGATGCTGCTGTCACTTGCCGTCTAGTAGAGTCATCATAAGATGAAAACAAATTGCAAAACGAAATATAAAATATATCTGCATTGTGTAAAATTGAACCGAAATAATGAAAAGTGTGAGGTCATCCACATGAGTGCGAAAAGAAATCCGTTAAACTTAGGTTACATGATGGATCAGTCAAATTTGAAGGCCGTAAATTTACCAAAATACTAGGAATAACAATTACGAACAACTTAAATTCGAAAGAAGACATAGGAAATGTTGTGAGGAAGGCAAACAAAGGACTGCATTTTAGAACACTTAGAAGGAGCAACAGACCTGCTAAAGAGACTGCCTACACTACGCTTGGCCGCCCTCTTTTAGAGTACTGCTGCGCTGTCTGGGATCCTTACAGATAGGGTACACGGAGAAATTTCAAAGAAGAGAGAACGTTTTGTACTATCGTTAAATAAGGGAGGGATTGCCGCTGATATTATACTTGATTTGCGGTGGAGGTAATTAACAAGCAAGTGTTTTTCGTTGCGGCGGAATATTCTGACGAAATTTCAATTACCACCTTTCTCCTCCAAATGCGAAAATATTTTGTTGAGCAGCGACCAACCGCAAGACTCTTACTCCAGTTGCTCAAAACAAGGTTAATTGTTGTTAGTCTTTTCCAGAATAGTTAAAATGACATTTCCGTCTAGTACATTAGAGATTTAAGACGTCAAGCGGAACTCAACCGAGTTGGTCGCTGCTCAAATACACATTCGTTCTTTCCACTTATTAAAACAATTTGGCATATCATTTTCCTTGAATCGAAACAAATTACAGGACCAACTGTAATTTTATTTTTTAAACACCACGACCGGTTTCAGCCACGAGGGATATTTTCGCAGGGCGGAGAGGCCATGCTGTTCTAGGCGCTACAGTCAGGAACCGCGCGACCGCTACGGTCGCAGTTTCGAATCCTGCCTCGGGCATGGATGTGTGTGATGTCCTTAGCTTAGTTAGGTTTAAGTAATTTTAAGTTCTAGGGGACTGATGACCTAAGTAGTTAAGTCCCATAGTGTTCAGAGCCATTTGAACCATTTTTTGGATATTTTCAAGCAGCTACATTGAGTTGTTTATAAAGAGTCCGTGATTGCTGCCCACAGTTACAATTGAAACTAAGCACATTAAAAAAAAGTTTTGCATCACCTCGGTTTCTAAAGGACCCTAGTAAGAGACTGATTACATACGCAAACAAAGCAATCAGTCTGAGGTAAGGTCCTATAGGTATGCAACACTGCAAATTTACGGGTAATACAGTTGTTAGGAAAACTATGGTGGTCTACACATATTTATGATAGTTTAAGGTACCCACTGTACTTTTACAACTGTAGTTTCAGTTCTAAGTCAGCGAACCAGAATTGGCGACTAAGGGCGAGTCCTTGCATTAGCTCTAGTAACACCGCGAATTCTGAAGGGCAACTCGGAACATCACCCTACAAAGCTGGGTACCCATATAGTACATACACACATCAAAAAAAGTTGTGTATCAACTCGGTTCCGACAGTTCCGGAGCCTGTACAGAAAATTGGACTAGAGCTCAACATAAAAATCATTTCCGAACTATTTACTGCTCATGAAAACGACACATTGCATTTTGTACGAACATACAGCGAGACCTTCAGAGTTGGTGGTCCAGATTTCTGTACATACCGCCCAGTAGCAAGTCCTCTTGCAAGGATGCATGCCTGTATTCGTCGTGGCATACTATCCACAAGTACCTGTATCTGTATCTCCCCCATGTCCGAACAACATCGCTGTGGTTCACTCCGAGACGCCTGGACACTTCCCTTCCTCTCGCACAGTAACAATGCGGACGCGATAGAACCGCGGTACTGGCCGTCTAGGCACGGTTATACAACAGACAACACGAGCCGTGTACCTCCTTCCTGGTGGAATGACTGGAACTGATCGACTGTTGGACCCCCTACGTCTAACGGGCGCTGCTCATGCATGGTTGTTTACCTCTTTGGGCGGGTTTGGTGACATCTCCGAACAGTCAGAGGGACTGTGCCTGTGACACAGTGTCCACAGTCAACGTCTATCTTCAGGAATTCCGGAAACCGCGGTGATGCAAAACTGTTTTTGATGTGTGTATTATTTGTATCTGTGTAGCCAATGCCAGTTTAACTACTACGTAGAGACATCAAAAAAGGTAAGAGATATATGCCGTCACACGCTAAGACCACTGTGTAACAAGTCAACAAGATTGGTGACTGGTCAGAAGAGAGTACATGCTTGGGGTTTCCTCCAGACACAACTCTGCTGAGGTGCGGATAACAGGTGCTTCAGTGTGCAAGTGGCGCGACAACTGGAAACGTACTCCAGAGTTTAAGTACACGGGACAGTAGGATTCTTGTTGTTAAAAGTTGAAAGTTGTACGCAGATGTACCGGGTAAGTCTGGCTGTGTATGGACCAAATGCAGTGTCACGTCCAGCCGTAGTGAACTGATGCCGAGACTTTGACCAAGGCCATTCAGAGTGGTCCATATCTTGTGTCAGGCTAAAAGAATATCTATGTAGAAATTTTTCCAGTTTTCGAAGTTCACACAGTGGTTTTCGAACGACTCCGTGACCAAGGAGTGGATTTCTCTAGCCAAGGAACTGAACGATTGGTAGAGCGTTCCGACCGTCGTTTACAGAGACTTCGCGACTACAACAACTTTTACATCTAGATACACACTCCGAAATCACCGTATGGTGTACGGCGGTAGGTACCTTGCACCAATAACAGTAATGCCCGTTCCTGTCCACTCGTAAACAGAGCGAGAGTGAAACTACCGTCAATAAGCCACGGTACGAGACCCAATTTCTCTCATCTTTTCTTAGTGGTCCTTGGGCTAAATACATATTGGCTGCAGTAGAATCACTCAGCTTCAGATTTCAGTTTTCTAAATTTTTCCAACAATGTTTAGAGAAACGATTGTCGTCTTCCTACCAGGTCCCGATTTGATTTCATGAAACATCTCCGTAAAACTTACGTGCAATCGAACCTACGGTTAACAATTCTGTCACCACGCCTCTCAATTTCTTCGATGTTTTCAGTTACTCCGACATGCTAGGGACCTCAAACACTCGATCAATACTGAAGAATGTGTGTTTCATACAGGATCTCCATTATAAATGAGCTACACTTTCCTAAAAAGCTCCCAAAAAAGCCAAATCGATTATTCGCCTTCCCTGCTACCGTCTTACATTCTCGCTCCATTTCATTTCCCTTTGCACCGTTACGCGTACATATTTAATCGAGTGACTATCAAGCAGGCCGCTTTAATGCTGTATCCAAATATTACCGTATTGTTTTTGATACTCATTGCACTGATTTTTTTTTTTTTTTTTTTTTTTTTTTTTTTTTTTTTTTTTGCATTTAGAACAAGCTGCCATTCATCCACCACTATAAATTTTGTTTGTCATCTTGTATCATCCTACAGTCGCCCAACGATGATACCTTCCGTGAACAGAAAACAGCCGTAGATTGCTGCGCACCTTGTCCATAGACAATTTATACACACACTTTAAAAAAAGTTTTGCATCACCACGGTATCCGAGAGTTACTAAACCTTTGCAGATAATTGGAATATAGATCAACATAAACATCATTTCTGTCCTTTTTTTGCTCATGAAAAACCACACATTGCATGTTGTACCAGCATACAGCGAGACCTTCAGAGGTGATGGGCCAGATTTCTGTACACACCGGTACCTCTAATACCAAGTAGCACGTCCTATTGCATTAATGCATGCCTTTATTCGTCGTGGCATACTATCCAAAAGTTCATCAAGGCGCTGTTAGTCCAGATTGTCCACTCCTCATTGGCGAGTCTGCGTAGATCCCTCAGAGTTGTTGGTGGGTCACGTCGTCCATAAACAGCCCTTGTCAGTCTATCCCAGGCATGTTCGATAGGGTTCATGTCTGGAGAAAATGCTGTCCACTCTAGTCAAGCGATGTCGTTATCCTGAAGGAAGTCATTGACAAGATGTGCACGATGGGGGCGCGAACTGTCGTTTATGAAGACGAATGCCTCGCCAATACGCTGCCGATATGTTTGCACTATTGGTCGGAGGATGGCATTCACGTAGCTTACAGCAGTTACGCCACTACCTCTGCTACATACGGTGCCATATGTAATTTAGTTATGTTAGAAACAGGCTTATGTCTGTTGAAGTTATTTTATTGGTCTTGACGCAGCCGCTGGACTAAGACATTTTTCGTTTCTTAATGTGTATGACTTCTGAAGAAGGCTGTATTATTATAGCAGAGTCAAGGTTTAAAATGAACATAATTTAGTGCAACTGTGGGCTGCTTTCCATTCGAGACAATTTCGTAACGGTTGCTGTTGTCGCTACCATGATGAAAATAACATCTTTTTGTGTTGATTATGTACTTGAGAGACGGCAGGACGCAGGGGCTATGCAGCTTGTGCATGCTTTGTAATGTTCCCTATGAAGCAGTCGTCCGCTCCGTATAAAAGTGAGTACGAGAAGCTAAAGTAACTTCCTGATCACTCCTAAAATTTCGTTACCCGCTCAAAGACCCTCACTCTAAAGGTTTCTCTTAAAAATTACTTTATATTTTTACTTGGTTAGGTAGTTCGCAGCGCACCTGGTTACTAGACCGTGCTGGTTCGGTGAAACCTTGTCGTTCCAGGGCTAGGGAATACTAAAGGACGCTTAGCGTAGCCGGGAAGTGTCAGCGAACAAAAGCTGTTTCTTGTGACATGAACTACAAGCTGCAAGCATTCGATGCAAGGACTTTGGAACTTACTGTACAGATGCACAAGTCAACCTTGCTTATAGAGACTTGATTACTGGTAAATATTTATCGCGTCTTCGGTGGAAGGAAAGTTGAATATTATTTTTGTAAAAGGTACATGGCAACTTTGATCCTAAACATAAGGGCGTCCCAATGTTTGTATGTGCACACCTGTAAAGGATATAACTATATAAAATTAGAAATTAATTCTCTTACAACGTGTGGCCGAGCGGTTCTAGGGGCTTCAGTCTGGAACCACGTGACCGCTACGGTCGCAGTTTCGAATCCTGCCTCAGGTATGGATGTGTGTGATGTCCTTAGGTTAGGATTAAGTAGTTCTAAGTTCTAGGAGACTGATGACCTCAGATGTTGAGTCCCATAGTGATCAGAGCCATTTGAACCATTTTTTTCTCTTACAATAAAAACTTGTAAAGTCCTGTATGTAAGTACCATGGGGTAATTAAAAAGTTTATCTTCGAAAGCCGTACAGTCCAGAATCGGTATGCAGACAGACCTAACCCCCGTGACCTGTGAGGAGATTATCTCACTGACGCACCACGTTTGGTAAAACATCGTATGCTGTTACGTGAAGAAGTCCGTAAGTGCATGCCGTACATCCTCGTCCGACAATAATTGTCAACCCTTCAAGGTGTTTGTTAAGGGACAGAAGGCACAGTAATGGCGTGGGGAGAGATAAGGACTACAGAGCGGGCGCTCGAATATCTTTGACTCGAGTTGGCGTAAATTCTGCGTTACGACGTTTGCGATAGGGTGCAAAAAAGGGCAGCTCGTTTTGTATTATCGCGTTATAGGGGAGAGAGTGTGGCAGATATGATACACGAGTTGGGATGGAAGTCATTACAGCATAAACGTTTTTCGTCGCGGCGAGACCTTTTTACGAAATTTCAGTCACCAACTTTCTCTTCCGAATGCGAAAATATTTTGTTGTGCCCAACCAACATAGGTAGGAATGATCATCAAAACAAAATAAGAGAAATCAGAGCTCGAACAGAAAGGTTTAGGTGTTCGTTTTTCCCGCTCGCTGTTCGGGAGTGGAATAGTAGAGGGATAGTATGATTGTGGTTCGATGAACCCTCTGCCAAGCACTTAAATGTGAATTGCAGAGTAGTCATGTAGATGATATGCGAACGTGCGTCGACATGAAGCAGCAGCACTCCTTCTCACATTTTTACCGAATTTTTCGTTTTAATTGCATGCCGTAATTTCTCAAGTGTTCCTCAATATCTTATCCAGTGAGGGAGTCACTACGTAGGGGAACGTCGGGCGTCGGGACTAAAACTTGAAATATACTGTATTTCTGTATGTTATTTAACCTTTTCACTATTAAAGATTACTTTTATATATCTAGCTTAATAACAACCTGTACATAAGTTTATGAAGAAGACATACTCTTGGAGAATCGGAAAGAAGCAAAACAATTTCAGACAATCTGTACATTACTGTACGAGAAGCGTTCAGTAAGTACTGCAACACTCTTTTTCTGAGTTTGTTTCCGTTGAAAATATTCGGTATTTCTAGTGTGACAGCATAGAATATTTCTGCCTCAGCCCCTATACTCTGGACGTGCGGGGTGCGGCACTGTCTAGGGCGCCTTGTCACTGTTCGTGCGGCTGCCCCCATCGGAGGTTCGAGTCCACCCTCGGCTTGGGTGTGTGTGTTGTACTTAGCGTAAGTTAGATTAAGTAGTGTGTAGGCATAGGGACCAATGACATCAGCAATTTGGTCCCATAAAATCTTACCACAAATTTTCCATTTTCCCCTATAGTTTCATCAACTTCCGATAGCTGGTAGCGTTATATGTAGCCTTGAAAATGATGCCTATAACACGTATGCGTTCCAAGCAGGCAGCTGTCACTGATTTTCTTTTGCCGGAAAACCAGAGCTTCGCAGATATTCATAAACACTAGCAGAATGTCTACGGAGATCTGGCAGTGAACAAAAGAACGGTGAATCGTTGAGCGAGGCGTCTTTCATGGTCACAACAAGATCGTTCAAATCTGTTCAATCTCCCGCGTGCTGGCCGGCCGCACACACCTCTGACTTATGCAATGACGGAACGTTCGAACACTCCCATTCCAGGTGATCGACGGATCACAATCAAACACCTTGCTCCATAGCTGGACGTCTGTGTTGGTAGTGCTCATACAACTCCACTGAACTGTTCTTCCTCATCTACCCTACACGACGGATCTCGCACCTTCCGATTTCCATCTATCTTGCCCAATGAAGGATGCACTCCGCGAATCAGTACGTGGATGACCGGGAGATTATTGATGCAGCAAGACGTTGGCTCTGAGATTTACCAATGGAGTGTAACCATGCAGGTATACAGACACTCACAGTATGATTGCTTAAGTCATTGCATTGAATAGAGATTATGTTAAAGGAAAAGGGTTTTGTAGACAAAAAAGTGGGGAATAGTATGGTATATTGAAATTTCAGTTACATCATTCCGATGATTTTTGATTGTAATGCCTCGCCTGCGACAGATACAGACTCAGATCACAATTTCCTACTGATTAGACTGAAGTTTAAGTGATTAGTCAGGAAGAATCAATGCGCGAAGAAGTGAGATACTAAGATACTGACAAATGAAGAAATACGCTTGAAGTTCTCTAAGGCTATAGATACTGCGATAAGGAATAGCTCAGCAGGCAGTCAAGTTGAAGAGGAATGCACGTGTTTAAAATGGGCAACCACAGAAGTTGGGATGGAAAACACAGGCACGAAAAAGGTAACTGTGAAGAAATCTCGGGTAACAGAAGAAATAATTCAGGTGATCGATGAAAGAAGGAAGTAAAAAAAAATGTTCAGGGAAACTCAGGATTACAGAAATATAAGTGCTTCGGAGTGAAGTGAACAGGAAGTGCAGGGAAGCTAAGACGCAATGGCTGCATAGAAAGCCTGAAGGAATTCGAAAAGAAATGTTTGTCAGAAGGACTGAATCGGCATACACAATAGTAAAAACAGTCTTCGGTGAAATTAAAATTAAGAGTGATAACATTAAGAGTGCAAAGAAAATTCCACTGTTAAATGCAGAGGAGAGAGCGGACAGATGAAAAGAGTACATTGAAGGTAACTATGAGGGGGAAGACTTGTCCGATGACGAGATGGAAGAAACATGAGTCAGTATAGAAGGGATAGGGAATCTAGTATTAGAATCAGAATTTAAAAGATCTTTTGACAACTTAAGATCTAATAATACAGAAGGCATTGATAACACTCCATCAGAATTACTGTAATCATTGTGGAAGTGCCGACAAGGCGACTATTCGTGTTGGGTTGTAAGATGTATGAGCCTGGTGGTACAATTCTGAAGACTGCCAGAGCCGACAAGTGCAATAAGTGTCGCATTATCAGCTTAAAACCTTTTGCATACAAGATGCTGACAGGAATAATATACAAAATTATAAGGAATATTGAGGATCTGTTAGCTGAAATTTTGGCTTTAGGAAAGGAAAAGGTACCGGAGAAGCAGTAATGATGTCAATAATGGAAGCAAGACTAAAGACAAATGAAGACACTTTCACTGGATTTGTCCACCTGGAAAGAGCGTTCGACAACGTAAAATGTAGCAAGGTGTTCGAATTATTGAGAAAAATAGGGGTAAGCTATACGGAAAGTGGGGTAATATAGAGTATGTACAAGAGCCAACAGGGAACAATAAGAGTTGAAGCCCAAGGCCGAAGCGCTTGGATTAAGAAGAATGAGGTCCATTGCCCCTACTATCTACACATCGAAGAAGCAATGATGGAAATAAAAGAAAAGTTGAGAATTGGAACTAAACTTCAGGGTGGAAGAATGTCAATGATTATATTCGTTGATAATAATGCTGTCATCAGTGAAAGTTAGGAAAAAATACAGGATATGCTGAATGGAATGGACAGTCTAATGATTGCAGAGTATGGACTGACGGTAAGTCGTAGAAAGACGAAAGGAATTGAGGTATGCAGATCAGTTTTCTTCGGAATCTTGGAGTCTGTCTTTCTTATATTTGTTCGTGTCTGAGATGTTCTTGTTTTGGTGGAGCTGTTGTCCTCGAGACGGCAGCTCGATTTCAGTGGCTGCGGCCGCGAGAGCGCACAATCGGCAGTACGGCGGATGGAGTGATCTACGTAGGGCTGTGATGTGGAGAGGCCCTGGCGAGACGAAATTGACAGCGTTAGTTAGGAGTCGACCACCAGAACGGGCAGGAGTAGGCCTCATCGGTTTCCAGAGCGAGAATCCCACAGGTGTTGGCATTCGGTTGAAAACGATCATCATCTGTACTGGTCGTTTTTCCACTACTTAGTGACCTTCTTTAACTTTTGTTGTTTGGTGAAGTGTCTGTAGCAGTGTGATCCAGAACACGAATTTAATTCTGGTCACAAAACTCTGATTGATAACTTAGCTGTTTGCTTAAGTGAATTCCCGAGAGAACAGGCCTGGATAGTGTAGCCTTACTGGCAGTTGTTACATATTTATTCAGTTAATCTGAAGGCCCACCCGGGGTTCTATTCCAGATATCAGCTGACACCTTCGAGGTTATCGGTGTGTATTCTCAAACCCCACCCTTGAACTGTATAAGTTGCTTTTTTCCCTTGTAGTTGACTTAAGTTGGGAGACGTTTTGGTTTAACCTTTGCGTCTCTCGGCCACCTCTTGAGTTTCTCTGGGTCTCCATAACGTTGCTCTTGTGTTTAGGTTCGATACGGCTGCATGGGGGTTGCGGGCCTTGGTTTCTGCCCGTTGCCCTTTGAGCCACTGGTAGCTCAGTGCTTCCATATTGACTGTGGTTTCACAAAGGCATTGTGTTATTTCGCACCGGACTTACATTCCCCTAACACAAGGGTTTATTAAAACTAATTTCGGATTAGTTGTATGCAACAGACCGTTAACAAACGCCTTGGTGTGTTCTAGTATTACCGGAATGAGAGCCACGCCTTCCAGAAGAAGATGTCGGTCTAACAGGGTGGAAGGACACCCGCACTTGTGACAACCGTGGAACGACGGCTCTCCAAACGGCTCACCTAATCAAGAGTTACATAAAGCATGTTATACGCATTTCCAAAATTGAACTGAAAGCACATATTGGGGAGAGGAGGGTGAGGCTCTCAAATTGTTGTTTTTCCGTAAGTGATTAATACTGTAAGAATTTTCCTGTTGTTTGTTTAACCGAAAGAAATGTAATATTCTATTAAGTATAGTGGAATCACTGAGACTTTAATATTTTAAACCAATTATACCTAAGTGGAAGCTTGCCTTCGGAGCACATGTTGGGGGTGTCTCTTAAATTCTTGATTTTCTTAAATGGTTAATACCGTTTTTATAAAATGAAAATTTCTTATTGTTTATTTAGGTGACAGAAAATTGTAAGATTTGCTAACAGTCGTTTGAAATTTAATATCTTAGAAGGTTTGACACATACTCCCAAGGTTGAGTTCAAAGCACATTTTTGGGGAGTCTTTTAAACTGCATTTTTTTTCTCTTGGATGATTAACACTTCTTTTAAGAACCGGGCAATTGTAAATCTTTCTCAAGCGCTTAAGTAGGCCTGTAATTCACTTTGCGTGTTTTTACTTAAATCCTTTAAGCTTTGTTTCTATATATTTCTTAAAACACTGGAGATGTTTTCTTATTGAAAATTTTGAGACTTGTTTAAATATAGTGTGTAAGCTAAGGAGTGTAAGGTGTGTTCCCTGAGGATATCCTAGCTGTTCCACGTTCCCATGGCCTCGTTTCTAAATCTGGTATTACGTTTTGATTGGTCATATGAGCAATGAGAAGTATCCGAAATGAGAACAGTAAGAAACTTGACATCAGGATTGGCCGCGCAGGGTAGCCGCGTAGCCTCAGGCGTCTCCGCGAACCCTCCACCCTCTCCCCCCCTCCCCCCCCCCCCACCTCCCCGTCGGAGGATGGGTGTGTGTTGTCCTTAACGTAAGTTAGATTAAGTAGTGTATAGCCTTAGGGACAAAAGGCCTTAGCAGTTACCACAGATTTCCAAATAAAACATCAAGATTGGTTATCGTCATGTAGATGGAGTTACGAAATTGTGCTACCTAGGCAGCAAATTAACCTGTGACGGACGGAGGAAGCCGACTAGCATTGGCAAAGGGGGCATTTATGGCCAAGAGACGTGTGCTATTATCAAAGGAAGGAGTTAATTTGAGACGGAAATTTCTTAGAATGTACGTTTGCAGCACAGGATTGCATCGTAGTGAAATGAGGACTGTGGAAAGTCCGGAACAGAAGAGAATAGCAGAATTTGAGATGTAGTGCTTCAGATGAATGTTGAAAATCAGGTGGACTGATAAGGTATGTATTGAGAAGACTCTCCGCAGAATCGGTGAGGAAAGCAATATACACTCCTAGAAATGGAAAAAAGAACACATTGACACCGGTGTGTCACACCCACCATACTTGCTCCGGACACTGCGAGAGGGCTGTACAAGCAATGATCACACGCACGGCACAGCGGACACACCAGGAACCGCGGTGTTGGCCGTCGAATGGCGCTAGCTGCGCAGCATTTGTGCACCGCCGACGTCAGTGTCAGCCAGTTTGCCGTGGCATACGGAGCTCCATCGCAGTCTTTAACACTGGTAGCATGCCGCGACAGCGTGGACGTGAACCGTATGTGCAGTTGACGGACTTTGAGCGACGGCGTATAGTGGGCATGCGGGAGGCCGGGTGGACGAATTGCTCAACACGTGGGGCATGAGGTCTCCACAGTACATCGATGTTGTCGGCAGTGGTCGGCGAAAGGTGCACGTGCCCGTCGACCTGGGACCGGACCGCAGCGGCGCACGGATGCACGTTAAGACCGTAGGATCCTACGCAGAGCCGTAGGGGACCGCATCGCCACTTCACAGCAAATTAGGGACACTGTTGCTCCTGGGGTATCGGCGAGGACCATTCGCAACCGTCTCCATGAAGCTGGGCTGCGGTCCCGCACACCGTTAGGCCGTCTTCCGCTCACGCCCCAACATCGTGCAGCCCGCCTCCAGTGGTGTCGCGACAGGCGTGAATGGAGGGACGAATGGAGACGTGTCGTCTTCAGCGATGAGAGTCGCTTCTGCCTTGGTGCCAATGATGGTCGTATGCGTGTTTGGCGCCGTGCAGGTGAGCGCCACAATCAGGACTGCATACGACCAAGGCACACAGGGCCAACACCCGGCATCATGGCGTGGGGAGCGATCTCCTACACTGGCCGTACACCTCTGGTGATCGTCGAGGGGACACCGAATAGTGCACGGTACATCCAAATCGTCATCGAACCCATCGTTCTACCATTCCTAGATCGGCAAGGGAACTTGCTGTTCCAACAGGACAATGCACGTCCGCATGTATCCCGTGCCACCCAACGTGCTCTAGAAGGTGTAAGTCAACTACTCTGGCCAGCAAGATCTCCGGATCTGTCCCCCATTGATCGTGTTTGGGACTGGATGAAGCATCGTCTCACGCGGTCTGCACGTCCAGCACAAACGCTGGTCCAACTGAGGCGCCAGGTGGAAATGGCATGGCAAGCCGTTCCACAGGACTACATCCAGCATCTCTACGATCGTCTCCATGGGAGAATAGCAGCCTGCATTGCTGCGAAAGGTGGATATACACTGTACTAGTGCCGATATTCTGCATGCTCTGTTGCCTGTGTCTATGTGCCTGTGGTTCTGTCAGTGTGATCATGTGATGTATCTGACCCCAGGAATGTGTCAATAAAGTTTCCCCTTCCTGGGACAATGAATTCACGGTGTTATTATTTCAATTTCCAGGAGTGTAGAGAACACTGACAAGAAGAAGGGATGGGTTGGTAGCTCGTTTGTTAAGACGCCAGGGGATAACTTCCATGGTACTGTAGGGAGCAGCAGAGTAATAGGAAGGTTGGAATACATCCAGCAAATAATTGAGGACGTGAATTGCAAGCGTTGCTCTCCGATAAAGAGGTTGGGACTGGAGAGGAATCCAAGTCAGAGGACTGAAGACACAAGAAAAGAAATCAGAATCCCGAATAAAACTAGGCTGCTTTTAGGGGCCGGCCGGGGTGGCCGAGCGGTTCTAGGCGCTACAGTTAGGAACCGCGCGACCGCTACTGTCGCAGGTTCGAATCCTGTCTCGGGCATGGATGTGTGTGATGTCCTTAGGTTGTTGTTGTTGTTGTTGTGGTCTTCAGTCCTGAGGCTGGTTTGATGCAGCTCTCCATGCTACTCTATCCTGTGCAAGCTTCTTCGTCTCCCAGTACTTACTGCAACCTACAGCCTTCTGAATCTGCTTAGTGTATTCATCTCTTGGTCTCCCTCTACGATTTTTAGCCTCCACGCTGCCCTCTAATGCTAAATTTGTGATCCCTTGATGCCTCAGAACACGTCCTACCAACCGGTCCCTTCTTCTTGTCAAGTTGTGCCACAAACTCCTCCTCTTCCCAATTCTATTCAATACCTCCTCATTAGTTATGTGATCTACCCATCTAATCTTCAGCATTCTTCTGTAGAACCACATTTCAAAAGCTTCTATTCTCTTCTTGTCCAAACTATTTATCGTCCATGTTTCCCCTCCATACATGGCTACACTCCATACAAATACTTTCAGAAACGACTTCCTGACCCTTATTTCTCTTCTTCAGAAAAGCTTTCCTTGCCATTGCCAGTCTATATATTATATCCTCTCTATTTCGACCATCATCAGTTACTTTCCTCCCCAAATAGCAAAACTCCTTTACTACTTTAAGTGTCTCATTTCCTAATCTAATTCCCTCAGCATCACCCGACTTATTTCGACTACATTCCATTATCGTCTTTTTGCTTTTGTTGATGTTCATCTTATATCCTCCTTTCAAGACACTACCCATTCCGTTCAACTGCTGTTCCAAGTCCTTTGCTGTCTCTGACAGAATTACATTGTCATCAGCGAACCTCAAAGTTTTTATTTCTTCTCCCTGGATTTTAATACCTACTCCGAATTTTTCTTTTGTTTCCTTTACTGCTTGCTCAATATACAGATTGAATAACATCGGGGAGAGGCTACAACCCTGTCTCACTTCCTTCCCAACCGCTGCTTCCCTTTCATGCCCCTCGACTCTTATAGATGTCATCTGATTTCTGTACAAATTGTAAATAGCCTTTCGCTCCCTGTATTTTACCCCTCGCACCTTTAGAATTTGAAAGAGAGTAGTCCAGTCAGCATTGTCAAAAGCTTTCTCTAAGTCTAGAAATACTAGAAACATCCTTAGATGAGTTAGGTTTAAGTAGTTCTAAGGTCTAGGGGACTGATGACCTTAGAAGTTAAGTCCCATAGTGCCCCGAGCCATTTGAACCATTTCTTTGCTTTCAGAGAAAAAAAAGTATTGCATTCTTTATTGAACGCCCCCTGTATCAAACCCGTGGAGCAATGTGAAGAAGCAGGTGTAATAGCTGGGTAGTTGCGTGAATGATAATGTCGCCGAAAACAAGTTGAAAGCTCTGGGCACTGCGCTACACGTGTGGGTGGCGCTTCGCAGTGCGGCCGTCAGCGGCCGTGGCACCAGAAGCGACGCTGGAGCGAGGTGGCGCGTCAGAGGTCATTTGCGTCGGTCCGCGCGGCAGCCTGTTGCCGTTGGGCGAGTGTCGCCGACGTGCAGTCGCATCACTGCCGCCGCCCTGTCTGCCAGCGCCGATACAGAGAGCGGGGCGGGGCGCAGCATAGCAGAGCAGGGCGGAGCGACTGTGCGCAGAAAATCGGGCGTGACCAGGCGTTTAGCGTGCGCGCCGGTGCGGTTAAATATTCAGCCGGCCGAACGCTGCGCTGAAAATGACGGCGACCCCCTGCGACACGGCGAACAATGGGCGAGCGCGACAACCGGCCTAATTACTGCGTGTTTCCCCACCTGCAACTCAATTACTACGCGCCAATGAAACTGTCGCCCTCTAATGGTGATTTACCGGCGTTTTAAATAGCCAGATTTATCCGGCACGTTACGCTCCACTTGCGCGCGACCGAGAAGGTCCGTTAGGTTGTAAACAAATGGCTTAAATTTCTCCAGCTGAAATGGGTTCACCTCTCGCGAGCGTCAGCGGAACCGTTTCCCCTGTTCAGTTGCTGAGGAAAGTGTGCGGCATGAGAAAGTAAGCGTCTGAGGTAACGATGAAATAAGCTTTTAATATGTAGGAACGCAATCGAAGATAAACAATATGGCTTCTAATGGTGGATCTTTTATGTACGGGCTGTTTCGGGAGTGGTAGTAAATAATTTAGGAGTAGGTAGCTGAACTGGTAGCGAGCTAGGAAGTGGGAATAGTAAGGGGCTCAGCGTAAATACATTAATCTTTAAATGTTATTATCTATTTGATACAGAGCAAACTTTAAAAGTACAGAAGCAAGCATAGGCATCAAGTTCTGATAAATACTTCCAAAATGTAGCAGAATTTTTAAACGACGTTTTCTGTAACACACAGCAACAGATAGCTGACATTTAAAAAATAGTATACGCGTCTGTAAAGCAGTGTTGCTTCGATATTCATTACACTACATAGATAAGCCAATAGATAGTAAAAACTTAAAAAGAATTGTGTACATGAGCCTGACACAACCAGAGGAGATGGTTATTTTTCTAATGCATCGGTTGTTTACAAGTGCAGCTGCTCACAGTGGTCGAGTGTGGGCTGTAGTCATCGTATGGCAGTGAAAGTTGGTAGATACGATAATGCGTTAATGTGGAACACATTTACGGTGAAAAAAAGGTAGTTCCAATTTTAGCTACCAGGTGCAAGACTGGCACTGTTACGTAAGGAGGTTTAGAGAGATGTTCCGCGTTTAACGGATTAGGAAGGGGACATAGGAAGAAAAGTTCAAAACGTTACGCTGCGTTCGTAAAAAGGCGTGACGAACAACGCCAGATTTGACCTCGGTGGCCAAAATTGCAAGTATTTCTTTAAGCGTAAATCGCTTCCTCGCTATCACATTAGCATATGTACCAAGTTTCTTAGCAATACGATAATTAGAGCCCTCACGGGATCTCCTTATGAAGCTGCACGTTAATTATAACCACCCACTACAAAATCAAAGGAAACAGAAAACGTAAAATAGTGGTCACGTCTGTGTAGCAGATTGAGCAGACTGCAGTAATAGAGAATGTGTTCTCCACATTACAAAAGGGAGTACTGACAAGCCGGAGGTGTTACAAGCTACTTTACTGAGCAAAAAAACCCCAGATAAGTGAAGGGCTTCTGAGACATAAGTTGGACAAATACAGTTACCGGCTCCATTTCAGCGACTCCTCAGACTTTTCCTCGATTCCGCACGTATTCTAAAACATACACACAGAATAAAAAATAGATTTGTATAGCAAGCAAATGACAGGCAGTGTGCGACCCCCAATCGCAGGAGGAGGAGGAGTTTAGTGTTTAAAGTCTAGTCCTCCAACGACTCAATAGAGGCGGAGCACGAGCTCGGAATAGGATTGAGAAGGAGAGCGGCCGTGCCCTGGCGAATGAACCCTCCCAGCATTTGCCTTAGGCGATTTAAGGAAATCAAGGAAAAACTAAACAAGGGTGTTGGGAAGCGGGTTTGAACCGTTGTACTCCAGAATGCCAATATATTGTGCCATCCCGAACACAACAGAGGCATAAGCTAATGCAACTGAGACTGATTGGCGCGTAAGTTCTGAAAATAAAATGTATAAAAGGTGCTTGGTTCAGAGAACAACAAAAACTAAATTTTAAAATGAGAAAGAGACACTCATCTATAGTGCAAACGGAAAACAAACCTTGGAAGGTGGTACCTTCTTAGAATTAAATAAAAGCTTTACCGACACTTGAAGCACACAATATATGGTGCTGACGATTGTTTCCGTGTCATGCCAGGGTCAATCGTGGACGGTGTACGTGGACGTAACCACCAACCAAGGCAGCAGGGAACACGCCAAAATCGAACTCCGGAAATAGTCCATCATCGCATAGGCACGGTAAAGCTGCAACTCCCTAACAGGTGAAGGCACAGTCCACAGTTGAAACACCAGCTATTCAGACAAGGCGTGAGGACCATCATGCTTCCAGGTATGAGCCACGACTCTGATCGGGACTCTTTCAAGCTGCCAACCACGAGAAGACAGCTGCGCGCATTTAAACCCCACTAGCAGTGCCGCCAAAGCGCTACCCAAAGAGATTCTGCAATCACAGACATAAGCACATGCACGGCTCAGTAGTCCTAGACCAATCCGTGTAAAACATTCCTTTGAACATATGTGCAATTGTTCTTAGGTACAGAGATACAGCTGGTTACAGATCTAAGTTTTCATAACGCATCTTGGTATTCCTGTTATTATTGGTTTATTTATCGATTTTCACTGTTGTTTTGAAGTCCAACTTGTGTAGTTGTGTTTGAGTTTACATCTTTAAATTTTCAACTGTTCTTTACCGGCCAGTTCTGCGGCAACATTTAAACATGTCGTATGTATTTACAAATGCTGAGGAGGCTGCGACGGTTCATGTTAATGGGTTTTGTAGATGAATCGGTGCCACAGCTAGTATAGAACACAGTAGACGATAGTCTAAGCACGGAGAACCGGATTTAAGAGTGTGTAGTCGTGTTTTTACTAAGCAGCGTGAGATAGTCGCAGAGGAACAGAGTGTGGGTGAAGTGGCAGACACGAGTGGGAAAATGCTCCTGTCGCATTACATAGAATGCGAATACGTTTCTGTTTGCTTAAAAGACTCTGATTGAAAAGTATGGTACCAGCTACCTCATTCTAGCTTCCTCAGCACTTTTAAAAAGTTTCCTAAAATATTTTTCATACAGACATGTTACCGCCTATTTTTAACACACCCCAAACTCCCATCATCTTCCCTAGCTGTAGCTTCCTCAAACGCAGTAGCCCATCGCTGTAAGCCGCTCGTAACCGACCACTCACAGTTGTCCTTTCTCAGTCATTCAGCCCAACTCATTGTCATTATCTCTATGTGTCTCTCTGTCATTGTCTCCTTTGTCGCAGCCACAGTCACCTTCCATCTGCCCTACTACTACAGCATCGTCTCGATCTCAGTGCCTCTTGGTCTCTCTCTCTCTCTCTCTCTCTCTCTCTCTCTCACTGCTAATCTGTCTTTCCTTCCTTCCTATTGCTGTCTTCTCTTCTCACTGTCACTATCTCATTCTTCCTCGTTGTCATTGCCATCTACTCTGCCTATCATTATCACTGGCACTCGCCCATTTCCACTTTCTCTCTCATTATTTTTACTGTCCCAACTTCAACCCCCTCCCCCCCCCCCCCTTCAGTCTCAGCACTGTCTCCTTCACTCTTTTGCCAGCACTCTTCTGTTCCACTGCCATTGTCTCCCTTGCTTTTTCTATGGCACAATCACTGTCTACTATCGTTCAGTATTTATTACTTTTACGTCTTCTTCTGTCTCAGCATAAAAGGGCGCGAATATGTTCACATCCTAAAATTTCTGGGAAAGCTTTAAAATACGCTGAGCATGGGGGAATGAGGCATCTGGTATTCCACTTTTCAGCTAGAGTCTCTTAAATCAACAGGAACGTATTCGAATTTTTTCTGCTCCGATAGGAGCGTTTTACTGCTGGTTCTCATCTTTTCCGTGCTGCCGCAGGACATTATGTGAAAAGAAACGTACCGGTCAGTAAAATTTAGATAGCTTACTCATGTGAAATTGAAATGACACCTCAAACCGATCTTACAAGCAATTTTTTTAATGTGTTTCAGTACTGCAATATGGGGCTTCCAGAAGATGACGGAGAGCCTTTACTTCATATGTATCTGTGCTGAGTCACTTTATAAACTGCGTTTCCGCTTCACACCCAGTTTTACTTGCTTTTCCTACGTGTAGAAATAGGCGCCTGTATCTCGGCAATGATAAAGCCATCAACAAAATTTTCAAGGTTGCACGAGATCGGGTTCTTAAGAACACAACGTAAAACTTTCAGACTTTTACTGCGCATAAATGTCTTGTAGTCCTCGGTGGTGTTTTGGTCCACTGGAGATGGCGAAAATATTGTTACAGAACCCTTTTAGTGTGGCTTTCCAAGGAACCACCCATAGACTAATAGAGCCACTGTACGTCCCATCAAAGGCAAAAAGAACCATCCCATTTTCTCCTTTTGCCTAATCAGAAGTACGTAATATTTATAGTTTGACACTGTATTGTACGTCAGTAACGCTAAGAAGTTCTTTCTGTTGGCTGTACAAATGGTCCCTATCCCCACGGCTAACCCAATTACTTAACCTACCTCTTTATCAACAGTAGAACCCACGGTATGGGCACCAGAATATCCCGTTTTTATGCGCGGCGTTTCAGAACATTTTAGGTGCGCCTGCTGTCGTATGCATTCCGATTTTTAGGTTGGTAAAACCTTAACACTTCAATAAGAACTGAACCCGTCTCACATACAACATACAACTAGAACAAAAATTGTGCTAATTAAGACCACAGGAACTGAAGTACCAAGATATGCAATAAAAACTTATTTCTACAACGAGCTGTATTACTGTAGTCAATGAAACTAAAATAGCTCCACCTGAACAGGCCTCAAAAGGCCTAAGGTTTCCGGACGACTGCCTTCTCATCTTCAGTCGATTGGCATCATCGGATGATGACGTATCCGGGAAAGACCATCGATCCGATGTAACAAGATATATCCGATGTATCCGACCAGGTGGCACTTTTCCACTGATGCAGGTTTAGTTTAGTTCATTAGACCATAACCATGGGAACCAGTGTCGCTGACAGCTATTTTTCACAAAATGGCGCATCTCTACTCTTAGAAAAATGTTGTGTTAAGATAACTGTGTATTTTATTGCGCTTGACTGGCAACGAAAGGGAATTTTACCAAAAACTTTTTGACTTGAAAGTGCTCACGCAGAGAACGAAGGAGAGGTGTTTTACACTAGCTGACGCAGAGAAATACGGTCTATGTACTGCTTCTGTGAGCGCAGGCAATTAGTTGGTTGTAGAGCTATGTTGCGCGACTGGGATGAAAGAAATAACTGGCAACTGGTCGATGTCACTGGCCTGAAACGGATGGATAAGGAGTGCGACTGTATCTGCGTAGATAAATTGAACCGAACATTCTCATTTTTGCCAACCATAACGATATCTTAGAAACTTCGCTTCGAACTCGGAATTCTTCGGTAAAAATGTTTCGGTTAACTTCAAATCGAAGTTATGGCACCTTAACATCAAATCGTATAAAATACTATGCTTGAAGAGAAAGCGTGCATCGTCGTCGTCGGGGCTATGTCTAACTTGGATAGATCATTGTATTCAAAGATACAGCTGCGAAAGTCTGAGTTTTCTTGTAAATGTTTGTTTCTACTGACATTAATTTGGATATAAAGTTCATATTTCTTTTGAATCATTTATTTTCCGACTGGTTTGATGCAGCCTACCATCTTTCCTATCTTGAGCTAATTTAATCATCTCTTCGTAACTGCTACTCACTACATTCTTCATCACTTTCTTTGCACATTATAGTCTAAGTCAGTGCATAATTTTTCCCCCTTCTGCTCTTTCCAGCGTCAAGTTAACTATTTGTGGATGCCACTACACATGTCCCGTTCCGTTAAGGGTTTTCAATAGAGTTTTATATACAAATATTCGTTTTAGCATTTCTTAATATCCGACTTATATCCACTTAACTTTTAACGTCCTTAGCCTACACGTCTTGTTTGTAAAGGCTTCCAGCTTCTTCTTTTCCAGATTTCATGTGGTCCACGTTAGACTCCGTTCACTGCCGTAGTTCAGACGTACCCTTTCTGGAAATGCAACATTTCAAAAGTAAACTCTCATATGAAGAGAGTTTTTCCATTACTAGTAAATGCTCTACACCTGTGCGAATCTTCTTCTGGCACCTTCCTTGCTTCTGGTATCCTGCACAATCTGGTTTTCCAAGCCGAGAAACTCCTCCACTTATTCCACTATTGTGTCATAGCCAGTTTTGTTGAGGAAGTCACTATTCTCGTTTCCTCCTCTCTTCAACATCTTTATATTTTCTTTCTTTAACATGAATAAACGTTCCGTGTAAGCATACGTCGTAGAAGTCTTACATACATTCGACGATAATGACTGTCTCATGCGAGACTCTACACTGGTATCTCACCCCCTTGCACTATTGTTTTGTCTCACAAAATTTTCTTGCACATTTTTTATTGCTTGTCCGATGCACAAGCTGGAAAAGAATGGCGTTAAGCTACAAATCTGCGTTACGCCGTTCTTAATACGAAGCTGCCTTTCTTGACTTTCACCTTTGTTTATTCGTCGTTAGGTTCTTTAGGTGTTGCAGTTTATTTATCTGTCTCTGCACTTTATCCTGTATAAAGTTAATTCCATGTCCCCTAAACATAACAGTAAGAAATCCATTGATGTTCCGCATACTATTTTTCGAGTGAGTTGTCTTTTACCCATTGTTGCTCGTGAAATTCAAAATATTCAGGAATATGATATGCAACCAACAGTAACCGTTATTTGTAATAATTGTTTAACCAGTCTTGAAGCACTGCACTAAGTAACTGTTTTCAGTCATTCAGATTATTATTTAAAAACCATGTGAGAAGCTGTCGAACGTGCTTTCAGTATTGTAAGCTCTAAATCGTTTTTCGTAACTTCTGACGGCTGTCCACGTGGCGAATGATATCATTTCTAACGTTCTTTATTGTTGTAACTAGATTTGTTCAATTCCACGTTGTACCTTCTCCTCTATCCACCTGTCTTAAGCCAAATAAACTACTAGCTATTTTGGGCCGGCTTAGTGGCAACAAGAGTACCGTAAATCCATTTTAGTTGTACTCTGAGGATATACTTGAAGCCAGAACGCTAAAGTAATTTAAGACTTTCGTGATACCAGTTTACTGAAGTATTCGATGTATTTCATTGTTCATTGCCGAGATAGCAGTGCTCAGGAGCCGCTGCCACACTCCACGTACTTCTGTAAGTTGCTGCTAGAGTTTGGTGGAGTTTATGTTGATGGTATAACACATGTACTGGTTTTCTCATCTTACAACTTCTTTGTCAGATGAGAAGAATCGACATTTTGAATGCAATAAGCACGCAGTTTTGTTTTTTAAACAGTACTTTATGTAATTTTCATGTCGGTGTTTAACAGTAAACCACCTTTAACCCGTTATTCATCAAAGTATATGCTGGTGTACTGATAACCAAGTATAAGGCAACTTGGACCCATGTCCTGTTTAGGACCAAGTAATCCATAGATACGTATATTCTTCATTTACATCAAAATAAACACTTCTTACAGGTTGTCACAAGTTATTTTCAATATTTACCTAATACAAAGTATGTTTCAAACTATTTCGGTATTTTCTTTACAAATTCAAGGCTCAATATGCTATCTATACACAAAAGATTCCCCTGCAGTCACAAGTACAACGATTTTGCCGATGAACAAGTGGAAAAATTCTTAAATGCTAGGGAAAACGTTTAAAAGTCAGACAAAACAATCACAGAAAACGGGAAGAAGAATGCTAAGAAAACAAAGAAACCATCACAAGAAGTCACCGTAGTCAATATCAGAAGCTACTGATCATTCCAGCCTCCAATCATCAGCAGAAAGACATTTTAGTTTAACAGTGGGGATGAAGCATGTGGCCTGAAGGACTTTGATTTACCATATAGCAGTAGGCCTATAGATGAACAAGCTAAGATGGAAGTGCAAAAAGCGGGAAAAGAAGACAGTGATTCGACTCGCAGCACTCTTAAACAGACTTTTGTAAATGTTTTTGGGAAAGTATTTCTTGGCATTGGGTCAACTGTAGATGACAATGGAACTGACGTCAATTGTATGCAGCAAATGTAACATAAAAAAAAAATGGTAGGAGAAAATTAATCCTTCAATCTAAGATGATGTTGAAGAGTCAGTTAAGGTTTCGTCATTTGTTTCACAAGTCTACTTTTTTCACTATCATATTGTGTTAAAAGAATTTACCTAATAAAAATATTTTTAAATGTACATTTAGGTATTATTTAAAAATCCTCCATCTTACTTGAACCGAACACAAGATTATAATGTATTTGCATAGAAAAATAGAATAAGGGTTCGAGTAAACAAACCAACTTTGTTTTACTTTTTGAAAACCGCGCAATACAAAAAGAAAAAAAACCATAACTGTCACAAATATTAAGTATAGAAGTTGACGTTTAGGGCTAATACAGTTACCAGTTACCGTATTTTGTAATTGCGGATTTACAAGAACATGAGCACTAAAATTAGACACTTTTTGCCAGATGGTGTTATCGGTGCCTCACCAAATAAACTTGTGACGAATCCTTTCAAGAGTTTTATACGTCTGCATAAATAACTAAACTCAACAAACCACCGAAAGGTGTGTGGCGGAGGGTACTTGGTGTACTACTGTCATATCGCCAATCCTGTTCCAGTCGCATATGATACACGGCAAGAACGATTTGCTAGTAAGCCTCCGTGTGGGCTGGAATTTCTCTAATTTTACCTCGATGGTCTTGTCGAGAGATAGTTGACTCTCCCAGGCCCGTATACGCTCGGAATCGTAACAGCAGACCACACCTTGATGCAGAGCGCCTCTCTTGCACAGTCTGCCACTACAGTTTGCCTAGCACCTCCGTGACACTTTCGCCCCTTTCTGAATGAACCTGTAACGATAAGTGCTGTTTTCTTTGGATGTTCTCTGTTTCCTTTATCAATCCTATCTGGTACGAAACCCAGACTGACAAACACTATTTAGTTACTGGTAGAACGAGTGTGTTATAAGCTAATTCCTTTGTTGATAGACTACATTAAGTGAGGATTCTTTCAATGAATTTCAGTCGCCATCAGACCCATCCGCGATTAATTTTATGTGATCGTTACACTTCAGATCGCTCCGTGCGCTTAGTTCTAGTCGTTTTATGGGAGAAGTCGTTACCACTAATTGCTCTTCAATGGTTTAATCATATCCTGAAGTCTTTTTTCTTTTTATATTCACAGTACTCCATAAGATTCAGAATACTGACAGTCCACGCTCCTTTTCGAAGGATGTTACCGTTTCCTTTGTTATTGAAACTTTTTCTCATAATAACCTCCCCCTCCAGAACCAACCCCACAGATTCAAATAGCGGTCTGGTCTGGAATATTTACAAATGGAGAGATCATCATGACATTCGATTACATTAAGAGGCACACTTGCTGTAGGTAGTTGTCATGTATCTTTAATGTATCGGTTTCCATTGCCTTCTGCATCCTCTTACCTACATAACTGCTGACTCTTCTGCCTTTAAAATACATGTGGCTATAATTAACATTTCGATACTTGGGCAAGTGACGCTGGAGAACTACAGACATTAAAAAAAAGTAGTGTATCATCCCACTTCCCAGAAATCCAGAAGAGACACATTGACTGTGGATGTTGTATCACAGACACAGTCCCACTGACTGTTCAGAGATATCTCTAAACCCGCCCAAAGATGTGAACAACAATGCATGAGCAGCGCCTATAAGATGGAGGGGTTCCGACAGTTGATCAGTTCCAGTCATTCCACCAGGAAGGAGGTACACGGCTCGTGTTGTCAGTAGTTCAACCATGCCCAGACGATCAATACCGTTGTTCGATCGATTCCGCATTGTTATTTGTGCTAGGAAGGGCTCTCAGCAAGGAAAGTGTCCAGGCGTCGCGGAGTGAACCAAAGCGACGTTGTTCGGACATGGAGGAAACACAGAGAGACAGGAACCGTCGATGACATGCATCGCTCAGGCCGGCCAAGGGCTACTACTGGAGTGGATGAACCCTACCTACAGATTACGGCTCGGAGGAACCCTGAGAGCAACGCCACCATGTTGAATAATGCTTTTCGCGGAGCCCCAGGACATCGTGTGTAAGTAGGCTGTTTAGGTTTTCTTATTGGTAACGCCGCTTAGCGCTCGGTATGAAAAATCACTTGCTGTGTTGTGCGCAGTCTGTGTTTAGTTTGCATTGTTGTCTGCCATTGTAGTGTTAAGCAGCGGCAGCTGGATGCTAACAGCACGTAGCGTTGGGCAGTTGGAGGTGAGCCGCCAGTAGTGGTGGACGTGGGGAGAGAGATGGCGGAGTTTTGAAATTTGTAAGAATTGGTGTCCTGATGACTATTAAGGTAAATACATTGTTTGTTCTCTATTAAAATCTTTCATTTGCTAACTGTGACTCAGTAGTTAGTGACTTCCGTAGTTTGAATCTTTTAGTTAGCTGGCGGTAGTGGCGCTCGCTGTATTGCAGTAGTTCGAGTAACGAAGATTTTTGTTAGGTAAGTGATTTGTGTAACGTATAGGTTAATGTTAGTCAGGGCCATTCTTTCGTAGGGATTTTAGAAAGTCAGATTGCGTTGCGCTAAAAATATTGTGTGTCAGTTTAAGCACATTCGTGTATAATTGTCCAAAGAGGACGTTTCACAAGCACAGTCTTGTATAAATTGTTCTAAGGGGACGTTTCACGTGTTACGACTAACTGTGCACAGTAGGATGCATGATGCGCAACTTCACTCCTGACGTCCATGGCGAAGTCCATCTTTGCAACCACGACACCTTGCAACGCGGTACAGATGGGCCCAACAACATGCCCAATGGACGGCATAACGTTCTCTTCACCGATGAGTGTCACATACGCCTTCAACCAGACTATTGTCGGAGAGGTGTTTGGAGGCAACCCGGTCAGGCTGAACGCCTTAAACACACTGTCCAGCCAGTGCAGCAAGGTGGAGGTCCACTGCTGTTTTGGGGTGGCATGATGTGGGGCTAATGTACGCCGTTGGTGGTCATGGAAGGCGCCGTAACGGCTGTAGCATACATGAATGCCATCCTCCGACCGATAGTGCAACCATATCGGCAGCGTATTGGAGAGGCATTCGTCTTCATGGAGAACAATTTGAGCCTCCATCGTCCACATCTTGTGAATGACTTCCTTCAGGATGACGAAATCGCTCGAGTAGAGTGGTCATCATACTCTCCAGACTTGAACGCTGCGGAACATACATGGTATAGATTGAAAAGGGCTGTTTATGGACGACGTGGCACCCCCCCCCCCCCCCAACCACTATGAGGGATCTATGCCGAATCGCCGTTGAGGAGTGGGAAAATCTGGACCAACAGTGTCTTGATGAACTTGTAGATATCATGCCACAACGAATACAGGCATGCCTCAGTGCAAGAGGACGTGCTACTGGGTATTAGAGGTACCGCTGTGTACAGCAATCTGGACCACCACCTCTCAAGGTCTCGCTGTATAGTGGTACAACATGCAATGTGTTGTTTTCATGAGCAAGAAACAGGGCAGAAATGATGTTTATGTTGAACTCTATTCCAATTTTCTGTACTGGTTCCGGAACTATCGGAAACGAGTTGATGCACAACTTTTTTAGATGTGTGTATGAACCATATGGATACCCAACTTTTATAGGGTGATGTTCCGAGTGTGCGCTTCAGAATTCGCGGTGTTACTAGAGCTAGTGCAAGAACTCGCCCTTAGTTGCCAAATCTGGTTCGCTGACTTAGAACTGAAACTACAGTTGTAAAAGTACTTTAGGTACCTTAAACTATCATAAATATGTGTAGACCACCATAGTTTTCCTAACAACTTTTTTCCGTTAAGATCGTAACTGTATTACCCGTAAATTTGGAGTGTTGCATACCTGTAGGACCTTACCGCAGATTGATCGCTTTGTTTGCGTATGTAATCAGTCTCTTACTAGGTTCCTTTAGAAACTGCAAGCGGAGAACCGTCTGGCAACTGATTGAGGATATATAAAGAGCTGCGTAAGCTACGGGACATTTGTTTTGCATATAGTTATCCTTTTGCATGTTATTTAAAAATAAACGGTATTTATAGCAAAATCGAAATTACTGTGTTTAATTATGGTTATGTTCGAAAATTATTGATTTATTACGTGAAACAGAGTGATGTTGTAATTGTAAAACAAAAAAAATGCAAGTGAATCATTTAGCCCTAGAAAACAAAATTTCCTAAAAAATGGTAAAATTTCAGTACGTCGTCCATGTTACATAAATCGTATTTCTATTTTTCATAAACAACTTTCACTGTTATTTATAATAACAAGAGACTCTTGCCTTTCATCATGACGAAGAACGTTCTATTGAATACGAAATAACAACAGTTATTGTATAGATTTTTGACACTTGTGAGTGTAAACTGTACTTTTATGAAAAGTAACTGATTTCGTTACATAAAAGGGCAGCAGTTGCGGTATCAACTAATTCTTTTTACTTATAAAATGCAATTTATGTTTTGTAAGGATATAAAATATTCAGTGGACTAACATTGAACGATATGTGGTTTTAATTATGCGCAAACCAAACAAACAAACAAAAAACAAAGTGAACTCGTCGGCTTCATTCTCACAAATTCATCGATGTTTCTTTCCTTGCCAATGCTATCAATACTATCAGTAATACTACCATTTAGTATGTCACTCATGTAATGCACGAAAACCACCGAAGAGTTGCTTTGGTAGAGCGCAACTCTAGTTGAAACACAAGCATAAGTGTGCATTACAGCTGCAGGCAGTCAACATGGGTCTGGACAAGGTGAGCAGGCCTTCATTCGTAAAGCTGTTTTATCAAAACAACAGTACTATTGCTGCTGAGTATTACTGCGTTCAAGGAATACGGAGAGGTCCTGTTTCAGCGCCGGGTTTGAAGCACATGATTCGGATGTGCGAATTAACTGGCGGCTTGGCAGTTGCTCCTGAGAGCCAATTGCGCCACAGATCGTCGAAGAAATTACTGTTGGAAGCCATCTGCGATCTTCAAGCAGTGAAAGAGCCGTGTCATGACAGCTGAGAATTCCATCTTTCGAAAAGTACTGCGGACAATTGTGAAATGGTATCTTCAGCGTCCTTAATGGCCCTTCAGGATGCAGACGCTCGTCACAATGAGTAACGTTTGTAACTTGGAAAGTAAGCATTGTACGCAATTAACAAAGATTACAGACTGACGTGGATATTCAAAATGTGTTTCTTCCAACGGTTCATTCGTTTCTCTCTTCCGGCTGTCCTTAAATGTGCGGGAGCGATCCTCAGTTCATGTAGGAAGCTGTTAGAAGTAGCGAAGGCTGCAGGCCTCTCACGATGGGTGCAAGCAGAGCACGCTATTTGTGGAATTGTCCCCAGCGTTGATCGTCTCAGACAAAGGCTTCGTAGACTATGTGACGGTGTTGACTGCAGTTTTGTGGACTTTCGTTATCGGGGAATTATAGGACTCGCCTCTATAGTCCAGGGTGAACTACACAAAGGAAACAGTTACTTAGACAGAGTATTTGTGAACTTGTGACAAAATTTTGTCAATGTATTGTCGCAATATTCGTAACAAAGCTCTTGAATTTGCTGCACTCCACGAAAGTTCTGGCGCTCAAATTATTCTCAGGACTGAGCTGGCTGAAATCCGAAGTAGAAGGCCCTGAGATATTTAGCGAGTCATGGAACGTATATCGCAAAGACAGAATTGACGCCATTGGAGGAGGAGCATTCATAGCAGCTGACAGAAATGTAGTTACTTTTGAGGTCCAAATTGAGTGTTACGTTGTTTTATTTCGTAGCATGTAGCAGTAGAGCGGAAATCATGTTAATTGTCGGATATTTTTACCGGCCGCCTGATACCTCTGCGACAGTTTTAGAGTCATTTAAAGGAAGGCTACGTCAGTTGCTCGTAAATAACATGCTCATGCAATGCTATTTGGAGGTGTCTTTAAACTGTCGAGCATAGGATGGAATGTCTTTGGATTCACGGATACAGACAGACAGTGTTGTGATGTCCTCACGTTTTCCGAAAACTATCTTGAGTAACTGGCTCGGCAGCCCATCTGCATCTACGTGATTACTCTGCTATTGACAACAAAGTGCCTGGCAGAGGGTTCAATGAACCACCTTCAAGGTGTCTGTCTGCCATTCCACTCTCGAACGGTGCACGGGAGAAACGACCACTAAAATTTATCTGTGCAAGCCTTGATTTATTTTATTTTATCGAAATGATCATTTCTACCTACGTAGGTGGGTGCCAACAGAATGTTTTCGCAATCGAAGGAGAAAACTGGTGATTGAAATTTCACGAGAAGAACCCGTCGTAATGAAAAACACCTTTGTTTTAAAGATTGCCTCTCCAATTGAAGTTTCATGGCTGTGGCACTATCTCTCCTTTTTCGCGACAATACAGAACGAGCCGCCCTTCTTTTTACTTTTTGATGTGATACGTCAGTCCCACCTGATGCGCATCCCACACTGCACAGCAATACTCCAGAATTGAGCGGTGTAAGCAGTGTCTTTAGTAGACCTGTTGCACCTTCTAACTGTTCTGCCGGTGAATCACAGTCTTCAGTTGACTCTACCCACAACATTATATATGTGATCGTTCCAATTTAGGTTACTTGTAATTGTAATCCCTAAGTAACGGAAATATTTTAGACCATGTAGCCGCAAACAGGACGGTCCTTATCGACGGCGACAGTATAAAGACCGTGCTTAAAGGACATCATTTCGTCCTAGCGATTATGGTTACGAAAGTTAATAAATCATTCAAGGAGGCTAGGGGAGTGTTTGAGCTAGCAAGAGCAGATAAGCAGCTGTTAGCCGTTCACTTGAACAATGAACATACATCACTTCGTTCCATTAAGATAGACATAGAGGAACTACGGGCAGAGTTTCAACAGATTGTAAGTCTGGCTCTGGAGATGTGTGTGCTCAGTAAGTGGATTAACGACAGCAAAGACATACCATGCTTTTAATAACGAAATTCAGAAACTGATAAGGAAGGAAAGGCAGTTGCTCTCAAGGCTCTGAAGAGAACATGCAAATGACGGCAGGCAGAGATTAGTAGACATCTGTACATCTGTAAAAGGATCTACGTGCGATGTATGTAATAAATACCACCGCCATACCTTGCTACAAAATATGGCCAAGAGTCCGATAAAATTCTGCTCCTATGTAAAATTGCTAAGCGGTTCTAAGCTCTCTATACGGTCAATAGTTGACCAGTTTATTGTGGCAGCACAAGATAGCAAAAGAAAAGCACAAGTTTTAAATTTCAAATTTAACAGATTACCCACCCAGGAGAATAGTAGAAACAGAGTCGTTTGATCACCATACAGACTCCCATATGGACGGCGCAGCAATGGGCACCTCTGGCGTAGAGTAACAACTGAAAGAGTTGAAAACAATATCGCCAGGTCCGGATCGAATACTAATTCGGTTTATTAAGAGTTCTCTACGTCACTGACTCCTCACTTACCGTCCATTTATAGCGAATCTCTCGCCCAGCGCAAAGGAACGTCCACGAAGATTGCGGTAAGTGAAGAAAAAGAAATCAGTGTCAATCGGGCGTAGCCAGGGCAACGTCAGAAGACGCTCGAAGCGCGCTGACAACAGATACTTTCACAACCGGTCTTCATTCAAATGGACTGGATTCCGACCGGTCTTCCTCAAGACCATTTGTTTTTATTTCCATAAACATCCCGGGATTTTCCCGAGATAAGGAAGTTTTAGCTGCAAATTTTTCAAAAATGTACATTCTGTTAGTCCAGGAAACACACAGGGGAAGTACTAAAAACCATCCAATAACTGCTGGTATGGAATTAATACTGGAAAGGCCTCACGATAAATAAGGCAGTGCCATCTTTGCCAGACCTAACGTGGAAGTCACATCAGCTTCACTGACTGAAGACAACATGGAGTTCCTCATAGTGTGACCTACATTCCTCTGTGTAACATGGGTCTACAGGTTTGTAGACCCATGCCAATTTCAGCATTAAAACGGCAGCCCACTTCAACGACCAGGATGTGGACTTTGTCATAGACGATTTCAATTGCAGAAGCTTATCATGGGTGTACCCATATACCGACACAAACGGAACGAGTCTAGAAACATGGGCTGAGGCTCATGACCTACATTTGATCCACGATCTGAAGCTCCCACCTTCTTTTAACAGTCGCAGGTGGAAAAGAAGGTACAACCCAAACATCATCTTTGTTTCTTCAAAGGTAGCCGTACAATGTATGAAGACTGTAAGAGAGCCCACCGCCCATACCCAACATAGACCTGTCATATGCACTGTGAATCCTGTCGTAGCTCCTGAAGAGGCACCATTCAAGAGGAGGTTTAACTTCACGAAGGCTGAATGGCGGAAGGTCAGTGAAGAGCTTGGCTCAAAAGTGATAAACATTCTGCCCCAACTTAAAATGTACGAAACCTTCATCAAATGCATCCAACAGGTTTCGAGGAAAAACTATACCGAGAGGATGCAGAACTCAGTGTGTTACAGGCATGTCCAGTGACGACCAACTGTTGTTAGAAAGATACCAAACTCTCTATGAAGAGGATCCATTTGCAGAAGAAACGATTCAAGCTGGTGAAATAATGCTGCAAGGCATTTTAGCAACTCGCAAGGCCAAGTGGAGTAACCTGGTACAGAACCTCGACATGAATCCGAACAATAAATAAGCCTGGACTGTTTAGAAACCTGAGCGGCAACCCTGTAAGATCGCAAGACTATTTTACGAGTGTAAATCCTGATAAAGTGGCAACCCAGCTCCTGCATACCGGCAAAATAAAGGGACGGCCGTCCAAGGAAGCTCTTGAACACGAACCAGAAACAGAGCATAATTTTCTTGGGGATCCCTTCTCCATGCTGAACTCGAAACTGCCATCTCCACTTTGAAGATGCATAAGGCTGCAGGTGTCGATGACCTTAAAGTTTAACAGATGAAGAACGTCTGCTGTAAAAAGATGGAGTGGCTTCTAAGCCTATTGACCACATGCGTTGCCAAGCTACACATCCCCAAAATGTGTCGGAAGTCTTGAGTCATTAAAATACTTAACCGAATCAGTGTCACCCTCGATGTGATGTTTATCCCAAAACAAGCAGGCTTTCGTGCTGGCAATCATGCTGTAGTCAGATCTTGAATCTAACCCAGCACATCGAGGACAGTTTTGAGTGTGGTGAGATTACTGCAGTCGCTTTTGTTGATCTAACAACTGCATGCGACAATGTGAACTATAGGACGCATAACTGTCAGATGAACATGTATCCCCACGTGAAGGGAATGCACGTATGCATTACAACTGTTGTCCCGTCTAAGTAGATGTTTCTTTGCCAAAATATCACCGTGCTAACCGTGGGAACGACGCCTCACTAATCTAAAATCTTCTTTTTTCAGACAAGAGAGATTGGAGTCTCTGGTGGGCCCCTCTCAGGATATGCAAACTAAACGTTTGCTCCTCCGACGTGGGAACCCTAGTGCTGTGTCTGGATTGGCTATCAGGTCAACAGAACAGTCAAGAAGGGAGTTTCAAAGAGTAGAGGATAGTTTCATTGGTTTCTGCTATGTGGGTGCGGTTTCCGTAGACTAATTGGGTTCCCGTACTGTGGCATGGTGGAAAGTGGTTGGGATTATTCAGGGGACTTGGTCTTTCTGGTCTTATCCTGGTGGAGAACGTCACGTGTTTCCCTAGTGGGTGAGACTTGTGGTCTGTATCTAGTGGTGGACTAAGAGCCTGTGGCAGTTTCCTATTGTACCGACAGTGGAACTGCGTAAAATCTTGGACATATTATGCGTCATGGGGGGGAACATATAATTCCTCAGTCGGCCGTCTGATGTTTGACAATTCCATCATCCACTATAGTACCTGTGAGTCAAATTGGTTTGGCCAGGCTTGTGAACTGGTGAAGAATACACTGATACCTGCCGAGATTTTAAGGCTGTGATAGGGAAGTTTCCCATTTTCTGAAGAGCACTACGCAGCAGCGCGAAGTTTGCTCACTTTCGTGGACGTGTGAGAGCATTGCAGCTGCAACAGGACACCGCTCCTCGTCCACAGCGCTCCGTTTTATGCTGCCGCCAGAATCAGACTTAAAGGGTAAAGTACTGCTGCACTGTGGTAGGCTGTTACATGTTACTCACAGGTTCCTGTTCTCAGGTGAACCATAGTTTCTGGTATACATGGTCTTGGTTGATTCCATTTGAATGTAGCTGGGCCTCACAGTGGATCCATGTAAACAAAGTCAGAGTGGGTGGTAAAACGGATTAATTGATTCGAATGGCTCTGAGCACTATGGGACTTAAATTCTGAGGTCATCAGTCCCCTAGAACTTAGAACTACTTAAACCTAACTAAGCTAAGGACATCACACACATCCATGCCCGAGGCAGGATTCGAACCTGCGACCGTAGCGGTCGCGGGTTCCAGAGTGGAGCGCCTAGAACCTCTCGGCCACACCGACCGGCTACGGATTAATTCTAGGTATGTTTTGCCTATCAAATACTATTCCTTCACTGGTATGTGTTTGCCATTTTTGTGTAAGATTTATCTTTTGGTTCTCCAGAAATTTATAGTTACTGAAGGTTTCATAACACTTTTCAGCTGGTCCCGGCGGAGGTTCGAGTCCTCCCTTGGGCATGGGTGTGTGTGTATTTGTCCTTAGGATAATTTAGGTTAAGTAGTGTGTAAGCTTAGGCACTGATGACCTTAGCAGTTAAGTCCCATACGATTTCACACACATTTTGACATATTTTTTTCATAACACTTTTCATTATTTTGTAAAGTTCAACAGGCCATTGTTCTCATTCATGCTCCCTCTACTATTCAGTGTTCTTATTTTATTGAGTGGTACATCACTACACCAGAAATTTAAGGTCCAATATTATTAAATTAAATAAATTTATAATTAATTTGTCGGATTTCAAGACATAAGACGTTGGGGTTCGTGCAGAGGCAAATAGGCAGTCGATTTTCCCTCGCAGTGTTCAGGACTGGGACAGGAAATAAAATGACTAGTAGTGGTACAGGGTAGCCTCCGCCATGCACCATACGATGCAGTGAGGAGTATGTGTGTAGACGTAAATATTCCCACAAAGTATCATTTTCCTACCATCACTCGTTTTTCATGGGGCGCTCTGAAGTAGCTGGAGTTGAATTATAATCACCCTGTTCTCTGCTCCTCAGTCTCTAGTGTTCTCGAATTATAATGATCCGGTTCAGGACAAGACTAAAATAGCTCATTTAACGATTCTTTTTCATGTTTGCACTCTCAACATCGAACGATTTAGACGGCCGTTCGTCTTTTGTAGTAGGTTATTAAACTGTAGCTTGCCTTTATTACAGTACAAGTACGCTACTGTCTGTAGTGAAACACTCGGCAGCAATGATCTGCGACATGACAGGATAAGACTTACGTGTAGAACAGTGGAACCATAGTCAGTGATTTAATTGGCTGAGAAGAGACGTGCACAAAGGCCAACAGCACCCTCTTTTATGTGACCGGAGGGAACGCTCACTCAGTGGGAAGCCGTCGTAAGATGTGGGCACGTGTAACCAAGTGCCACTATGAATCACTCACTTCACAGTGTGCAGTATTGACATGTGTGGGCATTCGAACGGGGCAGATTGGTTGATTTCCATGAGGCGGGTTTGTCGTTCCGTGACACTGCGGCTCATAGAGGGCACTTTGTTTCACGAGTGAGGCGTATGTGGAAGCACTGGAGAGAAGCGCCAGGATACTGTACGGCATAATGTGACCATAGCACAAGATGACCTCCATTCAGTCCGCTTGGACGTAACTCACAAACACAAAGTGTGATGGTTTAGTGCCGGCCGCGGTGGCAGTGCGGTTCGAGGCGCTTCAGTCCTGACGATGACCTCCGATGTTAAGTCCCATAGTGCTCAGAGCCATTTTGATGGTTTGGGGCGTCATTGCCTATAACACGCAATCACGCCTGCTGTATCACGCAAACTGAACAGGTACCGCTATATCAGGGAGTTTTACAACCCGAGGCACTGACCCTTCCACGTACCGTTCCACGTGCCATATTTCAGCAGAACAATGCCTTACCGCATGTGACGAAGAGAGTGCAAGCCTTCTTCGAAGAACGAATGGTACTACTGCTTCCCTGGTCTGTTCGTTCACATGACATGTCACCCGTCAAAAATGTCTGGGATATGGTCGGTCGGCAACTTGTTCGTTCAGGTCGTCCTGCAACCACAGTTAAGCTCGGTAGACGACCCTACAAACTGCGTAGCAGAGTATTTCCTAGCAGCATATTCAAGACCTCGTCGATTCCATACCACGACGTCTAGCGGCTCTGATGCATCACGTGCTGGCGCTACTCCATACTGAATTTCCGCAGTAGCAGTGCATTTACAAATACACTCCTGGAAATGGAAAAAAGAACACATTGATACCGGTGTCAGACCCACCATACTTGCTCCGGACACTGCGAGAGGGCTGTACAAGAAATGATCACACGCACGGCACAGCGGACACACCAGGAACTGCGGTGTTGGCCGTCGAATGGCGCAGCATTTGTGCACCGCCGCCGTCAGTGTCAGCCAGTTTGCCGTGGCATACGGAGCTCCATCGCAGTCTTTAACACTGGTAGCATGCCGCGACAGCGTGGACGTGAACCGTATGTGCAGTTGACGGACTTAGAGCGAGGGCGTATAGTGGGCATGCAGGAGGCCGGGTGGACGTACCGCCGAATTGCTCAACACGTGGGGCGTGAGGTCTCCACAGTACATCGATGTTGTCGCCAGTGGTCGGCGGAAGGTGCACGTGCCCGTCGACCTGGGACCGGACAGCAGCGACGCACGGATGCACGTCAAGACCGTAGGATCCTACGCAGTGCCGTAGGGGACCGCACCGCCACTTCCCAGCAAATTAGGGACACTGTTGCTCCTGGGGTATCGGCAAGGACCATTCGCAACCGTCTCCATGAAGCTGGGCTACGGTCTCGCACACCTTTAGGCCGTCTTCCGCTCACGCCCCAACATCGTGCAGCCCGCCTCCAGTGGTGTCGCGACAGGCGTGAATGGAGGGACGAATGGACATGTGTCGTCTTCAGCGATGAGAGTCGCTTCTGCCTTGGTGCCAATGATGGTCGTATGCGTGTTTGGCACCGTGCAGGTGAGCGCCACAATCAGGACTGCATACGACCGAGGCACACAGGGCCAACACCCGGCATCATGGTGTGGGGAGCGATCTCCTACACTGGCCGTACACCTCTGGTGATCGTCGAGGGGACACTGAATATTGCACGGTACATCCAAACCGTCATCGAACCCATCGTTCTACCATTCCTAGACCGGCAAGGGAACTTGCTGTTCCAACAGGACAATGCACGTCCGCATGTATCCCGTGCCACCAAACGTGCTCTAGAAGGTGTAAGTCAACTACCCTGGCCAGCATGATCTCCGGATCTGTCCCCCATTGAGCATGTTTGGGCCTGGATGAAGCGTCGTCTCACGCAGTCTGCACGTCCAGCACGAACGCTGGTCCAACTGAGGCGCCAGGTGGAAATGGCATGGCAATCCGTTCCACAGGACTACATCCAGCATCTCTACGATCGTCTCCATGGGAGAATAGCAGCCTGCATTGCTGCGAAAGGTGGATATACACTGTACTAGTGCCGATATTCTGCATGCTCTGTTGCCTGTGTCTATGTGCCGGTGGTTCTGTCAGTGTGATCATGTGATGTATCTGACCCCAGGAATGTGTCAATAAAGTTTCCTCTTCCTGGGACAATGAATTCACGGTGTTCTTATTTCAATTTCCAGGAGTGTATGTTCAAATGGTTCAAATGGCTCTAAGCACTATGGGACTAAACTTCTGAAGTGATCAGTCCTCTAGACCTAGTACTACTTAAACCTAACTAACCTAAGGACATCACACACATCCATACCCGAGGCAGGATTCGAACCTGCGGCCGTAGCAACAACGCAGTTCCGGACTGAAGCGCCTAGAACCGCTCGGCCACTGTCGCCGGAAAGAGATATGTAATGCTGACAATTTGTGCAGTGTCATGTCCCTAATGGGTGGAATATATTTCATTCTGAGCACAGCTCTCGGTCTTGGTGTTTCACTTTTCCCAAACAGTACTGTTAATGAAACCAAATTACTCCATATGGGCTGGAAGGTTCGTACTCGGAACCTCTTCACTTTTGTGTTCCGTAATTTCCGTAAACTTCCATACAACGTTTTTTTTTATAATACCAATGTTAACAAGGAAATCATAATGAGCAGAACTGACAAGCTAAAAAGCGATGTTTTTGCACCATTATTGTACTACAGAACCACCAGTACTACTGAAATGTTGGTGTGCATACGCTGTGTGAAACACACCTGATGAAAGATTCACGCAATGAGTGTAACGTCGTTTGCACGAGTAGCCCACGTAGAGCGAAGGCGGAGAAAGCCTATTACGAGCGCGCCACCAAAATTGGCCTCATTGGCTCACGCAACCGCGCCGTTATTGCCGGCAGTGCAACACTTGCCCACCACCGAACCAGCTAGCTGATTAGGTCTCGTCGCGCGCCGCCAGCTGAAAGCCGCCACCATGGGGAATCATTGAAATATTACGATAATTCTGTGAAGCACCTCACTCGCCGGAATCAATAACTTTGCCGGGATACGAAACAGCGTTTAAATTTTATACGATTACCAGCCGTCATCATTAAACACAATAGCGGCGCGCCCGGTACAGTGTCCCAGCGCGCGGCAGATAACGCGATTGCGGGCCGCCGCGCGCTGTCGGCCCGTTTTTACAGCGCGCTTGTTTTCATAGCTGTGTAAACAGCATCAGTGGCCGTTTGTGCATTGCGCCACCGCTTTGGCGCGCTTGCATAGCGTCCGCACCCCGCGGTCCGCCGGGTTGGGGGGGTAACGAAGTTCTCGTCCACTGTTCGGCGGGCTCGCTATGACTAACGTACGCCTCATTTGTCGCTTCAGTGCACCGGCAAACACAAGGATGAGAGACAGCTGTAGCGTGGAATGGAGGTCGTTGAAGATGTTGCATATTGCGCTCTTCCCATCATACCGTACCGAACGCTGTTGTAATGATAGCTTCAATAATTCCGTTTCACGAACGATGGTGCAGCATGCTCTGCTGTTACAGGGGGCAAAGAAATAATTTTGATTACTGAAAAGATGTCTATATCATGGCATAAGGTGTAACATGATAATGTATGACCGGCAGACGTCGGAAATAAACAGTTTTGGTTGCAGGATTGCAGTTATTATTTACTAACAGAGAAATTCGGACCTACCCAGGTACTGTGTGTTCATGTCCAATACCATCCAGTATCTGGCCTTGTGCTTAAAGTTATGACGTTATACCTCCTGAACTATGTATCGTAAAATGATATAATTTTGCGAACAGAGTTACTAGCAAAGAAGTAATAGATTTGAACTTCTTGCATAATGAGCCAGTTTTTCAGGCATCTCCTTTCTTACAACGTCACACTTCCTTAACTATGCGTCGCGGAATGACATAATTTTGCACTTCCGTGCAGTGGCATATATACATACAGGATGTGAAATCTGTCGCGAATACAGGTAACAAAAAATAAGTAATAAATTATAACAGCACACTTCATGCAGCACTTTTATGCATGAATGGCGTAAAAGTAGCAAGCGAGAAACATTTTTCCCTTCTGCATTTTGTGAGGATTTCCAAAGAGAAAAAAAAATCCTCAAGTTTTAAGGTTGTGTGTGAAGTTTGTTGCAGTTCGCTAAGTGCTCTTACTCTCAAATACTGCTGAATAAAGTGTGTAAATCGACTCGTCAACGGCTGCGCTTGTTTTTCACATCCACCCCCAACCCCTTGATAGGTGATTATTACTATCGCGGCTACTGTTGCCTGACACTAAGGTACATGTGTACCTTGTTTGGTTGAAATCGGTTTTGTGGTTTAGAAGGAGATGCTGAACACACACACACACACACACACACACACACACACACACACACACACACACACGTTCATTTTTTATAATGTGTATTGATTATTTACAACGACGTGTTTCGCCTGATTCAGGCATCTACACATTGACCAACATAAGAAACACACATTTTGTTAGAAGTGCCGTGACTTCATTTTAAAATACTGGAGCTACTAGCACCAAATTGTAACACAACTCACTAATAATAGACGGTGTTCGACACATGGTTCAAAATGGTTCAAATGGCTTTGAGCACTATGGGACTTAACTTCTGAGGTCATCAGTCCCCTAGAACTTAGAACTACTTAAACCTAACTAACCTAAGGAAATCACACACATCCATGCCCGAGGCAGGATTCGAACCTGCGACCGTAGTCGTAGCGCGGCTCCAGATTGTAGCGCCTAGAACCGCTCCGCCACACGGGCCGGCTCGACACATGGGATACCAAGATTACAAAACACCCACAATAAATAATTTCCCTCTTCAAATGTACGCAAACACTGGCCGGTGTCCTGTAAATAAATAGAATGGTGTGTAGCCGAAAAATAATAATAACGCTGTGACCAGCTTTGTCATATCAAAAAAAGTTTTGCATCACCTCGGTTCCAAGAGTTCCGGAACGTGTACAGGAAGTTGGAATAGAAATCAACATAAAAATTATTTACGCTCTTTTTATTGCTCCTGAAAACTACACCTTGCATGTTGTACCACTATACAGCGAGACCTTCAGAAGTGGTAGTCCAGATTGCTGTACACATCGGTACCTCTAATACCCAGTGGCACGTCCTCTTGAATTGATGCATGTTTGTAATCGTCGTGGCATACTATCCACAAGTTCATCAAGGCACTGTTGCTCCAGATTGTCGCACTCCTCAAAGGCGATTCGTCATGTTGGTTGGGGAAGGGGGGGGTTACGTCGTCCATAAACGGCCGTTTTCAACCTATCCCAGGCATGTACGATAGGGTTCCTGTCTGGAGAATATGCTGGCCAGTCTAGTCGAGCGATGTCGTTGTCCTGAGGGGAGTCATTCACAAGATGTATACGATGGGGGCGCGAATCGTCATCCATTAAGACGAATGCCTCGCCAATATGGTTGCACTATCGGTAGTTACGGCGCCTTCGATGACCACCAGCGGTATACGTCGGCCTCTCATCGTGCCACCTCAAAACAGCAGGGAGGCTCCACCTTGCTGCACTCGCTGGACAGCGTGTCTAAGGGTTTCAGCCTGACCGGGTTGCCTCCAAACACGTCTCCGACGATTATCCGGTTGAAGGCACATGCGACACTCATCTGTGAAGAGAACCTGATGCCAATCCTGAGCAGTCCATTCGGGTCCTTATGTACCGCGCTGCATGGTGTCGTGGATGTCGGGAGTGCATTTGCGTATCCTGTTGCCTATTGCGCACAGTTTGAGTCATAACACGACGTCCTGTGACCGCGCGAAAAGCATTAATCAGCATGGTTGCGTTGCTGTCAGGGTTTCTCTGAGCCATAATCCGTAGCTAGCGGTCATCCACTGCAGTAGTAGCCTTTGGGCGGCCTGAGCGAGGCATGTCATTGACATTTCCTGTCTCTCTGTATCTCCTTCATGTCCGAACAACATCGCTTTGGTTCAATCCGAGACGCATGGACACTTCGCTTGTTGAGAGTGCTTCCTGGCACAAAGTAACAATGCGGTCGGGATCGAACCGCTGTATTGTGTGTCTAGGCGTGGTTGAATTACAGACAACACGAGCCGTGTACCTCCTTCCTGGTGGAATGACGGGAACTGATCAGCTGTCGGACCCCTTCCGGCTAACAGGCGCTGCTAATCCATGGTTTTTCACATCTTTGGGCGGGTTTGGTGACATCTCTGAACCGTCAAAGGGACTATGTCTGTGATACAATATCCACAGTCAATGTCTATCTTCAGGAGTTCTGGGAACCGGGGTGATGCAAAGCTTTTTATGATGTGTGTATATATATTACACACCATGAAAAGAAACCAACAAATTACCTTGTTGAGGCATGCAACGTAGTCCAATGAAAACCTTCTTTTTTCGTGGTATGTAATAAATATTATTTAACAAAGCTGGTCACTGAGTTTGACCATTTTTCGGCTAAATTTTTTTTATTTTCGTTATATTTATATATAGTACACCGTGCAGTGATTGAAAATATTTGACGAGGCCTCTTTTCTATTGCGACATTCTTTATGCACTGTGTCCCACGTGCCTAACACCACCTAATGTCATTAAGTTGTATTATAGTTTGTTGCTAATAACTCCAGTTTTGAAAAAGGTGTCTTATTATTTCTGTCAAATTGTATGTATTTTGTGTAGGCCAATTTGAAGATACCTGAATCAGGTGGAACGCATCATTGGTAAATAAATAATAACTACAACCTTGCAATCAAAACTTGTTGTTATTTCATCGTACATTATTGGACGCTGTAACTTCCCTGCTACGAATTGGGGAATGTTTTAAATTAACAGAAATATCATCTGGCATCTAAGAACATATAAGCAACGTCTCAAGAACGTAAAAACACTTCCTGTCTAAACTTCCCTACCCTTAACAAACTCGCATGAGAAATGCTACTTGAAAGAAACTGCACGTCGTCCATAACCTTGCTCTGAAAATTTAAGGAACCACGATCCAGTACACACAAGCATAATGTTACTTCCTGTCCATCAATTCTCTTGGAACAGACCCACATCGTGCCTTTATTTTTTACTCTGCTAAAATCAGTCTAATTGGGCGGTTATTTATTGGTTCAAGGGAATGGGCCCGGTCAAATTTCAATGTGTTATTTAGGAAGATACCGCGTCGGAAGTATGTCTCTCTAGTGGTTCGTCTGGCCAGCACAACTGTGGCTGTATTGTATTCAAATTCAAAGTTCCTGCTACCGTGGCTTGCTGGTGGAAGCTTGGTCCTGTTTTTCACATGGTGTCCCGTCAATCAACAATCTACTACCTCTCACCTCCATTGGCCTTCCCTCCGTGACCCTATTATGTTCGTAGTGGTTTTCCTTCACTACCGTGAGATTGTACGTGGAACAGGTTCAGTGTAACTCCACTTGCTAGAGTTAAGATTTAAGTTCAGGTATGTACCTTGGACAAAACCTTCCATTCGTTGCACCGCGCGTTGCAGATAGAATCACCCCGACCGGAATTACCGTGATCTTCTTCCTCCGACAGTGTTGTAATTACTTCTCTGTTTCTATATGTCTATCCGCTACTTCAGAGATTAACAATAAATCGTCTGTCTTTGGTTGTAAAACTTTTCCGTGGGCTCCCTATTTCACCGGACAGGAGTGAGTGGTATAACAGACTGGTCACGGTTACACGCTACAGGCATCAGAGCCAGTATGTACAGGTATAATCGGCCTACTGGGTTACGTAATCAGTCTCAAATCCGACGGCAGTCCTCTCACGATTATCATAACTTAAACCAGTATTGCTATGATGATTACAGGATTCGACTCAGCTGCGCAGGTAATGTATGTCCAATAGCTTCCTGTAAATTTGCCGCCGCCGCCACCACCACCATCACCTATGTATCCCATATGCTGTATGCTACTTACTATAACAGCTTTGTTATGGTGACTTTGGCGTACAACACATCCACATCTTGCACAACTCCCAGGTCCTAAATTATGGAGTCCCCTGATGGCTTCGTGTATTCCCCAGAACCATCCCCGAGCACATCCCTGCTCTTGGCTTCCTTTGGAAGACCAGAAAATGCCGACTCCAGCCTCTTCGCTTTATTCCTTGATACCCACGTGTTAAAAGCAACAATTAGCGTTTCCTGCTGGCTGGTTCCACCACATATCTTGCTTGCCAAAAGTGTCTCCTCCATCCAGGTACTGATACCGTAGCACTTCTACTGCAATCCAAGCGTTAATGTACAGCACTGCCATGGCTAACAGCCCTTCTATCCTTTGGGTGATCTTACATTTTAAATTTGCTTATAATTATCCGGACGGCAATGTCTTACATAATCACACATTTTCTGAGCATGTCCGCTAAGTATTGGTGCGTTTGTGCGGCTCTGGTTTCACAGTAAAGCCATCTAAGACTAATCTGACTCATCGAGAAATCATCTTCCTGGAGCATTTAGCGTCGACCAGTCGGGTTAAAACAGACCAGCACTGAACTAAGGGGATCATGAAGAGCCACCACGTAAAATTGTGAAATTCTTTTTAGGACGTTCGTATCTACATTTTCCCAGCTTCCAGAACCTTTGAACAATTTACGTGAGAAAGAGGAGATGTTTACTGGACTGTGGTGACTTTTCATGCACCGAAATCTGCTTTAAGTGGTGCCACTACTTTTGGCTATCCTGGATTTTGATCAGCCATTCATAGTCCAGATCGACGTCTCTAATTTAGGCACTGTGACAGTTTTACAGACAGGTCTCCCACTGAATATCCCTCAACGTCTCTGCTTTCTCCCGAAGTAAAATATTTTGTCTATGAATTAGATGTTTTTACTATAAAAATGAAAGTTTTTTGTTGAGCGTTGAGAGTTTTCCCTTGAAATCAATAATTGGCCTTAAGTTTCTTCTTCCTCCACCACGTAAAACAGGTGGCACTGCCCGTTACATTTCTCCGTCCGTCATATAAGGGACTCCAACAATCAGGTGGCCAAAGCTCTAAGAGCATGTTTGAAGGGGATGTCGAAGATCTTGGTAATATTGAAGACATCGTGGGCGGGGTTTCGGGTTTGGGTATCTGCTGCATTACCTGAGATACCCTCTTTACTTATCTCAGAGAAAGATAAGAACAAGATCCTAGCCTTCAGGAGGTGAAAAGAGACTTGTTCCCATAGGAATTGCCTGTTTACAGGATTGCTCTGCTGGCTTATTAGAGAGGATCACAGGTTAAAAAATCTGTCTTCTGTAGAATTAGTGTCAGCAAATTTCAAATGTGACCGGTGGACGCATGGAAATATATAAGACCATTCCGTAAATTAGGGAATATCTCACTTTCCCAACCCTAAACAAACTCTTGCGGAGGTTGGTGAATCAGTGTGAAGCTTACAAGTTTATCAGGCCGAACCCACTAGATAGCCGCTGTCGCTGTGACCTGCGATCCTGTGTCTAACAAAAGCTTAAGTTTAAATGCCCCCCACAACACATTGCATATTCTGCCTCTGAGCTGGTTCTTGCTGCATCTTTGTCTTCTATTTCGGTGCACTTGGAGTTCCCTCTTCTGTTTAATAGCTACTGTTAACGTTGTTGACACCCGTCAGCTCCACCTACTGAGCTTGGCGGCACAGGGCATGCACATTCCCTGCCTTTCCACATCTGTAACACCTTAAATGTTTGTGGAACCCTACATATCTATGAAGTATACCCATCAACAGCCATCTCTTCACATTCCATTGGTAGCCAGACAGCGGAAGCTAGATCCTTCAGAGTACCTGTGTATGCCCATCTTGGCATACCAAGTGATAAGCCTCTCGGAAACGCCTTAATCAAAAATGGTTCATATGGCTCTGAGCACTATGGGACTTAACATCTATGGTCATCAGTCCCCTAGAACGTTGAACTACTTAAACCTAACTAACCTAAGGACAACACACAACACCCAGCCATCACTAGGCAGAGAAAATCCCTGATCCCGCCGAGAATCGAACGCGGGAACCCTGGCGTGGGAAGCGAGAACACTACCGCACGACCACGAGATGCGGGCACGCCTTAATCGCTCTGTGCACTGCTTACAGCGTCAAAACTTTTTTCACTCCATCATTTCCCCATGACTCATACGTGTAGACATGTACATTCTGTATCCTATCAGCAAAATCCTCCATTGTCTCACAGTCTAACATTGCTCAATTAATTCCAAAGGAAAATGGCACTGTTCTGTTTCTTATACCTCCACAGAAGTCTCTACTTCGGCTGCCCAAACATCCCGACATTCTTTAATGCCTTCGTACATCTCATCAAAGATTTCCCACTTGTAACAGTTGGCTATCAAATCAACCACTAATACTCTCCAAAGATACCACACCTTCAGACGACTATCCATAAAAGGGAACGAGAAGCCTGGTGGCTGCTGGATCCATCCCATGTCCTGTCGGCTGATGGCTAATCCTGAACTGGAATTTGTCCTAGCAACTCTTTGTTATTTGCCAACAGCTGCACTGCTTTTTTCATCAACCAACGTACTGCCTCCTGCTCAAAAATGTCCTCATCTATGACTCTGCAACAGCGGAAACATTAACAGCGGAAACTTTATCCCTCATTCACATACAAGAAACCCATTACAAATACACATCATCTCAAAAAAAAATGGCTCTGAGCACTATGAGACTTCACATTTGAGGTCATCAGTCCCCTAGAACTTAGAACTCCTTAAACCTAACTAACCTAAAGACAACACACACATCCATGCCCGAGGCAGGATTCGAACCTGCGACCGTAGCGGTTGCGCTGTTCCAGACTGAAGCGCCTAGAATCGCTCGGCCACACCGGTCGGCCATACATCATGTCACAGATTGAAATTACCACCAAATTGCACCTTACTTCTCACCACTAACCATCTAGACCCCACGCATTGCCTTGCAACATGATCACAAACGTGACTCGCAAAAAAGTTCACTGACACACATTCTTCGCAGAGTGCAGTATACCCAAGCAGAATTCACTGCAAACATCTGACAGGCTCAAGTACTGGTAGCTGCGTTTCAGGGCAGAAATTCCGAAACATCAGCCGATTTTTCTGGTCTAGCCAAAGTAGCGTCCAGGTTACCGTAAATCTCGCAGCTAAACCTATGTCTGTGACACACATAAATATTAATAACAGTTGTCTCACTCACGCCTCTGTGATGACGTTTCTGGCCATGCTCCACATGTCGTGCTGCATCGACGACGAACTGTCCACTGAAGAGGACACTGCGAAATCGGACTGCAACTGAAGTCGATCTGAAGGGTGGTGGGCGGTCTTTGGTGCTGGATAGCTGGCGGTCAGGGTTTGTCGTGGGGTTGCAAGACGGTGACAGCCCAGAGAAAAATGGCTATCAGAATTAATTATTTCATACAGGCTTTCGCCTTCTGCCTGGGCGGAACAGCGACCATGCGATTCTCAACCCTGTGGCCCCTCGAGGTGACAACTGACGTTCCAGCTAACGCGCGCTTGAGGCTCCTGACGTTAATGTCCAGCATGCGGCACACGACCAGGCTATGTGAGTCGCGCCTTAAAAACTCTGCATCGGCGGCGCTTGGAGGCCATCGGAATTCTGACAGCGGTAGCCAGTCCGCGGTGGATGGCTGCGTCCTACCAAGTGAGGGCGAGAAGCGCGGCTGCGCCTGGACCGGCGATAGTGGAAGGCGACTGGTCTGCTCGGAAGTCGACCCGTTGCCCTCAGTGCATTTGTCCGGCTCACTGATTGAGTGGGCCACGGCGAACCCTGCTGTGTCACGGCACCTATAGCGGATGGTGGGCATAGCGTCGGAGGCAGGTACAGGGATGGAGACTCAAACTCGAGACTGCTGTTGGCAGGTCCATGTCGTTCCTTCATCAGGTGTGGGCTGCACATCCTCGTACTGCTGAGCTTCGAATGGATCTGCTACCAAACTGACAGCGATTTATACAGGATTGTAGCACACCTGTTGTGCCAGTACGCCGCTTCTAGTCAAATTCTTGAGAAAACCACTGAAGCCCGTCGGCCGAGGAGAAATACCTTTGCCTATACTGCAAGAAACTTGTCTTACTGCAATGGTGGCAGGTTTCTCAGAGCCGAGCCTGGCCCGTCTTGCAGTGAACCAACAGCCCTGTCACTGTTGTTAGAATGCTAACACTTGACGTTCGCCCGCATCTAGTGGTCGTGCGGTAGCGTTCTCGCTTCCCGCGCCCGGGTTCCCGGGTTCGATTCCAGGCGGGGTCAGGGATCTTCTCTGCCTCGTGATGGCTGGGTGTTGTGTGTTGTCCTTAGGTTAGTTAGGTTTAAGTAGTTCTAAGTTCTACGGGACTGATGACCATAGATGTTAAGTCCCATAGCACTCAGAGCCATTTGAACCATTTGAACTTAACGTTCGCCAGATGCCAGCTGCTGGTGCAATGCCTTACAACTATACGCCTACAGATTTCTTCACAAAATAATAGTGGAGCTACAAGTCGTCCAAAAGAATGTACTTGAGTTTGGGCACATACATTAATCTTCGTAGTTTCTAAAATGTATGGGGTTATTGAAAATGTTAACTGATCTAGTGAAATGGGACGTAATGTGTAAATCCGTGATTGTCCAACGTGAATTACTTGCACTGCAAGTCCATGATAATAGAAGAAGACAGTTAGAGCTTAATGCAAAATTCATGACACGTGTTAAATCAGTTGGCTTTTGGCATTCGGGGTTAGAAAACATAGTAACCACGTTACTGACTCAGGGCCGACGTTATTTCCTTTGTACTAGAGATTTCCTTGTTTCATTAGAAATGTAGGCTAATAATACATTTGCTTGTTTCGTATTATTTAGTCCTATTATCACCTTTTCTTTCATACAGGTATAATAAGTTCAGTAACTCTGATCGTCGTTGGCACTTATCTTCAGCTCTTTGGCACCTGGCAGTCGAACTTTTCGATAGGAGAGGGTTCTTGTTGTGGTCTTCACTCCAGAGACTGGTTTGATAGTTCAAATGGCTCTGAGCACTATGCGACTTAACTTCTGAGGTCATCAGTCGCCTAGAACTTAGAACTAATTAAACCTAACTAACCTACGGACATCACACAAATCCATGCCCGAAGCAGGATTCGAACCTGCGAACGTAGCGGTCACTCGGTTCCAGACTGTAGCGCCCAGAACCGCATGGCCACTCCGGCCGGCGACTGGTTTGATTCAGCTCTCCGTGCTACTCTATCCTGTGCAAGGTTCTTCATCTCTCAGTACCTACTGCAACCTACATCCTTCTGAATCTGCTTAGTGTACTCATCTCCTGGTCTCCCTCTACGGTTTATACCCTCCACGCTAACCTCCAATACTAAGTTGGTGGTCCCTCAATGTCTCAGAACGTGTCCTACCAACCGATCCCTTCTTCTAGTCAAGTTGTGCCACAAATTTCTCTTCCTCCCAATTTTGTTCAGTATCCCCTCATTAGTTATGTGATCGACCGTTCCAATTTTCAACATTTTTCTGTAGCACCACATTTTGAATGCTTCTATCCTCTTCTTAGAATATCCTTTCTTTCAGGAGTGCTAGTTCTGCAAAGTTCGCAGGAGAGCTTCTGTAAGGTTTGGAAGGTAGGAGACGAGATACTGGCAGAAGAAAAGCTGTGAGTACCGGGCGTGAGTCGTGCTTCGGTAGCTCAGATGGTAGAGCACTTGCCCGCGAAAGGCAAAGGTCTCGAATTCGAGTTTCGGTCGGGCACACAGTTTTAATCTGCCAGGATGTTTCTTCTATTCTCTTCTTGTCTAAACTATTTATCGCCCATGTTTCACTTCCATACATGACTACACTCCACAGAAATACTTTCAGAAACAGCTTCCTGACACCTAAATCTATACTCGATGTTAACAAATTTCTCTTCTTGAGAAACGCTTTCCTTGCCATTGCCAGTCTACATTTTATATACTCTCTACTTCGACCATCATCAGTTATTTTGCTCCCCAAATAGCAAAACTCCTTCACCACTTTAAGCGTCTCATTCCCTGATCTAATTCCCTCAGCATCACCCGATTTAATTCGACTACATTCGATTATCGTCGTTTTGCTTTTGTTATATCCTCCTTTCAAGACACTGCCCATTCCGTTCAGCTGCTCTTCCTGGTCCTTTACTGTCTCTGACAGAATTACAATGTCATCGGCAAACCTCGAATTTTTTATTTCTTCTCCGTAGATTTTAATGCCTACTACGAATTTTTCTTTTGTTTCCTTTACTGCTTGCTCAATATACATATTCCATAACATCGGGGATAGGCTACAACGCTGTCTTAGTCCCTTTCCAACCACTGCTTCCCTTTCATACCCCTCGACTCTTATAACTGCCATCTGGTTTCTGTATAAATTGTAAATAGACTTTCGATCCCTGTATTTGACCCCGGCCACCTTCAGAATTTGAAAGAGAGTATTGTAATCAACATTGTCAAAAGCTTTCTCTAAGTCTACAAATGGTAGAAACGTAGGTTTGCCTTTCCTGAAACTAACTTCTAAGATATAGAGAGGGTACTTATAACATAACTGGTCTCCTGTGTGGGATCCAGTGAAAGTAACCACTGTAGTTAGTTTGCAGTGAAGTTGAAGTGTGGTACTCCAACTGTCTGCGCCACCTCATTTTGCCTCATCTCACGTCCCTTTTCGAGAGAGGTTTCGCTGTGTATGGAAACGAGTGTTACACGCAATCACATGCTGTTAAAAGAGCCCATATTCCCACTAGAGAAGATCATTTTTGCATCATTATTTCGGCATAGGCTACTCCTACTGTAAAGGACGGCTTTGCGTAATCTTTACATCAAAACTGCGTGGTTAACGTGACCCATTTGCAATGTAATATTTCGCGTTATATGATAAAAGGAATCTGTCACACTGTTTTATTACCCCATAGAAATCACCCCCTTACATGCTCTGCAGTAGTTTTAGCGTTTGAAACATTCTTGAAATCTTTGCAGCAGTTACCGAATGGTACATTTATGCAAGCGGTTACAAACACAGACATCGAAATATCGAAAGCGAAGCAACTGATGAGCACCACCACTGTAGTTCGTCAACACCACTGAAACATCATTAAAGCTTTGTGCTGTCCGGTAAACAAAACCAGACATAAGAGAAAACTTTTGGATGAGGTCGACTGCCTCAGCTTTGTTGTTGCTAAAGCTCTGACTTCTGCCTCTGAGAATATACTGAATGGGGAAATTGCATGAGAAAGTACGACTGTTAATACCGAGTTACTCATCGGTGAACCAGCAACTCTTTGCGGCATGGACTTCACGAGATAATGAAATCATTCTAGAAGTATATGTATCTAAGCATCTTGCAGTACTGGCCTGAAATGCTGTTGCGCAGTTGGTGCTAAGTTCATCTACCGAACGAAGCCTTGTTGGCAGGCATGATCCACCGTTTTATGGGTCATATGTCACACTCTCAAGTGCCCATCGGCCCATTACAACTGAAACCGGGATGCAGTGGACCATGTTACACGCCGCCACTCTTCCGTAACCCTGGACGACGTGCGCCGGTCCACGCCTTCGGTGATCTCTGTGTCCAGCTGTCGCCATAAACAACACGATCCGGTTGTCAACTGATGAAGCCTATTCAGAGCATTTCAGGCCGTACAAGACTGACAGAAATGGATTCCAAACACCCCACATTCAAATTGGCGGCGATCTGACAGACAGCCGTAAGGTTCGGCGTAGACGATTTGACTGTCCTTCATCAAATACCGGAGTTCTGGCGTGTTGTTAAACTATCTCACCGATATTTAAGATCTAATCTAGACACTGTTGACTTGGGGATCTTATATTCGTGAGTAAGCTCCTATTTATCTCGCACCGTTTTGTACCAAGTTCTCACAATCGGTTAACTAGCGGCGTCCTGCCGTGTTCACTACACACCTACCTGTACAAGGCTGCCCAAAGCTTATGTCCACACTGGCGCCACACACACATCTGCCCGCAGTACTGACCTTCATACCCACCCACCACATATCCAAATGGGACAAGCCTTCTAGTGAAATTTGGCCACTCAGTTTATTTAACTACCTTACTGTACCGTGCAGTACTTTTCTTTGCAATAGGCGTTTCAGCAGCTGTCTGTAATAATGTCATTTAACTACAATCCCAAGTACACAAAAAATTTCCTGTCGATCGGCATTAGTCCTTTGGTCATTCACAAATAGAACTGATTTTTTTATTTTATTTTTATTTTTTTAGAGGCCTCTATCGCACAGTCGCAGAAGTTTAAGTGGATCTACGCAACATGAAAACAAAAATATTTTGTTCACGAGGTTTATGTTGACTAGACGAGGATAATTGGATCCACACAACATGAGAACAAAATATATTGCACTCTAGGCGTCAATGGATCAACACGACATTAAAATGTAAATATAAACTAGACGAGGTATTAAGTGGATATACAGCACATGCAAACGAAAATAATTTGTATATAAGGTAGGGTGGATCTATATAACATGAAAACGAAAATTTGTTGCTTGTGAAATCTAAGTGGTTGTACAAAACACGAAACTAAGAATGTATTGTACACGAGCTATAAGTGGATCTTCAAGACATGAAAACGAAAAAATATTATACACGAAATGTAAGCGGATCTACACAAAACGATAACAAAGTGTTTCCAGTGTCAGTGAAACAACTGTGTACTAAAATCGAACGCTTGTTATGTAAGAACATACAGATGGTGTAGGAAGCAAAAAGACGTGGTAATAATTGCAAATGTTCAAATGTGTGTGAATTCCTAAGGCATCAAACTGCTAAGGTCATCGGTCCCTAGTTTAACACACTACTTCAAGTAACTTACACTAAGGACAACACACACACCCATGCCCGAGAGAGGACTCAAACCTCCGGTGGGAGGAGCCGCGCAGTCCGTGATATGCCGACTCAAACCGCGCGGTCACTCCGCGCGGTGCAATAATTGCACTTTAATTTTGTTTAATAGCAGTAATGTTAAACATAAGCTTGGCAAAGAGGTCTGTATGAAAAAAAGAAATTATTACAGTGATCCCTGAAGATGCTTTGAGATAAATCGGCACACGTATGATTCTTATTAGGGTCGGAAAAGACGGTATATAGAGCATGTTACATGTTCAGCGTTTGCAGCTGAACAATAGGAGCCATCTGTCAGTTGAAGAGCGTCAGAGAGTGGGTCTGATGTACTTATATTGACAGAGGGCTCACCTGCGAAAACGTGAAAATTGATAAAGGACTGCAACAGGCATTGAAATTTTTTTATGTAATTGGTGCTGTGATACAATAAACATTAGCAGATTTTTCTGCTTTGACTATACTGCGATTAGTTAAATGTCCCACAATTAGATCTGTTTTCATATGCGATTAATAATACTTAATTCAGTTAACTGGACGTATCTACGAACATAAAAGCCCAAAAGTAATCAGTTTGTTGGTCGAAATAGTTTTTAAGACGAATAAAGCTACACGACACACGTCGTACACAGTCCGTCACGTTGACGACTAAATGGGCTTGGGGAAAAAAGCAGTCATGACCTCGTTTGAGAATCCATGTTAGCACATGAATATTGCAGTTGCAGAGTCATAAATCTGAGAAGGCCAAACGAGATGCTGAACTTTACTACTCCTGAATGTAATCCCATTGTCTGCAGTACTTTATTTGCGCCCGAATTGAAATCATAATAATCACATAATTTTAGTATGGAACTCTTCCATTTGGTCCGTGTTTGCACAGAAAAACAATAATATCAGAAACAGTCCGCCTTGGTGCAAAAAACCTTAATATACGTTTATTTCTTTATTCTCCAAAACTAGCTTCGGCGACAAATATCACCATCATCAGTGGTTTTTGTAACCTTATTTATTGTATGTTACAGAATGTTTTAAGCAATTATTGTCGCTGTTTGCGAACTATTTTCTGTGCGCGGTTTTTCTGTTTCCATTTTTTACTTAGCGAACATCATGTCATGTTCGTTGTATGGTATGTAGCTGCTATTATACAGTGAAAAACAAAATTTTCGCACACCATCTAGCGTAATATTCTGGATCAGGAACAAAGTGCGAAAGTTTCGTTTTTCTGTGTATAAAAACAGCTACATACCATCCACCGAACATCACATGATGTTCGCTAAGTAAGAAACGGCAAGTATGTCGCAAACAGCGACAATAATTTCTTAAAACATGCTGTAACACACAATAAATAAGATTAAAAAACCTACTGATGATGTTGATATTTGTGGCCCAAACTAGTTCGGGAGAGTAAAGAAATAAACGTACATTTTGCATGAAGGTGGACTCAATTTCTGATATTATCATAATAATTCCGTACAAAAATTGTTGATTGGAATCCAGCATTATGTCTTTCGGCGGGGTTTGTGAAACATTCGCCAATTTTCGCTGTTCTAATGATTCAAAGAATTAGTTCCATTTGATTTCTGGAGAAGAATGTACTTTTTGTTTCAGTATTTTCTTTTCTCAGTAACATTTCTCAACACACAAACCAAAACTGTCGCGTTGTAATGAGAGTGAATGCTGCGGCGGGACTGTTTGGAGTGGGAAAGGAGATAATTAATGCTTCATTGAACCCCAACCTACCACCATCCGCATTTCTCACGGAAAAGCATATAGCATCGCTTCCAACAATTGCCTAAAGAGACTGGTAAAGTACTCCACGAAAATTGGTCTTCAGATGGTCTTGAAAGAACTGTAATTATAAGTCCTCTAGACGCGGTTCTTCCTTCGCAGTGTAGCAAAAGTTCTCAACTTGGAGAAGCAGCTTCCTTCGCGAATGGTCTTTCTCCCGCCTAGTTAGAAGTAAGTCAGTTCAAATATGCTCTAATCAGCTTGCTAATGACAGAATACAAAGTTTGTGATACACTACTTTCTTTCAATACGTTTAAAGATCTTAGACACGAATAAGCTGTAATGTACAGAGTTTTGCTTCGTATCCGTCTTGAAAAGAGCTGTACAGTTAGGAGTAAGAGTTTTGTAAAGCATTGTCGTTGCCATCTGTGTGTTTGTTGGCGTAAGCAGTGTAAACAGGGGCTAGCGTTAAAAGTATTTACTTCGTTACTAAGTAGAATAAATCATATTATCACCGCAACACTACCTACTTCCATGCGTTCTCCAGACTTGTTAGGAGCAATAAACTAATGATGAAAATTAAGGGTGAAATAACCATGTGGGAAGTATTGTTTAACTGATATGACTACCATGGATGTAAAGGGAGGGAACGGAAAGTAGTTTTACGTAGCACGATGCTACAAGAAGGTATCGGCAGATAAAATGAAAGTATTTATGCCTGTTATCTACATTGGTACTGGTAGTATATGGGTCCCGGAAATTCCAAGACCTTAGAGAATATTTTAAGCTTGAAATTGTATAACAAATAAGAAATCAAATATCTTTTTCGTGTGATATAATTACCGATTATCAATTTTCAGATTTTTCCCTTTGGTCGTATTGCGTAACCTTGCTTATTATCAAATTTCAAGATTCTAGGTCAAGAGGAAGTACCATGTAGCTTTTAATGGGTGAGTTTGAGAGTATCAAAATATGTGACATAAGTGTCTGAATTTTTTAATTACATTGACTTGGAAGCTTAAGCTTTTCACACAATCAAGAGACCGTAGGTGGTATAACGTGATACAAATTTCAATTCGATAAGTCTGCCATTTCCTGAGGAAAAGGCGTCTTAAGAGAAGGACGGACGGACAGACAGACGTACAACAAATTACAAAAAAACTCTCTTCGTGTGATATAATTACATATAAACAATTTTTTCTTTTTTTCTTTTGGCTGTACTTCTTTCTTGAAAAATTTCACGATTCTATGTCGACAGGAAATACCGTACAAATTTTGATGAGTGAGTTTATCAGTATCAAAATTTGTGAGACAAAGGGTGGTGCCATTTTACTGCACTGACTTAGAAGCTTCAATGTTCCGCATCGCAAAGGAACCGTACACCTCAGTAAGCGACATAATTTTCTAATTGATATGTCTACGCGTTCCTGAGGAATATCGTTTTTAACAGTCTGACAGAGGGACAGAAGGACGGCCGGCGCTTAGTGTATTCATCTCTTGGTCTTCCTCTACGGTTTTTGCCCTTCAGGCTTCCCTCCAGTGCTAAATTGGTGATTCCTAGATCCCTCAGAAAGTGTATAAGCGTTTGTACCGACTGAGGATGTTGTTGTTGTGGTCTTCAGTCGAAAGACTGGTTTGAAGCAGCCCTCAATGCTACTCTGTCCTTTGCAAGCTTCTTCATTTCTGTGTAACTACTGCAACCTACATCCTTCTGAATCCGCTTAGTGTATTCAAAAAATGGTTCAAATGGCTATGAGCACTATGGGACTTAACATCTTAGGTCATCAGTCCCATAGAACTTAGAACTACTTAAACCTAACTAACCTAAGGACATCACACACATCCATGCCCGAGGCAGGATTCGAACCTGCGACTGAAGCAGTCGAGCGGTTCCGGACTGAGCGCCTAGAACCGCGAGAACACAGCGGCCGGCGCTTAGTATATTCATCTCTTGGTCTTCCTCTACGGTTTTTGCCCTTCACGCTTCCCTCCAGTACTAAATTGGTGATTCCTTGATCCCTCAGAAAGTGTGCTACCAACCTATCCCTTCTTCTAGTCAGGTTACGCCACGAATTCCTCTTCCCATCAATTCTGTTCAGTTACATGATCATTAGTTACGTGACCTACCCATGTAATCTTTAGCATTCTTGTGTAGCACCACATTAGAAAAGCTTGTATTATCTACTTCCCTAACTTATTTATCTTTCATGTTTCACCTCCATACATGACTACACTCCATACAAATACTTTCAGTAAAGACTCCATGACACCTTAATCGCTACTCGATGTTAACAAATTTCTCTTCTTCAGAAACGGTTTCCTTGCCGTAGCCTGTCTACATTTTATCATATATCCTCTCTGCTTCGATCATCCTCACTTATTTTTCTGCCCAAATAGCAAAAATCATGTACTACTTAAGTGTCTTATTTCCTAATTTGATTGCCTCAGCATCACCTGATTTAATTCGACTACATTCCATTATCCTCGTTTTGCATTTGTTGATGTTCATATTTTATCCTCCTTTCAAGACACTGTCCATTCCGTTCAATTGTTCTTCCCTGCCAGAATTACAATGTTATCGGTACACCTCAAGGTTTTTATTTCTTCTCCCTGCATTTGAAATTCCTACTCCCAATTTTTCTTTGGTTTCCTTTAAAGCTTGTTCAATTTGCAGACTGAATAACATCGAGGATAGCCTACAAGCCTGTCTCACTCCCTTCTCAACCCTTGTTCCCCTTTCGTGCCCCTCGAATCTTAAAACCACCTTATTGTTTCTGTACAAATTGTAAATAGCTTTTCACTCCCTGTGTTTTACCCCTGCCACTTCCATAATTTCTAAAAGGCTGTTCCAGTCAACGTGGTCAAAAGCTTTCTCTAAGTCTGCAAATGCTATAAACGCAGCTTTGCCTTTCCTTAACCGAGCATCTAAGAGGTACAGAACACAAAAAGTCGGACATATTGCTGCGCATCAGGCATGAGTTCTTTAATTAGCATCAGGATCAGTCGAACAGATGATTACAGGAAATTAGGTTGGACCGAATTCGTTTGTGTAGCGTTAATACTTGCTCATGAAGCGATGACATGTGGTTGCTTGGGCTCCATGAAGCACCGTAAGCGATGCACGCGATATGGTCTTAACAGCATTTAGAGACCAGGTAACAAGCACACTCATGCTCGTGAAATGTTCCTCAAATCACTGTGAAAAATGCAAGGTGATACAGAGTGGTGCTCTACCGTTCTGTAGGTGTAGGTCCTCTGCCGAGTATTATAGTTGATGATGGTCGAATGTGCTTGGATAGTAGATGTCGGTATCGCTAGACGATATGTGACAACGACAGTGACAGTGACGTATCGAGGGCCCCATATTATCCAATGTAAATATCCTGCACGAAAGAATACCTCCTCCGCGTGTCTGAACTGTTCAAATGGTTCAAATGGCTCTGAGCACTATGGGACTCAACTGCTGTGGTCATTAGTCCCCTAGAACGTAGAACTACATAAACCTAACTAACCTAAGGACATCACACATATCCATGCCCGAGGAAGGATTCGAACCTGCGACCGTAGCAGTCGCACGGTTTCGGACTGCGCGCCTAGAACCTCGAGACCACCGCGGACGGCGCCTGAACTGTGACCTGTTGGCATATGGAAAGCACAGTCTCGTATGTCTCTCGCCATACTCTTACCTTGACGTCGGTGTGTATCGATATTCACAGTCCACAACATGTTTTTCGAGTCTCGAGCCGAAAATCATAGTGTTCATGCTTCCTTCAAGTCTATATTCACTGTTTTGGGCAATGGGCAGTGTTACGCTTTGGCCAGTTGGCTTCTGTATCCAAAAGCGTGGAGGTGGTTCCTCCTGGTATCCCTGCTACCCACGTTGCTTCTAGCACTGAATGGGATAGAGTTTGCAGCACTGTGGCCACAGGGCACTACATACGTTATGCAGAAATATGGCTAACACAAATATGTATAGCAGCCTAGAAGGAACAGAGAAGACGGAGGATCAAGAACGAAGTACATCGATCAAACAGTCAGCGACCACAACTGTCTAAAACATCTCTAACATCCAGACTGCTGCAGCAATTTTGCAAGTTTTTAGATTTGTGCCCCTAAAATGTTGAACAACCTAACTCGCGACTGACACACACACCTCTCAGCAGGACTCGTCCTTGCACGTTAACTTCTCAATGTGAGCTGCACTTGTATAATCTCGATCTGTCGTAGCAAAATACACAATAATACATATGCTGAAACCTATGAAAACTACAGATATAAACACTTTGTGTGACTTTCGCTTGGGCAGTAATTCCTTTGAGCTGTAGAAAACTACGAGTTTCATCGTATTTGTGTAAAAAATCTAGCACAATGTCAAGCCTTTTAAAGAATAAAAGTTCCGTTAAACGTGTCGCTAGAATAGATGTAGTAATTCCCCTCCATCCTTCCACCAAAGCGGACCCCATGGATCTCGGCTATGCATTCTCCTGAACTCTAGTGGAACCAAATGTAAATAGTAGTTTAGGCTTGTACCACTCTGTAGAGGAGTGCAGAAGGCGTCCACTTCTCTCGTTCAGTATCAGTTCGCCAACATACGTTTTGACAGTTCAAAACGTTTCTACATTATGCTAAATGTTTCGTTATTTCTCGTAGATATTGGCAGGTAAGCATTTCAACATTAATGTGTCCTTAGATGGCAAGATTTAAGGTAAATTTTTATGACGAAATGGTTTCATTCAGACGTTCGGTTAAAATTATTTGGTTTACAGACAGTAGTCCAAATTAGACACCATTAAGTTCCTTAAACCGGACCCGTACTTTTTTCGTGTTTAGTCTGCCAGTATTAGTATACATTCTTATTCTCTTGGAACTCAATTGCTCATTCGAAGAGGAAAACGGGAAAGGTGAACAAAGAAACTGGTGTCCGTCTAAAATGACTAGGCTGTTGAAGTAGATCAGAAAAAGGAGGGTTGGAATGAGGCCAGTAAACAATTTTATGTCCTAAACATAACACCTAAGAGGTTGTCAAACACTAAGTAAGGTACACCAGAGGAAGCAGGAGAAACGTAACGCACAGATCTATAATAAGGATCTTAAATAAGAGTTGGTTTAGTATTGTTTTGCTTTGGAAGCTTCTTTTCTTGGGCTTACTTGTTATGAGCTGTGAAAAATGGCCGTACAACTGGCACAGAGAAACAGCACTAAGCTGCCTTCTAAAGACGAATTTGTTGTGAAGAATCTGGTTAGTCTTTTTCGTCAACGTCACAAATCGAAACATCAAAAACAAGAAAAAGATTACAGGGAAGTCCTATTGCAGGACTGTTGTGTTCTGATAAGAAAACAGAGAGAAATACTATAACCTTCTGGAAGATGTTACATTATGCCTACTTCGAAACTAGATTTTCTTTTCTCTAATTTAATAACTTTTTACAATTTTGTTTAGTGCAATTCTTCTCACTTTTAGAAGGCGTCAACTTTCCGTTGCTATTTTTCAAACTAGCTAAGTGTAAGCCTTTTGAAAGTAATCTTTTTTCGTAGTAAATTTTAATACTACGTTCGAACAGTAAAATATAAATGCTGTATGACATTATACAGTAAATGTTACATTCTTTTATGACATTTTTTCATTTTCTGTTTTCAAATAATAAAAAAAACGGATCGTGGGTCCAGTTTTGGACATTTACCTCTGTTCTACATGAATTTGGACTATAATTTCACTAACTATTCTGTGTTAACTTTAGCTGTTTGCTAGGGTTGTTGGTATTATGGTTAATTGCGTGTTATACTGCGAAATTGTAAAAATTAGCGTTATTTACTATTATCTGTTACTTACTAAGAATCAAACGTCTGTATATAGTAACTGTAGTATTATCTTTACTGCCGATTGACGTAATGTTATGCAACTTATTTTGCATTGAAATGAGTTTTTTAACCCTTATTACCTCGTACAACTAACGCTATACTACTTTGGTAGAAATTATGAAGATTATTTTCGATACATTTCTTGAACCGCTATTGGTTGATACCTTAGTTCGTTAAGATCGCTTGCGGCGTTTGGAAACTATTAATTTTTAAAGGTAACAATGATGTTCTGGTATCTCGTCGTCATTATTCCACGTACTTTTATACCCACAGAGTTCGTATTTAGACATACTTCCTCGCCTTGTTTCTCTCTTTAATGTATTTTTGATTATACGTTTTCAAATCTCCATAAAAGACATCATAAGAAAAAATGACACCCCAAGAAAGAGTTAATCAAATGGAACGGAAATCGGTAGATTTGATGTGCAAGTGCATAGAAGTGATTACAATTTCCGAAAAACAGGATGATTTCGTCAAGAGAAAGAGCTTCACAAACTGAGCAAGTCAATAAGGCGTTGGTCCCCCTCTGGCCTCGTGGAAGCAGTTATTTGGCTTGGCATTGATTGATGTAGTTGAATGGTCTATTGAGGGATATCGTGCGAAATATTGTCAAACTGGAGCGTTGGATCGTCAAAATACCAAGTTAATGGGTGGGCCCTTCCTACAATGTGCCGAAGGTTTTCAATTGGTAAGAGATTCGGTGACCTTGCTGACAAAGGTAGGGTTTGGCAAGCACAAAGAAAAATAGTACAAACGCTCGCAGTATGCAGGCAGGCACTGTCTTGCTGAATGGCCTTGCCGCAGTCGATACACCGGTTCCCGTCAGATCACCGAAGTTAAGCGCTGCCGGGCGTGGCCGTCACTTGGATCTGTGACGATACGGGCCTCCATGCGTTGTTGCCATTTTTCGGGGTGCACTCAGCCTCGTGATGCCAATTGAGGAGCTGCTCGACGTACTAGTAGCGGCTCCAGTCACAGAAAACCATCATAACGAACGGGATAGCGGTGTGCTGAGCACACTCTCCTCCTACCCACATCCTCAGCTGAGGATGACTCGGCACTCGGATGGTCCCGATGGGCCAATTGTGGCCTGAAGACGGAGTGCTATGCTATGTACTGTCTCGCTGAAACATGAAGCCCTGGATGGCTTCCATGAAGGGCAGAAAACGGTGCGTGGAATATCGTCACTTCTTGGTGTCGGGCCGTACTGTGGGCCACAATCAGGATCCTATCACACTAATCTCTGGGGCGTCACCAGTTGTGTATTCGCTGGTCATCGCGGCTCATTTCGAAGCGGGACTCGTCACTGAAGACAATTCTACTTTAGTCCGTAAGAAGACAGGCCCTTCTATCTGGAACCGAAAACGATGTTCTCCGATGTCAGCTTCTGCCAATTTTTTCATTCTCTTGTAAATATTTTCTTGTTAGTGTTTTGGAGCTACGACTTGTTAAACTGATGGTCTGATAGTATTCACACCTTTCAGCACCTGCATCTTTTGGAACGCGGTTAGAATGGGTCTTCACGGTTACGGAATGTGCGTTCCAGGTGTTCACAAAACCTCACTCCAAAGTTACATGCGGCTAAATTATGTTGGAATTAGATATGATACAGCGTGAAGAGTTTGACAGAGCACTGAAAGACCCGAGTCGAAACAAGGCCACAGGAATAGACAACATTCCATTAGAACCACTGACAGACTCGGGAGAGCCAATCCTCACAAAACTCTACCACCTGGTGAGCAAGATGTACGAGACAGGCGAAATATCCTCAGACTTCAAGAAGAATATAATAATTCCAATCCCAAAGAAAGCACGTGTTGACAGATGCGAAAGTTACCGAACTATCAGTTTAATAAGTCACGGCTGCAAAATACTAACGCGAATTCTTTACAGACGAATGGAAAAACTAGTAGAACCCACCTCGGGGAAGATAAGTTAGGATTCCATAGAAATATTGGAACACTTGAGGCAATACTGACCCCTACGACTTACCTTAGGATCTAGATTAAGGAAAGGCAAACCTATGTTTGTAGCATTTGTAGACTTAGAGAAAGCTTTTGGCAATGTTCACTGGCATACCCTCTTTCAAATTGAGAAGTTGGCACGGGTAAAATGCAGGGAGCGAAAGGCTATGTACAATTTGTACAGAAACCAGATGGCACTTATAAGAGTCGAGGGACACGAAAGGGGAGCAGTGGTTGGGAAGGGAGTGAGACAGCGTTGTAGCCTCTCACCAATGTTATTCAATCTGTATACTGAGCAAGCAGTAAAGGAAACAAAAGAAAAGTTCGGAGTAGGTATTAAAATCCATGGAGAAGAAATAAAAACTTTGAGGTTCGCCGAGGACATTGTACTTCTGTCAGAGACAGCAAAGGACTTAGAAGAGCAGTTGAACGGAATGGACAGTGTCTTTAAAAGAGGAATAAGATTAGCATCAATTAAAGCAAAACGAGAATGGAAGGTAGTCGAATTAAGTCGGGTGATGCTGAGGGAACTAGATTAGGAAATGAGACGCTTAAAGTAGTAAAGAAGTTTTGCTATTGGGGAAGCAAAATAACTGATGATGGTCGAAGTAGAGAGGATATAAAAAGTAGACTGGCAATGGTAAGGAATGCGTTTCCGAAGAATAGAAATTTGTTAACATCGAGTATAGATTTAAGTGTCAGGAAGTCGTTTCTGAAAGTATTTGTATGGAGTGTGGCCATGTATGGAAGTGAAACATGGACGATAAATAGTTTGGACAACAAGAGAACAGCAGCTTTCTAATTGTGGTGCTGCAGAAGAATGCTGATGATTAGATGGGTAGATCACATAACTAATGAAAGGATAGCCTGAAAACGGTTGGCGGTAACGTGTTTCTTGCTGTTTGAAGTAGTTTATCTTGTCGCAAAATTGAAGTAGATAGTTCCTGTGAGTTAATGTGGGCAAAGGTCAATATTGGCAAAAAACAATAATTTGACCCTTTTACCGATCTTCCAATTCAGATGGTACATTTACTAAAAGGTACACAGAAAAATTGAGTTTGATTTCAAACACGTACTCGACTCATACGATTATACGTAGTTGGTGGTGACTTTAATTTACCGTGGATATGTTGCCGACAATACATGTTTAATCTTGAGGTAAGCATAAAACATCATCCAAAATTGTGATAAACATATTCTCTGAAAATTATTTCGAGTTGTTAGTTAATGAACCCAGGCGAATAGTAAACGGTTGTGAAAATATACGTGACCCCTTAGCAACAAATAATCCTGAGTTAATGACGAGCATCAAAACGGATACAGGGACTACTGAACGCACGGTTTCATCGGCAGATGGAATATTCTAACCCCAAAATCTTCAAAAATAAACGAAAAATATACCTATTCAAAAAAGCAGATAAAAATTCCTTGCGCCTTTCTGAGAGACACTTCTTCCAAATTAATGATGTAAGTGTAAGCCATATGTGACCTGACTTCAGAGGAATAGTACCGGCAGCAATCGAGAGATTTATACGAAATAAATTAACAAACGACGGAGCTGATCCCCTTGGTACACAAAACGGGTCAGAACACTGTTACAGAAGCAAAGAAACTAAGATACCAAATTTAAACAGACGCAAAATCCGTAAGATCGGCTATCTTTAACAAAAGCTCTAAATTTAAAGCGGATGTCATTGCGCGATGCTTATAACAGTTACCTCAACGAAACTTTGTCTCGAAACCTGGCAAAAAATCCAAAGAGATTCTGGTCGTATGTAAAGTATTTTAGCGTTAGGAAACAATCAATGCCTTCTCTTCGCGATAGCATTAGAGATAGTATCGAAATAAACGACAGAGGGATAGAGAAACAATTAAAATCGCTCAAAAGAGGAAAGGTCGCTGGACCTTATGGGATACCAGTTCGATTTTACACAACTACGCGAAGGAACTTGCCCCCCTTCTTGCAGCGGTGTACCGTAGGTCTCTAGAAGAGTGTAGCGTTCCAAAGGATTGGGATAGGGCACAGGTCATTCCCGTTTTCAAGAAGGGACGTCGAAAAGATGTGCAGAACTATAGACCTATATCTCTAACGACGATCAGTTGTAGAATTTAGGAACACATATTACGTTCGAGTATAATGACTTTTCTGGAAACTAGAAATCTACTCTCTAGGAATCAGCATGGATTTAGAAAAATACGATAGTGTGAAACCCAGCTCGCGCTATTCGTCCACGAGACTCAGAGGGCGTTAGAGACGGGTTCCCAGGCAGATGCCGTGTTTCATGACTTCCGCAAGGCGTTCAGTTCGGTTCCCCACAGTCATTTAATGAACAAAGTAAGAGCATATGGACTATCAGACCAGTTGTGTGATTGGATTGAAGAGCACGTCATTCTCAATGGAGAGAAGTCTTCCGAAGTAAAAGTTATTTCAGGTGTGATACAGGGGACTATCATAGGACCGCTACTATTCACAGTATACATAAATGACCTTGTGGATGGCATCGGAAGTTCACTGAGGCTTTTTGCGAATGATGCTGTGGTACATCGAGAAGTTGTAACAATGGAAAATTGTACTGAAACGCAGGAGGATCTGCAGCGAATTGACGCATGGTGGAGGGAATGGCAATTGAATCTCAGTGTAGACAAGTGTAATGTGCTGCAAATACATAGAATGAAAGATTCCTTATCATTTAGCTACAATATAGCAGGTCAGCCACTGGAAGCAGTTAATTCCATAAATTATCTAGGAGTACGCATTAGGAGTGATTTAAAATGGAATGATAATATAAAGCTGATCGTCGGTAAAGCAGATGCTACACTGAGATTCATTGGAAGAATCCTAAGGAAATGCAATCCGAAAACAAAGGAAGTAGGGTACAGTACGCTTGTTCGCCCACTGCTTGAATACTGCTCAGCAGTGTGGGATCCTTACCAGATAGGACTGATAGAAGAGATAGAGAAGATCCAACAGAGAGCAGCGCTCTTCGTTACAGGATCATTTTGTAATCGCGAAAGCGTTACGGAGATGATAGACACAGTGGAAGACTCTGCAGGAGAGACGCTCAGTATCTCGGTACGGGCTTTTGTTGAAGTTTCGAGAACATACCTTCACTGAGGAGTCAAGGAGTATATTGCTCTCTCCTACGTATATCTCACGAAGAGACCATGGGGCACACCGACATTCCTTTTTTCCACGTACAATACAAGACTGCAATAGAAGGGAGAACCGATAGAGGTACACAAGGTACCATCCGCCACACACCGTCAGGTGGCGTGCGGAGTATGGATGTAGATGTAGCTGTAGAAGACATAGCTGCAAAAGCAGAGTTACTAAACACAGCCTTCCGAAATTCCTTCACAAAAGAAGACGAAGTAAATATTCCAGAATTCGAATCAAGAACAGCAGCCAACATGAGTAACCTAGAAGTAAATATCATCGGAGTATTGAAGCAACTTAAATAACATAAGAATGGCAAGTCGTCTGGTGAAGACTGTATACTAATTAGGTTCCTTTCGGAGTATGCTGGTGAATTAGCTCCATACTTGACAATATATACAAACCTTTGCCTGACGAAAGATCCGTACCCAAAGACTGGAAAGTTTCACAGGTCACACCAGTATCAAGAAAGGTAGTAGAATTAATCCACTCAATTACAGGCCCACATCATTAACGTCGATATGTACCAGGATTCTGGAACATATATTGTTTACGAACATTATGAATTACTACGGAGAAAACGATCTATTGACATACAGTTAACATGGATTTAGAAAAGATCGTTCTTGTCAAACACAACTAGCTCTTTATTCGCATGAAGTGTTGAGAGCTATTAAGGGATTTCAGATCGTTTCCGTATTTCTGGATTTCCAGAATGCTTTTGACACTGTACGACACAATCCGCTTATTGTGAGATTGCAGTGCTTATGGAATATCGTCTCAGTTATGTGTCTGGATAAGTGACCTGTCAGGGAGGTAACATTTCGTAGTAATTGACGGAAAGTTATCGAGTAAAACAGAAGTGATTTCTGGCGTTCCCCAAGGTAGTGTTATAGGCCCTTTGCTGGTCCTTTTCTATATAAACGATTTGGCAGACAATCTGAGCAGCCGTCTTCGGTTGTTTGCAGATGGCGCTGTCGTTTATAGACTAATAAAGTCATCAGAAGATCAAAACAAACTGCAAGCCGATTCAGAAAAGATATCTCAATTTTGCAAAAATTGGCAGTAGACCCTAAATAACGAAAATTGTGAGGTCATCCACACGAGTGCTAAAAGGAATCCGTTAAACATAGGTTACACGATAAATCAGTAAAACATAAGGGCCGTAAATTCAACTAAATACCTAGGAATTTCAAGTACGGACAATGTAAATTGGAAGGAACACATAGAAAATGTTGTGGGGAAGGCTAACCAAGACTGCGTTTTATTGACAGAACACTGATCTACTGAGGAGACTGCCTCACTACGCTTGTCCGTCCTCTTTTAGAATACTACTACACGGTGTGGGATCCTTACCAGATAGGACTGACGGAGTACATCGAAAAAGTTCAAAGAAGGGAATCACACTTTGTATTATCTCGAAATATGGGAGAGAGTGTCACTGAAGTGATTCATGATTTGGGCAGGACATCATTAACAGAAAGGCGTTTTTCGTTGCGATGGTATCTTCTCACTAAATTACAATCACAAGCTTTCTCCTCCGAATGCGAAAATATTTTGTTGACACCGAACTGCATAGGGAGAAACGATCACGAAGATAAAATAAGGGAAATTAGAGCTCGTACGGAAAGATATAGGTGTTCGTTCTTTCCGCGCGGTATACGAGATTGGATTAACAGAAAATTGTGAAAGTGGTTCGATAAACCCTCTACGAAGCACTTAAATGTGATTGGCAGAGTATGCATGTAGATGTAGACGTAGAACGTTGTGTCAAGCGTAATAACATGTCCACTGTCGCTCATGTTAAATTTGGATTTTCATTCCGAGTTTGCACCCAAAATTTTTCAAGAGACTGCAGTTTAAATTCATTTGGTAGAGGTCGATTTGAGATTTCTATTAGCTCTCCCCGCTCTACTACTGACAAGTCGTCTCTCGTGGATTCGATCGGATTGTGGGCCCAGTCGTACTCTAATTAAGGTTCTGGAAATTTATCATCGAATTGCTGACGAATGGTTTCCAGATATAATAGGCCAATTCCACTAATTTTACCTGTATCCAACTCACTTTCCTTCATGAAATCCTTAAGAGAAGAAACCATCTCGCAGTTACCATTGCCCAACTAGTTTTGTCATCAACTGCTGTGCTTAGAATGATTATATTACTATTTCAGTCTTGATACGTTAAGATCATTCAGTTTCACAAAAAGGGCTTCCTAGAAGAACAATATAGGAGCCGCTTTTTATCCAGAAACAGAGCTGAGAGTGTGGGACTGCTATTCATCAGGAAAAGGCGAAGTTCATCCCTTAGCTCCCCTACATGACGAAGAACTTTACCACGAGACAACGAATATATCTCTTTATGCATCAGAAGCAAATCATGGGCTGAACCCTATCTCGTCCCAAAGAATGGAAAATAGCCTACTATTTAAAGCTTGTGCTTCACAATATTTAAAACACCGACCACATAAAAAATGGTTCAAATGGCTCTGAGCACTATGGGACTTAACTTCTAAGGTCATCAGTCCCCTAGAACGTAGAACTACTTTAAGCTAACTAACATAAGGATATCACACACATCCATGTCAGAGGCAGGATTCGAACCTGCGACCGTAGCAGTAGCGCGGTGCCACACTGTAGCGCCTAGAACCGCTCGGCCACCACGGCCGGTCTGACTACATCGTTCAGAACATTATTAACTTCCTGTTGTACTAATTAAGAAGCCAATGACTCCCTGTGTGTCATGCAATGTATGAATCTTACAGAAGGAGAAACAGCACAAATTCTTGCAATCTTCCAGTCGCTAATTACATCAATACTATTTATTTATGATACCTTGCTGTCAATGAAAAAGGGATTCACAAAAAAAATCTCTTTTCCTGCAGTGCTCCCTTCCAAAACTTTACGAAATAGAAAGTCCTCATTCATTTCATTTTCATACCAACAGTGTACAGCAACAAGAAACTGGGAGACATCCCCGATATCGGAACTGCCATCAAGTTGCAGGGCGGATTTTGAGCTACCATGGAGACTTGGTAGCTATTTATTTTTCATAGCGGTGGTTACGGCATGAATACGATGAGCCACGCTATCATCTGACAATCGTATCGACTTTAGACGCGCGTCACATCTTCTCCATGCATGATTCGCCTATTTTGATGGTCAAGGGAAGAAGTAGTTTCTCATCAAGAATGTGTGAGGTTTTGGATTTTGGAATAAAGTAGGATACCACTAGAGACGCTCTTAGGGTTTGCTTAGGAATTGATACCTGTTGTTTGAGGACTATGACATTTTCTTTTATTTATTACTCATGACACTTAAAAATTAGTTTTACTTACATTGAGGAGGGAAAAGAACTGGTACACATGGCTAATATCATGTAGGGCCTCCACGAGCACGCAGAAGTGCCGCAACAGTACGTGGCATAGAATCGACTAATACCTAAAGTAGTGCTATATCTCTAACGTCGATCAGTCGTAGAATTTTGGAACACGTATTATGTTCGAGTATAATGACTTTTCTGGAGACTAGAAATCTACTCTGTATGAGTTTAGAAAAATACGATCGTGTGAAACGCAGCTCGCGCTATTCGTCCACGAGACTCAGAGGGCCATAGACGCGGGTTCCCAGGTAAATGCCGTGTTTCTTGACTGCCGCAAGGCGTTCGATACAGTTCGCCAAGGTCGTTTAATGAACAAAGTAAGAGCATATGGACTATCAGACCAACTGTGTGATTGGACTGAAGAGTTCCTAGATAACAGAAAGCAGCATGCCATTCTCAATGGAGAGATGTCTTCCAAAGTAAGAGTGATTTCAGGTGTGCCGATGGGGAGTGTCGTACGACCGTTACTATTCACAATACACATAAATGTCGTTGTGGATAACATCGGAAGTTCACTGACGCTTTTTGCGGATGATGCTGTGGTATATCGAGAGGTTGTAACAATGGAAAATTGTACTCAAATGCAGGAGGATCTGCAGCGAATTGACATATGGTGCAGGAAATGGCAATTGAATCTCCATGTATACAAGTTTAATGGGCTGCGAATACACAGAAAGAAAGATCCCTTATCATTTAGCTACAATATAGCAGGTCAGCAACTGGAAGCAGTTAATTCCATAAATTATCTGGGAGTACGCATTAGGAGTGATTTAAAATGGAATGATTGTATAAAGTTGATCGTCGGTAAAGCAGATGCCAGGCTGAGGTTCATTGCAAGAATCCTAAGGAAATGCAATCCGAAAACAAAGGAAGTAGGTTATAGTACGCTTGTTCGCTCACTGCTTGAATAATGCTCAGCAGTGTGGGATCCGTACCAGATAGGGTTGATAGAAGAGATAGAGAAATTCCAACGGAGAGCAGCGTGCTTTGTTACAGGATCATTTAGCTATCGCGAAACCGCTATGAAGATTTTAGATAAACTCCAGTGGAAGACTCTGCAGGGGAGACGGTCAGTAGCTCAGTATGGGCGTTTGTTGAAGTTTCGAGAACATAACTTCACCGAGGAGTCAAGCAGTATATTGCTCCCTCCTACGTATATCTCGCGAAGAGACCATGGGGATAAAATCAGAGAGATTAGAGCCCACACAGAGGCGTACCGACAATCCTTCTTCCACGAACAATACGAGACTGGAACAGAAGGGAGAACCTGTAGAGGTGCTCAAGGTACCCTCCGCCACACACCGTCAGGTGGCTTGCGGAGTATGGATGTAGATGTAGATTTAGAAATGACAACATGAATCCTTGAGGGCTGTCCATAAATCAGTAGGAGTATGAGTGGGTGGAGATCTCTTCCGAACACAACGTTGCATTGCATCACAGATATACTCAATAATGTTAATGTGGACAATGGAATTGTTTAAACTCAGAGAAGTGTTCCTGGAGCCACTCTGTAGCAATTCTGGACATGTAGTGTGTCACATTGTCCTGATGAATTTGCCTAAGTCCGTCCGAATGCACAATGGGTATGAATGGATGCAGATGATCAGACAGGATGCTTACGTTCGTGTGATCTGTTCGAGTCGTATCTAGAGGTATCAAGGATCCCTTATCACTCCAACTGTGCACGCCCCACACCATTACAGAGCCTCAACCAGCTTGAACAGTTCCCTGCTGACATGCACGGTCCATGTATTCATGAGGTTGTCTCCATATAATCGACACAATTTGAAACGAGACTCATCCGACCAGACAACATCTTTTAAGTCATCATCAGTCCAATGTCAGAGGCGAGGAGTAAAGTTTTGTGTCGTGCAGTCAGAAAGTGTGCACGAGTGGGCCTTCCACTCGGAAAGTCCATATCGATGATGTTTCATTGAATGGTTCGCACTAAAATGACAGTGCAACGTCATAAAAGAAACAAATTATTAGTTAACTAAATCTTTGACTCAAATAAGACAGGTACTGAATTTAAACTCCTTTTGATTCTAAATGCATTCATTATAAAAAAAATTTACCTGTCTTTGATAAAAATCTGTGAAAAAAATGTTTGACTATATATGAGTATATTTTCTTCGTGGCTGCTGTAAGGAGAGAACGGGTTAGGTACAGGACGAGTTGGCGGTAGGAGGTTTCCGCTTCTCCGGTTCTCAGAGAACTCCTGGCAAAAGCGGAGAAAACTGCTACAACTCGCGATGAGGACTCCATCTCTCTTGGCATCAAAAATATTTACATTTTCAGAATGAGAAGGTTGAACAACAGTGGTAGTATGATATCTTCTGACTAACAAGGAGGTGGCTTGGGGAACGTCTTCAACACACAGGCTGACGGCGAAATATTGCGCGCCGTTCGGACCGTGATAGTAGCAGATTCGCCCAAAATCGTTAATTCGCGAACCAAGCACTATGCACTGTATTGCTAAACACACAAATAGTTTTAATGAAGGTCCGGGGATCCAACATCGAATAAAAGTTCATAGACGATATTTAACACTTTTCATCAATTCAGATTATTTTATTCTTTATCATTGCGATTACAAGTTGTATCTTAAAAATTACTTGTATATGCAAACTTATCTGACCTAAAAAAAAACACAATGTCCGATCGGCATTCCTGTCTCCAGCAACTGCAAAAAAAGCTTATATACCTTCTTTTTTTCACAGCAATGAGCGTTGTCGTCACAGCTAAGAGCGTTGTCATCTCAATTACATCAGCGCATCATCGCTGGTACTCGCAGTCTGAATATTAGAATCATACTACATTACGTAGGGACATTAAAGCACTCTCTCATTGGATTTGTAATGTTGTCTGCAGCAGTTTGCAGCAGGATAGCTCATACGTCACGTTCAACGACACTTGCTCTGCCGTTGTTGGTTCCGCCCTTGCAGGATCCTTTGCCGGTCGCAGCGATGTCGGAGATTTATATTATACCGGATTCCTGACATTCACGGTACGCTCGTGATGTGAATGGATGGTCGTATGAGAAATTCCGCACTTCATCGCTATCTCGGGGTGCAGTGTCACATTGGTCGTGCGCCGACTGTAACACCACGTTCAAACTCACTTAAATGTTCGTAACCTGCCATTGCAGAAGCAGTAAGCGATCTAACAACTGCGCCAGACATTGTCTTATATAGGCGTTGCAGACCGCAGCGCCGTATTCTGCCTGTTTGCATCTCTGTAGTTGAATACGCATGCCTCTACCAGTTTCTGTGGCGCTTCATTGTGCATGGTGTGAACATTTTATCTGCAGGTGTCTTTTTAGTTATATCGTCTTTAGGCTATCATTGGTTTAATCTCAGAACAAAGAACAAACTGTGCTCGTTCCTCACTATTCAAAATAATGCTCGTAATGCCTAATTTCAGATAGTGAACTTGCTTTTTTACGCACTTTGGTTTTTCGTTTAGAACTGACTTTGCTGAAAAGAACATAGAAAATACAAAAGAAGAAAACACTTTGATTAATTTCGAATCTTGTTCCTTATTAGAACTGCATACTTTCAATGAAGAAAATACACTGACCGAATCACTCCCTAGAGATCTCTTGCTCCCACAGCGAATTTCTCCTTTGGTATGGCGAAACTTGTTTCACTTTAAGTCCGGTTAACTATTTCGACTGAACACGCACTATAATTCACCTTCTGGCTAACTTAGTATCATTTGACTGATTTTAAAAGTCGGGCTGAAATCGAGTGGACAGTCACAATGGTTGTGATTAACAATCTATTCTTTTAGTCAGTCTTGCAAGGAAGTTATGGTCACATTGTCAATCGGCTCATTGTCATTAGTGGTTGTGAAATGTGTGGGAGGTAGATAGATGCGTGGGAGGTAGATAACCCTGCGTGTGATCCCTGACAGGGTCTGTGTAATGAAGTGTTAATCGCGACTTTTCTCAGCATTCCTACTGTCAGGATCTGCTATTCCGTTCTTGTGAAATAAGACAGCAAATTAACGTTTGGGGAGCTTCCTTTCTTGATTCGTGGAAATAAGACTCCGATGGTAAGAATATCTGGTCGCTGGAAGTCTTTTTCTTACGTGACAAGAAATACTGCAAAGGAAGCCGGTACCTCCCCCACTTTGAGGACGGCTGTACTACAGTACAGATATTAAACATCAGTACTGTTCATGCCAATACGCACTACACCGTATGCATTAGATCAGTTGATTTATTATTTCAACCTCTACAGGTAAGTGTTCGTTTGAATTGCCTACCCTACAGTCTAGCAAAAACAAAATCGGTACACTTATTCCACTCTCAAAGGTATCAAAACGACTTTCGCTTATAGATTTCGACTCCGTTGTTTCTGGGCCAGGGTCCTTAAGTTTGCTAAGTTTACCCTTGTCCGTCATCCCTGAAAGCATCAAATGATCGCCCACTACATTTTGTGCTCCAGGTGAAATACATCTAGTTGGCCCTCAAAAGGATCTCAAAATCCTGAGGATAAACCGTTATATATCCTATTAGACTGCTCTTTCATTGTTATTCAAGTTTGACGAAATTTTCGCACATGTTTTCTGAGAGACCATTTGAAAATTTCGATGATGTAAGGATCCCTATTTAGTAACAGGATACAGTACTCAGTAAGAGGAATATTGTCAATGCAGAGTCGTTCCCCGTTCTCGGGGGCCGACGCCCTGATTAACGTCCACAGAAATCTTCTCTTCGAAACGCAGCGTTAACGATACATTCACTAAATAGGTCGAACGAAAGTTGAATTTGAAAAGAATTACGGAAGTCCTGCTTCGTTTGCCGAGCCGCGTAAAAGGAGTCGTGATACCGCAACGTCTGCAACCGCTTCCAGTTCAGTAGGAATACGGGACACACACAGGCGTTACCGGAAGTTCCTGTCGAATGGAGGAATTTTATTCATTTTTCCAACTACAAGTATTGCGAATTTTTAACGTGTCTTGTGACAAAGAAATCGGGAAGCAAACCACACCCGGAAATACCGCGTGAGCAGCTACGTAAATAAATTTCTGTGTTCGCTGTGATTCACTCTCAACTCTTAAATACTTTTAATCCGTTAAGTACATGTTTCACACAGTTTGCGATTACGGGCTAACGATTCATCGCTGTAATACCACGCCTTCGGGGGAAACAGGACACAAGAATATTCGGATATTTAGTACTGCTGTCATGTAGCGCCAAAACTCGCCCGAACAGACGCGCCACTGTCGCTTTAAAACAGAGAGTAATTGCGACTATATTTCTCGGAATATTTACGGCTCCTTCTAACTTTCTGCTGTAGCTCCAAGTGAGCATGCAATTTCGTGTGCCAAATAAAAGTTTACTCGGACTTTATACCGGCCACTGGTGTGCGGCGTTTATATTTCCAGCGCCTGTTACCGACGAGACTTAACGGAATAACAGTTCTTCCTCACCAGCAAATAAAGCGAGAGAACGGCAGTAGTAATAAACTGAAGAGAACCTCTTGGACTAAGCGAGCCTGTTTCGACAGAGTTCTGCGCGGTCAAGGTTGCTTCTTATATGCGTGGTAGACCTTCTGCGGAGTCATCTTTAGGCACTGCTTGTTTTATCTACCTGTAGAATGCGCCCCCTGTATTTTCCCTAGTGAACTTACATCAACAGGGATTCACTGTGTTACGCTGAGTAGACTGGTGCAAGTTCCGGACAGATAAGACTGCGGGACGCCTGTGACTTGCTTTTAGTAACACTGCTCAACAACCATTTTGAATCTGGGATGTGGTACATCCGTCAGTATGTATCTTGGTGTTTAGAATCCGAATCTATCTTTGCAAATGTTCTAGCACGGAAGATTTTTGAGTTTTTAAGGACGCTTGTTGGTTACTTTCCGTCTTTCACTGTTTACTGTGGTTCTGTTTTCATGTCGAGTGTTTTAATTTTTGTTGTTTTGGTACAGGAATATCTACAAATCGTCATTGTGCGGAAGGTATGTTAGAGGTTCTAAACTTTACTCACATTGTGGTAAGATAATCCATATCGCGAAAGAGTCTTTACGATCTAATTTATGTTGAAACACAAATCGTGTAAATCTCATCATACTTCCCTCGATCTAACAGTGTTCTGTGAATTTCTGTTACTCACTGAGAAATTCTTGTGAGGGGAAATGTAAGGTTTGAAAGTTAGGTTGAAACTTAGACATGGTAAAGTGGCAACCGGCAAATGTCGTCGTCGTCCAAACCACTCCGACAGCATTTGCTATGTGTGTGGGAAATCCACCAGAAAATGTCAAAAAAGAAATCCGAATAACTGTCTGATTTAAAAAGGCATTTAGAATGTGTTTTGATTTCCCTATTGGTGATCGTGATAATATTTTTGCATATCATACTGTATGCGTATCCAGTACCATCACTTTATCAGAATGTCCGCCCCCGGTAGCTGAGTGGTCAGCGCGACAGATTATCAATCCTAAGGGCCCGGGTTTGATTCCCGGCTGGGTCGAAGATTTTCTCCGCTCGGGGACTGGGTGTTGTGTTGTCTTAATCATCATCACGTCATCCCCATCGACGCGCAAGTCGCCGAAGTGGCGTCAAATAGAAAGACCTTCACCCGACGGGAGGCCCTCATCACACGCCATTATTATTATTACTTTATCAGAATGGTCAAAAAGAAGACGCTGAATCGCGTTATTCGCTGTTCCAATGGTGTGGCGTGAACCTAAAGATCATTCGTAAGTCCGTCTTCTGCCCTACAAATACTACAGGCCATTCAAGCGAAACTAAACATGAAGTGTTCAAACGTATATTCAGTGCATTTGTAACCTTTGATACGAAATTCAGAAATTTCGAATTACTTGTTTCCTCTTCTTTAAAACAAGTATGCAGGTCTTTTCGGGCAACAGAAGAATTAAAAGAAATATACATTTGAAGTATGAATGATCTGTTACACAGCTGCAAAGGACACGGTGTGTAGAATATTGCTTAAAATTCACTTTTTACACTTACACCCGGATTTCCTCCCAGAAAATCTAGGACCCGTAAGCGATGAGCACATTGAAAGCACTCTCGAAGACATCCGTACAAAGGTACACTATTACAGCGGTGACTGGAACCCTTCCATGATTGGCGAGTGCTCCTGGGATCTTGTTAGGGAGAATAATGAAATGAAAAACGAAAGAAGAGCACCGTTGTTACATTTTTTGAAAGTCAAAGAAGACTGAAGTTGTAAATAAGTTGTGAACTAATTTAAACAATCTATTGCCGTCCTATACACAAACAAGTATGAAATTGCATTGAGTTGCAGTGTTTCTTGTTTGTTTTTGTAGCGAGGACAGCGTTGCAGTGCGTGTGGGTGGCGTTGGCTTGAGAATACACGCTCACACACAGAGAATATGCTACTACTAACATCAAATTTGAAATAGTTGCAATCATTTAAAAATGACAAATTAAATTAATTTTATCCATAGTGGACGCTGTTGAATTCCGTGACTGTTCCTTTATAGGTTCTAGAAAAATTTCCGCTACCAGTCACAATAAAAGTTTATTTATTTGTCACACGATCGGTTTGTTTAGTGCAAGTTTAGTCACCAGCAAATAATTTTTTTGTATTTATACAATGATATCCAGCAATATAAACATGTACATGAATGTATAAACACCTTTGGATGGACGCAAGCCCGAAATCGGTCGTGTGGCAAATAAATGACCTTTTGTTGTGACTGGTAGCGGAAATTTTTCTACAGCCGATAAATAAAGTACATAACATCAATGAACAACCAGGATAATAATTAAACATTAGTCATATGTTTTCCTCTTAGAAACGAACAGGCAGTAGAATTTAGCAACATCAGGCATCAGCGGCAGAAATATACAGTATGTGTCATAGAGCAACAGTTCAACGCCTGTACCATACTATTTGCAACCCAGTACCTGTCCTTGGAATAGGTTCAAAGTTTCCTGACACCCCAACTCTACATATTTATCCGGAGCCAGATATAAATGGCTACTACCTCCAGAAAAAAGTAATTTCAAATACAAATTCGACAGTTTAGATTTCAACTCTTGCCCAGTTACCAAAACTAGCAGGACAAAAGCTACAAATGACAAGCCCGCAAAATAGATTTGGTCCGAATTTCATTCATCGCCAACACAGCGACCTAGGCCAGTGTTTCTAATTACACCCTAAACTGTTGATTGGCCAAACAACAAATACACCAAATGAACCGCAACCGCCCAAGCCAAACCATGTTCTAAGAGCACGCAAAATCACAGTTCCCTAGATGAGACCTGTCCACGGAGGAATTCTGCAATAGTAATAACCCGGTTAACGTGTTTAACGTCACCCAACCACCAAGGATACAAAGAAGTACACAATAGTAACTTCTTACGTACTATACACCCAGGGATAAACAACTATAAGTAGTCAGTAAGTGACACATGAAAACACCACAACAACACGATAATTTAGCTAGAAGACTCAATCAAATCAGCAACCTAGCTTTTATGTGGCGTCACCAGGGAGCGCGGATGACTTCCTTAGCACTGCCTCGCCATGGTCTTCAAAAGGGGCCGCTAGAGTTGCGTCTATGGTGAGAGGCCTCCGAAGAGCGCGGCGAAGGCGGTTGGCGGAAGTTTCCGGACAGTCTGGAGCCGCGGACTGCAGCAGTGCTCGGACAGCACACAAGCGGTGCGGATCGGCACGACGTCTCTTCCGGGTCGTCATTCACTTTTTTTCGACAGGACTGGGCAGAAGGAAAAGGTCTGGTTTGCTTATGTTGGGCGCAACTAATCGTGCAATGCACCGATTTCCTGCTCTACAAGCTGCTAGAACACACGTTCTTGTTTATGTTCATTGAGCCATCATGCACGCAAGCTTCTTTTTTTTTTTAATCTGTGATTTTAGGCATAGTGTATTGCCGTGGCTGCTCTGTGTGTGATTTTGAAGTATCTTGTCTTAATCTGCTGAGTAACGTTCTCTCTCACAAAGTTCGCCATGATTAATGTTTCTATGCTTACGTAATGTGCCCAGTTGTCACGCAGGGCTATATCAGGGCCCAACGCCTTACCTGGCTTTTTTTAAGAAAAAAAACGTTGTGTTGGTTTTAAAAGTCTTATGAAAAAATCCTGCTGTTTCAAGGTTTAGTATTTGTTTTCAGTATGGTTTAGGGGGCTGCTGAACTTTGCTATCACTATTTTCCAGCTATTTTAAGCATGTTATGAGCTCCAGTTAATGGTAAGACCCTAGCGAGATGTTCATTATATTCGTTCCTGGAAGAAATCACAGCTTCCTTTTTGTAGTTCTCTGTTAGCGAAGCTTATTTCCTTGGGCGTATCAGCTTAGTGGAAACGGTCTATAAATGCATTCATGGTTATACCACGCGCGGTGTGCTGCCTATGAGCACAGAACAAGGACAGCACATCACACCTGGTATAGTCTGTCTGTAAACTCAAGAACTAGCAGCGCTTTTGGTGGGGGAAGTGGCCTTTCCCGGAAGAACACTGTTACTGGCCTACAGGGCCACCCAAAATCAATTGCCCCTTACCTGTCTAGCAGTGTAGTTCGGGGTGCAGTGATATACGTCGTTTCTGTTCGTGGGATCTTAGTTGCCAGTGTCAGTCAGTTGAATTTGTTTACTCACTGATATACTTCAGTATCCGGAAGTGATGGATAATCGCACCGCATTGCAAGAAAATGTACAGAATACGAAGAAGAGGAGGTATTTGCGGAGTAACGAGCTTTCGATCGTCTCTAACACAGTGTGTGTTGAGGAGGCGACACAAAACTAACTGTTGGCTAATATTACCAGTGCCAATCAAAGGGCTGCAGTTTATGCAAAAGTCAGCCTCGCCACAATAGGACGCGTAAGGAAGGAACGCGAAGATAAGCCGCACGTTTTACTGGAATCATCGCAAAGGAAAACTAATAATTTATGGAGGAAACCCACCGTTATAGACAGTTTAACAAAATCGGTCACTCGACAAACGACGGAGGACTTTTACATAAACCAAAAAATAGTGCACCCGTTACGGAAATTACTTACTGCCGTGAAACAAAAAATACGTTTTCCTTGGCAGAAAGGTGTTTTACACAAAACATTGCGTGAAATGGGATTTACTTGGAAATACTTTTCAGAGATGTTTGCGAAGACAGTGAGAAAAATGCAGTGCGAATCGAACTAATATAACGCACGAAATTATAAATTTCTGGTTACTTTTTAAACACTCTTCATGATGCGAGAGTTGTTAAGTTTCAATCCAGCCCTTGAAAGAAAACTTAAACCTTTTAGTAGAAACACAAAGTAAGAACAAGCCTTAAATTCTACAGATTGATTGCACTATGTCTGGTTCGTCTTACGAATAGAGGAACATACATTCACATGAGTAGGCATTCGGTTCTACGTTTGTAGCAGAATCCTGACTTCCGTTCTTATGTTAATATTGATTACTGTAAAACGTTTTGTTTCGAAGAAGCTATCGTCTTTTGTTGTCCTTATACTCTTAAAGCATTTGTCTAAAAATAAACGCAACCGGGACGTATCTGTACACGGCGTCGCCACAGATTTAAACGCGTGCCGCGGCAGAGCCGGTACGACGTTGTGAAATAGCCTGTAGAAGAGCCCTGTGACGTAGCAGGGTAGGCACAGTGGGGACTCGCTCGCTCTTCGGTTTGCCGACAGACTATACACGCGGCGCTCGGGGACCACAGCACAGCTGCGACACCTGTGGATGAGCTTATAAGAGTAAGAAGCCGGTCGTGTGAAAATCAAGTAATTTACAACTCAAGCGGTATTTTCAACCTCTGCTATAATGCTCAGTTCAAAATGACTCTGAGCACTATGGGACTTAACATCTGTGGTCATCAGTCCCCTAGAACAGAACTACTTAAACCTATCTAACCTAAGGACATCACACACATCTATGCCCGAGGCAGCATTCGAACCTGCAACCGTAGCAGTCGCGCGGTTCCGAACTGAGCGCCTTAACCGCGAGACCACCGCGGCCGGCTAATGCTCAGTTGCGGATATTCTTCCAACAGAATTGTTTGTAATAGAATGTTTGTTGCTAGGTACATGGTGATACGCTTTTACATTTGGAAAAAGACCTTAATTTTCAGAGGTGTGTTCTTTGACTTCATTAAAAGACTGCAACGCAAAAATTAAAGCCATCGTTTAAAAATGGAATAAGAATATATATTATACTTCTATTACCGAGATGGCTAAACACGTTGTGGATGTTCTGTTGAAAAAAAAATGGCTCCTTGCTCTTTGTATCGAGGATAACGTCCAGTGAAACAAAACTATACCCGTCGTCGGGCTTTCCTTAATGCGAATAATAATACGCGTTTTTAAGTATGGTCACGTTTTGTCTACAGCATTAAACTGAATAACTGTGCTCGGCTACAGCCGTAGTCAGATAATCTGTGCAGTCGGTGAGGGGAAAAATCGGACATTGATGTCTTTCTCCGCACTTGTCGCGTGTGAATCCAGAATGCCTAAGCGATGAACTATCTTTGCAAAAGCAACGTCATATATTCTTCAAGTCTCTAGATGACTGACACGAATCCCTTAGTTCTCTCTTTCTTGCTCTTCCGCTTTATTGCTACACATATCTATTTTTGAGATATGTAAAGAGTAAGTATTGCACTTTACTAAGATCCACATTTAACCTCTCCAAAGGCATTTAAAAGTATTTATTTAAAGAAATATACAGTAAATTTTAATCTTAATGATACTTTTCAGCTTATTCTTGACAGTGTTGCCCCACATTAGTTACACACCTACCATTGGGAAACACTGAAGAAAGTATTCGTCCATAGATACTACCACAGATGGAATACACAAACTTACTTCCGCTTTACTTATCTTTACATGTTTTTCCAGTAATATGATGGGTGGTAATCTTCCGTTACATCAGTAAAACAATTATTTCTTAATAATGCCATTAGGCAATATTGGTTATCAGAATGAGATTTTCACTCTGCAGCGGAGTGTGCGCTGATATGAAATTTCCTGGCAGATTAAAACTGTGTGCCCGATCGAGACTCGAACTCGGGACCTTTGCCTTTCGCGGGCAAGTGCTCTACCATCTGAGCTACCGAAGCACGACTCACGCCCGGTACTCACAGCTTTACTTCTGCCAGTATCCGTCTCCAACCTTCCAAACTTTACACAAGCTCTTCTGCGAAACTTGCAGAACTAGCACTCCTGAAACAAAGGATATTGCTGAGACATGGCTTAGCCACAGCCTGGGGGATGTTTCCAGAATGAGATTTTCACTCTTGCAGCGGAGTGTGCGCTGATATGAAACTTCCTGGCAGATTAAAACTGTGTGCCCCATCGAGTCTCGAACTCGGGACCGTTGCCTTTCGCGGGCAAGTGCTCTACCATCTGAGCTACCGAAGCACGACTCACGCCCGGTACTCACAGCTTTACTTCTGCCAGTATCCGTCTCCTACCTTCCAAACTTTACACAAGCTCTTCTGCGAAACTTGCAGAACTAGCACTCCTGAAAGAAAGGATATTGCGGAGACATGGCTTAGCCACAGCCTGGGGGATGTTTCCAGAATGAGATTTTCACTCTGCTGCGGAGTGTGCGCTGATATGAAACTTCCTGGCAGATTAAAACTGTGTGCCCGATCGAGACTCGAACTCGGGACCTTTGCCTTTCGCGGGCAAGTGCTCTACCATCTGAGCTACCGAAGCACGACTCACGCCCGGTACTCACAGCTTTACTTCTGCCAGTATCCGTCTCCTACCTTCCAAACTTTACACAAGCTCTTCTGCGAAACTTGCAGAACCAGCACTCCTGAAAGAAAGGATATTGCGGAGACATGGCTTAGCCACAGCCTGGGGGATGTTTCCAGAATGAGATTTTCACTCTGCAGCGGAGTGTGCGCTGATATGAAACTTCCTGGCAGATTAAAACTGTGTGCCCGATCGAGACTCGAACTCGGGACCTTTGCCTTTCACGGGCAAGTGCTCTACCATCTGAGCTACCGAAGCACGACGCACGCCCGGTACTCACAGCTTAATCTGCCAGGATGTTTCATATCAGCGCACACTCCGCTGCAGAGTGAAAATCTCATTCTGGAAACATCCCCCAGGCTGTGGCTAAGCCATGGCTCCGCAATATCCTTTCTTTCAGGAGTGCTGGTTCTGCAAGTTTCGCAGAAGAGCTTCTGTAAAGTTTGGAAGGTAGGAGACGGTTACTGGCAGAAGTAAAGCTGTGAGTACCGGGCGTGAGTCGTGCTTCGGTAGCTCAGATGGTAGAGCACTTGCCCGCGAAAGGCAAAGGTCCCGAGTTCGAGTCTCGATCGGGCACACAGTTTTAATCTGCCAGGAAGTTTAATATTGGTTATTGTTACATAAAGTTCAAATAACGTTAAATGAAACGCATTTAGCATTGGTTTCACTCATTACTTGAAATCTTCATACATAGTTACGACATTCGTTTATTTTATGTCGTAACGATTACATACTCAGTGGTAACATAAAACGACAAACTATGAGGTCTTGTAAAAAAAACTACTGGAGTATGGCATACAACTAGGCCACACTTTCTGCAGCTAATGAACTTTAACGCCGACGCTGTCGTCACCGCGCTTACCGGTCTCTACAGTGCTGCTGCGATACGAGTATTGGTCGCGTCCATACGGTTTTTTTTTTTTTTTTTTTTGCCTATATGGAACCAGGCTGTCATCAGCTTTGAACAAATGTAAAGATTGACGTACAGAAAAAACCACAATAAAAAAGTCCGATGGACGATTTAAAGATTATTTTACACTATCTACATAGTCACAGTGCTTGTAGCCATCGAGTCTTGACGAAATCGAACTGAAACTGGGGAACATACATCCGGAGATTCACATATTTAAGTACCCACTGATGGTGCAGCAAATTTTATGCATATTACTATTACAACGTTTCTGGTTACTGTTTAGTTGCCATAACGGATGTCATATTTTATTTACCCTGTTCATTGTATCATTTCAGTAGATGCCATATTTGAAGTTTTCTGGGACCTAGCAAGGTTACACTGTGCTTCTGTTATCCCTTAAGCAACTGTCCATCAGTGACACTAAGTTACTAGCTCTCCAACTGTCGACAGTTGAACATTTCAGTTACATTGTACCTGACTTCGATATTGATCAATCCTTGTCTCTGTCACGTGCGCTAACTATGGAAGCCGTAGAATTACTGACTAAGATCAGCACTTTAATGACTTAGAATCGGCCTTTCTTACATCTCTGTAAATTTCGTGAGTGATCGGTTTACAATATGGTCCCCATTTACTGCTTACAATATGGTATTTACAACTGATTTTGTAAGGTGTCAGTCAAATCCAACACCTTCCATGAAAACCCTAACATTATAAGCAAATCCAGTAGTATGTTACATTTCCGAATAAATCGTGAGATTAAATTAACCAAAGTAATACGAGTAACGAGTAAGCAAAGGGAATACCACAGACCAACACAAGAATGCCTAAATGCATGTCATACCTTCCCACCGTGAGACAGACGCAGTTCCGAGGGGAGAAACGATAACAGAAGCCGAGAGCAAAACCGTGTTAAGCTAGAAGGCCCTACGATAAGGGACGGACTCGACACCCACCTCGCCAGCTAACCACTACGACAACGCCAGCTGCAAGTTTTAGCGTGAGACTCCTTCGCGTCTCTGTTACGTCAAGGACCACCCCCCAGCCCATGCTAAAAGCTAGAGCTCTCCAGAAAAACAGTATAGACCTTACGATAACAGAAAAGGGCCACACCACCCGCAAGTTTTAGCGTGAGACTTTTTCGCGTCTCTGTTACGTTGCAAACTTTAAAAACATTGCCCCACCTAGAAAAGCATAACGTTTCTCCTTGGATAGACAGAATTTTTGTAGGCGAAGCTTAAGGTTAACATTGAGACCCTGATTGGTCAGATGAAAACACAGCCAGATAGTCTTTTTTTTTTTTTAATCAACTTCGGTAAATAGTAGTAAGGAGAAGTTAGGAGAGGTTGGTTAGTTCCAAGACGGCGAACTGGATGGCTGCTGCGCCGGCCGCTGCCCCCTCTGAAGCTGCCTAACAAACGACAAGGTAATGAACGCACGCGATGCCGCATAACAGCGCATAAAGCTTCACTTAGAACTGCAGAAGTCTCATTTGTTAAACTCCCTTTTTGCGTATCGTCAATTAAAGCTCATGGTGTTTACATTTGCCACTTGAAGTAAAAATCTGAAACGCGATGAATTTTCTGTTATATAGTTGTTGAGAAGCCACATCAGCCACTGTAATTTACGACAAGTTAGATAAGTAATTAAAGATAATTGAGGGTCACTGGAGACCATTTTGATAGTTTTCTCTTTTGTGAAACTTAATTTAAACCTAGATTATAGATGTGATATGGCATAGGTCATCCTTCGATCCATTGTAGAACTTGGAAACCCATTCAGGGAATATTCGTTCACATGTTTGTTCAACGCTGTTGGTGTTTACCATCCTGTATTAAAACACTTCCTTTTATCAATAGTGCAATTTATAAACAATGTTTTGTGAGTAGAATAAAATTTCCAATGGTAAACTTAACTGCTTTTTCGACGTTATTTTCTCAGCTAACTAAAAATAGGAAAGCCTTGAACCCCTTCCACTAAATTTAGTTAGCATTAAGGTTCTTTTACAGGGAGTGCAGTGGAGCTGACTATGAAATCATTAAGTATTTGGTTATATCATCGCTAGTCTCACTGAACTCTTCTGAATTCTACATGTCATGTGCGGTCTGGCAACTCCTTACCGGCAACAAGTCCCAGGTTCAAACTAGTCAATTCCCTAAAAAACACTCTCATATCATCATTGCGTGAAAGTGGTACGGAGACACGATATAGAACAGACAGACACCACCCAGAATGTTAGAAAGTGGCTACCCTGCCAGGATGGTAAAATACCATGATTAAAGTTCGACCACGTGCCTAACTAGGTCAGAAAAATATCTAAATATCTTGTTGAAAAATTTTTGTAAAAAAAAATTTCTAAAGTTTTACAAAGTCGAAAGCAGTAGCTGCAGCGATAGATAGCAAAAGTGTTCAATAGAAAGTGAGTCTAGCAGAAACAATAGCATAATTAAGTTATGAATTGTAATATTGTTTGAATTAAGTTTTCTCTCCAATGCAAGCGCACAGGTGGCGGATTCATCGTTGACAAGTTGGTTCTGACCCAACAAGTAAGTGAATTGCTTGTCAAGTCGTGTGAACAAAAATTTATGAAACGCGTAAGATCGTATGAGCGCATGTGACGCGAAGTAGGGCGCGTGAATTGCTTTTAAAATAGAAAATAAGGGATTCGGAAAGATTAGCAATGGCAGATCGAGACCTTGACCGTATTGATGTAGAGACCCAGAATGAAAATGGACAGAGAATAGAGGACAGTACAACAGACGATGCAGTAACGCGAGAAATAGGACATATAACGCACCATATCGAGGATAATGTACACCAAGGCACAGAAAACCTAGGTCAGCATACGACAGAGGAGCAGGAAAGTAGAGAGACAGTCGATGAGGATTCTAACTTGCGTCTTCAACACGTAGAACCCATAGTACACGTAATCAGAGCTCCCTCACCACAGAGTAGAAGGAATGCGAGCAGAAACGTGTCACAGCACAGTTCAATGCAATCGATTGCGAACCAACACTTGGGCGAAAACAAGAGCCTGGGACGTCGGAAGAAAACGCATTAGGACCCACCAATCTCGCAGAATTATTACAATTAATGACGGAAACCATGACAAGACAAAAGAAAGAAATTGCGAACCAAATTAAAATTCAGAATGCAGAAATAACGCAAAAAATACAGAAACCACGAGACAAATGCGTGCGATTAAAGAACAAAACAAAAAAATTCAGTTACACCTAAGTCATATTAAGACGAGGCAAAAGAATCTCGAGAAGTGATAGCAAACTTAATACCAGGTCACAATCAATTGAGAACAGACATTGAGAATGTACAAGTGGACGTACAAACATTGCGTAAAGACATTCAGGACGAGATCAAAACATTACGTAACAACACCCAGGGAGAAGTCAAGAAACTAGAGAAACGGATAAACGAAATTACTAGACAAGCAGCAGGTACAGCGCGTGAAATTGTAGAAAACAGTCTGTTACACAAACGTATCACAAAAGCAGCGCTGAAAAGATATAATAATCGCATAGTCAAAATAGAAACGCAAACGAAGCAACAATTTCAGAAATTGCGAGCAGAGTTGTTGCAAACCATTGAAGAGCGTAGTGAACAGGATCGAACAAGCACAGAGTCTGTAACCACATCCGTATCTCTAACAGCACCGGAAAAACAAGCAATTAACGAAGATATTACGCATTTGCGATTCCAATCACAGGCGGAAAGTAACGTAAGTGAAATCAGACAGCCTGCACAGCAACAAACACGTTTCGAAATTCTTGATGAACAAACGTCATCACAAACACATGCGGAACCACAAATGTATGTTTCAAGACAGTTTGGATCGTGCGATGAAGCAGCAAGGTTAGCCAGACAAGATACCGAACCAATACGTGAGAATGGAAAGCCAGGTCGCGAAGAGTACAGTGCAATGCATTCAGCTACAGGTTCACAACCAATGGAAGAAAATTATTGCGTACCACTCCAACGACACTACGCAAGGGTAGGCAAAAATTACAGTGGACAATATCCAATGGATCTAACACAACCGGAAAGAACGACGGGAGAAATTATCAGAAACAAAAGTGACGAAGAATCGCGAATTTCATGTGGAACTATGACGAAGTACGACAACAATCATTTCCTCACAGTCAGAAAATTTCAACACTTTCGAGAAGGAAACTCATTACATCCACGAACTTTTATTGATCAATTCCGATTAGGATTACCAGAACACTGGACGCTATCACACAAATTAGACTTTATATGTGCACATATGTCAGGAACAGTCGCAGAAACTATGCAGAATGTTGCAGCGACAAGCCGATCGTACGATTTCAGAGAGAATTTCTCTCACGATATTGGTCTAGTGAAGCACAGAACAGAGTGAAGTACGAATTATGACAGAAACCATATTTTGAAAATTCAGGAGAGAAGAGTCCCGTGAAATTTTTCGAACAAATGGCAAAGAAAAATCAATGCTTAGATGTACCATACAGTGACGGAGAGTTGATTAAATTATGCGCGATGAAGCTACCATTGAAATACCAGCAATCATTAGTAGGTCGCGGAGGCAATGACGTCGAAGCGTTTAAAGGTATTTTCGGAAGATGACGCAAGAAAAAGACGAAGCGCACGTGAAAACGAAAGCAAAAAGCAGTGGAATCCACAAGACACAGTACGAAGAAACAACAATTACGAACCTCGTGATAACTTCGCACCAAGAAACGACAATAGATTTCAACAAAGAACCGGTTACGGAATTAGAAGAGAATATGGCAATAACTATAATTCACCCAGGAACGACAACAACTATTTCAGAGGGAATAATGACAATTGGAACGGGTACTGGAGAACCAATAGACCGACAAATTATCAACAAAGAAACCACTATAAACAAGCTGAACAAGAAAAGCGAATACAGACAGAAGAGGTGGAGGTAAGCGCACCAAACCCCGATAAACGTTCGAATTGACAGCTAAGTGCCCATGCCAAAGAGAATAATGCACCGACCCAGGACAATTGCAGCACCTTGAACAGAGAAGTAAAAATCTTATCACGAGAAGAGAAGAAGGAAGAAAGAAATCCGCAGGGACCAGATGAAAACGAAGGCAAGAAAATAACAATATCGTGTTGGGAAGCAATTAATTGGGAGAATACTGACGAGGAACACGAATTACCAGAGGCATGCACAACGAATGTAGGAGGAAAGGACGAAGTAATGAGTATTGCAGAGCTATTTGTCATGGAAACCAGGGAAAGCGAATTCGATGAGGATAATGCGCAGTCGACAGAAGTTGAAAATAAGTTACAAGTGTGCACACAACCCAACATATATAATGAAGGAAGTTATGAAGCGATAATTAGAGCATTTAGATGCGATTATGTGGAAGTAGCAACAAAGAAGGAGAAGATAGACGAGGATGAGGAAAAAGTAGAGGATGTAGAAGAAAGCGTAAATGAAGGAAGAAATAGAGGAGAGGAAATAAGAGAGAGAAGTAGCAGTCGAAGCTTATCCTACAGAAAGTTCGAATTCACAAGAGAAATTCCTAAAAAGGCTCATGTGTGATTCAGTGGAGGAATCGTTGATACAAGAAGAAGAAGAATAGAACCAACCCTTTCAAATTCAACCAGTTGTGAAGGCCATGGTAAAGCATACCCCAGTCAATATTGTAATTCATAGCGGAAGTGAACTGACTGCGATCTCAGAAAATTTATTCGTGCAGTGTAATGACAATGAGGAATAGTCAGTTCTGAAAAAACGCAAGATTAAAGTAAGATGTCCTATGACAAACAATGCTGAGGAAGTTACGAGACAAACAAGGTTAACTCTTTCGTGCCAAGGTCAAAAGATCGAAGCCAGCTTCGTGATTATACCTAAAAGAACTGTAGATTTGATTATAGGTGCAGATTTTTTAAATGAGAGACGAGCGATAATATATATGGGGAAAAGTATCGTAATATTTGGGAATGTCACACGTCTCTTTGAGCTAAAGCTAAAATTAGAAGAAATACCAGTTATAAACAAACAATTAAGAATGACGCGAAATAAAGAGGATGAATAGTTAGAATGGTATGCACAAAAGAAGCAATCGCCTCAACTCATGTTAGAAGTCCATAAAGAAATCGACGAAAAATTGCAAGAAGTTCAAGGTATTTCAGAACATAGTAAAAGAGAATTAGAGGGTATTTTACGAGAGGTATTTTTACCTAAGACTGGCAGTATTAAACACTTTCAGTACAAGTTTGAAGTAAAACAGCACAAACCATTTAGAGTGCCACCCTATAAGCTACAGGAATAAAGTATTCCAGGAGATATCTAAAATGTTAGATAACGATATTATTGAACCAGCTACCTCCACATATAACAGCCCTCTCCACATTGTACAAAAACGAGATGGGAGCATCAAGTTAGTGCTTGATTCCAGACAGATCACGACAATCATAATCACTGAGACAGATCGCCCATAAAAATTAGAGGAATTGATACAAAACTTCCACGGTGCTAAGATATTTTCATCAATTGATTTACGGAGTACTTTCTGGTAAATAGAATTGGCCCCAGAATGTAGAAAATTTACAGCATTTATCGTATTCAGTAGATGTTAGCAGTTTAAACGATTGCCTTGTGGTTTAAAAATATCATCAGCAGCGTTTATTAGGGGATTTAATACTATACTCAGTCCTGATATTTTACTAAAAACTGCTTGTTATGTTGATGATGCGATCACACCTCAAAGGTAGCATAGTGACCAGGCTGACTGCTGTCGAAATTTCTGAAGGTAAATTTCTAGCGTGCTCAACAAAGCATGGGTGACACCGAGAATGATGCTGAGATGGGGGATGTTAGAGGAACCGTTTGCTGTTTCGTTTACCCGCACTCCGGCGTGATGACGCCACAGGGGGGCGGAAAACGGGAGGATTGAAAAAGCTTCCTAGTGGCTACAGCCTGTACAAGAGAGCAAAAACTGTAGTCGCACTTCACGTCATAATGGTGCCATCACGTTTAATGGAGACACATCTCCATAGTGTCCTTAGAATAGCGTTGAAACGTCCGAGGGTATCAGTAGTGTCAAAGGTAGTCAATATTTTCCTGTTACTCACCGCAGAATTTCAAACTTATGCGTCGCGTTGGGAGGCAACTACGCTTTTCGAAAAAGTGATTGTCCACTTCCTTTGCGCAGTGTATTTGATACCCCTTATATTCTTACTTTTGTTAATACACTACTGGATATTAAAATTGCTACACCACGAACATGACGTGCTGTAGACGAGAAATTTAACCGACAGGAAGTAGATGCTGTGATATGCAAATGATTAGCTTTTCAGAGCATTCACACAAGGTTGGCGCTGGTGGCGACAACTACAACGTGCTCACCTGAGGAAAGTTTCCAACCGATTTCTCAAATACAAACAGCAGTTGACCGGCGTTGCCTTGTGAAACGTTGTTGTGATACCTCGTGTAAGGAGGATAAATGCGTACCATTACGTTTCCGACTTTGATAAAGGTCGGCTTGTAGCCTATCGCGATTGCGGTTTATCGTATCTCGACATTGTTGCTCGCGTTGATCGAGATCCAATGACTGTTAGCAGAATATGGAATCATTGGGTTTAGGAGGGTAATACGGAACGCCGTGCTGGATCCCAACGGCCTCGTTACACTTAGCAGTCGAGATGACAGGCATCTTATCCGCATGGCTGTAACGGATCGTGCAGCCACGTCTCGATCCCTGAGTCAACAGATGGGGACGTTAGGAAGACAGTAGCCATATGCACGAACAGTTTGCAGCAGCATGGACTATCAGCTCGGGGACCATGGCTGCGGTTACCCTTGACGCTGCATCACAGACAGGAGCACTTGCGATAGTGTACTCAACGACGAACCTGGTTGCACGAATGGGAAAACGTCATTTTTTCGGATGAATCCAGGTTCTGTTTACAGCATCATGGTGGTCGCATCCGTGTTTGGCGACATAGCCGTGAACGCACATTGGAAGCGCGTATTCGTCATCGCCATCCTGGCCTATCACCCGGGTGATGGTATGGGGTGCCATTGGTTACACGTCTCGGTCACCTCTTGTTCGCATTGACGGCACTTTGAACAGTGAACGTTACATTTCAGATGTGTCACGACCCTTGGCTGTACCCTTCATTCGATCCTCGCAAAACCCTACATTTCAGCAGGATAATGCACGACCGCATATTGCAGGTCCTGAACGGGCCTTTCTGGATGCAGAAAACGTTCGACTGCTGCCCTGGCCAGCACATTCTCCAGATCTCTCACCAATTGAAACCGTCAATAGTGGCCGAGCAACTGGCTCGTCACAATAAGCCAGTCACTACTCTCGAGGAACTGTGGTATCGTGTTGAAGCTGCACGGGTAGCTGTACCTGCACACGCCATCCTAGCTCTGTTTGGCTCAATGCCCAGGTGTATCAAGGCCGTCATCACGGCCAGAGGTTAATGTTCTGGGTACCGATTTCCCAGGATCTATGTACCAAAATTGCGTGAAAATTTAATCACAGTTCTAGTATAACATTTTGTCCGATGAATACGCGTTTATCATCTGCATTTATTCTTGGTGTAGCAATTTTAGTGGCCAGTAGTGTAAATATAGATAGAGATATTATTGTTATGAGTTATGCCTTTTTTTATTGTAGGATACTAAGTAAATCACTCCGAGGAATAACTCGACACGCACGGACTATGGGCGACGACGTTTTCGTGCAGAAGTATGCGGGCTGCGTCGCCTGTGCGTCAGACTGCGTGCGACCGGCCGCGTGTGCGCGCCGCTGTTTGCGCTGCCTGTTTACCGTCGCTCCCCCAGGTCTCGTCTCGCGTCCATTACGCCCCTGCCCCCTCCCCCTGCCTTTGGCACCCGCGTCCCCCCGGCTGTCGGTAAAGATTTATCGCGGCGTCCGCCTCGCCCCGGGCCAGCGCCGCATCCACTGTGCGCGCCGCCTCGCCTCTTTGGGAGGCGCCGTCGCCCCTGCTGCTACCGCGCCGCTCATCTGCCTGCGGCGGACGCGTTTCGCGGCTGACAACAGGCGGAGGCCGGGAGGCGGCGTTACTCAGTAGCACGCGTGTGTGTCGCCGACTTTTGGGCCCGTCGTTTGTTCTCACCTCGCCGCCCGCGTCTCGCCCTGAGCCGCGATGCCTCGGGCGTGTTGTTCTTTGTTCTCTGCGATTACTCTGACGCTACCTGCTGCTGACGGCGACCCACTCCTGCTGACGGCACGTTAAGTCCTAATCTTCTCATCGACCTCCCCACACTCCTCTCGTCCTCTTTTTGTTTTCCTTTTTTTGTTTTACTGTCGCTGACTGTTCACAATATGCATTAGCTTCCTCGCTGCAAATTCAAAGCGTATTTATTACTCATAGCGCTGTTAGGCTTCACATAAAACACGCAAAAAATGTCTCTCTTTTATCCTTTCTTTAATCAACCGCCTTACTACTTGTTTTCGCCGACGCTGGTTCTCTCTCTTCTCTTCAGTTTCTTCCTTTTCCATATCCAGCTCGAAAATATCTTAATCATTTTATTCATCAAGGGTAACACAGTTCCGAATTTGGCAGAGCACAGTGGCTGTTGCTTAATTAACGCCTTAATTCCGCGTAGCAAATTAATGTCATACCAGAGTGACGCTAATAAATGGAATGTTTTTGAGCGCAAGTGATGGCAGGTGCAGATTCTACGAAGACGTGCTGTAAAGTAAAGCCTCTAAATTTCTTATATGAAAACTCTTAAACTTTTTATGTAAAATAAAAGTTATTAACATCCTATTTTTTATTCTTAAAGCCTCCATAGGCTGCATAGCAGCGTTCTAAAACAGGACGGACAAGCGTAGTGTGATCTACCCATCTAATCTTCAGCATTCTTCCACAGCACCGCATTTCGAAAGCTTCTATTCTCTTCTTGTCAAAACTATTTGTCCTCCATGTTTCACTTCCATACATGGTTACACTCCATACAAATACTTTCAGAAAGTACTTCCTGACACATAAATCTATAATCGATTTTAACAAATTTCTCTTCATAACGAACACTTTTCTTGCCATTATCAGTCTACATTTTATATCCTCTCTACTTCGCTCATCTTCAGTTATTTTGCTTCCCAAACAGCAAAACTCATTTACTACCTTAAGTGTCTCATTTCCTAATACAATTCCCTCAGGATCACCTGATTTAATCTGACTACATTCCATTATCCTTGTTTAACTTTTGCTGATATTCATCATATATTCTCCTTTCAAGACACTGTCATTTCCGTTCAACTGCTCTTCCAGGTCTTTTCCTGTCTCCAGCAGAATTACAATGCCATCGGCAGACCTAAAGCTTTTTGTTTTTTCTCCATAGATTTTAATTCCTACTCAAAATTTATCTTTTCTTTCATTTGCTGCTTGTTCAATATACAGATTGAGTAACATCGGGGATAGGCTACAACCCTGTCTCACTCCCTTCCCAATCTCTGCTTTCCTTTCATGCCCTTCCACTTTTATAACTACCATCTCTTTTCTGTACAAATTCTAAAGAGCTTTTTGGCTCCCTATATTTTACCCATGACACCTTGATAATGTGAAAGAGAAAATTCCAGTCAACAATGTCAAAAGCTTCCTCTAAGTCTACAAATGCTAGAAATGTAGATTTGCCTTCTCTTAATCTATCTTGTAAGATAAGTCGTAGAGTCAGTATTGCGTCACGTGTTCCAACATTACTACGGAATCATAAGTGATATTCCCCGAGGTCGGCTTCCACCAGTTTTTCCATTCGTCTTTAAAGAATTCGTGTTAGTATTTTGCAGCCGTGACTTATTGAACTGACAGGTCGGTAATTTTCACACCTCTCAATACCTGCTTTCTCTGGGACTGGAATTATTACATTCTTCTTGAAGTCTGAGTGTATTTCAACTGTCTTATACATTTTGCTCACCGCATGGTAAAGCTTTGTCAGAGCTGGCTCTCCCAAGGCTGTCAGTAGTTCAAATAGAATGTTGTCTACTCCCGGGGCCTTGTTTCGACTTAACGTCTTTCAGTGCTCTGTCAAATTCTTCACGCAGTATCGTATCTCCCATTACGTCTTCATCTACGTCTTTTTCCACTTCCGTAATAAATGCCCTGAAGTGCTTAATACAGTTAATACCTGTTAATTAAGCAACAGCCGAGGTGGATCCATGACACTGTCCTCTGACATAAGTCTTAGAGAACTGAATATGTTGACTTCAGAAACTTTCACTTCCTGTTACGTGTACTTAGGTATCGTATTCTGTTGTTAAGTAAAACTGATTGTTGGTTGGCCCTGTGTTGCACATGTGAACAGTGTCATGAAATAAAAGTTTAAATTTCATGAAACACTAAATTTGGAACTAAGTAAATGATTCTAATTAAATTTCAAAAGAAACAAATTGTGTGCGTAGTGAAAACTATATTACCAAAACTCAGTACCGAAGTAAATTGTGAACGTTGCGTGATATGAAGTGCGATGTTCTACTTGAAATATCCACAAAAATTAACTACTGCTCTTTTCGGAGGAAAATAACTGTTCACTGAAAATTATTCTGCTTCCTAGCACACCTGACAATCCCTACTACAGATTGTTTGTTTAAGAATAGAAGGTGAGATCTCTCTGAAATGCTGTTTTTGTGATTGGAGTATTGCCGTTCTCGAAAGAAAATACAAATCAGCAGATGCAGTAGCTAAAGATAAATAAACTACTCCAAATTTTTTGCTTGTCAGATATAGTTTGTGTCTTTGTGTGGCGCAAGGTGAAACACACACAACAAATTCTTCACAGCTTTGCTAAAATCATGGAGTTGGGTTTTTCTTGAAAGAAAATTGTTCTGGAGAAATCAAACTTTGATTATGAAGGAAAAGAAAGGACATCAAAAGATTAACAATTATAAATTCTCTCATTACAAAAATCACAAACTAAATTTTAAAATTCCTCCAAAATCTTCTCCTTAAATACAAAGAACAAGAAAGTAGTACAAATGAGTTTTCGTCTCCACAATAAATTATTCCAGATAGTTTCTCTCAGATTCATAAATAACAGATCTCTTTCTCTGAAAAACTCAACTGCTTTATGCTAAGCCTCAAGTAAGTATGACCGACCGTTGCACAACTGACTGAACAGCAAGTCAACCACAGATAAAGCCGTACTCCGATACAAGGGTATTATTCACTACTTATGCAGTGCGATCATTCATCTTTGTCCCAGTACAGTAAAGGTGGATTATTTACAATAGCAGGAAACATATATTAGCCTTACTTTATCTGCACTACACCGCCTCCAGTCTTTGTCACCTCCCCCCTCCCCCCCCCCCCCCCTCTCACCCGCTATTTCTCGTTCCGGTCTCCGTTAACTCAAAACTAGCATAAGATATTGTGTATCCTACGAACGACACCCTTACACTGCCGAAAACGGTACATGGTGAGGTACCAATCTATCACTGACTTTAATAAAGCACGACCAATACGCACTTTCATATCCGGTGCTACAGTCATATATTTCTTAAAAGACTGTTGCATTTTCCAACTCGTCTGTATTATAATCAGTCATGTGTTTCAACGATCAGCTAACTTCGACAATGTGCCATTTTGAAGTACTTACTAATATCATTATATTTCATACAGTCACCCTATGTGGGTGCATAAGTTTACCGTATATGTATCTATGACAGGACGGACGGAGCAAGGAGGACATCAAAAGCAGACTCGCTACGGCAAAAAAGGCATTTCTGGCCAAGAGAAGTCTACTGATATCAAATACCGGCCTTAATTTGAGGAAGAAATTTCTCTGGAGTACAGCATTGTATGGTAGTGAAACATGGACTATGGGAAAACCGGAACAGAAGAGAATAGAAGCATTTGAGATGTGGTGCTATAGACGAATGTTGAAAATTAGGTGGACTGATAAGGTACGGAATGAGGAGGTTCGACGCAGAATCGGAGAGGAAAGGAATATGTGGAAAACACTGATACGGAGAAGGGACAGGATGATAGGACATCTGCTAAGACATGAGGGAATGACTTCCATGGTACTAGAGGGAGCTGTAGAGGGCAAAAACTGTAGAGGAAGACAGAGATTGGAATACATCAAGCAAATAATTGAGGACGTAGGTTGCAAGTGCTACTCTGAGATGAAGAGGTTAGCACAGGAAAGGAATTCGTGGCGGGCCGCATCAAACCAGTCAGTAGACATATTACAAAAAAAAAAAAAAAAAAGTATGACAGACGTCAACTATATGCACTCATTCACGGTGACTTCATAAAACACGAATATGTTAGTAACCACCTGGAAATGGCACATTGGCAAAATCGGCTAATAATGCAAAATAAATTGTGATCCTAACACAGCCGAAGTGTAAAATGGAACTGTCTTTTAATTAAACAGGATCAGTCTCAGGTATTCCTTTTAGTCAAGCATGATTCATTTGGATCAGGAGCGCACAGCGACTGGTATATGTCGAAACAGAAAAAGAAATGCAGCAACCAACCAGTCTATATGTCGTTGCAGATCTACATTTCAGCTATTGACCAGCTATCTTCAGAGAGTGTAAAGCGAGTCATGTAGACGCGCTGAGCTTGTGAAAACACACATTAGTATATTACTGGCTATGTATATCTGAAAGTCGTATAGCATGTGTTGTCACAAGCATGTCGAGTCTGTATGATAAAGCGTAAACGCACTGAAGGTAGCTGTTCAACAGTTGATATCTAGATGTGAAATGAAATACACATTGGATTTTCAACTTACTGCTGAATTCCTTTTCTTTCCGTGAGTTTCGTTTTGTTGTTTCTTAATTATCATAATTATACTCCAATAAGGTGTTGTTCTTTGTGAGATTAATATGGAGTGCTCATTCCAGATTCTCCACCCATCTGAAAAAAGGGAACGATGTTTATGTGAAACAAATAATAAACGAGCAACGAAGGGTAATTAACGACCGAAAAAACACACTGTTCATTACTGTTTTCTAGGGATGTTGTGGTCAGATGCACTTTATTATAGGCCTATATCGCTGTCATTCTCTTAGAGATTTGTTTATCATGTTTATCCTCAAGTATTATGGCGTTCCTGGAAAACAATCCCCTCTTTAAAAATAACTTGGATTCAGCAGACAGAGATTTTGTACTACTGAGCTGGTTCTCTCTATTCGTCCACGAGATCCATAATGCTGTAGACAGTGGCACTTTGGTGTTCCTCAACTTCAGGAAGGAATTTGAAATAGTCCCGCAGTGTCATTTAGTTAAACAAATACGAGCTTACCGAGTATCTGACTAGATTAGTGGTTGAACTCAAGTCTTCCTTGTAGACAGTACTCTACACGTTGGTCTTAGCGAAACAAAATTAACATATGTAAAGGTAATTTTTATGGAGTCCTCTGAGGAAATGTAATATGATGTTTTTGCACTATATACACGGTCCAGTTCCTTAACGTCACCACCTGTCAAAAGCTGGAGTAACCAATGTTTCATCGCGGACCGAGGACATGCATGAAGAATCAGTGAGGTTCTGGAAGGTACCGACGATTAGATTTGAAACTGAGGAGTTTGGTGTCCAGGGAAGTGCAGTAAACTCTTCCTCGCGCTCTTCGAACTGCCCACATATACTTTGAGTTGTGTGACAAGCTGCATTGTTCTGCTGGTTGATGCCTTTGTGTCGAGGGAAAACAAAATGCATGTAGGGCTGGACATAGTCCCCAAGGATAGATGCATACCTGTGGTGATCCGTTGCGACTTCCAGAATGACTATATCACCAAGTGAACGCCACTCTCAAGACCATAAGTTCCCTCATTTGGCCTGGACTCTTACGACAGTTTATATAGGGCCACATTCACTAACAGCCAGATGTCCGATGGACCTGATACATCTGAAAAGGCCAGCTGTCGTCACTTACTGGGCAACCTGTTGAGGTACTGGTGTGCAAACTCCACCCTTCGTCGCTGATGACGTTGGCATGGTCCCATCACCCAGATACCTGCTGCGGAGGCCCATACGCAGTAACATTCGCTGGACGGTTGTGCAAGAGACATTGTTGACAGCTGCTTGGGTGCTAACTTGCGCAACAGTTGCATATCTATTCGCCGCTACACATCTCCGCAGCCGTCGCTCACCACTCTCATCCAAGACCAGTGCTCTACTACAGCTGTCTCGACGTCGGTGTTCGACAGCATCCTGTTGGCATGCACAGTGTACTTTAACAACGGTAGCACTCGAACAGATTATAAACGTGTCCGTTTCGGAAATCGTCCATCCTTTGTCCGAAAACCGAAGATAATGCTCTTTCCGATGTCAGATAAATCGTTTCTTTTCCTCATTAAGATGACTACACTGTTTTCTAGACCGTTTACGTTTTATGGAATCTCCATTGTCTGTGGTGCAGCGTACCGTCTGTGAGTGATTATAGCACGTTGACATCTAACGCAGCCGCTGGTGAAATTAACATGACTGTACATTATGGACATCATGTGTTCTCGTCTGTTTTCCTTCTTGTGAAAGTCAGTGGTGCTCCACATGACAATGATCATCCACACATGTCTCTATGATCTGCTGTGTAGTGCAGAGGTACTCCATTGGGCCAGCAAAATACACACACCTGTGTGCAGCAGAACAAGTCTGGGAGCAGCTCGGACATCTGCTCCCTTCCCCCAGGATACTGAAGACCAGTTACGTGGGCCTGCATTCTTCCAGTGACGACACAATTCTTGATGATACTCTTCCCAACCAATTGGCTGTATGCATCCAGACCGGAGATGGTGAAGCATCAAACTGATAGTGGGCTCATAAAAAAATGGTTCAAATGGCTCTGAGCACTATGGGACTTAACATCTGCGGTCATCAGTAACCTAGAACTTAGAACTACTTAAACCTAACCAACCTAAGGACATCACAAACATCCATCCAGGATTCGAACCTGCAACCGTAGCGGTCACGCGGTTCCAGACTGAAGCGCCTAGCCGGCGTAGGATCATGCAGCAAGTTCTTTGTCAATCTAACTCGATTTTGCAATGACTACACCATTCCCCTTCTGGGGAAGCCTGGAGGCTTTAGAGTTCCCTCAGGCTGTGTGTAGGACTTCATCAGTTTTAAGGAAGCACGAGTTTTTTTGTGTCTTTTAATTTCATGTTTTCTTTGTGTAGGACATTATTGCCGGTTTCATTATTTCATAGCCCATTGAGCAGAACATGGAGATACAGTAGAATTGAGGTCTTAATCAAGGTTAGAGATGGTGTGTCATGCAGGTAACTAATTTTACGTTCAGTGAGCTTACTACATTCGGGAGCTACTTTTAGCAGGACGGTCGTAAGTAGCCGTGGGTCGCCATAGGGGGAGTCGCCTCCCTGCGGAATCGGGTGCCCATGTGAGCAGGGGGGACTCCGTTTGCTTTCACATCCGGCCGTCTGGCTCATCAGCCTCCCCCTTGTGTCTCTGCCCGGAGGAGGGGTGGAGGTAGGCGGTGGAGGTAGCGGTCAGTCATGGGGCCGAAGAGGGATCTCTGCCCTCCAACCGCCACATTCGCCCCTTCCTCCACCTACACAAAAGGGGACCTGACGGGAAAAAGAAATTTTTCACCGGCGCGTCGGATGAATACCTGGCATACATTTTTTATTCGCACGAGAGCGCCTCGGAATGACCGCGCAAAGCTGCTAACGAACCGCTATTTCATTCGCTGAGCCCATTGTGCCGGCATTGGTGCCGCGCGCTCGCACCTATTCTGCCTCCCCCGTCCTCCACACAGGCGTGGGGTTTGACACTCATCGCGTGTACGCAAATACGCCGCGCAGCAGCGCATTTCTCGGTTCAGCGATAGGGACAGCGCTTACTGAACTGGAAATTTTCCTCGCAGGCGAATGCTAACGTGTAGATGCGGAGGTGTATTTTGAATAAAATCGTGGTTTTCATTGCATGTTGTGGCTTTACTTACAAAGCTTAACTAGGAAAGACATCAAAAGTACCGTAATAATACATTTTCTAAACATCGCGAATAATTTCGAAGATTGAGGTCTGTGACTAATAAGTGGAAACGAAGTTCAGTTCTTTCGCTTTACTTCTTACTAAGTAGTTCTTTGGTATTAATTTTATACTTTACATCTCCGTACTGATGAATCGCAAATCACCTGACGTTGTGAACGGACGATACTATCTGATCCTCACTCCACTGTTCTCTTCGCAAATCACGCATGGGAAGAATAATTCCTGGTAGCCCATGGCATTAGTTCTTGTTGTGGTATTTCAGCGAGACATATGTGGATGGAGGTAATACACATAAAAAACTTTGCATCACCCGGTTCCCAGAACTCCTGAAGAGAGACGTTGTCTGTGTATATTGTATCACAGTCACAGTCCCTTTGACTGTTCAGAGATGTCACTAAACCCGCCCAAAGATGTAAACAACCATGCATGAGTAGCCTCTATTAGACGGAGGGGGTCCCACAGCCGATCAGTTCCAGTCATTCGACCAGGAAGGAAGTGTACGGCTAGTGTTGTCTGCAGTTCAACCATGTCTAGACGGTCAATATCGCAGTTCGATCGCGACCGCATTGTTACTTTGTGCCAGGAAGGGCTTTCAGCAAGGGAAGTGTCCAGGTGTCTCGGAGTGAACCAAAGCGACGTTGGCCGGCCTGATGGCCGAGCAGTTCTAGGCGCTACAGTCTGCAGCCGCGCGACCGCTATGGTAGCAGGTTCGAATATTGCCTCGGGCATGAATGTGTGTGATGTCCTTAGGTTAGTTAGGTTTAAGTAGTTCTAAGTTCTAGGGGACTGATCACCTCAGATGTTAAGTCCCATAGTGCTCAGAGCCATTTGAACCAAAGCGATGTTGTTCGGACATGGAGGATATACAGAGAGACAAGAACTGTCGACGAGAAGCTTTGCTCAGACCGCCAGAGGGCTACTACGGCAGAAGATGACCGCTACCTACAGGTTATGGCTTTGAGGAACCCTGACAGCAAAGCCATCGTGTTGAATAATGCTTTTTGTGCAGCCACAGGACATCGTGTTACGACTCAAACCGTGCGCAATAGGTCGCATGATGCGCAACTTCACTCCCGATGTTCATAGCGAAGTACATTTTTGCAACCACGACACCATGCAGTGTGGTACAGATGGGCCCAACAACATGCCCAAATGACGGCCCAGGATTGGCATCACGTTCTCTTCATCGATGAGTGTCGCATATGCCTTCAAACGGACAATAGTTGGAGGCGTGTTTGGAGGCAACCCAGTCAGGCTGAACGCCTTAGACCCACTGTCCAACGAGTGCAGCAAGTTAGAGGTTCCTTGCTGTTTTGAGGTGGCATTAGGAGTGGCCGACGTACGCCGCAGGTGGTAGTGGCGAGGTATTCGTTCTCATTGACGACAGTTCGTGCCCCCATCGTGCACATCTTGTGAATGACTTCCTTCAGGATAACGACATCGCTTGACTAGAATGTCCAGGATATTCTCCAGAACATTCTTGCGATAGGTTGAAAAGGGCTATTTATGGACGACGTGACCCACCAACCAGTCTGAGGGAGTAGACAGTCTGGACCAACAGTGCCTTGATAGCTCGTGGATAGTATGCCACAACGAATACAGGCATGCATCAATGCAAGAGAAGTGCTACTGGGTATCTCCGAAGGTCTCGCTGTATGGTGGTACAATTTGCAATGTGTGGTTTCCATGAGCAATGAAAAAGGGGAAAATGATGTTTGTTTTGATCTCTATTCCATTTTTCTATACAGGTTCCGGTATTATCAGAACCGAGATGTGCAAAAGGTTTTTTGATGTGTGTATGTTTTCTGACACTCTCCGGAACGTACTGTCTCCGAATTTCAATAGTAAACATCCCCATGAAGCACGATTGGAGTTTGTTGAACATACCCCTAATGCTTTCGTGCCGATTTAAATATCTTGTCACGAAACCCATAGCTCTTCATTGGATCTCGTCTATCTCTTCTATTAATACTACCTGGTAAGGGTCTCAGGCTAATGAGAAATACTCAGGAATCAGAACAACGAATAAATTGTAAGTCACTTCTTTCGCGGTGCATTTAATCTTCTTACAATTTTTCCAATGACGCTCAGTTTCACATAGGCTTTTCTTTCAGCTTGGTTTATTCAATCATTTCACTTTACGTCGCTGCTAAATATTTTACTGTAGTTACAGTTTGCAGAAATTTATCACCAAGACCGTCGTTGTATAGTATTGGATTTCCTCTCCTTTTTGGGCGCAGTAAGCTACATTTATTAACGCTCAGTGTCACCTGCCATTCATCATTTCTCTGAAGGTCTTTTGCAGTTAGTTACAGTCGTTTAACGTTGCTGCTTCCATATTTATGCCATATAGACAACTGCATCACATACCTAATGGACTTTCAGACTTTATTAACCACTGAGCTTTCACATGAAGGAAAACAGACGAGAACACATTATGTCCATAATGTACTGTGCCTTCAGAGTTTCCTGCGATCAGTACCAGCCAAGCTGTACCCGATTGGTTTCCACATCACAGCGTCAGCTCTGATGCGCTTCTCCAAAAATTTGGAAGAATGGGTCTCTCCCCAAGTCGATGCTATACTCGGCAGCGGTGGTCATTTATGGTAATGCAGTCCATTACTGAACACAATGTGACGCCATTCATCAGCTGCCCTTGCTTCTTGGTCGTGACGCCACTTCAAACTGTGATTTGTGCTGTGACGATAACGACGGTCTATGCATGAGACGGTAATTCCCTAGAGTGACTGCTGCTACCCCTAGCCTATGATGTGGCATGACACAGAAAGTAGAAGGAAATCGATTACTTCATCCTCCATAGCAGGGGAAGACGTGAAGCGATTACGATGTGCTTCGTTTACAGTTTTGGGATTTCCATATGTGACGGTCGCGCGTGGTCGACCAAAATCGACCCATGTAGTCCTACATCGGGCCACTATCACATCTGACTGCCGCACATATCTGGATATTGCGCCATTGGACCAGCTGGCCATACGGAGATCCACAATAAAGCTCTTTTAAAATTCTTTTTAGTTACTGAAAATACTGTATCACTCCAGTATATGAAGCCACTGTGTACTTCACAGCGATCATTCCACATCTGAAGCTGTTAGCGCCTTTTATACACCCACACCAGGCATTGTATTAACAGACCAACAACACTGATGTACGCTGGTGACCGTTCGACCTGTCATATAGGTTTTCAGGTGTAATTATTACATACGCAGTGATTGCATGAATATGTATGAAGTAATATTGACATCTGACTATATCTTCCTGCTGCTTCTCCTTTTTGTCAGGCAGTATAGTTTGCTATTATGATTAACACAAGTAACAGTGGTAGAACATATAAACGAAACTAGCGGAGAACCCGGCGCTGCCCTAGCATTTATATAATACTGCATTTTCACGCCCATAACAAACAGTGTCTCGCCATGTGCTTAGTGTTAATGTACTTAATGTTTATCTCCTGAAATTATATAATTTTTTAGGTATATTCAGCGGCATATGTGGATACTGCCTGAGAAATTTATTGCGAATAGAGTTAGCAGCAAAGACCTAATAAATTTAATGCCATGCATGATGCGACAGTTCTTCGCGCACCTGATAGTTTATGGTGTCATATCGTGCAGTAATATAAATCTTGTACTTGCATTCAGTGATATATGTTCATACAGCCTGTAAAATGTGTCGTGAGTACAGATAGTAGTAAAGAAGTAACTGGTATTTAGGGAGTGATTTTGAAGAGATAAGGGCTGGGAAGTTTTACCCTCTAGAAATGTCTAGAACATTCTAGAACATTCGAGAGTATTCGAGAACATTCCAGACAAATCTATAGTATTCGAGAAAATTACACAGCACTCAAGAATGTTCCGGAATATTCCTCAAAGATCCGAAATGTTCTGTAATGTTTGGGAATGGTCTGGATCCTTCAGGAAAATTCCATAATCCAGGAACATCCCAGATTATGCTGAACATTCCAGAACACTCTAGAATATTGTTCGATTTTCTGGAACGTTTTGGACCATACGAAGCCTTTTTAGTATGCTCTTGGATTCGCCACTGGTGGGGCTACCTATTGGTAGGATCTTGCTATATATACCCGTACCAATGGGTTGCCCCGCCAGTAGCAAATTCCAGAATATACCAAAAAGGCTTCGAATGGTTCACAGTGCTCCAGAGCATTCAACAACATTCTAGACGACCTAGAATGTTCCACAATGATCTGGAACGTTCCCGAATATTCTGAAATCTTCTCGAATGTTTCAGACTATGCCGAAAGATTCCAGAACACCCCAGATCATTGTGGAACATTCGGGAACTGTTTTGGATGTTGTGGAATGCTCTCGAATACTCTCGAACTTTCTGGTATGTTCTTGAATACTCTCGAGTGTTCTGGAATGTTCCAGTAATTTCTAGAGTGCGGAAATTTCCCACCCCTTATTTCTTCAAAAGCACGCCCGTCATGTAAAAACCGGAACCTTCTTCATTGTTGGGGGACTACCTCACCATATAACGCCCTTGATCGTACTGGGACTCATTTCCGAATTTTAGCGGCATGCACATTGCATTCATAATGTACACTCCTGGAAATTGAAATAAGAACACCGTGAATTCATTGTCCCAGGAAGGGGAAACTTTATTGACACATTCCTGTGGTCAGATACATCAGATGATCACACTGACAGAACCACAGGCACATAGTCACAGGCAACAGAGCATGCACAATGACGGCACTAGTACAGTGTATATCCACCTTTCGCAGTAATGCAGGCCGCTATTCTCCCATGGAGACGATCGTAGAGATGCTGGATGTAGTCCTGTGGAACGGCTTGACATGCCATTTCCACCTGGCGCCTCAGTTGGACCAGCGTTCGTGCTGGACGTGCAGACCGCTTGAGACGACGCTTTATCCAGTCCCAAAGATGCTCAATGGGGGACAGATCCGGAGATCTTGCTGGCCAGGGTAGTTGACTTACACCTTCTAGAGCACGTTAGGTGGCACGGGATACATGCGGACGTGCATTGTCCTGTTGGAACAGCAAGTTCCCTTGCAGGTCTAGGAATGGTAGAACGATGGGTTCGATGACGGTTTGGATGTACCGTGCACTATTCAGTGTCCCCTCGACGATCACCAGAGCTGTACGGCCAGTGTAGGAGATCGCTCCCCACACCATGATGCCGGGTGTTGGCCCTGTGTGCCTCGGTTGTATGCAGTCCTGATTGTGGCGCTCACCTGCACGGTGCCAAACACGCATACTACCATCATTGTCACCAATGCAGAAGCGACTCTCATCGCTGAAGACGACACGTCTCCATTTGTCCCTCCATTCACGCCTGTAACGACACCACTGGAGGCGGGCTGCACGATGTTGGGGCGTGAGCGGAAGACGGCCTAACGGTGTGCGGGACCGTAGCCCAGCTTCATGGAGACGGTTGCGAATGGTCCTCGCCGATACCCCAGGAGCAACAGTGTCCCTAATTTGCTGGGAAGTGGCGGTGCGGTCCCCTACGGCACGGCGTCGGATCCTACGGTCTTGGCGTGCATCGGTGCGTCGCTGCGCTTCGGTCCCAGGTCGACGGGCACGTGCACCTTCCGCAGACCACTGGCGACAACATCGATGTACTGTGGAGACCTCACGCCCCTCGTGTTGAGCAATTCGGCGGTACGTCCACCCGGCCTCCCGCATGCCCGCTATACGCCCTCGCTCAAAGTCCGTCAACCGCACATACGGTTCACGTCCACGCTGTCGCGGCATGCTACCAGTGTTAAAGACTGCGATGGAGCTCCGTATGCCACGGCAAACTGGCTGACACTGACGGCGGCGGTGCACAAATGCTGCGCAGCTAGCGCCATTCGACGGCCAACACCGCGGTTCCTTGTGTGTCCGCTGTGCCGTGCGTGTGATCATTGCTTGTACAGCCCTCTCGCAGTGTCCGGAGCAAGTATGGTTGGTCTGACACACCGGTGTCAATGTGTTCTTTTTTCCATTTCCAGGAGTGTATAATGATTAGCTTGACATTGTCATATAGATGTAATAATAATAATAATAATAATAATAATAACTGATATAATAAAATTAAGCGGACTACAGTGCCGACAGAGACATTATGTGTACGACGCTAGAGTTCTAATAAAACTGAGTTGCAGTTACGACGCAAGAAACATATTTCTGTCGTAAATTCATTAAGTGTGGCTGCTGTACATATTTCTGACATTTGTTTATGTAAAATTAAGTAAAAACGCAAAATTAGGTAACAAACTATTCTAGATCTAAAGTGTGTTTTAAGTTCTAGAGTGATAAAATGAAATACATCAAACGACATAATTAGGATTTAATTATTAAAAGGCCGGCCGGTGTGGCCGTGCGGTTCGAGGCGCTTCAGTCAGGAACCGCGTGACCGCTACGCTCGCAGGTTCGAATACTGCCTCGGGCATGGATGTGTGTGATGTCCTGAGGTTAGTTAGGTTTAAGTAGTTCTAAGTTCTAGGGGACTTCAGATGTTAAGTCCCATAGTGCTCAAAGCCATGTGAACCATTTTTTGAATTATTGAAAACGAAATGGATAAGTGAGAATATGTGATGGCAAAGAATTTAGCGGTAGCTTCAGGTAACAGCCAAAACACACTCTTAGTAAAAGAAAAAAAAAAAACAGAGAAGAAACAAAAACAAAAAAAAACAACAAAGGAAAAACGACGCAACACGAAAGAATTATCCGAATCGGTTGGCTGATACAATTTCAGAAACAACGGTTGATTTATTCAAAAGAAAGAGCTTCACAGACTCAGAAAGTCAATGAGGTGTTCATTCAGCTCTGATCCTTATCCAAGCAGTTATTCGGCTTGGCAGTGATTGACAGAGTTGTTGGATGTCCTCCTGAGGGGTATCGTGTCAAATTGTGTCTAACCGGTGCGTCAGATCATGACAATTCCGAACTCCGCCCATAATGTTCCAAATGATCTCAGTAATGAAGAGATCCGACGACCTTGCTGGTAAAGGTACGATTTGGTAAGCAAAAGCTGTAAAAACTCTCGCCATATGCGGGCGGTAAGCTCAGGGTGGGCTGCCATGAAGGCTTACAAAACGGGACATAGAACATCGTCGTCGTACCGCTCTACTTTAAGGGTGACGCCAATGACAACCAAAGCTGACCTGCTGTAAAGTGAAATGGAACCATAGTCCATCATTCTGGGTTATAGGGCCGAATGGTGGACGACAGGCAGCTTGGTGACCCAGTGGCGTCTCAAGACACGTCTTCACCGGTCATCTGCTTTTCAGTGATGAGTCCTACTTTGAGCCCTGGTTGCCAAAGAAGTGTGAGGAAACGCTTCGAACTGCGGTAGGACACTAGACTGAGTGTTACCCACCAACCAGTGGTGATGGCCATTTCATAGAAGGTCCCTTTTGGTTGTCATTCGTGGCACCCTTACAGCACAGCAGTACATCGACGATGTTGTAAGTCCCGATCTGTTGCTCTTCATGGCAAGTCATCCTGGGCTTACATTTCAGCAATGTAATGCCCGCCCGTAAAGGGCGTGAATTTTTGCTGTTTTTCTTCAGGCTTGTCAAACACTACCTTGGCCAGCAAGGTCATCGGATCTCTTACCAACTGAGAACGTTTGGAGCATTATGGGTGAGGCCCTCCCTCCAACTAGCTCGTGATGTTGACAATCCAACGCGCCAGTTCGACATATCTTGGCATTGTATCCCTCAACCTGTGTCAGGTATAAGAGCCAGAGGTGGACGAGCTTGTCATTGACTTGCTCAGGTCTTGAAGCTCCTTCTCTTGTACAAATCATCCAGTTTTTCTGCAACAGAAATTATTTGTTCGTCTATAGATGTCGACACATCTCTTGTCTCAGTGTTTCTATCCATGTATGAAGTGGAAGGCGCTAACTGAATTCCGTAAAAATGGTAAAATAATAAAAGAAACTGGACGGATAAAACATACCCCAGCTGGAGTCAGTCATTCATGACTAGATCCTTTGGAGCTACCAAATTTAGGGACTGTTCACTGCTACGTTTCACCCATTCACAAATACGAGTACGCTCTACAGAACTGATATCCAGTGAGTCTGAGGGCAGACGACGTGCGACAGGGTCAAATCAGAAACGTACGTGTGCGTTCGTGTGAACAGGGCTGTTGTCATCTTGAAAGACGTGAGTATACTCACAGTAAACTCATCATGAAGATGCAGAATGAAGGGCTACGTGTGATCTCCGAGAGTTGGAAGGAGCAGCCTGGTTTTTGTTACGATACCAGGTTTAAATAAGCCCAAGTTGTGTTACGGAAAACACCCGCAAAATATGACAGAACCACTTCGAGTCTGAGTTACACCTCTACATATTGCGGGCTTCACAACACACTGAGTCGCCGGTGTCCTCGGTGTCTTGCATCATTTGAAAAGAGGCAAAACCACTACTCGTCGGGCTGAGCTATACGACTACAGACACCTACGTCCAGTTTCTGTGTTGTTAGGCACACTGAAGAAGAGCAGCTATTTGCACCGCCACAGCAATAACGAAGTGCTGACGTTTCCGTTCAGTGGGGTTTGTGTTGTTCGGCCCTAAACTGGTTGTGACGGACACGTATTCACTGACATCAGGAACTCCTTTCGATATACAGACTTACAGTCGTTGGCAAAATATGACACAAGTCTCTGTCTCCTGTCGCTTACAGATTTTCATGACCAGTCCGTTTATAGGGCACTTCATGGTTGCCAGGGGCATATCATTCTTAGTAACAATATTGGACAGTCGCCGTCGTCACCAAAGGACCGTTCAACTTCATTCACGTTGAGGTCATGGGCACATCCAAACACGTTCGTAGGCATTTGCCACTCTACTACCCACCAACTGCACTGATCCTATACAACAGACAGGCACATACCACTTCACAGCCATGTGAAAGGGCGTACATCCGCCTGCTACTAGCTCCACTGAAAGACGTACATTTATTTTAGTACATCTTTCATTAGAGTGTATACACTATGTGATCGAAAGTATCCGGACACCTCCAAAAACATAGGTCTTTCATATTAGGTGCGTTGTGCTGCCACCTACTGCCAGGTACTACATATCAGCAACCTCACTAGTCATTAGACATCTTGAGAGAGCAGAATGGGGCGCTCCACGGAACTCACGGACATCGAACGTGGTCAGGTGATTGGATGTCACTTATGTCATACGTCTGTACGCGAGATTTCCACACTCCTAAACATCCATAGGTCCACTGTTTCCGATGTGATAGTGAAATGGAAGTGTGAAGGGACACGTACAGCATAAAAGCGTACAGGTCGACCTAGTCTGTTGACTGACGGAGACCGCCGATAACTGAAGAGCTTGTAATGTGTTATAGGCAGACATATATCCAGACTATCACACAGAGATTCCAAACTGCACCAGGATTCACTGAAAGTACTATGAGAGTTTGGCAGGAGAAAACTTGGATTTTATGGTCGAGCGGCTGTTCATAAGCCACACATCACGCCACTTAGTGTAAGGAGCGTTAACATTAGACGACTGAACAGTGGAAAAACGTTGTTTGGAGTGACGAATCACGGCATATACTGCGGTGATCCGATGGCAGCGTGCAGCTATGGCGAATACCCGCTGAACGCCATCTGCCATCGTGTGTAGTGCCAACAGCAAAATTCGGAGGCGATGGTGTTAAGGTATGGGCGTGTTTTTCATGGAGGGGGCTTGTAGCCCTTGTAGTTTTGCGTGACACTATCACAGCACAGGCCTTTGTTGATGTTTAAAGTACTTTCTTGCTTCCTACTGTTGAAGAGCAATTCGGGGATGGTGATTGCATCTTTAGGCACGACCGAGCACCTGTTCATAATGCACGGCCTGCGGCGGAGTGGCTGCATAATAACATCCCTGTGTTGGACTGGCCTGCACAGAGTCCTGATCAGAATCCTACAGAACACCTTTGGGATGTTTTGGAACGCCGACTTCGTGCCAGGTCTCACCGACGGACCTCGATACCTCTCCTCAGGTCAGCGGCCCGTGAAGAATTGGCTGCCATTTTCCAAGAAACCTACCAACACCTGATTGAACGTATGCCTCCGAGAGGGGAAGCTGTCAACAAGGCTAAGGGTGAGCCAACACCATATTGAATTCCACCATTACCGATTGAGGGCGCCAAGAACTTGTAAGTCATTTTCAGTCAAGTGTCTGAATACTTTTGATCACATAATGTATTATCAACTAGGTACGGTATTGTATTATTTTTATGCGTCATCTTTATAATAATCTAGTTAGATCAATGCCTGCAGGAAGTGATTTGTGAAGAATGTATTTTATTTTATTCTACCTTTCCTTTTATTATCAGTAGCTTCTATTTCATAAACACTTCCTGTCTCGCATGAAATCCATTCTGTTAGTTTGGCTGTGAGCTGAGACGAATTTTCTGCCCTCTCCGAGATTAGAAGCATAGGGCTGAACGTATGGAATGCACAGGACAATAGCAGGATGTGTGGAGATCGAAGAACACGGAAAAGATAAAAAGATGGTGACGGGAGACCCCAGCTCTCTGTCATGGCGTACGTGAGTTGGAGTGCGTAGGTGGAACGATATTTCCCGCTGAATTAGTGGCTGTTTGTTCCGTTGGTTACTGGAAGTTTTCGGTAGAAGCTTAGAGACCCTTTTAGAAAACCTGTCAGTTAAAACGAGCGAACAAGAGGCCCATACAGCGCGCTTTTGACGCCGCCGATTGGACTTTTGTTTTGCGCCCGGAAGGTAGGCCTGTGATTGTCCTGAGTATACACGAAAAAGAGCTTAGTGTAGGGGGTGCTGCGCAGCAAACGGTGAGCCACCGTATGGACGCGTTGGAAATGCTGTGGGCCGGTGGGGACGCGCTGAGCTTGTCCACCACGAGGCCATGACGGTGAGGTGCAGTCCAACTGCTTGGGGGTAGTTGTCAGTTGCGTCGCGATCAGCGCTTATTAGTAGTCACAATCCTGTGTATCAAACTCCTTGCGAATTGCAAAAATCTTTGCCACGTCCATTATAAGCTAAGTTCCACACATCGCCCTGTTTTAAGTTGACCAGAGTGTTCGTCCCCTTGCTTCAATAACTATAACTGACATTAATTTTTCTGACGCCTTGCTCTTGTGACGCGTAAATCGATTAACGAAATTGTGAGTTGTCGGCACCGCGATTCTCTGTGAATTAGTAATAACAACTTTCACTCTTGTTCCTTGCCCTCAGCAAAGCTCACATCTGTTGCAGCATACTGAATCATGCACAAGTTCCACTCTCTGTACCTGATCACCTTGCTTACCAAGTTAATGTAAAGTCTTTGTTTCGTAAAGGACAGTAGCATTGAAGAACATTGTCTGACGCAATTTAAATTTTCTACACTTAGAAGTAAACTCCGCCCTAACACGCCAAGAAAACCCAAGGGTAACGACCGGCCGCCGTGCCATTCTCCACCCATGCTCCATCTACGACCCATTGACAATTAAAATTACTTAAATAGCAGTGATTTTAAAGATCTATTCTAAAGTTATTTCCTGCATATGTTAGTTATTAAAAAGTTATATCTTTAGCATTACCAATAAATTCATAAAACACCATGTAAAAAACATTTGTGAAGTGTTTACAAACATGTGTGTGCAAATGTGTCTCTTGAATGAAGTGACATGTATGAAAACGATGGAGAAGAGAATGTTTGCCGGTAATAAAACGTTAAAACGCTTCCCTTGGATTATGTGGTAAGTTTACATTGTTCACCTTTTCCACTATTTTGCACATATTTTCCACATTCGACTCACGAAATTCGTAACCTAATATTAAACCATTTCGTGACAGCAATATGCATGTCAACTCATTCAAGAGAAGAAGTAAAACATGGATTAAGATAAATTACACCTGATGATGGACCCACAGGGTCCGAAATGCATCGTGTGTTTATTAAAACACGTAAAGTTTTGACTTAATTAATATCTCCAACGTATTGAATACAGTCAGTCTTAAAGCTGCAAAATATGAATAAATTTAAAAAGAAATCTAGCTTACGTGGGGCCTGATTGCTGTTTGCTGTTGTGTTTTTGAGAAATCTGCAACAACGCTGTCAAGGCGCCAGGACTTTCAATAGAGTGAGAAGTAAATTTGGGCTTAGTTTCATACAGAAATATATAATGTGAAACTTACAATTCTTTTAATTTATATAAATAAATCTGTTTCTTTGTCTGTTACCATCTCTTCATAATATTAAAATGGTTAAAGCTTTTTTTTATTAATCTGGGAAGTAGTATGTATCCTAACATTTTAATCAGTTTTACACATGCTATTGATTTATTAAGGATGGATAATTATTGGAGTAGCTTAGTGATTAAAATTGTACTTAACTGAGGTAATAAAAGGTTAAGTACAATGCCAAATGAGTAACAAACATTTTTTTTTAATTCTTAATCTCTGTATCGTATTTATGTAGGGTGTTGTGAACACTCCACCTTCATAGTTATGAATGCTCCCCTCACCATGAAAGATTAAACCAGTGGCAGTCAAATTGGTCCCTATGGCCAACTAGTGGGCCTTCTAAAGATAATGGTAAGTGGTGGGTGGACGTTGTTTTAAAAGTCTGATCACTAGATTCTTATAAAATTTTGACATAAACTATTATGACAAGTAATTATTGTTATATGCCTTAACGTGCAGTAACTCTCTGTTGTAATTTTATAAAGGACATTTCTCTTTATAAATCACCATTACCGTGGTACTGGTAAAATTGCATAAGTGGTGAGAGTAGAACAGTATGGTGAGAGAAGAACAGTAAATAAGTGCGTTTACCATGAAAGGCAAGGCACACTGTTTCAGTCTGTGGGAAGTTTCGCATGACGCTGCAGAGATTCATTCTGGAAGCAACAGAAGTTTACCTTTATACTGGCACACGCTTGATAAATTCAGTATAGGGATACCAGAAAATGTGCATAAAATCCAAAACAATATTTCTCTTTAGAAAATATTTATCTTACATGGAGCTCGATAAGATAAATTTTTGTCATACTCATCATTATAACCTAGGATAATTGTGTTTCAGCGGACAGAATTACCGAAATCATGTCTTAGCTTCCCTTTAGAAGACATATGCTGCTAAATATTCGGTGTCGTTCATGTCCAACAAAGCTGTCGGACAACATTTATTCTCGCATAGAACTTCAGTACTTTCATGGTACGTGGCGTCATGCCTAGATAATCATTTCTACGTGTGCTGAACTTGCAGATACGTCGCCCTCCAGATGATTCCCATTTTACTGTAGTCGGAAGGCATTTTTACTGGTCGCAAGTAGCTCGTAGAGGATGTTCTGTAATATGTAATCCAAGATTCAACAATCATATTATAATTATTCTTATCCCTGGATTGCATTTCTTCACTTTGATTATTCAGTGAAAATATTCATCGACTGTGCTCTCCCTCGGGAATTAGGAACTGGGACAGCACGTCTTCGACTTCACTTATCAGAAGCCCACTTTACCCAACAACTAGGGTGGATCCAAATTTCCCTTTTAAAAGGCTTTAGCTACTTGTAGATTTATTGGCCGAAGAAAACACTTCCCATCTTATGAACTTCTGCACATGAGGCCGCAGTTGGAAGCCTTTGGTCACTCGCAAACATGGTTCAAATGACTGTAGAGCTACAAGACTAAATACTTTACGAATCGAGGAGAGAGGCGAATCGTTGAAGGAAGGAGTTATTTTGAGATTGAAGTTTCAAATCCTCGTCCTGGTTTCCCTAACGCCTGTTCCAGACGTGTCCTGCCAGTTCTCTTAACAATATCACATTTGATATACTGCGCTACTGTTGTCTAAATGAGCACGCGCTCCCTCTTCTAAGACCTAGATGTACACTGGACTTTACTTTTTAACCTTCTTCCCCTATGTTATCATTGTAGCTCTATATAATTGTTTCGTGTAAAATTTATTCTGTTTTTATATACAACTTCTAAACAGCAACGGAGACACAAATCTGTTTCCGTAATTCAAGGGGTTGGTGGACTTTTTTCCTAGCCATCACGTTCCAGGTGATTGTAAGATGTATACACTTTTGCGTCAGATGTTGTTTTCTTTGGCCTCCATTAAAGTTAATTACGTTGAAAAGCGGAGTCGTTGTTGCATTGCAGAGGCAGCCACACGACATATTGTTTGTATATACCCCGTTCTTTGAAATGATAAAGAACGTTGCCAACCTGTGACCCAGCCTGCCTTTGATGTTGAAGTCGCCTCTGTTTTTTCGGAAACAATGCTGGTACGTGACACACAAAGAGATAATTTCCTTTTCCAAGTAACCCAGTCTATGATGCTTTCGAGTTAAGACTAAAAACAATCAGGTCAACAGCTTTTCCGTTACTGATATACTCTCTTTATGTATCCTTCGCTCAGTATGTTTTCGATGATACATTGTTGTTTACATGATGTGGCAATGCAGACAAACCAAACAGGAATAAGGACTATATCTAGCTGAAATATAAGCATTTAGCGACGAAACTTTTGATCAAATTTTGCAAACCGTCCAGACATAGCAATCAACATTTTCGGGTAAAGAACATAGACGGAACATCGGTTTTGTCATACTGTATTAAGGTAAATTCCAAATCACGGAAGTTAAATTTTCACATCGCATGCTTAGCTTCTTGATTATTGGAAACGTGTAACAAAGAAAAAGTTACATTAAGAAGCCCAAATGCATCGTGTTATGGGCTCAAATATGCATTTAAGAGAAGAAAAACATATTAAAATGCCTTCCTGGCACTGCATTATTCACGAGGGTACTTAAATATTTACTATTTAAAACAATTGTTGATTGGAAACGATAGAAATTAAGAACAAGAAGCAGCTGTAAATAGTAGTTTGCTAATGTTTAGGTACTAGTATCATGGTGACACCGGTTTCAGTGCACTGTACAGCGTTATGTATGTAGCACCATATCCATAACTTGACCGATAGTCAGGGACAATCGAAGATTGCTCGCGGCCCGTAGCATTGCCAAACTGCGAAGCCTCTGTTGAGTTATAAGTATTCATTTCTTAAATGTATAATTTAGCTGCACATAAATTGTCAATGTTTCAAATCACTAATTTAAACATTAGCTTGCATATTACGAACAATAAGTCTGTCCATTTGGGGCGTGTTCAAAAAGCAAAAGGGGATTTTATAACTTCGAATGTATTTTTCGTTGCTGTATTGGTAAAACTCTCGGAAAAGTATCCGTACAGTTTTAGACATTTCGGGTATATAGTCTCTTATGAGATTTCAAAAAGAATTCATTTGATTTTACTGTACGAACAATTGTTTATTTAATAGAAGGTCAAATCAGAGAGTTTCTATTAAATTTTTCTACAAGAACGGAATAAAATGCAGCAACTGGTCAATGAGTTGCAAAAACAAATATCCTACAGTCGTGAATTTCTGGAATAATTTTTTTACACTACCAGTTCCGGAGCCTGAAGACAGTGCAAAAGAGCCACCTAAACTGGTAGCGTAATAAAATAATTCCATAAATTTACGGCCTTTGAATACCTGCTTTCTATCAGTGATGTTGCTGGTGGATCAGTAGGACCGTGTCGTTAAATTTTTTCAGGTGTTTTGGGTATGAAACAACAAACCTTTTTTCCAAGCTTGTTGAAATTCAAACAAAAGCCTTAGATAATGCAAATTGCTCTAGACTCAGTAGATGAACAAGACGCAGAACTAATGAAACGTGTGGTAACAGATGATAAGACATTGCTTACAAATATGACATTGTAACTATATCTCAAACGTCCCAGTGAAAGCATTCTGGATAGCCTAGACCGAAGAAAGCTCAAGAACTGATGTCAAATGTGAAGTATATTCTCCCTGTGTTCAACGATTTCAACGGCATAGTGTACCATGAGTTATTACCATTAGATCGAACGATTAGTAAGGAGTACTGTTTACAAGTGTAACGCCATTTGAATAAAGCAACCCGAAAAAAAAAGACGCATGGATATGTGGTCAGACAACTCATGTCTTTGGCACCACAATAATTTACCTGATCAGATTTCGCTGCTTCTTCGTCTATTTTTGCACCAGCTACCATATTTTTTTTCGCACAAATAAATAAAACCATATAGGTCCTTTACAAGCGTAGAGGAGATTAAAAAGCATGACTAAGTTAACATCTCAAAAATCGAGTTCCGGAAGTATTTCGGGGATTGGAAAAAGAACTGACGCAACTAAATGCTGCCTAATGGGCACTATTTTCAAGAGGATGACGCTGGTTTAGACGGATTCAACATTTGTCCATAAAAATTCTCGTTATTTTCTCAAAGACACCGTACGTCGAAACAGACTAAGTGAACAGGATACTGTTACTCGGTTTTCAGTAACTGGGAAGAATACTCTAATCGTGACTCCACAATCTTACCATCGTTCGCAGCTAAAGGGGGTAGTGTGTCCCACTTTGATGGTGCTCGTGTACAAATTATGGCACGATTGTTTGCTATCAGTTACTGCTTGTAATTTTGCATCTATTTAATTTTACCACCCAACAATGGTCACGTATGTGTTTATTTGTTTACCCAATGCAGTCCGTCTTCCTTCCTCATTCCTTTTTGTATGAGAGCGAATCAAATAATCCAGTTTGCAAGTACACTCCTGGAAATGGAAAAAAGAACACATTGACACCGGTGTGTCAGACCCACCATACTTGCTCCGGACACTGCGAGAGGGCTGTACAAGCAATGATCACACACACGGCACAGCGGACACACCAGGAACCGCGGTGTTGGCCGTCGAATGGCGCTAGCTGCGCAGCATTTGTGCACCGCCGCCGTCAGTGTCAGCCAGTTTGCCGTGGCATACGGAGCTCCATCGCAGTCTTTAACACTGGTAGCATGCCGCGACAGCGTGGACGTGAACCGTGTGTGCAGTTGACGGACTTTGAGCGAGGGCGTATATTGGAAATGCGGGAGGCCGGGTGGACGTACCACCGAATTGCTCAACACTTGGGGCGTGAGGTCTCCACAGTACATCGCTGTTGTCGCCAGTGGTCGGCGGAAGGTGCACGTGCCCGTCGACCTGGGACCGGACCGCAGCGACGCACGGATGCACGCCAAGACCGTAGGATCCTACGCAGTGCCGTAGGGGACCGCACCGCCACTTCCCAGCAAATTAGGGACACTGTTGCTCCTGCGGTATCGGCGAAGACCATTCGCAACCGTCTCCATGAAGCTGGGCTACGGTCCCGCACACCGTTAGGCCGTCTTCCGCTCATGCCCCAACATCGTGCAGCCCACCTCCAGTGGTGTCGCGACAGGCGTGAATAGAGGGACGAATGGAGACGTGTCGTCTTCAGCGATGAGAGTCGCTTCTGCCTTGGTGCCAATGATGGTCGTATGCGTGTTTGGCGCCGTGCAGGCGAGCGCCACAATCAGGACTGCATACGACCGAGGCACACAGGGCCAACACCCGGCATCATGGTGTGGGGAGCGATCTCCTACACTGGCCGTACACCTCTGGTGATCGTCGAGGGGACACTGAATAGTGCACGGTACATCCAAACCGTCATCGAACCCATCGTTCTACCATTCCTAGACCGGCAAGGGAACTTGCTTTTCCAACAGGACAATGCACGTCCGCATGTATCCCGTGCCACCCAACGTGCTCTAGAAGGTGTAAGTCAACTACCCTGGCCAGCAAGATCTCCGGATCTGTCCCCCATTGAGCATGTTTGGGACTGGATGAAGCGTCGTCTCACGCGGTCTGCACGTCCAGCACGAACGCTGGTCCGACTGAGGCGCCAGGTGGAAATGGCATGGCAAGCCGTTCCACAGGACTACATCCAGCATCTCTACGATCGTCTCCATGGGAGAATAGCAGCCTGCATTGCTGCGAAAGGTGGATATACGCTGTACTAGTGCCGACATTGTGCATGCTCTGTTGCCTGTGTCTATGTGCCTGTGATTCTGTCAGTGTGATCATGTGATGTATCTGACCCCAGGAATGTGTCAATAAAGTTTCTTTTCCTGGGCCAATGAATTCACGGTGTTCTTATTTCAATTTCCAGGAGTGTATGTTTCAAATACGCTACACCTGTGCCAGAGAATAGTGTAGTATGGTAGGCCAGGGGTAGCAACATAACTTCTTGTAGTCTTCAGATTCAGAAAGGTTGCTTTGATACAAAGCATGGCTTCCTACCTTCGTGTACATCTCAGATACGGCAGGTACTGCTTTTTCTCCCCCTACCTCGTGGAGTCTGGGTGCACTAGGACTCAAGGCGCAGGGGGCTCTGGTGTGGAACGCGCGCCATTAGCATGCTCCGCTATGTGTAATTCTAAAACAAGTTCATTTTCTTGCGCAATTAGACTCAGTTGTTCCGCGATGAAGTGAACATGTGTTAAATCAATTTATTTAATCAATCCTTGGGTAAATTGCTCGTGGGAGTGCGCTTCTAAACTTGGCTCTGTTCACGCCCCTTGCCCCCGCCACCACGTCGAATATACCGAATTGCATGTTCACTAAGCTCAATGACGCACCAAGAACAGTGTGTACAAGGAAATTCTGTACAATTAATGATCATTTGTAAAGTGATTAGCGGGTGACATTATACCGCCATGTGTTTTTGAATTTTATGTATGTTCATTTTAACCAAGTTACGTACCCGGATTTTAATGATCCCGCGTGTGGTTATGTAAGTATGATACCTTACACTTCGGAAGCTTTCGAGTGATAGAGACTTTTGAAGAAACATCCTCGATTTGGTTCATTGTCAGCACACGTCAGTATCAGTAGCATGATCGAATTATGCGCACCCGTTGTTGTTAACTGGATTGACAGCAAATAAATAACAATATTTTTTCGTGGAACAAATTCATCAGTCCGTGAGAAATAAGTTTCAAACAAAATGATATGCTACTCCCTTATCATGTGTATGGTAACAGAAACTTGGTAAAGCCATGATGATATACACATAGCGGAAGTTAATTCTGCCCGTCTGTAGCGTTTGCGATGGATTGCGGACTGCTTTAGACAAGATTATCATCTGAGTGATTTTCGGTGGTGTACAGTACGCGGTTAATTACATATAATTTAATGTGAAATTTGTCTTTGTTAAGAAAGTTAGAAGGTCATCCAGAAATAATAACAATATAGAAATTAAAACAATGGAAAATCCAGGAAGGAATGTAACAATATTATGAAAAGGAAAGTTGCCACTCGTCATATAGCAGAGATGCTGAGCCGCAGACAGGCACAACAAAAAGACTGTCTCAAATAAGCATTCAGAGAGGGAGGATTTCGTCAAAAATAGACGACAGACACACACACCCACCCACGCAAACGCCACTCATACATATATGACTGCAGTTTCTGGTAACTGAAGCCACATTCAGAATCTGAATCCTTTCATTTTAAATCTTTTAAAGCAAATGGAGCATTGTACTTCACTGATACCGCACTTCGTAAAATTTCCAGACTAGGAATGGTGACATTCTGTAATACAACTTATATGAATGACAGCAGTGAGAAACTACTATATCGACTAGGTGGGGCAAGTCTTGCACACGGCATGCAGATGTGGACCATGTAATAGACAAGCCACATGGCAACTGGTACACTACTGTATCAGTAAGGCTGTACCAATTTTACGCCATGTGTTCTTTTCTCGTTTCTGTCGTTATTGTCATTAAAATAGTAGTGATCACTTTTGCCATTTTTTAAAATAAAGCAATATTTAAAAGCAATGCAAATTTTACGAATAAATGTTACTCGTTCTTTGAAAAAAAAGTTCACTTAAAAACGAAAGATTTTAGTAGTACTGCTATTGCTGATTGAATTTTCAGTTTTTTACCCGATTATTAGTAACAAATAAAAGCACCTTTTATAAATGACACAAAAGAAATATTGGCTATTCAGAATAAAACACCGATATCGGCTTTAACCGGTCGGTTTTTCACATCCCTATGTAGAACACAGCAACTATCGAAACTGAAGATGATTTATAATGTCTTAGTTGCCACCAGTTGCTTTGATAGATGTTTTTTTCATGATTACATTTCAATATGATTGGCATCCCATTTTTTGCACATGTTTACATCTATTTACATGTTGTGAACATTGTTTCGTTACTAACAGCGTTGCAGAATTTTGCACTGTAGATTTTTAGGACATCTATTATATAACGTCTTGTTGTTGTTGTCTTCAGTCCTGAGACTGGTTTGATGCAGCTCTCCATGCTCCTCTATCCTGTGCAAGCTGCTTCATCTCCCAGTACCTACTGCAACCTACATCCTTCTGAATCTGCTTAGTGTACTTATCTCTCGGTCTCCCTCTACGATTTTTACCCTCCACGCTGCCCTCCAATGCTAAATTTGTGATCCCTTGATGCCTCAAAACATGTCCTACCAACCGATCCCTTCTTCTAGTCAAGTTGTGCCACAAACTTCTCTTCTCCCCAATCCTATTCAATACCTCCTCATTAGTTACGTGATCTATCCACCTTATCTTCAGTATTCTTCTGTAGCACCACATTTCGAAAGCTTCTATTCTCTTCTTGTCCAAACTAGTTATCGTCCATGTTTCACTTCCATACATGGCTACACTCCAAACAAATACTTTCAGAAACGACTTCCTGATACATAAATCTATATTCGATGTTAACAAATTTCTCTTCTTCAGAAACGCTTTCCTTGCCATTGCCAGTCTACATTTTATATCCTCTCTACCTCGACCATCATCAGTTATTTTACTTCCTAAATAGCAAAACTCCTTTACTACTTTCAGTGTCTCATTTCCTAATCTAATTCCCTCAGCATCACCCGATTTAATTTGACTACATTCCATTATCCTCGTTTTGCTTTTGTTAATGTTCATCTTATGTCCTCCTTTCAAGACACTGTCCATTCCGTTCAACTGCTCTTCCAAGTCCTTTGCCGTCTCTGACAGAATTACAATGTCATCGGCGAACCTCAAAGTTTTTACTTCGTCTCCATGAATTTTAATACCTACTCCAAATTTTTCTTTTGTTTCCTTTACTGCTTGCTCAATATACAGATTGAATAACATCGGGGAGAGGCTACAACCCTGTCTCACTCCTTTCCCAACCACTGCTTCCCTTTCATGCCCCTCGACTCTTATTACTACCATCTGGTTTCTGTACAAATTATAAATAGCCTTTCGCTCCCTGTATTTTACCCCTGCCACCTTTAGAATTTGAAAAAGAGTATTCCAGTCAACATTGTCAAAAGCTTTCTCTAAGTCTACAAATGCTAGAAACGTAGGTTTGCCTTTTCTTAATCTTTCTTCTAAGATAAGTCGTAAGGTCAGTATTGCCTCACGTGTTCCAACATTTCGACGGAATCCAAATTGATCCTCCCCGAGGTCTGCATCTACCAGTTTTTCCATTCGTCTGTAAAGAATTCGCGTTAGTATTTTGCAGCCGTGGCTTATTAAACTGATAGTTCGGTAATTTTCACATCTGTCAGCACCTGCTTTCTTTGGGATTGGAATTATTATATTCTTCTTGAAGTCTGAGGGTATTTCGCCTGTCTCATACATCTTGCTCACCAGCTGGTAGAGTTTTGTCATGACTGGCTCTCCCAAGGCCGTCAGTAGTTCTAATGGAATGTTGTCTACTCCGGGGGCCTTGTTTCGACTCAGGTCTTTCACTGCTCTGTCAAACTCTTCACGCAGTATCGTATCTCCCATTTCGTCTTCATCTACATCCTCTTCTATTTCCATAATATTGTCCTCAAGTACATCGCCCTTGTATAAACCTTCTATATACTCCTTCCACCTTTCTGCCTTCCCTTCTTTGCTTAGAACTGGGCTGCCATCTGAGCTCTTGATATTCATACACGTGGTTCTCTTCTCTCCAAAGGTCTCTTTAATTTTCCTGTAGGCAGTATCTATCTTACCCCTGGTGAGATAAGCTTCTAGATCCTTACATTTGTCCTCTAGCCATCCCTGTTTAGCCATTTTGCACTTCCTGTCGATCTCATTTTTGAGATGTTTGTATTCCTTTTTGCCTGCTTCATTTACTGCATTTTTATATTTTCTCCTTTCATCAATTAAATTCAATATTTCTTCTGTTACCCAAGGATTTCTAGCAGCCCTCGTCTTTGTACCTACTTTATCCTCTGCTGCCTTCACTACTACATCCCTCAGAGCTACCCATTCTTCTTCTACTGTATTTCTTTCCCCTATTCCTGTCAATTGTTCCCTTATGCTCTCTCTGAAACACTGTACAACCTCTGGTTCTTTCAGTTTATCCAGTTCCCATCTCCTTAATTTCTCACATTTTTGCAGTTTCTTCAGTTTTAATCTACAGGTCATAACCAATAGATTGTGGTCAGAGTCCACATCTGCCCCTGGAAATGTCTTACAACTTAAAACCTGGTTCCTAAATCTCTGTCTTACCATTATATAATCTATCTGATACCTTTTAGTATCTCCAGGGTTCTTCCACGTATACAACCTTCTTTCATGATTCTTAAACCAAGTGTTAGCTATGATTAAGTTGTGCTCTGTGCAAAATTCTACTAGGCGGCTTCCTCTTTAATTTCTTAGCCCCAATCCATATTCACCTACTATGTTTCCTTCTCTCCCTTTTCCTACACTCGAATTCCAGTCACCCATTACTATTAAATTTTCGTCTCCCTTCACTATCTGAATAATTTCTTTTATGTCATCGTACATTTCTTCAATTTCTTCATCATCTGCAGAGCTAGTTGGCATATAAACTTGTACTACTGTAGTAGGTGTGGGCTTCGTATCTATCTTGGTCACAATAATGCGTTCACTATGCTGTTTGTAGTAGCTTACCCGCATTCCTATTTTCCTATTCATTATTAAACCTACTCCTGCATTACCCCTATTTGATTTTGTGTTTATAACCCCGTAGTCACCTGACCAGAAGTCTTGTTCCTCCTGCCACCGAACTTCACTAATTCCCACTATATCTAACTTTAACCTATCCATTTCCCTTTTTAAATTTTCTAACCTACCTGCCCGATTAAGGGATCTGACATTCCACGCTCCGATCCGTAGAACGCTAGTTTTCTTTCTCCTGATAACGACATCCTCCTGAGTAGTCCCCGCCCAGAGATCCGAATGGGGGACTATTTTACCTCCGGAATATTTTACCCAAGAGGATGCCATCATCATTTAATTATACAGTAAAGTTGCATGTCCTCGGGAAAAATTACGGCTGTAGTTTCCCCTTGCTTTCAGCCGTTCGCAGTACCAGCACAGCAAGGCCGTTTTGGTTAATGTTGCAAGGCCAGATCAGTCAATCGTCCAGACTGTTGCCCCTGCAACTACTGAAAAGGCTGCTGCCCCTCTTCAGGAACCACACGTTTGTCTGGCCTCTCAACAGATACCCCTCCGTTGTGGCTGCACCTACGGTACGGCCATCTGTATCGCTGAGGCACGCAAGCCTCCCCACCAACGGCAAGGTCCATGGTTCATGGGGGGGGGACGTCTTAAGGAAGGAAATAATGTTCCCTACGAGTAAATAATTGTAAACATCTGAAAATGAGGTGAATATAATATCAAATGTTCTCAAAAACAGGCGTTTTGAGGTATAATTTATTGGTGTGGCACGTAGGGGAAGGGGTGCTATTAACGTCAGTGCGTTATCCCATAATTAATAATGCCTCAAACGCCATATTTTTTACTTTATCCGCTAGTAAGGCTGCTGTCACCACGTAGCAAGGCGGTCCACGAAGTTACGTATGTGATTCGGGCCCATGGGTGACCACAGGTTACCCATAGCAGCTGTGAAGTATATATAGCACAACTGGTCGTCACTGCTAGCAGTGGTCACTGATACTAATCGCATGTAGCTCCCGAGGTTTTAAGGGCGCTCGTAGATGATATCAAAACAACATAGAAATTGCAAGAGAGGAGTTGTAGCTACTCAAAGTACCGACAAGCAGAACTGACAACTCCTCGCTGTTGCAGATGCTTTTATGGAGTGTCACGAACATGATTGTACGGCATATAAGTACACATTAAAAACTGAAATGTGTTATTTTACAAACTTATAGAGTTTAGACCTCTTCTTGGATCAAAATTTCGTAATACAATCGAATGTTGTACACTGGTTGCACAGTTTGGCAACGCTGTGTTAATTAATGGAACCTGGAACCCTAGTTCCATGACATTCAGCGGTAGAGAATGAACACAATGGTGTATCTGAATTGGCTCAACATCAAAAGCAGCCACGAAAGACAGCAGGCTAGTGCAGAAACACTGTCTGAAATTTAGGTTAGTGAAATGAAAGTAAATCATGATAGCAAAAACAGCATCAAGTGAGAAAAATTGTGACTAACTTTAATATAACCCAGATGTGATTGTTCGACTATTTCCCTTCGTAGCGTATCTCGTTTGGCGCCAGTTACAAGAAAAAATTATATGCTAACACCGAAAACTAGTTACGTGTGCTTCATGAACAAACTAGTTGAAACAAAACTATTCCGGGAAAAGAACTGTTCGGAGCGATCTTTCTTTTACTGAATAATGCGTATGCACGAATCTCCTCTCCCTCTATCACTCCCATGACCTAAGCTTACGTACTTCTGAACTCTTAACGATGAACGCTACGAAATGCCTATGATCGGAAGACCGAAACCGTCCCGTTCAATCCAGACTCCAGTTCTGAAACGTAAAGGCTTGGATTAAAGCTGAATGCCCTCAGCCCATCCTAACTAAAAGATTGCATTAAGAAAAGTTCTTAGAAAGATGCAAACTGAGATTGTTCCTAAAGTTTATTCCATGTTAGTAAGCAATAAAATTTTGCTTCTGATTTATTAATTTAAGGGTTTTAGAAGTGCTCTTATTTATTGGTACTTCAGCAATAAAAACGAACTATTGAGTTCATTTGAACCAATCCACTGAACCAGGTCAGGAAGAACAACTAACTGAAACGGAGCGGTTCCGTAAAAAAAACTTTTTCCATCTCTAACAAAAACTTAACGAACTCTGTCGGAAATATTGCGGCGCAAGTTCGTAAAATCACTGTTGTGTCTGTTGCGTTATCATTGTGGTCTTGAGTCCGAATTTTTTTTTGATGCAGGTCTCCACGTCAATATATTCTGTGCAAAGCTCTCAACTGAGCATAGCTAGTGCAACCAACATCCATTTAAACATGGTTAATGTATTCATACCTTGGTCTCCCTCTACAAATTTTGACCGTGACACTTGTTGTCATTATGAAATTGACGATTACACCATGCCTAAGATCGTATCTTACCAACTGATTCTTTTTTTTTTTTTTTTTGTCACGTTATGCTACACCCCTCAATTCGATTCAGTTATTCCTAAAGAGTTGTATGATCTACCCAACGAATCTTTTGCATTATTCTGCAGCAATATGTTTCAAAACCTTCTATTCTCAACTTGTTTTACCTGCTTTTCATTCAAGTTTCACAACAATATATGTTGCAGCCTTTTATTGCCCGTTTCTCAAGACCTCTTTTTCTCAGAAACGGGGAGAGGTGTCAAGCTGAAATGTATGGCGAATACTAAGAGCTACTGTCACTTGGCGGTGTATGAAAATCGGGTGTCTAAATCAATGCAATCGAAATATAGGGAAGTTTATGTCACATATTCTGATACTCGCTGTTTCACTCGTGAAAACCTACTGCTGAACTATCTACTGTGTAGACATAATTGGGTTTGTACGGAACCCACAAAGCATGAGTACTACTTGCACTTGCTCAGTTTTTTTAGAGTTTCTGAGATTAAAAAGGACAAACCTTAGATCAATTCCTGCCAAATTTCCTCCACAAGCATACTGCAGTTCCCCACTTATCTCCCTCTTGTACTGTCCCATGTAGAGACCAGTTAGCTTCAAGCATATCCATGATCGCCTTTAATAGTGCAGTACAGTAGCGTGGTTCCCGAATTTACACGTTATTAGCTCACAGAACATCAGTTACTTTAAGTCCGACATGGTAAATTTTTATCGTGTAGTTGGAACGTTTGGTGCCTATTTATGTGGCGTTTTCCTTACATACATTGCTATTTAGCAGAATATAGATCACAGAGCGAAGATGCAGCTGCTACTTCTGAGTAATGTGCTTCGAACGGATGGTCAGTAGACAAACAGAAACCTTCGCATATGGAGCACACCATTCATTCCACATCCCTATCACAACACTCAATCTCTCTCTACCTTTTTTGAAAATGTACACACATACACAACCAGACACACACACACACACACACACACACACACACACACACACACACACACCATAAACGCCAGCAACACATCTAATCCGCGTGCCACATTCCAAACAAACATTCTATGTAATGGCGGCAAAAACTCTGTGCTTGGCAAGATATCTTATAAAATGAATGTATAACAACAAAAACGAGATAAATATTGGTAAGACAGTTATATCGACACTAAAAAGTAAAAATACCACCGCCCCCCCCCCCTAAAAAAAACTCCAAACAACACGATACATAGTGATTCTCGGTCGGAAACGCATAATCAACAGAAAAATCGGAGTACGTTCTTGTTGTTTGCAGACGACAATCTGTAAATTGTGTACTACACGTAAAGATAATTGCACAAATATTGAGTACGTCATTGAGAGGTATGTAAATAAATGCATAAATCCACTCTATTTCCAAATGTGCTATAAAACTGGAAACTTTAGGCATGTGGGTTGTTTGGGGGAAGGGACCAAACAGCGAGGTCATCGGTCTCATCGGATAAAGGAAAGAAGGGGAAGGAAGTCGGCCGTGCCCTTTCAAAGGAACCATCCCGGCATCTGCCTGGAGCGATTTAGGGAAATCGTGGAAAACCTAAATCTCGATGACCGGACGCGGGTTTGAAGCGTAGTCATCGAGAATATGAGTGCAGCCTGCTGACCACTGCACCGCCTCGCTCAGTGGGGCTTTTAGAAGTTGTGGAGTTTGCTACTGTGGTCCTAGTGTTGATTAAAGTTTACCTACTGCTAAGGAACACAGCGCACAGATCTCTTAGTTCACACAAGCTATTTAACAATAATTATTCCGTATATGTGCCGTCTTGTTTTTGCTGCTTATCTGCTCCTACGGGTACTTATTACATTGCAGTGCGACGAGGAGTTACTGGCGAGATACCAAGGAAATCAGTTCTGCAGGAAGCCAAGATCCCCAACGAGATGGCCTGCACATCAGCACAGAATTGACACAATCAGGACGGGCACTGCTGGGGTGTGGGAAAGAACCTGTTGGAGTGCGTGCTGTTCTCTCCTGTCGCAGATAAGGCACTGCATCAAGACTGGGAACGGCTTTAGCAGATTGCAAGATGAACAATCACAGTGATTCTATTAGTATACTGGTCATCTTGTGTTCAAGCTGAGTCGCAGTGTGATATTCAAGGGTGCATTAAGTAAAATCAGTCGTAGCTCACATTCTTGTTTCAAAGTTTTATTTGACAAAATATTGTTACTAAGTTACATCACAGTAACATATGAACAAACTAATCAGTTATGAATTGTTGTGCACATTGCAATATATAACACTCGAGTCTTAAGTATGGGTAGTTGTTTCATCAGGGTCGGTGCGTGCAAAATGTCATCAGCTTTTAATGTAGGCCTATATTCACTGGCGATGAATCGTCAGATTTGTGAATATCTGTGGAGCCTTTCCTAATTAACGTTTATTTAGTTTTCTTTCTTCTAGTCGATTTCAGTGAGTTACTTTGTTTTGCTACATAATAGAAGGCTGTAAGAAATTTGCGAACATTTCTTTATGTTTTTGAGGCTGTAGTGCTGTGTAGTGAGATAGAGACAGAAATATTACTTGATTTTATTTATTTCTGTCAGAATGGAGTGTATTGTATGTCCTTTTCCCATATTGCGTTTTATGGTTGGCCACGGAACATCATCTGGGCTTAGAAAATCTCCTGGTTTGTTGTGCTGGGAACTGTTGTTATTGTGCTCGCTAGCAGGCTGCTGTGGCCGAGCCATTCTAGGCGCTTCAGTTCGGAACCGAGCTGCTGTTACAGTCGCAGGCTCGAATCCTGCCTTGGGCATGGATGTGTGTGATGTCCCTAGGTCAGTTAGGTTTAAGTAGTTCTAAGTCTAGGGGACTGATGACCTCAGATGTTAAGTCCCATAGTGCTCAGAGCCATTTCAACCTTACGTTCTCTAGCTTGTGCCTGACATCCTGCCTGCACACAAATCTGTGTCCTTCGCTTTCGATTAACTTACAAGACGGGCACAACGACGAGTCTGCTACGTTGACGCTATAGCTGGTCGATATTTTTCCGTCAACTACTTTGTACCTCATTGTCTTCTCATTTGATGGTAGATTCCGACACTGATATTTTTCTGTGCTGGTTACCAATCATGGACTGGAAATTTAAATTCGATCGAATTTTTACTTGAGTTTTCCGTGAGTTTTAGATATATTTTTGTTGTCTTTGTCATATTCCTCCCTAGAATGTTTATCTGTATGTAACTGAATTCACATGATGAAATCCGGTTGGGACTTGTTGCACGTTTATAGGCTGATTCACACTGCCTGCAGTAATTTCACTGAGCAAGTGAGATGTTAGGCTGTTGTATGGTCTTTTCCATAATTTGTACATAGCACATAAAAATAAGGCTTTAGACTTTGTGCTAACATTCACGAAACTGTCGTGTTGAAGAATTGGGTTTCTGCCGGTTATTCCCGTCTTTGTTACACGATATTTCAACTGTGTAAGTCACAGTCCTCTGGAGGTGCTGTATGATGCTGATGTCAGTGTTCGGCGAGTCCCATATTTATACCTGAGTTGATGTTCTTTTCTTTTGGTCTGGGGTCACGTCACAAGACATCTGTTCAAGTTGGTCGTTGATTCCTTCACCCCTATTTTATTTTTTATTACAGTGACAATCGGCGCTCTGACCGAAGACGCTGAGCTACCGAGCCGGCGAGCTAGGCGCTCCGTCTTCGGTTCGTGCGCTCTGCCCGTGGTATGCGCCGATCAACAGCAGTCACTGTAGTTTTCTTCTAGGCGCAACAGTTCCGAATTCTATGGGCGTTCATTGTGGCTATCATCCGTTGTCAGTCTGGCTGTACGAAGTTCTGAAGGATGACCAAGTCGTGCTAGCCATTTTACCTTCTGATTGTCGTCAATTAAGCCCTCGTGCGATCTAGGACGCTCTGTTACCATGGCGTGCCGTGTCAAGCGTTCCGTCGGTGGTCTGCGCCCGCGCACAGCGTTTTGGCAGCCGCAGCTGAAATATTTGATGAAAAATTTTTCAGTAAGTCACGACAAGGATACAATACGGTTATTAAAGGATTGATTATAATGTTTTATCGTGACGAGCCACAGAAACGTCCAAACACGGCAAAACCTGACCAAAACTCTAGGTAAACGTAATAAACAATTGCTCCAAAAGATGATAATTAAGAACTCAAATAGTATTTCAGGTTGACAACTGCTGATTTTGTTGAGGCACGATACTTCAAGCCAGTAAAAGATTGCTAATTTTACGAAGATAACTGACTGATAACGAGAAGCGTACTTTCATTATATCTTCGAAAAATTCGTCACCAACACTTTCTATACAGCTTCTTAAAAAGAAAGTCCAGAAACTGTCATACGAGATCATGGTTATCAATAGATTATATAGATTTTATTTCAGTAATCTTGGTTCATTTGTTCGGCCTGAGTCTCTGTTTAAACACACATCTTTTGGTTTTAAAGACAAAGTGTATCACACGTACAACTGAACGGAAATTCACATGCACAACAGCATTGATATATGTTCAAATAACTTACGGGTTTCTTGCCGGGTTACGTCGTCGACCATCGCCGATATTTCGACAGGAGCACGCCCTGCCATTCTCAAGGCACAATTGCAAGGAATTTAATGCCTCGGTTCACAGAAGATAAACAAAGAAGATACCACGCACAGAGCAAGTAACTGCAGAGTCAACACACGAACAAAGGTAACCATTATCAGAAATATCGATATTGACTATTAATCAACAGGTGAGGTAGCATTAATTCTGTCCCTCTGTTTCTTGATGAGAGACAGAGCCGGATTCCAAGACCATGCAGTCCAGCGTGAGGGTGTACTTCGTTCCTTGATTCACAGGGCCCACGTTTTCTCAGACCCTGAAAGTTTGGCAGCTGAGCTATCACATCTCCAAGTCACCTTTCGTCAGAATGGTTATAGTGAGAGGCTGATCAAACGTGCGTTGCGCTATCAACCTTCTGTGCAACGGGTGAGTGACGATAGCAACGAAGTGGCACCTAAGTCTACGGCCTTTTTGCCTTACGCAGGAAGCATTTCCAACAGGATTGGCCGTATTTTGCTGAAATACGATGTGAAATGTGTTTTTCGACTGCCTTCTAAGATTAAGGCCCTATTGGCGCCCGTAAAAGACGGTCTTGGTTTGCGTAAGGCTGGTGTCTATCGTATTCCTTGCAGTTGTGGCATGTCATATGTTGGTCAGACAATCAGAGCTGCGGAAGACCGGTGTGTTGAACATAAGCGTCACACACGCTTACAACAGCCGAGCAAATCGACTATTGCAGAACATTGCCTTGACACCGGTCATCCTATGAAATACAACACGGAGATTCTCCCTTGCACTTCGAATTATGGGGATAGTATTATTTAGGAAGCTGCTGAAATCAAACTATCAAGCAACCTTATGAATAGAGATGGTGGATTTTGTTTAAATGCTGCTTGGAATCAGGCTCTGTCTCTCATCAAAAAGCAGAGGGACAGAATTAATGCTACCTCACCTGTTGATTAATAGCCACTATCGATATTTCTGATGTTGGTTAACTTTGTTCGTGTGTTGACTCTGCGGTTACTTGTTCTGTGTGTGTTATCTTCCTTGTTTCTCCTCTGTGAACCGAGGTACTAAATTCCCTTGCACATTGCTTCCTCCTTGCTATTATTCCCTGAGAATTTCAGGATGAGCTCCTGTCGAAATATCGGCGGTGGTCGAGGACGTCACCTGGCAGAAAACTCGTAAGTTATTTGATCACTCAACTCGCCGGGAAAGGTTAAGGTGTCAAAGTATTGATGTATCCTTATTGGTATACAATTATTTTATGATTTACACTATTTCTTGACTTCGTGGGAGTGGCTGCATAAATATATCCCGAGGATAACAGATATATTGTTATAATGGTCACGTAATGTTGTATATCTTATTGAACGATGGAAACGCTCGAGACACATAAAAACACATACAAGATTTGGTGTTTCACATACTTTTTGAAAAAAAAAATCTTGTACGTTCAACATCAATACGCTCTCACAGTAACAAAACGCTACTCATAGAAATTTTATAGGAACCTTTATGCGGCCTGATCGTTACACGTAACGTTTTATACCCTGCCCGCAGTTAACGCCGTCAATAATAATTTCCCAGCGTGTTTAACAGCTTGAAGCGTGGATAACGCGCCCTAAATGTAACTGCATGTTGGGCTCCACTGTGAACGGCTAGTCTACTAGTTCGGCGGCTCCCGTACTGAACTCATTCGTCGCAGCCAGCGCTGCGGTCTCGTAAAAGCGAATTAAAGTAAACATAAGCCAAATGAGTAGTGCGCCCCCCACGGCGAAAAGCGCATCACAGGGAACGGTTATGGGGGCCAAGTGCTTTGACGTCGGCCTGCGGGCGTTTGCAGCTGCGGCCATCACCGTTCCGCCCACGCCACCTGCCCCTGCCGCGTGTGGGACTGCAGCGCGCTGTTTAGCGTAAATTGTATCAAATAACGCGACTCTTTTATCCCTATCGCTGTAACGGCGGTTGGTTTTAACTTCGTTATGGAGCAGTTCTAGCGGGGCAAATTAAACTCTCCGTTATAGCACAGGTAGAGAGTAGCAAGAGTGTTTGACGAACATATTACTTTATCGAGTCAACAGAATATTCCACTTAATTTTATTGTAATTTCATTTAGTTCGATTCTTGTTGTTACTGCAGAATAATCCACTTAGTGTTTCATGTAAAACTCTTACTGTATCTTATTACTCGAAACCCGCAGCTCATGGACTGCAGAGGCTTCAGCACCGATGTTTTAAACGTTTATTTTTTCGCTATGGGTACACTGTCAGTTCTATGTACGATATACTAAAGAATCTGATCTTTTATATCGCCATCATCAGGTCTGTCGTGTACCAGGTAGCCCTTCTGGTTTAACTGCTTCGTTGCACCATGCCGTACTTAGGCAATGTTTAATTCTCCAATATTGGCTTTCTGCATCCATAAAGTGACTGAACGCCATGATAGCTCTCTTCAATTTCATTACGCACGAAATAGATCTGCATTGCTGTCTGAGAGCATCAATTCCGATGTATCTCTGCAACCAGAATTTCTCACTCGTCATTAAACAACTATATGTCTGGTTGTTGTTGTTGTGTTCTTCAGTCCTGAGACTGGTTTGATGCAGCTCTCCATTCTACTCTATCCTGTGCAAGCTTCTTCATCTCCCAGTACCTACTGCAACCTACATCCTTTTGAATCTGCTTAGTGTATTCATCTCTTGGTCTCCCTCTACGATTTTTACCCTCCACGCTGCCCTCCAATACTAAATTGGTGATCCCTTAATGCCTCAGAACATGTCCTACCAACCGATCCCTTCTTCTGGTCAAGTTGTGCCACAAACTTCTCCCCAATACTATTCAGCACTTCCTCATTAGTTATGTGGTCTACCCATCTAATCTTCATAATTCTTCTGTAGCACCACATTTCGAAAGCTTCTATTCTCTTCTTGTCCTAACGATTTATCGTCCATGTTTCAGCTCCATACATGGTTACTCTCCATACAAATACACTCCTGGGAATTGAAATAAGAACACCGTGAATTCATTGTCCCAGGAAGGGGAAACTTTATTGACACATTCCTGGGGTCAGATACATCACATGATCACACTGACAGAACCACAGGCACATAGACACAGGCAACAGAGCATGCACAATGTCGGCACTAGTACAGTGTATATCCACCTTTCGCAGCAATGCAGGCTGCTATTCTCCCATGGAGACGATCGTAGAGATGCTGGATTAGTCCTGTGGAACGGCTTGCCATGCCATTTCCACCTGGCGCCTCAGTTGGACCAGCATTCGTGCTGGACGTGCAGACCGCGTGAGACGACGCTTCATCCAGTCCCAAACATGCTCAATGGGGGACAGATCCGGAGATCTTGCTGGCCAGGGTAGTTGACTTACACCTTCTAGAGCACGTTGGGTGGCACGGGATATATGCGGACGTGCATTGTCCTGTTGGAACAGCAAGTTCCCTTGCCGGTCTAGGAGTGGTAGAACGATGGGTTCGATGACGGTTTGGATGTACCGTGCACTATTCAGTGTCCCCTCGACGATCACCAGAGGTGTACGGCCAGTGTAGGAGATCGCTCCCCACACCATGATGCCGGGTGTTGGCCCTGTGTGCGTCGGTCGTATGCAGTCCTGATTGTGGCACTCACCTGCACGGCGCCAAACACGCATACGACCATCATTGGCACCAAGGCAGAAGCGACTCTCATCGATGAAGATGACTCGTCTCCATTCGTCCCTCCATTCACGCCTGTCGCGACACCACTGGAGGCGGGCTGCACGATGTTGGGGCGTGAGCGGAAGACGGCCTAACGGTGTGCGGGACCGTAGCCCAGCTTCATGGAGACGGTTGCGAATGGTCCTCGCCGATACCCCAGGAGCAACAGTGTCCCTAATTTGCTGGGAAGTGGCGGTGCGGTCCCCTACGGCACTGCGTAGGATCCTACGGTCTTGGCGTGCATCCGTGCGTCGCTGCGGTCCGGTCCCAGGTCGACGGGCAAGTGCACCTTCCGCCGACCACTGGCGACAGCATCGATGTACTGTGGAGACCTCACGCCCAACGTGTTGAGCAATTCGGCGGTACGTCCACACGGCCTCCCGCATGCCCACTATACGCCCTCGCTCAAAGTCCGTCAACTGCACATACGGTTCACGTCCACGCTGTCGCGGCATGCTACCAGTGTTAAAGACTGCGATGGAGCTCCGTAAGCCACGGCAAACTGGCTGACACTGAAGGCGGCGGTGCACAAATGCTGCGCAGCTAGCGCCATTCGACGGCCAACACCGCGGTTCCTGGTGTGTCCGCTGTGCCGTGCGTGTGATCATTGCTTGTACAGGCCTCTCGCAGTGTCCGGAGCAAGTATGGTGGGTCTGACACACCGGTGTCAATGTGTTCTTTTTTCCATTTCCAGGAGTGTACTTTCAGAAAAGACTTCCTGACCCTTAAATCTATACTCGATGTTAACAAATTTCTCTTCTTCAGAAATGCTTTCCTTGCCATTGCCAGTCTACATATTATACCCTCTCTACTTCGACCATCATCAGTTATTTTGCTTCCCAAATAGCAAAACTCGTTTACTACTTTAAGTGCCTCATTTCCTAATCTAATTCTCTCAGCATCGCCCGACTTCATTCGACTACATTCCATTACCCTCGTTTTGCTTTTGTTGATGTTCATCTTATATCCTCCTTTCAAGACACTGTCCATTCCATTCAACTGTTCTTCTAAGTCCTTTGTTGCCTCTGACAGAATTACAATGTCATCTGCGAACCTCAAATTTTTAGTTCTTCTCCATAGATTTTAATACCTACTCCGAATTTTTCTTTTGTTGCCTTTACTGCTTGCTCAATATACAGATTGAATAACCTCGGGGAGAGGCTACAACCCTGTCCTACTCCCTTCCCAACCACTGCTTCCCTTCTATGCCCCTCGACTCTTATAACTGCCATCTGGTTTCTGTACAAATTGTAAATAGCCTTTCGCTCCCTGTGGCAATACTGACCTTACGACTTATGTTAGAAGAAAGATTAAGAAAAGGCAAACCTACGTTTCTAGCATTTGTAGACTTAGAGAAAACTTTTGACAATGTTGACTGGAGTATGTATGGTATTTCTCACTTAAAACCCTATAGTGAAATTGGTCTTTCTGCAGTATCGTAAAGCTCTTTAGAAAAATCTTAACAATTTAGTGATTTTAATTTGTAAACCGTTACCGTAGACGTGTAGAATATGCGCTCTTCACAGTTGTCGAATTATGAACGGTTAATTTTACGATTGGTGACACAGTGGTTAGTTGAAACGATCAAGTAAAAACGGAGCTCACTAAAAGATTATTTTACAGTTCCACATACCAAGTAAGTGTTAATTTTGTCATATCATCTCTACCTTACTGTAACACAACGAGCACAACGAATACCTCTTCATTATAGACAGCATCGACAATTGTACTCTGGCCGGTCTGGCCGAGCGGTTCTAGGCGCCTCAGTCTGACCCCGCGCGACAGCTACGGCGCCGGTTCGCATCCTGCCTCGCGCATGGATGTGTGTGACGTCCTTAGGTTAGTTAGGTTTAAGTGGTTCTAGCATCTAGGGGACTGATGACCTCAGATGTTAAGTCCCATAGTATTCAGAGCCATTTGAACCATTTTTTGGGAATTGGACACAGAACTGTAGCAATGGAAAGTGCCATCGTAATTATCAGAATGTGCTTGTACTATTATGGCTACGAAGTCTTTCGCGACGTATTTCTTGAGTAAAAATCTCTCGGTGTATATGCCGCGTCAATTCAGGATAAAACTCCAAGCTTTGGACCACTACCTCCATGGTCATCGTCAGGGCTAAATCTGACTGTTGTGAACTAGCGAGGTTCCCACTTTTATATGCAAAGGACGGCTTCTGATTGGCTGGATTACGTCATAGCAAATGCGATATGGCGCGTAGTGAAGTGGTACTAAATGCAGAAATCGTATCGTACAACTGGCGCTGTATCTTTTAGTGTAAAAAATATGAACTGTGGTAATTTCTCCCACTTCAGCAAAACCCGATAGCGACACAAATAATATGTATTTAGTAATATTATTCACCTCTGTAATGCTTAATAACTGATTTGAAGACCACAGCGGTATAGAGTTATTGCAGGTAAAACATGGTAAATGATGTTCTTTAATCATATTGATTGGCAGTTCCACGATAAACCGATAAATGGCAGTTACACCTCTAATATAAGATTCTGGCTAATGGAAACTTTGTTAGGATGGGTGCGGGAAAACAGTGGTAAATGCCAAATGTGGCTACGAGTAGTAGCGACCGCGTGCGTTCTTTGTGGCAGGAAACTGGTTTTCAGGAACTATTTGACGAATCTAAAGGATGATGATAACTACGACCCATATAAGTGTACTGAATATATTCCTGAACGCAAATGTAATTCAATCTTCGCTGCTATTCACGTAAGCATGAATATTTTTTCTAAGGTAGTAAAGAATGTTACGTTTTGTTGTCTATCATAACGCACGTGAATTTACGTGACGAGCGTAAACAGAAATGTTAGCTGACATCCTTAACGTGGTTTACGTGTTATAGGAAGATGCTACTAAATTTTACTTTATATTGCGCTAAATCACAGATTAATTTGTGAAGTTATTATGCAGGATGTATCATAATTAATGGCTTAAATGCATACAGTTGAAAGTACACGATACTAGAAGCAAAAAAGTCTCAGTAAACGTAGGGTCGAAAATGCATACCTTAAGAGCTACGATCAATTTTTCATCTTCGATACTGTGAAACAACTCTCTTGTATTGCAATTTCTTCGCTTTCCATGTTTTGGGAAGCGGCAGTACGTACCAATATAAGAAAAGAATGTCCAGCAAACATGTCCTTTATAAAGTATACCGTAAAAGTTACGAGTACTTGATCATTAGAAGCGTTGTGTTTCAAAGTAGCAAACATAAACAAAGGCGCATAGCCCTTAACATATGTATTTTAGAGCAGATGTTTACTGGACGTTTTTTTCTTGTTTCGGTCCATACTATCACTTCCCAAAATATGGAAAGCGAGGAACTTTAAGTAGAAGAGATTTGTTTCACAGTATCGAGAATGAAAAATTGGTCGTTGCTCTTAAGGTAGGCATTTTCGACCCTATGTTTACTGAGACTTTTTGGCTTCTAGGATCGTGTACTTTCAACTGTATCGTTTACGACATTAATTGTAATACACCCTGTATTTTACTACTCGAAACTGGTAAAAGGAAATCTTCCTATGAAGAACTGAAACAATGAGGTCTTTTTAATTTGTATGTTTGAGAGATTTCACGGTAATCTTTCGTTAATTCCTACAGCAAGGGTTAAGTCAATATTTATTCATGTTAAGTACACTAAGTGTGCAAGTAAACAATGTTAATTAAGTACCCATGGACAAATACTTAAGAATAAAATTTTGGGTAGAATTTAAAATTTTAAAAACATGTCGCTACGGCAGAATATTTGGAAAGGATAACTCACCTGAATAGAAAGAATCACAGTGCAGACAGCTTAAATAAACGTGCTTAAAGAGTTCAAAGATGAAAGCAATGAAATTTATGAGGATGAACATTAGAATTCATATCTAGTTTTAAATGCTTGGGAACAACGCTAGAGCTACAAGAGAAAGCGACAGCCGTAGCAAAAGCCATTTACAACATCACCAGGCTACAAAATTTGTCTGTACCAATTGTGATGACGCTGCTCAAGCTCAAAGTTATGTCAGCTGCTGCATAAGGAAAGCTGGTGATTTGTATCCGTCTGATGATGGAATAGAAACCTCTAGAGAATATTTGAAATCTCAGTGGACGCCTCAGGATACGACAACTTAACGATCGGGAGGCGGGTGCAGGCTGAGTTCGCCGAGGGCCACTTGTTGCAGCACCATTGTTGGTAATCGTTTATTTAATATGCATTTAATATACATTTTAACATGCATAAAAATACAGCTCGAAAGCCGTTTAGGCATCCCTAAGCTTATAGCCAGGTAAATCTGATTACACTACAATTACAGACAGCGCATTACCATAACTATTTGAAAACCACTCATTATACAGTAAATTTCGAACAAGAAAGGTATATTTTACTCAGAAAATTTTTGACAACTTCAAGATTACCGTTTAAATAATATGGCGGCACTTTTGGCACTAGCAATTTAGCAACTTTTCAAAGAGGAAAGTAACAGTATTAAAAATTTTCTAAGTTCCGCATTTGAGAATATTTTGAAATATACACTTCCGGTGTAATAACAAAGATTTTGAACTCCCTTTGGTAACTAACAATTTTGGAACAGAAATTAACGATTTTAAAATTTACAGCAATTCACAATAAAGAATTGCAAGATGCACAAATAGAGCACAATAAAAGACTAGGCCGGTCTGGACAGGAAAACGGATCGGAAAACTAGTCGCCACGGGTGAAGTGTTAAAGTTAGATTCCTGAGAAGAGCTCTGTCAGTCTCAAAATTCATAAAATGTAGCTACACTTACATAACAGCGCAAGAATCTTTCTTCGCAGAAGATATGAGACTGTGCTTAGGTCTTCTATAGACACAAGGACACAAAACCGTCATCTAGGAGAGAAGGAACCAAGCCAGGAAGGTGACGAAAGAGCTCATGGAAAGAGAAGCGATGAATTCAGTTTCCTGGTAAGATCCGAACTTCCAACTCTATCACCTGAACTCACGTCTGCCACCCTCGGTTTTGCACGTCACGATATGCCAGTAGTGAGTGTATCACAAGCGCAATGAAGATTGTAGCGGTAGACTATATGACAAGCGACGCTCCAATACCATTTAGTGAAGTGTGAAATCACAGCTCAGCCATTAAGCACATTAATAAAACACTGGTCAAAGCAAAACACAAATATAATACGTACACATTGTAATGAATCAATGACGGGTCCGACTTTTTGCAAGTTTATACTGATTGTTTTGTTTTAATAACCATTTTCACAATTCCAATGTGATAGCGTACAAGTTGTACTTAATAAAGTTATTATTATTTTATTATTATGAATATATAATAGGAATTTCACATTAATTAGATATTTCCGAAACTTCACTGCGCAGTTTTCTCAAAAAACCAACTTATCTCCTCCCATTGCTTACAGCTGAGGCCTTCATTTATTGCTTTCTTTTTCTGTGTTTCATATCCACTGAGCGATACTGCCGCCTACTAAAGTCGATCCTTCGCTAATCAAAGACGGTTCGCGGACTTGGTCGTTATACGAACGTGTTGTGCGACTCTTCGATCTTTAGCTGATCGACTTCTATCAGTCTCGGCTTCAGCCGACTGCGCCACCATTGGACACTATTACTATGTTGTTACAGAATTGAATTAAATTTATTTATTAACACGTTTTTTAGGTCCTTTTGTTGCCAATTTGCCCTTCCGGTAATTTTTTCAGTTGATGTTTTAGTAACTACACGATGAGCTAGACACCTAAAACTTTCAAAATAACTCATAAATAGATGACAATCCAAAATTAACTCACTTGCTTGTCTGGGGTAAGGCAGAGGATACTTCATTTGTCGGTCCGTCTTGTAGGTACAAATTTTGCAATTTATTTCAAACTAGCTTCCCGATAAGGTACAGACCTGAAAAATTCAAAATAGCTCATAACAGTATGACAATGAAATATTAACTCATGTTCTTTCCTGGTGTGTGTCGATAGTATTTTGATTTGCTATCTGTCTGTCTGTCTGTCTGTCTGTCTGTCCGATACAGAATTTGCAACCGATTTTAACTTCTGATGAGCTCCAGCCATGAAAATTTTAACATATCTAAGAACTGGACGACTGTGCAATATTAACTTACTTTCGTTTGTGGCGGGTGGCGCAGGGTATTGTGTGTACTACTGCTGTTTCCCGCTTTTCCTGCTCCAGTCGCGAAAGCTTCCCGGGAGGAACGATTATTTGTAAGCTTCCGCGTGACCCCAATTCTCTCTAATTTTTACCTTGACGATCTTTCAGCGAGGTGTATTTAAGAAGAAACAGAATATTGGTAGATTCAGATGAAAAGAATCAGAATGAAACCTGAAATTTACCAAATGGCTCTATTCTCACCTCATCGAAATGTTAAAATCGATTGAAAATTCTCACGCACACAAGATTAAAAAGCTGAAAATAATTAGTTAATTAAACTTTTTAATGTAATACGTTTTTAAAACGGACTAAAAAGTATAAAATAATGTATCCTAGCACCATATTTATTCTTTCCTCCATACAGATAATACTGAAAATTTGTGCTTGTTAATTTATAATAGCTATGACTGTACTCGTTAAGTTTAGAACGAAAAGAAGAACGCATGCAGTATATAATAGTAAGGAGTGGATGCCGTTGAGAATAATCATACAACAGTTCATATCATTTTTCAGTGCAATAAAATTTTTACTGTCTTAGATGAACTATTCATTCGTCATTTTCGTTTTGAGTTTTACAAGTTCTGTCACAGCTATTAGAAATTCACAAGTACAAATTTTCAGGGCTATCCGTTTACAGTTAGGAAACTGTTTGGGGCTAGGGGAAATTATTTCATACTTTTCAGTAAGTTTTAAGAAAGTGTTTCAGCAGAATGTTTCTATTTAACTAACTATGTGTAATCGCGCTTATTGTCTGTTTTGTTTGCTTTTAAGTTACTGTTGAGATGTTGTTGTAATCAGATTCTGTACGGTATACTCGAGATTAAGATGTACTGGTACTGTAACTACAGTTGAAGCTTTATTCAGTAAAGGCTATTGTTCATTAGTTTCGAACTTGTATACACAGAATGTCTGCCGTTATAGCTACAGACGAAAGGGTCAAGTAGAGGACAATAAACAAGCAAACAGTCCTAACAAAAATAGAACTAGAAAACAGACACAAATGCAGTAATGCCTGTGTCACAATAGTGTTGGTGTCTCAGGATAGTTTATACTGGCTGTAGCTTCGTTGCTGGCACATCACTGTCGGTTAGCTGATAGTGCACCAAGACGCTGTTCGGAAATATGCAGCACGAGTCCCCGACAACAAGCATATCGGTTCTGGTTCACCATTATCATGGCCTCCCACGTTTTCCAAATTAAAGCCCACGACCTTTTTTTTAATATTTGGAAGCAGTGTTGTATTCTGGCCATGTTAATAGAGTCGAGGAACTCTTGGCCGCAAAACGAATGTTAGTTGGTGCATTCGGGAGAAGTCTGGAATCTCTCAAGAAAAAGAGTTTCACTAATTGAACAAGTCAACAACTCTTTGGTCGTCCTTTGGTCTTCATACCAGTGTTTATTCGGCTTGACAATGATTGACAGAACTGAAGGATTATTTCCTGAGGGATTTAGTGCCAAATTGTGTCCAGTTGACAAGTTAGATCACCAAAAAGCTATTAGGTATAGATTTTAATATTGACACTGAACCTTCTTTAACATTTTCAATTTTTTTTTGATATCTGATGATGACAGAAGTAGAAACGTTATAACAAAGAAAGTCATTTTATGTGGCGGTCTAGACGATTTTATCCATAAAAAAAGCTCATTTAAGGATGCGGTCGAGGACATGATGTCGAAAGAAGTGCTCGTCCAAGTTTGGTTAACGATTCATTGGTTTGTGTAGCTGAAGAACTTGTAGAGAAAAAGCGTAAGCTTATAGGATACGTTCTTTCTAACAAGTATCCGAGACTTTGAGTATCACTTCTTCATGAAAATGTTGAAAGAATACGGGTCTTGGCCTTGCACTTCACTATTTGACACATCATGATAAATAAAGACAGTGATGGTTTTCTAAGCAAAATGACTGGATTTGAGACTTGAGGCGCCTATGAATATACCTCAATCGAAACGTCGGTCACTGAAAAGGACGCAGCAAAACAGATGATGGCACCTCAGAAAATGTAGTCCACGCTCTTTTCTGATTGACAAGACATTTTACCGGTGGATTTTTCCCCGCGAGGCGGGACAGCTGACCGCGGGGCGATATATAATTGTGAAAAGATAGTACTTCATAGTTGATAACACGACAACGTTCTTTGAGGAAAGCATACAAAGGTTGTCCAGCGTTGTGACAATTGCCATGAAATGATGCGAACTACAAAGAAAGGTAGTGTAAGATTTGTATCTCTGACACCAATTGTATTGTGTTTTTGAAGTGGCAGGGACAGATCACGCAGGTAGTTTCAGCAACTCTGGTAGATTTTTCGCCATATTATAGGTTGGAGGTTTTTCGCTATACTATAAGTTGGAGGATTTATGGTATCCACCACCGGCTAATGGACGGCCACAAAGACGAGGCGGTGCCGGTGTGTTTGGGTACAGTTCTCTGACCATCTCCTCATTTAATCTCGAACTATTCAGGAGTGAGATGGTCTTCCTGCTGCTTCCTGCTGCAGGATCCTTCTTGAATTCTTTGTGATCTGGATGTTGTAGTAGATTTTCAGGGAAAGGAGGAGTGTGTTCGAAGACACAGAGGGACATCTTTTTGAACTTGTATAAGGACTCTGACGGAGACAAAGCAAAACTGTCAATTTCCTAGAATTTTGAACAATGTCGTTCTCTATGCAGATGCCCAACTGGAATTAAATTGATTTGGCCAGAAAGGAGACTTGACGATTCTTTTGTAGCAAAAGCAACAGCAATAATTTTGGGAAGAAATTTTTTTTGCTCCAGTGATACCAGAATGAACGAACAAGTAACGGTTTTCAATGAATTGAAAGAGGATATGTTGCGCACTATGCATCTACAGCAAGTCCCTAAAATTTTTGGATACAATAATCGCTGAACAAGGATACAATAAGTGAATTGCGTATCCCGTGGGTTTAGGTCTGCAATTATTATGAAGCTGAGATAGTGCCAATATATCGAGAGATTGCTGAAATTAATAAACCATGGAAATACTATGTACCAAGGATCATACTCTGGTGGGACAGCCGTACCACAGGTGCAACCACAACAGAGGGGTACCTGTTGAGAGGCCACACAAACGTGTGCTTCCAGATGAGAGACAGCAACCTTTTCAGTGGTTACAGGGGAAACGTCTGAAAGATTGACTTGTATGACCATTTAACAGTACAAAACATGCCCTTCCTGAGCTGGTAGTGCAACCAACTGAAAGCAGGCGAGAACTATAGCCGTAATTTTCACGAGGGCATGCAGCTCTATTTTAAATGATGAAGGAATCCTTTTGCGCAAAATATTCTGGAAGAAAAATAGTATACAACTTGGACTTTGGGATGGGGACTAATCAGAAGTATCTGGTCATAAGGGGAACTAAACCCGTTCTACGAGTCATTGTCTGGAATGTTATATCCCTTAATTGGGTAGGTAGGTTATAAAATTTACAAACGGCAATAGATAACCTTATAAGTAGGCTGTTTACGTTTTTATATTGGTAACGCCACGTAGCGCTCTGTATGAAAATCACTGGCTGTGCTGTGCGCAGTCTGTGGCGGGATGGCATTGTTGTAATATTCGCTATTGTAGTGTTGGGCTGTAAGGTGTCAGGCAAATCCAACGCCTTCCATGAAAACCCTGACATGGTAAGCAAATCCAGCAGTATGTCACATAGCTCCGAATAAATCGTGACATTAAATTAACCAAAGTAATACGAGTAACGAGTGAGCAAATGGAATACCACAGACTAACACAAGAATACCTAAATGCATGTCGTACATTCCCACCGAGAGACCGACGCTGTTCCGAGGGGAGAAACGAGAACAGAAGCCGAGAGCAGAACCGTGTTAAGCTAGAAGGCCCTACAATAAGGGACGGACTGGACACCCACGTCGCTAGCCTACCTCTAAGACTACCACCCGCTCGTTTTAGCGTGAGACTTTTTCGCGTCTCTGTTACGTAAAGGACCACCCCCCAGCCCTTGTTAAAAGCTAGAGCCCTCCAGAAAAACAGTATAGATCTTACGATAACACAAAAAGGGCCACTACCACCCGCAAGATTTAGTGTGAGACTTTTCGCGTGTCTGTTACTTTAGGACCATCCCCTAGCCCATGTTAAAAGATAGACCCCTTCAGAAGAACAGTATAGATCTTACGATAACGCTAATAGGACCACACCAGCTACAGGTTTTAGCGTGAGACTTTTTAGCGTCTCTGTTACGTTGCAAACTTTAAAAACATTGCCCCACCACGAAAAGTATAACGTTTCCCATTGGATAGACAGAATTTTTGTAGGCGGAGCTTCAGGTTAACATTCAGACCCTGATTGGTCAGATGAGAACACAGCCAGATAGTTTTTTTAAACCAGCTTCGGTAAACTGTAGTAAGGAGAAGTTAGGTGAGAGTTAGTTCCGAGACGGCGAGCTGGATGGCTGCTGCTCCTGCCGCCGCCCCCTTGACGAACACCGACAAGGTAATGAACGCACGCTATGCCGCATAACAGCGCATAAAGCTACACTCAGAACTGCAGAAGTTCCATCTTTTTGTAAGGTGTCAGGCAAATCCAACACCTTACATGAAAACCCTGACATGATAAGCAAATCCAGTAGTATGTCACATAGCTCCGAATAAATCGTGACATTAAATTAACCAAAGTAATACGAGTAACGAGTGAGCAAATGGAATACCACAGACTAACACAAGAATGCCTAAATGCATGTCGTACCTTCCCACCGTGAGGCAGACGCAGTTCCGAGGGGAGAAACGAGGACAGAAACCGAGAGCAGAACCGTGTTAAGCTAGAAAAGGGAGGGGCTGGGCACCCACGCCGCGAGCCTACCTGTACAACTATACAACCCGCACGTTTTAGCGTGAGGCTTTTTCGCGTCTCAGGTATGTCAAGGACAACCCCCAGCCCATGTTAAAAGCTAGAGCCCTCCAGAAAAGAAGTATAGATCTTACGATAACACAAAAAGGGCCACTACCACCCGCAAGTTTTAGCGTGAGACTTTTTCGCATGTCTGTTACATTAGGATCACTCCCCAGCCCATGTTAAAAGATAGAGCCCTCCAGAAGAGCAGTATAGATCTTACGATAACGCTAAAAGGAGCACACTAGCTGCAGGTTTTAGCGTGAGACTTTTTAGCGTCTTTGTTACGTTGCAAACTTTAAAAACATTGCCCCACCACGAAAAGTATAACGTTTCTTATTGGATAGACAGAATTTTTGTAGGCGGAGCTTAAGGTTAACATTGAGACCCTGACTGGTCAGATGAAAACATAGCCAGATAGTTTTTTTAAACTAACTTCGGTAAATTATAGTAAGGAGAAGTTAGAGGAGGTTCCGAGACGGCGAGCTGGATGGCTGCTGCGCCGGCCGCTGTCGCCCTGACGATGCTTAAACAGCGATAAGGTAATGAACGCACGCGATGCCGCATATTTGAGCGCATAAGGCTTCACGCAGAACTGCAGAAGTCTCATCTGTTACACCCCTTTTTTGCGTAATACTAATGTCGATCGTTAATTAAAACTCATGGTGTTCACATTTGCCACTTGAAGAAAAGATCTGAAACGCGATGATTTTTCTTTTATATAGTTATTGAGAAGCCACATCAGCCACTGTAATTTACGACAAGTGAAATAAGTAATTAAAGATAATTGAGGGTCACTGTAGACCATTTTGATAGTTTTTTCTTTTGTGAAACTTAAATTTAACCTAGATTATAGATGTGATATGGCATAGGTCATCCGTCGATCGATTGTAGAACTTGGAAACCTATTCAGGGAATATTCGTTCACATTTTTGTTGAACGCAGTTGGTTTTTACCATCCTGTATTAAATCATTTCCTTTTATCAATAGTGCCATTAATAAACGATGTTTTGTGAGTAGAATAAAATTGACAATGGTAAACTTAACTGCTTTTTCGACGTTATTTTACCAGCTAACTAAAATTAGGAAAGCCTTGAACCCTTTCCACTATATTTAGTTAGTATTAAGATTCTTTTACAGGGATTGCAGTGGAGCTGGGATCATTTAGTATTTGGTTATATCATCGCTAGTCTCACTGACTCTTCTGAATTCTACATGTCATGTGCGGTCTGGCGTCTCCTTACCAGCAACAGGTCCCAGGTTCAAACAAGTCAATACCCTAAAAAACACGCTCAGAGCGTCGTTGCGCGAAAGTGGTAGGGAGACACGATATAGAACAGACACCACCATGAATGTTTAGAGGGCTGTTGGCTGTTAGCGGCGCGTAGCGTTGCGCAGTTGGAGGTGAGCCGCCAGCAGTGGTGGACGTGGGAAGAGAGATGGCGGAGTTTTGAAATTTGTAAGAATGGATGTCATGAACTGATATATATATTATGACTATTAAGGTAAACACATTGTTTGTTATCTATTAAAATCTTTCATTTGCTAACTGTGAGTATCAGTAGTTAGTGACTTCCGTAGTTTGAATCTTTTATTTAGCTGGCAGTAGTGGCGCTCGCTGTATTGCAGTAGTTGGAGTAACGAAGATGTTTGGTGAGGTAAGTGATTTGTGAAAGATATAGGTTAATGTTAGTCAGGGCCATTCTTTTGTAGGGATTTTTGAAAGTCAGATTGCGTTGCGGTAAAAATATTGTGTGTCAGTTTAAGCACAGTTATGTATAAATTTTTCTAAGGGTACGTTTCATATGACGACCCTTCACCGAGGATACCTCACTGGAATCTTCAGATTTTTTTCTTGTAGTTAGTGTAATTAGTGTACCTTTTGTTTATTGCTAGCGTGTAATCATAGAGAGAATTTCCTTTGTAGTTGCAGTCTTTCATTGTTGTACAGTAAAACAGTTGTGGCATGCATGTAGTTTTGCACGAAGTATTTCGCAGCTGCGCTTGCAGTTAACTAGGTATTATTTTCAGTGCTATGTTAATGTGTTCTCCGTGCTTTTCTGTGTTACCGTGTGAAATATTGTGACAATAACGGCGTGTGAAAAACGTAACACTAGGCTCCAAAGTAAACTGAGAAATAATAGTGACGACGAGCGTAGCTTACTGTGTAATGAATTAACAGACATTCAAAGTAGTAATTTGGTAACTATGCATAGGGAAATGGAACGGGCGTCAAATAATGATGTAGACAGTGAAACAGGTAGTGAACAGGGAAGCATTATCGATCGATCGGTCGGCAAAAGCTCGCTTCAGGAATCGGGAATGACAGGACACAATCTTGCAAATACTGCAGATTCAGGTTTTGGGCCCTCAGCGTTTTCTAAAATAAGTCAAGACACATTTTCTTCTTGTCAAAATGTGAATGTTGTCGGTGCAACTTCACTGCCGAAAAGCACTGACGAACATGTTTGAGACACCAGTGCATTGTTATTACAGTTAATGCAACAAATGAGACAAAGGCTGCAAAAGTTAGACACAATGGAACAAAATCTTCAAAAGTTAGACACAATGGAACAAAATCTTCAAATGTTAGACACAATGGAACCAAATCAGAGCCAAACACAGCAAAAGCTTGTAAAGTTAGACACAATGGAACAAAATCAGAGACAAACACAGCAAAAGTTAGACGCAATAGAACAAGAGCTTCCAAAGTTAGACTCAGTGGAACATACGCTTGAACAAACACGTGAAGATTTAACTACTGAATTACATAAAATCGAATCGAAATGTCAAAAAGTCTGTAATGACGTAAAAACACAAATTTGTGAGCATTTCCAACCTATTTTTCCGCGGCATGAAAATGCATTACAGAACCACGAAGTAGCCATAAAAGAACTGCAAACTATTGTTCATGAAAATCATGAGACCTTGCAAGCTAAAACTGACTCAGTTGCATCTACCGATTCGGTTACGCAACTTGCAAGAACTCAGGAAAAGTTAAAGGACACAGTAGATACACTGAAAATTGGTTCAGAAAGACACATGGAGGAAATTAGTTCATTATCAGAGAAAGTAGTTGAACTTTCGGATCAGCTAAATAGTTTATCTACGAAGGTAGATGATAATCTGAATGACAAAAAAACCGGTAGTCTTTAGTGACACAGATGAGTTCGAACAAATTAGGAAATTCAAACAAAATCTGAATCAAATTCATACGCAACGCCAAAGAGAAATTCGGGAAGTACAAGATCAGCTGATACAGGTAATGCAAGAATTACGTATTTCAGAGGACACTCGCGCTCCAATACGGGAAGAGGGACATAGAAATACGGAACAGCCACAAAATAATAACACAGGGCACTTCGGAAATTATGAAAGAAATTGGCAAGGTACACCGAATTTTGAGTTGGGACCGCCGAAACGACGTAACAATAACCGACATGCGACTCGCCGACATGCGACTCGCCGACATGATGATTTTGACTATAAGCTGTTCATTACTACACGTAAATTCAAAACATTTAAGCATTCTGCCAGCGACATTCATCCACAAGCGTGGCTTCATCAATTCTCTCATTGTTTCCCCCCCCCCCCCCCAACTGGTCATTGGAGCACAGGTTACAATTTATGTGTCGCTACTTAGAGAATGAACCAGCTGTAAGAATGCGATCGGTCATTCACGACTGCCACAGTGAAGGAGAATTTTACCATGCCTTCCTCTCAGCATATTGGTCTCAAGCTACACAAGATCGAGTAAAACATAGCATCATAATGATGAAACATTTCGAACAATCTGAATTCTCCAGTCTTGTGCATTGTTTTGAAGACATGTTGCATAAGAATCAATATCTTTCAAACCCGTACAGCCCTTCACAACTCATCCGCATTTGCTTAATGAAATGGCCGGAACATTTATAGGATATTATTTTGGCAGGGCGTTGCAAAGACGACATTAAAGCTTTTCATGGACTCTTACAAGAATTAGAAATTCACACACAGTCTCGGGATGCTAAAACAGGAAAACAATCACTACAGGTCACATCTGTCGCAATTCCGCGATGAAAGAAACAATAACTGAACACGACAAGGCTATTCTCAAAACACAAATCGTGACCAAAACAGACACCACCCATATGACAACCACTGGCAGAGTAATAGTTACAGGGAAAGATCACCTCTCCGCGGTAATGACTATCACAGAAACAATCAGAGAAACAGACAATATGGAAACCAAAATAATTACTATCAAGGGAGACAGAATAACTTAAGATGCAACGGTCCAGCGCGCAGTTACGATTCAGGGCGAAATTCATCACCACGTGACCGACAAGAAAGAAGCTATGGAATCTACCGAAATGACGACAGACGATATGATCGTAACGACAGACCTGAATTGCAGCAGAACTGTCGGGATTCAAACAGAGCAGGGCCCTCTCGACAAGGTGAATTTGTAGAAGTTAGGTCTCCAAATCCCAATAACGACGCGCGCCAACAAAGACACAATAGGCAATGACTCATACCGCTGGCAGCCACAAAACGTACTTCCGACACTGACGACGCAGCTGCTGTAGCTAGTAATTGCGTAACAACATTGCGTATCCTGTGATTCACATTACAGTAAGTGACGTAAAATTTACGGCAGTACTTGACTCGGGCAGTCCCATTTCAGTCATTAGTGAAACAGCTTTTAGCAAATGCAACAAATCAAACGATTGCCCCACACTTCCGTTACGTAAGATTAAATTACATGGTGCAATCGTTGGAAAAAGTGTAGATGTACGCCAACAAACCAACTTAGAATTCTTTTGTGAAAGCCACACCTTGTCCATGAACTTTCTTATTGTTCCATTGTTGTCGACGGAAATTATATTGAGAGTAGACTTTTTGAATGAATACAAAGCAATCTTTAACTTTCACGATGCTGAAATAAGTTTAGAGAAAGAAGGTAAGTCAATAGCTTTGAAATTTGAAGATTGGCTCTCAGACCATGACGAGGAAATTAATCGGCTTTACCTTCTGCTAGACAACAGTTCGGAATTTTCTACGGAACTAGCCACTAACAACCACTTTGCAAGTACTGACAGGAATGATATCGACGACATATTTGATACTAATGATTTAATTCACAATAAAATTCGAACAATTGGGAATTGTAATGACACTGATAGGCAAGACCTTTTTGAGAGTTTACAAGCACATTCCACAGTTTTTACTCACAAAACAGGAACAATCAAGGGACTTCAATACCAATTTCGTGTTCTGAGCATACTAAATTTTGTGTTAGACGATACGTAATTCCAGCACATTATAGGGACCGTGTTAGAGCAGAAATACAATCTATGCTTGACGAGGTCATTATTGAGCCTGCAGTAAGCTCATACAACAATCCGTTACATGTTGTTGAGAAGAAAAATGGATCGATCAGGCTTGTCTTAAATTCGAGACGAATCAGTACTATCATTATTCCTGAAACAGACAGGCCTCAAACGTTGGAAGAACTTCTTCAAAATTTTAATGGTGTAAAAGTGTTGTCTTTCACTGATCTCAGGTCCAGCTTTTATCAGATCGAACTTCATCCAGAATGTAGAAAATACACAGCTTTTCTTATCACTTTCGGAAACTTCCTTTTGTTTTGAACATTTCTTCGGCAGCGTTCATTCGCGGGCTAAATTCCATAGTACCTGATTTCTTAAAACGTCACATCACCTTATATGTGGATGATATTCTAATAGCACAAGCCTCACGGGAACAACATAATCGCATCCTCAACAGTTTGTTACGTATCTTTGCAGCGTCTGGAATTACAGTTAACTTGGAAAAGTCTGAATTCGGTAGGTCAAAGGTGAGGTTTTTGGGACATATTATTTGTTCTGAAGGCATTCAGCCGGATCCTGAAAAGTTAGAAGCAATCAGAGCCATTACAGTTCCATCCAAAAAAAGTCCGCTGTTGTCTAGGTCTAGTAAATTTTTACCGTCGTTTTCTGAATATGCAAATTCTAAATACACCAAACCTTGTTCTCTCACAGGAAAATATACTATTTGGAACTGGGACAAACAAGCATAGTTGGAATTCAATTCCTTCAAAGAATCGCTACTTAACGTGCCAATACTAGCTCATCCAGATCGCTCACAAGACTTTTGCCTTAGCACGGATTCTTCTAAAGTCGGTCTTGGTGCCCATTTATCTCAAGAAGCCATAGAAAATGACACTACGGTTCAGAAAACCATTGCTTTTGCTAACCGAGAGCTAACAAAATCTGAAAAAAAATTATTCCGTTACTGAATTACAGGCTTTAGCTATCGTTTGGGCATTTAACAAATTCCGTTTCTTTCTTTCCGGTAAGCACGTAAAAGTATACAGTGATCATCGTGCATTACAATTTCTTATGTCTTCAAAATTAAATCATGACAGGTTAAAACGTTGGGCATTGCTCCTGCAAGAATTCCGCTTCACAATAGTCTACATTCCCGGCAAGGAGAACATTGTTGCGGACGCACTGTCACGTGCACCAGCTGGGCTTGAGAAAAGTAACACAGAAGACAACCTCGAGAAAAATCCAGCTGGGCTTGAGAAAAGTAACACAGAAGAAAACCTCGAGAAAAATTTCAGTATTCTTTACATTCAGAAAGTCGCCTTTGAAAACTTCATCACCACATCTTTAAAGGACATTGCTCTGCTCATGAACAAGTTAAGATCCGATTTGGAAAGACATGAAAAGCCGCACACTCAGATTCGGCATTATTATCTGGTTAGAAACAACATACACTTCAAACGCTGCAGTGTTGATGACAAGCTATGGGTACTTTGCATTCCAGACGATTTTGTTAATAAGCTCATTTGGTACATTCATTTCAGCTATGCACATTTTGGTCCACGAATATGTTATCATATTCTTCGAACGACTTGTTATTTTAACAAATATGGAAAAGAGAATTCGAAGAGTCTTGTCTATTTGTAAACTTTGTCAAAGGCGAAACCATCTACTATCTCCCATCGTGCTCCTTTGTTTTCTATCATCCCTTCTAAATTAAAAGAATTTGCTGCTGTTGATCACTTGGGACCCCTTGTCAGAACATTGAATGGATTTTCGTGCGTTCTAGTCGCTGTTGAACTTACTTCAAAATTTGTTTCTTTCACTCCGTTACGTAAAGCTACTGGATGGTCTGTATCCAACGCCTTTGTTAAAAATGTCTTAAGTGAAGTTGGACACGTTTGTAAAGTCATTTCCGATAACGGACCGCAATTCAGATCTGCTGTTTGGTCACGCATGCTTCGTAACCATAAAATCAAATCTGTTTTTATTTCATTGTACTCACCACATTTTAACCCGTCTGAAGGGATTATGAAAGAAATCAATAAGCTTTGCAGACTTTATTGTCACAGAAAGCATCAGCACTGGGACAGATATTTACACTTATTTCAAAACGTGCTGAATGAAATGCCTCATGACTCCACTGCTTTACCATCTGTTCTTGAACTGAGGAATAAAGAACCACCGAACAGAATCAGAGAGCTTGTGCCTTTTCTGAATACACGTAAACTTCGACACAAAGACATAACTGATTTGGCTATTAAAAATATAAATTCTGCTGCAGGCAAAAGGAGAAAATTACATAGTAAAGCAAATGCAAAGAAATTCTATATTGGTCAGAAAGTTCTCATTAAAGCTCATTCATTGTCACATAAGAAGAAACACTTGAGTCACAAATTCTTTCTAGTTTACAATGGACCTTACAGAATCCGACGTATGCCACATGATAATTGCGTTGAAGTTGAAACTCTGCGTACTAGGAAGAGTAAAGGTTTACACCACATTTCACATGTAAAACCGTTTATTGAAATATAATCTGCTTTTTAACTTTGTCTTTGCCATAAAACATTTCACTTCACTTTTCTAGTATGCTTTGTCACACTGAGAAACTGTTAACCTGTAACAATGATTTGAAGTTAAATATCCAGTCAAGAACCAAGAGAACTTATTTAAACATAAATTACGAATGCATTGTTGTTGTGTTCAGACGACACAGTGTCATTGTGTGTGTGTACATTCTTGCTTGTTAGTGGCACGATTACGTAACGACCATAAGGCTCACATGCTTAGAACATTTACCAGTACTGCTAATGAGATTTTAATGCAACATTTTGGTTTACTTGAAAATACATTCTGGATTCAAAGTACTTTCTGTGAGATACCAGATGACATAGTGGTTATTATATGTGACAGCTACACGATTATATCACGACGCTACTAATGAGTGACAATTTACATTGTTGCTTTTGCGGTGTATCTGTTTTATATCTGCACAGTTTTTCTGAATTCTTCTGGAAAGGGAAACATGTTTTAGTAGTAACTTTGTGGTATAGCTACAATGAGACAGCCTTTTCTGTAGCACAACAATACGTTACAGTACAGTACTTACTTCATCACGGCAATAAGCGTAGTAACTACGATATCTATACGCAAAGCATTTCACTTTTGTTTATCATGAGGTAAGGACATTGACTTCTGCAGAACTTAGCTTTCGGAGGACGATAACTGTGATACTTCCACAGACATTATCTTCCAACAAAACGCACAGCTTAGCGCTACAGTACACGTATGTGAGTGATTAATTTTGTACTTAAAACATTTATTTTTAAAGATATTTGAAGTACAATGATACAAAGGTTTTCCATGATACATTTCATTCCATTACTGTAATCTGTAACACCTGACGATATAATTACATTAATACTCAGTGGGGGGGGGGGGGGGGGGGAAACGCTTACTTTGTGTACCATGTGTATGGCAAGCACAAGGAGCCCTAGCTAATATGGTATTTGCTTATACAACTTTACACATCGGTACCATATTTCTCTAACACAGAATTACACAGCTATCTGATCATTTAACTGAGAGAGACAAATATTTATTTTACTACATCAGTGACAGATGTTTACGTAATTACACAGTTGGATAACTTCACACTTATGAAATAGTATTTTGTCTGTACTTTGTGAAATGTTCATATTTTTTCGGAACCATTGTTATTCTATGAGAGCTTTGAATGATGTATTTGGTACGGGATCATGATTTTTAAAGTATGTTTGAGGCAGATGACACTTTTGACATGAGCAGAGTGTTTTCTTTTAGGTTTTGAAATTATTGGAGGAAGCTATGACGATTTTGAGAATTTGACTGAGGTGTTATAATGTTATTACGATGATTGTGTATTACGCTGTTGCAGTATGTTTATGATCAATAGGCTGATGCTATGTGAGGAATTTCATTATGCTACGTATTTATTGTGATGAAGTATTGAAGAAGTGTATATGAATATGTATATGTATAATAAGGTAAGGAATAATGAGTAGTGGTAAGGGACTCTTATTTGTGGAAAAGGTTGTTGGAAACCAAGAATCGTACATAAGTGCTATGAAATGTATGTAAATGCGTGAATGTATTACAATGCCGACGAAAACTTTTTGGACACTGTTATATCAATAGGATTTTGTTTCTATAGATGTGTAACGCAAATTCTTGAACTGTGAAATTTTTTATATAAGACTGCCACTGTAGCGGAAACTGGTGTCGTAAATATTTCTGTAAGAAAGTTAAGTGACCACCTGCACGTAATGCGTCGTGGCCACCCAGCTGGGCGACAGCCACCTGGAAACAAGCCATTAGTGTGTGCCTTTCAGAGACACAGATGGAGAAAAAAAAAGAGGCCATTATCCTCGAGATTGACATTCCTTTGTAGAAAGCACCACAAATACGACACGCTCATTACTTGGAAAGATACTTTCTTACATCTGCACACCTGATAATGACAAGCGTCTTTCTACGAGAGTTGAGAGAATTTGTACTAACTTATGAAATGCCACATGACTATTGAATGATATTTTTATGCTTTGCCTTTCATAGTTGCTTATTTCATTTGATATCTGGTTTTCAGCTGTGTTGCAGCATTGGTTTTATAAAATAAAATTAAATGCATTTGCTAATGTGAACACTTTCTGTCAACAGATCTATTAAATAATCATTTTATGATCCACATTCTTCGAAAAAGGAGCACTTGGAAAGGAAAGAACAATAAGAAGGGATTAATAACAGTTACTGCATACTTAATTTTCTTTTCAACTACTTGGTAATATTTTTTGTAGAATTAGGTTTGTGGTGCACCACCTTAATGACATAGACATTAAGATGTGAATGTACATTTCCCTTATCTGCATTGTTGTCTTTACTGTAATATTTTTTTCAGCTTAAGCTTTGTCATGTTTAGATATAAGTTATTGCATTTTCTGGTGCTGTTTGCCAGGCATAGTGCTACTAAATTTCACTTTGTATAACTCTTTTAAGCCAGTTTTACTACTGATTTATTTTTCTTGTTGCTGTTCATTGGTTCATATTAGTTGTAATGTTGCATATGCTTTGCTAAGACCTATATTGCTGACTTTTTTGCCAATTTGCATTTTTTTGTCATTGCTGTTTGTGTTAATTGTTTTGTGCTGCTGCATTGTGTCGTCCCTTTGTTTAGCATCTGAGCTCAGTAGGTTTAAGTTAACTTAAGAGGCGGTAGACTATATAAGAAACTAACTATGATGAATTGGAAGAAAAGCATTGAGAAGATATAAGAAAATGGTTTGGCCATAAAAGTAGTGTACAGTGGAGAAAAACTATTTTTGAAAGAGGATGTGAACAGAATACAGAAAGCATGCTTGGATAAGATTTTTTTTGGCTGGAGCAAATGTTGAAATAAGAGGGACGATCTATGGAATGAAGTTTTGGGTTGGACTGCAGTACCAAATGTTACCCTGAAAACAAACCCTGTCCATTCCTTTTGTGTTATCCCACTATGTGTTTGTGTACCCTTGTGTATTTATTTTCTTCCTGTCTCTGTGTACTGTTTCATGGAATTTTTTCCCTTCAAATACTAAGCTACATTCACTATGATGAGGAATACTGTTATCCTCAAATATAATTTGCATTAATAATATGTTATTTACTTCATAAAGATGTTTACACATTATTTATTCTGTTATGTTCTAATGCTCATGTGTGAAATTGATGTTTCAAAAGTTATTCTGATCTTTTATGTATTTACTTATGTCATAATGTTTGTAACACTGATGTATTTGTTGTTTCGATTCTTTTGTAAAGCCTGTATTACTGCAAATGTTATCTGTACTCTTATGTTCTTCAATAGTGTATTTTGTACCTTTGTTATTGTATTCTCATGTTATAAAATTGTAATTGACACCAGTTGATGAAATTAAGTAATTTGTAAGTTACATTTCACTTAACACGTTTCGGTTGGTCATAGTATATGAACAATATGTGAGAAGTAGGGACTGTTAGTGTTTGCACATGTGTTAATAATTCAGCAAGGGACTGGATAACAGCATTGCTGGTTCTAAGGATAATTAAAAAAAACTTTGTGAGTGCACAAGTGGTGGTTTATGGACTTGCTGTATTCTCCACAAGACTCTTCGATGGTGATTGTGCACCTGCACAGTCGCAACCGTTGGCTGCTGGCCATCTCTACAAGGACTACAGTGGGTCTACACCTTTGATGACTCACTAATACCATTATTTCTACAAGGCCTGCAATGGGTCCGCTCCTCTGGTGGCCCACCAATACCATAATCTCTAACAAGACTACAGTGGTCTGTTCTGTGATGACCTACCTACCAATATTATTCAAAACTTCGACTGACTCTGCTGTGGGTTCGCTCTGTTTTGGCCCATTACCTGTCTGCATGTCAAGCCTCAGCACTGTCTTTCTGTTGGAAGGACAACACTACTGCAAGATGGCATGAAAATCCACTACTTCCATATGGATTCTCTTTTACTACTCAGACTTTGAGAAAAAAAAAAAACACTGTAATTTTACTATGATGGATGATCAGAACTGTCTTTATGGGACTGTGAGAAAATTTTAGCTTTTGACCAACATTGTATCGATAAGTGTGTGCATTTCATTTCTTTGTTATTGTAATTATGAAAAAAAGTTTCAAATCTGTATTGGCCACTGCCCAAAACAATTTGTAAAATTTTTTGTGGGGAGCATGGGGGCTACGTAAGTAGGCTGTTTGCATTTTTATATTGGTAACGCCACATAGCGCTCTGTATGAAAATCACTGCCTGTGCTGTGCGCAGTCTGTGGCGAGGTGGCATTGTTTTTATATTCGCTATTGTAGTGTTGGCTGTTGGCTGTTAGCAGCGAGTAGCGTTGCGCAGATAGAGGTGAGCCGCCAGCAGTGGTGGACGTGGGAAGAGAGATGGCGGAGTTTTGAAATTTGTAAGAATAGATATCATGAACTGATATATATATATATATATATATATATATATATATATATATATATATATATATATATATATATTAACGTAAATACATTGTTCGTTCTCTATTAAAATCTTTCATTTGTTAACTGTGCCTATCAGTAGTTAGTGACTTCCGTAGTTTGAATCTTCTTTTAGCTGGCAGTAGTGGCGCTCGCTGTATTGCAGTAGTTCGAGTAACGAAGATTTTTGGTGAGGTAAGTGATTTGTGAAAGGTATAGGTTAATGTTAGTCAGGGCCATTCTTTTGTAGGGATTTTTGAAAGTCAGACTGCGTTGCACTAAAAATATTGTGAGTCAGTTTAAGCACAGTTATGTATACATTTTTCTAAGCGGACGTTTCAACCTGAAGTTATAGTGTGGAGTAGTAGAAAATAAAAATGTTGGTAAGCTAATAGGAACAGTGTAGTGAAGGCGTTATCATAGGCAAAGCAGAGACAAAGCCACCACTGTAGCACAAGTACGTCGCACAGACTAGGTTTGTTTTATGCTGGAGTGCTCCGCCGTTTGAAGGATCGACTTCGCCGCGTCAGCCCGAAGATCAAAGACGAAAACGTTCCTCACCACGACAATGCTCTCTCACACACCGCTCACCGCGGGCGAATTTTTGTCCACGTTCAACGTGGGAAACTCCGTCTCAGCCACTCTAAAGCTCCCATCTAGCTCACATCGACTTCTTTTTATTCTTCCGAGTCAAGAGAGGCCTGAAACTGAAGCGATTTGACACTATTTCAGCAGTCCAGGTAGCTTCTAAGAGGGCCCTTTCCGCGCGAAGAGCTCCAGATAACCTATGAACAATAGAAAAAAGCGCTGCCAACGGTGTGCTGTGCCCAAGGGCCATATTTCGAAAATATTTAGTTCACTGAACAAAAATATTTAATAATTTTTTTGTTCTGGGACCGATATAGGAACGTTATGAACGCACCCTGTACAATGCAAATTACCTCCGCAGATGATTAATGCGTTGAAGAGATTTATAATGAGATAAAGGAAGCTATTGGGATAATTAATAGAGACGAAAATTTGTGACTAGGGACTATAGTTCGAGAGCAGGGAGACGAAGAGAAGGAGAAATAGTTGGAGAATGTGGACTTGATGAAAGAAATGAAAGAGGAAGACGTCTGGTAGTTTCGCAAAGAGCATAATTTATCTATCGCTAACATTTGGTTTAATAATCATAAAAGAAGGTCACGTACATAGAAGAGATCTGGAGACACCAGAATGTTTCAGTTGTTTATACAGTGGTAAGAAAGAGATTTGAAACTGTAAGACATTTCTGTATGCAGATGTGGGCCCTGATCGCAATTTATTGGTTATGAACTGTAGATTAAGACTGTTGATATTGAAAAACGGTAGGAAATTAAGGAGAAGAGATGCGGATAAGTTGAGAGAACCAGAGGTTGCTGAGATTTCAGGGGGAGCAATAGGCAACAGTTGACTAGAAGAGGGGAAAGGAGTACACTAGAAGACGAATGGATAGTTTTAAGAGATGGAACAGTGAAGGGAGCAGAGTAGAGATCTTTGGATGAGACAAGACATATTCCAAATTAATTGATGAAAGGAGAAAATATAAAAATACAACAAATGAAACAGGAGGAAGGGAATAAAAACGTCTAAAAATGAGGTTTACAGGAACTGCAGAATGGCTAAGTAGGAATAGCTAGATGACAGGTGTAAGGATGTAGAAATCACCAGAGGAAAGAGAGATACCTTCTATACGAAAGTTAAAGAGGCTTTTGGAGAGAAGAAAAGTAGCTGTATAAGTATAATGAAGCAGTAGTAAGAAGAAAAGGACTGAAAGGTAGACTATTCCACTTGGTAAGCAGGATATATGAGACAGGCGAAATACCCTGAAATTTCATGAATATCGGAATATGCCTAATTCCAAACAAAGCAGGTGCTACAGATGTGAAAGCTACCGAACAGTCAGTTCAATAAGTCATGGTGGCAAAATACTAACACGAATTCAGGGCTGGAAAAACTGGTAGAGGCTGACGGCGACAGTGCTGGCTGGAATGCTTTCTCTGAAATTCTGAAGGTAATAGAGGTAAAATACAGTGAACGGAAGGTTATTTATTACTTGTATACAGACCGGACGGCAGTTTTAAGAGTCGACAGAATGAAAGAGATATAGTGGTTGAGAAGGATTGAGACAGGGTTATTGCCTATTCCTGATGTTATTCAATTTGTACATTGAGTAAGCAGTATAAGAAACCAAAAAAACATTAAGAGAAGGGATTTAAATTCAGGAAGAAGAAATGAAAGCCTTGAGGTATTGTAATCGTATCAAAGGCAGCTAAATGCTTAGAAGAGCAACTGAATGTTATTGAAAGTCTTAAAGGGAGAGGATATAATTTGAACACAAACAAAATCAAAACAAGAGTACTGGAGTGAAGTCGAATTCAATCAGGAGATGCTAAGGAATTAGATTAAGAAATGAGACAAAGTAGTAAATGCGTTTCGCTATTTGGGCAATAAATAACTGATGATGGCCGAAGTAGAGATGATATAAAATGTAGACTGGCAATGGCAAGATGAACATTTGTGAAGAAGCGAGATTTGTTTACAATGAATACAGATTTCAATATTAGGAAGTCTTTTCTGTAGGTATTAGTATGGAGTAAAGCCATGTATGGAGGATAAACAGTTTAGACAAGAAGACAATAGAAACTCTTGAAAATGTAGTCCTATAGAAGAATGCTGAAGATTAGATGGGTAGATTGCGTAATTAGTGAAGACATATGGAATAGAACTGGGGATAAAAGGAATTTGTGGCATGACTTGGCTAAATAAGGGAAAGGTTAGTAGGACACAGTCTGAGACAACAAAGGATCACAAATTTAGTTGTGGTGAGAAGTTTGGGGATTAAAAATGGTAGAGGGAGATCGGAAGATGAATACACCAAACAGATTCCTGAGACTGGTTATTCAGAGATGAAGATGTTTGGACGGAATAAAGTAGCAAGGGGAACTGCATCAGACCACTCTTCGGATTAAAGACCACAACAACAACGACGACGACAACATAAAGACAATATTTCGAGAACGAGTGCGTAGTACTGCTATGTCCATCTCGTGTCCATGAGTTTGAAAAGTGAAATCATTCACAAGTGTGGTTAACGATAAGTATTTCACATGTTATGATCAGTGAGCATTACCGGATTTCGTTTTGAAGATAAATTTGTCAGTTTTCAAAAAGGAGGTTGTGGTTTCATTTTCATGGCGGCGCCTCTGGATAGCATTATATACAAATAACTTTCAGCTGCGATAACAGTAATTAAAGAGAAGCGGGCTGAATGCAGCAGAGCAAAAGCGCACATTTTTCTCTCTGGTAATAAATAAATATTTCTCGACAAAGACAATGACAAATTTATCGACTCACCAGTAGCAAGGCTGACAATAGTTGTGACGTTATTTATTGCGTCGACGGTAATGCCTACGCCGTCCTGTGCCGGCGTTTTATTCCATTCACTGAGAGCTTAAAAAGATATGACAGCTGCGTCCTTTTGAAAACGACCCTTTGTGGAATAATTACAGGTTTTGGAATAGCTTGAATAAGTAGAAGACAAAAAAACTCTTAAAAACGCGTGGGTCCACAAAATAATCGCATAATCGTAGTTCCACTTCGGATACAGTGATTAACAGAGACGAGACAAATGAAATGAGCTTCAAGCCAATGTTATTAAACGTATACTGCGAACTACGAACACAGCTCACTGCTGTACATTTCCTCTCTCGGCGTTTCCAAGAATCAAATGTTTGCTTTTAGCCATTTGGTTCACAGAAATGCTTCAGGTTTTAAACAATTGTTTCAACTGTTGTGCTAGAATCGTATTTTTTTCCGAAATAGAATGTAGTAGATTAGAGCACAATATGTGTGTTTTCGACGTTTTGATAACTGCGCTGCAGAATTTTTTTACTGATGCTCTTCTTGAAACGGATATCGTACTTTATCCAGAAGTTCAGAAGCCTGACTTGAATTGTAACTACACTCTCAGTTTTGAAACCGTATGGTGTTTGAAATGAAAGAAAAACAATTTTCGTCATTTAATTGCTGAATTTCGTAGTTGTGCTTCACATTTACATCTACATCAATACTCCGCAAGCCACCTCACGGTGTGTGGTGGAGGGTACCTTGAGGACCTCTATCGGTTCTCCATTCTATTCCAGTCTCGGATTGTTCGTGGAAAGAAAGATTGTCGATATGCTTCTATGTGGGCCCTAATCTCTCTGATTTTATCCTCATGGCCTCTTGGCGAGATATACGTAGGAGGGAGCAATATGCTGCTTGACTCATCGGTGAAGGTATGTTCTCGAAACTTCAACAAAAGCCGGTACCGAGCTACTGAGAGTCTCTCTTGCAGAGTCCTCCACTGGAGTCTACCTATCATCTCCGAAACTCTTTCGCGATTCCTAAATGATCCTGTAACGAACCGCGCTGCTCTCCGTTGGATCTTCTCTATCCCTTCTATCAACCCTATCTGGTACGGATCCCACACCGGTGAGCAGTATTCAAGCAGCGGGCCAACAAGTGTACTGTTTTCTACACCTGAATCAAACACTCCAGTGTGAACTCCAATCAATTAAGTACGTTTGGTCTCCTTAAGAGACAACGTTCATTCTTTCATTAGAAAAGAAATTTGTTTATAGCTGTGCAAAACATTAGTTTACAGGCTACATAGCATCTCTGTCCGACGAAATCTCACCAGGGACTAAATTCGGGTAGTATATACTGGATAAGCTGATGCACCTTGCCATCTGAAGTGGCATTATTTATGCAAATTCACTATCCTGGTGCAAATGTGTGAGGGTCGCTCAATAAGTAATACCCCACATCTCTTCTTCTCAGAACATATTTATTGTTAAAGAGTCAGAATTTGGTGACATACATCAACATATCTTGTCCATGTCATATATTTCTACGCAGTCTTCATCACGTTCTATGGTCGTAACGTTGTGGAAGAGCATGTATTCCATGCTGGTAAAAGCTCTTGTACTGTAGGCGAGAGTAGCAGACTGTTGAGTCAATTGTCGAGCTGTTATGCGCTGGTCGGCACGAATAATGGCATCCGCACGATTCAGCATGTCTGGAGCAGTGGTTGTACGGAACTTCCCGAGGCGTGGCTGATCATGGAGCTCTGTTTCTGCATTTCCTGAGGCTGCAACTTTCTTTATCCATCTCCCAACTGTACTCTTGTCCTCTTATCAACTGCAGCATCTTCATACACTGTGCACAAACATTTATCGATGTTCACCATGGTTTCTTTTTCTGCACACAGCACGCCGCTTGTTAGGTGAGTCTATATAGACGCCATGTTGACGCTGTACTACGGCTATGCCATCTACCAGAACGGTTCGAAACTTCACCGGAGCAGAGAACAAACATCAAATGTGAAGCACTAACAAGGACATCTGTCTATATATATTAATGGCTTTTTATTTTAAAAAACGGTGTTGTCGTAAAACTCAATATGATTCAAATGTTTCAAATGGCTCTGAGCACTATGGGACTTGCCGGCCGCGGTGGTCTCGCGGTTCAGGCGCTCAGATCAGAACCACGCGACTGCTACGGTCGCAGGTTCGAATCCTGCCTCGGGCATGGATGTGTGTGATGTCCTTAAGTTAGTTAGGTTTAAGTAGTTCTAAGTTCTAGGGGACTGATGACCATAGATGTTAAGTCCCATAGTGCTCAGGGTCATTTGAACCATTTTGAACTATGGGACTTAACTTCTGAGGTCATCAGTCCCCTAGAACTTAGAACTACTTAAACCTAACTAACTCAAGGACGTCACACACATACATGCCCGAGGCAGGATTCGAACCTGCCTCCGTAGAGATCGCGCGGTTGCAGACTGAAGCGCCTACAACCGTTCGGCCACACCGGCAGGCTCAATATGATTAACTGATATTTTAACTAACACTTGAGTTGGTTAGGTTGCAAGTATTCTGAAGTCTCGACTGATCACCTGCAGCCGACCGGTGTGGCCGAGCGGTTCTAGGCGCTTCAGTCTTCAACCGCGCGACCGCTACAGTCGCAGGTTCGAATCCTGCCTCGGACATGGATGTGTGTGCTGTCCTAAGGTTAGTTAGGTTTAAATAGTTCTCAGTCCTAGGGGACTCGAGGGGTCTAATGCGTTGTAGTCATGGACTGTGCGGCTGGTCCCGGCGGACGTTCGAGTCTTCCCTCGGGCATGGCTGTGTGTGTTTGTCCATAGGTTAATTTAGATTAAGTCGTGTGTAAGCTTAGGGACTGATGACCTTAGCAGATAAGTCCCATAAGATTGCACACACATTTGAAGATCGTTTTTTCTAGGGGACTGATAACCTCAGATGTTAAGTTCCAGAGTGCTCAGAGCCACTTGAACCATTTTTTGAGCACCTGCAGCCAGCCCGGATACGCAATCGCATTGTGTAAATGAGAGAAACCTCGGGCCGACTTGTCGGTGCCGAGTAACAAACATGAGAAATGGCGTGGTAGTCTTCCGCGGGTCCAACAGACCAGGGGAAGCGCCATATAAATAGGAGGGTGCAAAAGCACTCTCTCTCTCTCTCTCTCAATTAGTACTCAGTTACTCTGTTATCAGCAGCGTTGCCGCCTTCTCTGAAGAAGTGCGAGCCGGCACCTGCCCTCTTGTCTCCATGTCACTAGGCTCCGTTCGTCAAACTTACGATGAGTTCACAGCCGCAGTAGCGAGCTACGGTGATAGAACCTAGGGCAGTCATATGGGGCTAGGCTAGTTAGTGCCGGAGGAATGATCCTACTGTTACTTGTACATGTGGTTTTGCGAATAGAATCTGGTTTCCTTCGCCGACTCCTCTTTATTTGGAACATTGCAGCTTTAATAGGTCGCTGATATCGGAGGTCTTCAAGCAGTTGCTCAAGAATAGCAACTCAGCAGCAGATAAGGCTGGGGTAAGCTCCCCTGTAACATAGCAACGTGTCCCCCTCCGCTAGGCGACGTGACAGGGGCTTCCCAATTGTCAGCTCACTTTGACTCATTACACCAGTGTTTGAGTAACACTGTGGAATCAGAGCCTTTCACAGATATACTCTTTCCGAAAGAGATAATTCGGTTTTCGCTTTCTTCAGTGGACTTTCGGCAATAAATTTTGATTAGAAATTTGTCTTTAAAGTATAATACCGCTCCCGCGTTCCGTCTACAGTCAGGTGACGACGCCTAACTATCTCGGGATTACGCTTCAACATCCTAAAATGTAATTCTGAGATGTAGTTCCTCTAGTGATTTTGGATTCAACAAGCTCCCAATCGGCCGGATACCTGGCTAGATCTACATCTACATCTACATCTACATCTACATGGATACTCTGCAAATCACATTTTAGTGCCTGACAGAGGGTTCATCGAACCACCTTCACACATCTCTATTATTCCAACGTCGTATAGCGCGGAAAGAATACACCACCTATATTCATCCTTACGAGCTCTGATTTCCCTTATTTTATCTTGGTGATCGTTTCTCATTATGGCGGTCGGTGTCAACAAAACATTTTCGTATTCGGAGGAGAAAGTAGGTGATAGGAATTTCGTGAGAAGATTCCGTCGCAACGAAAAACGCATTTGTTTTAATGATGTCCAGCCCAAATCCTGTATCATATCTGTGACACTCTCTCCCATATTTCGCGATAATACAAAACGTGCTTCCCTTCTTTGAACTTTTTCTATGTACTCTGTCAGTCCTATCTGGTAAAGATCCCACACCGCGCAGCAGTAGTCTAACAGAGGACGGACATGCGTAGTGTAGGCAGTCTCTTTAGTAGATCTGTTACATTAATTTAAGTTGTTCGTAATAGTAATACCTAAGTATTTAGTTGAATTTAAGGCTTTTAGATTAGACTGATTTATCGTGCAACCGAAGTTTAACGAGTTCCTTTTAGCACTCATGTGGATGACGTCACACTTTTCGTCATTTAGGGTCAACTGCCACTTTTCGCACCATTCAGATATCTTCTCTAAATCGTTTTGCAGTTTGTTTTGGCCTTCTGATGACTTTATCAGTCGATAAACGACAGCGTCATCTGCAAATAACGGAAGACGGCTGCTCAGATTGCCTCTAAAATCGTTAATATAGACAAGGAACAGCAAAGGGCCTATAGTACCACCTTGGGGAACGCCAGAAATCACTTCTGTTTTACTCGTAGCCTTACCAGGCGGCATCCAATGTGGCAGTGCACAATGGCTATAATGTTTTTGCTTATCACTGTACGTAATTAACCCTCAGTGAGCGAAACCTACTCGCAAGTGTGCAATTGTTTTCTGTCTGCCTCGTTTCCAGTAATTAAGTTCGAACAATGACTATAGTAATGAATGGAATCGAAGCCTTACTGTCATTAGGAGAAAGATGAGGTCACGGATGTGTGTTTTCAAGCGACACAGCTGGGAACATGGACCACGTTTTCAGTTCTGTGCAACTCGGACGGAGCACCGTGTTAATTTAACATCCCCATTGTTAATATTTAGGATAGATATTGTGACAACTGACAATATAGAGATTAATATTAGTGCCAACTCATTAATGTAGCGGCACGAACGCTTTGGATAGGGAAATTTAGTTTTGTGCGGTATTATGAGCACAAGTTACAGTCAGGTGCGGGCCAGATTGCAGTGAGTAACTCATACCAGCAGTTGCGAAGGCAAATTGAGGCCGCAGGGGCGTACAACTGCCGGAAGGGGCACACACAGCAGTTTTCATGGCGCAAGTCGCAGGCAGAAGGCGCCCACTGGCCAACTTGACGTGTTACGTGTACGTGACGTGAAGCGGCGCGCTTGGAAAAACAGAGGCGCACAGCCGAGTATAAATAGGCGCCATTTTCTAAAGAGATTCCTTCAAGTCTGGCAGCTCTCCTGGACGGCGGGGCGTGTCATACCGCCAGCTTCACACAGCAGCAGATGGAGCGTCAGCTCTCCAGTCCGCAGCGGGTAGTTGCTTCGACTCCCTGAGCCCGATGCGGGGTCCAGAGAGCACCCAGCGAGCAGTGGGCCACTGTTCGGCTCGCTACCTCGGGCAGTCGTCTTGGCTTCCAATACGCGACGGTGACATCTCGAGGCGAGGTTTGGACGCCAGATCATGAGCGCTTGTTCTTCGCCGAGATTTCAGCTACACCAGCGAAGAACGACGCAGCGGGCCGCTTGGTGATCCCACCAGCGCAGGGCTGAGTCAATGGGGAAGAAGACAGCTGAGCCAGCTCCAGGCCAGCCATGACGACTCTGTCCTACAAGGCTGACACACAGCTGCGCATTGCACTCGGTCGCTCGGGCGGTGTCCTTAGCATTGCGAGACCCTGTGACGCGTACCGAGGTGAACGGGGCGCTGTAATGGAAACCAATAAATCACTTTGTAAGTTCTCGCCGAGTTTCAACACGGCACATTCTAACGCCTGGCACCCATCCACTACATTTGGTGTCTTCCCGCTCCATTTTGTCATCCTGATACATTCGGTGGCAGAAGTCACCACTACACTAAAACCGTAACATTACTTTCTTGCAAACAAACGTAACAGTCGAAGGTTAACTTCACCAATAAGATCAGTAGGAATGAATGACTTGTTGCCACTCGAAGCACACTGTTCTTTTCGTTCATAATTGTGTTACCACACACCGATAACACCCCACATCATATGAAGTTTATCAACGGAACTGCACGTTTCTGTCCAGCGTCGACAGCGGTAGTGCGGGATCCGGTGGACGCAATGGTACTCTGGACTATGAGCGCCCCTCTGCCGCCAAGATACTGGATGGTCGGTGGAAGCAGCTCAACTCCCTCGAAGGGAGCCACTAGGCTACGACAACTTTGCTCGTGCTACGGAGAGCGAGAGTGTTTCTTCTTGACATTGATAGCCGGACTCTGGTCCTTGCTGCTTATTTGGAATGAGGCTTCGTAAGCGCGGAGGAATTCAAGTTAAGTAAAACGCTGTAAGTAGGCTATTTAGGTTTTTATATTGGTAACGCCACGTTACGCTCTGTATGAAAATCACTGGCTGTGCTGTGTGCAGTCTGTGGCTGGGTGGTGTTGCTGGAATTTGCTGTTGTAGTGCTGGGCAGTTGCCTCTTAACAGCACGTAGCGTTGCGCAGTTGGAGGTGAGCCGCCAGCAGTGGTGGATGTGGGGAGAGTGATGGCGAAGTTTTGAGAGCGGACGACCTGGACGTGTGTCCATCAGAGACAGTAAATTTGTAAGACTGGATATATATATATATATATATATATATATATATATATATATATAAAGTGACTTTTGAACACTATTAAGGTAAGTACATTGTTTGTTATTTATCAAAATCTTTCATTTGCTAACTGTGCGTATCAGTAGTTAGTGACTTCAGTAGTTAGAATCTTTTATTTAGATGGCAGTATTGGCGCTCGCTGTGTTGCAGTAGTTCGAGTAACGAAGATTTTTGTGAGGTAAGTGATTCAAAATGGTTCAAATGGCTCTGAGCACTACGGGACTTAACTGCTGTGGTCATCAGTCCCCTAGAACTTAGAACTACTTAAACCTAACTAACCTAAGGACATCACACACATCCATGCCCGAGGCAGGATTCGAACCTGCGACTGTAGCCGTCACGCGGCTCCAGACTGTAGCGCCCGGAACCGCACGGCCACTCCGGCCGGCAGGTAAGTGATTCAAGAAAGGTATAGTTTATTGTTAGTCACGGTCATTCTTTTGTAGAGATTATTGAAAGTCAGATTGCGTTGCGGTAAAAATATTGTGTGTCAGATTAGTGATGATCAGAATAAGTAAAGTACTGAGTACGTTCAGTTTTTCTTAGCTGTTTGAAAATGAAATAACGTAAGGGGTTTATCAGCACAGTAATTCACAAATTTTTCTAAGGGGACGTTTCACCTTCTGTTTGTCGTGTTAACTTGTTCGTTAATAATTCCTGCTTCTGTACAGCTACCCTAGGTGAATACTTGGCGCACCACTCTGTAGCCTACCTCTCCGTAGCGTTAGTATTTCTCCTGCACAGTTCCACTGCAGTGACGAGACAGGAGCTGGTACTAGAGCTAAAGAAACAACTCTAGTGTGCTGCATTCCACTGTCCAAAACTATGCGATCTTCCATAATTCCATGACACTGTTAGCAGGTAATTACGATCTAAAATGTGTTATTTATTTTCATGTTGCTGCTGAGGGTATTATCAGTGGAACTCGACTGATATCCTACTTTTGTAGCCTAAGAAATGTTAGTGGAAAAATCGTATAAAAGAATAGCCGGTTGGTTCTGGCTGACGGAGAGCAATCTCTCGGCCGGAGCATCCGGCCAAATGCGGCCGCTATTGTTTCTAAAATTCGGCGGCCTGATAAGTGATGAGCCGACTGCTGGCCGGCACTCGCTGGCTCCCCTCCCCTCCCCACCCCTCCCTCCCGCTGGACAGACAGCCCCATTTGTCATCTGGCACGGAGAGACCAGCTTCTCTTCTTCCCGAAGCCGCCTGCGGTTCCTCCCTATCTGTTTCCCCAGGCCCGTCCGTCTTCCGTATCAATCACTCCCGCTTATTGAGTTACAATATCCGAACCAGTAAGCACGCACATAAATAATGCAACCGCCGGGGGCTGTCTGGCGGCGAATACGCCGCGCCGTCTGGACTTTGCGGCCATCTTGATAATGTATGAAAGCGAAGAACGGGGATCGTGACGTACAGAGCCATTTATTTCGTGACGGGGCCGCATCCCCGCACTCGCAAATACGATACAGTAAGAAGCCTGCAGATAAACGAAGGAAATTTATTTACACGAAGTACGAAATAACCTGTTTTTCAGAGCAGATGGACGTGTAACGTGAATCACAACAAACATCCCAAGTATCTAGGGCGAACACTTGGCCTCACCCTTACAAGAAACACTTCGAGAATACATCAGCAAAACTATCAACACGAAATAACATAATTCAGAAATTGTAGAACTAGTTGAGGAGCAACTGCTGATACTCTCCACATTTCATCGCATGCTCATGTATTCTCTGTTCGCCGAAAATTATGCCCTGGTATGTATCAACAGTGGTCATTTCAAGTTCATTCATGAACAATTGCAGACCGCCATGAGGTAAATCTCTGGAACCATCGTATCCGCACCTACATTTTGACTTCCGGTGAAGTGTAACTTGTTACCTGCCAAGTTATGGAGAAAAGTGGCTTACGCGATTTTAGAAAAATTCTTGTACTGCAGGCACACCAGTCCATGAAAATCTCCCACATCTAATCAGCAGGCGTCTGAAGACCCTGCTACCGTCGCTACGTCTGGTTGTACAACTTAGAAACGACTGTTACAAATAAAGAGCTCAATGGACGCGCGATGAAAAAAAAAAAAAAACTGAACGGGTACAACAATGCTTCCAGAGTTACAACCTCAACATTCTTGGAACTGAGTTAAACCGAAGGTAATGACCGACACTATACAGGATATGTATTGGTCATGACAAACGTGCAGATTCACTATGTATATGGGCAAAAAAAAAACATCTCTTGACTGTGAATGTGGCGTACCAAAAGAGTTCATCCAACACCAACGCAGTAAATGTCCTTTGATTTTTTACAAGGAAAACTGCATTGAAACTGTTGAGGCATCTGCATCGTCGCTAGAATGGACTGAACATACAATTTCTTTTATGTCTATATTGTTTCAGAAAATTGTTAATTCTTTTATTTGTGCAGTTCCTGTCTGTTTTATCTGGATCGCTATTTTCCAGTAATGCTAGGTCCCTACACAAAGGAGCACTTAATTTACGATGACAGTTGTCGTTTTGAGAAGTTACGAAAACGTTATTACGAGTACTTTAATGATGATACCTTTCACTGCATGGTACTTACCTACCTTCCACCACACTTCTTCGCTCCCTCTCCCCCAGCCCCATAACAATGTGAGGACACCGTTATTACAGTGATAAAGGAGCATAAGAATTAAGATGCTTTTCTAAATCACATGCACCACACACTTGCACAGAACAATTCACACACACACACACACACACACACACACACACACACACACACACACACACACACTGCTTTTGTGGCACTGAGTCTGGTGACTGATTGAAGCAACTCTCTGCAAAAGTCTACATAATAAGACTTAACATATTCCACATGTGTTTCTTTTTATTACGTAAGTGAACAGCCGATGTCACGCGGACCATCGATCACAGGGATGTCCGTCCAAAAACTAACATGTTTCGTGCCCTCCACAATGTACAACCATTTTAACCTGCTAACTGCTGTAGAGTCGTGCTCTCCCTCTAGAAGTTTCACCCCCCTCCCCTTCCCATAATTCCCTCCATTACGAAATTGACGCTTCCTAAATAACTCACAATTTGTATTATCAAAAAATCCTTTCTTTTATTCAAGTTTTCCGATACATCTCTTTTTTCGCCAATTCAATTGAATGCCTCCTCGTTAGTGACTTGATCTACGCATCTAATGTTCAGCATTCTTCTGTTGCACCAAGTTTCATAAGCTTCTATTCTCTAATGTTTGAACCACATTTCCCTTCCGCAGTGACTATACTCCCCACAAATTTCTTCAGGAAACACATATTAACACTTAAATTTATATTAGAGGCTAAAAAATTTTCTCCTTTACAAAAAAGCTTTTCTTGCTGTTGTCAATCTGAATTTTAGATCCTTTGTACTTCGTGAATCTTCAGTTACTTTGTTACCAAATATCAATTCATCTACTACTTTTAGCGTCTCATTTCCTCATCTGATTTCCTCAGTACCATCTGACTTAATTTAGTAAGTTTCTTTTACTTTTCTTGATGTTCGGCTTAAAGCATTTCAAGACGTTGTCCATTCAATTATTGCTTCTTCCTGATCTTCATTTCTATTTTCACACACACTCTGTTTTCTTTACTTTTTGCTCAACACACAGATTGAATAACACTGTGAGACAGGGTATATCCCAATCTAATTTTCCTCTACACTCTAGTCACCTTGATATAGTTCCCATCCCATAATAATGGCAGTTTGTTTTTGGTACATGTTGTAAATAAACTTCCGCTTTCTGTAGTCTATCTCAGCTGCCTTCAAATTTTAAAAAGCGTATTCCATTCAACATTATCAAAAACTTTATCTAAATATACAAACACTGTAACAGTAGGTTTGCCGTTCTTCAGTCTATCTTCTAGGATAAGTGGTAGCGTCAGTATTGCCTGACGTGTTCCTACATTCCTTTGAATCGCTGAGGTTGACATTTGACAGTTTTTCCATTCTTCCATTATTCTGTAAATAATTCGCTCAGTACTCACCTGAGAATCCTATTTACACATTCACGCACCAATAATTACAAGCCTTAAATAATAAAATATGGCCTGTTAGTATTTTTTGTGATCCTTTGAAGATATCTGATTGAGTATATCATCTTAGACTCAGAAATTTTTTGTGATTAATGACTTGCAATGATGTAGGTAGTAAGGAGCTGGCAGCGTTAAGATACGAAGTTAAGAAAAACAACATTTCTATCAGAGAAGACAATTTATTTATAAAAATGATACCACAAATATTTATATCTTTCTCTAACACGTTTTTATTTAAGTCGGAGAAACTCTAATAAAAGCTAGCAAAAGGACAATAAAGTTTAGACTTAGAAATTGAACTGTTGAATGTAAACTCTGTTCCAGCAGAGGATGAAAGTAGTGAATCTGAACTAAAACAGAGTGGAAAGAATTTCTATTAACAAATATTACAAACATAATATTACATTGCACTAGAATCACGGCCGACTTGATATTTGGTTATCAGCCTGCAAGAGACAATGAGCCACTATAAAGAACACTATAAAGCAAATGCCAAAGATTAAATGTGTGTAAATAAAATTTAAAACAAGACTCCCAGTTGGCATCGGCGACAAATAATACATTTAACCCTGTGTACTAGCATAACTGGGGTCACTCTCAATATAGAAAAATTTGTAACGTGAATGGATACCGTTAGCAAAGACGTGGCTTGATTTCAAATTCCACCAATAGTAATTAAATATAATTAGAACCAAAGCAGCCACACGGCTTGAAATAAGACGGAACATTGATCTTGCCTTTATGCTGAGTACACATTACACATACCATTTGAGTATTCGTAAATTATCAAGAGCGCACGAGGAAACAGGAGGACATAAAGGGAAGTTTATCAACATACCTAGCAATACACTGCTCTTAACCTGCACTGGCGGTAAATGAAGCTTAAAACACACAGTATAAGGACTTGACGTCGCGGTAGATAACTCCAAGTAGCTTCACATACAGGCTACACATTAAGATCCTCGAAACAAGTCCACATCTTTCAGGCAGTCTGTAATTTGTGTAGATATGACACAGCAGACACAATACCAAGGATGTCTTTTAGCAGGTTGGAGCATCTACTTTCTCATACTCGTAATGGACAGACTGGCAATGTAAACTTGTGCTCAAAGTGTTACTCACAGGATTTACGTGAATCGTTCATGTGCCACATGACGCAAGGAGGGGCTGTTGGATGGCTGTTCTCCCGTTGTGGGTGAGCAACAACTGAGAAAGAGCTGAGTTGTGGCGGCATTGAGTGGACTCGCCTGTGTCCCTGGTGGGACGTTAAGCATGCCTTTGCTTGGCAACAAGCAAAAATGCTAAATCTTATTTTTGACTCCTATCGAAAGCACACGTTGCTCACACTCACTGTTTTGACTCATGCTTAACTAATAGAAGGCTAAAAGTTGTGCTTCATAATTCACTTTATGTTGGAGAGGTAGAAAATTGTAGTGACGGTGTAGAAATGCGAAAGGAGACACAGAGATTTTAATTTTTCGTCCACTACTACTCCTTGTACATGTGAATGACCTTCCACTTAACAGTGAACAAACGGGATTGATACTTTTTGCAGCCGATGCTCATTAGAGAAAAAGCAACAGTAGAGATTGTCAATGATGTTTTTTAAAGAATTATTAAGTGGGTCTCTGAAAATAGTATTTCTCAAATATCCAATTTTGTACTACAAATAGTGGCACCAACAACTGATGTAGCACATGCACAGGAGTTACTAAATAGGGTAGAACGCACCATATTTTTGAATGTATATGTTGAAGAAAAGTTTAACTGGGAGAAGCATATTACTGAGCATCTCAAACAATGAAGTTCAGATATTTTTGCATGTTTACTCCATACAGTGTGTTATGGAAACATTTTTGTTGGGTAATTCATGACTTAGAAAGAAAGTATTGATTGCACAAAAGCGATAATTAAGAATGATATGCTGTGTTCATCTATGGCCACCATTTAGATACCTCTTCAAGAAGCAAAGAATCTGACATTTTAAGGACACCATCACACACATATATTTTCTAATGAAAGTCAGAAATAATCCATCACAATTTGAGGACAGTGATATCCAGACCTACAGTACTACCCGAAAAAAGTACCTTTGTTATTCGTTATTAAAGCAGTGATGAATTCTTCTCAGGATATCAGCCAAGTGGTGGCGTCGTCTTGTCGCAACGTTTCGATGAGTTTCCTACCCATCATCTTCTGGCGACACACTACTCCAGAAGATGATAGTTACGAAACTTATCGAAACGTTGCGACAATACGACGCCACCACTCTGATGATAACCCAAGAAGAATTCATCATTGGACTGCGCCGAGAAAGACTGCAATCGCATATTATTAAAGCAGTCATTGGATCAGAAAGGAGTACAATATGCAGAAACAAAAACTTTTGATCAGTTGTCAAAGACCATAAAATATGTGGTAGGTAGAGAAACTAGTTTTACGTTTATATCATTGCTCCTGGACAACTTTTTATATTCCAGGGACGAGTTCCTTTATAAAAATTGGTAACAAGTAAAAAGAGAAAAACAGGTAATTGTTGTTTAAGTCTTGTGGCAGGAACAGGACAAAAATATGTTCATCAAACCTAACACCTTATGTATATATCCTGCAAATTGACTCGTGCTACAACATTTCGATAAAGGTATCGCTCAAATGATCTATGGATCATGTAAATAACTAAGGTAATTGGCTTTGATGGATGATGGCCCTGGAAGTTAATTTGTTATTTATGGCTGCAGAATTCGTGGGCAATGAGAAGTTATTGAATCATAGTCATTGGCGGCCTCTGGACTGACTTGGTGAGGACAGTAGTATGCAGGCTGTATGAAATTTCTGAGCTACCAGCTGCATTATGAGGATCATTATATAACACATTCTTCCAAATTATTCCATGAACGGGAATTTCATGACAGCTGCTGCAGAGGATATAGATTCTTTTACCCAATTGTGATATATGAAAATTTGTGGCGGAGCAGAAATCGAATCCAGATGCCTCGCTTATCGTAGAAATGCTACTTGTGAAATCATATGTAAGTTTCATAAGCTGAGACCGGAAATACGACATTAAAAATGATATCGACTTCTTATGGTGGTGTCATTCTCCCTGAGCGGGAATCACACAAGGTGGCCGATTGAAAGGGAGACGTTCATAAGACCACGATATAAGGAAGTGGACTCTGACATATAGAGGTTTAGAGTAGGCTGGGGGCCTACACGGATGGTCGAAAAGGGTAAGATGACCACTCGTCATAAGAGGGAGATCTGGGCTAGGGTCCCAGTCCGAAATATGGTTTCATGTGGCGCAACTGCGCAATAAATCTAGATCCATTTCAGTTGATGTGCTGAACGTCGCATTCAGCTACTAATTTGGAATAATATTTCATACTGCTGCTGAATGTATAATTGTATATAAATATTACATGTTTCTGGTTTTAACTGTTTGATTCTTTAACTGTGGTTAACCTACATTACTAAAGCTTTTTGCCTGTTCAAGGAACATTCATTCTTCTTTAGCGAGTTAGAGTTCGGTTTTTAATTGATCAATATTTATGCTTTCTTTGTATCATGTGATTTGCTACTCAAGACTAATGTAATAGCTTGTGGTTTTAGTGGAGGCCTTGTGCTCATTGTTGTTTAAATTTTGTTTATTATACATTCTTCTTTGCATTAGGCCTGAGTCAGTTCTGTTTTACCTGAGGCGTTGAAGTTTTATTGTTTTCGGTTTAGCTAAGAACTGTAGGTTATTGCTGCTATTTGCCCTTTGATTTGCTGGGCTTTCAGGTCTTAGTTTTGTTTAGTATTGATGTATTTTTTTCTTTATAACATGTGTTAAATGAAAATTTCTGTCTATTCTAGTACTGGTTGAATTATGAGACTGGCGCCGCCTACCTTGCCGAATACATGAGAAATAGTCGACATTTTTCTAGACTGGGAATACCTGCAGCCACATAGAGATTTGGATGGTACATAGCGATAGTGATTTCGGACATTGAGTGGTATTTTGTGCTCTTCAGTGATCAGACATGTTTGTGACTGTGGTGGTCAGATCGACCACAATGTATCCGTAGACAGCCTGATGAAAGTTCACAGAAGACAGCGATTTTCGAGACCCATACTTCTTCAATCGCAGGAATAATTTTGCGCGAAGTTATCTGATATTAGAATAGGATTTATAAATTGTCAAATCGGTGCTCAACGATCGTCAGTATGCCACAAAAATTGTAAAACAAGTTGTCATAGCCTTCGCTACCAGGGTATCATGTGGCATATTCCAGCAGGGTAATGAAAGACACCACACAGAAGTTCACAGCACAAACGCCTTGGGGAACGTATGGATCGTTGCCTAGCGTGCCCGGTACTCCGACTTGTCACCCACATAATGCCTCTGCAATATGATTTACTAACGTGTGAAACGTCCCCTTAGAAAAATTATACACGACTGTGCTTAAACTGAAACACAATATTTTTGGCGCAAAGCAATCTGACTTCCAAAAATCCCTATGAAAGAATGGCCCTGACTAACACTACAATGGCAGACAACAATGCAAACCAGCCACAGACTGCACACAGTACAGCCAGTGATTTTTCATACAGAGCGCTACGTGGCGATACCAATAACCAAAACCTAAACAGCCTAGTTACACGTGTACCCAGAAATTTTGGTGAACCATCAGAGAATGTTTTTCAGGTACTGCAATATATTCGCAACGTTTTATTGCAGACCGATGTTTACTGGAATAAGTTTGCTTCTAATACCGTATGCGACACACAAGTCTGTCTCATTTTTCGATTACTCTCGTTTATTTAAGAATAATGGAAGGGTGTTTCCATGTTACACTGACGTCCAATCCTAACATATTCGGCGATACATATCACGGCATGTAGTGCGTACCTCCGAGAAGTGAAAGTGGCTGTGAACTCTAAGAACTGTGAGCATAAAGTGCGTCATCCAAATGTTGAATTGATACGTTTCATGTTTCTCTTTTAAGGCGCGATTTATAGACACATGTTTCGGTAGCGATAATACTTGCACCTAAATAATTAGTTGCATGTTGCATACATCACGGTGAATATAATAGATTAGCCACGTAACATAGTGTGGAAAACCGTTTGCGGGCTCCATACTCTTCCGGAGCGATTAAACGAATTCTGAAGGGAAGCCACACGTGCAGGTGGTAGCGCTCTAAGAACTCCTCAGCAGTAGGATCTCTGGCCGTGCTACTTCGCACATTCTGGGGTCCGGCTTACGCGTATGACTCCAAGTCTTTAGAATAGCGCTCTCTGTACTGTGTGCCAGGGGCCACTTCCTAAAAGAACTTGATTTGGGAATAATGTAGCGCATCATACTAACACAAAGTAAATACACTCCTGGAAATGGAAAAAAGAACACATTGACACCGGTGTGTCAGACCCACCATACTTGCTCCGGACACTGCGAGAGGGCTGTACAAGCAATGATCACACGCACGGCACAGCGGACACACCAGGAACCGCGGTGTTGGCCGTCGAATGGCGCTAGCTGCGCAGCATTTGTGCACCGCCGCCGTCAGTGTCAGCCAGTTTGCCGTGGCATACGGAGCTCCATCGCAGTCTTTAACACTGGTAGCATGCCGCGACAGCGTGGATGCGAACCGTATGTGCAGTTGACGAACTTTGAGCGAGGGCGTATAGTGGGCATGCGGGAGGCCGGGTGGACGTACCGCCGAATTGCTCAACACGTGGGGCGTGAGGTCTCCACAGTACATCGATGTTGTCGCCAGTGGTCGGCGGAAGGTGCACGCGCCCGTCGACCTGGGACCGGACCGCAGCGACGCACGGATGCACGCCAAGACCGTAGGATCCTATGCAGTGCCGTAGGGGACCGCACCGCCACTTCCCAGCAAATTAGGGACACTGTTGCTCCTGGGGTATCGGCGAGGACCATTCGCAACCGTCTCCATGAAGCTGGGCTACGGTCCCGCACACCGTTAGGCCGTCTTCCGCTCACGCCCCAACATCGTGCAGCCCGCCTCCAGTGGTGTCGCGACATGCGTGAATGGAGGGACGAATGGAGACGTGTCGTCTTCAGCGATGAGAGTCGCTTCTGCCTTGGTGCCAATGATGGTCGTATGCGTGTTTGGCGCCGTGCAGGTGAGCGCCACAGTCAGGACTGCATATGACCGAGGCACACAGGGCCAACACCCGGCATCATGGTGTGGGGAGCGATCTCCTACACTGGCCGTACACCTCTGGTGATCGTCGAGGGGACACTGAATAGTGCACGGTACATCCAAACCGTCATCGAACCCATCGTTCTACCATTCCTAGACCGGCAAGGGAACTTGCTGTTCCAACAGGACAATGCACGTCCGCATGTATCCCGTGCCACCCAACGTGCTCTAGAAGATGTAAGTCAACTACCCTGGCCAACAAGATCTCCGGATCTGTCCCCCATTGAGCATGTTTGGGACTGGATGAAGCGTCGTCTCACGCGGTCTGCACGTCCAGCACGAACGCTGGTCCAACTGAGGCGCCAGGTGGAAATGGCATGGCAAGCAGTTCCACAGGACTACATCCAGCATCTCTACGATCGTCTCCATGGGAGAATAGCAGCCTGCATTGCTGCGAAAGGTGGATATACACTGTACATGTGCCGACATTATGCATGCTCTGTTGCCTGTGTCTATGTGCCTGTGGTTCTGTCAGTGTGATCATGTGATGTATCTGACCCCAGGAATGTGTCAATAAAGTTTCTCCTTCCTGGGACAATGAATTCACGGTGTTCTTATTTCAATTTCCTTGAATGTAGTTTTACGGGTGACCATGCCTGTTAAAAGAACATCTAGTATGCGCGGTTTTGGCCAAAAAGACAGCTGAGAGGCTGGAGGGAGACTTTCTGAGCAAACGATAACTAGCTAACTGTATTCACGTAGAAAAGCTCTGTGGCAGTTACTGTAAAGTTTTTCTCCTTTTTGTCGTGGAGGAATGGTGTCATGAGGACACAAGGAGACACGAGCAACAAAACTGTTCTCTGACACGATACGAGAAAATACGCCATTTAGTGGCTTAAAAGAGTATCTACTAGGTGGGAGGTTGGTGTCTGTTATGAGGAATGTCACAGGAAGAGAACCCTTAGGTATTTCGGTTTCGTTTCTTGTTAACCTTCATTAGGTGACGCTAATTGATGTTACATACTGTAGAAGAGGGATCTTCCATGAGCGAATTTAAATAGTTTTATGTGAAATCATTGACTTGCTTCCTGTTTGCGATGGGAGCAAGCGCTACACACCAAACAGCAATTTCATATTTGGGGGCAGGATCCGTTGAGATGATCATCTCTCTTATCTTATTCTAGCCTTGGGGCCTTGTTAAAAAGATTTTAGATGTTTGAGTCGGCATCTTGCAGGTCATCTAAGGAATTTTCAAGAAATCAGCTGTAAAGCATATTATATGAACGTTGCTGATTTTCTAGCACAGCACTGAACAGGATCTAATTACTATAAGAACACCTACACAGATTTTGTGTCTCTGGAAATTACTACCATTCCATTCCAGTAACGCTATTTTTTGAGGCCTGTTACAGCGCAAACTATTTATTTGTAATTAGAATGCCTTCATGTATCAAAAGAAATTAGTAATACCTGACAAATTAATGTATGACAGTGATAAGTCTGATTACGGACTGCCAGTCCTTGTGACTGGCTTCTGGGCGCTTCAGTGAGGAACCGCGCTGCTGATACGGTTGTAGGTTCGAATTCTGCCTCTGGCATGGATGTGTGTGACGTCCTTAAGTTAGTTGACCTTAGATGTTAAGTCCCATAGTGCTTAGAGGCATTTGAATTTTTGATAACATGCTTTTTACGTATAAGAAACCAATGATATGACAAATTTTCCGATTCCAGATATAAGTGCAGACGTCTGTGCACCACAGCTTGCTCGAACGCCAAAAATGTGGATATCCCGAAGAGAAACGCACAGGCAGCCGGCAGGTTGGAGGAGAGTATTTATAGGCAGCATCGATCCCTGAGGACCGCCTGGTACGGCCAGCGCCTTAATTGGTCACGCCTCCGGTCCGTGACAAGGCTGCGTTTCGGCGATCATTAACACCGAGCGCTCCCTACGCAATTAAGGCTTTACACGTAATATCGGCACGAAAAGTGTCGACTGAAGGCTGCTGACTTTGCAAGGGCACAGCTGAATACCAACGCTGCAGTCAGATTGCACAGTGTATTATTCAAAGTGAAATAATATTATCTGTGTCACGGTGGCATTGTCGCTTCTTCGGAAACCTGATAATCGTGAGACGAAACACCTTTTGAAAGGCCAGGCTAGCACTAGCTTGATAATGAGAGTGGAATATGCAACAGCAATGGAAATAACATGCGTATTTTCCCCAACCGTACGTGGTGCCACTTTGATTTACGGAAAAGGCTAATTAGTGTCTTTAAGTGTGGTTCCACTGACTCGATATGGTTCATGGACGCTATAAATAGACTGATGTGCAAAAGCTAAGCGCGAATGTAACTTGGGCAGTATGTGTCACTGCCAAGTAATGCAGCTAGATGAAACTTCCACCATACATAGAAAGAACTGCTGCATCGTATTACAGATGGTAATTGAAAGAAGTACTCAATGAGTCGGAAAGAAATGACACTTTTATCCAAAGGAGATATATGCACTGAAGTCGCTGCGATTTAAAATCGTTCTCTGCACATAAGAAAGAGCGGTACGTCATTCTTAATGCGGGTGTGTGGTCACCACGGGCTGCAATGCTTGCTCTGCAACCTACTCCCGCGCTGGCCACGAGGTTGGCAAGGAGCCGCTGTGATAGGGCGTTCCATTTCTCCCCCAGTGTGCTAGATGATCGTTGGGGCATGAGGACGCGCTGCCGTACTTCTCCCTAATGCATTCTATCCCTCGGTGGGATTTAATTCCGGGAGAATGGGCAGTCCAGGTCATTCGCCGAATATTTTCTCGTTCCAAGAGGTCCTCCATTTGCGCTGTTCGGTGCGGTCGCGGACTGTCATGCATAAAGATGAAATAAGGACCGAATGCACACCTGAAAGGGTGCGCATGGCGATCGAATACATTGCCACGATAATGGAGACCAGTGTGTAAGTTATTGTTGTGGTCTTCAGTCCAGAGACTGGCTTCATGCAGCTTTCCATGCTACTCTATTCTGTGCAATCTTCTTCATCTCCCAGTACCTACTGCAACCTACATCCTTCTGAATCTGTTTAGTGTATTCATCACTTGGTCTCCCTCTACGACTTTTACCCTCCGTGCTGCCCTCCAATACTAAATTGGTGATCCCTTGATGCCTCAGAATATGTCGTACCAATCGATCCCTTCTTCTAGTCAGGTTGTGCCACAAATTTCTCTTCTCCCCAACTCTATTCAGTACTTCCTCATTATTTATGTGATCTACACATATAATCCTCAGCATCCTTCTGTAGCACCACATTTCGAAAGCTTCTATTCTCTTCTTCTACAAACTATTATTGTCCATGTTTCACTTCCATATATGGCTACACTCCATACAAATACTTTCATAAAAGACTTCCTGACACTTACATACACATATAATCTTCAGCATCCTTCTGTAGCACCACATTTCGAAAGCTTCTATTCTCTTCTTCTACAAACTATTATTGTCCATGTTTCACTTCCATATATGGCTGCACTCCATACAAATACTTTCATAAAAGACTTCCTGACACTTAAATCTATACTCGATGTTAACAAATTTATCTTCTTCAGAAACACTTTCCTTGCCATTGCCAGTCTACATTTTATATCCTCTCTACTTTGACCATCATCAGTTATTTTGCTCCCCAAATAGCACAACTCATTTACTACTTTAAGCGTCTCATTTCCTAATCTAATACCCTCAGCATCACCCGATTTAATTCGACTACATTCCATTATCTTCATTTTACTTTTGTTGGTGTTCATCTTATATCCTCCTTTTAAGAGACTGTCCATTCCATTCAGTTGCTCTTCCAGGTCCTTTGCTGTCTCTGACAGTGTGTATAAAACGTTTAAAAATTTTGGAGCTGTAAGCCCACGCAACATTATGCCTCCCAATACCAAGACACGTTATCAAAAAAAACGATAATATTCGACAATATTCCAGGATGCGTCACATGTTCCCGGTGCTCGCCATATAGTGGTGCATCGAAACCTGTCGATCATGTTTTTTGGTGATCCAGGTGTACCGGTGCGGGGACACGTAATGTTGCAAGGGCGCGCAGACCAGACTCCAAATCATTCAACATGGTACTTAAACGATCAGCGTTATTGTGACACTGCACTCCTTCCCCATGTCTGTTTTTTAAGAGGTGCCCTCTGCCCTGACTTCACTTTTATGGATGACAATACGCGACCACGTGGAACTGTGCAATTGGGCGACCTCTTGGAACGAGAGGATATGCGGCAAAATAAGTAGCCTGGTCGTTGCCCGGACTTCAACCCCGTCCAGCAAGTGCAAGTGTGCATTGAGGAGAGGTGTTTCAGCACCTCCAGATCCACTAACGACGATCCACTAGTTGTTAACCGCTCTGTTGGAATAATGGAAAGCCCTATCTCAAGAGTATGGAAGCATGGGGTCATGTTGCAGCGCGTGCATTACCGCCCGTGATGACCTTATGCTTTATGTGACGCGTTTCGTATGTCCGTGGAACGATAATAAATCTCGCTGAATTCAGTGCAAATATTACCTTCGAATAAACGTGGTATTTCTGTTTGTCTCAGTGCGTGTTTTTTCGGGAACTTTCTGCGCTACACTAAAGCAGTTATTTAGTTCAAGTTTCGACAAGCTATTTTATTTGGCAGTAACACATTATGCGAATGTTACTTTCTCTCTTAAGGTTTGCGCACCAGTGTATTTGTTGTGTCTACTATAAGCTATTACAACTTTTTTTAAATCAAACTGATTTTATTACATTATGTTTTGCACTTGTGGCCAGTTTCAGCCCGTTACAATTCTTAAAAGTCTGTAAAATCAAATAGATTGTAAAATAATAAAACTGTTTTTTCTTCACATCGCTGTGCTTTGCAAGTGACAACTTCTATTATATTACTTCGTTCTGCATCGATGAAAATGAATATCGTTATACAACGAAACCATTTCTTGCTACGTGGAAAGAGAGATCTTTTCCCACACACATGTCGACAGTCTGCATATACCGTGTTGAACATCACATGCTGCATGCAGGAACACATTGTGTACTACAATATCTCAGTCAAACACCAACACATTCTGCATGCAGGAACACATTGTGTACTACAATATCTCAGTCAAATGCTGTTGGTTTCTAAGTTAGCAGCGGATTGTGTCAATTGCTGTCACAAATTGAAACGCAGTCGTTGCAAAAACGAGAGAATTGCATGGCTCAAAGTATACGCTTATACTGTGATATTTGACAAAGAGGCGATGTATAGGAGCACGGTAAGCTACAGTAGTCTCTTTGCGTGCCTAAGGGTCCTGTCAGTATTCTGCATAAAACTTAATGAACGCAGTACAGTATATGTTAGCACTGATAACAGTAACATAGCTAATATGTTACTAATGCATAAAAATGGCATGCCTTCTTTCAGTATGCGCTCGTCTTGAACTAGCAGATTAAGACCGTGTGCCGGACCGGAAGTCGAACGTTTCTTCCGGGACTGCTGGTCTCGCAAAGTATGCTGGAGGACTTCTCCGAAGTTAGGAGGTACGACATGAGCTATTCTCAGAAATACAACTGTGGGGCTTGTTGTGACTCGTGCTTGAATAGCGCAGTCTGCAGAGACCTTGGTCGCAGAATGCACAGCTGTAATCTGCCACGATGTTTCACACCATCATTTGGTTGAAACTGATATATTCCAGTGGTAAAAGTGGTCGCGTGTTCACTAGCTTTAAAATAGCCACAAGTGTAAGTGGACCGTTACATAATAAATGAAGTAATAAAGTTTATTGACATACAAAATTTATAGCAACCTACGGTGGACGTAAAAATGAATTTAACTTTTAATATTTACACTAGACTAATATTTGGTGCAATTTGTTTCTCATGATCTGTATTAAAGATCTCGAATTTCTCCTTGACTGAGTTGAAGTTTCAGTCTGGACCTTACAAATTACAACCTTTTGCGATGCCATGCTCTATTAGATGGCTTGATTTAGCCTTCCGGTTGCACCCACCTTAGGTAGTATGTGTGGTTGAAGTGAGATCAGACGTGGCCACTTGTTATGAAATCTGTCTGTAGGCATGGTAAATGCTTAAATAAATCATTTCGGTGTTCCCAGAATGAGATTTTCACTCTGCAGCGGAGTGTGCGCTGATATGAAACTTCCTGGCAGATTAAAACTGTGCGCCCGACCGAGACTCGAACTCGGGACCTTGCCTTTCGCGGGCAAGCGCTCTACCATCTGAGCTACCGAAGCACGACTCACGGCCGGTACTCACAGCTTTACTTCTACCAGTTCCCGAGTTCGAGTCTCGGTCGGGCACACAGTTTTAATCTGCCAGGAAGTTTCTTTTCGGTGTTATTAAGAAAGTCTTATTTTCTGTTACTGCGAGTATCCTATAGAAGTTCTGAGTAAGAAATCTACTCGAAATCATTTATACACTCTAAGGAAAAAAGAAGAAAGGAAAACAAAATTACACACCACGAAGGAGTATCCGAATAGGTCGAAAACGGGTAAATGGACAGACTAGTGAACAATCATATTTTTCAAAAAAATTGGACAGATTGCTCAACACAAAGACCTTCACAAATTGAGAGTGAATAGCGGGTTAGTGAACCTCTGGCCCTTATGTAAGCGGTCATTCGGCTTGGGACTGACAGATGGAGTTAACAGATGTTCTCCTGAGAGATATTGTGGCAATATTTGCCCAATTCTGGCACTTTAGATCTTCATCATCTGAGCTGGTTATAGGGCCCCATCCTAAAGCTCGACACGTTCAATTGGGCAGAGATCCGGCGATCTTGCCGGCCGAGGTAGGCACTGAAAAGCACGAGGAGAATCAGTAGAAACTATCGGCGTGTATGAGTGGCATTGCTGAAATATAAGTCCAGACTGGGTTGCCATGAAGGGCAACGAAAAAGGACGTAGAATACCTTCAACGTACCGCTGTGCTGCAAGTGTGCCGCTAACGATAACCAACGGGGTTCTGCAATGAAGTGAAACGGCACTCCAGTTCTTCACTGCTAGATGTCAGGCCGTATGGTGGGAGCCAGTAGAAGTAGTAGCCCTCCACTGTCCGAAGCGCCTCCACACAGGTCTTCACCGGTCACTGAGCCTCAATTCGAAGCAGACTGGTTCAAATGGCTCTGAGCACTGGGCACTTGTGGCCGAGCGGTTCTAGGCGCTTCAGTCTGGTGCCACGCGACCGCTACGGTCGCAGGCTAGAATCCTGCGTCGGTCATGGATTTGGTTGATGTCCTTGGGTTAGTTAGGTTTAAGTAGTTATAAGTTCTAGGGGGCTGATGACCTCACATATAAAGTCCCATAGTGCTCGGAGCCATTTGAACCATTCGAACCTGCGACCTTAGCAGTCGCGCGGTTCCTGACTGAAGCGCCAAGAACCGCTCGGCTACATCGGCTGGCTGAAGCGGACTAATCACTTGACAGTTCTTCTCCAGTCAATATGAGTGCAGGTAGAATGTGCCCGACACTGCTGCAAACGGGCTTGGTGTCGGCGCAAAGGGTGCCGCTAGCTCTTCTCTATTTCTTGTAGCTGCCTATTTATGGTCCTTGTGGTCACTAAAGCATGACTTGTACGTCACATTGATGATGATGATGATGATGAATCTGGGGGTGTGAGTGCCCGACTGACTATTTCTCTGATCTCACTTTCCGTCGTCTCTCTAGATCAGCCTCGTCCTTCCTGACGCTGTGTTCGCCCACGGTTATCCAATTCCTGCCGACAATTTCGAACCGTGGCACCGATCCTATCCAAATGTCGAGCGTTTCGCCTATAACTTCAAACGGCTTCATTGAGTCGCGCTTTATGTCAGCTCTCAAATGCCGACATTTACCTGGTATTGTTCAAATGCCTGTCGGTGAGGCATAGTTACTGTCCATTTCAGCACACGGAATGAAATTCGCGAGTACTTTAAATCCACAGGTATCGACATTTCCCCTGTTTACCATCTTTGGCAGTTGCACTATAGCCTTACCATGTCCTACCTTCATTCGTCGCCTACGACACAAGAAAGTTTTGAGCTTTCCGCCGATGCCTACACGAATATCAGTTTGAGGCCAGTTCGTGCACTCGATCCTTTTGTTTCCTCATAGTATATAATCGAAACACCGTATAAATGACAGTGTTGAGATGGAATATTTGACAAACGTAGGCCTAGCTACTACATTTCCCAATTAATTAGAGAGATCTGACATAGAGATGCTGTAACCGCACTATCGTAAGTGCAGTATCATTCTAAGGCTTTTCTAGAGTATTACTTATGGAAATAACTTCGCGGAAATAATAGCCTTAACGGATAAGTCCGAGGTTGCTCCAACCTCATTTATGGGGGAACACTGCTCTTAAGTTGTTTTATGTACGAGCGCCATACTGTTATGCCCTGTGAGCTTGCTGGAAGAGCCACCATACATTTTGTGACAGACGCGGTGCAGCATGAAGCAGTTAACGAACGGATGGACACCAGTAATTTGCCGGCACCCGGCCGGGCCGGATATTAGTGCAGTCAGCGCCGACATGTATATTTATTTGCACACTGCATATTTGCAAAAAGCAAAGTTGACGGCATGAAAGCAGCGCATCTGAATATGCAAACCAGACGCGTGGCTAGCCGCTTCCTTAATTAATTCTGCACTCATTTGAGCAACGTTAGAAGGAGTCTCGCTGTCTGCCCTTTGCTCAGAGGCCGCGAGTACCCTGTCTTCCCTTCGCCGTAGACCTCTGTCGTCCCTTCATCGTAATCCTAGTCGTTATACGGCTTTGATGTGCGACCTTCGTGTACGAACGGTATATGTACTTTGGAATGTGCACAATTTACAAAATTTTAAAACAGGCGAATTAACAAAAAGAAATCCGTAAATTCCTCCTGAGTATTTTGTAGACACACCGGTTGGTCACGGAGAAGATTGATTCGTCGTGCAGTATTCAAAAAATCGTAAAATCCAGTGTGGTTTTAATGGCAGCCGATGTAGCTTACCCCTCCTCCTTCTCCCCTCTCCCCTGTTCTCGCTTCCTTCCTGATTCATACTGTGTGTGTGTGTGCGTGTGTGTGTGTATATATATATATATATATATATATATATATGTGTGTGTGTGTGTGTGTGTGTGTGTGTGTGTGTGTGTGTGTGTGTGTTGCGTGTGTTTGAGAGAGAGAGAGAGAGAGAGAGAGAGGGAGAGGGAGACAGGAGAGAGAGAGAGAGAGAGAGAGAGAGAGAGAGAGCGAGGGGGAGATTTCCCTGTGTGAATTACCAATCGCAATACAGACTTGAAATAATAAATGTACGGCTTATTGCGGCTATTCAATCATATGGTGCCACATATGTGATTTATAACCCGTCATTCACATACTGTTCATTCTTGATTGTCTCTGTTTACATTAGATTTCAGTAAATGCTGAGGCTAGCTAGAACGAACTGTGTGTTTTTGTTTTGTTTTGTTATCGACCGTTGAATCAAAATGTCGGGAAACTTTCACTGGACCGAGATTAATGGAAATGAGCGTAGTAATTGACGAATTGCGTTAATCCGTTACGCGAACGCTCGTACGCTTGACGTCACGAGATTACTTCGAAGGACTAAGCTGCGTTAGTTCACCATTTTAGTGGTATCGACTATTACACGGGTTGCTTACTTGACGGATTACTGAGTCTCGTAATTGAGTAGGGTATATAACTAATATTTTTCTTCACATCTTCTACTTCTTCTGTTTCTATCTTCCGAATATTCAAAAATAATTTTATGTGACAGTCATCATCATATAAATCAAAATAAGTTGATGGTTTCAAGTATGTAATTGTTGTCACGTATTTAGATATTCCTGTAATAAATATGTTATCCACAGAGTTATATGTTTAAGAAATGAAAGACCTAGTAAACTATAAGCGTATATAGTGAGAGTAAAGAAATCAAACTGTTACTGAGGAAATATTCCAGCCTATCGATGAATGGATCACATGAAATAATTTACAAAAAACGGTGAAGTAGAGAACACCGCTTCTTCTTTAGAGAGGAATGTGTACATGAAACAAAGGAGTGCACGTTTTCTTCAACACTAGACTCAGAACAGGATTCGGACAGAAGCAAGTATACAAATCCAGAGTATATTTCTGAGATAAGATATTTTCGTAGTAAGTGGGCAATGGAAAAGTCTTTTGGAACGATATCTTGACTGTGAGATTCATTCACTAATACGTATCAGCCAAAGTTTAGTGCTCCAAGTGCCTTGTAAGAGTAAATTTAAACTTTACTTTTGCTGATGAATGACTTGTAGCATCACAATATTCATTCGGAATAATTATCCGATGATTCACCGCCGTCTTCTTGCTGCCGGTAACTTGCTAAAAATTTAGCAAACATGATTTTGTAATTATATTTCCTGTAGAAATGTAGACTCTCAAAATGTGAAGGCATAAATCTAGTACAAAGGAGTCTCATGAAGAAAATTTGTCAATACTGCAGGACCATTTTCAAGACTTAGGTTGATTAAGATAAGTTTGTTGCTACGAACCGTTACTACTTAAGCTGGATTATGAATGATGAACGTTAGCATTCCAATCTTTGTTTCCCCACTTTTCCCCCTCTAGGACGTACCCTACACGACCTACTCGTGATAATCTTAGCTGCTGTTTCCAGTACGTCGTCATCAGGCGATTCCAAAAGTAAAAACCCAGGTACAAATTAAGTAAAAGTTTGTTTGAGTTATGAAACATCATTAGGAGGCAGGTCTTGAAAATTTATGGTCAAAATAATCTCTACTGGTGGAACCCAAACAGTCCATCTGTCTGGTACAGAGGAATACAAGTTCTTAAGTTAAAGTTCTTAGCGACCTCAGTTTCAAACAAGCTCCAAAATAGATTCTTCTGAGTTAAATACAGAACACCCCAACAACCTGGCGACCAAGGAAACAGAATTTCTGTATTAATGTTGTAGAGTCCCTGAACGCTTAGACAATTTCTGGTTAGAGATCATGACTCATTTAATACAGAGAGCAGTTGGAGCCCAAGTTGTCTAGGAAAATTAAATAAGTCGGCGAGGTCGAATTTTAGAGAATCAGGAAAACGCTAAATTTGGCCGCGTCTTCTTCACGGCAGCCACGCTGCAGGATGCAGTATGAGTAGGCTGGATCGGACGGCAGTGGAAGCGTTGTATCTTCCATGGAGTGAGCTCCTGTTTGGAGAAACGCTTGCGCACTCGGCCCCTGGAGTAAATTCGTTGTTCTCGGTCCGTATACCGGCCTAAATAAAGCCCTCAGCGCCAGGATATGTTCGGTCCTGCTTCACGTGACTGACGTAACAGGTCCATGACGTCAGCGACCTATGTTGTGGCTTTGGTAGCCAACTGGTGTGTCGTGGCAGCCCTCAAATGTCTTCTGTAAAGGCCGGTTCCCACTAGGGCTGCCGCGCGTGAAAACCGCGCGTCAGCTGCGTGGTTGCCATGGAAACAGCGTCAGCGGCACGGCGCGGCGGGCTCTGCGTCGCGGTTTGACCATGTCGAACCGCTTCCGCTGCCGCGTGCCGCGCTCCAGGTCCGCGCCGCCAGTCACAGAACAGGCTGAGCGTGACGTCAGGTACGGAACCCCGGGCCACACGAACTTTCGCCGAACCGCTGGCGCGGACGCGGTGGTAGCTATGAAATACGTATCATCCGATTCCAAGGAAACTATTCTGCAGAAAAAATTTATTCTTGGGCATGTTACAGCCTGATATCTTCTCTCTATAAAGGACCGAATTTCTTTTCGTTATTCGTCGTGGTTACTTGCTGTATCGCATTTACGTAAACCTTTACACGAGGTTTTAATGAGTGTGCAAAGGTAAAAACGCATTGCGTGGACTTTTCGTACAGTTCATTTTCGGTAATACATTATTGCGTATGAAATTTAGTCAACATATAGAAATTGTTTTTAAAGCTGAGAGCAGATCGATAGCTATCACCGTTCTCGAGATATTGAATGATATGTCGGCGGACGGGGTCTGCCGTGACCGGGCGCGGGTTGCTCGCGACGCGACCGGTACTTCGTCCTGCTCGTCGTAAACCATGTGGTTGAATCAATCGCAAATTTCGTAAACGGTTCAAGAAATCGAAACGTGTTTTTTTGCAAACGATAACTTGTGAAAAGTCATGTATTTCGTCACATGATAAATATCCTAAATCTGTTTATCTACCGAGATATGAAAGTAACTACAGTTTTTCAGAAGGGATAGATGAATTTTTTTTAAACAGCATTTAATAGCATGTGGAATGAGAAGTTAAACCGAAACTAAGTTGCTGGTATGTCATAAGATATAATTTACTAAATATCTACAGCTATTGATTATTTCGTTTGGTAAGTAACAAACTTTTTTTTCTTCATCCAGTGTACTTTCCTGATTCAAGACGCGTTTCGCCTTTTACTTTCAGACATCTTCGATGGAATCTAGAATGATTCAGTTTTGTTTTGATATGTGATACTTCCAGACTATAAACCAGTTCACGTCTTTTTTTACGTGAATTGAAACGTCCCCTTAGAAAAATTATACAAGACTGGTCCATGTGAAACGTCCTCTTTGAACAATTATACACGAATGTGCTTAAACTGACACACAATATTTTTAGCGGAACGCAATCTGACTTTCAATAATCCCTACAAAAGTATGGCCCTGACTAACATTCAGCTATACCTTTCACAAATCACTTACCTCACCAAAAATCTTCGTTACTCGAACTACTGCAATACAGCGAGCGCCGCTACTGCCAGCTAACTAAAAGAATCAAACTACGGAAGTCACTAACTACTGATAGGCACAGTTAGCAAATGAAAGATTTTAATAGAGAACAAACAATGTATTTACCTTAATAGTCATTATATATATATCAGTTCATGACACCAATTCTTACAAATTTCAAAACTCCGCCATCTCTCTCCCCACGTCCACCACTGCTGGCGGCTCACCTCCAACAGCGCAATGCTACGCGCTGTTAGCATCCAGCTGCCGCTGCCCCACACTACAATGGCAGACAACAATGCAAACTAGCCACATACTGCGCACAGCACAGCCAGTGATTTTTCATACAGAGCGCTATGTGGCGTTACCAATAAGAAAACCTAAACAGCCTACTTATGTAGCCCCCATGCTCCCCACAAAAAGATTTACGAATTGTTTTGGGCAGTGGCGAATACAGATTTGAATTTTTTTTTCGTAATTACAATAACAAAGAAATGAAATGCACTCACTTATCGATACAATGTTGGTCAAAAGCTAAAATTTTCTCACAGTCCATAAAGTCAGTCCTGATCATTCATCAAAGTAAAATTGCAGTGTTTTCTCAAAGTCTGAGTAGTAAAAGAAAATGCACACGGAAGTAGTGGATTTCCACGCAGTCTTGAAGAAGCAGTGTTGTCCTTCCAACGGAAAGACAGTGCTGACTCTTGGCATGCAGACAGGTAATGGGCCACAACAGAGCAAACCTACAGCAGAGTCAGTCGAAGTTTTCAAGAATATTGGTAGGTAGGTCGTCACAGAGTAGACCCATTGTAGTCCTGGTAGAGATTACGGTATTGGTGGGGCACCAGAGGTGCAGACCCACTGCAGTCCTTGTAGAGATGGCCAGCATCCATCTGTTTGACTGTGCAGGCGCACAATCACCATTGAAGAGTCTTGCGGATAATATAGCAAGTCCATAACCACCACTTGTGCCCTCACAAAAATTGTTTTTGAAATGTCCTTAGAACCAGCAAAGCTGTTATCCAGTCCCTTACTGAATTATTAACACACGTGCAAACACTATCAGTCCCTACTTCTCACATATTGTCCATATACTATGACCAACAGAAACGTGTGCAGTGAAATGTAATTTACAAGTTGCTTAATTTGATGAACTGGTGTCAATTACAATTTTATAACATAAGAATACAATAACAAAGGTACAAAATATATCATTAAAGAACATAACAATACAGATAACTTTAGCAGTAATAAAGGCTTTACAAAAAAATCGAAATAGCAAATACATCACTGTTACAAAATTACGACATAAGTACATACATAAAAGATCAGAATAACTTTTGAAACATCAACTTCACACATGAGCATTAAAACAGAACAGAATAAATAATTTCTAAACATATTTACAAAGAAAACGACATATTATTAATGCAAATTATATTTGAGGATAACAGTATTCCTCATCATAGTGAATGTAGCTGAATATTAGAAAATTCTACAACATAAGACTTATCAGATAAACATATAAAGACAGGAAGAACATAAATACACAAGGGTACACAAACACATAGTCGGATAACACAAACGGCAGGGTTTGTTTTACGGCAGTATTTTGCAAACAAAACTTTCTTTACTTCTCGGAGATATCCCTTCGTTCTTCATTATTTTCAAAAAGTCCTATCTATACCTGCTTTCTGTACTTTTCTCATATAACCTCTCAGTACATTTCTTCAAATTCATCACAACTCATTCTCTTATATAGGTTACCCCCTCTTAAGCTAACTTAAATCTACTGAGCTCAGATGCTTAACTAAGGGACGAGGCAATGCAGCAGCACCAAACAATTTGATTAATAAAATTCTTTTCCGGGCTATTATGCCGTGGTCTGATGGATTTCGCATTGTAACCCAACGTTTCGTCCCCATCTGCGGAGGACATCTTCAAGGGGGTTCGTGGCTTCTGTTAACTTCCGGAACACACACTGTCTCACTACTGACTGCAGCAAATTTTTGTTTTCGCGTGCTCCCGCGCATAGGCGTGACGTCACATGTTTTGAATACGTGAGCGCAATTGGTCGTTGTCGGTTGCCGCCGTCCGCTGTTGCTATCATCCCATGGCGGATGTTGCGGAACACGCTTTGCAGTCAGGAGACCACCACATTTATTTTGATAGAACTCAAGTACTGGCAGCCACAAGCGGATATCATGAAAGGCTTTACAGAGAGGCTATAGAGATTATGAAACACCCCAGGAATTTTAATAGGAAGGAGGAGTGCGTGAAATTGAATGACATCTGGATGCCGGTGCTGAAGAAGATGTGTACCAGTCTTCCGCCATGGGATGATAGCAACAGCGGACGGCGGCAACCGACAACGGCCAATTGCGCTCGCGTATTCAAAACATGTGACGTCACGCCTATGCGCGGGAGCACGCGAAAACAAAAATTTGCTGCAGTCAGTAGTGAGACAGTGTGTGTTTCGGAAGTTAACGGAAGCCACGAACCCCCTTGAAGATGTCCTCCGCAGATGGGGACGAAACATTGGGTTACAATGCGAAATCCATCAGACCACGGCATAATAGCCCGGAAAAAAATTTTATTAATCATGAGAGTTCCGGCCGTGAAAGTTTACATTTTACACACAAAACAATTTACACAAAAAGCAATGATAAAAATATGGAAATTGGCAATAAAGGCACCAATATTACAACTAATATAAGGCAATGCGCAGCAAACAAGAAAAATAAATCAGCAATAAAACTGGCTTAACCCACTAATACAAAGTGACATTCAGTAGCACTATGAATGGCAAACAGCCGCAGCAAATGCTATAACTTATACCTAAACATGACAAAGCTCAAGCAGAAAAAATGTTACACTAAAGACAACAATGCAGATAAGGACAATGTTTATTCACATCTTAATGTCTATGCAATTAAAGTGGTGCACCACAAAAACTAATGCCACAACAAATTACCAAGTACTTGAAAAGAAAATTATATATACAGTTACTGTTATTACTCGCTTCTTATTGGTCTTTCCATTCCAAGTGTTCCTTTTCTTGAAGAATGTGGATCATAAAATTATTATTTAACATATCTGTTGACAGAAAGTTTTCACATTAGGAAATGCATTTAATTTCATTTTATAAAACCAATGCTGTAACCCAGCTGGAAAACAGATATCAAATGAAACAAGCAACTATGCAAGGCAAAGCATAAAAACATCATTCAATAGTCATGTGACATTTCATAAGTTAGTACAAATTCTCTCAACTCTCGTAGAAAGACGCTTGTCATTATCAGGTGTGCAGAAGTAAGTAAGTATCTTTTCAAAGTAATGAGCGTGTCGTTTTTGCGACGCTTTCTACAAAGGAATGTCAATAGCCAGGATAACTGCCTCTTTTTTTTTTCACCTGTGCCTCTGAAAGGCACACACTAATGGCTTTCTTTGGTCAGGTGGTTGTCGCGTTGCTGGGTGCCCACGACGCATTACGTGCAGGTGGTCACTTAACTGTGTTGTCGAAATATTTACGACACCAGTTTCCGCTACAGTGGCAGTCTCATATAAAAAATATTTCATAGGTCAAGCATTTGCGTTACATATCTGTAGAAAAAAAATCCTATTGATATAACAGTGTCCAAAAAATTTTCGTCGGCATTGTAATACATTCACGCATTTACATACATTTCATAACTCTTGAAGTACGATTCTCGGTTTCCGACAACCTTTTTTACAAACCAGAGTCCCTAACCACTACTCTTTATTCCTTACCTTATTCGTCGACACTTCTTCAATATTTCATCATAAAAGATAAGTAGCATAATCAAATAACTCATATAGCATCAGCTTATTGATCATAAACATACCGCAACACCGTAATACACATAGTTATCGTAATAATAACTTCATAACACCTTAGTCAAATCTCAAAAACGTCATAGCTTTCTGCAACAATTTCAAAACCTAAAAAAATTCTCTGCTCATGTCAAAAGTGTCATCTACTACAAACGTACTCTAAAAATCGTGATCCCATACCAAATACATCATTCATAGCTCTAATAGTATCACAATGGTTCTGAAAAAATATAAACAGTTCACAAAGTACAGACAAATACAATTTCATAAGTGTGAAGTTATCCAACGGTGTAATTACGTAAACATCTGTCACTGATGTAGTAAAAAAAAGTTTGTCTCTCAGTTAAATTATCAGATAGCTGTGTAATTTATGTGTTAGAGAAATATGATACCGATGTGTAAAGTTGTATAAGCAAATACCATATTAGCTAGGGCTCCTTGTGCTTGCCAAACACATGGTACACAAAGTAAGCATGTACCCCCCTGATAATTAATGTAATTATATCCTCAGGTGTTACAGATTACAGCAATAGAATGAAATGTATCACGGAAAACCTTTGTATCATTGTATTTCAAATATCTATAAAAATAAATGTTTTAAGTACAAATTAATCACTCAAATACGTGTACTGTAGCGCTAAACTGTGTGTCTTGTTGTAAGATAATCTCTGTGGAAGTGTCGTAGTTATCATCCTCCGAAAGCTAAGTTCTGCAGAAGTCAATGTACTTACCTCATGATAAACAAAAGTGAAATGCTTTGCATATAGATATCGTAGTTACTATGTTTATTGCCGTGATGAAGTAAGTACTGTACTGTAACGTATTGTTGTGCTACGATAAAGGCTGTCACATTGTAGCTATACCACAAAAGTTACTACTAAAACATGTTTTACTTTCCAGAATAATACAGAAAAACTGTGCAGATATAAAACAGATACGCCGCAAAAGCAACAATGTAAATCGTGTCACATATTAGTAGCGTCGTGATATAATCGTGTAGCTATCAATGAAACCAAATGCCAAGTCATCTTTAATCTCACAGAAAGTACTTCAAATAAAGAATGTCTTTTCAACTAAACCAAAATGTTGCATTAAAACCTCATTAACAGTATATGTTCTAAGTATGTAAGCCTTATAGTCGTTACGTAATCGTACAACTAACAAGCAAGAATGTACAAATAACAACACTGTGTCGTCTGTTCACTATAACAATGCATTCGTAATTTCTGTTTAAAAATGTACCCTAGGTTCTAGACTGTATAGTTAACTTCAAAACATTGTTGCACGTTAACAGTTTCTCAGTGTGACAAAGCATACTAGAAATGTGAAGTTAAATGTTTTATGGCAAAGACAAAGTTAAAAAGCAGATTATCGTTCAATAAACGGTTTTACATGTGAAATGTGGTGCAATCTTTTACTGTTCCTAGTACGCAGACTGTCAACTGAAAAGCAATTATCATGTTGTATACGTCGGTAAGGAAAGCAAAAATTTTTCTCAAGGCTAGCGTCTTATGTTATTTTTCTTGGAGCCAGCGGGCGCTCGTGGCTGCCTACGGTGCGAGTCATTGCCTATTGTGTCTTTGTTGGCGCGCGTCGTTATTGGGATTTGGGGACCTAACTTCTACAAATTCACCTTGTCAAGAGGGCCCTGCTCTGTTTGAATCCCGCCAGTTCTGCTGTAATTCAGGTCTGTCGTTACTATCATATCGTCTGTCGTCATGTCGGTAGATTCCATAGCTTCTTTCTTGTCGGTCACGTGGTGGAGAATTTCTCCCTGAATCGTAACTGCGCGCTGGACCGTTGCGTCTTAAGTTATTCTGTCTCCCTTGATAATAATTATTTTGGTTCCTATATTGTCAGTTTCTCCGATTGTCTCTGTGATAGTCATTACCACGGAGAGGTGACCTTTCCCTGCAATTATTACTACTCTGCCAACGGTTGTCATACGTGTTGTGTCTGTTTTGGTCACGATTGTGTTGTGAGAATAGCCTTGTCGTGTCCAGTTATTATTTCTTTCATCGCGGAATTGCGACCGATGTGAGCTGTAATTATTGTGTTCCTGTTTTCGCGTTCCGCGATTGTCAGTGTCAATTTCTAATTCTTGTAAGAGTCCCTGAAAAGCTTCAATGTCGTCTTTGCAACGGCCTTCCAAAATAATATGCCGTAAATGTTCAAGCAATTTGATTAAGCAAATGCGGATGAGTTCTGACGGTCTGTATGAAAGATACTGATTCTTATGTAACATGTCTTCAAAATATTTCACAAGACTTGAAAATTCAGATTGTTCGAAATTTTTCATCATTATGATCCCATGTTTTACTCGGTCTTGTGTGGCTTGAGACCAATATGCTGAGAGGAAAGCATGATAAAATTCTCCTTCACTGTGGCAATGGTGGATGACCGATCGTATTCTTACAGCTGGTTCATCCTGCAAGTAGCCACACATAAACTCTAATCTGTGCTCTAGTGACCAGTTGGGAGGAAAACAATGAGAGAATTGATGGAGTCACGCTTGTGGATGAATGTCGTTGTCAGAATTCTTAAATGTTTTTAATTTACGTGTAGTAATGAACAGCTTATAGTCAAAATAATCGTGTGGGCGGGTCGCATGTCGGTCATTGTTACGTCGTTTCGGCGGTTCCATCTCAAAATTCGGTGTACTTTGCCAATTTCTTTCATAATCTCCAAAGTGCCCTGTGTTATTATTTTGTGTCAGTTCCGTATTTTTATGTCCCTCTTCCCGTATTGGTGTGCGAGAGTCCTCTGAAATACGTAATTCTTGTATTACCTGTGTCAGCTGATCTTGTACTTCCCGGATTTCTCTTTGGTGTTGCGTATTAATTTGATTTTGATTTTGTTTGAATTTCGTAATTTGTTCGAACTCTTCTGTGTCATTAAAGACTACCGGTTTTGTGTCATTCAGATTATCATCTACCTTCGTAGATAAATTATTTAGCTGATCCGAAAGTTCAACCACTTTCTCTGATAATGAACTAATGTCCTCCATGTGTCTTTCTGAACCAATTTTCAGAGTATCTACTGTGTCCTTTAAGTTTTCTTGAGTTTTTGCAAGTTGCGTAACCGAATCGGTAGATGCAACTGAGTCAATTTTAGCTTGCAAGGTCTCATGATTTTCACGAACAATTGTTTGCAGTTCTTTTATGTCTGCTTCGTGATTCTGTAATGCATTTTCATGCCGCGAAAAAATAGGTTGGAAATGCTCACAAATTTGTGTTTTTACGTCATTACAGACTTTTTGACATTTCGATTCGATTTTATGTAATTCAGTAGTTAAATCTTCACGTGTTTGTTCAAGCATATGTTCCACTGTGTCTAACTTTTGAACCTTTTGCTGTGTTTGTCTCTGATTTTGTTCCATTTGTTGCATTAATTGCAATAATAGTGTATTAGTGTCTGGAATCTGTTTTTCTATGCTTTTTGGCAGTGCATTTTCACCGGCAACATTTACATTTTGACAGGCAGAAAATGTGTCTTGACTCATTTCAGGAAACGGTGAGGACCCATAACCTAAGTCTACAGTATTTGAAATATTGTGTTCTGTCATTTCGGATTCCTGAGGCGAGCTGTTGCCGACTGATCGATCGATAATTGTTCCCTGTTCACTACTTGTTTCATTGTCTACACCATTATTTGCCGTCCGCTCCATTTCCCTATGCACAATTACCAAATTACTACTTTGAATGTCTGTTGATTCACTACACAGTGGTGCTGATAAGCGACGGTCGTCGTCACTATTATTTCTCAGTTTACTTTGGAGCCTAGTGTTACGTTTTTCACACGCCATTATTGTCACAATATTTCACACGATAACACATCAAAGCACAATTTGAAGAGCAAAAATAAGAGAACAAATTAACATAGCACTGAAAATAATATCTAGTTAATTGCAAGCGAAGCTGCGAAATACTTGGTGCAAATCTACATGCATGCCACAACTGTTTTACTGCACAACAATGAAAGACTGCAACTACAAAGGAAATTCTCTCTATGATAACGCGCTAGCAATAAACAAAGGCCACACTAACTACACAAACTACTAGAAAAAAATCAGAAGATTCCAGTGAGGTATCCTTGGCTAAGGGTCGACATATGAAACGTCCCCTTAGAAAAATTATACAAGACTGGTCTATGTGAAACGTCCTCTATGAACAATTATACACGAATGTGCTTAAACTGACACACAATATTTTTAGCGGAACGCAATCTGACTTTCAATAATCCCTACAAAAGAATGGCCCTGACTAACATTCACCTATACCTTTCACAAATCACTTACCTCACCAAAAATCTTCGTTACTCGAACTACTGCAATACAGCGAGCGCCGCTACTGCCAGCTAACTAAAAGATTCAAACTATGGAAGTCACTAACTACTGATAGGCACAGTTAGCAAATGAAAGATTTTAATAGAGAACAAACAATGTATTTACCTTAATAGTCATTATATATATATATCAGTTCATGACACCAATTCTTACAAATTTCAAAACTCCGCCATCTCTCTCCCCACGTCCACCACTGCTGGCGGCTCACCTCCAACTGCGCAACGCTACGCGCTGTTAACATCCAGCTGCCGCTGCCCAACACTACAATGGCAGAGAACAATGTAAACTAGCCACAGACTGCGCACAGCGCAGCCAGTGATTTTTCATACAGAGCGCTATGTGGCGTTACCAATAAGAAAACCTAAACAGCCTACTTACAGAATGACTGATTACTTACAGTGAATCGAGTTTTTGGCGGACATATACGTTTCCCCTCACCTGGTCACAAGCTGGAGGTAGAACTAAAACTTAGATTATGGAACATAAGCACATTTTCATGTTCATTCTTTTTTCTTGTGTCACTAACTGTAGACGTTTTACCGAAAACTCTGATTTGAAGTCGTAACTACAGTGTGTTTACCTCATGTCCCTTCCTGTCTGGTTTGTTTATGTACATGTTGCCAACCTGCAGAATTATATGCTGAAAACTAATGTTTGTTTATTTTTGTTCTCCTGTATGTGTGTGTTGCTAGCCAGTGATAGTTATAGAAAATTGACAGTAAGTCCAGTAATTGTCAGACAGTGGTTGAAAAATTTGGTGTTCAGCTGATTTCAGTTTTGGTTTAAATGCTTTGTGGAGGAGTGCATGGAAGAGTAAATTCACTGCTTACATTAATAGATAAAATAGTAGAATAGCATTTCAACAGATGATTATTATCAGAATACTATCACCCAACACTTTAGTCCTCACTCTTTGACGCCCCATAATACGTCCTGTCAACTAACCCTTATTGTTGTGAAAGTTGTGCCGTAATTTCCTCTTCCTCCTCTATTTAATTCCGTACCTGGTCTTTAGTCACAGAATCCTCGTATCTAATCTTCAGCATTCTTATTGATCACCACGTTTTGAAGGCGTCCATTGTCGTCTTGACAGAACTGTTCATCGTCCACGTTTCACTTACATACAAGGCTGCACTCCACAAAAATACCTTTGTAAAATAGTATCCAACCATTAGAATTTATATTCGATGTGAACAAATTTTTTTTTTTCAGATCGCTTTTCTTGCTATTGACAGTCTTCAGTCAGGTTTGCGTCAGGTTTGCGTCTGCACCAGGAAATGCCTTACAACTTTAAATCTGGTTTCGAAAACTCTGTTACTCTTTCGTGATTCTTAAGCAAGGTGCTGGCGATGATTACATTATGCTCTGTGGGAAATTCTATCAGGTGGCTTCCACTTTCATCCCTTCCACCTAGCCTTTGTGTTCCTACTGTTTTCGTGTACCTGCTACAGTATCACATTTTAAATTTTTGTGTCGCTTAACTATCTGAGTAATCTCTTTTATCGTGCATTGTTTCAATGTCTTAGGAGATACTGAACAATCATGAGTGGTAGTCATGAAATCTGTTTATGTTGACATGAGAAAACATGAATAATGAAATATGTGAAAGAGTACATTGTACAGAAAACGAAAAATTGGTATGTCTTCACCCAACTTCGTCTTTCCTTCATGTAGGTGTAAGATACAGTTATTCAAACACACCGGTCGCTTCGGTGGGTCCTACCCCGTACCTCACTGGCTGTCCGTCATTGGCTACCGCTAGCGTCTGCCGCTTCCAGATCGGAACGCCTATTTCACGATCCGCCGCGTCAAAGCGGAAAACGCTTGCCGCTGCCGTTGCCGCACGGCGCGCTCTAGTGGGAACCAGCCTTAGGGCAGCGGGCTGTTTGCGGAACTTGGATGTTGCATGGGTTGCAAGAAGAATAGGCGTAAGCGATACTACACTGGAGTTTCCCTGCTACCGACTGGGGAATATCGCTATCTCAACTCGTAGTGTGGTGTGAATTAATTCGGAACTATACACATACATAAGAAAACACTTTTAGAATACTATAGAGCTGCAATTAAAATTCTTCGTCGTTAGACACGTTATACTACAAGTGAATACAATTCGGTTTCTGTAGAATTTACAGACATTCATTTGGTGTAGGCCTTAGTCGCAAGATATGATCTCTGTCTAGCAGTGAAATATATATATGGATATAGTTCACGATGGAAAACTGTAAAATAGCTCGACATACCTTTGCTGTATTTTCACGCAGTCAGATGCAAATAAATGACTGCTACTTTCTATCTTCTCTTAGAGGAACAAGAGTTTGACTCAGGGACACACATTTTGAAATAAACTGCATCTTCATTTACAATTAATGAAGTCGACAGTAAGTGGGCTACTCCGCACCAGTTACAGTGTCAACGTTTTGACATGACTAATGGAAACCAATCCTCTCAAATTTTAGTGTTTAGCCTATAAATATTTAGTAGATGTAAAATTAAAAACTTGAGCAGTAATCCTTCACGCTTAATCAGCCCTGTATTATTCCCCATCAATTCCTGGTCATTTCTTTCATTTATGGTTTTCTACGTAATTACGTTGTCCATTTCTTCTAAGGTAATAACATTTGTGTCTATGTAATTAGTATGCTTGCGAAGTGACTACTTGCCCTAGATTTTACCTCCGGTTTTTGTAATGTCTGTCCGTTGTTCTTGACCTATTAAATTTATCTGCGCTAGATCTTGCTCAGATGTTTGTCAGTATCTGCATGTACTGAAAGTGAATTTTCTGTGGCGTACACGAGTACTTAATGTTCTATTTCTGCTACAAATTTATCCCAAATGGCTTGATGAGTCTCTTTTCAATGATTTTGCTTTATTTCTGTTCATTATACAGTATTATCTTTTTTTATTCTTTGGGCGACAGCAAAAAACCATAGTATTTTCTCTGTTTTTATTTTTCCAGTTTTTCATTTCAAATTGTAAACCCTTTTGGCATTTAGGTTATTTTCCTAGAGCTTCACCTGCTTTATTTATACAATATTTGAAGTTTTCCCCTTGTAAGTTCATATCATAATGTGTAAGTGTGTTTATTAAGCAACAACTGAAGCTTTGTTAGTAAGATCTGAACATGAAGGATCTTTTAACAATCTTATTTGAAAAATGGTTGATTTTCTTTGCCTGTAGGCTATGAGCCCTTGCATCTCTTCCACTTGTGTTTCTTTGGTCAAACAAATGTCGCTGAAAATATTGCATCGTCTGAAAATTTTAATGCCTGCTCTAAGAAGCACACTTCTTATACACCAGAATATAGTCCACAATTGATCTAATTCTACTGAGAGTGAGTAAGCATTTATGAATATCTCTCTATCGGAAGGGCGTGACAGTTACTTCCAGTATACTGCCTACCATTTGCATTTACAATATATTCTCCATATCTTCCCACTACATCTTTATTACGGTTATTACCTACTGGTTTTTTTTTTTTTTTTTTTTTTTTTTTTTTTTTTTTTTTGTCATTAGTCTACTGACTGGTTTGATGCGGCCCGCCACGAATTCCTTTCCTGTGCTAACCTCTTCATCTCAGAGTACCTACTCTAGTACATCAATCTTCACATAAGAAGTCTTTGTTTCTGATGGCGTTCTAACATTTTCTTCTTTCTCTCTGCAGCAAATTTTCGTTTGTTATAAGATCACTAACATTGCATGTTGCAATATTAAAGCCGACTGCTGTGGCCGAGCGGTTCTACACGCTTCAGTCCGGAACCGCGCTGCTGCTACGATCGCGGGTTCGAATCCTGTCTCGGGCATAGATGTGTGTGATGTCCTTAGGTTAGTTAAGTTTAGGTAGTTCTGGGTCTAGAGGACTGATGACCGCAGATGTTAAGTCCCATGGTGCTTAGAGCCATTTGGACCATTTCTGCAATATTAAAAATTCACTACTATATCCCAACTCATTGGGTCTTGTTCTAACAGAAATTGTATACTTTGCATATTTTCGGCTTTTTCTTTGAGGCTGAAGAGAAACGAGACCTTCTTACGTCATTGGCCTACCACCAAAAATGCACAACTTCCAACCTGGAGGGTAATTTATAATCGAAATATCCATTTTCCGATTTTCGGCGAGCCAACGCCGTACTGCAAAGCAACAACTATGCTATGGTTGGGACTCTTGGACCCATTTCTTCTCGCCAAACTTGCTAGTCCACACAGTAACCCTGGCAAGGTCTCATTAAAAGACGCTACGAACAGATGGTACCAACCGGAACCAGACGGACCGAATTTTTTTAAGTACGTATTAGTCTTCTCCCCGCCCCCTCCCCCCCCCCCCCCCGGCCACTCCTTTCTCAAACGAACTTGACAACAGTTATAGCGGAGTTCACTGCGAAGTAGCAGTGTTTTTTCTTTTGTTGACTCAGTTACCTACATATTTGTGAAAAAGCATTCAGAGGACTGTGCGGATGGTCCCAGCGGAGGTTCGAGTCCTCCCTCGGGCATGGGTGTGTGTGTGTTTGTCCTTAGGATAATTTAGGTTAAGTAGTGTGTAAGCTTAGGGACTGATGACCTTAGCAGTTAAGTCCCATAAGATTTCACACACATTTCAAAATTTTTGAAAATGCATTCGCACCAGTAAAAGAAGCATTCAGTAGCGAATCATCAAAACATAGACCACAAGAAACACAGTAAAGCAACATCCTTCAGGCGAAACACGCATTGTTATGTGACTGTCATCTCTCCAAGAATAGTTCATCATATAGTCGTTGTGCCTTCTTCCGTTGGTCCGCATCTCGTGGTCTCGTGGTCGCGTTCTCGCTTCCCGAACACGGGTTCGATCCCCGGCGGGGTCAGGGATTTATCCCTTGCCTCTAGATGACTGGGTGGTTGTGTTGTCCTCCTCATTTCATCATCATTCATGAAAGTGGCGAGATTGGACTGAGCAAAGTTTTGGAATTTGTACGGGCGCTGATAACCGCGCAAATGAGCGGCCCGCAAACCAAACATCATCATCATCATCTTACAGTGAATTATGTGAACTCACACACGTGATGCATTTTGGACAACTTGTCATCAATAAACCTATACACACTGCTGCCTGTGTTTGTTAACACAGCCGGAAAAACAAGTTCCGCCCAAAAGCGAGCAATACTGATTGCAATCTTGAAGGCGACTAGCTAAGTGAGTGTATCTGTTACGAGCATCAAGCAGTGCGAGTGAAAGAAAAAAGTTTATTTCGAAAATAGCCATGCAATGGATATCGTTGGTAATTGCACTATTGAGCAAGTGTTTTCACTGCAATACATATCGGAGACCAAGAGCCCCTACCATTACAAAACTCAGATATTATCCTTGTTAAACAAAACGTTCAGTTTCACTTTTATGATATTCTGCTCCAGTTTAGGAGGAATAGCAAGTGGGCTGAGAAATCAATGGGAATTCGTTTTTAGGGGGAAGGCGTGTTAGGGTAGTCCATGCAGTCGTGCAAAGCCATTGTGCGAGGGTGGCGTAGTGGTTAGCGCATCTGCCTAGTGAACGGGAGACTGGTTTAGAATCCCGGCCTTGGCACAATCTTTCATTTTTAGCTTCAGTCTCCAGATGCCGAATAGAAACATAGTGAGAAGCAAGCGGATCTGTATCATCTTACAGGAAGATGGAGTGGCCATTGCTGTGGAGGAGAAATTTCCAGGCCAAACAGGCAAAGTTACCTTTAAAAGTCAGGAACCCTCTGAACTTTAATGAAGACACTCATTAAACAGACATCCATGAGGCACGCTGTTAAAGCCAGTGCGTATTCCCCAATTGTTCTGATTATTTAATCATGATGCTACAAATAAAGATCATTAGTCATTATACTGTTACACTGAGAAGGGAGCTAGAAAGTATGTCATTTCCCCTTTGCATGATTTCAATTTACTGGAGTGACGTTTCGTCCTGAATCCATTGTGAAGACTGCGCATCTGCAGCACTACCCGGAGACGAAAAGAGTGTTGTTCTGCCAGTGGCGGCCGCTGAGAGGAAACCCGGCAGAGTAAGTGCCGATTCTGCCGACAGGGCGGCTCCCAGCGAGATTGCGGCGGTAAAAGCGGGCGGAGGCCGCCTTACGTCCGCACAGTGGATGCGCCGCCGCGGCAGATATTGTTCTGTCAGCCGGCCGCGGCAGCTGAAGACAGCCGACCGCCTCCGCTACCCGTCGGGCATAAGATGGCAAGTGGCAGACGCTTTGTCTCTGGCGCCGCCCAGAAACTCCGCAGTATATGTGGGCTACGGTACACAGGAGGCCGGAATAGGAGAAACCAAAAATTGTACGATATTTTGAGAGGAAAATTTGCGACAGCTTAAAATTGCGCTAAGGGGTTACAGCAGCACACAAAAAACACTTCTGACCATTAGAAATGCTGCACTTTGAAGACAAACTGCAGCAAATTGTTAAATTAGCTTTGAGGAGGGAAGTTAATGAAATTGAACGAAAATGTGAATTTTCAATTTACTTTCCATTTACTATTAGAAGACATGGACAATAAGTTCCCAAAGTTGCTGTGATGAAGTAGTACCCGAAGGGCCTGAAAAATTATTAAACGTGTGACGCGGCCTACCTGCTACGCCCGCTTTTTGATGCAACGTTTCAATTCTAGCTCCGTTCACAACGATTTCGTGGGTTACTATCAAGCAGCTTTACACATGATACGTCTACAAGGTAGTGATATATAATATTTGGTTTTATAGATCATCTGTGACTGTTCAATATCTTAGAAACAATAACGGACCAGCTACTTTGCTTATGAAGCAGTAACTCTATTCTTTCCTTGTGGTACTGACGGAGATTTATGTATGTGTTCGATTCTTTCGTTATTAAAGTTCCTGTATTTAATGATGGAAACGAAGGGAGAATGAAGTTATTAGAGAGGATGGTCTATAAGATATGAAATTTTACTCACGACGTCTTGAGGGAAATAGATTTATAGTCTGTCTCTTCAGCTGAAAAGTCGGTAGAAGAGCTGATAAAGGAAAGCCGGCGAAAAACAAGAAACCGGAAGAGAATCCTTAAACGGAAAGAGAACCCTGAGTACAAATCTGGGGATTTATGATGAGGTGACGTAAGAAAAAAGGTTAGGTTCATCCTTAAATTGCATTTTCTGAAAATTAAATTTATTACTATAAAAGCAATAAATGTTGTCTGAAAGGTAAAATTTACAGTTCTGAGTGTAAGCTGAGATATGGGGAAAAGTATCTGGAATTTTACGTGAATATTATGTTATTCCTACAGAATTATAATAGAAAAGTTATTTAACTTTTCTTCTTCGATATATTAAAATACGTGATGAGAGAAGCTTACAGTATCCAAAGAGATTAAACAGAGAAAATTTTGTAGAAGTTTCTTGAAAAGCTTCTGAGAGAAAGGTACGTATATTATTTTTGGACAGTAAAATATTTAAATTCCACAAAAAGCGTTAGACATAAATAATACAAGCAACTTAATAGCAAACGTTTTAATTTCTTATAAATCATGCAACAAAACTTAATAGCTGTATCTTCAAAAATGTGGGTTTGGTGCATCTCTTAGATAGTGTGTGTTTTGATGAACATCCTTGTGTGCTACATATTTCGATACGCAAATGATTAGCGTTTCAATGCAACCATGCAACGTAGGTAGGACTAGTGGCACCAACATTTTGCGTTAAAGAAAACAGTAGGGAATAGTTTACTCGTCCAGAAATAGTATTTAAAAGATGTTAGTATTTTCAAAGATAAGTTAGACATTTTGTAGTGAGAAACGTCTGCTAGCACGTGACCATGTTCCTCAGCTTCATGATCATGGCCTATTACGAGTGCTTTTAATTGCACGATGATACAGCTGCTTGTGATAAGGATCCCATGTCTATCACGTGAATACAGAATCGAAAATTTCAGGAGAGTCACACTCAATGCTACGCATAATCACAGCGGCTCCCACGAGGCTAGAGCGTGAGGGGACATACACATTGTTTGCTCTGCCATGTAGGATCGTACCGCCTGGTCGTACCTTAAGGTATGAAATGGGCTCTACGAGGGCTATTCGGAAAATAAGGAACGATAGGTCATGAAATGGAAACCACAGTGAAAATCAAAACTGTTTTATTTGCAAGGTTAGCTACAACTTCCAGCTACTTATCAACACAGTCGCCGCTCAGACTTAAACATCTGTCGTAGCGCTGTACCAACTTTTCAATTCCCTCGTTATAGAAGACAGAATCCAGTGCTTTTCGACAATTTTCTACTCTGGAATACAGCTCGTTGTCCGTGTCAAAATATTGTCTTCATAGCGAGCGGTTCATTTGAGCGTAGATGAACCTCAAGGGTAGCCAATTACAGGCTGTATTGTGGGTGATCAAACACTTTCCATCGAAAAGGCTGCAGGAGCATCTTCATTGCTCCTGCAGAGAGCGGCCGAGAATTGTCATGTAGAACGAACGCTTGACAGTTATGTTATGTGGATTGCATAGGTTCAGGCGAAATCTTTCGCCAGGCCTTCATACTTGGCGGGGGACGCTAAGTTCTAGCCATCTTTACGTTCTCACTGTGAGATCAGAACTGAAAAGAGAGACATGATGCGATCGACAGGCATACTGGACACAGTGCCCAACGCATCTGTGAAAAATTTCATCTGATATTCACTGTATTTTCCATTTCGCGACCGATCGTTTCTTACTTTCCGAATAACCCTCGCATACGGACAATGCGATGAAGTCTGGAGCGCCACCAACTCGCAGTGATGCGACTGTCGTTGGAGATCCCCTAGACATGGCAGTACTAAGAGATGTGCACAGAGTGTTGCACCAAAGGCGACTGGACACACCAGTAGCACTGTCGTTGTTCGAGACGAGTTGCAGTTCTGTGAATAACATGACGATGAATGAGCATATGTGTGAATGCTACGACGGCTACAAGGAGAGTGAAGGTTGCCAGACTGCACTCTTCTTTGCTACAAGACAAAAGGCCTGGTGTAATGGTTTGGGGAGCCATTGAGTACACAACTTGATGGGCTCTTGTCCTTATAACCGACAATTTGGCCAACATACTTCAAATTTCTGATGCGCTAAGGTCGATAGTTGTGCTCTATCTTCGAGGAATCAGTGACGTTATCTTTCTACAAGATAACGGAAAACCGCATGTCAGCCCGTGCTGTCCTGACCTAATTGGATACAGAGGGAGTTCGAATACTGGCCAGCATATTCTCCAGCTTCCTCTACCATTGAAAATAACAAGTCGTGGGTTACCGAGAGATTGTACACCGCCACTACCATTCAATGTGATTGATGAACTTAGGGATAGATTTGAAGCAGCACAGGACGATGAGAGATATCCAGCTGGATTAGAAACGTCGTTGCTGCCGGAAGTGACATCTCTGTGAACTAAATCTCGCACACTGCATCTCCGAGTCATCATACATTTAATTATGATGTATGTATGCTAAATGAAGCGATAAATGAACATTTATACCAAGGCTGGGATTTGAAACCGGTTTTCCTGATCTTCAGGCAGGTGTGCTAGATGCCTGATATTTGAAAAGCTGAATGCCATCAACAAAACTGTTATAGATAATTTTTAACGATCATTTCTCACTTTCTCGCACTATTATTTGAATAATCTTAGCTAATGAACTAACAGGAAATATACCGTCGAATACATAATCAAATAGTAGAAGTAATCAACGTCTGAAGTATGGCAATATTACTAGAAAAGATTTAACTACGTTTTCTGTTCCGATGAGAAAGAGATCGCGCTTAGTATTTTGCTGATCACATTAATGCTGCGGCAAGATTATCAACACAGTGAAAGAATAGAATCGAAGGTTTAGAGATGCTACAGAATGAGGCTGAAAATTAGTGGACTGACAAGAAAAAAGATTCCCCACAGAATCGACGACAAAAAGAATATATGGAAAAGAGAGAGTGTGATAGTAAAGATTTTAAGATATCCATGGTACTAGGGACAAAAAAAAGACGACAATAATTGGTGAAGACCAAGATTAGACTGTATAGAACAAACAGTGAAGGACGTTATAGAAATGCTCTAAGGAAAAAGAGAGTGGCAAAGAAAAGGGATTCGGCACCAGCAGAATCGAAACGGTTGGAAAACTGGTGAATCGTTGCCACGCTCTCCGTGCCCCCTAACACAAGTACACAAGGAAATAAAAGAGAGCCCACCAAATCTATCGCCGTTCATAGTCCTCAGTGATGGGTGAAAGTATATCTGCACTAGCTAAACGAACGTGGTCTTGCACACTATTTACGTAATACTTCGGGATCTCTTTCCTCGGCAGTCTCCATACTTGATGACCGGATCATGATTCACCAAGTCTCACTGAATTTGCATTTTAAAAGCTCGTGTTGGCAGCAAGGAGATCCACAATCTGCTGCACTTCCCCGTTCGCCAAAAGGTACGATAGAGGACGTCGTCTGAAACACCTTCACCAGTCTCAGTATTCTGGGCCACTGCAGTAGCTAAACAGACTAATGCCCTTCTGCGTGGTCCTTTTTGGACGTCCGTTTTCTCAGTCGAGGCTGTCCGCCAAACTCGGATCAGCTACTGTCCTCATTTTCTGCTCACGGGCCATCTTAATCATAAATTCGTATTTGGTGGGCTATCTTTTATTTCCTTGTGTACTTGTGTTAGGGGGCACGGAGAGCGTGGCGACGATTCGCCAAAAGGTACGATAGAGGACGTCGTCTGAAACACCTTCACCAGTCTCAGTATTCTGGGCCACTGCAGTAGCTAAACAGACTAATGCCCTTCTGCGTGGTCCTTTTTGGACGTCCGTTTTCTCAGTCGAGGCTGTCCGCCAAACTCGGATCAGCTACTGTCCTCATTTTCTGCTCACGGGCCATCTTAATCATAAATTCGTATTTGGTGGGCTATCTTTTATTTCCTTGTGTACTTGTGTTAGGGGGCACGGAGAGCGTGGCGACGATTCGCCAAAAGGTACGATAGAGGACGTCGTCTGAAACACCTTCACCAGTCTCAGTATTCTGGGCCACTGCAGTAGCTAAACAGACTAATGCCCTTCTGCGTGGTCCTTTTTGGACGTCCGTTTTCTCAGTCGAGGCTGTCCGCCAAACTCGGATCAGCTACTGTCCTCATTTTCTGCTCACGGGCCATCTTAATCATAAATTCGTATTTGGTGGGCTCTCTTTTATTTCCTTGTGTACTTGTGTTAGGGGGCACGGAGAGCGTGGCGACGATTCGCCAAAAGGTACGATAGAGGACGTCGTCTGAAACACCTTCACCAGTCTCAGTATTCTGGGCCACTGCAGTAGCTAAACAGACTAATGCCCTTCTGCGTGGTCCTTTTTGGACGTCCGTTTTCTCAGTCGAGGCTGTCCGCCAAACTCGGATCAGCTACTGTCCTCATTTTCTGCTCACGGGCCATCTTAATCATAAATTCGTATTTGGTGGGCTCTCTTTTATTTCCTTGTGTACTTGTGTTAGGGGGCACGGAGAGCGTGGCGACGATTCGCCAAAAGGTACGATAGAGGACGTCGTCTGAAACACCTTCACCAGTCTCAGTATTCTGGGCCACTGCAGTAGCTAAACAGACTAATGCCCTTCTGCGTGGTCCTTTTTGGACGTCCGTTTTCTCAGTCGAGGCTGTCCGCCAAACTCGGATCAGCTACTGTCCTCATTTTCTGCTCACGGGCCATCTTAATCATAAATTCGTATCACCGTCACCATCTATACTCCTTCCTGGCCGCATCTAATGTTCTGTCCATCACTGAAGCTCTTCTACGTTTCTCGTCAACGTAAACAGAACCTACACTTTTCTCATTTCTCTGAATTACTCTCAGAAAATACTCCTCTCCGATAATGAGGACATTAAACGAGATAAGGAAATAAAGAGTTCGTATTTCGAAGAAATCCGGAGCGGAACCTCTCCTGCCGAGACGGTGAACGGTGTTTTATATCGACTCTGCCAATCCGCGTGCTCTGTAGTTGAAATTAAGGCCGGAGAAAACACGGAACTTCGACACTCGAATTGCTAGAGTTTGGCCCGCTTATAATACGCGCCATCTGAATGTTAATGAGGACTACATAGCGCTGTTGACTGAACGACAGTCTGCGAGCCCGCCGATCCTCCGGCTCCAAATGAAAATTTGCTCCGTGTCTCACTCGGAGAGGGGGGAGCGTAGCCGGCCGCAGCGTTTCGCCCTCCTGATTTTATTCATGAGCTGCCTCCCCCCATTTCTCGAACGAATATTCCTTGTGGTTCCACACAGGCGGAGTGCTGGCGCAGTGTAAAGACTAAATAAAAGACCCTCGCGAAATGATAGCGGATCGCTTAGTGAAGATCTGTGAGGCACCGTAACGTCAGGGGCTGCCGCATGAGGGCTTGCTGTTCCTGTACATCTTGTGCTCTTCTTTAATACCATCGTGACTGTCACCGAAGGACTGGAATCACTGCAGCGTACAAGCTGTTATCCGCCTTAAAATGCCTACCACCATTAACTGATCACCCACTTCATTGCCAAGTACGATAATGTGTCGAAAAGTAAAGAAAATTTACAAAATTGGTTATTTTGAATACAACCAAATAAATCTAGAAAGTTTATAAGGCAGCAAGAAGTGAAATATGTAGGCGAAGGAATTGTGAATGTCACGGAAAATTTTGAGGACTACGGACATGGGAGACATCTTTAGTGGCAACTATACCAGCTCATTTGAAAGTATGTGTTAATCTGAAGCAGTTTTATCACGCACGAATGCAGCAGCGTAAGTACACGGAGGTGACAAAACATATGGTATAGCATGTATACAGAGGGCGATAGTATCACGTACGAGAAGGTATACAAATCCAGCGCATTGGCAGAACTGCCATTTGTACTTAAGTGATTCATGTGGAAGGGTTTCCGACGTGATTATGACCACAGACATGGAACGCGGAATAGTACTTTCGGGAATTTAGTATCCCGTAATCCACAGTTTTTTTTTCAGTTTTGTAAGAGTGTAGCTTGAGCTAAACAATCAAAAGTCTTGCAAAAATGACAAAAAAATACCCGCTAGCGATATTTTATTACTTAAGGCTTATACTTTTCTGTGGGTCAGTGCGTAACTAACACTGTCAGCTGAGTAACCCTTCTGAAATCCAAACTGCGATATGCTAAATAAATTGCCTCTGCTTTAATGTGGGACTCCTCTTGAATACATTACTTTTTTCGAATGTTTTGAAAAAGACGCCTGTAAAGAAATTGGACGATATTAATTTAAGTCTTCCTTGTCATTTTTATAAATTGGCTTAAAGATGGCAAATTTTTATATTTCTCTGAAACTTCCAATACATTTCAGTGAAAGATGTTAGTGCTACCCTTAGTTGCTTAAAGTTTTGTGGAATGACATTTTTAGCACATTCTCCTGTTTCTTCGATAGAACCATTTAATCCTGGTTTTGCTGTTAAATTTACAAAGTGATCGTTAAAAGTATTTGCAACTTGTGATTTTCAGTGAGGGATAGCTATGTGCCCATATACAGGTCTCGCTAGTATCGCGTACGCAAGGTAAGGAGGGCAGTGTTTTGGCGGTACTGTCATTTGTACTCAGGTGGAAAGGTTTCCGATGTGACTAAGGCCGCACGACAAGAATTAACGAATTGGACTAGGAATGGTAGCTGGAGCTAGACGCATGGCACATTCCGTTTCAGAAATCGTTAGTAAATTCAATATTCGTAAAACAACAGTCTCAGGAGTGTGCCTGGGATACCAAATTTCAGGCATTACCTCTCACGACGGACAACGCAGCGGTCGACTGCTTTCGCTTTACGCCCGAGATCAGCTGCTTTTGCGTAAAGTTGTCAGTGCTAACAGACAAGCCACACTGCAGGAAATTACCACAGAAATCAATGTGGGATGTAAGAGGAACGTACCATTTAGAACAACTGGGCGTAATTTCGCGTTAATGGGCTGTGGCAGCAGATGATCGACGCGAGTGTCACTGCTAACAACACGCTGTCGCCTGCAGCGCCTGTCCTGGGCTCGTGATAACTATGAAATAACGGCCAAGTCAGACGGGTCCCAATTTCGCTTACTACGAGCTGATGGTAGAGTTCGAGTGTGGTGCAGTTGCCACAAAGACATGTACCCAGGTTACAAGGCACTGTGCAAGTTGATGGTGGTTCCATAATGGTGTGGACTGAGTCTTTTTGTCCAAATGAGCCGGTCGTGGATTGGAAATGGTTTTCTTCGGCTACCTTGAGACCATTCTTTGTCATTAATGGGCTTCATGTTCCTAAGCAAAGATGGAAGTTTTGTAGATGATATTGCGCGATGTCACCGCCCAACAATTGTTCGTGATTGGTTTGTAGGAAATTCTGGACAATTTGAGCGAATGGTTTGTCCAGCCAGATCGGCCGACATGAATCCCATCGAACATTTACGAGACATAATCGACAAATCAGTTTGTGCACAAATTCCTGCATAGGTAACAATTTCGCAGTTATGGACGGATGTAAAGAATGCTTAAGTCAATTTTTCCGCAGGAGACTTCCAACGAAATGAGTCCATGCCATGTCGATCGGTACAGTACACCAGACACAATATCAGGAGGTATTCTATGAAATGTGTTGCCTCTATATAAACGACTGTGCAAGGGAATTACTATTTTCTTTTTGATGACTATCTACAGATAAATACAGCTCTTGGTAACTAGCTGCTGATTTTATATTGACAACCAATGATTAGCATATGTAGATCCAGCGGTATTCATCCGTTTACATATATTGTGCCTCACCAGGCCACTGAATTCTTAGGACAGTAACGTAGGATGTCATATGTCAACCAAACGGGGATATGGCAATAAAACTGCGACACTGCATATTAAATCTGTCTGCAGAAATTAGCTGTTTCGGTGTTCGGATGTAGACCGTCAAATTTCGTCAAAACTTTGGTAGTTATTTCCCTCCATACCATTCAATGGTGGCATTAAACTCACTGTATTAAACAGAAATCAACGCTGAAGTCTCCCAATATTTATTATAATGCATACAGTTTACATTTCTTCGTCCATCACTCTAAACAGCTGCCTTGAACAATTAATTATTTGTTTCAACCAAACATCTGTTCAAATCTTTGATCTCATACAACGCGGCTGCCCAGAGACTCATTCAAACTATGGTGGTACACAGAAGGTGATCACCAAGCGTTTATTCGTAAGGTTTGCTTCAGCTTCTGGAAGAGGTAACGGTAAGAATGCGCCAGGTGAAGACTACCAGAGCACAAAAGAAATTCTCTGAATGGAAACTGTCGAGCTACAAGGTCTTGGAAAGATGTGGGATAGATTTTTCAAAGTAATGCTTGCATATCGTTACACCTAGTTTTACGACGCAATGAAGGAGCAGCATGGCAGTAGTCAATGTATTTTTATTTCGGGCTATGCTTTTTAATATTCGTAGATTCTACAAATGGTGAATGCAGCGTCAGTACATACATTCTTCTCTACTACAGTTAGTTGAACAATACTTTTCTACAATATTGCGTCAAGAATGTCTATCCGACATATATCCGAGATCTAACCAACCTTGTCATCTCATAGCAGCAACTACATGAAGTTTTCTCAGTGTGTAAGATCTTCGGCGACAATGTCACACACACACACACACACACACACACACACACACACACACACACAGTAACCGGACGATTCTCTTAACTTCATGGCAATTACGAAAGGCGTGGATCTCCTGTAACTGAAATAACTATTTGTTACGGTGAAGTACGCTAGTGACGACAAGCTCCACCCCTACTGCTAGGGCGACAGTAAGGAAACACCTGCTACGTAGGGCCACGTTTACTGTTAATCTCGGTCAGTTCGTAGCATGCTGAAGACAGAGCTAGCAATTGTAAATCAGACATGCTAATTTTTTAAAACCCTTAGCCATCTGGAGCTCTCACTTCTGTCACTTTCATTTGTGGTCAAACCCTATATATTCCATAAATTTTTGTGCGTGGACAAAAGTCATGGGAAGGCACTGGATGTAAGAGCATTCATCGTTCGCTGGAGTTTGACCAATGAATTTGTCCCTGTGCTGTCCTGACAGAAATGGGTTTCGGGAGCCCTGTATGACTCTGCGGGAGATCTATGATATCCGCTCGCGAAACACTTGTCACCCTGTGAGGCGGTTTAGACGTGTGGGAACACTGTCTCTGCGGTACTGAAGATCCACCCCAGCAATTTTGACCTCGGAAACAAAATTGTTGTATAATCTCCGATAGGCGTCTGGAACCTAATGGTATCCCATTTTCAATAGTCAGCTGATGAGTTACGTGCAGTTATTTTCAATAGCCAGCTTTCTGTAACGTTCTGCTACGATATTGTGTCTACAGTTTTACGACGTACCACGCTACCCGCACAGTCCAGGTACCAGATAAGTAATGTCTTTAAATGAGGCATCAATTCACGTGAAAGTGTGAACGTGTGTGCACCACTTACGTAAAAATAAAAATCAACTTTAACCTCTTTGAATGAATCTACTGTCTTTATGAATGTATATATTCTAAACCGGTGCCCCACATAAGTAGAGGTGTCATTGAATCCTTCCAGAACATTTTTATAGCGAATTTTGATCTATTACTATAGCCGAAACGTTGTAATGGCAGAAAAAATTTGGTTGGTTATATAAAAAATTAAACTGGCTGATCTGGCATAAATCAACTTAAAGGAAGTTCAAACAGAACATATGCGTGATTACAACAGTTTGGTTTGTCTTATACCCATTCGAATGGTCGTCATTATCATCATTTTCAGTAAGCATATCTCTGATCCTGAGGTTCAGATAATACTGCAGATACGTTTCCTCCGACACAAAGTATTGCTACTGTGTACATCACGTGGACACTAAATTATGTTGCCAAACCCTAGATAACAACCGAGCAACGTAGAGCAACAGAATTATGCTTTGTGCTGTGGGGCCTTATGGAACCGAATATGCGAGAACTTGGCGAGACAGCTTACCATGAATGGTCATACTTACAGAGTGGAGCTATAGATTTAGATAAAACTGATTCACCATAAGGTCAATCTGAAAACCGAGGACGATGTTCTTTAGGTCCTTATGGTTCTCACCGTCATAAATTAAATTCGTCTATAGTTACGAATTAAATTAATGAGATCAGTTCTGGTTCAGAATCCCACGAGCCTCAGCAGATAGGGTCGATGCCATAAAGTGGGCTGCTTATGGCAAAACATTGGCGTACGATTGGGCCACGATCCTCACCGATCATCGCCATTCTTCTGCCTATCAATGCCTGGACGGTTATCGTAACCAGGGACTCACTCGCAGTCGGCGTACGAGATTTCTGCAGTCGTGACACCACAACAAACCTGTTCTGGAGCAAATAAATACTGGCTGTCATCAGCTCGTCAACCGTCATACTGCCGGCCAACGCCGAGAGGTCGCCACCAGTCTTCTGTCATCCTGACAGGACTGACAGTCTAGGAGTTCCATCAGCCATCAGATGACCGTCCTAGACACTGAGTGACTGTGGGGCTAGCTAGCTATTCTTCGTACGCCAAGAGAAGAGCTCTGACAGCTAGCAATGCAGGGTTGCCAGTATTCGACACGAACGGGCAGCGAGCCAGCAGCGGTCATCCAGCACTACGACAACGCTGTAAACAAAAGATTACCATCTGATTGGCCGTCGTGGCTGCGCGAAGCACGTGCACCAAGGTCGCGTCAACTGTCAGAGCTCTTCTCTCGCCGTACGTACTGTAGCGCCAGTTGCTGCCAGTCAACCAGCGGTGTGGGGTTGGGGCCTCCGATGTATCCGCCTGCCACTTGCCATGGATGGGGGGAGCACAATGTCACATACTCAGCAGGCCGTGTCACTCTCCGCATCAGATTTGACATCACTCGCCTATGCCCGGTACGATTGACTATGTAAGGTTGCGCTACTCCTGGGCCGCGCTTAGCGTAACATCGACATCCTAACACATCACTTTTCTGCCGTTGTCTGAAGGTTGATGTCCGCCTTCAAGCACTGCCTGAGTTTTATTACTAACTACAGTGTACAATAAAGGGGTTATACAGCTTCTGAGTAGTAAAACCGTTGGAGGAAGTGGCAACAAAACGATTATCCAAGTTGATACGTAGAATATATGAGACTGGCGATGAATCATCAGACTCTCGCAAAAACGTCATCCGCGCAATTTTCAAGACTGAAAATGCCGACGAGTAAGAGAATTATCGTACAATCAGCATAACAGCTCATGGATCCATGCTGCTGACAAGAATAATGTACAGAAGAACTTGAAAAAATTAAGAATATGTTAGATGACGGTCTGTTTGATTTTAGGAAAGGTAAAGGCACCAGAGGGGCAGTTCAGACGTTGCGATTCATAATGGAAGCAAGACTGAAGAAAAATCAAGACACGTTCATAGAACTTGTTGACCAGTGAAAAGCGTTCGACAATGTAACAGTGAAACATGTTCAAAATTATAAAAAAAAATAGGGGTAAGTTACAGGAAAAGACGGGAAATATACAGCACACACAAGAACGAAGAGTGAACAATAATCGTGGGAGACCGAAAAGAGGGGAAGACCAAGAACGAAGTGATGGAATTAAAAAGGGTGTTCAATATACACGTCAAAGAAACAGTGCAAGATATAAAAGAAAGGTTTGAGAGTGGCGTTAAAATACAGCGTGAAAGTATATCAATCATAAGATTCACTGATGACACTCCCATCTGCAGTGGAAGCGAGGAATTAATTAACAGTCTAGAATATGGATTGACAGTAAGTAAATCGAAGAAAGACGAAAGTAATGGGAAGTACCAGAAATGAAAACATCGAGAAAGTTGACATCGTAACTGGTGATCGGGAATTAGATGAAATTAAGGAAGCCAAACAATTCATCATGGACGGAGCAAGAACGAGGAGGTCCTCCGCAGTATCGACGAAGTAAGGAAGATGTGTGAAACAAGGACAAGACGGGACAGGACGATACGACATGTCTTAAGGCGTCAGGGAATAATCTCCATGGTAATCGAGTGAACTGTGACCCAGTAACGTCCATTACTGCCAAACACACACCACAGTCTACCAGAGCAAACGTTCACCCTCTAATATTTTACAGTGCGCCAGTCACCTGCAGTTACCATATCGACGTCTAACTAAGCCTGCTCCATATTCAATGAAGCGCCAAAGAAACTGGTATTGGCATGTGTATTTAAATACAAAGACATGAAAACATGCAGAATACGGAGCTACTGTTGACAACACCTATATAAGACAACGAGTGTCTGGCGCAGTTGTTAGATCAGTTACTGCTGCTACAATGGCAGTCTATCAAGATGTAAGTGCGTTTCAACGTGGTGTTATAGTCGGCACACGAGCGATGGGACACAGCATCTCCGACGTAGGGATGAAGTGGAGTTATCCCGTTCGACCACTTCACGAGTGTACCATGAATATCAGGAATCCGGTAAAACTTAGAATCACCGGAAAAAGGTAAGGCAAGATAGGAACCAACAACGACTTCAGAGAATCATTCAAAGTTACAGAAGTGCCACCCTTCCGCAGATTACTGCAGATTTCAATGCTGAAACATCAACAAGTGTCAGCTTGCAAACCATAATCGCTATGGACTTTCGGAGCCAAAGGTCCACTCGTGCACCTCTAATGAGTGCGTGACACAAAATTTTCTGCCTCGCTTGGGCGATTCAACCCCACATTGGACTGTTGATTACTGGAAACATGTTGCCTGGCCGGGTGAGTCCGTTTCAAATTGTATCGAGCTGATGGACGTGTACAGGTACAGAGACGACCTCATGAATCCATGGACCCTGCATGTCAGCAGCTTCTGTTCAAGCTGATGGAGGCTCTGTAATGGTGTAGGGAGTGTGCAGTTCGAGTGATATGGGACCTGATACATCTAGGTACGACTGAGACAGATGACACACACGTAAGCATTCTGTCTTATAACCTGCATCCATTCATGTCCATTGTGCATTTCGATGGACTTGGGCAATTGCATCAGGACAATGAGCCACCTCACACGTCCAGAATTGCTAGAGAGTGGCTTCAGTAACACTCTTCTGAGTTTAAACACTTCCGCTGGCCACCAAACTTCACAGACATGAACATTATTTAGCATATTTGTGATGTGTTGCAAAGTGCTGTTCAGGTGAGATCTTCACTTCCTCGTACTCTTATGGATTTATGGAAAGCCCTGCAGGACTCATGGAGTCAACTCCCTCCAGCACTACTTCAGACATTGGTTGAGCTCGTGCCACTTCGAGTTACGACACATCTGCGTGCACGCGGGTACCCTACACGATATTAAGCAGGTGTACCCGTTTCTTTGGTTCTTGAGTGAAGAAGTTGCTGTCGGTGCTTCGCTCTGTTTGTAGGACTAAATCCTCAATAAGTTAGCCATTTCAGAAGTCCATCACACATTTAGATCACACAATGCTGTTGGAAGGCTCCTTGCAGCTTCTAGTCTTGCATGTCAATACACATCAGGGTTGCATGTGGCGTCCATTTGTGCTTCGTAGGTGTGATCGTCCTCAAATACAATTAATAAAGTTTTATTACAAAAGGTGCGTGTTTCTACTTAACTTATGCATCTTTCCTATCAGAAAACGTATGTATAATCAGTTCACAGCTTAAACAGCGGTCACTTACATATGGCATTAACCAAGAGTTCGTGTGGGCGTTTGCCTCGGGACAGAAAAATATTCTACGCACACACTTGTTTCATCACATTACTTTAATTATTTTCGCAAATCGTTCCTTACTTGTAGTGCGCACTGTCTCTAGTTCCCCTTCTAGGGGAGGAGACAGGGGCTGGGTTCATATTTTTACTGTCACGATGATTTTCTCCTTAATTTTTAAGTAACGGTGTCTCCTTCCTGATGTTTTGATGTTCGCACGCCTGTTTCAGGCATGGCTCAGATCATTTTGGTGTTTGAATGAAGCTCCTCGTCTGCTGTGCATCTTGAAAGTAATCGCTGCAGCACAGCGGTTGTTGTTGTTACCGCCTCAGCCATCGGTAGTGATTGTGTCATCCGTGTTTTCACCGCCACCAACAACGCCTACCTATTTCTCTTGTCTCCAATTTTTTCTTTGCTGTTCATCGATACTACAGACAGTGTTACGGCCTAAAATTTTTCCCTGCTCCTCACCACCTATTCTTTCAACATTTTGTCTATCTGTCTGTGTTCTGTTCCAACCAATCAACATTTATCTCCACTCACATATACCCTCCATCCCTATAACATATACTGTTTGTCTCATCACTAGACCAGTTTCTTTACCCTAAGACCTTCATATGCCAGCTTTCAGTAGCAGTATCTCTTGCTACTATTGATGTTCTTGAATATGCAGTAACTCCTCCATCCTATGCAGCAGACCCAGCTGCAACACCATCGTATATAACTGTCACATCTGCACCACCAACATAACCAATGCACCAACAAACCTGCAACTCCATGTTCTTTACCACGTCATCCGGCTGATCACACGGAGGGTAAGGCACCACAATGCTAAAAATTCTGTACCTTACTCCAAAAGAAGGAAAATCCATTGGCCAAATATTCCGAATAATATACTCAGCACTGACGTCAACCCAACCAAAAAGCGGAAAAGACACCACGTGATCATTGTAGCTATGAATCCGTAACACCTTTCCCCATCATACTCTTTTGTTTTAAATTAAGGACATTAAAAATTATTCAGCTGAAAATAATATACCTGAAAAATTCGACTTCCAGCTGATATCCCGAAAAGGCTTGAACATACATATTGATCTCCAAGATTATTCTGCTGCATAAAAGTCCACGAGCAGCTTTTAGTTCCCATGCATTATTGGTCCCATTTAGCCTACCACATCCTAAATAACCCACTGGTTTCATACGAGTAAATTGGTTCATCGTGAAATCGTAGTAGAGAATATTGGAAAAGAACTTAGTAACAACGTTGTTTTCCTGATATACACAACACTTCCAGTCTCATGTTTGTTGATCTAAATTTCCGCGAATTCCCTTCAAGTACTGATCGACTGAATTTCAGCATTAGGAGTAATCCACTTAATTACAGGCCCATATCATTAACGTCGATATGTACCAGCATTTTGGAACATATATTGTGTTCGAATATTATCAATTGCCTCGAAGAAAACGGTCTATTGACACACAGTCAATATGGGTTTAGAAACACAACTAGCTCTTTACTTGCATGAAGTGTTGAGTGCCATTGACAAGGGGTTTCAGATCCAGTCCGTGTTTCTGGATTTCCAGAACGCGTTTGACACTGTACCACACAAACGGCTTATAGTCAAACTGATTGTTTATGGAATATCGTCTCAGTTATGTAACTGGATATGTGATTTCCTGTCACAGAGGTCATAGTCCTTAGTAATTGACGGGAAGTCATCGAGTAAAACAGAAGTGATTTTCTCGCGTTATATGTTATAGGCCCTTTGCTGTTCCTTATCTACACAAACGATTTGGGAGACAATCTGAGCAGCTGTCTTAGGTTGTTTGCAGATGACGCTGTCATTTATCGACTAATAAAGTCATTGGAAGATCAAAACCAATTGCAAAACGATTTATAAAAGATATCTGAATAATGCGAAAATTGGCAGTTTACCCTAACTAACGAAAAGAGTGAGGTCATCCACATGAGTGCTAAAAGGAATTCATTAAATTTTGGTTACACGATAAATCAGTGAAATCTAAAGGACGTAAATTCAATTAAATACCTAGGAATTACAGTTACGAAGAACTCAAATTGGAAGGAACATATAGAAACTGTTGTGTGGAAGGCTAACCGAACACTGTGTTTTATTGGCAGGACACTTAGAAAATGTAACTGATCTACTAAGGAGACTGCTTACACTACGCTTGTACGTCCTCTTTTAGAATTCTGCTGTCCGGTGTGGGATCCTTACGAGATAGTACTAATGGCGTATATCGAGAAAGTTCAAAAAAGGGCAGCAGGTTTTGTATTATCGCGAAGTATGGGATAGAGTGTCACAGAAATGATACAGGATTTGGGATGGACATCATTAAAAGAAAGGCGTTTCTCGTTGCGACGGAACTTTCTCACAAAATTCCAATCACCAACTTTCTCCTCCGAATGCGAAAATACTTTGCTGACACCGACCTACATAGGAAGAAACGATCACCTACGTACAAAAAGAGAAATCACAGCTCGTACGGGAAGATGTAGGTGTTATTTCTTTCCGCGCTTTATACGAGACTGGAATAATAGAGAATTGTGACAGGCACTTCAATGTGATTTACAGAGTATCTCTGTATTTGTGGATGTAGATTACTGTAGACGCCCTGTTCAACCGTCTTCATTCCAAATAAAGCCTCACCATTGCTTCAAATACTTGACCTGCATTAACATTGAAGGCTATAGAGTACGCCCACTTGCCCCATTTCCAAAACAGTGACCTACTAAAACACCATCCAAACCTTTAAGCGCCTCGCGTCACGCAGCATGTGGAATCTTTCTCGCCCTACCAACTCCTGCAATTGTAAATCAAAGCCTCATCCAACATCTTAACGATACACCACTCGACTAAGAAGACTCTTTTCGCCCCGCGCCCTTACTTAAGGACACATCATAATCGGAGTCCTGTAAATTTCAGTTAGTAATACCGAATACTCTATTTAAGGATTAGAAGAGGGGGAGATTTACTTGGAAAAGGCCAGATGATACGGGGAGGCATCAGGTAGATTATATCATTGTCGGACAGAGATTCCGAAACCAGATACTGGATTGTAAGGCGTACCCAGGAGCAGATATAGACTCAGATGACAATGTAGTAGTGATGACTAGTTGGTTGAAGCTAAATAGTTTGCTCAGGAAGAATGAATGTAAAGAACTGAGTTATGGAAGTACCAAGGTGTGACGAGATAAGCTTGAAGTTATCTAAGGTTGTAGATACAGGAATGAGGAACAGCCCAGTATACGGTACAGTTGAAGAGGAATGGACACCTCTAAAATTTGAAAGAAAAACATAATGACAAAGAAGGTCACTGCGAAGAACCCACTGTTAACAGAAGAAATACTTCAATTGATTAATGAAAGAAGGAAGTACCAAAATGTTCAAGGAAATTCAAGAATACAGAAATACAAGTCGCTGAAAAAATTAAATAAATAGGAAGTGCAGAGAATTTAAGACGAAATGGCTGCATTAAAAATGTGAAGAATTCGAAAAAGAAATGATTGTCGAAAGGAGTGACTCACCATATAGGAAAGTGAAGGCAATCTATGGTAAAATTAAAAAGGAAGGCGACAACATTAAGAGTGTAAAAGGAAATACAGTGTTAAAATGCATAGGAGACGGCGCATAGGTGTAAAAGTATATTGAAGGCTTCTATGAACAGGAACTTGCTTGATGTGATAGAAAAAGAGACAGGAGTCAATTTAGGAGAGGTAGAAGGCTTAGCATTTATTTTATCAGAATTTGAAAGAGCTTTGGATAACTTAAGATCGAATAATGCAGAAGGTATTGACGACATTGCGTCAGAATCTATGTAATCGTAAGGGTAAGTGGCAACGAAATGGTTATTCTTGTTGGTGTGTAAGATGTTTGAGTCTGCCAATATATCATTTGACTTTCGACAGGACATAATGTACACAATTCTGAATATTGTAGGAGCCGACAAGTGCAAGATTCATCGCGTAATATGTTTAACTGCCCAGGCATCCAAGAAGCTGAGAGGAATAGTATACAGAATTGAAAGAGAATTGAGGATTTGTTAGATGTTAGTTTGGCCTTAGGAAAGGTAAAACCACAGAGAGGAAATTCTGACGTTGCCGTTGATAATGAAAGCAAGACTAAAGAAAAATCAAGAGACGACCTGAAAAAAAAGCACTCGACAGTTTAGAACGGTGCTAGATGTTCGAAATTCTGAGACAAATAGGGGTAATCTGTAGGAAGAGACGGGTAATATACAATATGTACAAGAGCCAAGAGCGAATAATAAGACTGGACGACCAAGAACAAAGTGCTTGGATTCAAAAGGGTGTAAGACAAAAGATGAGATCGAAGAACTACTAGCAGTATTCAGTCTTTCCACAAAAACATAAAATTCACAATAGTACATGAAGACAACAAAAGTATATCTTTCCTGGATCTTAATATCACCAACCATCAACTAAAGCACATTTTCAGCATACGCATAAAACGCACCTACACAGACATAACCCTGGCCAACTCATCATGCCATCCCACCACACAGAAACATGCTCCATTTAGGTCCATGCTACACAGAGTACATTCTCTTGATGTAGAAGAAAATGCTCTCGAGAATGAGACAGATGCGATTAAGAGCATTTCCATCAGTAATGGCTGCACAGCCCAAACAACTGACGATTTAGACAGACAAATAAACAAAAGCAAGACAATGAATTGCCACACTGTGAAAGAAGAGAAAATATTCCCCATTATCCCCTACCTTGGCTCCATATCACAAAAATTTGCTAACCTCTTTTTTAAAAAAAGTAACAGTTTTATTCTCGACAAATAATATGTTAGGAAACTTACTCGTACATAACATAAAATCAAATATGCAAACATACGACAACAGTGGATGGTACAAAGTATCATGCCCCAGTTTTACATCCTACTATGGGGGGAAACAGGCAGAAACTTCAAGGATATGTAAATGCTTTCATGCTGAACCACTTCGAAAAATCAGTCATCGCAAAACGTATGCTGGAAACGGAACATGTCATCAACAATCTAAAAAGCAATTAGATAGTACTACATAATGAAGCCAATGATAAGACCCTAAATCGGTTAGAACAACTCGGAATATACTTCCACAAAATCAAAATATCCGAATGTATCTTAAATGATCAAACAGATTTCGTAAGCCACAGCTATTTCAGTAATTTTAAAGACCTATTCTTAAGTTATTTCCTACGTATGTCAGTTGTTTCCTGCATATGTCAATTGCTTAATAATTATATCTTACGAATACATTCATCTTTGACCACACCATTACAAAACCACGTCGGAAGTTTTTACAATCATTGTATGCAAATATGCCTCTTGAACGAAGTGATATGTACGAAGACGGCGGAGAAAAGAATGTATGCTGGTCCTAAAACGTTAAAAAAAAGCTTTCCTTGCAATAGTTGCTAAGTTTACACTGTTCATCTTTTTCACTATTCAGCACATATTTTTCGCGTTTGATTTACAAAAATAGTAACATAACATGATACCTTTTCGTGATAGGAATTGATTGCAGAGAAAAAATAAAGCACGTATTAAGACAAATTACACCTAATGAGGGATCCACAGGGTCCGAAATGCATCGTGTACTTAATAAAACACGAAAAGTTGTGACTGAAGGCGTTTTTTTTACTTCATACCTCCAGGGACGTAGTCTTTCGCCCCTAATGTTCAATCTGTACATCGAAGAAGCAATGAAGGAAATAAAAGAAAGGTTCAGGAGTGGAAGTAAAATTCAAGGTAAAAGGATATAAGTGATTTGATTAATTGATGACATTGCTATCCTGAGTGAAAGTGAAGAAGAATTACATGATTTGCTGAAAGAAGTGAGTAGTCTTATCAGTACAGTAGAACGAAGAGAGCTATATCCCAAAGTTTTAACACATGTCCTATCATTCTACCTCCCCCCCCCCCCCCCTCCTCAAGTTAGATCTTACGACATAATCTTTCTCTCACCCAGCCTCTGGAGCCTTCTCGTAGCTTAAGAGTACACTTAAATTTCAGCATGCACATGACAGAATCTTATGTCGGCAAAATGCCCCGTTTTTAGGAACATTCAGTCTTAACAAAACGACAGAGATGTCGGAAAGAGTTTATGGAAATCTCAAGTAACAATAAAGAGAATAAAAACGTTTCTTGATGATTATCATACCAAAAATTCGACCTGCTTTCAGCCAAAGATAATGTTAACTCGTCACCACATCCCTCTTCGCCGTCTTCATGAATGGTGTATGGACCTGTACGCTGAAAAAAGCATACTAGGGAGAAAAAAACCAACGTCTTAATGTGTATATGCGCCACCCAACGGCCTCGGTGTATTCCGGCCCTACTGGTTGTCATACGTGAAGAACTTGTTTACTGCAGCAACTTCGCGATAAGCAAAAGCTCGCATTACGGCACGAAATCGTTTCGGTACTGAAACCGGTATTCTATTAACATCTGAAGGCGTGCTGTCTTTACGAGCTTCGAGCTCAGCCTTAACTGTCGGTAATGCCACCGTCTTCCGGTTGTGCCACTTTAGTACCGGCCGTAAACTAAATTGCTATTAACTCTTCGGCAGATTCCAAGCCAGTTCCGTTACGAGCATCCAGTTCCTAGAATCAAGGTTACTCCAGACGTGGGTTGGAGACGACCTCTATCCCTAAAGGTACATTGAGTTGGCCGACCGGTAGAGTTTCGTGGGTAGCATAGTAACGCTGCGACGACCACATTCGGTTCAGGCTTGGCCCACGCAGCATCTCGTGTCGTGTTGAGAAAGAATGTACTGAGTTGCTAACAGAGATACTCGGCCCTACGATTGCGAAATACCCAGGCCAATCACGCAGGCTTAGCAACTCGGAGTGGAAGTACGAAGAGGAAGGAGGGAAAATATAATTCGCTAACTTATTGACTGCATTCAGTGAGCAATGATGAGTTTCTTCTGCTGATAGCTCCATAAGTGGTGTGGATGGTGAATGCATCGCTGTACTGCAAGTATACCGGGAGACTATGGCGGAAGGTTAAAAGAAGCGGGTAAGTCATCGAGACTGTGACCCAGGGCAGCCGAATCATGACTCTTCCAACTTCAAATTGTTGGCTGTAACTGAGGCAGTTTTTTTTCACATTAGGTAATTTATTTTATGTTCGTTTGACTGTGGTAACGTTTAGTTAGCCGATATAAAGACATCAGTGTTTCTGCATTGCCAACATATTCAGGACACTCTTTTTAGATGTACGAGGTTACTAAACAAAACTAAGTTAGCTGAGGTTGGTACTGCCTGTAACTATAATAGTTTAAGTTATGTTGTAGAGGCAGCTCAAACAGAAAAGCATTAATTACTGCCTAGTTTCAAACCTGAAGTAGACAGCAAGGAGAATACGTGTTTTGCCAACTTAATTAGGTTTCTTCACGATTTATAGAGGATTTTCTTTCATCCTGGGCAGATAGACTCTATGAAATTTTAGAATGGTTCCATGATGCCTACAACTGTTAATTTAAATTTTTTTTCGTACTACTGTACAATTTCGACCTTAAACCATTTTCAAGAACTTCAATAAGCCTTCCGCTGAACTGGAAACAGCGTCGAAGACATTTAATCTTCTGTGGTCTAATGTAGAAACTGCACAAGAGAACGAAAAGGAAATTAAAAAATAACAGTTGCAGGCATCGTGGAGTAATTAAAAAAATTAACAGAGGTGAGCACTACATGGTTAGTCGTACCTTATCTTCCTAAACCTCCTGGTGTCAGGTATGGAATGGTGAAGATACCGAAACAAAGAGAAACATAATTGTTTCAGTAAAGGTTCCGTTAATTGGTCTGGAAAATATAAACATCAATACGTATTATATCTATAAGGGCTCCAAAGAGATTTAAAGTACACATATAACGGAGTGCAAATAAGTCCATTAAGGTGAAAAAGATTTTGTGGACTGAACTGGGCTGCCTTAATGTAACGGAAAATGACTGCCGTGATTCATTTTCTGGGCTAGATGACAAATAACAGTTAAAAACGTGTATGAAACGGGCAGGAAAGTGAAACTGTAATACAGATGGGAAGCTGGTGAAAAGATGGGAGTTGGTCAATGAAGCAGTGGCTTTCAGATACAGTATGGAACAGGCCACCACTGTGATTTGTCGGATGATATGGCATGGTGAAAGGGTTGTGTATTTAGGAGAACGATGTTTTATTTTATTATTATCTTTTTTTTTGTGTCATCAGTCTTCCGACTGGTTTGATGTGGCCCGCCACCAAGTTCTCACCTGTGCCGACCTCCTCAGATTGGAGTAACAATTATTCCTCAATTATTTCCTCGATGTATCCCACTATCTATCTTTGTCTACAGGTTTTGCCCTCTGTAGCTCCAACTATAAACATGGAAGTCATTCCCTGATCTCTTAACAGATGTCCTATCATCCTTTCCCTTATGCTTGTCAGTGTTTCCACATGTTCCTCTCCTCTCCGATTCTGCGCGGAACCTCCTCATTCCTCATCTTATCAGTCCACCTAATTTTCAACATTCGTCTGTAGCACCACATCTCAAATGCTGTGCTCCAAACGTACGTTCTCTGAAATGTATTCCTCAAATTAAGGCCCATGTTTGACAGTAGTTGATTCCTCTTGGCCGGGACGGGAATCGCCTGTTTTCCAGTGCTAGGACATGTGTTAAAACTTCTGGATATAGCTCTCATGCTGTTAGAGAGAGCCAGAGAGGGCACGAATTGCAGTGGAAGATATTCGTTGGATATAGGAATACACTCAACAAACAGTAGAGAAGAATGTCTGTAGGTAGTACTCTGAGATCAAGAGGTTGGGGCAGGAGAGAAAGTCGTGAGGTAGAGCCGCTCCTTTTCAGACGGTAGACTAGTGGACAAACGAAATGAGAAAGAGACACACACACACACACAGAGAGAGAGAGAGAGAGAGAGAGAGAGAGAGAGAGAGAGAGAGAGAGAGAGAGAGAGAGAGAGAATCTAGGACTTTACTCGAGCACATACCACTCTTTGCACCAGTGGTCTAGGGGTAGCGCCTTTCATTATCAAACAAAACGTATTTCGGCCCCGGGTTCGAAAACCGTCACCACTGAAATACTAATTAATGGCATTAGCGGCCGAAGACATCCTACAAAAGAAGTCACCCTCATTCTGCCGCGTTATCAAAGAGAGCGAAAGAGCGGACAGGGATGCAGCGCACCATCTTGTCCTTGGGGTGGGAAACTCCCAGTAAAGGCGGAAGAATCAGCAATGACCATTGGCATGAGGATGCAGAAGACAATGAAAGTCTCTGCATTAAAGACAAATAACGAGTATCCACAGGGCATGTGGCCTGTAATTGAAGAAAACGTCCTGATGATCTCTACCTTGGCGAAACATTCTGCAGTAGTCCTCCATTCGGATCACTGGGAGGGAAATGCCACAGGGGAGTTGACCACGAGAAAAAGATTGAATAACCATCGAAAGGGTAACGTTGTACTCGTCGGGGCGTGAAGGGTCAGAAGTTTGAACAAGGTAGGAAAGCTATAAAATCTAAAAAGGGAAATGAAAAGGCTCAGCTTAGATACAGTAGGGGTCATTGAAGTGAAATGGGAAGAAGACAAGGATTTGTGCTCACATGAGTGTAGGATAATACTAACAGCAGCAGAAAATGATATAACGGGAATGGGATTCCTTATAAACAGAAAGGTAGGGCAGAGAGTTTGTTACTGTGAACAGTTCAGTGATAGTGTTGTTCTTATAAGAATAGACAGTTCAGGAATATCGGCCAATGTCACACGCTGAAAATGAAGAGCTAGAGAAAATATATGAGGATATTGAATGGGTAAAACAGTACGTAAATGGAGATGAAAATCTAATAGTCATGGGGGACTGGAATCCAGATGTAGGGGAAGGAGCAGAAGAAAAGGGTACAGGAGAATATGGGCTTGGGATAAGAAATGAGAAAGGAGAAAGAATAATTGACTTCTGTAATAAATTTCAGCTAGTATCAGCAGGAGGAGGAGGAGGTACCCTGGGTAAAGGCAGGGTAATAGGGAAAGATTTCAGTTAGATTACAGCATGGTCGGGAGGAGATTCCGAGATGAGATACTGGACTGCAAGGCGTACCAGGAGCATATATAGACTCAGAAAACGACATAGTAGAGATGAAGCGTAGGCTGAAGTATCCGAGATTTAAGAATCAACACCCAAAGAAGTGGGATACGACAGTAGTAAGGATTGACGAGGTATATTTGAAGATCTTTAAGGCAATATATACAGCAATATGGAAGGCACAGTAGGCAGTAAAGGTGAAGAGGAATGAACATCTCTAAACAGGGGATTCATAAAAGTTGGAAAGAAAACATAGGTACAAAAAAGGTATCTGCGAAGAAAACATAGGTTGCAGAAGAAATGCTGCAGTTGATCGATCAAAGAAGGAAGAACAAAGATGTTCAGGGATATTCAGGAATGCAGAAATACAAGTCAGTGTGGAATGAAAGAAACAGGAAGTTCAGGGAAGCTATGTCGAAAAAGCTGCATGAAAAATGAGAAGAAATAGGGAAAGAAATGTTTGTCGGAAGAACTGACTGACATAGAGGGAAGTAAAAAAGAACCTTCGGTGTAAGTAAAAACAAGGGTGCAAACATTAAGAGTGTAACGGGAATCTCACTGTTAAATTCAGAGGAGAGAGGGAATAGGTGGAAAGAGAACATTGAAAGCCTCTAAGAGGGAGAATATTTGTCTGATGTTATAGAAGAGGTAATAGGAGTCGATTCAGAAGAGATAGATGATCCAGTATTCGAATCAGAATGCAAGAGAGCTTTTGACGACATTATTTGATCATAAGTTGGAATTGATAGATAATATTCCATCGCAACTTGAAAATTCATTGGGGGAAGTGGCAACAAAACGACTATTCACGTTAGTGTGTAGAATGTATGAGTATGGCGACATACCATCTGACTTTCGAAAAAAATATAATCCACAAAATCCCGAAGACTGCAAGGGCTGACAAGTGCGAGCATTATCACACAATCAGCATAACAACCAAGTTGCTTACAAGAACAATATGCAGAAGAATGAAAAAGAAAATTGAGATTTTGTTAGATGACGATCAGTTTTGTCTGAAGGAAAGGTAAATGCAAGGAAGAAGCAATTTTAACGTCGCCTTTGATAATGAAAGCAAGACTAAAGAAAAATGGAGAAACCTTCATAGCATTTCTCAACAGGGAAAAATGTTTCGACAATGTAAATTGGTACAATTGGTACAATTCGAAATTCTGAGAAAAATAAGGGTATGCTATAGGTAGAGACGGATAGTATACAATATGTACAAGAGCCAAGAGGGAATAATAAGACGGCCAAGAACGAAGTGCTCGGATTATAAGAAGGTGTAAGACAGAGACGTAGTCTTTCGCACCTGCTGTTAATCTGTATATCGAAGAAGGTATGATGTAAATAAAAAAAGGTTCAGGAGTGGATTTAAAACACATGGTGATGGTATGTCAATGATAAGATTCGTTGATGACATAGCTGTTCTGGGTAAAAGTGAAGAATAATTACGTAAAAGTGAAGAATAATTACGTGATCTGCTGAATGGAATGAAGTCTAATGAGTAAAGAATGTAGTTTGAGAGTAAATCGAAGAAAGACGAAAGTAATGAGAAGTAGCAGAAATGGATGATGGTCACGAGGTAGATCAAGTTAAGGAATTGTGTTACCGAGGCTGAAAAATCACCCATGACGGACGGAACAAGGTCATCAAACGACGACTAGCACTGAGAAGAACTGCAATCCTCGCCAAGAGAAATCTTCTATTGGCAGGATGCAACTAACCAGTCAGAAGATTATGACTAAAAAAAAAGTCATTCCGTAAAGATCTATGACAGCTGAAGCACCCTGTCGCACCTACTATAACGTTGAAAATCTTTTAGATGAAGCCCATCCACAACCGATTCAGTCGACAATCCACACCATCTCACTGTGTCATCTAGAAAATTTCTTGATTGCCCTTACCACATATACCAGTTCCACTGATGTCGGTGGGACTGGACGACGTGTGGCAATGGCTTACGTGATACAGCAACACAGGTAAAATATATGTATACAGTCATTAGTCTTCTGACTGATTTTTACGGTCCGCCACGAATTCCTCTTCCGTGCCAACGTTTTCGCCTCACAGCAGACCTTCCAACTTACCTGCTCAGTTATTTCCTAGATGCATTGTAACACTTCTGACACGTGAAAGTTTTTCCTGATGTCTTATTAAATGTGCTATCATTCTGTCCCTTCTCCTTGTCAGTGTTTCCCCCGAAATTAATTTCCTCGTCGATTATGCGGAGAACTCCTCGTTCCTTACTTTATCAGTCCATTTATTCGTAATTCTCAACAGTCATCTGTAGTACCACATCTCTGGGTATTAATCTAGTTTATCAGACACTGTTCCTGCCTTATCGTCAGGATCTTCAGTAGATTTCTGTAGCGCGAGTCGATAGTCGTTTGGTCGTTTGCTTGTTTTGAAAGCTACTGACCCCTTGTTGGCGTTTGTCAGCCAGTCAGGCACGCAGTAGTAGCCGGCCGAGACACAAACAGCAGCAGGGATGTTACCGATATTATGACTTTTACGAGTTCCTAACCAGGAGCGAATATTATAATATCATCGGTGCGCTTTAATAGTTTCGTTGCTTGCGGTTCTGCGTGGTAATTTAATATCTAATAGCCACAGATCACGCGTTTTCGTTTGCGTCGGAAAGTAAACCGAGTTTGTGACAAATTACAAGTTCCTAATCAGGGGTGCATTATTTAGTTTCGCCTGAGTGCTTCGGTAGTTATGTTTTTGAATCTCTGCCTGTTAATCTAATTTATTAGACACATTTCCTGCGTTTCCGCCAGGGTCTAGAGTAGAGTTGCGCAGCACATGCCGATAGTCCGTTTATCTGCATAGTTTAGCTTTCCACGGTCTTTAGCATGGACAGGAACTGCGGTTGTTGTGTGAGGATACGAGCCGAGATGGTGAGACCTCGCTCTCAGCTTCAGGCTGTGATGGCTTCGCTTACACAGCTTGAGGCCGCAGTGGATGGGCACCACTGTTGTGCGCCGGCGGTGGGGATCCAACGGACGTCCAGCACATCCGAGTACTCCGATCGGTCCTCACAGGTGACCAACCCAGTTACTACTCGCGCTCGGGTTGATCCCTCACCTGTGGTCGAATGGGAGGTCGGCCCAGTGCGAAGCAGGCGACGAAAAGCTTCCCAGGCGACCGCACGTAAGGGGACGCCTTGGTTCTAGGTTCTGTCTTTGGCTGATAATGTCGCCGAGTTAGATGCTGTCGCCTGTCCTGATTCAGAGGAAACCTCTCAGCCTGCAAGATCCGGACATTCAGAAAGGGTGGGATTACTGATAGTAGGGATGTAAGACATTAAGCGCGTTCTGGGACCTCTTAGGGACATCGCTACCAAGAAGGGAACGAAAACCAATGTGCACTCAGTGTGCATACCGGGTGGAGCCATTCCAGATGTGGAACGGATCCTCCTGGATGCCATGAAGAGAACAGGGTGCTGCAAACTGCAGGTGGTGGCCCTCGTTGGTACCAGTGACGTGTGTCACTTTGGATCGGAAGAGATTCTCTCTGGTTTAGACCGGCTAACAGAAGTGGTCAAGGCTGCCAGTCTTGTTTTCAAGATGATAGCAGAGCTGACCATTTGCTGCATAGTCCACAGGGCCGATTGCGGACGTCTGGTATAGAGCCGAGAGGAGGATCTGAATCAGGGGCTCAGAGGGTTCTAAGACCGTGTAGGCAGCAAATTCATCGACTTGCGCCATAGTGCGTCTGGGTTTCTGGGTCTGCTAAATAGGTCAGGTGTCCACTATATTCCCGGGTTCGATTCCCGGCGGGGTCAGGGAGTTTCTCTTCCTCGTGATGACTGGGTGTTGTGTGCTGTCCTTAGGTTAGTTAGGTTAAAGTAGTTCTAAGTTCTAGGGGACTGATGACCCATAGTGCTCAGAGCCATTTGAACCATTTTTGTCCACTATACGCAGGAGGCGGCTACAAGCGAAGCAGGGGCTGTGTGGCGTGAACTCGGCGGTTTTTTGGTTAGAGGGTCTCCAGAAAACACATGAAGGGCATCCGTCGCAAACGGTGCAAGCTGAACACAGGAAGAACGTAAACACAGGAACTATCGGTGCCACAGTTGTAAATTGTCGTAGCTGTGTTGGGGATGTACCAGGGCTCCAAGTGTTAATTGAAAGCAACTCATGCTCAAATCGTTATAGGCACTGAAAGCCAGAAAGAAGCTCAGCCGAAACTTTTGCGAAGAGCCTAACCGTGTTCCAAAAGGATAAACTACACACGGTTGGCGGTGACGTGTTTGTTGCCGTTAGAAGTAATTTATCTTGTCGCGAAATTGAAGTAGATAGTTCCTGTGAGTTAGTATGGGCATAGGTCATTGTTGGAAACCGGAATAAAACAATAATTGGATCATTTCATCGACCTTCTAATTCAGATAATACAGTTGCTAAAAGGTTCAAAGAAAACTTGAGATTGATTTCAAACACGAACGCGACTCATACTTTATTGTTGGTGGTGACTTTAAATTGCCGTCGATATTTTGGCGAAAATACATGTTTAGTTCCGGAGGACACATAAAACAACTTCCAAAATCGTGCTAAACGTATTCTTTGAAAATTATTTCGAGTTATTAGCTCATGGGCCCACGTGAATTGTAAACGATTGTGAAAGCATACTTCACCTCTTAACACCAAATAATCCTGAGTTAATAACCAGCATCAAAACGGATACAGTGATTAGTGAACACATGGTTGTCGTACCAAGACTGAATATTGTAACACCCAAATCCTCCAAAAATAAACGAAAAATATACGTATTCAAAAAAGCAGATAAAAATTCACTTGACGCCTTCCTGAGAGACAATCTCCACTCCTTCCAAATTAATAATATAAGTTTAGACCAGATGTGGATTGAATTCAAAGAAACAATATCGGCAGAAATTGAAAGATTTATACCAAATAAATTAACAAACGACGGAGCTGATCCTCCTTGGTAAACAAAACAGGCCAGAACACTGTTGCAGAAACAACGATTCAAACAGGCAAATTCAAAAAGACGCAAAATTCCCAAGGTTGGTGATCCTTTACAGAAGCTCGAAATTTAGCTTGGACTTCAATGAGATATGTTTATAACAGTTTCCTCAGCGAAACTTTGTCTCGAAACCTGGCAGAAAATCCATAGAGATTCTGGTCGTGTGTGATGAATGTTAGCGGCAAGAAACAATCAATGCCTTCTCTGCACGATAGCAATGGAGATACTATCGAAGACAGTGCTGCCAAAGCAGAGTTACTAAACACAGCATTCCGAAACGCCTTCACAGAAGAAGACGAAGTAACTATTCCAGAATTCGAATCAAGAACAACTGCCAACATAAGTAACGTAGAAGTAAATATTCAAATATTCTCGGAGTAGTGAATCACCTAATAGCACTTAATAAAAGCATATCTTCTGGTCCAGACTGTATACCAATTAGGTTCCTTTCAGAGTATGCTGATGCAGTAGCTCCATACTTAACAATCATATACAAGCATTCGCTCGACGAAAGGCCCGTATCCAAAGTCTGAAAAGTTGCACAGGTCACACCAATATTCAAGAAATGTAGTGGGAGTAATCCAGTTAATTACAGGTCCATATCGTTAACGTCGATATGCAGCAGGATTTTGGAACAAATATTGTGTTCGAACATTACCAATTACCTCGAAGAAAATGGTTGACACACAGTCAACATAAGATTAGGAAACGTCGTTCTTGTACAACACATCTAGCTCTTTGCTCGCATGAAGCGTTGAGTACCATTGACAAGGGAGTTGAGATCTATTCCGTATTTCTGGATTTCCAACAGGCTTTTGACACTGTACCACACAAACTGCTTGTAGTGAAATTACTTGCTTATAGAATATAGTCTCGGTTATGTGACTAGATTTGTGATTTCCTGTAAGGGAGATCACAGTTCGTATTAATTGACGGAAATCATCGAGTAAAAAACAAGTGATTTCTTGCGTTATATGTTATAGGCCCTTTGCTGTTCCTTATGTATATAAACTATTTGGGAGACAATCTGAGCAGCCGTCTGAGGTTTTTTGCAGATTACGCTGTCATTTATCGACTAATAAAGTCATCAGAAGATCAAAACCAAGTGAAAAACGATTCAGAAAACGTATCTGAATGGTGCGAAAATCGGCAGTTGACCCTAAATAGCGAAAAGAGTGAAGTCATCCACATGAGTGCTAAAAGGAATTCGTTAAACTTCTGTTGCACTATAAATCAGTCAAATCTAAAGGACGTAAGTTCAACTAAATACCTAGGAATTATAATTACGAACAACTTAAGTTGGGAGGAACACATAGATACTGTTGTGGAGAAGGCTAAACAAAGACTGCGTTTTATTGGCAGAACACTTAGAAAACGTAACAGATCTACTAAGGAGACCGCCTACACTACGCTTGTTCGCCCTCTTTTAGAATACTACTGCGCAGTGTGGGATCCTTACCAGATAGGACTGAAGGAGTACATCGAAAAAGTTCAAAAAAGAGCAGCTCGTTTTGTATTGTCGCGAAATATGTGAGAGAGGGTTTGCGCTGGACGTCATTAAAGGAAAGGCGTTTTTCGTTGCTGCGGAATCTTCTTGAGAAATTCCAATCACCAACTTTCTCCTCTGAATGCGAAAATATGTGGCTCACGCCGACCTACATACGGAGGAACGCTCACCACAATGAAATAAGGGAAATCAGAGCTGGTACGTAAAGATATAGGTTTTCGTCCTTTCCGAGCGCTATACGAGCTTGGAATAATAGAGAATTGTGAAGGTGGTTCGATGAATCCTCTGCCAGGCGCTTAAATGAGATTTGCAGAATATCCACGTAGATTTAGTTGTAGATCTCAGTTGCTTTGAGTCTCTTCTGTTCTGATTTTCCCACAGTCCATGTTTACTAACATACAATGCTGTGCTTCAAATGTGAAGTTGTCAGAAATTGCTTCCTCAGGTTAAAGGGGTATGTTTGGTACTAGTACATTTCTCTAGGTCAGGAATACTCTTGAGTGCTGGTCTGCTTTTTATGTACACCTTGCTTCGTCCATCAAGGGCTATATTGCTCCCCAGGTAGCAGAATTCCTTAGCATTTTTGCGTGGCGTTTCCTAGCTATTCTCCTTTCTGTTGCTTCGAATTAAATTTTTATTATACACTCCTGGAAATGGAAAAAAGAACACATTGACACCGGTGTGTCAGACCCACCATACTTGCTCCGGACACAGCGAGAGGGCTGTACAAGCAATGATCACACGCACGGCACAGCGGACACACCAGGAACCGCGGTGTTGGCCGTCGAATGGAGCTAGCTGCGCAGCATTTGTGCACCGCCGCCGTCAGTGTCAGCCAGTTTGCCGTGGCATACGGAGCTCCATCGCAGTTTTTAACACTGGTAGCATACCGCGACAGCGTGGACGTGAACCGGATGTGCAATTGACGGACTTTGAGCGAGGGCGTATAGTGGGCATGCGGGAGGCCGGGTGGACGTACCGCCGAATTGCTCAACACGTGGGGCGTGAGGTCTCCACAGTACATCGATGTTGTCGCCAGTGGTCGCCGGAAGGTGCACGTGCCCGTCGACCTGGGACCGGACCGCAGCGACGCACGGATGCACGCCAAGACCGTAGGATCCTACGCAGTGCCGTAGGGGACCGCACCGCCACTTCCCAGCAAATTAGGGACACTGTTGCTCCTGGAGTATCAGCGAGGACCATTCGCAACCGTCTCCATGAAGCTGGGCTACGGTCCCGCACACCGTTAGGCCGTCTTCCGCTCACGCCCCAACATCGTGCAGCCCGCCTCCAGCGGTGTCGCGACAGCCGTGAATGGAGGGACGAATGGAGACGTGTCGTCTTCAGCGATGAGAGTCGCTTCTGCCTTGGTGCCAATGATGGTCGTATGCGTGTTTGGCGCCGTGCAGGTGAGCGCCACAATCAGGACTGCATACGACCGAGGCACACAGGGCCAACACCCGGCATCATGGTGTGGGGAGCGATCTCCTACACTGGCCGTACACCTCTGGTGATCGTCGAGGGGACACTGAATAGTGCACGGTACATCCAAACCGTCATCGAACCCATCGTTCTACCATTCCTAGACCGGCAAGGGAACTTGCTGTTCCAACAGGACAATGCACGTCCGCATGTATCCCGTGACACCCAACGTGCTCTAGAAGGTGTAAGTCAACTACCCTGGCCAGCAAGATCTCCGGATCTGTCCCCCATTAAGCATGTTTGGCACTGGATGAAGCGTCGTCTCACGCGGTCTGCACGTCCAGCACGAACGCTGGTCCAACTGAGGCGCCAGGTGGAAATGGCATGGCAAGCCGTTCCACAGGACTACATCCAGCATCTCTACGATCCTCTCCATGGAAGGATAGCAGCCTGCATTGCTGCGAAAGGTGGATATACACTGTACTAGTGCCGACATTGTGCATGCTCTGTTGCCTGTGTCTATGTGCCTGTGGTTCTGTCAGTGTGATCATGTGATGTATCTGACCCCAGGAATGTGTCAATAAAGTTTCCCCTTCCTGGGACAATGAATTCACGGTGTTCTTATTTCGATTTACAGGAGTGTATTTTATCTGTAGCGCTTCTACCATAGATACCACCCACAATCCATACAACTTTGTAGTGTCATCTAGAGCGTTTCTTGAGTGTCCGTACCACACCGACAAGTTCAGCTGATATCGAGGGGACTGAAAACGGCGCTAGTATTAGGTCTGTTCAAAAAATTCCGGAATTTTTTCCACAACATTTTTCTACGCTTATCTTTTACTTATTGCGCATGGCCGCCTTGGAAATACTCTCCTCCACAATTGATACACCGCTCCCAGTGCTGTTTCTGTTTCCGGAAGCAGTCTTGGCACGCCTCATGCTGGATCACGCGAAGCACCGTCTGCGATTTTTCTTTTGTCCCATCTATTATTGCAGACCTTCAACGGGGTTTTCAACTTTAGAAAAATAATTTGGCACAGGTGCCAAGGTTGGTGAGGGCGGAGGATGAGGAAGCGCAGTGGTTTTATTTTTTGTGCAATAGTTACGCAGCCACAGGGCTTAATGTGCGGATGCGTTATCGTGATGTAAGAGCCGTGAATTGTCTCGCCACATTTCAGGCCGTTTCCTTCACATATTTTCTCGCAGACTCGGGACACGTCCCGGAAGTACCATCGATAACAGTTTGTCTCTATGACACGAATACATGATGAGCTAATCCTTCAAAGTCAGAGACAACTTTCAGCATGGCTTTGATACTTGATCTGACTTGAACAGCTTTCTTTGGTCTTGAAGAACTTCTTCCGACCCGTAGTGAAGTTTGAACCTTGGTCTCAAAACTGTAACCGTAGACCCAATCTCATCACCACTTATGATTCACATATGGAACATCTATTTCCCACTTGCGCGATCTAAAAGCTCTTCACAGATTGTGAGGCGAAGGTCTTTCTCATTTTGATTCATGAACCGAGGGGCGAACTGGGTGGTAGAATGATGCATTCCAAGACGCCGTGGCAAGGTTTCATGACATTATCCAACTGAGATGTTACATTCTTCTGCAGTCTCTCGGACAGTCAGTCTTTGATTGGAACGCACAATTTCGTTGACGTTCCTGACATGAGCATCTTCGGTAGACGTCGAAGGGCATCCTGAATAAGGGTCGTTTACACGGCTTAGGCGCTCATCACCGTAGGCTTCCTGCATCATTTGGTATGTCTCTGAGTTTCTTGAGTTTCACGAAAAATTTAATAGCAGACGCGTTCTTCCTCTAAGTCTTCTATGTCGAAATTCGCAAATTGTGCAACACAACGTTCTAGTCAATACAGCACTGAACATAACTAACAGAAGCTCCCGGAAGTTACATGTAAAAGCGATGCACTCGCATTTCGCTCCAACACAATTTTGACGCGAAATTACCAATGTATCGGAATTTTTAGAACATAACTCGTATATGTGAGACCTTAACTTTTCCCGGCGAATTGAATGATCAAATAACTTACGGGTTTGCTGCCGGGTGACGTCGTCGAACACCGCCGATATTTCGACAGGAGCACACCCTGCCATTCTCAAGGCACAAATGCAAGGAAGAAGAAATGTGCAAGCAAATTTAATGCCTCGGTTCACAGAGGAGAAACAAGAAAGACACCACACACAGAACAAGTGTCAACACAAATAAAGACAACCAACATCAGAAATATCGATAGTTACTTTTAATCAACAGGTGAGGTAGTACTAATTCTGTCCCTCTGTTTTTTGATGAGAGACAGAGCCGGACTCCAGGCAGCATTTAAACAAAATCCACCATCATTGTCAGTAAGGTTGCTTGATAGTCTGATTTCAATAGCTTTCTAATAGTGTCTGAGATAACATGGGCCCTGTGAACCAAGGTACGAAGTACTCCTTCAGCCTGAGCTGGATGGTCTTGGAATCCGGCTATCTCTCTTATCAAAAAACAGAGGGACAGAATTAGTGCTGCCTCACCTGTTGATTAAAAGTAACTGGTGATATTTCTGATGTTGGTTATCTTTGTTTGTGTTGACACTTGCTCTGTGTGTGGTGTCTTCCTTGTTTCTCCTCTGTGAACCGAGGTATTAAATTTGCTTGCACATTTCTTCTTACTTGCATTTGTGTCTTGAGAATGGCAGGGTGTGTTCCTGTCGAAATATCGGCGGTGTTCGACGACGTCACCCGGCAGCAAATCCGTAAGGTATTTGAGAACTCGTATTGCTTGTGTGAACTACAGATACGCTTAGGCAATTCCAAGAGAACAACTGGAGGAAAGGGGACTTTTCTCTCGCGAAGCACTGTTGGGCGTATCCAGGAAACTCCTATCCGAGGAACACACAGTAGTAATCCAGCTGTCTGCACCCAATGCCTCACACAGGATTCACGAGAGTATGTAACAGGGATAGGGCGCCTACCAAGGTATATAAACATCGATTCTCTTCTTCCTGCTAGTTTTCTACATTATGCGCTGTTTCTCGCGTCCAAGTTTCCATCTTCTATCCTCCCAGGCCGTATCTTGCAGTGCTGTTTCCTAAATCGCACGTTTCACTCCATAGTCCAGTACAGCCAGTGTCTTCGTTTTTCTTGTGTCGTGAAGGTCTCCAGTGCCATAATTTAGAAGGCCGTCTTTCTTCTGGCATTCTTTTAAGATGTCCATACAACGTTAGCAGTTTGCTTTCAATTATGTCTACAATATAATTATGTCTACAATATAATTGACATCTGTTCTCGGAGCACTTCATTTCTTAGTTTGTATTTTATTATTAATCCACAACTTTGTCTTCAAAATTACGTTGCCATTGTCTCTAGCTTCTTCTCAATGACCCGGAAGACTTCACACAGTTCAGCACCATACACGGCTATGCTCTGAACTATAGTTCTGTATATCCTCCTTTTCAGATTTTTCGACATATTTTTATTCCAAATAATGGAGTGTAGCTGCATAATTGCTACCTTATTCTTTACTATTCTTTGTTTTATTCCCTCGTTGCATCTATCTTCATCAGAAACAATTGTCCCTAAATATTTATATGGTCGAATACATGCGTCACCCATAACATTGTCCCTTCCTATACCTCAGACACCCAAGCATTCAGTCTTTGTGAAGTTAGTTTTCATATCTTACTGCTCATATTTTTCTTTTTCTAGCGTTCTTAACATGCAATACTCGTCCTCTTATTCCTCACTGAAAATGGCCTGAACGTCGAGGAAATTTAGGAAGATCAGAGTGTCATCAATCTTTTTAACTCCCTTATTTTTGCTCTTCCTTTTCCTATTTTTCAGACCTTCGTCCAAACTTATTTTAAAGAGGGTAGGCGGTAAGAGCCACCCTTATCTCAGTCCTTGGTTTATCCCATGTTTCTGTGATTCTTCCCAACTTGAATACAACAAGTTTTATCTGAATATAACTTCCCAACGTCTTGTACATAACATTTATGAATGATTTGATTATTCATTGCTTCCAAAATCGTAGAATGTGTTACATTTCATAGGCGTCGTGGAAGTCTGTAAGACTATGTATGTCTCTAAGTTTTGTGCCATTCCGTTTTCAGTCGCCTTTCTAAAGCGGCATATATTTCGATACAAGGTCTGCGTGCTCGGAAGCCACTTTGTTCTTCTATCTTCCTCAAATTATCTCTCAAATCTACATTCCTAGTTCCATTTTCAGTCGCCTGTCTAAAGAGGCATTATTTCGATACAAGGTAATCGTGCTCGGAAGTACAAGAATGTATCTACAAATCCTACATAGACAGCAGCGTAACACGTTTAATCGAGTGACAGGCAGTCAAAATGGCAGAGAATAAATTTGAAGTATAATCATACCATATGCCATATAATAAGCAAAATCCATACGCAGATGTGGGAATTTATAAAACATCAGGTATGAGAAATTATCCAGTCATGCATAAGACCAAATGGTCAAGATTTCAGAGCCAACTACATACACATACATACAGTTTCCTTAAAGTACAAATAACTGGTAGTATCGTAATTACAACTATTCACGTTGATAATTACGATAACATTTTCGTGACAGTTTTGTGTTAACACCCTATGTTACATCGAAATGTAAGACAGTCCCCTACACAGTTTCCTACCTTTCCCCTTAGATACAGCAGCACTAAATAAATATCCAGATAAATGTAAAATGTATGGAATCGAAGTATGAAAAAAGCAAGTTTCAGAATTTTAATATATGGGAGAAGTAGTCCGGCGAAGTGCTCTGGAAAAGAAGGCAACACAAGTGTAGCCGGAGAAATGGAAATGGCAATCCGTGTAGCAAGAACAGGTCCACTGAAAGGTCCTTATCTATTAAAACATAATTAATGAATTAATAAACACAGCCTAACATTTAAACGAATTGGAGATGAAAGAAAGAAGAGTAATTCGAAAAAGAATGGATCAGAAGTATGAAAATGCGATTTGTAAATGGAGAAGCAACGTGGAGGTGCATGAAAAAGTGGACAATATAACTGGTACAATATGAAAGCAGACAATTACATTTTATGTACACTTGAATAGGGTGAAATTTAAGAGGCTGACATAAAATTCAGTTATTTATACAAGTGCTCAAAAATCCAAATTCATTGGTTTATAGAAGCCAAGAAAGTTGCGAATGTAATTGGTACAGTATGAAAGCAGAGGACTACGTTTTATGGACACTTCAAAAGAGCGGAAATTAAGAGACTAATATAAAATTCAGTTTCTTAAGCAAAAATTCTAAAACTCAAATTTAGTGGCTTATAGAAACCGAGAATGATGTGTGACATTAACATATGAAAAAAGCAAGTTTTAGAGTTTAAATACCTGGGAGAAATAAAACGGACAAAAGCATTTAAAACAGATATAAATGCAGTATAAATGTGCAAAAAGTCATGGAAGTGGGACATGGGCAGAAGAATTAAGAGAGCAAGAAGGAAGAATGTTGGGAAGCCAAAAGAAGAAATAGATTATGGTGTCATAAATCAGCTGCTTCATGTGGTCCTGAACTGGGATAATTTGGATAATAATAGTAACAACAATAATGGGTCAACATTTTATTACACGGCATACACGCTTACTAAAAATGATAAAGTCAACACACAGTTCTCTATCTTCCTCTTTTAACAATAGAAGCCAAGAAAAACCTCTGGATAAAAATAGGAGAAGAGTGACGTTGGGCGATTATGCTCTTATACGAGTCAGGCAACCTATTATTTTTACTGATTTTACAAATCAATAAGTGACACCGTCTTGTTACAACCAGTCTATTAGGATAAACTCCTGATACCATAAAAAAACCAAAATCCCAGGTGTAAAACAGACGTCTGATTACAAATGAGTTAACGAGTCAGATAGATGATGTTAAGCATTAAGCGAAAAAAAATTATGCCTGTTGCGTCAGTTTTTTCAGCATGAACAGCGAAAATTTAGTAAGCGCTAAACTACTATCCTTGCGTTATTTTTTGGAGGTGTCAGCGAGAAAAAGCTTCGCAAATGTTTGAGATTAAGCGCAAAGTTTGTTGCAAGTCATTAAGCGCTCTCATTCTCACTTCTCACGTACTGGATGAACATAATGTGGGTATCTCCAAGTAGTGAGTAGGCTCAACACATATAGACCTTTGTACACAGTGTCTGCTGTAGTTGTCTTGTCACATAAATACAGTGGAGGAGTATATCAAAACAATATACTAGATTGTGCCACCACTTCTTCTTGTTACCAAGTGTAACAACAGAAATAGCTGGGTTAAAGAAAAAGGAAAAACTACACATAAAACTGAAACATAAAAGAGAACAGAAAACACATCCCTTTGTACTACAAAGTGTTGGCCACTGTCAGAACCAATCCCGGAATGCCGAAATAAGTTAAGACATGGGCTTGACATATAAAAAAAAGTAGTTATACGGCGATAGACCATTTTGAGACCAACAGCCTGAAACTTGCATGTGCTAAAGCATTTATTTTGAGCCCAATGCTTTATTGGAAAGAGCAAAACTGCCCAAAACCAGCGTTTTACTAAGAAATTAACTTTAGAACTTTCTTTATGCTGGAGTCACAGGTTCCTTCTTCATGCATTCCTTGTTGAATCAGAGAGCATCGACATCAATCTCACTTAAGTTACGTCTCAGAAGTATTGAGATCTCCATGAGACTATTGAAATTTAGGATATAACAGGCGAATAATAGGCCATGGATACAGGTGCTATTGATCTGCAGCTAGAAATCCCGTAAAAGGACTAAATCCGCCGAAGAGCCCTCATCACATGTACAGAGGCTCTCGCCATAGAAGGGAACGGCGAAGAAACCATTGGTAATATAAGAAATGCTTCAGTTGATCGATGAAAGAAAGAAGTACAAAAATTTTACTGGAAATTAAGGAATACAGAAACACAAGTCTCTTGCAAATGACATAAGTAGGAAGTGCAATAAAGCTAAGGCGATACGGCTGCAGGGAAAATATAGAGGAATCAAAAAAGAAATCATTGTCGGAAGGACTGACTCAGCACATAGGAAAGCCAAATAACGTTAGGTGAGATTAAAAGCAAGGTTGGCAACATTAAAAGTGTAACGCGAATTCATCTGTTAAATACAGTCGAGGGAGCGGATAGGTGGGGCGAGTACGGTGAAGGCCTCCATGAGGGGGAGACTTGTCTGACGACTTGACACAAAAAGAAACAGTAGCTGCCATAGATGAGATACGGGATCCGGTATTAGAATCAGAATTTAAAAGAGCTTTGAAAGACTGAAGATCGAATAAGGCAGAAATAATGGATAATACTCCATTAGAATTTCTAAAATTACTGGAGGAAGTGACAACAAAACTAAAATTCACGTTGGTGTGTAGAATGTATGGGTCCGGCGATATATCATCTGACTTTCGGGAAAATATCATCCACACAATTTTCAAATACTGCAAGAGCTGAAAGGTTCGAGAATTATAGCACAGTCAGCTTAACAGCCCTTGTATCCAATTTGCTGACAAGAACAATATACAGAAGAATGGAAAAGAAATTTGAAGATGTGTTAGATAACGTCCAGTTTGGCTTTTCGACAGGTAAATGCACCATAGCAAATTCTGCCGTTTATAACTAAAGCAAGACTAAAAAAAATCGAAACAGGTTCATTGAGTCTGACGACCTGGAGAAAGCGTTCGATAATATCAAGTGCTTCAAGATGTTCGAAATTCTGAGGTAACTTCGAGTAAGCTAGAAAGAAAGACGGATAATATACAAGGAACAGTAAGAGTGGTGGACCAAGAACGAAATGCTCTGATTAAAAAGAGTGTAAGGGATGTCGTCTTTCACCCCTACCGTTCAATCTATACAGTGAAGAAGGAGTGATGGAAATAAAGGAAAGACTAATGAGTGGAATTAAAATTCAGGGTAAAAGGATGTCAATGACACTATTCACTGATGACATTTCTATCCTGTGTGAAAGTGAAGAAGAATTGTATGATTTGCTGAATGGAAAGAACAGTCTTATGAGTACAGTAAATCGAAGAAAGACGAAAGTAATGAGAAGTAGCAGAAATGAGGGCAGCGAGAAACTTAACATCAAAGTTGATGGGCCCGAAGTGAAGGAATTCTTTTACTTCGGCTAAAAAATAACCCGTGACAGACGGAACAAGGACATCAAAAGCAGACTAACATGGTGAAAAGTTCATCCTGGCCAAGAGACGTCTTCTAAGTACGAATCACAGGCATTAATTTGAAGAAACATTTTATGAAAATGTACTTTTGGAGCATAGCATTGTATGATAGTGAAGCATGGACTGTGGGAAAGCCGGAACAGAAGAGAATCAAAGCATTTGAGATGTGGAGCTCCAGGGGAGTGCTGAATATTGGAAGGACTGATAAAGTAAAGAATGAGGAGCTTCTACGCAGAATCGGAGAGGAAAGGAATATGTGGAAAACATTGACAAGGAGAAGGGATAGTATGATAGGACTTCTTTTAAGACTTAAGAGAATGATGCTAGAGGGAACTGCAGAGGGTGAAAACTGTAGAGGAATAAAGAAACTGGAATACATCCAACAAATAACTGAGAACGTCGGTTGCAAGTCTTACTCTGAGATGAACAGACTGGCAGAGGAGAGGAATTCGTGGCGTGCCGCATCAAACAATTCAGAAGATTGCGGCACAATGGATACGAAATAATGAAAAGCAAAGTCTTACTGCTAACAATAGAACCATAATAGGAAGATAGTGGACGAATGAATAGCTGCTGCCATTAACGTCGAAGAACTTAGAAGTTAATGAAGAACAAATCTACGTAATAAAATTTCCCAGTTTACCATAATACGGCATGCTTTATTCCCACGCACATGGTAGCACACCTAGAAATGTCGTTATTTCATCTGAGGACGTTAACAAAAAGAAAACATTGATTTTTAACCTAGTGGGAGTAAGCTTTCAAGATATGGTAGATTGATCGAAGATTGTCTGATATTTAATCTGTTTGTAATCTCCCCACTATATTTGTTCTGTAGTAAATTTAACTCAAATTTGCCTCCCATTCTATAAAATCTATATTACCCAACTTAAACGTGTCTGCTAACCTTATACTAAACAGAAACTAATTTGAACTGAACTGTAACCGATCAAATGAGGCTTGTCATTGTACTACATGCGCAACTGAAGTAAAATAATTATTTGACCCCAATCAAAATCTCCACTTACCTCGCAACCTGACAAGCTAGGTTTCTGTTTCTAAATGCATATGGTAATGCGCAATGAAAAACAGTGGGATGGGGAAAGTAACTATTCCTATGAAGTGATATTCCAAGACAACGATTTTAGAAAGAAGTATGTGTTCAAAAGGACAGAGTAAAACTTCGCCTGATCTTCACACAAAACATTGGTCTGAACAATACCACCTTTAACAAAGTGAACAATTATTTAAAGAGGGTATCGTGTAAGCAGAGGCTTTCCATAAAAATCAAACTGCTTAATCAGTTAGTATGTTAATTCATGACTCAGTTAAGTGGGATGATCTTTCTCTCACCTCTGAGCAAATGTATAATGTTAACTAATTGAGAATAATCGTTCTGACGAAGTAGGTGCGCAGTACTGCCTTCTTACTTCAAACTTCTTCTGTTCAAAAATAATAAAATTATTCAGAATATATATTGTCTTCGCTTTGTAATACACACATCTCATTCACGCTTGCTGTTCTTTGTATTCAGTCTTTCGTCATCTATCAAATACATCACAAGTCCACACAGCACTAATGAATACTTCCAGAACCTACCACACCTCAACTAAGAATGTGTCGGACTGCGCAGAGGCAAAGTCTGTGCCGCGACAAGATCAAAGATTGTTCAACAGTTACGTAACTTGCTCTCTCTCCCTCTCTGACGTGCACATCTCTAACGTACAAAAACAAAATGACATGACCACCTTCCATATTGGCCGAGAACTTGCAAGATATGTTTGGATTGGTCAAGCAGTCTTATGAGACTATGGTGCTCATGGTTGGATAGTGAATAAATGTCTTGGAAATGTGCATACTACAGTCAGAGACGACCATTATGAATGTGAAACTCCTAGCTGTACTGTGATGAATGGTTATAGAATCAAACAATAGTACACGGTGATTGTCCTGTAAGCACTCTCGTTCCACCAAACAGAAGAGTTAAGGTCAGGAAACTAAAATGTCATCATGATACGGACAAAAGTTGACAGCGGATTGGGGGAAATGGTAGGCAAACTGGGAAACGAAGGAACATGAGCACTTGAGATGGCTACTGTAAGGTATCAGACTCACACCTGATTCCCGAGTATAAGAGATTATCATGCACGACTTGGAAGAAGACTACAGCATCACGTCACCAATAAGACACGGACACTATTCAGCAGTAAAGTTTCGGCCTAAATATATTAAGCAAATCCAAAGTTTATCTACCACATTAGCAAGCCTGAAGCTCAATCACGTACATTTTCGTCCGCAACTCGTGATCTAGTTTCTGCCTCTGGATCACGGGGTCCTGGATTCACCTCCTGGCCGGGTTGGGAATTTTCTCCACCCCGAAACCCAGTGCTGTGTTGTTCTCATCGTTTCATTATCATTCGTTACAATGGAGAGATTGGATTGTGTGAAAAATTGGAATTTATACGGACACTGACAACCGCGCAGTTTAGAGCCCCACAAACGAAACATCATCACTCGCGTTTACAGGAATATATGGACAGAATATACACATCTTCAGTATCACTGTGCAAATGCGGGCCTGAATAAAAGTCGAACCATCTGCTCTTCCAGTGTAACAACAGATGAGGTAAAAATAATGAGCTGCTGGCAGAGCTGCTGAACATTGGACAACTCCCTACAAGTGTCTGAGTACTTCTTGCAACGAATGCACACAACATTTATCGGCTGTAGTAAAATTTTAGTAGCGAAACGCTTTCCACAGCTTTTACGAAACACTGTATTAATATCTTATCATAAAGCCGCTAAAATATTTTATGTACTGCAATTAGTTTCGACGATATGTCATCAAGATGACGCACTAGTGTTTAAAAAAACTGTCAACTTCTTCTACCTGTTCGTCATCATACACTGAGGTGATACAACACATGGGACAGAGATATGCACATATCCAGATGATGGTAGTGTCGAGTACACAACGTATAAAAGGGCAGAGCAAAGCCAGAACTGTCATTTGTACTCAGGTGATTCACGTGAAAAGCTTTAGAGCCGCGCTGCGGCTCGCGTTGGTGCTGTTTGTAGGTTTACGTTCCCTGTTGGTCAGACCGTATCGTTTGGTTGACATGGTTTCGGTTGTTTGTCTTCTTCTCGTGTTGACTGGCGCCACTTGGTTTCGCAAGAGTTGCCTGTGGGCCAGTGGCAGAAACGGCGGTTGACGGTATGTAGTAACTGTGGCCCTATCTTTGTGGCGACGTGTTGTTCTTCAGTGTCGTGTGAGCGTGGAGTTCAGTAGGAGGACTGAAGAGGAGCCATGTCCGCGCAGTGCGAGAAGACACCATGACATAGATACGAGCATATGGAATAGTTTCACAGATACGTGAGTGGTTCGATGACTTCTTAAGTTACAGACTCCAGTATCTTGTCGTCGACGGCGAATGTTCATTAGAGACAAAGGTATTTCCAGGAGTGCCCCAGAAAAGTGTGATAGGACCTCTATGATTCTCTTCATACATAAATTATTACCGAGCGAGGTGGTACAGTGGTTAGCACACATGACTCGTATTCAGGAGGACGACCGTTCAAACCGACGTGCTGATTTAGGATCTCCGCATTTCCCAGAATCACTTCAGATAAATGCCAGGATGGCTCCTTTGAAAAGGGACGGCCGATTTCCTTACCCATCCTGGCGTAATCCGATGGGACCGATGACCTCGCTGTTTGGCCAGCCAACCAACCATAAACCATTTGGAGGACTTGTTGGAAAGCAATCTATATTTGTTTGCTGATGTTGCTGTGGTGAAGTAAGGCGTCATAGTTCAGTGACTATATGACGCTACAAGGTGACATAGACAAAATTTCTGATTGGTGTCACGAACAACTGCTCGCTATAAATGGAGAGGTAAGTTAATGTGAATGAGTAGGAAAACCAGACCCGTAATTTTCGGAGACAACTTTCGCAGTGTCCTGCTTGACAGAGTCATGTCGTTTAAATATCTGGGTGGAACGTTGTAAAGCGATACGAAATGGAACGAGCACGTTAGGATTGTGGTAGGAAAGGCGAATGGCTGACTTTGTTTTATTGGGAGAATTCTAGGAAAGTTTGGTTCCTCTGTAAAAGAGACCGTATGCAGGACAGTAATGCGACCTATTCTTGAGTATTGCTCGAGTGTTTGGGATTCGTACCAGTTCGGATTGAAGGAAGACATTGAAGCAGTTTTGAGACGGTCTACTAGATTTGTTGCTGGTAGGTCCGTACAACACGCAAATGTTACGGAGGTGTTTCGGGAACTCAAATGAGAATAGCTGGATGGAACAAAACTGTTTAAATTAGGGAAATGGCATTTGAAACTGACTGCAGAAGGATTCTGTGGTCTCTAACATACACTGCGAGTTGGGACCACGAATATAAGATACAAGAAACCAGGATTCAAATGGAGGCCTATATTCATTTTCTCTAGTTCTATTTTGAGTGGAAAAGGAAAGGAAATGACCAGTAGTGGTACGGTGTACACTATGCAACGCGGCACGAGGTGGATTGCTGACTATCGATGTAGATGTGGACGTACATGTACCTGAAGACCATTTCCAGCCATTCATGGACTTCATATTCCCGAACAACGATGAAATTTTTGTGAGTGAGCACGTGCTATGTAACGAGGCTGCAATTGTTCGCGACTGGTTTGAAGGACATTTTGGACATTTCGAGCGAACGATTTGGCCATCCACATCGCCTGACATGAATCACTTCTCACATTTATGCGACATAATTGAGAGGTCAGAATTTAAACAAAACCCTGCAACACTTTCGTAATTATGGATGGCCTTAGAAGAAGCGTGGGCCACTATTGCTGCAGGAATCTTTCAACGAATTGTTGAGTCCATGTCAGGTCGAGATGGTGCACTAAAGCGGGCAATAATAAGTCCGACACAATATTAGGAGGTATTACACGACTTTTGCCACCTCAGTTTAGTTTAGACGTACATATTTTACGTATATACTGGCACCAAACGGATTGTCAAGTGTTTTTGTTCAAAGATTCTTGACAAAGAATAGGCTAGGAAATATGTATTTATGGCCATTAATGATTCATTAACCGATCTTTCCTAAACGACAGTTAATTTGCTATTTATTACATTGTTTGTATCATCTGGAAATAAACCTAATTGGACATCTGCTGATGTCAGAGATGAAAGGTTGTTGATGTTGTTGTTGTTGTGGTCTTCAGTCCTGAGACTGGTTTGATGCAGCTCTCCATGCTACTCTATCCTGTGCAAGCTTCTTCATCTCGCAGTACTTACTGCAATCTTCTGTCTGAAAGGCCGAACAAACGGGCATCTGGTAATGCTTGTTCTGGATTCACCCGCGACCCAGGAATGCGAATGGCAGGCCTTTCCGTGCTCGGTAGAGTATTCGCCGGACTAGGGCTTAAATTTTTGTAGTAGAAAAAGTTTCACACTGACATGTCATTGAAGAGGTGGTATACCAGACCCTGCCTACCTTTTATTTGATTTTCTGTGCATGTAGAACATTAACAGAACTGAAATTCACTGACCTAATTCCATTAAACGAGACAAAAGAAAGTGTCCTTCATCAAACGAATAAGAACAATGATAACAATAATTTTACACTGTCAGTGATTTCATTTCAGTTACATATACACACGTTGATTCTTTTAACGCCGTAATATTTTCATCACACTAATATTTCAACGTTTGTTTGTCATTACTGTCTTTGACAGTCTCTTTAACTTATTTTCAGATTTTATTCAGTCACTTACGAAAAAAAAAAAAGTTTGTCGCAGGAATGGCACAGTGGTTTGAGGCGCGCTTTCTGTCCCACACGGTTTCGAATCAAATTGGATCTTTCTTCTTACACACCTGGGTGAGAGGTTCAATTCCATTGGAAATTTTTCTGGTTGGAAGTTGCCTCTCGCTTGTGTCAAGGGATTGGTCGAGGGCTAAGTGAGAAGGCACTGCATCTAGGCTAGGTGGTGAGTAGCAATATTGAATTAGAGTCTATTTTTTTAAAGACTGGACACAGTGTTAGAATCTCACAGTGTTGTCGAGAAGACGGTCACTGGTCGACATAGCCACCCTCACCCCGACGCTGGCCTTTGTTATCTGCGAGTCAGCCACGGTAAGGTATGCGCAACGTGAAGCATAGGACAGAGTGATTTCAGGCTAGATAATCTTGACAGACATTAAGGTGGGGAACTGAGCCTAGCCAAGTAGTAATCGTGTTCTTCTTTTCTATTCTCAACGTGCCAGAGTGCACGGTCACTCACTTAGTAGAACTGATTTGTGAGATCGTGTTCTCCGGTGTTTGAAGCCACCTAACTGTTTCACTTTCTTAGTAAACCCGCGGTCTTCCTTCCGTTTCTTACAAACAATGTCAGTCGTTAATTGTTTTTCTCACCTGTGAAATTTACGGAATTCATTGCATTAACCCTTTGAGAATGATTATAACACTCGATAGATTAAATGATAGTGAATAAATGATGGAAATGCAGCTACCGTGTTGTGTAATTTTTTATCTGCAGTGCAGGCCTAGTACATGCACCAAAGTCTGTATTCATTGTGGTCGTGTGCCCTGTAATAGAAAACTATTAAATATATTGACAAATCGTCATCCCTGTTCGGTGGTTCTGAAGTTCAACAATTAAAATCCATTGCTTAAGATTCTACTTAGGACCGAAATTAGGGCTGACAGTAAGTTAAAAATTCACTTAACGTCAGACAGTTTGGCACTCAGGGCTGAATAAATAATATCAATCACTTTATTAGTAAACAGTTAGTGCTCAGCAATCCAAAGTCCCTGCTTTAAGGCAAAGTAACGGGAACACTTTCAAAAGGACATTGTGATTTACAGAATGAAATGCTTTTGGCAGGTAACGAAACTTACAAATAACCTATAATCTATTGCCTAACGAGTTAAATACACTCCTGGAAATTGAAATACGAACACCGTGAATTCATTGTCCCAGGAAGGGACACTTTATTGACACATTCCTGGGGTCAGATACATCACATGATCACACTGACAGAACCACAGGCACATAGACACAGGCAACAGAGCATGCACAATGTCGGCACTAGTACAGTGTATATCCACCTTTCGCAGCAATGCAAGCTGCTATTCTCCCATGAAGACGATCGTAGAAATGCTGGATGTAGTCCTGTGGAACGGCTTGCCATGCCATTTCCACCTGGCGCCTCAATGGACCAGCGTTCGTGCTGGACGTGTAGACCGCGTGAGACGACGCTTCATCCAGTGCCAAACATGCTCAATGGGGGACAGATCCGGAGATCTTGCTCGCCAGGGTAGTTGACTTACACCTTGTAGAGCACGTTGGGTGGCACGGGATACATGCGGACGTGCATTGTCCTGTTGGAACAGCAAGTTCCCTTGCCGGTCTAGGAATGGTAGAACGATGGGTTCGATGACGGTTTGGATGTACCGTGCAATAATCAGTGTCCCCTCGACACGTCTCCATTCGTCCCTCCATTCACGCCTGTCGCGACACCACTGGAGGCGGGTTGCACGATGTTGGGGCGTGAGCGGAAGACGGCCTAACGGTGTGCGGGACCGTAGCCCAGCTTCATGGAGACGGTTGCGAATGGTCCTCGCCGATACCCCAGGAGCAACAGTGTCCCTAATTTGCTGTGAAGTGGCGGTGCATCCGTGCGTCGCTGCGGTCCGGTCCGGTCCCAGGTCGACGGGCACGTGCAGCTTCCGCCGACCACTGGCGACAACATCGATGTACTGTGGAGACCTCACGCCCCACGTGTTGAGCAATTCGGCGGTACGTCCACCCGGCCTCCCGCATGCCCACTATACGCCCTCGCTCAAAGTCCGTCAACTGCACATACGGTTCACGGTTCACGTCCTCTGTCGCGGCATGCTACCAGTGTTAAAGACTGCGATGGAGCTCCGTATGCCACGGCACATTGGCTGACACTGACGGCGGCGGTGCACAAATGCTGCGCAGCTAGCGCCATTCGACGGCCAACACCGCGGTTCCTGGTGTGTCCGCTGTGTCGTGCGTGTGATCATTGCTTGTACAGCCCTCTCGCAGTGTCCGGGGCAAGTATAGTGGGTCTGACACACCGGTGTCAATGTGTTCTTTTTTCCATTTCCAGGAGTGTACATTATAACGCATTAATTACTTTCTGAATGTGTGGATAGCCTTCTCAGCATAGAAGCCATTCCAAAATCTGATTTGTGACTTTTGCAATATACGATTTATTGTCAGCTGATTAAAAAGGCGATTCTAAATTAACTTTTCTAAAACATTCTAGAATTCTTTCTAAAGTGAAATTGGATAAAAAATTTACGGTATTCCTTCATGTATTTTCTTTAACCAATTTCAGCATATTTCAATCACTTACGAAAGGTTCCACTGATGAATGACGTGTTACAAAGATAATTTAATATGCTGTTAAACTCAGGAACACACTCATTGATTAACTTTGCTAACATTTTATCATAGGCACAAGAAACGTTTGATTTTAAAACTTTTATTTTCACTGGTGTAGTGAGAATTATATTTCTTTCCCTTATGCGAATACAAATAACTCAAAATTAATATTGACGTTCTCGGGCGACACATTGGATTGAGGGAAATAGTTTTGCTGGGGGCTATAAATAAACTCGGAGCAGTATGCGAAGGAATATCCAGTTGGAAATAACACTTTCTGTTTACCCGTAATCGCCGATATCCAATGTTTTTACAATGGCCGATAGGGGCACGATGTTTCCTTAAAAACACATAAATCAATTAGACGTTCTATCCTTTCACAAAACTATTATTTATAAATGAATCAGTCCTGACCGTAATACTGTAAAAACCCACATAATCCCGCGATTTCTATCTCGTATATCAGAGCCTCTATATTCATAAATAACTTGCGGAATATCAATATCGTTAATCAATTTGGCTCACATGTTCTTTGCTACAATTTTATACCCATTTTTTTTATTAAATATTTGTCCTTGCTCATTAAAATCCTCATCTTCTTACATCCGACGTCCGGAAAGTCTACCATCAAACCTGTTGGTCTCTCCCTCTCTCTCTCTCTCTCTCTCTCTTTTCACCTCCTTTCAACTGCCGGGTTCCCTGGTTTTTATATTAATATTACTGTAAACACAACAAAAAACATACATGTGTATTATAAAAATATATACAAATTTACATATTTCGGGGACCATAGCTAGTATTTAATTGTAGAAAAGCGAATAAAAAATATAAATAAGCATTCAAGGAAAATTCCGTTACGTCACGCAATTGCTCAGCTCTAATTAGATGTGTAAGATATTTTAAGACAATGAGTTATATACAATTTTAAGCTGTAAAATCAGTCAGATGATAACGTATTGTAAAATATAGTTACAGCATTACAAAATCTTTAGCAATTTTGTACTGTTGTACGTAAAAATGTTTTTTTTTCGCATTTTCATGCGTAAAAGTACCATTCACAACTTGAAAAAGTGTAGCAAGAAGCAATAAGTTTTGCCACTGTTGATTTCTGTGATGGCTTAAGTGTTAGCTGTTCGCCCACACTCAAATATTAAGACGTAGGCCTAAGTAACGACAAAAATCACAGAAAAAAATGAAACAACGTAGCCATTACACATTTTGTCATTTTTGTTTAGAAGTGTATTTAACTACTGTTACGTAGGTCAACTTAAACTAATAAAAAATGAACTTGTCTTTTGGTGCACTCTAAAGGAAAGAACAAGGAAGAGGAACTCTGATGTGAATTACCACTCTCTTTGACCGATATTACTTTCAACGTCGGTTGTTGTGGTCTTTAGTCTTGATACTGGTTTGATTCAGCTCTCCGTGCTACTCTATCCTGTGCAAGCCTCTTCATCTCCTAGTACCCACTGAAACCTACATCCTTCTGAATCTGTTTAGTGTACTCATCTCTTGGTCTCCCTCTACGATTTTTACCCTCCACGCTGCCCTCCAATACTAAATTGGTGATCCCTTGATGCGTCAGCACATGTCCTACCAACCGATGCCTTCTTCTGGTCAAGTTGTGCCACAAACTTCTCTTCTCCCCAATCCTATTCAATACTTCCTCATTAGTTATGTGATCTACCCATCCAATCTTCAGCATTCTTCTGTAGTACCACATTTCGATAGCTTCTGTACTCTTCTTGTCCAAGCTATTTATCGTCCATGTTTCACTTCCATACACGGCTACACTCCATACAAATACTTTCAGAAATGTCTTCCTGACACTTAAATCTATACTTGATGTTAAGAAACTTCTCTCCTTCAGAAACGCTTTCCTTACCATTGCCAGTCTACATTTTATATTCTCTCTACTTCGACCATCATCAGTTATTTTGCTCCCCAAGTAGCAAAACTCCTTTACTACTTTAAATGTCTCATTTCATAATCTAATACCCTCAACATTACCCGACTTAATTCGACTACATTCCATTACCCTAGCTTTGCTTTTGTTGATGTTCATCTTATATCCTCCTTTCAAGATTCAATCCATTCGGTTCAACTGCTCTTCCAAGTCCTTTGCTGCCTCTGACAGAATTACAATGTCATCGGCGAACATCAAAGTTTTTATTTCTTCTCCGTGGATTTTAATACCTACTCCAAATTTTTCTTTTCTTTCCTTCACTGCTTGCTCAATATACAGATTGAATAACATCGGGGAGAGGCTACAACCATGTGTCACTCCCTTCCCAACCGCTGCTTCCCCTTCATACCCCTCGACTCTTATCACTGCCATCTGGTTTCTGTACAATTTGTAAATAGCCTTTCGCTCCCTGTATTTTACCCCTTCCACCTTCAGAATTTGAAAGAGAGTATTCAAGTCAACATTGTCAAAAGCTTTCTCTAAGTCTACAAATGCTAGAAACGTAGGTTTGCCCTTCCTTAATCTAGCTTCTAAGATAAGTCGTAGGGTCAGTATTGCCTCACATGTTCCAACATTTCTCCAGAATCCAAACTGATCTTCCCCGAGGTCGGGTTCTACTAGTTTTTCCATTCGTCTGTAAAGAATTCGCGTTAGTATTTTGCAGCTGTGACTTATTAAACTGATAGTTCGGTAATTTTCGCATCTGTCAACACCTGCTTTCTTTGGGATTGGAATTATTGTATTCTTCTTGAAGTCTGAGGGTATTTCGCCTGTCTCATACAACTTGCTCACCAGATGGTAGAGTTTTGTCAGGTCTGGCTCTTCCGAGGCCGTCAGTAGCTCCAATGGAATGTTGTCTACTCCCGGGGCCTTGTTTCGACTCAGGTCTTTCAGTGCTCTGTCAAACTCTTCACGCAGTATCATATCTCCCGTTTCATCTTCATCAACATCCTCTTTTATTTCAATAATATTGTCATCAAGTACTTGTATAGACCCTTTATATACTCCTTCCACCTTTCTGCGTTCCCTTCTTTGCTTAGAACTGGCTTTCCATCTAAGCTCTTGATGTTCATACAAGTGGTTCTCTTATCTCCAAAGGTCTCTTTAATTTTCCTGTAGGCAGTATCTATCTTACCCCTAGTAAGATAAGCCTCTACATCCTTACATTTGTCCTCTAGTCATCCCTGCTTAGCCATTTTGCACTTCCTGTCGATCTCATTTTTGAGACGTCTGTATTCCTTTTTGTCTGCTTCATTTACAGCAGTTTTATATTTTCTCCTTTCATCAATTAAATTCAATATTTCTTCTGTTACCCAAGGATTTCTACTAGCCCTCGTCTTTTTACCTACTTGATTCTCTTCCGCCTTCACTACTTCATCTCTCAAAGCTACCCATTCTTCTTCTACTGTATTTCTTTTCCCCATTTCTGTCAATTGTTCCCTTATGCTTTCCCTGAAACTCTGTACAACCTCTGGTTCTTTCAGTTTATCCAGGTCCCATCTCCTTAAATTCCCACCTTTTTGCAGTTTCTTCAGTTTTAATCTACAGGTCATAACCAATGGATTGTGGTCAGAGTCCACATCTGCCCCTGGAAATGTCTTACAATTTAAAACCTGGTTCCCAAATCTCTGTCTTACCATTATGTAATCTACCTGATACCTTTTAGTATCTCCAGGGTTCTTCCATGTATACAACCTCCTTTCATGATTCTTAAACCAAGTCTTAGCTATGATTAAGTTGTGCTCTGTGCAAAATTCTACCAGGCGGCTTCCTCATTCATTTTGTAGCCCCAATCGGTATTCACCTACTACGTTTCCTTCTCTCCCATTTCCTACACTCGAATTCCAGTCACCCATGACTATTAAATTTTCGTCTCCCTTCACTATCTGAATAGTTTCTTTTATTTCATCATACATTTCTTCAATTTCTTCGTCATCTGCCGAGCTAGTTGGCATATAAACTTGTACTACTGTAGTAGGTGTGGGCTTCGTATCTATCTTGGCCACAATAATGCGTTCACTATGCTGTTTGTAGTAGCTTAAGCGCATTCCCATTTTCCTATTCATTATTAAACCTACTCCTGCATTACCCCTATTTGATTTTGTGTTTATAACCCGGTAGTCACCTGACCAGAAGCCTTGTTCCTCCTGCCACCGAACTTCTCCAATTCCCACTATATCTAACTTTAACCTATCCATTTCCCTTTTTAAATTTTCTAACCTACCTGCCCAATTAAGGGATCTGACATTCCACACTCCGATCCGTAGAACGTCAGTTTTCTTTCACCTGATAACGACATTCTCTTGAGTAGTTCCCGTCCGGAGATCCGAATGGGGGACTATTTTACCTCCGGAATATTTTACCAAAGAGGACGCCATCATCATTTAATCATACAGTAAAGCTGCATGCCCTCGGGAAAAATTACGGCCGTAGTTTCCCCTTACTTTCAGCCGTTCGCAGTACCAGCACAGCAAGGTCTTTTTGGTTATTGTTACAAGGCCAGTTCAGTCAATCATCCAGACTGTTGCCCCTGCAACTACTGAAAATTCTGCTGCCCTTCTTCAGGAACCACACGTTTCTCTGGCCTCTCAACTGATACCCCTGCGTTGTGGTTGAACCTACGGTACGGCTATCTGTATCACTGAGGCACGCAAGCCTCCCCACCAACGGCAAGGTCCATGGTTCAGTATCAACTTCTAGATAAAGTAAATGGAATAAAGTAATGTTAGACATGTAATGTTAGACATCCTTTCACCTGATAACGACATTCTCTTGAGTAGTTCCCGTCCGGAACGGTACGGCTATCTGTATCACTGAGGCACGCAAGCCTCCCCACCAACGGCAAGGTCCATGGTTCAGTATCAACTTCTAGATAAAGTAAATGAAATAAAGTAATGTTAGACATGTAATGTTAGACATCCTTTCACCACTGTGCCACAACTTCAGTATTTCAGTGTGCACGTACAGAATCCATAATTTACTGTGTGTTAGGACATGCACATGGTTAAAATTATCAGGATCATCAGTTTTCTTTTTTCACCTTCCCTCGACAGATGTAGGAGTAGAAAATATTATGCTTTCTGTATAAATTTAGTTTATCCGAACTCACAGGCAGTGCTCACTTATTTTAGAAACAGATTCAAACAATTTATACCGAAAAAAATTATCTGTTGTAGAGTGTTGAAAGTTTGACAGAGCCATGTGTACTGTGAATTGGGAGTGGTTAGTGGGGTGCTGGAGGGTGTCAGGACTACACACACTGTTGTCACATCAGCGCGGCGAGCTTTATTTATCGTGGCTGTTTATCGTCGTATAAAGCTGAACTGGTTCACTGTCACAGCGTACTGCGCAAGCAGACATCACGAAGTGTCCACAAAAGTTGTTTACGTTGTCATATGTGTATTTGAGAAGCGGGAACTTTTGTGTCACGTTCGTCTTTTTTGTTTCCCTGTTATACCAGCGTTCTTAGGCTTCTCTGGTTTTCACTGGTTAGTTGGCTGGAAACTTCGCTATGTGACTGTGTCAGACACGTAGCAATGTACAATATATTCAACCTATTGCATTTTACTTTTCGATGTAGTACTATAACGTCAGATTCTAACGTGTGTGGTATTCTGACTTGAATCTGATATCGTTATCACTGATGGAATTAACTTTGGGTTTCGAGAATGAATTTTCGCTCTTTAGCGGTGCGTCTGCTGATTTGGGTTTGCTGGTAGACTTCAACTGTGTGCCGCACCGCAGCTAGAACCTGGGTCCTTTGCCTTTGGGGGTATCTTGGATGTACAGAAGATGAGCTATTGTTGCAACTAATGATATGAGGATGGAGGGGAATGGGTGCCGTGAGTCGCTCTTGGATAGATCAGTCACTTGAACGGTATTCTGCAAAATGCAAAAGCATATTGTTAACCTACCAAGATGTTTCTAACTGTAGGTTTTATAATCTCCTCACGCCCCGTTAACATAAATAAATGATTTCAGTAGCTTAGCAAAAATTCTGGTAAACAGGAAACCGTAGTGAAAACATAAGGGGTTGTCACAAAAACTGTAATGAATGGGTGAATTGAGTTGACATGTCATGTACCGGAAGAACTGAGACTTGGGTTGTATCCTCCCCACTACAATTGTTTTTGGATGAAAATGTAGCCCAATTTTACCTCCAACTCTCTAAGAGTATATGTATTACCAAAACTGTTCCCCCACAAACTGATATCCAACTTAAGCTCATGTGCTAACATTTCACTAAACATAAGGTAATTTGAACTGAAGTGTGACTGATCTGAATGCAACCTGTCTTTATATTAAATGCTCAGATAAAGTAAAAAAAAAATGGCTCTAATCAAATCAACACTTGGTTCCAGTCTTGAGAATGTTGCTGCAGATTTCCCGAAAGCACAACAGCAGACAGTAAGCAGCCAGTGTCTAAGCTAGATTCCCGTTTCTGTATAAAATTTCCTAACTGTACTTGAACTGTTTCATACTACCAGGTACAATGTGAAAATGCGTAATGATAAACAGTGGGATGGCGTCAGTAACTAATTCTAATAACTGTTATTCCAAGGAAACGCTTTTAGAGTGAAATATTTCTACAAAAAGACGAAGTAAAACTTCACCTGATCTTCACGCATGACATAGGTCTGAACCATGCTGTGTTTAACAAAGTGAACACTGATTGAAACGAGTACAATATTAACAGAGAAATTCTATAAAATGCAAAGAGCTTAATCAATGAATATGTTAATGCATGACTAAGGGGAGTGGGGTGGGCTTTCTCTCAGCTCTGAGCAAATGAACGAAGTTAACTGGCCGACAATAACCATTGTAACAAACTAGCTGCGCAGTGCAGCAGTCTTACCTCAAGTTTACTTTCTTCAGAAAATAATAACACCATTCAAAATTTATCTCTTCACTTTCTAATCTATAAACCTTATTCATCCTTACTGTCTTTTAAAATCAATCTTTCTTCATCTAACAGATACAAACACAAGCCAACATAGCACTACAGAATGCGTCCATCACGTATCACACTTCAACTAAGAATGTGTCAGACCGGGCAGAGGCAAAGACTGTGCCACGACAAGTCCAAAGATTGTTTAACAGTAATGTAATTTGCTTACTCTCTTACATGCACATCGATTATATACAAAAAACAAAATGACATGTCCACCTTACAGTTTTTCTTTAGGAGATTGGTGGCGGGTCAGCTGCGATACAAGTAGCCAAGTGTTTAAATATTCCTCCTCCTGTGGAGCATACATTACGACAGTATCATATAATCAAAGGTCATGCACGCATCAATGAGGCGATGTAATCAGTGCTATGTGCCCTTGAAACAATAGCAACCCAGAATGAGTTCTGGAAACATCCCCCTGGCTGTGGCTAAGCCATGTCTCCGCCATATCCTTTCTTTCAGGAGTGCTACTTCTGCAAGGTTCGCAGGAGAGCTTCTGTTAAGTTTGGAAGGTAGGAGACGAGGTACTGGCAGAAGTAAAGCTGTGAGGACGGGGTATGAGTTGTGCTAGGCTAGCTCAGTTGGTAGAGCATTTGCCCGCGAAAGGCAAAGGTCCCGAGTTCGAGTCTCGGTCCGGCACACAGTTTGAATCTGCCAGGAAGTTTCAATAGCAACCCAGTTATTGTTTGCTCTTTGTACAGTCGTCACAAGGGAGATATCACAAATGAACCTGTGTTATTAAATGCTACGCCTTAAAGTTTTCCCAGGACACTGTTTACTATTGTTTTAAGCTTTATCATATTATCCATTAGAGATTTAATATGCTTTGGTCTACTCTTGAATATATGTTTAACCCTCTATCAAACTCCTTTCCGTCTATAGAAATTCTTGTAATGTCTGGTTTTGGTCGTACTGTTGTGCACGTACTTTCACTGTTTTTAGGAAAGAGTAATATTCTTAAAAACAAGTTACATACTGAATATATATTCTGAAGCATCAAAATATCAAGTTCTCCGAGAGGTTCCTGTAGGATATTCGGCAATTAACACGTGATAAAATTGCTTCAACATACTCTGGTTTTCTGAGAATACAACTGTAGATTTAAGTTTCCCAATAAATGATTCTGTAACATTTAATCAATGGTGATATGCATAATAAACTTCATCTACTTTTAAGTCAAATGTTGCAGTAATCATGCACATTCGAAATGTAGCTGTCAAGTGCTACATTAAGGTATGGGCTTTACTACTGAGGTTGTGATTACAGACAATCACAACTGTTTTTCATTGTTATCACCCCGAAGATGTAAAACAGCACAAGCCTTATTAACGGCGTCACTTCAACAATTAGAGAGTCCGTAATTTTATTCAGGTGTTCTACATCCAGTTGAAGCAATTCGTCGATACTTGGATGCCGTGCTCCATTCAGATTTCTGAAAATTTGATTGCTGTGCCCACCCACTGTTCCAGCTGGCCCAGAGGTTTTGTGCCCGATTAGGATGGGGTGACTTGCGTGGCCATTCGAGGTGTTGGTGAAATCAGGAAGGTATGTACGCAATCTTGTGAACAAGACAGTGGTCACCTTAGAAGGCGGAAGTGTCAGTAGCATACAGATGCAGAAGAGCAGGCAATGTTTGATCACAGAGGATAGAGAAAAACACATGCCAGCTCATGTTGACAGTCACCCGAGGGAATGGCCCTAAGTCATGGGACAAAAAGCACCCTCCATGAACCAGACCCTGTTCAGAGTGAGGGTTATACACGTCATTGGGCTGTATGTGGTACAGCCAACTTAGACAATTTGGAAAGAGGCAAAATGACGACTTCTGTCAGCTTTACCCAGTTTCTGTACTATTTGGCCAATTGTGCCGCTGTGGCCAATGGCGTTTTGTGAGGCATCCGAATTAAAATGGTCACAGAAACTGGTTGAGATAGGGCTGCATTCGACAGCAGATATTCCCATTAGGTTTCGGACCGACTGTCATTTACAAAGCTCGAAATTCGTCTCTGTTCTTTCACATAAGGACCAGGAATACTACGTTGTTTCGCATGTCATTAATATGTTTGCCTTTAAAAATCCTTTGTGGTAGACTGGAGTTCATGACATGCTCTAGATAAGAGACGTGGCCGTTATTTAAGTAGTGACAGATACGATGTTATGGCTTAAACTGTTTCAAGCTTAATCGGGGAAGATGGTCTCTGACTGATGAAACCGGTCGATATTTGGGTTTTAAATAAAACAGCAGCTGGTGGTCCAACCTGCATTTTATACATGATTTGTAGAAGCCTAGAAAGACAGTAAACGGTATATCAAGCTTTTATTTTACGAAGTTGTAATTTTTTTGGCTGTTGTTCTACATGAGCTGAAAATGGCATTTGTTTGCTTACAAAGTATTTCGAGAATTTATCTTTTTGTTGCTGAAAACCGAGTAATACGATAGAACACGGTACAACGTTTGATTTTTGTTTGGACTAATGGCGTCAAGCAAATGTTTTTAAAAATTTTTTTGTCATTCGGTAAACTTCCAGTACGTTCCACTTTCCTCAGTCCGTTTCCTGTCATTGTTCAGTACCCCCCTGACAGTGACCGAGGAATACTTAGCCGAAGTTACTGAGGTTTTTTACCACTTGAAGCTGTTGGAAGCTAGAGAGAATTTTATCAATATACTGGGTGATCAAAAAGTCAGTATACATTTGAAAACTGAATAAATCACGGAATAATGTAGATAGAGAGGTACAACATTACACACATGCTTGGAATGACATGGGGTTTTATTAGAACCAAAAAAATACAAAAGTTCAAAAAATGTCCGACAGATGGCACTTCATCTGATCAGAATAGCAATAATTAGCATAACAAAGTAAGACAAAGCAAAGATGATGTTCTTTACAGGAAATGCTCAATATATCCACCATCATTCCTCAACAATAGCTGTTGTCGAAGACTAATGTTATGAACAGCACTGTAAAGCATGTCCGGAGTTACGGTGAAGCATTGGCGTCTGATGTTGTTTTTCAGCATCCCTAGAGATGTCAGTCGATCACGATACACTTGCGACTTCAGGTAACCCCAAAGCCAATAATCGAACGGACTGAGGTCTGGGGACCTGGGAGGCCAAGCATGACGAAAGTGGCGGCTGAACACACGATCATAACCAAACGACGCGGGCAAGAGGTCTTTCATGCGTCTAGCAATATGGGGGGAGCGCCATCCTGCATAAACATCGTACGCTGGTGATGATGCGATTCTGTAACATATCGGCCTACCTCTCTCACCCGTCACGGTAACAGTTACAAAACCAGAATCACGCATGATAGATGTAGAAAATCCAACCCACACCGTGACTTTCTCGTCGTGCAATGGAGTGTCCACGACAGTTCTAAGATTTTCGGTAGCCCAAATTCTGCAGTTGTGGCCGTTGACAGACCCTCGGAGCGTGAAAAGAGCTTCGTCGGTCCACAACACGTTACTCAACCGATCGTCATCTTCCACCATCTTTTGAAACGCCCACACCGCAAATGCCCTCCGCTTCACTAAATCACTGATTCCCTTTCTCATTACAGCTCCTTTTATACAGGACTGCCATGCGCAGTCACTGACGTTTTGCTGTCCAGAGCCATCTATCGGACATTTTGTGAACTTCTTTTTTTGTTCTAGTAAAACCGCATGTCATCCGAAGCATGTGTATCAATTTGTGCCTCTCTACCTACATTATTCCGTGGTTTATACTAACTTTTTGATGACCCAGTATATCGTCGTGAGGCCATAGGTGTCAGACGTATGAAAAAAAAAAAAATGTGCTCAGTAAAACATCGGTGCACCCGAAGTGCGCCTTGCACACGTTTTCCGAATGAAAACAATCGGCGAGCGTAGCGGCAGCACCCCTCAAACAGTGGCAGGGACGAGGCTGCACCGGCCTGTGGCTCCGGCTATGTGTGTGTGTTTGTGTGCGGGTGTGTATATGTGAGCGGAGGCGGGCCGCGGCGATTTATAGCGCGTCACGCGCGCCAGAAGAATTTACAAGCGCCTCGCATGTCGGCCGCCACTAAATCTGCGCCCGCCGGCAAAAACTATATCACCGCGGCTGGGCCAGTGGAGGCGCAACGCGGCCACTGACTGCACTGGGCCACGGCTCTGCCTGCGCCGCGCCTGGGAAGAGGGAGGGGTAGGCCCGGCTGTCCGGCTGGCGAACGGCTGGTGCGCGCCAGAGTGTACGCAGCCTTACGGCCGATGCCTGCAACCACGAGTTGAGCGATTAACTGTCTACCTTTAAAATATGTTAGTTTTTTTTTTGTTCGTTGCTTCCTAATGTCGATGCCGCCAGGCGAGACGAAGTGTTAGTCCATGTGAGCAGGAATGTGGTGGAACCGTTACTTGTGAAAGTCCATGGTTCTCGGGGACCTGGCAAAGCAGCTGATCATATGAATAAAGAATATGAACCACCACAGCCCCCCCCCCCCACTCCCGGGTCCTTTTGCATTCCCGTCCTCTGCCTTTCCCCACTCTATTTCGCGTCAGACCAGCCCCCCCCCCCTCTCCTACGAGTCCTTGTCCACCGTCGGCTCGTTCCCCTTCTCCTTCCTCCATTTACTTTCCCGTATTCTGTTCTGATCCCGCCTCCCCCCCCCCTCTTCCCTAAGCTGTGGTACGTCATATTTGTGCCAACTTTTTAGTGCAGTGTTCAAGTGAGTGTTTAGTGTTGCGCGTCTTTCCAAAGTATTGCGAACAGAATTAATGCTGTCGCTTGGTGTGATTTTTATATCTCTGGCGAACAGAAACCAGACTGTCGCCGTGGTTTTTAAAATGTCTGTCTATTATTTTACCTTTAAGTTCCACAATTTTCCGCCATTTTACCATTTAAGTCATCGATTTTATCGCCTGCTTTTTTATTTATTGTCTTAATTTTTTTAAACAAATTCTGTAGGTAGAAGAGCGGTGTACTAAGTTGCTTCCGGCTTGCCCCCTTCGGGGGGAAATCGAAACTCAATAAAGGAATGAAACATTAGCGTAATCAAAGAAATTTATTTCAGCACAGCTCTTTCGCCATCTTCACGCACTATTTACCAAAGAACAATTTATGGAGTTAAAATTCTTAAGTCTGATAGCAGAATTAATGTAAAAATAATACACCGCAAAAGCAACAAATCATAAGTGGAGTAACAACAATTACACTGTGAGTGTATGTGTCAAATACACAATAATTTTTTACAGCGTGAACATGAGTGAAAGCGACAAACAGTAAAGAGGGATTCCTAAATGAAAATGGAGAAAAAAATGTCCTACGATCATGTGTCCAGAAACGCATCTTTGTCACGGTAGATTGCGCTCACGAATAAAAGTTCCTCTGACCTCGTGCCGTGTGTTCCTTGTGTGTTGCGGGTGTCTTATAGACTTGGCGTTCTGTAAGCAGCAGAATGGTCTGATATTCATGTCGTGAACAAGCCGAGATGGTGTTGGTGTACGGCCAAGCAGATGTAAACGGTTGAGAGGCAGCACACCGATACCAGAGCAAGTACTCTCACAGACACCAACGAGATAACAACTTTTCAAATAAATAAAAACACCTACAGCCAACGTTATGATTTTATTTTATTTTGTCGCTTTCAATTTTAACGCTTCAGTTCGTCATCTTCAGGCTGTTTTTGATGCGATACATGTTGACACGATCCCCATTCATAACACATCAGTTGCCAGCATTACTGGACACTCAGATAATGTGTCAGCACACCAACCATCAACTACGTATCCAGTAACGCTTGCAACTGGTGTGTTATGCATGGGGATAATATCAATCTGTATCGCATCAAAAACGGCATGAAGATGACGCACTGAAGCGTTGAAACTGGTAACTACAAAATAAAATCATAAGGACGGCTGTAGGTGTTTTTATTTATTTGTCATGATATAACACGGCCGTCGTCCCAGAGATATCCTGCTAAAAGGATTGACATACAAAAATAACATTTCAAGTAGTTTTGGGCGTTTGTATCATCATGAGTCTTTAGAGATAGACGAACGTGCAGGGAGGCGGTGTATTGTGCTCACACCAGATTTGAGTGACCAGCTTCTACGGGATACTGAGACGGGCTCTAGTACAAGCTAGAGGAAAGTGGCCCGCCAACAAAATGCAAGCCAAAAGACGATTACATGTATCTTTCAAGACAACCGCTATTATCCCTATCACCTGCAACTTGTGTAAGTACTATCGCCAGGTAATATCCCTTTGCAGTAAAGACTTCGTTGATGATTTTGCACCAGACCATCACAATTATGAAATATATGTCATCAGTTCTCTTCACCGACGAAGCAACATTTACCAGAACTGGGATCATCCATCTGCATAATCGTCATCTGTAAGCTGCAGACACTACATGTGGTCCGAGGGACTTCCATTTCTTCAGTGTCATCTACCGAGGCAAAGATGCATTTCCAGACACACGTTCAAAAGAGCCTCCTTCTTCTATTTCCAGTCAGGAACTCATACCTGCATTGTGTGGGTTTTATTAATGTTCACTCTGTGTAATCGTAACTAGTATGAGCAGAGATTAACCACAAGGTGAGTGGAAATTTTCAACGCAATGCGGCCACGCATTATCCTGTACTCGTACACACATTATGTAATTCCCATACAGGGGAGGGCACTTTAATTGGAAGTCACTCCCTATTATCACGAAAGTCCGAAGGAACATTGTATCGCTTTGCTTGACAACAAAGGCGTTGTAATATCCTATTTATCCACCGATACCAGCTGGGGCGACGTTCAGTTAAAATATCCTCCTCCCTACGAGTGCAGGTTATGACACAGGAACGACGAAATATTGATGTTTGGGTCTGGTCGTGACTCGATCACAGATAGTCAAAGCGGTTAAAATAACCGCTCACGTAAAGCAGAAATCCGAGTTCAAGTCAGCGTCTAACACAGATTTCCGTTGTCGTCATTCCCATTTACAGCTGAAGTTTCCTCGTCAATTGATACATACACTCCTGGAAATTGAAATAAGAACACCGTGAATTCATTGTCCCAGGAAGGGGAAACTTTATTGACACATTCCTGGGGTCAGATACATCACATGTTCACACTGACAGAACCACAGGCACATAGACACAGGCAACAGAGCATGCACAATGTCGGCACTAGTACAGTGTATATCCACCTTTCGCAGCAATGCAGGCTGCTATTCTCCCATGGTGACGATCGTAGAGATGCTGGATGTAGTCCTGTGGAACGGCTTGCCATGCCATTTCCACCTGGCGCCTCAGTTGGAATCGCGTTCGTGCTGGACGTGCAGACCGCGTGAGACGACGCTTCATCCAGTCCCAAACATGCTCAATGGGGGACAGATCCGGAGATCTTGCTGGCCAGGGTAGTTGACTTACACCTTCTAGAGCACGTTGGGTGGCACGGGATACATGCGGACGTGCGTTGTCCTGTTAGAACAGCAAGTTCCCTTGCCGGTCTAGGAATGGTAGAACGATGGGTTCGATGACGGTTTGGATGTACCGTGCTCTATTCAGTGTCCCCTCGACGATCACCAGAGGTGTACGGCCAGTGTAGGAGATCGCTCCCTACACCATGATGCCGGGTGTTGGCCCTGTGTGCCTCGATCGTATGCAGTCCTGATTGTGGCGCTCACCTGCAAGGCGCCAAACACGCATATGACCATCATTGGCACCAAGGCAGAAGCGACTGTAATCGCTGAAGACGACACGTCTCCATTCGTCCCTCCATTCACGCCTGTCGCGACACAACTGGAGGCGGGCTGCACGATGTTGGGGCGTGAGCGGAAGACGGCCTAACGGTGTGCGGGACCGTAGCCCAGCTTCATGGAGACGGTTGCGAATGGTCCTCGCCGATACCCCAGGAGCAACAGTGTCCCTAATTTGCTGGGAAGTGGCGGTGCGGTCCCCTACGGCACTGCGTAGGATCCTACGGTCTTGGCGTGCATCCGTGCGTCGCTGCGGTCCGGTCCCAGGTCGATGGGCACTTGCATCTTCCGCCGACCACTGGCGACAACATCGATGTACTGTGGAGAACTCACGCTACCCGGTCTCCCGCATGCCCACTATACGCCCTCGCTCAAAGTCCGTCAACTGCACATACGGTTCACGTCCACGCTGTCGCGGCATGCTACCCGTGTTAAAGACTGCGATGGAGCTCCGTATGCCACGGCAAACTGGCTGACACTGACGGCGGCGGTGCACAAATGCTGCGCAGCTAGCGCCATTCGACGGCCAACACCGCGGTTCCTGGTGTGTCCGCTGTGCCGTGCGTGTGATCATTGCTTGTACAGCCCTCTCGCAGTGTCCGGAGCAAGTATGGTGGGTCTGACACACCGGTGTCAATGTGTTCTTTTTTCCATTTCCAGGAGTGTATAATTTGGCTTACTATAATTCAGTTTCGTATTTTATCATGTCCTTCTCCAATCATTACGCGACATTATTATAGTAAGTGAAAGGGACTATGCCTGAAACCTATATAAAATTAAGAAAATAGAGTAAATGTAACTGTAACTATCCATTGCCTTCTTTTCCGTTTTGTTATCTACTTCTACAACAAATACATTATGACATGAATGCTAAATAACGATGAAAGGTATCTGTTTTTCTGCTCATTTTTTTGGCTACTTATGAGGAGAATGCAAGGTCTGATAATTCAGGAAGAAGACTTCAAATTATCTAGAAAGAAACTAGTGGATTCAGATGTTTACCCCACGGTCTGCCTTCATCACAGGAGGTCATCCAGAGAGGTTCTATAGAAGGGAGGTGGGGGCCCCTCTAGGGCACCATAGTTCGCTGAAACTCTTACCGTTAAACCCTGGTCCTCAATGCAGCTGTCTCTAAGCCACTGCAAGGCCCTAGAGATAGGGTATAATTGTGCCAGACGAATTCACTTCTCTGTGTGCAAATCTAAGAAGGAGCCACGACGGTACATCTCAGCTGTGATTAACAAATTCGCTGACTTTCCCTCTAGGTCTTATCATCCAGTTAAACGAGTCTTGTCCGCGCCTATGCTTAGGCGTGAAGCGCTAGACCAGTAAGATGAAGACGGTTAGCGGCCGATACCAACCTCTTTCATGTTAAGACCCATTATGTAAGCCAAGAATGGGAACTTTCTTCTGGATTCCTCCGTATCTACGTAAATAAAGCCATATTCTCGCTGGTCACTAAGGCAATGGCGGGTTGTCAGCCTTTCCTAGCAGAGTTAATAGTTTTGTTTAGAGGAGGAGGGTTATTTGGGCACTTGTAATTCTCACATGGAGGGAGAGAGACTTGTGGTCCTACCGTGGAGGAAGAGAGACTTCTCGTTCTTCTGCCGATTGGGGTGCACTTTGCTGCATATTGAATAAGTGTTGTATTTTGCATTAGTGCTATTCACTTTCTGGGCAGCTCATAATTTGAGTGCTTTGCTACAAAACTTGTGTTGTTTCGTGGATCCTGTAGTCGTTTACCTGGTTTTTGCGGGCTGCATAAATTAGGAAAGCTAATAGTGTTTCCCAGACAGTCTTTCATCTGGATGAGGTGCCTCGCCATAGTGTTAACGGGACATTTGTGATTAAACTGAGCATCACGCTTCAGTGGTTTAGATGATTTGGTGATCGTTGTGTTGGAGCTATTTCTCGGTCAACATTGGATGACTTTATGTTCCTTTCGCTGGACAGTTGGACAGTTATTTACTGTAATTGTAAAGTGGTATCTGTTGAGATCTTAGAGGAAATAAAGGGCATATTAAAATAAGATTTGATTTGAATCTCTGGACCACAATAATACTGTCCTTCAACTGTTGGTGGTTAGGTAACCTTCGAAAACCAAATATAGCACTTACATTCCTAATTCGTTGTCATATAGTGACGGCGTTCCATTACAAAGTTGGTGCACGCAAAGTTTATTAAAATATTAAACGTAAGCGTCTTCTAATCTGTGATTATGACTTATGATCACCAGTCTTCCACTGTGATCACTGCAGACCTACAGACATGCAGGTCGGAGAGAGAAGTAGCCATTCCCTCCGTGTATTCCATACAGACCGAATCGTACTAAGAAAGTGTTAGAGACTACCTTATTGGTTCCATGACGCCGGATAATAGCGACTTCATCTGTAAATTACGTAAATTACTGTCATTTCGAGGACACAGGCTATTCTTATCCTAGTTTTTCACTCAGATGTGTTTCGTGTTTACTTTACTTTGTTTTGAGGTCCTTTATGGCTTCAGCTTCAGGGACATAGCCACAGTTATGGAAATAAAATACACCCACAAGTGTACCTTGATCCCGTACCACAGCATTCGCTAGTATAGTAAATAAAATTATTACATTTCTCATGTACACTGAAGAGCAATGGAAACTGGTATAATATCGTTTAGGTATCCCGCGAGCACGCAGATGTGTCGTAACACGACGTGGCATGGAGTCGAATAACATCTTAAATAGTGCTGGAGAGAACTGACACCTTGAATCCTGCAGGGTTGTCAATAAACCAGTAAGAATTTGAAGGGTTGGAGATCTCTTCTGAACAGTACGTTGCAAGACATCCCAGATATGCTCAACAATGTTCATGTCTGGGAAATTTGGTGGCGAGCGGAAGAGTTTAAACTGAGAGTCACTCTATAACAATGCTAGACGTGTAGGGTGTCACATTGTCCAGCTGTAATTGTTCAAGACCGTTGGAACGCACAATGGACATGAATGGATGCAGATGATGTGTCATCTGTCAGAGTCGTATCTAGATGTATCAGGGGTCCCATATCACTCCGTTACAGAGCCTTCACCAGCTTGAACAGCTCGCTGCTTACATGCAGGGTCCACAGATATGTGCCGTTGCCTCCATACCCGTAAACGTCCATCTGCCCGCTACAATTTGAAATAAGTCTCTTGCGACCAGGCAACGTGTTTCCAGTCATTGACAGTCCAATGTCCGTGCTGAGGGGTCCTGGCGAGGCTTTAAACTTTTTGTCGTGCAGTCATCAAGGGTACATGGATGGGCCTTCGGCTCCGAAAGTCCATATCGATGATATTTCGTTAATTGTTTCGTAGATTGACATTTGTTGTGGCCCAGCATTGAAATATGCAGCAATATTCGGTAGGGCTGCACTTCTGTCAGTTGAACGATTGTCTTCAGTTGGCGTTGGTTCCATTCTTGCAGAATCATTTTTCGGCCGCTGAGATGTCGGAGTTTTGATATTTTACCGGATTCATGATTCCCACGTTACACTCGTAAAATGGTCGTACGGGAAAATCCCCACTTCATCGCTACCTCGGAGATGATGAGTCCCATCGCTCGCGCGCCGACGCTCAAATTCATTTAAAAGTTGATAACTTGCAGTTGTAGCCGCAATAACCGATCTAACAACTGCCCCACACATTTTTTTGTCTTATATGGGCTCAGCCGATCGCAGCGTCATATTCTGCCTGTTTACATATCTTTGTATTGGAATACGCATGCGTATACCAGTTTCTTTAGCGCTTCAGTGTATATTGTTTATTTAGGCGATACTGATCAATCAATTGAACTAATCGCATCAATTAGTGGAGATAGCACACAAAATCAGTCATAGCTAAGACAGATACTAGACTGGAAGAATTGTTTACTTCCGGAATCTTCATTATCTCTGCTTGAGTATTTCTCGCAAGTCTGAATCCTTGCCACATAAAACTGACAGGAGAAGCAAAGAAGATCCAACAAAGATTTGTGCCTTTCTCTGGATTTATTGAACGCAAAATTAGTCTACAGTAACAGACAGTTCTAGACAGATGATATAAATTACAGTATGGTTAACTTTTAAGACGCCGAGGGCGTGTTGTAGGGGTTTTCAGTCCAAGAACTGGATTCGTGCATTCTCTCAACACCAGTCCAACATGAGCAAGCCTCTCCATTTCTGCACAGCTACTGCAACCTACATCCACTTTAACCTGCTTAGTGTGTTCCGATCTTGGTCTCCCTGTACAAGTTCTGCCCCACTCTTTCGAACTTGCCATGGGCTCCCCACTTTCTTAAATTATGTCCTGCGAAACATTACTAAACACTATCACTTAAAAATACTTGGAACAAATAGTCAGAAAGCATACTCTTGACGGGAATACCTTGGATCTAATGGCAAGAAATGTAGCCATTGAAGGCGGTATCAGTGACCATGAGACCTCTGTAGCAACAATGTTTACTAAAGTCCAAAGCATAACTAAAAAATTCAAATATTTATATGTTCATCAAATTAGATAAAGAGGTAGTGTGGTATCTTAATAAGCAACTATAAGCATTTGGCTGAAGAAAGGAGCAATATAAAAGAAGTGTGGCTCAAATTTAAAAGAAATTGTTAGCCTTGAGCTGGAGTTAAACCTTCTTTTAATCACAGTGTAGATCCTCGAACGAAAGTCCGTGACTAGTAGTTGGAAGAAAGCACCAGTTACATCCGTCTGCAGGAAGGATTAGAGAAGTGAGCCCGAAACTGCAGTCCAGTGTCGTTGATAACCTATTCTTGTAGAATCTTAATATTCTGAACTCAAAAGTAACGAGATATCTCGAACAGAAGGACATCCCACATGCCAACCAGCAAAGTTTTTGGAAGCATCGATCACATAGAACCCAACTCGCGCTTTTATCACTTAACCACCTGATAACCATGAATAATGGCAGTTTGGTGGATTTAGTATTTCTTGACTTACGAAAAACATTTGTATCAGATATCTGCTTATAATCCGAAGTACGATCGAATGGGGTATGAAGCGAAGTTCACATTAAGGATATCATGGAAAGAAGGATGCACCATGTTATCTTGGATGGGTAGTCGTCGACGGATGAAGAATGAACTTCGCGTGTGCCGCAGGGTAGAGTGTTGGGGCCCTTATTGTTCACCTTGTACTTCAAAAGACCTAACAGAGGATATTAGATTTTTCATAGTTGTTGCAACTATCTATAATGAAGTAATCTCTGAAAAAAGATGCACACATATTCAACCGGTATCAAGGTATCGAAGTGGTGCGAAGACTGGCAACATGCTTTAAATGTTTAGAAATGTAGAATTGCGCACTTCACAAAACGAGAAACCTAGTATACTATGACCGCAACATCAACGAGTTACAACTGCAATCGGCTAAATCATACAAATAATTGGGTCATGAGTAAATTAGGGACAGACTGCGGAGCATTTGTGGCATACTAGGCAAATGAAATGAACGAAAAGGAGGTTGCTTACTAGAGTAACCCACTTTAAAATACTGCTCAAGTATGTTGTACTTGCAGCAAATAAGACTAACAGCGGGTACCGAAAGTTTACTGAGAACAGCAGCAGGAATGTCCACTGGCTTGTGTGTTCCATGGGAGAGTGTCACGGAGATGCTGAAGAAATTGAACACTGGTAAACACTTGAAGATAGGAACTATTCCGGGAAAGCCTACTTATAAAGATTGTAGAACCAGCTTTAAAGAACGGCTCTACGAATATACTAGGCATTGCCTCCCAAAGGAACCACGAGGACCAGATTAGGTTAATTACAGCACGCTCAGAGGAATTTAAACAATCGTTCTTCCAACGCTTTAAATGTTAAAACTGAAAGAAATAGTAATAACTGGTGCAAAGGGAAGTACCCTCTGCCATGCGCTATACAGCGGTTTAAGGAGTTTGGACGTAGTCGTAGAAGGAGGAAAGAAATGTAGACTGCTATATTTACATCCACATCTAGAGTAGCTTTTCTACAAGTCGCAAGTGCTTGGTGGAGGAGTCATCGAACCGTTTCGTAATTAGTTCTCTACCGTTCTTAAATAGCATCTCGACAGAACGAACACCTGATTTCTTTTATATTATTGCCTTGATCATTTCCCATAATGTAACTGAGAATGAAAAATATATTTTTACATTCTCATGAAAAATTTAAAATTCTTTAAAACGCCTCTCGGCAACGAAAACTGCCTTTGTTCTACGACTGCCATTCCAGCTCACGTATCTCATGCGTGACACTCTGCTCCCTGTTTCACGACAATACAAAAGGGCATTCCATCTTTGACGTTTTCCAATATCCATCGTCAGTGCTGTATGATAAAGAGGACGACTTTACGTCAGTTTGAACGAACTGTCACCTTTGTTACAAGAAATCAAAAATTCTGTCGCAAAACTAAGACGATATTCCATAGGCACGTAGTTTGATTTGAAGTCGCTTGTGGTTAATTGTGTCAAAATCGGTTCGCAACTCTACAAAAACTGAACCAATTAAAGATGCTCTGTCAATAGTAAGTTTGCTAATTACTGAGTAAAGAGCCGGTTTTCTTAAGTAACGACTATATTTTCTGTCTACGTGCTGACTACGTGCCCGTTTTCTTCGAGGTATTGCATAAGGTTCGAACATAATGTATACATTCCAAAATCCTATCGCATGTTAAAGTCAGTAATTTGGGTCTATAATTAAGTGGATTACTTTTATTTCCTTTTTGTGTGTTGGTGCGATCATTGAAACTTTGCAGTTTAAGGACTGATCTTTCTTCGAGCGAGTGATTGTGTATGACTGCTAAATAGAGATCTATTACACCAACATGCTCTGGAAATTAAATATTTAGTAAACAGTGTAAGAAAGAACGGAAGAGAAGAAGCGCACCACGAAGGAGTTTTGCAAATTTGTCACAAACTGATATTCGTACACGTATCTACAGAAAACACAAAACTATAAACTCTGGAGCCTCATGGGTGAATGCGTGAATGGAGTAATCGATCGTCATTTAAATAGGAGCGATCCACTATTCGACGATGTTGACAACAACGAGTGAACCATGGAGAGAAGAGCGTCGAGAAGGAAGTGGTCCCTCTATAGGGTCATTACCATCGACACAAAGTGCAACTGGTGCATCCTTCGACCACAACTGTACGTCGACGACATTCTACGCCTATTTTTGTTGCCCTTTATGTCAAGCCATTCTGGGCTTACATTTCATAAAACTGAAAGCTTCTACGATAGCTTCTACTACTTTTCTTCGTGCTTGCCAAAACATACCTTGACAAGCAAGGTTGCCGGTTGAGAACATTTGGAGTATTATACGCAACACCCTTTACCTAGCTCGGTATTTTGACGATTTAACTCATCAGTTGGACAGAATGTGACACGGTATCCTTCAGGACGACATCCAACATCTCTATGAATGAGTGTCAAACCTAATAAGTGACTGCAGAAAGCCCAGAGGTAGACCAAGAGGTTACTGTGAACCTGTTTCTCTCGAATAAATCATCAGATTTTCCTGAAGTTCTAATCGTATTTTCGTGTATACATGTAAATCACCACTGCCGTTTTCAAACTCATTCGGATAACTCCTCTGTCGGGCATCGTTCTTTTTTCTTCCTTTTTTTTCTTAGAGCATAAAATCCGTCGGGAACACATGTCTTCATCATTGGACTTAAGTTGCCTCGCTTCACCGAGCATATGTACTCCTAAGTTACTCGTAATGGTGGAGTCCTTGATTCGAATTCTGGAAATTTCGCTGCACCTTCTTTGGTGAAGGTATTTCGAAAAACTGTTTTTACCAACTCGTCTTCAGTTGTTCTATCATCCGCAACGTTATTATTGCTATCTCGCTTGAAGCTATTGTGTCTTGCCCCTTGTGTGTTTTACATACGACCAGAAGTTCTTCGGATTTTGTGCCAGATCTATAGACAGAGTTCCGGTGTGGAATGTATTAAAAGCATCTCGCACTGAAGCCCGCTATGAATGTCGATCATTTGTCAATCAGAAGACAGTGCAGACAGGGAACGGAACTCCCTGCGCTGCCGCTGGCCTCTGCTTCCGTGCAGCGCACAGCACGGCGCAGCGGACCCAGTGACCCAGTTCAGGCGCAGCTGTAGGCAGACCCGCGCAACGCCAGCCGCTGTGAGGGAGGGCACGCCGTGGCGCCGCACTTCTCGCGGGGCCCGTGACGGCCGCTACATCCCAGCTCCGGCCGGACGTTGCGTGTTCTGCTTTATTGATTCGCCTCTGGCGCGTGCACCGTAATAGGACACCAGCTTTAGATTCACGTGGGAACGTATAAGCAGCACAACCTTTAAGATGAGAGCTCTATTGACGGACGGCGGAGCCCTACGACATAGAATTCTCCTCAATCTACTCCTCTCCCTTTATCCAACTACTCGTTCTGAATCTACCGAGCACAGCGAACTCAGGGGCGGAACCAACGAGGGAAGTCATGCGGGTCATGATTAATCCTCTCCTTTGGAAAAATAAGATAAACAGCAGTTATATTTTTATAGAGGGTACTCTAAAATTGCCCTTACAAACTGCTAGGACCTGTAGATAATTTTTCGAATTGAAACTCACTTCGGGAAACGTACCGTCTCTGTGCTACAACCATTTGAAAACATGTCGGGTAGAGCGACCACTTTTAGAAGAAATTTATTAGGTCCGACCCATTATATCAGTTACTTTTCAGTTCCAGTTATTAATAACCAAAGAAACAAAAGGTAACTTAATAAATTTTCACAAACATTTAGACTTACAGTTAAACCGTTTTCGTCCTATACAAAAGAGGTTTAGCATTCTGAACCACTAGAAGTAAGGTTCGATGCGGCAACCACTAATGATGTTGAGATTCACAAGACCCATCACACCTGATGTCTCTGCAATATGTACTGTAGCGACCATGTGTCGTACCACCGGATCGCCTTCTGTCACTACAGGAGTATCATAAACCAAAATCTTCATTCGGCTGCAGAGGAAAAAGGCCAGTTGAGCCAAATAGGGTGACTGTGGAGGCCATGCGACTGGACCACCTCAACCTATCCATCTGTGTCCGAACTGTTGGTCCAGATGTTCCCGAACGTGACGTGAAAAGTGAGCGGATGGCCCATCATGCTCATACTGAGACGCCCAGCTTAACTCGCAGGACAGGACAGGTAGCTTAAATTGTTGAAGGGATCAAAACAAGGGGCTGTCAGTTACACTCGAACATACAACTTTATTATTTGATCAAACATTTCAAGAGCCCCAAAAAAAGTTTTTTTAAAGCCACAGCTTTAATTTTTGAGACTTAATTACCTGCTGAAAGCCACATTAATTTGAAAACGGCTGAAGGCCAATAACTTAAAATGCAAGCATAAACAGAAATTTAAAAGGCAAGGCTTATCTTACAACAGTTCTTTATTTAGGCTGAAAGCCCAAAGAATCTGTGATTTTCAGAGCAAACAATTTCAATTCGAAATCGGCTGAAAACCCAAAACTTAACGCTAAACAACATTAAATTAAAAAACGGAACAAAGGCCTCACGTAAAACAGTTCTTAATTAGGCAAAACTAAACCAAAACAGAAATTTAAAGGGCAAAGCATTATTTAAAACAATCATTCGTTAGGCTGAAGGTCCAAAGAATCAGACCCTTCAAGGGCAGACAAGCTAAATTCAAATCGGCTGAAGGCCTAACACTTAAAATTCCATAACACTAGTTTTTTTAATACCAAAGGCCTTACGTGAAACAGTTCTTTAATTTAGGTTGAAGTCCTTAAGAGCAAAACAACTCAAACTCAATATCGGCTAACGGCCCAACACTTAAAATTCAACAGCATTAAACCCTTTAAAGTTCCAAAGCTCTTACGTGAAACTGTTCTTTGAATTAGGCTTTAGTCTTAAAGAATCTTACGCCATAAGAGCAAAACAACCTTACTTTCAAAAAAATCTGCTAGAATCCCTTCAAGTACAAACAACAAGGCCAAATAAAAAAAAAAGGCAGTACACCCAAAGGCGCTCAGATGTTCGAGAGTCGGCCTCCAATTCAAACACTAACGCTCGCTTAGGTGAGACAGGCAGACGGCACAATCATTCACGATCTGACGACAACCAAACCGATCGAAAGCGACCCACCAAGAAGATAACTTCCACTTCACGCAGTCAGGGCACAACAGGGAGTTGAATGGAACAACGTAGAAGATATTGGCGCCCACAACTAATCATACATGGAGCTGTGAAACTACACACCGTGGTGTACAGCAACGACATGATGAGGAAACTACACTGTCTGATATTTACGTCAGTGGCCAGAGCAGGTAATCGGAACGTTAACGGTCACAAAGCAGAAGATTCCGCTGGTGCACTTCAATTCAAATAACCAAATACAGTGAAACTCCACCGGAGGGTGGCTAGAATTTTCCTACTTGATAAACACGTTGTTGCTCGCGGGAATACCCCAATAGCCGACAACGAACTCCAAACGACACAATGTGAACAGTCTTGACTTGCTGGTAGGTTAAATCAAAACTCAACTTTCGTGTCCAGGGTCGGTGAGCCACAGACCTCGTAGCAAGGGGAACAGCTACACAGACTCCGACACTGGGTACAGACTGCCAGCAGGCCCACCCAAACTACGTCCCGTGGAGAATTCCTCGCTGCTCCACGCCAAGCGAACAACTGCCCAGGAACGGAAACGGTGAAGGACCACGTATCCGTCGGCCGATGAGACGTCCAACCGAACGAACAACCAACGACCATCACCCCCCCCCCCCCCCCCCACTCTCCCTCCGTCAGACAGTGGATGTGTGCCGCCATCGGTCGGCGAGCACTGGCTGTCGGCGCCTTACCGGCGCTCCGTCCCCGACTTCACTGTTTCTGCTTCCCGACTGCACTGCTGGTTCGTCCCGAAGTTACTGCCAGACGCACGACATCTGCCAGACAGATGGTACGACAGTGCACTTATCTATACGCGCTGCTGCTAGCACTCCAGGCAGTTAAGGCGGGAAGTTACTGACGCCAGTAAATGGAATAAGAAAACGAGGTGGCACAACCGTAATAGAGGATGACAAACAATAAATTGGATAAACGCGAGCCGTGCAGGGTAGACAACACTAACAACACGCTCAATACTTGCTGTAGGGAGGTCTAGTGGATGAGACCCGTGAGCTTGGATGGAAGCATGTACCGTCTAATAACATTACCATCCAGTTATTCATAAACGCACATTGATGCCAAATCTTCATGGGAATCAATGGACTTCCGAGGCATTTGGGTTTTCGTCTGCGCAATCATGGTTGTTTTCAGAACTGAGGAAACAATCGCTAGTAAATTTAAATACATCTGTGAAGATCATGCGCTATGAAAGTAGTAGTCGCTCGTTGACGCAACGTCGCAGAACTCAATGCGTGATGCGAAGTCGGCTGGAATAGTGACTGCGTCCTTTGGCGTTGGTATGGATGTTGTTGTTGGTCATACAGAACACACCAGACGGTGCTAGGAGCAATATCTATCGCGCGCAATTGCTCGTGTACTCATCGACGGGTTCTCCTCAACGTGATACACTACGGCCTCTTCCAGTTCGGGTGTGCGGTGTCTCCTCGAAGAACCGTAGTGACGCCTGCTAACGATATACTCCTTTCTTGAATCCGTTGCGTAATTATGTCGGAAAAGGTATGCGATGGAGTCGGATGTTGTGGATAATGATTTTGATAAAGGTGACTGATAGTTCTTCCAGCCATACAAAAGTACCATGTCAGTGTAATCTGCAAACGTGTACTAAATAATGTAGCTCAAACATCCATAGACACATGAATGAGGCTTGAAACAGCTCAGGCGGGTAAGATAATCGTCAAATGACATCAGCGCATCCCGCCCCCCCTTCCCCCACACCACGAGTAAAGCTACCAAGCAAACGTGTTTTCAATCGTCTTTAACACGGAAACGTTACGTTTCAGCACATGAGTTGCAAATCGAAATATTATATAGTGAGTCGACTTTTTCAAATCCCTGAAGTCTGTAAGGGGAATTTTAGAGCAACCTGTATATATCACTTCCCAAATTTCACAGCTACCCTTCGGAGAATAAAGTACCTTGGAAAATGTGAATGGTAAAAACATTGAGGCTTTCCAGAGCTCAGGAGCTATATTTAACACTGAATACTTTTTGGCTGCTAGATTTAGGACTTCCCCTCGTAGACGGGAATCGTAAGTAAGGTAATACTTTTTCGCGTATACAGGGTGTAACAAAAATCTATGGCCCAAACTGAAGGACATATTCCTCACATATAGACGAAGAAACTATGTTATAAGAACAGGGTTTGGAAACGCTTTGTGTCCATGTTATAACTCATTTTCTTCGACTCAATCATGGGAAACACACGGAACAGAACGCACCAGCATACCACAAGCAATTCTTTCTCACAGGAGAAGTTCAATATGCCCTCCGTGGGTATTGATACAAGCATCAACCCGTTGTCGTGCAGAATGACGTATGAGCTGATGTATCCCTGGATACTGCATATGGTTTCGCAGCCTTCCATAATATGGGCACGGAATCTCTGAATATCTTGTGCTGGGGTTCCACACAGAAGAGGTTTCAAATGCCTCCACAAATAAAAGTGTAGTGGGTTTAGGTTCGGAGAGCATGGACTCCAGGCAATTGGTCCATCTCTGTCTGTCCATTTGTCACAGAATCTATTATTATTTCGAATCGAACACACTGAAATGAGGAGGTCCCCAATCGTGCATGAAGTACATTTTATGTCTCACAGCTGGAGATACATCTGCTAAAATATCAGGTAATACATTCCCTACAAAATTACGATAACTTTGTCCGTTGAGCCTGGGTGGAAGAAAGTGACGCCCTACCGAATAATCACTAACAATGCTGGTCCAAACGTTGACAGCAAATCATTGTTAATAACTTGCTTCAGCAGCTGCTTGATGATTGGTATCTGCCTGCACATGCCGATTGTGAAAATTTACAGTATGATCTTGTTGAAACTCTTTGGATAAAATGAGTTGTAAGATGGAAACAAAGCGTTACCTGACCTATTTTTATGTAACATAATTTCTTCGTCTAAGTGTGAGGAATGTGTCCAGCAATTAGTGTCGTACATTTCTTTTACACCCTGTATACTTACCCACGAATTTCGTTCATAAGCACTGTGTTTTTTGTACCCCATGGAATGCAATAATTTCTCCCGCCAGACAAACTGAACGTAATTTAAATAAAATGTTTTAAATTAGGTGTCTGAAGAGGAAGTAGTAGTTAAAAGGGGTTTTATTTCGTTTTTCATGCCGCAAATGATGGAGTCAGTGAGGAAGACAGGCTGCATCAGACGGGAGTTCTGAAATCTATTGGGATTATAGACAGGACATGAGCTGCCGACAAGAACAATTGTGAAAAGCTAAACAGTATCTGAGAGTTTTTGAAAACTGAGCGGCATAGACGTAACTATTAAAAAATAATTATTCTTTGATACAGCGATGTATTAATTAATTGTTGAGAATGTTCTGCTGTTTGTTGGATGGCAAAATAAAATGTGATGTCTCCTGTGAGATTATAAACACGAAAAACATTTTGTTGCAAAGTTTTAAGAAGCACTGGGCATTGAAAAATTTACGGGAACATGTAAAAACGAATGTATGCCCTTTAATTGGAATGATAACAAAGAATGTAAGTAAAATTTGCTCTCATCTCATTTATCAGATTCCGGACGGTTTCTTTTCTTGTAAAACGTTAATAATGGCCCTTTATTTTTAAACACAGATCAGTAAAAGAGAGTTCTGATGGTGACTTAAGTAAGCTAAAGTGAATTGGAATCTCACTGCATGTACGTGGCACTGACTATAACTTTATTATCAAAAAGAAACGTAGCGCGACATCTATTCACCTAGTAGGTGCACTGAAAAGCTATTTCTCAAGAGTAATCATTTCCTTTATGGCTACGGCAACGACGACAGCGACAGTTTATTAGCGTGATGGTTTTAATTAGACATTTTCACTCACTCTCTCGTATATAGGTAGTAACTGTAGCCTCCCGGTGGTTAACGTGGGAAGTGCAACGACATGTTTGCAAAGAACTCTAGCTTAGCTCAATACAAAGCCACCACTGCAGTTGTGAAAACGAAATACGCTAGTCTATCGTACTGACTTACAACTGGACACCCTCTTTACTTACTTTGGATACAGGTCTTTTCTCAGCATCCTGGCGACCGAAACTGATTGTACAATACTCAAAATACTTCTTTCGCCTCACTGACAATGCCCGATCCGCTTTTTCACTCTGTTCACTAGAAGTTAGAGCATCAACCGGTACAGTTCCATCGAGGTAAAGACCATGAAATTCAAAGTCCGACCACCATAGCTGCTGACAACAGCGCCTTGTCAAAAGCACCTCTTGAGTCCACAGGTAGAACAGGAGAACTGCGGAATATGAAGAAGCAAGCAGTCTTGGTTGCGGTTTTTAACCTTTCTTTATTACTATTACCAAATAATGCCTTTCACCTTTACTTAGCCAAGCTGGGATTGATGTTTGGTATCCATGGGAAAGTGGATACCACGTATAAAATATCCCAGCAGGTAAATACTTCTTTTAAAGCTTTAAGAACACCGCGCCGTATCCTTATTACTGCATGAGGCGCAGTACAATGCAAAACAAACGAGGTCAGGCCTACCTTAAAGCTTTACATCATAAACATGTCGGATGCGTAGTTTATATTCTGGTTGCACACGTAACACTCAGTGACGAGAAGATCTTATTGTTAGTCTCTCCGTAATTCATGCTCGATCCTTAATCTTGTCGGCGGTCTGCAGCAGCCCATTTTTCTGGCCGATGATTTCCATACAGTCTGTCTTAAACAGTACGACATTTCTGGTGAATGAATTTAGTGTATTCCTGGCATCTTAAGGCCTAGATTATCCTTCATGGATCGCGCAGCATCTTATGCACTCACACTGGAGGACGGAAGCCATATTTGATTTTCCTTGAAAAGCTTGCCGCTCTCGAAAGTCAAAAAGCCAACAAGCGTCACAGTAACCGTTCTTCTTGAGCTTACCTGTTTGCTAACTGCACATAATGTTTAATGCATAGTCGTCGAAATACACCGTGGATCAACTTCTAAGAATACCGATTCCGATCAAACACACAGCGAACTGTCTAAGCCCTGCTGACCTCGGGATCCAGTTCATCAGTATACAGAGTGTACACAGCATAACGGCATCAAAGTGGAAATGCACATGTGTACTAACTGTAGCTAATTGTATAAATGCGTTTTAGCTTTGACGAAGCTGATGCTGAATGATATTTCAGGAGTTTTATTATTATGATTGGCGGCACAGTAGGAGTGAAGCATGTAGGCTGCTATCACAGTTTTATGTTTTTTGATAAGGATGAGTTCAACCGGAACTGAAGGCAAATAAAGGTTTGTTTTAACTACAATGTTTGGCGTTACATAAACATAAATTTCTTCAAATTTTTACGATCTTTGAGGCTCCACATGACAAAATATATTTCCACTAGTGAGATTCTTGTGAGTGTTCGTATGGATACCAAAAGATCTTTGATGCGCTGGACAGTTTACAAGGTACACCTGAAAAGTTGAGGACGTAAAGGATGGAGAAGAACAATGTGATTATGTCAAATCAGAACAGCCAGGAAAATTTATCGTTGTGGAGGTATAGCGATAAAAAGCTAGTCAGTTACGCGAAAATCTGATAATCAAACGCAGTTGTTGTGTCATACAATGTAGGCTTTCACGGCCAGTGTTGTCTTCAGTTAAAACTTCCGGGCTGAGAGGACGTGGTCGATGTATAAAAATTTCACCTGACGTTTCGTCTCCATCTGCGGGACACATCTTCTGAGGTCGTCTGGCTACTGTCACCGAGGCTCCGTGTACCTTCGCATTTATAGAGCACATAGAGGGTGTTGTGGTTGGCAGGAGAGCCAACCGTGCTCCTAAAGGAGGCCGAAATGCACGCGTTTTATCTCACGCAGTCTGGCCTGAGGTCTGGAACATGACAAGGGAATTAGAATGGAGAAAAAAGGACGAAGCTGGTGGAATACTTAACTTTAATCCATTAATGACGAACGTCGCTCTTTATGGTACATGATTCACACTATCAATAGTACGGATAATGGGGCCTTGCTAGGTCGTAGCAAATAACGTAGCTGACGGCTATGCTAACAATCGTCTCGGCAAATGAGAGCGTTGAAGTCAGTGAACCATCGCTAGCAAAGTCGGCTGTACAACTGGGGCGAGTGCTAGGAAGTCTCTCTAGACCTCCCGTGTGGCGGCGCTCGGTCTGCAATCACTGATAGTAGCGACACGCGGGTCCGACGTACACTAACGGACCGCGGCCGATTTAAAGGCTACGACCTAGCAAGTGTGGTGTCTGGCGGTGACACCACATTCCTCCCCCGCAAATCGGCGTACGGTTGTGGCATAAGGCTTCCGCTCGCCGCGGGAGGGACCGCATGTTGACGTATGCGACGAGGTGGGGAGCCTAACAACAGGCGAGTCTGTGCCACCCGCACCCTGCCATTCGGACCGCCGGGAGCTAGGAAACGCCTGAAAACTTGCTCCAGGGTGCACGCCAAAAAGCGGTGTATGCGCCCGTAGAGAGACAGGAGAGGCCGAAGGGTCGACATCCATCGGCTCGGGGCACCCGACGGGCGAAGACGACATATGGTCCGGAGCGGGCAAGAGCTCCATGTCGGAGGACATCTGGTCACGGGAAGCGATCGGCGGCGCGTGACCCAGGGAGGCGCCCGGCGGTTGCAGCGACTCGTCCACTACGGTCGTCGCCGGCGGAAAAACAGGTGGAGGCGATGTCGGTGGCGGCGGCGCGTCGCCATGGGGCAAAATGGAAGGCAGCGTCGGTAACACCCGGGGCTGAGGCGAGCCAGTAGATGGGTCCCTGGGGCGCTGACCGGACGGCACCGTCGCTGAAAGTAGACGGCGAGCGGCAGATCCCATGCGACGACAGAGGCGCAGCTGATTGAGATGCCGACGCACCTCACCAGAGGCCCCCAAGACCAGATACATAGCGCGGCCGAGGCAGCGAAGTATGCGCCCTTCGAGCCAACGCCGTGAACCTCGATAGTGGCGATAGTAGACAACGTCGCCTGGAGCAAAAGCAGGTGTCTTCCGCTGCACAGGAACCTGATGCGGCGGATGTAGCAAAGACATCAAGGTTCGATGACGACGACCGTGGAGCAACTCAGCCGGCGAGCGACCATCTCGGGGCTGAGAGCGATACGAGGACAAAAAGAGCAACAACGCGTCCTCCCGAGAATGCGACTCTTTCAACTTCAACATCTGGGACTTGAAAGTCCTAACCAATCGTTCAGCGGCACTGTTTGACTGTGGCGAAAACGGCGCGGACGTCAGATTTCGAATATCATTGGCCTTGCAGAATGACTGAAATTCTGCGGACATGAACTGTGGGCCATTGTCGGAAACAATAGTCTGTGGAAGACCTTCAATGCAAAAGATAGCAGATAAAGCTTGGATGGTGGCAGATGATGTCGTGGAAGACATCCGGACAACAAAAGGAAAACTACTGAATGAATCTACCACAACCAACCATTGAGCATTCCAGAATGGACCAGCAAAATCGATGTGTAAGCGTTGCCAAGGGGAAGTGGCTTTTGGCCATGGAAAGAATTTCCGCGGTGGTGCTGACTGTTGTTCGGCACACACCATGCAAGAAGAGCACACATTCGTAATCGCGGCATCGGTTCCGAACCAAGTACAATGCTGACGAGCAAGTTGTTTCGTTCTCACTATACCCCAATGTCCTTTGTGGAGAAGCTGTAAGACAGAGGACTGTAACGAACGTGGTACCACGACCCTGGACTGATCATTATCAGAACACAACAGCAAAACACCACGCCGTACAAAAAGTCTCTCTTTGTGAGGAAAAAATCGGCGAACCAACGGGTCCGCGATCCGTGACTTTGTCAAGGGCCATTGCGTAGCAACAAAACGCAAAACGGTAGGAAGGACAGGGTCGGAAGCTGTGGCTGTAGCTACACGACGAAAATCAATCTGAAACGATTCGACCACATCATCGGTTTCCGCATCAATGAACATGCAAGCAAGTTCGGAGGAATCGAATGCTCTATCCTCAGCAACAGGCAAGCGGGACATCGCATCGGCGTTTCCGTGCTTAGCAGTGGACCGATACAAGGTATCGTAGCGGTACTGGGAGAGGAAAATAGACCAGCGAATGAATTTCTGCGCTGTACGCGGAGGTACAGGCTTGGTCGGATGAAAAAGCGATGTCAAAGGTTTGTGGTCTGTGATTATGGTAAAGTGACGACCATACAAGAAATCATGAAACTTCGTAACACCACACCAAATACGAGAGCCAATGCTTCTTTCTCGATCTGTGAATAATTTCTTTGCGCAGACGAGAGCAATTTGCACGCAAAGGCTATAGGGCGATCGTGCCATCCATCTTTGTGCGCAAGCACAGCACCGATCCCGAAATCCGGTGCATTCACCATCAGCAAAAGGGGCTACTGGGGATCGAATGGCGTAAGGCAAGTATTGGAAAGCAACGCCGATTTCAACTGGCGAAAGGCGCTTTCGCATTCCGTCATCCAGACGAACGGAACACCCTTACGGCGTAAGCGATGAAGCGGAGCTGAAATGGAGGAGGCCTGTGGCACATGGCGATGGTAGTAATTTATTTTTCCCAGCACACTCTGTAGGTGCTTCAAATTCTGCGGTGACGGCAAGTCTTGTATGGCACGGAGGTGCGTTGGACTGGGATGTATGCCTTGGACATAGAGTACATGTCCCAAATATGGCACGTCCCGAGCAAAAAACACACATTTGTCCTTCCGCAAGCGAAGACCATTTTGTCGCAAGACCTGAAATAACGTTCGGAGATTGGCCAAATGTTCTTGTTCCGTCGTTCCGGAGATCACAATATCGTCCAGATAAATTGCTGCAGTAGGGACCGACGCACAAAAAGTTTGTAGACATTACTGAAACAGTGCAGGGGCGGATGCGCACCCGAATGGCAGTCGTTTGAATTGATACAACCCAAGATGAGTGTTAACCACCAAAACGCCCTGGGATTCTTCGTCCACCGGTATTTGCAAGTACGCATCTGCTAGGTCCAACTTAGAAAAATATTTACCCGGGCACAGTTTGTCAAAAAGTTCTTCCGGGCGGGGTAAAGGAAAAGTTGCAATCACTAGTTGTGGATTCACTGTTGCCTTGAAGTCCACACAAAGTCTCAATTTTCCGGACGGTTTTGGCAAAATGACTAAGGGTGATGCCCAGAGAGAAGCCTGCACACTTTCAATTACACCTTGTGATTCCAAATCATGTATTGTTTTTGCGATCTCATCACGCAATGCGTGGGGAACATTGCGCGCTCTGAAAAATTTCGGTTGTGCGTTTACTTTCAGTTCCAAATGTGCTTTATAGTTCTTAGCGCAACCGAGGCCCGGTGCGAAAATGTCTGCAAATTCTTCACGTAGACGAGAAACACTGTCTGAAGGCACAGTCTGGTTCACTGATAAGACCTAATTTACTATACACAAGTTAAACAACTGAAATAAATCCAAACCAAACAAGTTCACTGCAGAAGAAGATCGAAGGACGTAAAATGACACAAGTTTTGTTTGTCCTCTGTATGTTGCAAGAAGGCTGCACTGTCCTAACAGAGGCATACGTTGACCTGAATGGTTGCTTAGCTTAACATTTGCGGCACGCAACGGAGGTGTGCCCATCAGTTTGTAAGTGTCTTGATTGATCAGTGAAACTGCAGCTCCGGTATCGAGCTGGAATGGTATCACTTTGCCGCTATGTCCAAGTCTACAAAAAGTTATTGTCCTGCTGACGACAAGAGCGACTGTCTCGTGCAACGTGAACTGACACTGGTACATAATCACTCGCGACTTGACGGGAGTTCCGGCGATGTCGACGCACACTATTTTTGGGACGAACACAGTCACTGTTAGAGAGAGTGGCGCTGCGCGGAGTGGAATGAACGACATGAATTTCCATGGGCGAATTTTCGCGAGCCTGAGTATCCTTGGTTCGATTCCGATTCCGGCGCGAAGCAAAGGGCCTGGAACGGGTTTGAGCTTCCGATCGAAGCTTTTTCTGGCAAACACTGAACATGTCCTTTTTTTATTACAATAAAAGCAAATAGCTTGGCGTGATGGGCAATTCTCACGCGAATGTTTAGTAGCACACCGCGGGCATGATATGATCACTGCATTTGCATGCCGGCGCGACACACGTGGCTGAGAGCCCGGTGGCAGCGGCGCGGCCGGGTGCGAGGACTGTTTACTGTTCCGTGCAGCTCGCCCGGCGGGCCGGTTAGCCTGACACTAGTTTCAAAATCTGTTCCCTTATACGAACATCAGAAACGTTCTGTACAATTGCATCACGTACCATTGTATCTGAATAAGGGAGGCCACATTGACACTCAAAAGCACAATCCCTAGGAAGGCCTTGCAAGGTTACAACCCACTCCCGATTAGTCTGACCCGCTGTACGTTTTGTACGAAAGAAGGTATACCTTTTCGCAACTACATTGACTGATTCTCTGAAATATGCATCTAATGCAGACAAAATTTCTTCGTAGGACAGAGCTGCTACGTCGCGTCAGGGAAATAATTTGACTATCACACGGTACGTACTCACGCCGACGGATGAAAGGAGGAAAGGCGGCCGCTCATTACCTTGAATTCTGTAGGCGGCGAGATGGAATCCAAATTGGTGTGACCACTCCGTCCAGCTTTCCAGTGCAGCATCAAAAGGTCGAAAAGTGGGTGCAACAGCGTGTTATGGCTGCGTTAGCGGTGGAGCGGCTGCTGCCGCATCGTTTCGCATCGCACGTTGACCCTGGACGAGCTGTCCAAGGGCATCCAGTAAGGCCTGCGTCTGCTGATTCTGTAAGCGATAAAATTCGGACAGTACATCTGGAGATTGTGGCGAAGCCATTACACAAGTAAATCAGGGCAATATTGATAAGAACGCGGTTTTGCCTCGTCGCCAATGTTGTGGTTGGCAGGAGAGCCAACCGTGCTCCTAAAGGAGGCCGAAATGCACGCTTTGTATCTCACGCAGTCTGGCCTGAGGTCTGGAACATGACAAGGGAATTAGAATGGAGAAAAACGGACGTAGCTGGTGGAATACTTAACTTTAATCCATTAATGACGAACGTCGCTCTTTATGGTACATGATTCACACTATCAATAGTACGGATAATGGCGCCTTGCTAGGTCGTAGCAAATAACGTAGCTGACGGCTATGCTAACAATCGTCTCGGCAAATGAGAGCGTTGAAGTCAGTGAACCATCGCTAGCAAAGTCGGCTGTACAACTGGGGCGAGTGCTAGGAAGTCTCTCTAGACCTCCCGTGTGGCGGCGCTCGGTCTGCAATCACTGATAGTAGCGACACGCGGGTCCGACGTACACTAACGGACCGTGGCTGATTTAAAGGCTACGACCTAGCAAGTGTGGTGTCTGGCAGTGACACCACAGAGGGCACCACCGATTGTCACGTGATGCCGACGGTATGCCTATCTTTGGAAAGCGTCATCATTTTCGATTAAGAGTAATCGATTGTAATTCGACATCCATATTTTGTCCAACTTTAAAACTTCTTCTTTTCTATTTAAATTGTTATGGCGTTTGTGAATTTCTATTGCTTCTCTATATATGCGCGCATGATAATGGGATGTTCGTGCTAGGACGCTTGTCTCATTAAATTTAATATCATGATTCCCATCTCGAAAAACATGCTCAGCTACGGCCGATTTTTCTATGTGTCCTAAGCGACATTTTCTTTTATGTTCGGCTAAACGGGTGTTTACACTTCTTTTCGTTGTTCCAGTATATACTTGTCCACAACTGCACGGAATTTTGTGTACCCCAGATGTTGCTAGGGGATGTCGGGCGTCTTTTGTAGTTCTTAAATGTTCCTTAATCTTCTTGGTGGGTCTGAAGATTGTTTCGACCTCGTACTTGATCAGAACTTTCCCGACACGGTCCGTAACCGTAAGCATTACAAATTCACAAACTCCATAACAATTTCAATAGAAAAGAGGAAGTTTTAAAGTTGGACCAAATATGGATGTCAACGTTACGCCAGCAGAATGACAATCGATTACTCTTAATCGAGAATGATGACGTCTTCCAAAGATAGGCATACCGTCGCCATCACTTGACGATTAGTGGTGCCCTGTATGCGCTCTATAAATGCGAGAGTACCTGGAGCCTCAGTGGCAGTAGCCGGACGACCTCAGAGGATGTCTCCAGCAGATGGAGACGAAACGTCAAGTGGAAATTTTAGACATCGACCAAGGCCTCTCAGCCCGGAAGTTTTAACTGAAGACGGTTTTTGTGTGACCAATTTGCAAAGCTACCACTTTTTTATGCTGTGATCGTTGTGCTCACAGTCATTCGCAACAATATAGAAAGCCAACATTCAACGTCGATTTTGTCGCGTCTGTGGGTATGAGGTTACAAGTGATGGTGTTACAGTGGAGTGGTACAGAAAATTACTGACTGGTTACGCAGGTGTGAATGGGGAAATTCGTCAAGGAAGAGAGCCAGATATGGCTGACAAACTGTATAGCTCGTTGACGAACTTGATGGTGCAACGCGTCGATTCGCAATTTCTGAAGTTTCTGAAAATGCCCACCAGATAGCTGGGACACCTCTCTTTAACACTGCAACAGATGTTAGGTTACTACAAATTCTGTGCTTGTTGGGTTCCTAATTGCTGAACCGATGTTCAAAAAACCGAAACAATGAGTTCGGCCTTGACATACCTTCAGTGTTACGATGAAGTGTGAGAAGTATTTCTGAACAAAATTGACGGGGGGGGGGGGGGGAGGCAAAATACGGTTGCAGTATATGAACTCAGGAGCTAAGGAGCCATTCTAATAGTGGATTCACACTCGTTCTTCAAATAAACTCAAAAAATTCAAGTAGCCATTTTTTAAACTGCAAAATGGTGGATATAGCTTTAAGAGATCGTAACGGAACTTCGACAACAGCTTTCATTAGACTAACGCTCCTGATTACTATGTTGTCATGATTTAATTGTGAGACTCTCACGGAACTCCGAAGGGTGACCTAAAACAGGCGGATTCGGACATTGATCAATATCTTCGTTATAGCTCCGACTTCGTACCACGAGACTTTCATCTTTAAGATGAAGACCTAGCTGACTACTCAGCACTTTGCGACAGGTAGTGAGGTCATGGATGCTGACAACAGCTGGCTGGAACACCAGGTGGTACCATACTTTCATGAAGCGATAAAGAATCTGAGTGTCACTGTACAATACATTTGAATTCATTGATGACAATGTGGACACTTTAATGTCCACATGTAAGTAGAGGTAGCACATGTTGTTGGAGTCTTCAATCCGAAGATTTGTTTGATGCAGTTCACGATACTACTTTCTCCTGTGCAAGACTCTTCATCTCTGAATGACTGTTGAAACTTAGATCCTTCTGAATCTGCTTGCTGTATTCATCTCTTGGTCTCTCTCTACAATTTTTACCCCCCACACGTACCTGCAATACTGAACTGTGGTTTATTGACGTGTCAGTATGTCTCCTATCAACCGACCCCTTCTTCTAGTTAGGTTGTACCATAAATTGCTTTTCTCCCAAATTCTGTTGAGAACCTCCCCATTAATAAGGTGATCTACCCATCCAATCTTCAGCATTCTTCTGTAGCACCACATTCATAATCCTTGGATTCTCTCCTTGTCTAAACTTCAGAAAAAAATTCCTAACACTTAAATCTATATTCGATGTTAAGAAATTTCACTTCTCCAGAAATGTTTTCTTGCCATTGCCAGTCTACATTTTACATCCTCTTCACTTTGGCCATCATCATCTACTTTGCTGCCCAAATAGCAGGACTCATAATCTACTTTAATCGTCTCGTTTCTTAATCTGATCCCTTAGCATCACTTGATTTAATTCGACTACATTACACTATCCTTGTTTTGCTTTTGTCAATGCTCATCTTATATTCTTCTTTGAAGACACTGTTCCTTCCTTTCAACTGATCCCCCAAGTCCTTTGCAGTCATCAGCAAACCCAGAAGTTTTTATTTCTTCTCCCAGAGCTTTATTTCCTACTCCAAATGTTCTGTTTGTTTCCTTTGCTGCTTGCTTAATGTTCAGATTGAATATCATCAGCGATAGGCTATGACCCTGTCTCACATCCTTCTCAACCACTGCTTCCCTTTCGTGACCCTCGAATCTTGTGACTGCTGTCTGGTTTCTGTAAAAATTGAAGGTAACATTTCGCTGCCTGTATTGTACACCTGTTGTCTTCAGAGATTCAAGGAGGGTATTCCAGTCAACATTGTCAAAAGTTTTCTCTAAGTCTACAAATGCTATAAACGTAGGTTTTCCTTTCCTTAACCTTTCGGTGTCTACCCTACCTTCTTCTTTCTGCGATAGCCACTCGGAACTTAATTTATGGATAGCCCTCATAATAACATTACACCTCAGTACCACGCGTCAGCTGCCTTATTGTAGCTTGCTATTCCTAACAAATTAATGGCACTTTTAGCGTAGTTGATTTAATTACCAAGCTTTACCAAATTAATCACCATAGAAAATGGAGTGCAACTTAATCAGCCGTAAATACGAATTTAAAGTTTCCCTGGTTTTGACTGTTCAGTTACAAATGTTTCAGTTGCTTAAATTAGTAAGTGCGCTCATTAGCGTAGTAGTTACTACCAAAAGCGGCTTAGCTTAAGTACACTCACTCCCGCACTCTTGTCACTGGTCATTTACCGTTTTACATCCGTATCTGCACCAGCTGGCATTCGTCACCTACCGTTATTTCTGTATCGGCATTTACAACGTGTACAGTGATGATTCAGAGATACAACACTTTGCCAGCAGGAAAATAGCCACTCCATCCTATCACTGGGGCCACGGGGCTACTGCAGTTATAAGTGACCCGCGATTAGCAATGGCACATATTTTACACTGCATTAAGCATTTAGTCTATCGTCATATTGCTACCCAAATATCAGTCTTAGAGTGTTACACATATACTCTGTCGGAAAAAATCACCACACGAAAAGAAAATTAATGTAGAGTAATGAGATTTCGGGAACACATTTGTCTACGTGATATTTTTAAGTGATTATTACTAGAAGTAAGGACCAGATAAGCCATTGAAAATTTAAAATGCTGATACATTAATAATCGGTGTAACCGTCAGTATGTCGAATGCAGTCGTGAAAACATACTAGTACATACATTGTGTTGTACAGTAGCCGGATGCCAGTTTATGGGATGGAGATTCGTACCTGTGTCGGTTAATACAAAAACAGCTGATGCTGTTTGTGGATGATGCTGGAGTTGTCGTCCAATGACATCTCATATGTGCTCAACTGGAGACAGACCTGGTGATCGTGCAGTTCAAGGCAACATGTCGACACCCTGTAGAGCTTGTTGTGCGAGCATTATCCTGTTGGAAAACACCCCCGGGACTTCTGTTCATAAATGGTAGCACAACACGTCGAATAATCAGACTGACTTACAAATTTGCAAGCAAGTGTGTGGAATAACCACTAAAGTGCTTTTGCGCTCATACGAAATCGCATCCCACACCATAACTCCAGGTGCAGACAAGTTGATTGCAGGTTCTCAACTGGCTTCCTGCTAAACAGCACACAGCAATGGCAGGCTGCGAGGCAGAACCAGTTCTCATCATTAAACACAACAGACCTCCACCCTGCCCTCCAGTGAAAACTCTCTTGACACCAGTGAGGTCGTAAATGGTCGTGGAATGCAAGTGACACGGAATCTAACAGTTCACTGTGGTGCCAAATGCTGTTCAAATTGCTGCTGCAGACGCACCGCGACGCACCAGCATCATACGCCGAACACGATGGTCTTCCTTCTCGGTAGTGACACGTGGCCACCAGGAGCCCGGTCTATTTGGGACCGTACATTACGTGACTACCGCTGCCAGCAGTCTTGTACAGCAGCAGGAACATCCAGCTTGTGTTAGACCTGTTACACGATCTCCTTCAAACTCAGTGAGGTGCTGATAACGGTGACTTTGTCGTCTTAAAGGCATTCTTGACTAACGTAGACTCAGCGCGTCCGATCTCAAAGGTAACTAACGCTCGTGACCGTTGCAGCAAACCTGATTAGCGCCCTAATATTGGCGCTGCTAGCTTCACTCTTATGTGACTGGCGCAAAATCTGTTTGTCAGAACAGACGTAACACACTGTTAGGTACCATCATAAGCTGAATATCAACACTGAAGGAAATTTTTCTGAAAGCGACAGCGTTAAGGCAAAGAAATTAAACAAAGATGCTAGTTGAAAATTTGTGCCAGACCGGGAATCGAATCTGGATGCTCCGATTCTCTAGAGCTGTTGCGTTAATATCCTGGGCTCTGAAGACGACCCCAAGTAGTTGTGTCAACGCACCTCTATACACACCAGGTTTCGTTTTCTCTCCCCGGAGTATAGGTTACACCCCGAGCCTGGCATACATATGCAGGTGTGGCGCATTGCCGTATAACGAGGCGGGAAATTGGGTTGGACGACTATCGTGTCCCGGTACCCGAGGCTATTAAGTAACCGTTCCCGAAAAGCTCGGGATCCAGGTTTGAGACCCGATCCGGCACAAATTTGCAACTCGCATCATAGAACAATTCCGAACCATTGCCCCGACGCCCTCAGAAACATTTCCTTCAATACTGAAGTATTAGTTTGGTCTCCCCCTTCCTCCGTCCCCTGATATTGTCGTCGGTAGTGTGGCTTGCGTGCCCAAGCGATAGAGATAACCATACCGTAGGTGCAACCACAACGGAGGTGTATCTGTTGAGAGCCCAGACAAACGTGTGATCCTAAAGCAAGGCAGCAGTAATTCCAGTAGTTGTAGGGCAACATTCTGGATGATTGACTGACCTGGCCTTTTAACGTCAACCAAAATGGTTTTCCTTTGCCCGTACTGCGACGGCTGAAAGCAAGGGGAACTACAGTCGTATTTTTTCCCGAAGCTATGCTGCTCTACAGACGGTTAAATGATGATAGTGTCCTATTGGGTAAAATATTCCTGAGGTAAAGAAGTCCTTTTTCGGATGTCCGGAACGGGGTATTTAGGAGAAAGTCGTCGTGAGGAGAAACAATAGTGGCATTCTACGGAACAGTGCGTGTAATGTTAGATTCCTTAATTGAGCAGGTAGACTAGACAAATTAAAAAGGGAAATGAATAGGTTGAAATTAGATATAGTGGGAAACAGTGAAGTTCAGTGGCATAAGGAACAGGACTTCTGGACAGATGAACAGAGGGTTGTAAATACAAATTCCAATATGGGTAGCGCAGGAGGGCGTTTAATGATGAATAAGAAAACAAGAATTAGGTAAGCTACTATGAACAACATAGTGAACGCACTATAGTATCCAAGATAGACACGTGGCCCACACCTATCATAGCAGTGCAAGTTTTTCATGCCGGCTACCTCCGCGGATGATGTAGAGATTGAAGTAGTGTTTTTTTTTTTCCTCATCAGTTCTGATGCGGCCTGGTACGAATTCCTCTACTGTGCTAACCTCTTTATCTCAGAGTAGCACTTGCAACTTACGTCCTCAATTATTTGCTGGATGTATTCCAGTCTCTGCCTTCCTCTGCAGGTTTGCCCTCTATAGCTTTCCTTAGTACGATAGAAGTCATTCCTTCATGTCTTAATTGATGTCCTATCATCGTGTCCCTTCTCCTTACTAGTGTTTTCCACATATTGCTTTACTCTCCTATTCTGCGCAGAACACCCTCATTCCTTATTTTATCAGTCCCCCTAATTTTCAACAGTCGTCTGTTGCACCACATCTCAAATGCTTCAATTCTCTTCTGTTCCGGTTTCCCACAGCCCATGTTTCACAACCATACAATGCTATACTCCAGACGTACATTCTCAGAACTGTCTTCCTCAAATTAAGACGAATATTTTATATTAGTAGACTTCTCTTGGCCAGGAAAACCCTGTATGCTGTTTCTAGTTTGCTTTTGATGTCCTTCTTGCCCCGTTCGTCATTGGTTATATTACTGCCAGGTAGCTGAATTCCATAACTTCATCGGCTTCGTGACCATCAATCCTCATGTAAAGTTTTCGCTGTTCTCATTTCTATTACTTCTCATTACCTTCGTCTTCCTTAGATTTACTCTCAATCCATACTCTTACTCATCAGACCGTTCGCTCCATTCAACAGATCATGCAATTCTTCTTCACTTTCACTCATGATAGCAATGTCAACCACAAATCGTATCATTGATATCCTTTCACCTAGAATTTTAATTCCACTCCTGATCCTTTCCTTTATTTCCATAATTGGTTCCTCGACATATAGATTGAACAGTAGATGCGAAAGGCTACATCCTTGTCTTACACCCTTTTTAATACGAGCACTTCGTTTTTGGCGTCCCCTGTTATTATTCCCTCTTGGCTGTTGTACATATTGCATATGACCGTCTCCCCCTATAGCGTACCCCAACTTTTCTCAGGATTTCGAACGTCTTGCACCATTTCACATTGTCGAACACTTTTTCCCGGTTGACAAATCCTATGACTGTGTCTTGATTTTTCTTTAATCTTTCTTCCATTGCTAACCGCAACGTCAGAGTTGCATCTCTCGTGCCTTTACCTTTCCTAACTGATCGTCATCTAGCGCATCCTCAATTTCCTTTTCTATTCTTCTGTATATTATTCTGGTAAGCAACTTGTGTGATAATTCTTGCATTTGTCAGCTCTTGCCGTCTTCGCAATTGTGTGGATGATGCTTTTCCGAAAGTCAGATTAATACATTCTACACATGAACTTCAATAGTCGTTTTGTTGCTACTTCCCCCCAATGGCTTTAGAAATTCTGATGGAATGTTATCTGCCCCTTGTGCCTTATTTGATCTTGAGTCCTCCAAAGCTCTTTTAAATCTGATTCTAATACTGGATACCCTCTTTTAAATCGACTCTTGTGTTTTCTTCTATCACATCAGACAAGTCTTACACTTCATAGAATCATTCGATGTATTCGTTCCACCTATCCTCTCTCTCCTCTGCATTTAACAGTGGAATTCCCGTTGCACTCTTAATGTTATCACCCTTGCTGTTAATGTCACCGTAAGTTGTTTTTACTTTCCTATATGCTCAGTCTGTTACCCCAACGATCATTTCTTTTTCGATGTCTTCACGTTTTTCCTGCAGCCATTTCGTCTTAGCTTCCCTGCTCTTCGTATTTATTTCATTCATCAGCGACTTATATTTCCCTATTTCTGAATTTCCCGGAAAATTTTTGTACTTCCTCCTTTCATCGATCAACTGAAGTATCTCTTCTGTTACACATAGTTTCTTCGCAATTACCTTCTTTGTACCTATGATTTCCTTCCCAACATCTGTGATGGCCCTTTTTAGAGATGTCCATTGCTCTTCAAGTCTACTGATTAGCGTACTATTCCTTATTGCTGTATCTACAGCTGCAGAGAAATTCAAGTGTTTTTCATCATTACTTAATACTCACGTATCCCATTTCTTCGGGGCCGCGCAGGGTAGCCAAACGGTATAGAGCGTCTTGTCACGGTCCTCGCGGCTCGCTCCATCGGAGGTTCGATTCGTCCCTCGGGCACGTGTGTGTGTGTCGTCCTTGGTGTAAGTTAGTTCACGTTATATTAAGTAATGTGTAAGCTTAGGGGCCAATGACCTCAGAAGTTTGATCCCATAAGACCTTACCGCAAATTTCAAATTTTCCTACTTCTTTGCGTACTAATTTTTCCTGAATCATGTCTTAAACTTCAGCCTACTTTTCATCACTACTGTATTGTGATCTGAGTTTGTGTCTGGTCCTGGGTATGCTTTACAATCCAGTGTCTGATTTCGGAACCTCTGTCTGACCATGACGTAATCCAACTGAAATCTTCCCTGTCACCCGTCCTTTTCCAAGTATACATACTCCTCGTGTGATTCTTGAAGAGAGTATTGGCTATTACTAACTGAAACATGTTACAGAACTCAGTTAGCCTTTCTCCTCTCTCTTTCCTTTCCTCAAGCCCATATTCTCCTGTGACCTTTTCTTCTACTCCTTCCCCTACAACTCCATTCCAGTCTCCCATGTAGTAGGGGAATATAACGAGATAAAAGAAATTATTCAGACGGTTAATGAAGACGAAAATTTAATTGTGATGTGGGACTGAAATTCGATAGTACGAAAACGAAGGGAAAGAAAAATAGTACGTCGAATGAAATGAAGGAGAAAGCCTTCCGTTAAAATTTTGAATCATAAAAGAAGATTGTATACGTGGAAGAAACCTGGAGACACCGAATGGTTTCGACTACGCAATGGTTAGAGGGAGATTTAGAAACCAGATTTTAAATTATAAGACATTTTCAGGGGCCGATGTGTCCTTGACCACAATTCATTGGCCGTAAACTGTACATTAAAACTAAAGAAATTGGAAAAAGGTGGAAAATTAGGGAGATGGGAACTGGATAAATTGAAAGAACCAGAGGTATAGAGACTGTTGAGAGTTTCAGAGAGAGCATTAATAACAGCTGGCTAGAACATGGGAAAGGAATACATTAGTAGGCGTCTGTAGACCTACGGAAAGTTTTGGACGACGTTGGTTGGAGTACTCTCTTTGAAATTCTGGAGGTAGTAGGAGTAAAAAATAAGTAACTAAAGACAATTTACAACTTAATCAAAAAGCAGACGGCAATTATAAGAGTAGATTGGCATGACTGGGTAGCAGTGGTTGAGAAGGGAGTAAGACAGAGTTGTGGCCTACCGCAGCTGTCATTCAATCTGTACATTGAGAAAACAGTAAAGAAAACCAAAGAAAAATTTTGAGTAGGAATTAAAGTTAAGGGGGGAAAATTAAAAACTTTAAGATAGGCCAGTTACTTCGTAATTCTATCGGAGACGGCAAAGGTCTTGGAAGAGCAGTTGAACAGAAAGGACAGTATCTTTGAAGGACTATATAAGATGAGAATCAACAAGAGCAAAACAAAGATAATGGAATGTAGTCAAATTAAACCAAGTGATGCTAAGGGAATTAAATTAGGAAACGAGAAAATTAAAGTAGTTTATGAGTTTTGCTATTTGGACAGCAACACAAATAATACTAACAAAAGCAGAGAGGATATAAAATGTAGATGGGGAATGTCAAGAAAAACGTTTCTCAAAAAGGGAAAACTGTTGACATAGAACATGAATTAAATTGTTAGGGGCTTTCCTGAGGGTATTAGGAGAGTAGGCTTGTATGGAAGTGAAACATGGGCGATAAACTGTTTAGAAAAAAGAACCGTAGCCTTCGATTGTGTTACTACAGCAGAGTGTCGAATATTAGATGCGTCGGTCACGTAATTAATGAGGAGGTACAGAAAGGAATTGGGGAGACAAGAAATTTGTGACACAACTTGACCAAAAAAGGACTCGGTTGATACGACAGGATACAGCAGCATGGAGAGCTGCATACGACTACAACAGACTGCAAAAGACTACAACAACAACACTGATTTGGGTTGTTTCGTTTACACAGTAATACGTTCAGTGGAACTGTAGCTAGCTCTGTTTGTGGCTTAGATGTCACATTGTTGGTAGATAGAAGAGTTAATTAGGAAATGTCTCCTGATTCGACCTGTAAAAAATTTTCTTTGAATTTATTACTAGGTTTTTTTTTTCTCTACGTTGATGGACCAATTACTGATCCCTGCGGGACATCACAGGTGACCTCATACAAGGTCCTACAATTTCCTCCCGATCTTGTTTTTCTTTTTCTTTTTTTTCTTCTTTCTTGTTAAAAATATTCAAGGCAGTTTTAAATCAGGATGAAACTAGGAAGCAAGCTGTTGAATGCACTAGCTCTCTTGCTTGTCAGGTTCGGCAGATCTGAGGTAAGCGGTGCGACGCCTGTGACGAAGCTCGGCTGGCCACGGAAGCTGCAGCGCGTTCGCCACCTCTGCCGGGAACAGCGGCAGGCTCTCTCTGCCGTAATGCGATTTGCCGCCCCACGCCACCGCCGCCTCCACCGCCTCCGTCTCCAGGTGAGTTCAGCCCGTCCTGCTGTTTTAAGCTGCACCATTGGCGCCCACGGCAATCTCCAACGCTGCCTGCCGCTGCGATTTGGGCGGATCCTGAGCGCTACATGGCGCAGAGAGAGGAGACACGATGGATCCTGTGTTCCGTTTTCACACGCGAAATGCGGCAGCATTCACTGCATTAGCGCCTTGTACATCCATCAGGAACAATGGGCTCTGTGTTGAGCTTCTCTGATTACACTTCAGTACTTGCTAATGTATATTCCGTAGTATGAAACAGAAAATAATGGACGAAATGGTAATGATACGGCTGTTCCAAATACTCAGGGCTATAGAGATAAAAAATTACTTTTTTCTCAAAACGTACGATTTATAAGCACAATTAAATTGTCACATATATCGGTTAACCACTTCATTAGCCCTTAATTGTTCTTTTATGTCGTTATTTGGTATACAAGACAATAGAGTGTAACCGTTGTCTTTCCTTATAATTGATACTGTTCACATAAGCTTTTTGAAATTTTCCGAAAAATGGGGGATTAGGAAAATAAATTAAGAACGATGGGTGTTGTTTGAGGAGGGTTCTGTTTTTATGAATACGTGATCGTTCTTTTCAGCAGTCCACTGCACCATATTATTCACCACTCTTTCGGCTACAGAACACTGTGTTTCAACATAATCTCTTTTCAATGCATTGGCCTTACGCCACTTTAGTGTGAGGACATGTGTATCTGCATAGTGTAATGTTGGTCGACGTCGGAGCCATTGTCTCGCTGCATCAAGAACCTACCCATCATCCACGTACTGCTTCCCGCGGAGTGCGTCCTTCATTGTGCCGGCAGATGGAAGTCGGAAGGTCCGACAGCGAGGCACTAGGGTGAATGAGGAAGAACAAACCACGAAGTTCTGTGAGCTCTTCTCGGGTGCACAAACTTCTGTGAAGCCTTGCGTTGTCATGGAGAAGCAGATGTTAGTTTACAGTTTTGTGGCGACGAACACGAAGAAGTCGTTTCCTCAGTTTTCTCAGGGTGTGCGAAGCGGGCTGGCACGAGGGACACTGGACAGGATTGAGGGATATTGTTGCCATTGTGATAGTCGTGACTCTCAACGACTCACCGAACCTTTGTCCACTGACAGAACTCTAAATATTCTGCAAGCGCTCTTGTTCTCTGTCATAGAAACCTTTGCTTCAACCGAACCCCCCCCCCCTCCAGCCTCCTTTTTTTTCTTGAGTCATCAGTCTTCTGTCTGGTACGATGCAGCCAACCACAAAATTCATCTCCTTTGCCAACCTCTTCAACTCCGAATAGCACATGCAATACACGTCCTCGATTATCTGGGGTGTGTTCCAAGCTCTGTCTCCCTCTTCAGGTTTTACCCTCTACAGCTTCTTTTAATACCATGGAAGAGATTCTTTCATATCTTAAATATGCCTTACCATTTTGTCCCTACTTCTTGTCAGTGTTTTCCATACATTCTTTTCCTCGCCGCCTCCTCATTCCTTACTTTATCAGTCCATCCAATTTCCAACATTCGCCTAGAGCATGAGATCTCCAATGCTTCGATTCTCTTCTGTTACGGTTTTCTCACAGTCCATATTTCACTACTATACAATGATGTGCTCCGAACGGACATTCATACAAATATCTTTCTGGAATTTATGCCTACGTTTGATGTTAGTGGACTCATCTTGGCGGGAACGTCCCTTTTGCCAGAGCTAGTCTGCTTTTCAAGTCTTCGTATCTCCGTGTGTCATGGGTTATTTTGCTGCCTAGGTAGCAAAATTCCATAACTGATTTTAAGTTTCTCTGTTATTATTTCTCCTTCTTCTCATTAATTTCGTCTTGCTTCGATTTACTCTCAATCCATATTTAGTAATCATTAGCCTCTTCATTCCACTCAGCAGGTTCTGTAATTCTTGTTCAGGTACACTATGGATAGCAATGTCTTCAGCGTATCTCATTATTAATATCATTTCACCTACAGTATTCATTCCAGTCTTCAATTATTCTTTTATTTCAATCATTGGGGAGCAAAATAACAGATGATGGTCGTAGTAGAGAGAATATAAAATGTAGACTGGCCATGGCAAGGAAAGTGTTTCTGACGAAGAGAAACTTGTGGCATTGAGTATTGATTTAAGTGTCAGGTAGTCTTTTCTAGAAGTATTTGAATGGAGCGCAGCCTTGTATGGAAGTGAAACATAGGCAATAAATAGTTTAGACAAGAAGAGAATAGAAACCTTCCACATGAGGTGCTGCAGAAGAATGCTGAAGATTAGATGGGTTGAGGAGGTACTGAATCAAGTTGGGGAAGAGGGATATGTCGCATATCTTGGCTACAAGAAGGGATCGGTTGGTAGGACACGTTCTGAGGCATGAAGGGATCACCAATTTAGTATTGGAGGGCAGTTGTAGAGGGAGACCAAGAGATTAATACATTAAGCAGATTCAAAAGGATGTAGGTTGCACTAGTTACTTGGAGATAAAGAAGCTTGCACAGGATAGAGTAGCATGGAGAGCTGCATCAAATCAGCCTATGAATTGAAAACTACTTCATCAACAACAATAGTTACAGAGTTAAGCCGTAGTTCCGTCAACTTCAAAACATTTAGTGATCCGTTTTTCAAATGACCATACGCAGGACAGGAATGTGAGCACAGGCGTTTCTGATGCGATCGACCATGTCTTCACGGCATGTTGACATTTGCTGGTAAATCTTATCTTTCAAATGTCACCACAGAAATAAATCCGGTGACCTAGTGGGTCATATAATTAGGGCAGCCTTTCCGGTCCACTGACCAGTGCAAACACGGTCTAATGCCTCCCATGCTTCACCTGCGTAATGCTCTCGTCAACCGTCATGCTGAAACCACATACTTTGTCGAAAGTCCTGTGCAACATCCTGCGATAGTACCTGCAGTTCCTGATATGTCTGCGTAAGCAGAAGAAACTAACGATCAAAGTCCGAAAACTATTTATTGGACTGTTCCATTAACCAAAACAAATTCTCCAAGTATAACACCAACACAAAACAGTGATCCATCTTCGAATCACAACTACATACAAGAATAATACAGAAAACAACTGAAATAATTTAATAGTAGTCTCCGCCAGAGACGTCCCCGATATACCAAGCTTAATCCAGAGATTAGCCAGAAGATCCAAGCCAGGCTGCCGGGGCGGCAGCTATCCACGTCTGCTGGCGGTCGATGAACTGCCGACGTGCAATTTTTTTTTCTTTATTGTAATTTTAATCACCTCATACAAGGCGGGCTGGCAGCCGCATATTACCCTGCTCTTCAGCCTTGAGTGGTACAATAACATGACATATAGGTGCACAGACAATACAATAAAAACGGCGGGCAAAAAATGTAGATACAAAAAACAGTAAACATGAAGCCGTTCACGTTAGATGAGAAAAAACACTAACACTTGTTGACACAGCGCACATAACACGGATGACTGCGACAGCACACATGAACAGAGGTGGCGTGACGGCGAAAGGACACTGAACACAAAACGAAGGCACACACACAAGACACTGATGGCGATGATCTCCGGCGCGCGATTGTTCACTGAGTGTGTGCGAGTCCGGGGACCTGCCAAGGGAGGGGGAGGAGGAAGGAGAGTGGGACAGGGCGAGGGGAGATGCCATGGGCAAGGGAGACAGGGGGAGTGGAGGAAAAAATGGGGGAAGCCCGGGGGGAAGAGGGGTGGAGGAAGGGGATGGGGGAAAAGGAAAGAGAAGGGAGGGAGGGTGCCAAGTGGAGAGGCCACAGGAAGTGGGGGCAGGTAGGATCAAAGTTGATAGGACGGGTAGATGGAGGGAAGCAGGACTTCATCAGGGAGGGGGAGCTGTCGGAAGCCACCTTGGGAGAGCGTAAGGAGGGTGGAGAGATGGAGACCGGGTGGGACATGGGAATACAGGTGTGGCAGCAGGTGGGGTTGGGAGAGGATGGGCGATACAAGCGGGTGAGGAGGTTCGAGTTTGCGGGAGGTGTACAGGATCCGTATCCTTTCAAGGAAAAGGAGGAGGTGGGGGAAAGGAATGAGATCGTACAGGATCCGCGCGGGGGAGGGTAGATGGATGCGATAGGCGAGGCGGAGAGCATGGCGTTCCAGGATTTGAAGGGATTTATAAAATGTAGGGGGGGCGGAGATCCAGGCCGGATGGGTGTAGCAGAGGATAGGGCAGATGAGGGATTTATAGGTGTGGAGGATGGTGGAGGGGTGCAGACCCCACGTATGGCCTGAAAGGAGCTTGAGGAGGCGGAGTTGGGAGTGTGCCTTGGCTTGGAATGTCCGGAGATGGGGGGTCCAGGAGAGGCGACGGTCGAGGGTGACGCCAAGGTACTTGAGGGTGGGAGTGAGGGCGACAGGACGGCCATAGATGGTGAGATAGATATCAAGGAGGCGGAAGGAAGGGGTGGTTTTGCCTACAATGATAGCCTGGGATTTGGAGGGATTGACCTTGAGCAACCACTGGTTGCACCAAGCAGTGAACCGGTCAAGATGGGATTGGAGAATGTGTTGGGAGAGCTGCAGGGTGGGGGCAAGGGCACGGAAGGCGGTGTCATCGGCAAACTGGAGAAGGTGGACGGGGGGTGATGGCAGCAGCATGTCCGCCATATACAAAAGGTACAGAAGGGGGGAAAGGACGGAACCTTGGGGCACACCGGCAGAGGGAAAAAAGGTGTAGGAATCCGTGTTATGGATGGTGACGTAGGAAGGACGGTGGGAGAGAAACGAGCCGATCAGACGGACGTAGTTAATGGGAAGGGCGAAGGTTTGGAGCTTGAAGAGGAGAGCGGAATGCCATACGCGGTCATAAGCTCGTTCGAGGTCCAGGGAGAGGAAGATAGTGGAGCGACGGGAATTAACATGGTCGGGAAGGAGATGAGTGAGGTGAAGGAGAAGGTCGTCGGAAGAGAAGGACAGCCGAAAGCCACACTGGGTAACCGGAAGGAGGCGGTGCTGGCGGAGATGCTGGTGGATGCGGCGGGAGAGGATAGATTCCAGGACCTTGTTGAAGACCGAGGTAAGGCTGATAGGATGGTAGGAAGAGACGGCAGACGACGGTTTGCCAGGTTTAAGGAACATCAGGAGACGGGAGGTTTTCCACAGGTCGGGGTAGTAACCGGTGGACAGGACTATATTGTAGAGCCTGGCCAAGGTGGAGAGGAAAGAGGCAGGAGCTTCTCGAAGGTGACGATAGGTGACACAATCGTGACCAGGAGCGGTGTTGCGTTTTGTGCGAAGTGTGGCAATGAGATCCTGTGTAGTGATTGGGGCATTGAGTTCCGTGTGTGTAATGTTGTCCAAGCACTGGAAAACAGGTGCGAGGGGAGGGATAGAGGTGTCAGTTCGATAGCGGACATCCGGGAAGAGGGAGTAATCGAACTGGGGATCATCGGGGATGGAAAAGACATCAGACAGGTAAGAGGCAAAGTGATTGGCCTTACTAAGGGTGTCATGGAAGGGGTGATCATCATGGAGAAGAGGATAGTAGGGGGAAGGTTTAGTTCCGGTAAGGCGACGGAAGACGAACCAGAACTTGGATGAGTTGTTAGGGAGGGTAGTATTTAGACGGGTGCAAGTCTGTCGCCAGTCTCGGCATTTCTTGGCCGCAAGCAAATTACGAATGTGTCGTTGGAGTTGCCAGTGGTGTCGTAATGTGTCCGGGTCACACGTGTGGAGGAAGGCACAGTAGAGACGGCGGGATTCACGGAGGAGGAGGACGGTCTGTGGGGGTAATGTAGGACGGTGGGGGTGAATAGCGACAGTAGGGACGTAGGCCTCCACGGCCTCAGACAAGGTCTGCTGGAGACAGGTGGCGGCATGGGTCACATCGTCAGGGTGATGGTAGGTGAAGGGGTGGCTATCGACCTGGGTGGAGAGGGTATCCCGGTAGGCATTCCACTTGGCACGGGAATAGTTATGGACATACTTAGGGGGAGGGTCATGATGAGGGTTGGGGCGGGGTTCACGACCGTCTGAAATAGTGAGGAGAACAGGGAGATGGTCGCTACCAATAGGGTCCAGGACATCCGTCGTTATGCGCCCAAGGAGGTTGGCGGAGGAATGGACAACATCAGGAGTGGAGTTGGATTTGGGACGGGTGTGCTGTGGGATAGGGGATGAGGTCGCCTTGAAGGGAGGAGAGGAACCGATGCCACCACCGTAGCTGGGCGGCGGAACGACTGTGGATGTTGAGGTTAGCGGCGATCACATAGGAGGAGAAGGTACGGTCAACATGGGAGAGGGAGTCGAAGGGAATAGGGGCGTTAGGGCGGACATAGACAGTGGCGCAGGTAACGGTAAGGCCGGGGAAGAAGAGACTCAGGATCAGGTGTTCGGTGGGGTCGGGAAGGGGAGGTTGGAGCCGAACAGGGATCTGGCGTTGGTGACCAATGGCAACTCTGCCACGCGCAGTCGGGAGGGGATTATCAGAACGGTGAAGGAGGTATGGCGAAGTGTGGACGTCGTGGTGGGGTTGGTGGAAGGTTTCATTGAGGAGGAAGGCGTCCATGCGGTGGGTGGCAAGGGTGTGCAGGAAGAGGTTCTTGTTGGCGGGAAGGGAGCGGATGTTGTTGAAAAGGATACGGTGCTGTCGCGCCATGACAGGGATTTAGACAAGGGTGTCAAGGCGGGAGAAGGTGAAATGGGCCTGGTTGTTGGAGTAGGTGGTGTACATTTTCAGGTGGAAAACGGAACGGGCAGCGAGGGATACCTGTTGCAGGGTGTGGGGGCGCTGAAAAGGATGAACATTCTGAAGGACGATGGTGACGAATCTGATGATGTCCTCAGTGGTAGGGGGTGGACGAAGGGAATTCCCGGGAGGGGTGGGGGCGTCCTGAGGGCGGATAGGAACGGTGAGCTCAGGAGTGGTAGGAGGGGGTCAGGCTTTACATTTCTGCTAGTAAGTGGGGTGAGGGAGGTTACAGGTATTACAAGAGGGGGCGGGGACTGGAGAATGGGGCATTGCCTGAGAAAGTGGGCTTGCCTACTGTGCGGGCAGGTGCAGGCCTCGCGGCACTGTGGTGTAGGGTGCGCATTATACCCCAAGCACCTCTGGCAGCGGAGGGATTGAGGAGGGGAACGGGAAGGGTCAACTGGGTGGCGGCGGTGAAAGAGAAGGGCACCCTCCTTCAGGAGACGGTCGATTTAGGGGGCGTGCTCAGAAAAGACCCGCATAAGGCGGGTGGGGCCAGTGGAGTTATGAATGCGGCGAACCGCATGCTCCTCCAGATGGGGATGCGCCTTGAACTCTGCCAACACCTCCTCCTCCGTGATCGCCGGACTAAGCCGAGTGATCACGGCGGTGAGGGTCGGCGGGCGACACGGGGGTTGGGGTTGGCGGGAGGGAGTCATTAGGGCCAAAGCGGGTGACAGGGATGCGGGAAAGGAGGTCCGTGTGGAGGGTAGGGCTGGAGGAGGAGATGAGCACCGAATCACGGCGAGGAGTAAGGACGCAGATGGGGGCACCAGGAAAATTCTGGCGAAGGAAGAGGGTGAGGTTCCGAGCTTCAAGAAAGAAGGGATCAGGATGGGAGAGGAGGCAGCGGTAGGAGGGGGTGGAGGAGGATGAGGAGGGGGGGCAGGCGGGGAGACATCCATGGCATCATGAGTTGGGGAAGGGTGACGAGGCGGAGCCTTTTTGGGAGTAGAGGAGGCAGGGGTGCCACTGGGCACTTGACGGCGGCGGAGGAGGTGTGGGGTATGGGAACGACTGGAATGTGGCGGGGAGTGGCAGGTCCCAGTGCTGGAGTCGGCGCCAGAGACGGTGAGGGTGACGGCGAAGGCGACGGTGATGATGATGATGATGAGGGCGAAGGGGAGAGTTGAGCATGAGCTGTAGCTCTCCAGGCAACCACCCTAGCAGGGGCCGCAGAAACGGAAGGAGCAATGGGAGGGAGGGGAGGGAAGTGATCGGAGGAGGAATGGGAGGGAGGAGCTTGGGATGGGGCGACAAATAGGGAGGGAGATGGGAGAGGGAGGAATGGGGGGATGGACTGACGGGGGAGTGATGCGGCACACCATGTGATAGTGGTGGCAGCGGCTGAGGGGGGAGGTGTAGACGATGGCAGTGGTGGTGGCTGTAGAGGAGCTAGTGGGGTTTGACATCATAATGAGAGGAGAAACACAGAACAAGACAAGGAAACAAATGAGAGACGGGAAGGGCGACGAGAGACACAGAGTAGAAGGTGATGGAGAACGACGAAGAACGAAGAAGACTGGGGCCGAAGTCCCACTCTGCTGTCGCTGGCGGTGGGGGCGACCCGGTTGGCTGGCTGGTGGTGACGCCTCCGCTGCTGCTGCTGCTGCTGGAGGCAGCTAGGACCACCGCTGGCTGCTGCCGGGAACCGGCGCTGGCGGGAACCGGCGCTGGCGGGAACCGGCGCTGGCGGGCTGCTGGCGAGACCGCCACTGGCGGGGACCGCTGCTACCGGGAACCGCTGCTACCGGGAACTGCTGCTACTGGGAACCGCTGCTGGCTGCTGGCTGCTGGCAGCTCGCTGAGACGGGCTGGCTGGCTGGCTGGCTGGCACCTGCAACACCTATCACTTCGACTGGTACCGCAACAGCACAATCGAAGGGCGGTATTCAAGCGAATTACCGCTGGAGAATGCCGATGTGCAGCCGAGCGCCGGCCTTTATAGCGCTTCAGCGGAATTATTTTCCATCACGTGGTTTGACGTGTGAAAATAGTTTCGGGATTTGCAGTGACCTCTTCCTTATGTTTATGTGGGCCGGTAGTGAGCCCTGGTGGCCGCTGGTGTCTTTTCTGTGTTGTTGTTGTTGTTGTTGTTGTGGCCGTTCATCAATATTGCATGTTGGTTGTGTAGTGCTTCGGTGTGTCTGCGAAGCGGGCAACCTGCGGCTGCAGGCTGTCAGTTTGGTTGCTGATACTCTAGGCGCCGTGTTGTCTGGTGGAGAAGCCCAAAGCAGTTCCTGTTCCTAAAACATTGGATATTGGCGTCCATTCAACATGCCGTCGATAAAATTTGGTCAAATGTGTTTGTTCCCGATGATGCCAGACCATACGTTAACCAATCAAGGACGTTGAAGGTCAAATTGCCGTAACCATTGAGGATTGTCTACACTTCAGTAATGCATGTCATGCCAGTGAACGCTACGATGTTTTGGGAATGTAGACTCATCAGAAAATAGTACCTCAAGCAAGAAGGTTGGGGGTGTTTGCATTTGTTGAAGTGTCCATTCTCAGAACACTACCCTGTTATGGAATTCTGTGACACAAAGTTCTTGATGCAGAGACATGTGGTAAGAGTATGTATCATACTTATGACGATGCAGTATTGTGACTATGCTACCCCACACCGGAATAGCAGTGTAGTTGGTGGGCGCTTATCTGCGAGTTGTGGTGTACTGCCGCTAGTGCAGCTAATTCATTAGCTTCTCCTGTAACACGTTTGCTTCGTCTCCATTTGCAGGTCGGTACACTTCCATCCGAAATACAGATGTTCCCAACCTTTTAAAAGAAAGAACGAGACTGAGCTTACTCCGGAAAACCCTCAGCATCCAAGACAGCAGCAGCCTCAACATTTCTCCTACATTCTCCGTGAAACATAATTATTTTAATTTTTTTTTCTGTGGTAGCAACATTTGTTGTCCGCTTACACGCCTGTTCTCCAAATGTTAGGTAGGCGTGCAGCAATAAACACTGCACAACTATTGTAATATTTAGAGCAACTATCTGTTATACGTCTGCACGATACGGAGCTCCGGTGAGCTGCATCGTAGTTCGCTACACGGCCACAGTGCTGCGTCGATTAGTCCCCTGTTCCATGTGTCGGAGGAGTACAACATCGCGAATGAGGTTTACAATTAGAAACTACTGATGTGTCCTACCCTCACAGCATGGAAATTAGGTCACAGGTGACATTGGGTATTCAGGGGCCATTGAGCAGCACGTCATAAATTACGATTGTTTACCCATATCTGTTTCTCCGATTACAGCGCCATTATGGCGAAACGAAGAAAATGCTTCACAAAAAATGTGTGTATATTTTGCCGTCGAATCGTAATCAGCAATAAAAAAGAGGGTGTTCCCATCGAAAATTTCAATGTTTCCCGCCATCACTAACATACGGGGTGGGGTGGTGGGTCGAGTGTCGTATCGTTGGATATCCTCCTCCGAGACAAACCATCTGGAATTAAAACTTTTTTGATCTGCTGGGTAGCTTTAGAGATACTTTAATGTCTTCAGTTAAAATGAACTCCCTGCATAAGAGGCCTGCCGCTGTATCTGAGCGGTTCTAGACGCTTCACGCCGGAAACGCTCTGCTGCTATGGTCGCAGGTTCGAATCCTTCCTGTGGAATTGATGTGTATGATGTCCTTAGGTGAGTTATGTTTAAGTAATTCTAAGTCTAGGGGACTGATGACCTTAGATGTTAAGTCTCAGGGTGCTTAGAGCCATTTGAAACATTTGAAACTGTATAAGAAAATTTCAAAAGACGTTGTTTTACGTAAGAATTATGAGTGAATATTTGTTAATTAACATTTCCATTTGATAGTAATTATAGAAAAGAACTTGTGACTAACGATCCTCGAACCAGTGACTTCCTGACTACAAAACATTTATGCTACTCACTCAACCACCGACGATTGTGTTAATAAAATACAAATACCTTTTTCTTAAAAGCCCCTGGAAATATTCTACTCTCCAAAAGCGATTTTTTCAAATTTTTCTTTTTATTTTTAATTTTAATACTGTGCCCTACTGCTGTAGGAAATTGATCTCCGAGCACTGACTTCCACCGAGCAGGATAGCGCATGGACTCACATTCAGGAGGACGATGGTTCAAACCAGCGTCCGACCATCCTGATCTAGGTTTTTCCGTGATTTCCCTAAATCGTTTAAGGCAAGGGCCAGGATGGTTCCTTGAAACAGCGAGGCTGGTTTTCTTCTCCATTCTTCCACAATCCGACCTCATGCTCCGTCTCTAATGCCATAAATATGGAAACATTGAATAGCGCCAGTTTGTGAGATCCCCTTGTAAGAATAATTTACGAATTCTTCTAGTGTGTCTTGTTTAAAGTGGAAAACCTTAAACAGACCTGCGAATAATTCGTGCACCTTAACAAAGGCAACGAAACGGACAACACTTGCGTAAGTTGAATTGCCTATCTTAAGGTACATGAAATTATTTTAGAGTCAATTTTATGTGGCCCGCCTTGTAGAGGTGGGGCAGCCTGTACCCAAATGTCTATGGATACTTGTAACTAACTCTTCCAAAGTATCCACGGGCCTTAATGTACCGAGATGGCCCCTAGACGCGTTTGCTGTTACCGGTTGCCAGTGTCCAACTGACAGTGCCAGGTAACGCCGACCCCCAGCGCTGCCGCAGTTAGGGAGCTCTGTGTCTGCCGCAGACGGCAGCTTGCGCGCCGCGGCGCGGCGGCGACAATCGCATTAACCGGCGAGCCGGCGCGGCGCCGTCGATACCTGCGATCGCTCGATCGATGCAGTTAATCGAGCCCCCGGGATCTACGAAGCGTGGCGGCGATGCTGGCCGCCACCCGCCACCCGCCACCCGCCGTCCGCTGCTGGCCTCGATCCCCGGCTGCGCTGCGCGCCTTGCTGGGCCACCACTGTCATTACGTATAACAAAGACGATTGCAGCGCCGCCTGTATCACGGGAGCCGCCGCAGCTGCGCGGATACAGTTTCGTCCCAGACGAGTAGCTACCATCTGTGGACGCGCCATATTCGACGCAGTACATCACGGACTACCTAGACGAGGGGCAGTATTCGCTGCAATACGAAACGGACCTCCTCGAAGGAATCGCGTCGCTTTATCTGCTTCCGAAACATACCGTGGTGCAGTTTCTCACCCTTGCATGGCTCTCTCAGCGAATATCTTCATTTTCCTCGTATTCTTCTGTTGACTCAGCAACCATTACCGCGATGACCGACTTCATCTGTTTTTTACCCTCTCTGTTTCTCACTTCTGTGTTGCAGGCGTGCCGGGCACATTCTCTAGCGTAAGGTATATATTCCATTCTTCGTCTGCCATAGTTACGTGTGATAGTAATTTTCTGGTAGACTTACTTCGCCGCCTATTTCCTTTAACGCTTTGACTATCAATTTTATTCGAAAATCATTAATGTATAGTTATTTTCATTAATATCTTGATCAGAAGCAGTAGTAAGAGAAGAATATGTCCCACCGTTCAGTTGCTGGCCGTTGTGACCGAGCGGTTCTAGGCGCTTCAGTCTGGAACCGCGCGACCACTACGGTCGCAGGTTCGAATCCTGCCTCGGCATGGATGTGTGTGGTGTCCTTACGTTAGTTAGGTTTAATTAGTTCTAAGTTCTAGGCGACTGATGACCTCAGAAGTTAAGTCCTTAGGTTATTCAGGTTTGAGTAGCTCTGAGTGACTGATGACTTCAGAGCCATTTTAACCGTTCATTTTTCCAAGAGAATAGGGGGTAGGGAGTGAAGGAGGGGGTGGCAAAGACAGGATCATTCGTAAGTATCTTCAGGGTTTCAAAAGACGACTGCGCAAAACTACAAGGCACACTGAAAACAGTAGTGGAGCATCTCTCCAAGTTTGTAATTCACACTGTAGATGTTCAACATGAGCTTCGTCTGTGATGGAGCAGGCGTCAATTCGTGGGTGAAAGTCGTGGACATGATATGCCCGGGAAGGTGAAAAGGCAGACCGCTTTTAGTAACGGGGGCCCATTAATTCGATGTGACAATACGGAGACGAGAATTAACAGTTTGAAGCTTGGGAGCAGTGCAACTTAAAGGTGCAAACTGTAACTATAAGAATTCTGCTAACCATTAGTATAATTCCCTTCACCAGTGGAACATTGATACATACTAATAACATGTACCAGTTCCCTGATAACCTATTGTGGGACACATATGTCCCGATGGCAGTCAAGGGATTGTAACTACATCATCCACTACGCCATTAGTGTTCCAACAGATATGATAGAATCTTGTCTCCAATATTATTTGGTGCTTAAATTCCCTACATGTACGCTTCATATGATATCCATGTTAATATGTTGTATGTATTCTAATTTCAGTATCCCTTCATTTCTATTCACTAGAGCTCCTTCTGTATTCGCACTACAGCCGGTAATTGGCTCCCTCTGTGTTTCATCTCTACTCACATTAACTACGGGCTACGAAGACAACATTTTCGCACAGACAACGAGCTGTAGAAGAGCGTAGGACATTCGGCGATAAGGACATTCGGCTGCCTTCTATGGGGACGGTATTGGAAAGTTGATATAACGATGCGACAGATGTCGTAACTGTAGCGGCGACAATGTAGAGAAGTAGCTGGAAGGTGGAGCCAACTGTTCCAAATAAAACTTTTCTGATTTTCGATGTAGTTTCCGTTTCGAGACTGATCGGAACTTTCTATCTGGACAACCCTCGTATCTTAAGCTTGCACGACTCTGCGAGTACTATAATAATAAAGTAAAAGAACAGCAGTTAATACGCTAAAGTTTCGTTGAAGCACAACTTTCATTTACCAAGCTTGGTCACGTTAAACGTGCTTTTCTAACTCTGAGACTGCTTGTTCACACCGTTACAGGGGCGCCTATATTTTGTGACATATCGCCATTATTATGTAGAGGAATAAAGGGAGTGTCATCTGAATATATTTTCTCTGTCGGCTACAGAGCGACCCGGGAATAGGAATAAGTCACGTGCTTCAAACAGTCGCTCGCGATTATTCTTGGCGAAAAGACATTATATTTTCCGTCATGATGAAGGAGGCTTTTTCTGTACCTCGCACCGGCGCTTTTGGGTAAGGTTAGCAGCCAAACTAATACTGTAAATACGTACACTCGCGGAAAAAATTAGCATAACCGAAATTACATTGGAAGATCAAAGGTTAATGTGAGCGCAAGATAAACAATTGCAAAAGTGAAACGCTAGAGCATGCAATCGTGCTTGCATTTCGCTATACAGATGCAGAATGTCAGTTAGTGGGATGGAATTCCACGCCTGTTACACCTGGTCGGTCAATACAGGTTCAGTTAATAGTGTTCGCTGATGACGCTAGAGATGTCGTCCGATGATGTCCTATACATGTTCGGCTGAAGTCACATCTGGTGATCGAGCAGGCGAAAGCAACATGTCGACGCTGTACAGATCATGCTGGGTATGTGGACGAGCGTTATCCTGTCGGAAAACATCCACTGGAATGCTGAATCGTAGCACAACATGTCGAATCACCAGCCTGACGTACAGATTTGCAGTCAAGGTGCGTGGGATAACCAGGAGAATGCTCCGGCCTTCATACAACATAGCACCCCAGACCCAGTGCCTCTAGCACGCAGTTTGGTTTCGGGCCCTCAGCTGGCCACCTTGTAACAAACGCATGGCGTTCACTGCCACCCAGGCAGGACCACCTTCCATTAGGAAACAGGACCGACCTTCAACGTGTCCTCCAATGAGCTTTCGCTTGGCACTAGTGAAGTCAGTGGAATTCACGCTGAATAGTGTCAGATACGGAGCTGTCTATAATAACGGTTCGTTTTGTCATTGTCGTGGCAACTGCTGCTCAGATTGCTGCTGCACATGCAGTTCGATGCGTCAGAGCTATACGCCGAATACGATGGTCTCCGCTCTCGGTAATGCCACGCGGCCGTCAGCAGCCCCGTCGTCCTGCGGTCCTGCATTCTCGTGACCACCGCATCCAGCACATGAACAGTGGCCACATTCCTATTAAGTCTTTTAGCATTTTCTGCAGTATCGCAGAAGGAACATCCTGCTTCTCCTAACCCTAGTAACGTCCTTGTTAAAACTCAGTGAGGTGTTGATAAAGGGGTCTTTGTCGCCTGGAAGCCATCGAACACTTGACTCATATCAACTCACAACGTCCAATGTCAAAGGTATCAACGCTCATGACCATTACAGCACATGTTGTTGTTGTTGGGGTCTTCAGTCCTGAGACTGGTATGATGCAGCTCTCCATGCTACTCTATCCTGCGCGAGCTTCTTCATCTCCCAGTATCTGCTGCAGCCTACATCCTTCTGAATCGGCTTAGTGTATTCATCTCTTGGTCTCCCTCTACGATTTTTACCCTCCACGCTGCCCTCCAATACTAAATTGGTGATCCCACGATGTCTCAGAACATGTCCTACCAACCGATCCCTTCTTCTAGTCAAATTGTGCCACAAGTTCCTCTTCTCCCGCAATTCTGTTCAATACCTTCTAATTAGTTATGTGATCTACCCATCTAATCTTCAGCATTCTTCTGTAGCACCACATTTTGAAAGCTTCTATTCTCTTCTTGTCTAAACTATTTATCGTCCACGTTTCACTTCCATACGTGGCTACAGTCCACACAAATACTTTCAGAAACGACTTCCTGACATTTAAAGCCACACTCGATGTTAACAAAAATTTTTTTCTTCAGAAACGCTTTCCTTGCGCATTTGGGGGGCTGAGAATCTGCATTTCGCGATTGAGAAGTTTCTTCACCCTCAGTGGTGTGCAATGTCCAATCTCGGAATAATCCGTGCGACATTCCTTGATGACACAATGTCTATCGAACGGTACGTGAAAGTTTTGAAAGATTGTTTCATCCCTATTATCTAAAGTTACCCGATTTCGGCAATATTTGGTTCATGAAAGACTGAGCTCGACCCAATCGAAGCAAGAGACTGTTTGATGTCCCGGACGAGCTTTTTGGGGACCGCATTCTGGCACTGGCATGGGTCTCGATTAGCCACCATACTCTCCGGATCTGAACACACGCGACTCCTTTTTCACGGGGTATGTTAAAGACAAGGTGAACAGCAATAACCCTAAAACCATCGCTGAGCTGAAAACAGCCATTAAGGAGGTAAACGACAGCAAATACTTTCCGACACTTTAGCGGGTCATGCAGAATTTCGCTATTCGTCTGCGCCATATTATCGCCAGTGACGGCAGGAATATCGAATATCTCATAACCTACATCTGAATATCTGTAGCGACGTTTACAATATGAATAAAGTGTGTGCACGCCGTAGTTTGTAACAAATTAACTTTTTCTTTTCATGTAGTTCAATAGTTGTCATCCTGTGTAAACATTGACCACGTAGGCAGCTCGTTGGAGACATTTTCTTGTTGTGGTCCTGGTAGCCCACACGCATCGACTGTATTACTCCCTGACCGACTTCATTATCTTTTCTTGGTGCGATCTCCTATAACCCTTACCTTAAAAAGAATCCATGACTGCTAACATTAGCTTTCTGAATCTTAAAATTCTACAACCTTACAACGAGGCAGAACACAGCATACATGTAGAACTCTGTAACCAATCCTCAATTTACATACAGCGGATCAGTATAAAAGAAAACTATAATTTACTAACACTCAGTGAATGAACATTATAACACATTATCCTCTATGGGAGGAATAGTGGACCCGCGCTTTCTCCTTACCTGACGAATCGCTAGTTGTGTCATTTACTCACAGCATGTCTGCGTCGCAATTTTAATGCCATAATTTAACATGTCGAATCTGATGATGGGGCTTCGAAGCTGCGAAAATTGTCTGTACGCAGATTATTTACAAGAGCAGGCAAAAGGTTATACTTCGATATGGACCATTAAAACAGTTTTGCAAAGTAATGTATCCACAATGTAAACCGACTAATCTGTATTGGAAATAATCAAAATATTTGAAGCGTTTTTCTTAAATCATTAATAATTTAATAAAACTTTTGCTATCATCGTAAACATGGAGACAATCCTGAATCGTCTTCTCGACATTGTTGAAAGGCGGCCTGCCTAGCACGGTAAAGTGGTAGCTTCGGTGTTCCGGTAAATTGCTGGGATTTGCGACTTGGTAACCTTTGCACACATGGTGTAGGGGTAGCGTCTTTGATTAGTAATCAAAACTTACTGTGTCTTGAGTTCGAAACACCTCACCCCTTCCTTTTTCAGTGATAATTGCCATTCACGTCCGAAGAGTTCCGGAATAAGATTGGTTCAAATGGCTCTGAGCACTATGCGACCTAACATCTATGGCCATCAGTCCCCCAGAACTAAGACTACTTAAACCTAACTAACCTAAGGACATCACACAACACACAGCCGCACGACCACGAGCTGCGGGCTCCGGAATAAGAAGTCACGCTCATTCTACCAACGGCCATCTCAAAGAGGGTGGAAGAGCTGACACAGGTTCACAGCACTCTATTATCGTTGAGACAGGGAAACTGCCACTAACGACGGAAAAACCAAAGACATAAGGATGCAGAAGGCAATGTAAACCACTGCATTAAAGACACGTAACGTGTATCCATCAGACTTGTGACTTGCAATTGAAAAAGTGTCATGATGATCACTCAACTGGGAAAAGATTCCGGAATAGTACTCCATTCGAAGCTCCGGGAAAGAACTGCCAAGGGGGAGGTGACATTGAGAAAAAGACTCAAAAACCAACGAAAGGATATCGTTCTACGAGACTGGGTGCGGAATGTCACAAGTTTGAACATGTTAGGAAACCTACAAATGCAAAGACTCAGTTTAGAGATAGTAGAGGTTAGAGGAGTGAAATGGAAAGAAGACAAAACTTCTTGTCCAGCTGAGTACAGGGTAAGCATCTGGAAATTGGCATAAAGGGAGTGGGTTTCCTTATGAATAGAAAGGTAGGGCAAAGAGTATGCTACTGTGAACAGTTCAGCGATAGGGTAGTTCTTATCACAATCGACAGCAAACCAACAGCGACAACCATGGTTCTGGTATACATGCTGACCTCGCAAGCTGAAGGGAAGAGATGGAGAAGTATACAGCCTGTAAAAGGAAATGAAAAACTAATAGTCATGGAGGACTGGAATGTAGTTGTAGGGGAAGGAGCAGAAGAAACAGGTTGCAGGCGAATGTTGGCTTGGGACAAGGAATGAGAGAGGTGAAAGACTAATTGAGTAATAAATTTCAGCTAGTACCAGTGAGTACTCTGTTCAAGAATCACATGAGGGGGAGGTGTATTTGGAAAAGGTCGGGTGATACGGCAAGATTTCAGTTAGATTAAATGAAAAAATACTTGAGTTGATTCATGTAAGAAAGAAGTACAAACATATTCAGGGAAACTCAGGAATATAGAAATATATGTCGCTGAGGAATGAAATAAATAGAAAGGGCAGGGAAGCTAAGTTGAAATGGCTGCATTAAAAATGCGAAGAAATGATTGTAGGAAGGTCTGACTCAGCATATCGGAAAGTCAAACCACGAAATTAAAAGCAAGCTGGTAACATCAAGAGTGCAAAGAGAATTCCTCTGTTTAATTCAAAGGAGAGAGCTGATACATGGAAAGCGAACATTGAAGAGGGGGAAGATCTGTCTTATTGTGATAGAAGAAGTATCAGGAGTCGATTTAGAAGAGATAGGGGATCCAGTATTAGAATTTTGAGAGGGATTTGGAGGACTTAAGATCAAACAACACAGAAGAAATCGATAACATTCCATCATATTTATTAACATCAGTTGGGAAAGTGCCAACAAAACGACTATTCACGTTGATCTGTAGAATGTATGAGCCGGGCAATATACGGCCTGACTTTCGGCAAAATCTCATCCACACAATTCCGAAGACTACAAGAACTGACAAGTGCGAGAATTATCGCACAATCAGTTTAACAGCTCATGCATCCAAGTAGCTGAGAAGAATAAGATACAGAAGAATGGAAAAGAAAACTGAGGATGTATTAGATGACGATCAGTTTGGCTTTAGAAACGGTAAAGGCAATTCTGACGTTGCGGTTGACAATTGAGGCAAGAATAAAGTAAAATAGGATTTGTCGACTTGAAAAAAGGGTTCGTCGATGTAAAATGCTGCAAGGTTTTCGAAATTCTGAGAGAAATGGGAAGGAAGAGACAGGTAATGTACAATATGCACAAGAGCTGAGAGAGAATAATAAAAGTGGACGACCGAGAACGAAGTGCCCGAATTAAAAAGGGTGTAAGACAGGGACGTATTCTTTCGCCCCTACTGTTCAATCTCTACATCGAAGAAACAATTATGGAAATAAAAGAAATGTTCCAGAATGGAATCAAAATTCAAGATGAAATGATATGGATGATAAGGTTCGCTGAAGGCAGTGCTATCCTAAGTGAAAATGAAGAGGAATTGCATGATCTTCTCAATGTAATAAACAGTGTAATGAGTACAGAATATGGATTGTGAGTAAATCGAAGGAACACAAAAGTAATGGGAACTAGCAGAAATGAGAACAGTGAGAAATCAGAATTGATAGTCACGAAGTAAATGATGTTAAGGAATTTTGCTTCCTAGGCAATAAAGTAACCAATGATGGACTGAGCGACGAGAACATCAAAAGCAGACTAGCAACTGCAAAATGGGTATTCCTCGCCAAGAGAAGTCTACTAGTGTCAAACATAGGCCTAAATTCAAGGAAGAAATATCTGAGAATGTACGTCTAGAGACAGCATTGTTTGGTAGTGAAACATGGACGACGGTAAAACTGGAATAAAGAGAATCAAAGCATTTGGGATATCGTGCTACAGAGGATGTAGAAAATGAGCTTGACTGATAAGATAAGAAATGAGGATGTTTCCCGCAGAATCGGAGAGGAAATGTGTATGTGGAAAACACTGACAAGGAGAAGGGACCGGATAATAGGATATTTGTTAAGACGTCAGAGAATGACTTCCATGATACTAGAGGGAGCTGCAGAGGGAAAAACTGTAGAGTAAGACGGAGATGGAAGACATTGAGTAAGTGATTGAGGACATAGGTTGCAAGTGCTACTCTGGGATGAAGAAGTCAGCACAGGAGAGAAATTCGTGGCAGGCCGCATCAAAAATATCAAGTGACTCAAGGAAAGAAATTTTAAGAAAATAAAAAAATAAGAAGACGATATATATCTTGAAGCAATGATAATTGCATAGAAAGCACACCATGGATAAAAGACTGGGAATATCCACTTCCTCACGACTCTTGCAATTTTTCCATTGAAAATTCGAATTAACAGTTCAAAATAATGTGTCTCTCTCGCAGGTAAGGTAATCATTGTTTCTGACACTAGCCTGCACTAACTTGAAGAATACACTGTACTGATTTTTGATATTGATATTCAGGATGTAGAAAACCTTCGAAAGAACAAGCGGACCTTACGAAGATGAGAATTGTAGAGCACATACATTCATTCCTTGCTTGCTGCCAGTGATCTAGAGATAAGCGCGGCACCCTGCGTTGCGGCATCGTCAGCGGCGCGGCGGCGGCTAGCTAATAGCCTCTCGGCGCGGGTATTGAAAATTAATAAGCTGTACGACAAGGCCGAGAAATACTTTGATTTTCTCATTTCGCTAACACCTGCAAATAATGTCTGTGTAAAACAAAGACGCTCGCCCTATGCTGAGACTTTCGTGCTAACGGTTCACCTCCATTGTTCTATATATGACGTCTACCACGCTGTGATCCAGGATAGACGAAGGCAGCACGTGAGGAGGAGGCCAAACGTGTTCAGAATTTTATCGGCTCGGTTTAAGAAAACATGAGATTGCCTAAATCTATATGTTACCAACTTTCTCGTGATCAAAGCTCCAGTGCCTGTCTCCATCCCATAAGCCGCTGGAAGGATCGTTGAAAAAGGCATCCAGTGTGTGGCAGAGGGGGAAGTTTTTAACGGACTGACGACATTCAAATTTGGCACGCAAGTGGAGGAACGGAGCTTCTCACGAAGTATCCGCTATAGAATTGTAAACGGTTGCCTTATTTACCTCCATTTTGTGGATTTTTATTAAATAATAAACGGTTAAAGCTGCTAACCTAACTCTAGATGTGTAATTGCTCGTTTATCTAGCGAACGTACTGATACCTTTCCTTGCTTTTTCCAAAGTAAATGAACATATAAAATTCATCCGTTACGTTTTAGTAAATCTTACCTGATCGTAATATCAAAACAATCGCCTCATTACATACTTATCGCCGAATGAATGATGTGATTATTTACGGGAAGGTCTCAATATTTGAGAGGGAGTTGTGCGATATAAACGAAGGTTAGTAGGCGTGTTTCCCCATCTGAAAGATGATTTCTATTCGAATTTCGCACCAGTTATTTAAGAATGACGCTAGTAGTGCCACTACAAGGATGTAAACCAGATTTGTTTAGCTATGTGCTGTTGACGTACACTTAGAGAAAGCTTTTGACAATGTTGATTGGAATACTCTCTTTCAAATTCTGAAGGTGGCAGGGGTAAAATACAGGGAGTGAAAGGCTATTTACAATTTGTACAGAAAACAGAGCGCAGTTATAAGAGTCGAGGGGCATGAAAGGGAAGCAGTGGTTGGGAAGGGAGTGAGACGGGGTTGTAGCCTATCCCTGATGTTATTCAATTAGTATATTGAGCAAGCAATAAAGGAAACAAAAGAAAAGTTCGGAGTAGGTATTAAAATCCATGGAGAAGAAATAAAAACTTTGAGGTTCGCCGAAGACATTGTAATTCTGTCAGAGACAGCGAAGGACTCGGAAGAGCAGTTGAACGGAATGGACAGTGTCTTGAAAGGAGGGTATAAGATCAATATCAACAAAAGCAAAACGAGGATAATGGAATGTAGTCGAATTAAGTCGGGTGATGCTCAGGGAATTAGATTAGGAAATGAGACACTTAAAGTAGTAAAGGAGTTTTGCTATTTGGGGAGCAAAATAACTGATGATGGTCGAAGTAGAGAGAATATCAAATGTAGACTGGCAATGGGAAGGAAAGCGTTTCTGAAGAAGAGAAATTTTTTAACATCGAGTATACATTTAAGTGTCAGGATGTCGTTTCTGAAAGTCTTTGTATGGAGTGTAGCCATGTATGGAAGCGAAACATGAACGATAAATAGTTTGGACAATTAGAGAATAGTACCTTTCGAAATGTGGTGCTACCGAAGAATGCTGAAGTTTAGATGAGTAGATCACATAACTGATGAGGAGGTACTGAATAGAATTAGGGAGAAGAGAAGTTTGTGCCACTATTTGACCAGAAGAAGGGATTGGTTGGTTGGACTTGTTCTGAGGCATCAAGTGATCACCAATTTAGTGTTGGAGGACAGCTTGGAGGGTAAAAATCGTAGAGGGAGACCAAGAGATGAATACACCAAGCAGATTCATAAGGGTGTAGGTTGCAGTAGGTACTGGGAGATGAAGAAGCTCGCACAGGACAGAGTATTATAGTGAGCTGCATCAAACCAGTCTCAGGACTGAAGACCACAACAACAACAAGAACTCCATATCAGGCAGTGTGCATGACGTTTACTTGGTTCGTCCAGATAACGAGTCTTGGGCACGATGGCTTACCAGTCCCATTTAATGTTCAGAGAGGAAGAGATATTCTGGAATTGTTTCCTGACGAATAATTTAGTTTACCGTAAAGTAAGGGTACGAGACCGGAGGTTCTGACATTCCAGTTGATTATAGAACCAAGACTATGTAAAATCAAGACACGCTCATAGGATGTATCGGCCTGTTAATTGAAATTCTGTTAAAAGCTGGTGTCAGGTATAGGGAAAGACGGATAATACACAATTTGCCCAAGAACCAAGAGAGAAGTGCGAGAACAAGTACGAGGACTAAAAACCGTCTAAGGCTGGATTGCAGTCTTTTGTCCCTACTGCTGACTCTGTGCATCAAAGGAGGAAATAAAGGAAAGATCGAAAACTGGATTCCAATTCAGAATGAAAGTACATAAATGGTAGTATTTGGTGATGACGTTGTTACCCTCTGTGGAGACGAAGAAGAATTGAATGGGATTACTGAGAAAACTCCCATGCACAAAAAACTTAAAAATTTTAGTGGTACAAAAAGTATTTCACCTTAAAATTCAATTGAAACTCCAATTTTCTTCGCATTTTTCGTCAAAAGGAATATAGAGCGAAGATATCCAATGGTCTGTAGACATTCGCATAAGTCATCTTGACATTACGCTAAATTTTATTTAGTGAAACATGTAGGACTTCACAATATTTTGAATTAAAGCATAAATCAATACTCATACTTTTTTATAAAATGCACAAAAGTGAAACAAATTACTCCTGTTTTCCATTTTCTATTCAAGCATACTTTACAAATGATTCATTCATTGACACAGTTAGGCATACTGAATATGAAAGCGGAGATATCTTTGGAAGATTTCCTATTTTGGTAGGATTAGTAGAATTTTTAATTATACGCACATATCGTTTATTTCTCTGTTTGAAACACTGCTGACTGCATACAGTCTTCAGAAAGCCCATGTTATTGTTATGGTCTTCAGTCCTGAGACTGGCTTGACGCAGCTCTCCATGCACCTCTATCCGGTGTAAGCTCCTTCATCCCCCAGTACCTATTGCAACCTACATCCCTCTGAATTAATGTATTCATCTTTTGGTCTCCAACTACGATTTTTACCCTCCACGCTGCCCTCCAGTGCTAAATTGGTGATCCCTTGACGCCTCAGAAGAAGTCCAACCAACCGATCCATCCTTCTAGTCAAATTGTGCCACAACCTCCTCTTCTCCCCAATTCTGTTCAGTGCCTCCTCATCAGTTACGTGACCTACCCATCTAAACTTCAGCATTCTTCTGTAGCACCACATTTCGAAAGCTTCTATTCTCTAATTGTCCAAACTATTTATCGTTCATGTTTCACTTCCATACATGGCTACGCTCCATACAATTACTTTCAGAAACGACTTCATGACACTTAAATGTATACTCGATGTTAACAAATTTCTCTTCTTCAGAAACACTTTCCTTGCCATAGCCAGTCGATGTATTTTGTCCTCCCTAACAGTTATTTTGCTTCCAAGTAGCAAAACTCATTTACTACTTTATATGCCTCATTTCCTAATCTAATTCCCTCAGCATCACCCGATATAATTCGACTACACTCCGTTATCCTAGTTTTACTTTTGTTGATGTTCATCCTATATCCTCCTTTCAAGACACTGTCCAATCCGTTCAACTGCTCTTCCAAGTCCTTTGCTGTCTTTGACAGAATTACCATATCATCAGCGAACCTCAAAGTTTTTATGTCTTCTCCATGGATTTTTAATTCCTACTCAAACTTTTCTTTTGCTTCCTTCACTGTTTGCTCAATATACATATTGAATAACATCGGGGATAGGCAATAACCCTGTCTCACTCCCTTCCCAAACAGTGTTACCATTTCATGTCCCTCGACTTTTATAACTGCCATCTGGTTTCTGAACAAATTATAAATATCTTTTCGCTGCCTGTATATTACCCCTGCCACCTTCAGAATTTGAAAGAGGGTATTCCAGTCAACATTGTCAAACGTTTTTTCTAAGTCTACAAATGTTAGAAAGATAGATTTGCATTTCCTTAACCTATCTCGCAAGATAAATGGTAGAATCATTATTGCCTCACGTGTTCCAATATTTCTACGGAATCCAAACGGATCTTCCACGAGGTCGGCTGCAACTAGTTTTTCCATTCGTCTGTAAAGAATTAGCGTTAGTATTTTGCAGCAGAGACTTATTAAAATGATAGATCGGTAATTTTCACATCTGTCAACACCTGCTTTCTTTGGGATTGGAATTATTATATTCTTCTTGAAGTCTGAGGGTATTTTACCTGTCTTATACATCTTTCTCACCAGATGGTAGATTTTTGTTAGAACTGACTCTCCCAAGGCCGTCAGTAATACTAAGGGAAGTTGTCTACTCCCGGGGCCTTGTTTCGACACAGGTCTTTCAGTGCTCTGTCAAAGTCTTCACGCAGAATAATATCTCCCATTTCATCTTCATCTACATCCTCTTCCATTTCCATAAAATTATCGTCAAGTACATCTCCCTCGTATAGACCCTCTATATACTCCTTCCACCTTTCTGCTTTCCCTTCTTTGCTTAGAACTAGGTTTCCATTTGAGCTCTTGATATTCATGCAAGTGGTTCTCTTTTCTCCAAAGGTCTTTTGACCTACTAATCCTCTGCTGCCTTCACTACTTCATCCTCAAAACTACCCATTCTTTTTCTGCTGTATTTCCTTATCCAATTCCGGTGAATTGTTCCCTTATGCCCTCCCTGGAACTGTGTACATCCTCTGGTTTAGTCAGTTTATCCAGGTCCCATCTCCTTAAATTCCCATCTTTTTGCAGTTTCTTCAATTTTAATCTACAGTTCATAACTAATAGATTGTGGTCAGAGTCCACATATGCACCTGGAAATAACTTACAATTTGAAATCCGGTTCCTAAATCTCTGTCTTAGCATTATATAATGTGATGTAGACGGACTTCAAGAAATGAGATACACGTGTCGTTAACCGTTAAGATGATTGAGCAATACAGTGGTTTAGTATTAGAAGAGAGCGCATGTTCTGTCTTGACTTCCTGCAGACTCATAATTCCAATGAAGTAAAAATAACAGATCTACTACAACATGCGTTTGAAACAGCACGGTAACTGGAAATCTAATACACAGCTGACACAGTCGGGGCGGTGCTATTCTTGTGTGCAAAACGTCGAAATTGCATACAGACTCTCGCGGTATGTGGACCAAATTATATACCGCCTATAACCTTAGTTACATCGTGCCAACAAATTGAGCAAGGCCGCATAGTCGTGGTTTATGCTGATCGGGAAGTCTAGATGCTTGCGCTATCGGATCTCCATCTGTTCGGCCACCTGAAAGAACGTCTGAAGGGAAAGAGACTTTCCAACGGTGACGAAGTTCACCCAACCGTTCTCGAATGGCTTCTTGACCAAGAAGAGGATTTTTGTCCTCGAGAAATTGAACGATTGTTAGAAATTTCCGACTTTCGTTGGCAGCGGCTTGGTGACAACGTTAAAAAGTAGTGTCGTCCACTATGCCACTTTGAAGTTCAATGGTTTCAGTATAAGTTGCTTCTCTTGCCGTTATAACGTGTAATTTACTTATTCAATGTATGTTGTAGGATGATAAATAAATTGCGAATTTGTAAACCTATAAAACGGAGATAGTGGAACAGACGGCAGAAGTCCAAGGTCTTAACGAGAGATATTTTTATCGTAAACTACTCTTTTCCACTTATAGTTCAATGCAGAGTATAACACAATCATACACCCTAATACAAAAAAAAAGAAAGAAGCGAGGTGTTACGAATGAATTATACGAACAGGGCGGAAATCGGTAGATGAGACGTACATGTACAGATCAACAAATTATTACAGTTTCAGAAAAAAATTGAGGATTTATTCAAGAGCTTCATAAATCGACTCAATAATGTGTTCGTCCACATCTGGTCCTGATAGAAGCAGTTATTTGGATTGGCAATGACTGATATAATTGATGGATGTTCTCCTATGGGGAACCGTCCAAATTATGTCCTACTGGCGTGTTAGATCATCAGAACCCCAGGATGGTGGGATGTCCAGGTCCATAATGCTTCTCACGTTCCCAGCTGGGGAGAGGTCCGGTGACCTCGCTGATGAAGGTAGCGTTTGGCAGTGGGAAGACAAACAAGAGAAACTTTTGGCGTCTGCGCACAGGCCAAATTTTGCTTAAAGCCTAAGACGACTTGCCTGAAGTGCAATAAAACAGGACGTGGAATATCATCGGCGTACAGATGTGGTATAAGGGTGCGTGCTATGAAAAGAAATGAGACCCCAGATCATCACTCCTGGTTGTCAAGCTGTAAGGTAGTCGTTTGGTACCCCACTACTGTACGGAGCGTTTGCAGATCCGTTTCCACCTGGAATCTCATTGACTGGAGTAGAACTGTCTGCATGGATGAGACCTGCTTCTAACTGAGGTAAAGTGACCAGAGAAGACATGTCTGGTGGGGGATCTCTCCCAATATTGACAACGTTTGGAGCATTATGGGTGCGGTCTTCCAGCCAGCTCGGTTTTGACAATTTTGCGCTCCCTTTGCTCAGGATTCATCACAACACCCCTGAGGAGGACATCGAAAAACTCTATCAATCAGTGTCCGGCTGAATAACTGAGCACATGGGTGGCAGACATGGACCAATGCTTTGCTGGCTTACTCCATTTGTGGAAGACTTTCTTCTAAATAAATCGTCTAACTTTTCTGAAATTGTAATGATTTGTACCGATTTCTATCCCATTGGGATAATTCCTTTGCAGTACGTCGTCACTGGTCGGTCTCAGTTTAGTCGCAGACTACGAGAGCTATTTGTCAGACTTTACTTAGCCTGCGTTCTGCGAGTAGTAATAGTGTATGAAAGCACTTCCGTGCAGGAGGCCACAGGAAGCATAGGAAATTAAGTATTGTTTCTTCCCCTTTTACAGTAAAGATATTAATCCTCACGTGATATGTGCAGGTCACTTTTGGATTCCTGCCGCCAGCCATCGCAGCTAGTCTCCATGCCTGTTTGTGTCGATGCTGACTACCACAGTAGCCGAAACAATATCTGGCGACGAAGATTACAGAAACAACGCTGCCTTCGCTCTTCGCCGCTCGGCTTTGATCTAATGCAGTTTATTGAGTTTCAGAACCTACAAATGTCTCCGTTGATTGCGGCAATCCAGCAGCTCATTAATGTACAAGCCGCTGCTGCATCAAAGCCACCACATTATCCAGCCACATCCACGACACTGCCTCCGCGCATACTATCGTTCCGAGCTTTCTGTGACCAACAGGAAGAGTGGAGTGAGTACTCCTTCAGTTCAACGCAGGAGTCTGCGGTCTTTCTCAGAAGTTATTCCCGATTAGTAGGCCGGAATTGCTAGTTTTTGAAGGTTTAGTTTCCACCCACCGTAGGTAATGTGAGGATCAGTTATAGATTGCTGCAGTCCATTCCAAGTTCTTTCAATTGCGGAAAAAGCCAGAACAGATATACTGTCAGAGAGTCACTGAACTTCAGGGTTTGACATAACAGTATCGTTTTCAGCATAGCTGTGAATGGTACTACACCGACACAATGATTGGTGGTACAATGTGCCAGTCAGTAGGATTCGGAAATAAATTACCAAATATTACGATCATATATGTGACTGTAGGCTTTCCCGGCATAAGCTGTTGACGAAGGTTTCTCGGGTCTCCAACCGGTTGGTAGTGTTGATATATCGCGACATTTTGGGAAGTGTCATTGAGCCGTGTGCGGCTCGCGTTGGTGCCGTTGGAACGTTGGCATTGTGTAACGGGGTAGTGGCGTCTCGGTTTCTTCTTCTGTTTACTCGCGCCACTGCCTTTGAGAGCGTTGTCTGTCAGCGAGTGGCAGCAGCAGCATTTATCGATAACTAGTACCCGTACTATCTTTGGAACGACTTGAAGGTCTTTCCGGGTCGGGTGAGTCGGTAGTTCCGGGGACGGAGCAGCAGCCAGTACTCGCCCGACGCTGACGACATACATGGACTGCCCGACGGAAGGATGTGGTCGTGAGAGTGCACGACTCGTCGAGGACCGGATTCTGCAAGTTTAATCTGAATGGATCGTTATATTCCAGTAGTGCAATCTTCAGCTGTGAGTGTGTCTCTGCCTGTCGAAGTGACCTCATGGCAATAAGTTGTCAGTCGACGATTCATACTGTTGTTGCCTGTCTTGTTGCTGTACAGTGACTGTTTAAGAATTGCTTGAGTTCTTTGTTGAATTGCCTTTTGCGGTTCCATGTGCATCTAGTCAGATTATGAATAGGAAGTTCGGTCTTAACCCTGTCTGCGTACTACACTACTGGCCATTAAAATTCCTACACCACGAAGATGACGTGCTACTGACGCGAAATTTAACCGACAGGAAGAAGATGATGTGATATGCAAACGATTAGCTTTTCAGAGCATCCACACAAGGCTGGCACCGGTGGCTACACCTACAACGTGCTGACATGGGGAATGTTTCCAACCGATTTCTCATACACAAACAGCAGTTGACCGGCGTTCCCTGGCGATACGTTGTTGTGATGCCGTAAGTAGGCTGTTTAGGTTTTTTTAATGGTAACACTACGTAGCGCTCTGTATGAAAATCACTGGCTGTGCTGTGTGCAGTCTGTGGCTGGGTGGGCATTGTCGGAATTTGCCGTTGTAGTGTTGGGCAGTTGGCTGTTAACATCGCGTAGCGTTGCGCAGTTGGAGGTGAGCCGCCAGCAGTGGTGGATGTGGGGAGAGAGATGGCGGAGTTGTGAGAGCGGATGATCTGGACAGAGACAGTAACTTTGTAAGACTGGATGTCATGAACTTATATATATATATATATATATATATATATATATATATATATATATATATATATATGACATTTGAACAATATTAAGGTAAATACATTGTTTTTTCTCTATCAAAATCTTTCATTTGCTAACTATGCCTATCAGTAGTTAGTGCCTTCAGTAGTTGGAATCTTTTATTTAGCTGGCAGCTGTGGCGCTCGCTGCACTGCAGTAGCTTGAGTAACGAAGATTTTTGTGAGGTAAGTGATTTGTGAAAGGTATAATTTAACGTTAGTCAGGGCCATTCTTTTGAAGGCATTATTGAAAGTCAGATTCCATTTAGCTAAAAATATTGTGTGTCAGTATAAGCACAGTCTTGTACAATTTTTCTAAGGGGACGTTTCAGTGCCTCGTGTAAGGAGGAGAAATGCGTACCATCACGTTTCCGACTTTGATAAAGTTAGGATTGTAGCGTTTCGCGATTGCGGTTTATCGTATAGCGACATTGCTGTTCGTGTTGGTCGAGATACTATGATTGTTAGCAGAATATGAAATCAGTGGGTTCAGAAGAGTAATACGGAACGCCGTGCTGGATCCCAACGGCCTCGTATCACTAGCAGTCGAGATGACAGGCATCTTATCCGCATGCCTGTAACGGATCGCGCAGCCACGTCTCGAACTCTGAGTCAACAAAAGGGGCATTTACAAAACAACAACCATCTGCACGACCAGTTCGACAACGTATGCAGCAGCGTGGACTATCAGCTCGGAGACCATGTCTGTGGGTACCCTTGACGCTGCATCACAGACAGAAGCACCTGCGATGGTGTACTCAACAACTAACCTGGGTGCACAAATGACAAAACGTCATTTTTTCGGATGAATCTAGGTTCTTTGTACGGCATCATGATGGTCGCATCCGTGTTTGGCGACATCGCGGTGAACGCACATTGGAAGAGCGTATTCGTCATTGCCATACTGGCGTATCACCCGGCGTGATGGTATGGGGTGCCATTGGTTACGCGTCTCGGTCACCTCTTGTTCGCATAGACGACACTTTGAACAGTGGATATCTCATTTCAGATGTGTTTCGACCCGTGGCTCTACCCTTCATTCGATCCCTGCGAAACCTTACATTTCAGCAGGATAATGCACGACCGCATGTTGCAGGTCCTGTACGGACTATTCTGGATACAGAAAATGTTCGACTGCTGCTCTGGTCAGCACATTCTCCAGATCTCTCACCAATTGAAAACGTCTCGTCAATGTTGGCCGAGCAACTGGCTCGTCACAATACGCCAGTCACTACTCTTGATGAACTGTGGTGTCGTGTTGAAGCTGCATGGGCAGCTGTAACTGTATACGCCATCCAAGCTCTGTTTGACTCAATGCCCAGGCGTATCAAGGCCCATTTACGGCCAGAGGTGGTTGTTCTGGATACTGATTTCTTGGGATCTATGCACCCAAATTGCGAGAAAATGTAATCACATGTCAGTTCCAGTATAATATATTTGTCCAATGAATACCCGGTTATCATCTGCATTTCTTCTTGGTGTAGCAGTTTCAATGGCCAGTACTGTAGTATTTGGTGTAGCCAACTTGAGTCACTAAATGATTTTCATTTGACGTTGTTAACTGTTATTCTATCGTGGTGTTGGTTATTGCTTCTTACGTGGATTTTTCGAGTGTGTTCGTCGGCGTTTAATGTGTCTCTTGTTTGAGTTGCCATCCTGTTAGGTGAGCACAAATCTTGGCTGCCTGTCTCACCGCTTATGCAGCTGTAGGGACATTTCTCAGGTAGATCCGTGGAGCACTGTCTGTGGATCACTCCCTTCTTTATTCGGTATGATTGTATCAATTGTTTAAAAATAATATTGGTTTAAATTATTCCTATTGCTTGTAGCCTTCAGCTGGAAACAATTTGAATTCTTTCTTAATAAGGCTTCAGCCGTCAGTGTAGCTGGTGTTACAGTCATTTTTTTAAAATGGTTGTTTTTAAAAAATATTTCCTTAAATAAAGAGTAAGTGTTTACTGTGCAACCAACGGTAACTAATTAGGCCCCCTCCACACCTTTTCCTGCTTTCCCTGGATCCCACGTTTCAGTTATACTATCCAACTTCTGGCGAAGTATCGAGATTCGGGGTATTCCTATTCCTATTCCGAATATGCTTTGAGTGAAGTGTTAGAAATTATTGAACTTCAGGACTCACGTGATAGGGCTGTGGAGAACTTTGAGACAGCTCTCAACTGCAGTGTAACGCAAAGTGAGAAACAATTACGGCCTTGCGACCGCCTACCGCGTGAACAGGCCACCAGGCTGCGTCCGGAGTAAACAAGTGTCAGTGTGTGCGTGTTTGCAGTGAAATCGTGTCCAAGCTGGTTTACCGCGCATAAAAGGCAAAACTTTCCCTCGCGGAACGTGACTTGCCTTAAGCCAGGTCATGTACTGTCTGTCAGCTCGCAACAGAAAAAAATTCTGGTTCCTTCACTCCCGTCGGCGCGGAGCACCTTCTCACACAGTGAATGTAGTTCTTTCTAAACTGGCTATCGGTACTAGTAATGACCAGATTCAAGGTATGCTTTCACCCCACTCAAGTGCGGTGCAACGACAAACAGACTGTTTGGGAATTAGTCATTCCCGGATGCAGCGAGTGACATCAGTTACACACTGACGCTTTCATTGCATTGCTTAATCGTGTCACTTATGAACTATTGGGCTCACCAAAATTGACAAAATATTGCACGCAATTTATTGCGTGTAACAGTCAGGACGTGCTAGTGATCCGGTACATGTAGTTATCCTGCTTAAATCCAGTCACACACTAGTAAAGTGACATCTACATTCGTTTGAATACTTTGGTCTTTGTATTGAGGACAACGTACTTTCTATTTTTGCTTTTAACCAAAGAGATAGTTTACAACTCAGGAGGTTCCTGATTCATTTTCTCAAGAATTCGACAGAGCATATAATTTTCTGGCGCACGTGACAATGAACGACATTTCGCAACTTAAGTTCTTCTTGCTCTTAGAGATGAAGATGCAAGTGAAATTAAAGAATGGCAAGACAATGGTTTCATTGCTCCTATCTAGGCTAGTCAATGGGCTTCTCCTTTAGTCGTCTTATCAAAGCCTTCGGAAAGATTTCGTCTTTGTGTTGACTGTAAATCCACGCTGAGTCCACAAACAATTGATGTTTATCTGTTTCCTCGCCCTGAGGAATTAATATAAACTGGCTTGCTACAGCCCACTATTTTTCAAAATCTGACTAACGCTATACATATTTCCCTATACCACTAGGTGAGGAGTCTCAGAAAGTGTTTAGGGTTGTTCAAATTTTTGCGCGCCGATATTTTGCTCGTCGGCTTAGCCTCTCTGTCCAGCACGGTGTGATTTTATTGCAAAATGACTCTGGACAATCGCGTACGCTTATTCCTAAAGCGTTGCAAAAGATATGTTGGTATTGTTCCACCAAGGACGTCGGGGAATTGTAAGCGCAGAACATTTAGCGCGTTGACAATGTACTTGGCCGGGAATGGACGGCCACATTGAACAGCTGACCTGACCATGTCGAGATTGTGCTGAAAATCTATCGGCCGCGCCGCAACAGTTTTCAGCTTGGCCGGAGTCTCAATCGCTGAGGCAGCGAGTGCATATTGACTTTGCTGGTCCCTTTTGGAACACTCCATGGTTTATTGTTTTGGACTATTTTAGCAAATATCCGCTTCCAGTGCCCACGAAGTGCGTAGTACCATTAAGAGTTTGACATCTATTTTTTGCTTTGCAGGTTTGCCTGAAGTGTTGGTTACGGACAACGGACCACAGTTTGCGACACAGGACTTTGAACATTTATGTATAGCCAAAGACATAACTCACCTTACCAGGGCTCTGTTTCATCCTGAGCCGAACGGGGAAGCTGGAAGGTTTGTGAGTAGGTTCAAACAACAGACGAACAAGGGGAGCAACGTACCCCTCCCAGCCCCGCGACGGTCCATCGCCGGCAGAATTTCAACATGGCCGAAGCTACCGTGCGCTGTTCCACTTGCCCACCCTCCGTAGCGCAAGGCGCATCCCACGCTCGGTAAGTATCGCTTTGCGTCTAATGATTCTATTCTTTCAGAATTCTCGTCGTACCAGGGGCGGGGTGAAGTGAACGATTCTTCGAAATTTGGGCGTTTGCATGTGTTTAATTCAATGTTTTGCTGGGATGCTGCCCGTCATCAGAACCAGATTCGTTCTTGTCGAGTGCGAGATTCTTCCTCAGATTTTCTGTTCCCATCATACCGGCACCTTGCAGCAGACACGGTCGCCACCGCGTCGCTCTTCGGCACCGCCTACGGTGCTGAAGAACCTGCCTTCGCCGCAGCAGCAGCTGAACTTCCCGGTGCTCGTTTCGGCGCCTGCCCTGGATCTGGTGCCGTCATCGTCGTCGTCGTATCGCCACAGCCGCCGCCGCCGCCGCCACCTCCATCGCCATTGCCACTCTCACCGTTTTCTTCCGGACCATCTCAGGAAGAGGGTGGACGCCCTTTCGGTTGGTTTTCTGACCGTGCGCCCCCCCCCCCCCCCCCACCCCTCGAGTGCAGGAAGGATGTCGGAGAGCGACCGGTGGCTCGGTGTCGGTCTTATGCCACTCAGCCTCCTACATATACCGCGTAGTCGTATAATGGCTCTCCACAAGACAACGGTGCGGCACTGTGGGAGGGGTGGTGGGAGAGGAAGGAAGAGCAGTGCTCCACGTTGACGAGCCTAGCGCCGCGAAGGCATAAAGAACTCGCTGACCTGCGCGTCAGTGGAAAGAGAGGGAAGCTCCAACCATACACAATCGTATCATCGCTGCTCGGCCCGAATTTGGTCGTACACTTCGATAGCATCAGTACTGAGTAATAGGAAGAATTTACTTCGCATACGTTCTCCGAGTGGCAATAGTGGATAAAAGTTCTTGCATGTGGGAGGCTACATGAATGACAGGACAATGGATATTGTTTCATCCCTTTGCAGAAATTAAGTATTATATTAATCAGCATGTGATATGTACAGATCACTTTGGATTCCTTCCACTGGCCATCGCAACTTCTCTCCTTCATTGTGTGTGTCGGTGCTGACTCCCACAGTAGCTGATACCACAGGAGTAATATAGTTCCAGGAAACGTGCATGAGCATAGTGTTTGGGGGATGACTGCGAATGTGTGGTTCTGAGCTACGATTGATTTCAGATTGAACTACATGTATTTGAATTGTAAACTATTCTATCATGTCATCAGCTAACTGGTCTGAAGTTTCACATATGGTGACCCTTAACAAGAAGTACATTACTATTTCAACGTGCTACTTGATATGCTTTACTGTGAACTTGTACCTGTGAAAAGGTGTTCGACATGTTGTCTTTGCATTTGCACGGAATACTGCACTTTTCTCCGCAGTGACTTATTAATCCTTTGGAACGTCTCCGAATCCCGTAAATCATGACAAGTCTGTACAGTTCGCTGCTCCAGTTCACTCACATCAACTAGAGTGGTATGTACATAACCTTTGAGGTTACCGGACAAAAAAATCCAGAGGACTGAGGGCAGATGATCTTGGAGGTCAAGGTATATGATCTATTAGGCCACACTGACTTGTAAGATGTCGACTGATATCAGCAGGAATATGTGGCGGTGCCCCATTAACGGTGTACCACATCCCCAAAACACAAGCAAATGTGCGTGGTTCGCAAATATGACGCACCTGCTCGCGAAAAGTAAAGGTCCCGAGCTCCAGTCTCGGTCCGGCACACAGTGTTAATCTGCCAGGAAGTTTCATATCAGCGCAGAATGAAAATTAAATTCTGGATGAAAAAAAGGCTTAAAATCGAAGTTGATGTTAGATTTCTACCTCTATGATACGTTAATTAACTAGCGATACGGAACATATTACATGACTGCATGACGCATCAAGTCATTAAGAAACATTGTGGAATAATCAAATCTTACTCGCCCTAAGTCGGTAATATGCACGTGAAAGCTAGTGAGTTGCACGTATGTGAATGTAAGGTGTTACGTTAAATTATTCTTATTTCTACACTTGTCCTGCAGGGAGTACTACATGGTAGTGGTAGAAATGTTACTTTCTCAGTAGAAGGGTACTGTTTTCTTTATTTTTTAAGGCATATAATAATGACAATGTACTTATGTACACTTCTTTCTCTTGTGGCATCTATGTAGTAGTATTGTAAAAAGGTTATTTGCTCTGTGGCTACAAAGAAAAAGGAAACAACAGGCGAACCACTAACGTAATCATGGAAAAATTGAGAGTAAACAATAAAAACATTGCAAAAATGTTGCGATTCTGCAGCAGACATAATAAAAGAAGCTCTAACAACTTCGCTGTTATGAAATCTATAACACAACGAATAAGGTTGCTTTACTGAAAGGCAATCGATGTTCAGAGTGCAGCTTACGAGGAATTGGGAGATTTTATTTGGGTTTCTTTTAAAAAGGGTGTAAGTTGCAGGTGGAGAGTGCCAGGTTAGAATGACTGGAAACGAAGTGATTAATACAAATACGCATTAATTCGAAAATGCATTTCGCAGTCAAAGTAAAGTGTGGCCTATTCTGCCGAAAGTGTCCTGGAAACACTAAGCCACACGATCCAAGTCATGTGCTGTACCACTCTCAGAGAATGCCTTCGAGTCAATAGATCATCCTTCAGAATCTGGGCAAGGACAATCTCACATGCAACAACCAACTGCATTAGCACGTCTTCCAGGCGAAAAAACACCAAAATGAGCTGCAGCCACGAATGAAACTGGATATTACTCTTTTCACAAACGCCAGAAATTATTAGAAAATATTCTGTCGCTGGTACTTATCTCTTACTGCCATATCCTTTATTCCTCTCGGCAGTTAATGACTTATAGTGAAGGATAAATACTGCCAGTACAGGAAGTTTAAATAAATTGGTAAAGAAAGTAATGAGAAATCCACCCCTAAGGAACACTTACACGGCTTAGTCACAAGGGGTAGAGCCACAGCCACTGTCCTTTCGTGGTGTATGGGATCATATTACTTCATTTTCTTCGGGTCAGAAACATCTTCGGTCTAACCTACAAATAGATTTCACGTGAGTTCTCCTAATCACTCAACATTGTATAGATGGTTGAATGAACGAAAAGGATTTTCTTCTTTTTCCTTTCCTTTCCTTTCCTTTCCTTTCCTTTCCTTTCCTTTCCTTTCCTTTCCTTTCCTTTCCTTTCCTTTCCTTTCCTTTCCTTTCCTTTCCTTTCCTTTTCTTTCCTTTCCTTTCCTTTCCTTTCCTCTTAGTACTCCCCACATGCGACTCACCTCAGTAATGACACACTATCCTTCTGTAAGACGTACGTCTGCAGAATATCTTCAGATAATGAAGTGGATGACAATCGCTTATATTGATGAAGATAGTAGCTCAAGCAGACAGTGCTACGCAAAGAAAATGAACGAGAAAAGAAATCGTAACGTGCTGAAAAAGAAATGCCAAATATTTGTGAGAACCAACATTATACATACGACTGCTACCCGTTCCATTCACAACATTCAAGCTATTCTCGTATATCCCTGCCTGCGCTTACCTTCGGAAATCACGTTCGGAAGTCACGTTCAAAATAGACAACCAAATACTTGTGAAAAATAAGTTTGTATATACGATTACTACTCCTCTCACTCGCGATAATTTAAGCATTGCTCTTAGGTTCGTGCCTAACCACACTGTTAAAAAATCGCGACATATTCGGAATAAACAGCATAGATTTTAATGTGTTAAATGGATATTTAATCCGGTAGTACAACGCATTTAACGTTTTTCTGCTTTCGCAATCTAGCATTTCCATTAATATGGACTGACGAAACTGATGACCCGTTCCCGAAAATACTGGGAACATAAATTTTACTATGTTTGACGGGTTTCCAAAAACCTTTCCTTCTCACACCCAGAGAGTTTTTAGAGTTGGCTTGGTGGGAAATCTGAAGTCGAATGACAGATATAAACCGACTATACTAAAAATAAGAAACACAACAGTATTTGAGTACCTTAAAGAAAGTACCGCTTGAATGTAATTACTTATACTATACTACGAACAGAACAATTAGAACATCCCTAAACGTCGCACGTAGGCATTCCAATCAGAATCAAATGCTTGGGGTTACCGACATACCAGACGTCGGTTTCAATTATCTGACGGTCATGGCATTTCCGCTCCTCAGATGACAAAAGTTTTGAGATAACAATAAGCACATGCACAGATAGCAATTCGCATGCACAAGATATAAAATGGCAATGCATTTTCAGAGCCGCCCTTTGTACTTAGTGATATGTGTGAAAAGGATTCCGACATGGTTAAGCTGCACTACCGTAAATAATAGACTTTGAAAGCGGAACGGTAGTTGGAGCTAGACTCATGGAACATTCAGTTTCGTAAATAGTTAGGGAAGTTAATATTTCGAGATCCGCTATTTGAAGGGTGTGCCGAGTATAGCAGATTTCAAGCATTACCTCTCGAGGACAACGCAGTAGGGTCGTGACCATATCGGTTTGACATTCAAAGACTGGAAAATCGTGGGCTAACCAGATGAGTCCTGATTTCAGTTGGTAAGACCTGATGATAGGGTTACAGTGTGATGTGGATGCCACAGGGACAAAGGACCCAGGTTATCAACAAGGCACTGTGAAAGCTAATAATGGCTTCATAATGGTGTGATCTCTGTTTACATGGAGTGGACTGGGTCCCGTCGCCCAACTGAACCGATCAGGAAATGGTTATGTTAAGCTACTTCGAGACCATTTGTAGACCATTCATGGACTTCATGTTCCTAAGCCAACGTTGAATTTTTATGGCTGAGAAGGCACCATATCACGGGGCGATTGGTTTGAAGAACATTCTCGACAATGAGAGCGAATGATTTTGACACCCAGATGGCCCATCGAACATGTATGGAACATTATCGAGAGGTCCGTTCATACACAAAAACCTACACCAGAAAGACTCTATCAACTGTGTACATCTTTAGAGGCAGAATGGCTCAGTAATTCTGCTGGCGTCTTCCAAAGACTTGCTGAGTTCACTCCAATCGAGTTTCTGCAGTACGCCGTGAGAACGGAGGTGTAACATGATCTTAGGAGGTATCCCATGACCCCTCCCTGCTTATATCCTTCGCAACACACATGACGTCATAACTCAAAGGTGAGAATTTGGAACACTTGCTACAACTCACCCTATATTGTTACATGGTGCTCTGTTATCTTCTCAGGCTTTGTGACAAAAATCGAGTAATATTAGAGATACATCCATTCAAGAAAAAAAAGTGCTCGTACGTCTGTCTGTAAGGATTTAGGAAATAGAAAACTCCATTAAAGGCATTCGGTCAGACAAATGTGCCGCCTAATGGCCAAACGTTGTAAGGACTGACAGCTGCAGGCCGTAAAATACGCTGCGGGCCTTGCGAAGTTGCAGCTAGCAAGGCTGCCAACGCTCATAAAAGTTATCTGTGGTGGGCCACACGACGTAGCGAGCTGTAGGGTGCTTTGGTCCGACTGCGAACGACATGGTTCCTCTTTATCAAGTTATGGTGGTGCACGAAGTTAACTGTTGACATTGCAGTCTACTTGGAATTATTTTGACGTATGTGTTGGTTTCAAAGCAACGTAAAAATGCACCGTTTTCACGTAGCTGAATATAACAAACCGGAAATGAAATGTTTCCTCGAATTTTTCGTTTCTGGAAAGCTTATAAAACTTACAAGAGTATCGTTTATTTACTGCTACATAATAAACGTTCAAAAACGTCGATTTATTCGTTGAGAAAGAAATTATCGATATACGACGGCGTTCTAGAAAGTAATGCCTCCTAATCTTTTATGTGAAAACTCTTAAATCTTTTTGAGTAAAACAAACTGGAGTAATGTTCTACATCTTTATCCTTCATGTTAGCATGTTTATTTCTCAACATAGTTACCCTGGTGACGAACAAGTTTCTCTCAACGAGAGACAAGTCTGTTGATACCGTCACTGTAGAGCGTTTAACATTCTGGACAGAACCAAAACCTCACCTCTGCTTCCATCCCTTCACCTCTATCAAAGTGAAGTCCTCGAAGATAATATTTAAATTTGGGAAACAGTTGAAAATCGGATGGTGCCAGATCGAAACTATGAGGAGGATGGTGTGTGACACGTGAACATGAGGTGCCGGATTGAGGCAGTTGGCGCAGTGCTCGTGTTTCCTCTGGAATTTTCATGCTAGAAGAGTGAGCACTCCATGGGTGGACGAACGCTTCTGCGGTTAGAAAGTCGATTACTGCACGTTACACACTGCCACGTTTACGATTCAGAGCCCTCTAGCGACAGAGGGTTCCAATTTGCTTCAGCGAAGCGGGAAGTCGACCGAGTAATATGCATCACACGTATTATTTCAACCGATACTGAGAACAAAATTAAAACTTCGGAGCGAATTCTCTTCCGTACGTCCTCACACATCACACATAGGAAATGTGACGGAATCATTCTTGTCACTTTGTGAGCCAGCGGCTGTGATAACTGCATCTACACTTCATAGACATCAACAATTTTATGGCTGTACCTCAGTATGCAAATACGCCAATTTAATTTTTTATTCTAGGATGTAATGGAAAATCCAATGCAGTACTCATGCAGATATAAAACTTGAAGACATCAATACACCCTTGAAAATTAGATTGTAGCTCCAAACCACTTGGGAGAAGCAGAAAAATAAAACATGCTGACTGAAGAAAGCATGTGAAGAGCTAAAATAGTTATAGTTTAAAAGACAGACATTGAAGATATATATCTTAATAACTGTTGTATACACTTTACAGTTAGGGCCGGCCGCGGTGGCAGAGCGGTTCTAGGCTCTACAGTCCGGAACTGCTGGACAGCTACGGTCACAGGTTTGAATCCTGCCTCAGGCATGGATGTGTGTGATGTCCTTAGGTTGGTTAAGTTTAAGTAGTTCTAAGTTCTAGGGGACTGATGACCTCAGATGTAAGGTCCCATAGTGCTCAGAGCCATTTGAACCATTTTTTTAAGTTAGACTTGGAAAACAAAATTCACACTTTTGGTGAAGGGAATCTGAGAATGAGCCTAACGAAAGAAATTATTTCTGGTAAAGAGTCTGGACGGCCTTTTCTGACCTTCCAACCAGGCTGCCACATTTATTTTCCTACATAAGTTTAGCATTACACGTCCGGGTAAGATAACGGTGAACAATTCTATAATTTATTTGGCGCTTCCTCTTTACTGGATATGTGCCAGAAATAACAAAATTGATTACTTTGACTGGTACTCTACTAAAGGTAAGCATACATTTAAGGTGGAAGATCAAACGATATCTTAAAATGTGTTGTAGGCGACCTTAGTTTCTTTGTGACCAGGCTATACTTCATCCATGAAAGAAGATACCTGTACACAGGAACATCTTGCGGGTCAGAAGGGTAATACATATGTTGCATGGATCATGTCGCTCTGCTGTTATACACGTAACTATCTTGCGTAGCACGTCTGCTTGAAAATGAGTCCGCGGAGTTAGCACAAATGAAACTTTGTAACAGGACCAACTGTGCGCCTGCGGGGTGACTGTTTCTCGAGTGGGCAGCTGTCGCAAGTCCCGAGTAAGTGAGAGGTAGTATACGCTGGTCTTTTTTTTGCGTTTTCCTAATGGCTCTTCCTCGCTTCCGTGTTCAATATGGTTAATTTCTTTACTACCATAGTGCTCTCCCGTTCTGATTCAGATTGTTTCGTTGTAGTTGTAACTTTAAATGTATTTTTCTTAATTAATATTTCCCTCCCTTCACCTATGAATGGTAAGCCAGTTGTCTGAAGGGGCGGCTCCACTAGGAACTTTCTGAAACGCTAGACGTATTTCAGAAATTCGAATTGTCTTTCTAGCGTAAGACTGAGGTGGAGTAGGCTGTCCAGGCGCAATCCCACAAATAGTTTTTGTGAAAGAAAAATATTTTCCTTGAAAATTAACACAGCGATCATGATATGCTGCCTATTTACAGTTTCTGAAACCTAGGCATTGGGGCAAGACAAGAAAGGATTTAAATCTCCTTCAGCAGAATGACAGGAGAATTTGAACTTAACACTGTCCCACTAACATTAAAATGGGGCAGATGGGACCAATGACAGAAACACAAATCAAACTATACTGCCTCTTGGACAAAAACCACAATAGTCATAAAGCCAAAATAGCTTTCAAACATCACTACTTAATAGAAACAATAAATCAGAAAATTAGGTCTGAGATTTAACTGGACTTTCAAATGTTTCACTTACACTTAAACTAAGTACGTGACCTGCTATCCACTCCTACCAACAGATACTCAATCCTAGGAAAATTACTACCAACCCACTAAAATAGAAATAACGCAAAATTAGCAATTACACTTCTCTGCACAAGACCATATGCTATTCTATCTACTAAGTACCTACATATTTAGTCTGACGTTGATACTACATCAGAATATTTTATGATCTGAAGATGGCAGTTGATGATGATGATGTTTGGTTTGTGGGGCGCTCAACTGCGTGGTCGTCAGAGCCCGTACAAAGTCCCATATTTTCACAGTCTAAGCTAGCCATTGTCAGGAATGATGATGAAACGATAATGACAACACAAACACCCAGTCCCCGGGCAGAGAAAATCCCCAATCCAGCCGGGGATCGAACTCGGGACTCCACGATCCAGAGGCAGTAACGCCAGCCTCTAGACCACGAGCTGAGGATTCTGAAGATGGCAGTAGCCGAAACCGATAATAGTGAAGTTTAAAACTTTTAGTGTGATCAAGACGGACCTCAGAAATGAAGTGCCAAAATATCATCACGGACTCATTTTCAGACTTAATTCGGTTTATGTGCACACTTTAATATTAACTTTCGCTTGGAGAAGATAACCACGTCCATAGAGTGCAAGCAACCACAGTCATCGCACACACAAACTGTGCGCATGGTCCTTAAATATGAAATATGACTGACAAATCGCTACACTCAGTGTATGCTGGTTGTGCCCTCCACTGAAAACAAAAAATCACTTGAATCGCCTCGATCGGCCAATTTTCTGCTGTCGGTCACACTACTGGTACTGCCTGAGTCTCTCGTATCACCGTCCTCTCGTCCGGGAAAGGTAGCGACTACCCTTCCGGCCTGTTTGTGTTCACTTTTGTAAGTAGTCAGTTTAGGGTGTTCTGTTGGTAACGCCATGTAGCGCTCTGTATGAAAATCACTGACTGTGCTGTGTGCAGTCTGTGGCGGGTTGGCATTGTTAGAATATTCGCTATTGTAGTGTTGGGCAATTGGATGTGAACAGCGCGTAGCGTTGCGCATTTGGAAGTGAGCCGCCAGCGTTGGTGGATGTGGGGCAGTCAGAAAAAGGAAATTTGTAAGACTGTATTTCATGAAATGATACACATATTATGCCTTTTGAACACTATTAAGGCGAATATATTGTTTGTTCTCTACCAAAATCTTTCATTTGCTAACTATGCCTATCAGTAGTTAGTGCCTTCAGTAGTTAGAATCTTTTATTTAGCTGGCAGTATTGGCGCTCGCTGTATTGCAGTAGTTCGAGTAACGAAGATTTTTGGTGAGGTAAGTGATTTGTGAAAGGTATAGATTATCGTGGGGATTATTGAAAGTCAGATTGCGTTGCGCTAAAAATATTGTGTGTCAGATTGTTGATCAGAACAAGTGAAGAGAGAAATGTCTGAGTACGTTCAGTTTTGGTCACCTGTTTGAAAATCAAATAACGTAAGAGGTTTTATCATCAAAGTAATAATAATTTTCCAAAGGGGAAATTTCAACATCTGCAGCCAGGCCCACGACGTCTGTTCGAAGAATCAAAGTCCTGGTTTCTCGGCACACCAGCTCTGCAGAAGGCTTGGTACTCGTTCGCTGTTTACCGATTCACCACTTGAGTAGCTCTCTCGCAGCCCTCACTACAGCCATGGTCACTGTCTCAACTCCCGTGCCCTGCTACGCTGTTTCAGACGATCCTGTCTCCCCCTCCCGCTTCCCCAACTTCGTCACGTCATTCGCTGACTGCCGGTGACGTTTCATGCTTCCTGACTACTCCACCCGATCACTGAAATGGCTTCTGCAAAGTGTTTCCACGTTTAATGCCGATCAATTGACTGACTTCGTCGACTCAGGCTCGTGACGGCAATATTATGCTGTCGGCAACAATCAGCTGCATTTTCATTAGTCCTCTGGTGACAGGCAGAGACACCATAGCTTCTTGGAAGTTATTGTGGACCACCTGCACCCCGATCTCAGGTCTTTCTGAAAAGAGGTGGCATCTTCCACCAAGATAAGTTCTGGCCACAAGGACCGTGGAGCAGTGGGTTGAAGAACATGATGTGTAGAACTCGCACTGATGTCTTTGCCAAGAAATACGCATGATTCGAGCCCGATGCAACACATTTGGCACGCTATCTATCAAGGACTGGTCAAACACCTTCTATGAAGAATCGCTGCTATACCGCTTCCCACCGGTAAATTAACATCCATTTAATTAACCCAGAATGAAATTTTTAATCTGCAGCGCAGTGGGCGCTGATTAAAACTGAGGCACTGGCGTAAGCGAAGCTGTGAGGACGGCTCTCGAGTTGTACTTGAGTAGTTCAGTCGGTAGGGTACTGATCCGTGAAAGGCAGAGGTGATTGTGTAATTTAGTTGGTAGAGTACTTGTCCTCGAAAGGCAGAGGTCCCGAGCTCGACTCTCGGTTCGGCGCATAGTTTTAACCTACGAAGAAGTTTCAATTGAGCGGTTGATAGTTTGCAACAATAGTTTACAGGCACATTTCTCAATCCAGAAGCAAAGGCAAATATAGGTAGTGGGTAAAAATACGGAAATAACAAAAACACAAGGTAATGTCGGAATCATATTGTCATTCAAAACGGCATCCACTTACACCGAATGGATAGATACAGGTACTCTATTGCTTTTTACGAGAATCTCACACATTTCTTCTTGAAAAATATTGGAAGAGAAGAGGTAACAATTCATCCACGTGCTCACAAAAAAAGCCCTGCAAGTTATGAACAGTGTGAAAAGAGGCTCTGTGGTCTTCGAACACAGAATCATCATTTAGAAACAATCATTGATCAGCCAAAATGGTCACATAATCCTTGGCAGCAATTCACCTTCGCAGAGTAGCCACGGGGACCATGGAATACCATGTCACGACTGCTAAAATTTTCTCAGATCCCCCGGCAATTTTCACTCTTGTGATGGAAGTTGGAAATGGTGTGCATTAAGTCTTGCTCGACGAAATTACTCTCATCCATTGCTGCACAGTATAGGTTTTATTGCTTCGGTGACACATTTTCCTGTTACGGGCATTTGCATCGCTGATGAGTTGTTTTCGGACTCCAGCTCGACCTCCGTGGTTGTGGAGCTCCCCTCGAGTTTCTTTGAAGCTGGCAGTGTTCCCAGGTGCGGTATCCAGTTTTCCAGTGAGTTTCGCAGCTATTCTGCTCTATATTTCGTCACAGACCTGTTCTGTTACAATCAGTCAGCACACACTTTCGTCGACTTTGTGACTTAGCGTGTGATGTTTTTCCGCCTTCCCTGTCTTCAGTATAAATGTCCCTTATTGTGCGTCATAGAAAACCATACACTTCACCTACCTCGGCTACGGATGCACACATCATATGAGCACCTACGTGACTTCGCCATGACGTATGCACTCAATACTATACAGATCAATCTCCTGACACTTGTAACGTATTAAGGACATCGCGAGGTGCCGTTGGAGTCCAGATACAACGACTCAATCTGCAATTTGTTCAAGCGGGGATTTCTGGCGACGTTAGAATATTTTTGCCCAGTAAGGGAAATTCACGCGATGACGAGGTTGATCTATAAAAAGAAATGGAAACAACACAAATACGAAGGGCATTCAATAAGTAGTGCAACATTTTTTTCTCTGTTAGATTACGGTACAAAAAATGTGGATTTAGTTTTGGGACGTGTCATGGAATATTCAGGCTTTAACTTTTTCAGTTTCATGTAGATCCGATATTCGCCGACGGAATACGTAGCCTTCGAAATAGTGTCCGTCAGAGAGGCGCATTCCAAGCACAGAGCTAACATTCTACATCTAAATTTACATACAGTAGATACTACGCCAGGCACCACACGGTGCGTGGTGGAGCGCACGTTTTCTTTTGGGGGAAAACCAGAAAGCCGGAGATGTTCAAAGGCGCTTGCAGAATGTATACCGAGAACCGGTAGTGAACAAAAGCACGGTGAGTCATTGGGCGAGGCGTTTGCCATCATCGCGACAACGTCGCGCAAACCTGTTCATCTAACGAGTGCAATGTTGGAAAGTGTGGACACTCTTATTCACGGTGATCGACGAATTACAAACAAACGCCACGCTGCTTGAACGTCCAGCATGTTGGAAAAATTGTAGGTCAGAAACTTCTGTTAATTACTTCAACGAAAGACTTGCCAAAGTTGTTAAATTCACTTCTCTTATTCACTAGACGACTGCTTTCGAGCCGGGATGATTTGAAAATGGGTCCCGGTCGGCAACTAGTCATACAGTAATTGAAAGGACTTAAATTTGCAACTTTGGGTGGTTTTTCATTACCCTCACCTCGCTGATCAACTCGACGTCTGTTGGTGTGCTGACTTACTGGTGTATTCAAAGTTGAGTGCCGTCTGGGTTCCTCACTGCGTAACAGAAGAGCCGCGAAGAAGTATCTGTGCAGTGTTGCTTGCACATTAGAGGCTTATCGTGACAATTTTTGGTCGACCATCATCACAGGTGATGAGATAAGGGTTCATCACTTCGAACCGGGAATAAAACAGCAATCCATAGAGTGGCACCACGCAATATCTAAAAATGATTCAAATGGCTCTGAGCACTATGGGACTTAACATCTATGGCCATCAGTCCCCTAGAACTTAGAACTACTTAAACCTAACTAACTGAAGGACATCACACACACCCATTCCCGAGGCAGGATTCGAACCTGCGACTGTAGCGGTCGCGCGGTTCCAGACTGTAGCTACTAGAACCGCTCGGCCATCCCGGCCGGCGTTTTTGGAGGTCTGAAGGGATTATTCTGTTTGATGTCGTCCCTTATGGTGGACAAAACTTCATTTGATTGTTCTTTCCGACCCACCCTACAGCCCCGAACTCGCACCTTCCGACATATGTCTGTTTGGCATTCAGCGGGAGATTATTGATGCAGCAGGACATTGGCTCCGACGTCAGCGAGTAGAGCGGTGGCTTGCGGGCATAGAGTCTGTCCCAGTTAGAAGGCGTAAGGTCATCGCATTGAACGGCGATAATGTTGAAAAATATGGTTTTGTAGTCAATGAAGAGAAGTCTAAAATATTGGAATCCTGAATAAAAGTAACCCGCTTTCAGAAATAAATTCCTCAAACAAAATAAGAGAATGAATAGATGGATTATACCCTCCAAATTCAGAACAATAAAGCATATACACCTCCTATTTACGCCCTAACACCAATGTAGACTTCCCTGTATTTGTGTTACCAAACAAATAGAATTGAGGCTTCCTCATCTTCGTAGACTGAAAGGAAGCATTTTACCAAGCTACGATTTCTTTAGCCCAACCGGAGTAAATCAAATCACAATGCGACAACTCACAACGTTCCTTTCGATTTTGCTGCAACGCTTCCCAATACTTCTTAATAAACTTCGCACTCGACCAATGACTAACCAAGAACGGGTCGGCATAATCGAACTTCTTGGTACGTTTAGCCCACCTACGTAATCGATTATTAAAAAATATGGCGGATTCATTACAATTTATAAACGGTTCAGCATCATACTTTGTAATTTATATTAATGCTGAATTCCTACTCTTAAATGATCGAACATCAAATACACCTACAATAAGACCGAACATCCATTCCAACTTGTGGAACAGTGGATGACTCATGAACTGTTGAAATATGCCCTTGAAATTCATGCACGCACATATCCTGGCTTGCATTTGAGGCCGGTGAAAGCCATTAGCATGACCTCGTTCGCGTTGCATCACTTTCACAACTGCGTCTCTCTTGTTTCATCTCTCTGGATACGTAGAATGACGCCATCCTATGAAATACAGTACTTCATACAGCCTATGAATTTTTCAAATGTCCAGTGAACAGTTTTCATTTACACACTTACAAACTGATAGTTTTATTTATTTTTAGCCGCAACTGTAATCCTAACCATCTTACCCTCTAATATTGGATGCCTCCTTAACAACGAGGCAATTTTCTACGATGGCCTTCGGCTGTTCGTCTGGGGTATGAAATTTGAGGTTCTATATTATAGAGTATCTAATATGTATACGACAGAGGTCTGCAACGACCCTGCCTAAAATCATAATATCTGTTAGCACACCTTATAGCATTAGGCATAAAAACATATTCTCGGTACGCTTCTCTAAGTTGTGTTAACAATTGCTCCAAATTAGTTTTGTAATACCACAACTCCTCTAAAACAATAACAACTGCTGATACATTTATTTTATTTCCATAAAGTGTCGTTGCAAGTTTGTCAATTCGAGCGTCGGAATCAGGAACCAGGGAAGCACGTCGGAGACTATCAGGATAATGTTGGATGTAGGACACCTCTGGTGCCTGAGCGAGTGACAAGTACGAGGAAGTTCCCAGCACACTGTACAACTGTACAAATGTGAGCATGAGAAAGCGTCCACCTCCTCCGCCTGACCAAAACGGGTCGCCGAGATATGGAACGAGCGTAGATCGGGTTTCGGCCAGAGTGGCTACTTTTTAAGGGCGTCGGCATACAGCTTGTAGGGCGCGACAAATCGAGGCTCCGAGTTATCGAGGTCGACGCCGGTGTATTTTTCTGCACTAACTCTACGGCTGCAGGCGCTGGACGGCGGCCATAACTCTTGCACGGGGTCGATAATCAATTTTACTTAAACCTGCGCCATGCCGCGGCCCCCGGCGGCCCGCGGTATGCCTGCTAACAAGGCGTCCCCGGCGTCGTTAGGAGCGCTCCGGGCCGCGCCCAACGAGGGGCTAATGAACGCCAGCCGGCCCTGTTCTTTTCATTAATCGCGGCCAGCTGAGAGATTCCGCCGCCTCCATCCGCTGCACGGCTTACGCTCGGTCCGCTCTTGGCCAGTAATTTGGTCCAGCGTGGAGTGATTTACTGTCTTCGCGACACCAGAAATCAGCGATCGGGGCACTGCGCGCTTAGACTGCTAAGTTGCTGGCCTACTGCTGTGGCGTGTGCACTGTATGATAAACCGGAGAGCGAACCGAGCCATAAATCTAGCTGGGAGGCTTATCTCCCAAGACGTGGAAAAAGAAATGAAAAATGGGAGGAAATAAAATGGATCGGTTCATTCCTCGTGGTGTTTTGTTCGGGTCTTGTCAAAGATTTAGTAGTTGGAGATCCTACAGATTACTCTGACACTTAATATGTCAGAAACTGCAAAATTTTCCATGAGTAAAAGTTCCGCTGAAATCGAGTGTTTCGAAACTCATCTCATGATTATTTATTCAAGAGAAAGAGCTTCATTATTTGAGCAAGTCAATAATGCTATAGTGCGAAACAAAACTTCGACGTGTAATGTCATCGATGCACCGCTGAGCACTAAGGTTGCCACGATACAACGAAAGGGGTCTGACTTTGAAAATAAGTAGCACCCCACACCAACACTCCTTTTCGTCGGGCAGTACGGCAGGCGACACTCAGGTCGTATCCCACCGCTGCCTGGTGCGTCCCCAAACACTTCTTCGGCTTAGAATCTCACTGACTGCAGTAGATTTGACTTCAGTAACGCGACCCTCTTCGAACTGAGCCCCGATGACAAGCGATGATGTTTCTTGAGACACCACGGTCCCTAGTGGTATACCAATTATTTGCTTAACGTATTCCACTCTCTGTCTTCCTCTACAGGTTTTGCCCTCTACAGCTCCCTCTAGTACCATGGAAGTCATTCCCTCATGTCTTAGCAGATGTCCTATCATCCTGTCCCTTCTCCTTATCAGTGTTTTCCACATATTCTTTCCTCTCCGATTCTGCGTAGAACCTCCTCATTTCTTACCTTATCACTCCACCTAATTTTCAACATTCGTGTATAGCACCACATCTCAAATGCTTCGATTCTCTTCTGTTCCGGTTTTCCCACAGTCCATGTTTCACTACCATACAATGCTGTACTCCAGACGTACATCCTCAGAAATTTCTTTCTCAAATTAAGGCCGGTATTTGATATTAGTAGACTTATCTTGGCCAGAAATGCCTTTCTTCCCATAGCGAGTCTGCTTTTGATGTCTTCCTTGCTCCGTCCGTCATTGGTTATTTTACTGCCTTGGTAGCAGAATTCCTTAACTTCATTGACTCCGCGACCATCAATCCTGATGTTAAGTTTCTCGCTGTTCTCATTTCTACAACTTCTCATTACCTTCGTCTTTCTCCGATTTACTCTGAAACCATACTGTGTACTCATTAGACGGTTCATTCCGTTCAGCAGATCATTTAATTCTTCTTCACTTTCACTCAGGATAGCAATGTCATCAGCGAATCGTATCATTGATATCTTTTCACCTTGTGTTTTAATTCCACTCCTGAACCTTTCTTTTATTTCCATCATTGCTTCCTCGATGTACAGATTGAAGAGTAGGGGCCAAAGGCTGCAGCCTTGTCTTACTTTCTTCTTAATACGAGCACTTCGTTCTTGATCGTCCACTCTTATTATTCCCTCTTGGTTGTTGTTCATATTGTATATGACCCGTCTCTCTCTATAGCTTACCCCAACTTTTTTCAGAATCTCGAACAGCTTGCACCATTTTATATTGTCGAACCCTTTTTCCAGGTCGACAAATCCTATGAACGTGTCTTGATTTTTCTTTAGCTTTGCTTCCATTATTAGCCGTCAGAATTGCCTCTCTCGTGCCTTTACTTTTCCTAAAGCCAAACTGATCGTCACCTAGCGCATTATCAATTATCTTTTCCATTCTTCTGTATATTATTCTTGTAAGCAGCTTCGATGCATGAGCTGTTAAGCTGATTGTGCGATAATTCTCGCACTTGAAGTCTTCGGAATTGTGTGGATGATGTTTTTCCGAAAGTCAGATGGTACGTCGCCAGACTCATTTATTCTACACACCAACGTGAATAGTCGTTTTGTTGCCACTTCCCCTAATGATTTTCGAAATTTTGATTCTTAATGTTACCACCGTTGCTTTTAATGTCACCAAAGGTTGTTTTGACTTTCCTGTATGCTGAGTCTGTCCTTCCGACAATCATATCTTTTTCGATGACTTCACATTTTTCCTGCAGCCATTTCGTCTTAGCTTCCCTGCACTTCCTATTTATTTCATTCTTCAGCGACTTGTATTTCTGTATTCCTGATTTTCCCGGAACATGTTTGTACTTCTTCCATTCATCAATCAACTGAAGTATTTCTTCTGTTACCCATATTTTCTTCGCAGCTACCTTCTTTGTACCTACGTTTTCCTTCCCAACTTTTGTGATGGCCCTTTTTTAAGATGTCCATTCCTCTTCAACCGTGCTGCCTACTGCGCTATTCCTTATTGCTGTACCTATATAGTTAGAGAACTTCAAACGTATCTCGTCATTCCTTAGAACTTTCGTATCCCATTTCTTTGCGTATTGATTCTTCCTGACTAACGTCTTGAACTTCAGCCTACTCTTCGTCACTACTATATTGTGATCTGAGTCTATATCTGCTCCTGGGTACGCCTTACAATCCAGTATCTGATTTCGGAATCTCTGTCTGACCATTAATCTTATTGAAATCTTCCCGTATCTCCCGGCCTTTTCCGAGTATACCTCCTCCTCTTGTGATTCTTGAACAGGGTATTCGCTATTACCAGCTGAAACTTGTTACAGAACTGAATTAGTCTTTCTCCTCTTTCATTCCTTGTCCCAAGCTCATATTCTCCTGTAACATTTTCTTCAGCTCCTTCGTCCACAACTGCATTCCAGTCGCCCATGACTATTAGATTTTCGTCCCCCTTTACATTCTGCATTTCCCTTTCAGTATCCTCATACACTTTCTCTATCTGTTCATCTTCAGCTTGCGACGTCGGCATGTATACCTGAACTATCGTTGTCGGTGTTGGTCTGCTGTCGATTCTGATTAGAACAACCCGGTCACTGAACTGTTCACAGTAACACACCCTCTGCCCTACCTTTCTATTCATAACGAATCCTACACTTGTTATACCATTTTCTGCTGCTGTTGATATTACCCGATACTCATCTGACAAGAAATCCTTGTCTTCCTTCCACTTCACTTCACTGACCCCTACTATATCTAGATTGAGCCTTTGCATTTCCCTTTTCAGATTTTCTAGTTTCTTTACCACGTTCAAGCTTCTGTCATTCCACGCCCCGACTTGTAGAACATTATCCTTTCGTTGATTATTCAATCTTTTTCTCATGGTAACCTCTCCCTTGGCAATCCCCTCCCGGAGATCAGTGAAAGCCTAGTGTACCTTTCCATTTCATAGATTTGTTCTAGTGCGCAGCAGTTTAACAGGGCAGTGGGAGGTCGACTTTTTTCTACGCTGGGTTTTGTTGCCCTTCATGGTGCAAACCGCCCTGGCCTTAGGCTGCAGCAAGGTAACGGTTGCCCGCATACGACAGCAGTATCTACTACTTCGCTGTTCCCCAATTGGAAACGTTTGGAGCAATACGCGCATGGCGTTCCAACGAGCTTTCAGAATATAACTTGACAATTTGACAAAATTTGTCACGAATATCCCTCAGGGAAACAACCGACAACTTGTAAGTAGGCTGTTTATTTTTTTCTTATTGGTAACGCCACATCTACATCTACATCTACATCTACATGACTACTCTGCAATTCACATTTAAGTGCTTGGCAGAGGGTTCATCGAACCACAATCATACTATCTCTCTACTATTCCACTCCCGAACAGCGAGCGGGAAAAACGAACACCTAAACCTTTCTGTTCGAGCTCTGATTTCTCTTATTTTATTTTGATGATCATTCCTACCTATGTAGGTTGGGCTCAACAAAATATTTTCGCATTCGGAAGAGAAAGTTGGTGACTGAAATTTCGTAAAAAGCTCTCGCCGCGACGAAAAACGTCTATGCTGTAATGACTTCCATCCCAACTCGTGTATCATATCTGCCACACTCTCTCCCCTATAACGCGATAATACAAAACGAGCTGCCCTTCTTTGCACCCTCTCGATGTCCTCCGTCAATCCCACCTGGTAAGGATCCCACACCGCGCAGCAATATTCTAACAGAGGACGAACGAGTGTAGTGTAAGCTGTCTCTTTAGTGGACTTGTTGCATCTTCTAAGTGTCCTGCCAATGAAACGCAACCTTTGGCTCGCCTTCCCGACAATATTATCTATGTGGTCCTTCCAACTGAAGTTGTTCGTAATTTTAACACCCAGGTACTTAGTTGAATTGACAGCCTTGAGAATTGTACTATTTATCGAGTAATCGAATTCCAACGGATTTCTTTTCGAAGTCATGTGGATCATCTCACACTTTTCGTTATTTAGCGTCAACTGCCACCTGACACACCATGCAGCAATCTTTTCTAAATCGCTTTGCAGCTGATACTGGTCTTCGGATGACCTTACTAGACGGTAAATTACAGCATCATCTGCGAACAACCTAAGAGAACTGCTCAGATTGTCACCCAGGTCATTTATATAGATCAGGAACAGTAGAGGTCCCAGGACGCTTCCCTGGGGAACACCTGATATCACTTCAGTTTTACTCGATGATTTGCCGTCTATTACTACGAAATGCGACCTTCCTGACAGGAAATCACGAATCCAGTCGCACTACTGAGACGATACCCCATAGCTCCGCAGCTTGGTTAGTAGTCGCTTGTGAGGAACGGTGTCAAAAGCTTTCCGGAAATCTAGAAATACGGAATCAACTTGAGATCCCCTGTCGATAGCGGCCATTACTTCGTGCGAATAAAGAGCTAGCTGCGTTGCACAAGAGCGATGTTTTCTGAAGCCATGCTGATTACGTGTCAATAGATCGTTCCCTTCGAGGTGATTCATAATGTTTGAATACAGTATATGCTCCAAAACCCTACTGCAAACCGACGTCAATGATATAGGTCTGTAGTTAAATGGATTACTCCTACTACCCTTCTTGAACACTGGTGCGACCTGCGCAATTTTCCAATCTGTAGGTACAGATCTATCGGTGAGCGAGCGGTTGTATATGAGTGCTAAGTAGGGAGCTATAGTATCAGCGTAATCTGAAAGGAACCTAATCGGTATACAATCTGGACCTGAAGACTTGCCCGTATCAAGCGATTTGAGTTGCTTCGCAACCCCTAAGGTATCTACTTCTAAGAAACTCATGCTAGCAGATATTCGTGTTTCAAATTCTGGAATATTCCATTCGTCTTCCCTGGTGAAGGAATTTCGGAAAACTGCGTTCAATAACTCCGCTTTAGCGGCACAGTCGTCGATAACAGTACCATCGGCACTGCGCAGCGAAGGTATTGAGTGCGTCTTGCCGCTTGTGTACTTTACATACGACCAGAATTTCTTCGGATTTTCTACCAAATTTCGAGACAATGTTTCGTTGTGGAACCTATTAAAGGCATCTCGCATCGAAGTACGTGCCAAATTTCGCGCGTCTGTAAATTTTAGCCCATCTTCAGGATTTCGCGTTCTTCTGAACTTCGCATGCTTTTTCCGTTGCCTCTGCAACAGCGTTCGGACCTTTTTTGTGTACCACGGGGGATCCGTTCCATCTCTTACCAATTTATGATGTATGAATATCTCAATTGCTGTTGCTACTATATCTTTGAATTTGAGCCACATCTCGTCTACATTCGCATAGTCAGTTCGGAAGGAATGGAAATTGTCTTTTAGGAAGGCTTCTAGTGACACTTTATCCGCTTTTTTAAATAAAATTATTTTGCGTTTGTTTCTGATGGACTTGGAAGAAATGGTATTGAGCCTAACTACAACGACTTTGTGATCACTAATCCCGGTATCAGTCATGATGCTCTCTATCAGCTCTGGATTGTTTGTGGCCAAGAGGTCAAGTGTGTTTTCGCAACCATCTACAATTCGCGTGGGTTCGTGGACTAACTGCTCTAAATAATTTTCGGAGAATGCATTTAGGACAATCTCGGAAGACGTTTTCTGCCTACCACCGGTTCTGAACAAGTATTTTTGCCAACATACCGAGGGTAGGTTGAAGTCCCCACCAACTATAACCGTATGAGTGGGGTATTTATTTGTTACGAGACTCAAACTTTCTCTGAACTGTTCCGCAACTGTATCATCTGAGTCTGGGGGTCGGTAGAAGGAGCCAATTATTAACTTAATTCGGCTGTTAAGTATAACCTCCACCCACACCAATTCGCACGGAGTATCTACTTCGACTTCACTACAAGATAAACCACTACTGACAGACACCAACACTCCACCACCAATTCTGCCTAATCTATCTTTCCTGAACACCGTCTGAGACTTCGTAAAAATTTCTGCAGAACTTATTTCAGGCTTTAGCCAGCTTTCTGTACCTATAACGATATCAGCTTCTGTGCTTTCTATTAGCGCTTGAAGCTCAGGGACTTTTCCAGCGCAACTACAACAGTTTACAACTATAATTCCGACTGTTCCTTGATCCAAGCACGTCCTGTAATTGCCAAGCACCCTTTGACATTGCAGCCCATCCCGCACTTTCCCGAGGCCTTCTAACCTAAAAAACCGCCCAGTCCATGCCACACAGCCTCCGCTACCCGTGTAGCCGCCAGCTGAGTGTAGTGAACTCCTGACCTATTCAGCGGAACCCGAAACCCCACCACCCTATGGCGCAAGTCAAGGAATCTGCAGCCAACACGGTCGCAAAACCGTCTGAGCCTCTGATTCAGACCCTCCACCCGGCTCTGCACCAAAGGTCCGCAGTCGGTTCTGTCGACGATGCTGCAGATGGTGAGCTCTGCCTTCATCTCGTAAGCAAGACCGGCAGCCTTCACCAAATCAGATAGCCGTTGGAATCCAGAGAGAATTTCCTCAGATCCAAAGCGACACACGTCATTAGTGCCGACATGTGCCACCACCTGCAGCTGGCTGCACCCTGTGCTCTTCATGGCATCCGGAAGGACCCTTTCCACATCAGGAATGACTCCTCCCGGAATGCACACGGAGTGCACACTGGATTTCTTCCCCTCCTTAGCCGCCATATCCCTAAGGGGCCCCATTACGCGCCTAACATTGGAGCTCCCAACTACCAATAAGCCCACCCTCTGCGATTGCCCGGACCTTGAAGGCTGAGAATGATCCTCTGAAACAGGGCAGGCAGCTGCATCTGGCTCAGCCAGAGACAGTGCCTGAAACCGGTTTGTCAGACGCACTGGGGAGGCTTTCTGATCAGCCTCCGGGGACGCCTTTCGCTGCCTGCCACGCCTTGGAACGACCTCCCAATCAACCACAGGCGAGGGCTCAGCCCCACTGCGGGCAGCAACCGGGGCAACCACAGCGGCAGACCGATCTGGGGACAGACGGGATGAGGTTGACATCCCCGTGATACCCGAGTCCGGCTCCCCACAGTGGTGCCCATTGGCAACAGCCTCAAGCTGCGCGACCGAAGTCAGCGCCGATTGCAGCTGTGAGCGAAGGAATGCCAAGTCAGCCCTCATCCGAACACAGCAGTCGCAGTCCCTGTCCATTCTAATTGATGTTTAACAACAGTTACTGAAACACGAGTCCGTGCCTAGATAACGCAAGCGGAACACACAAAGAATGTATCAACTAACCTGTACAAATGCCTAACGACTGCGCTACAATCTGCTGAATTTACGATTACAGTAACTAAAACTCGAAATTGCACCTCCTATACGAAACTCACACGCAATTTAAATAAGAATCTACGAAGTAAACACTAAAGCGCGATGCTACAACTGTCAAATACTATAATACGCCCGAAATATATGAATTAAACAATGCAAGTACCCAAAAACACGCAAAGAAATTAATTAAACTATCTAACAAATAAGTAAGCTAGGGTTATACGACTTGCTGCAGCAGCTGCTTATCCAACGGCGGCAGGGAGCACACTGACTGACTGACCAACCGACACTGGCCGTTCAAAACAAAAACAGAAGACAGACGACTACGCGAATTTACACTATTCAGGTACTAAGGCGCGATGCTACAACCCTCAAATACTATAATACGCCCGAAATATATGAATTAAACAATGCAAGTACCCAAAAACACGCAAAGAAATTAATTAAACTATCTAACAAATAAGTAAGCTAGGGTTATACGACTTGCTGCAGCAGCTGCTTATCCAACGGCGGCAGGGAGCACACTGACTGACTGACCAACCGACATAGCGCTCTGTATGAAAAATCACTGGCTGTGCTGTGCACAGTCTGTGGCTGGTTGGCATTGTTGTAATACTCGCCATTGTAGTGTTGGGCAGCTTGATGTTAACAGCGCGTAGCGTTGTGCAGTTGGAGGTGAGCCACCAGCAGTGGTGGATGTGGGGAGAGAGATGGCGGAGTTTTGAAATTTGTAAGAATGGATGTCATGAGCTGATATATGTATCATGGCTATTAAGGTAAATACATTGTTTGTTCTCTATTAAAATCTTTCATTCGCTAACTATGCCTATCAGTAGTTAGTGCCTTCCGTAGTTTGAATCTTTTATTTAGCTGGCGTAGTGGCGCTCGCTGTATTGCAGAAGTTCGAGGAACGAAGATTTTTGGCGAGGTAAGTGATTTGTGGAAGGTATAGGTTAATGTTAGCCAGGGCCATTCTTTTGTAGGGATTTTTGAAAGTCAGATTGCTTTGAGCTAAAAATATTGTGTGTCAGTTTAAGCACTGTCTTGTACAGTTTTTCTAAGGGGACATTTCATATTTGCCGTCCATCCATACTGGGATGTTACAATACAGCATCGAGATTCCATCAGCCTATTGCTAACAACAACCTTCTCCACTTTTTTGTCCAGTATGTCTTTCATGACTTTGCACAGGTTCTCAAATTTGACCTTGTCTTCTTCCCTCTTTTTCTTTTCTTCTTCGTCCTCAGGAAGTTCAAGACCTTCCTTAGTAACAGACACCAGTTGTTTGCCATCATATTCTTCCATCTGCTGGACTACATACTCATCAACTGGCTCTGTCATGTACACTACTTCAAAGCCACGCTTCTTCACTCTTTCAAGAAATGAAGAGTTAGCGACCTGTTCCTTGTTTTCACCAGTAATGTAGTAAATGTGCTTCTGGTTTTCTTTCATTCTCGCATCATAGTCCTTAAGTGAACAAGTTTCATCACCAGATGCTAATGTTGCATACCTCAGAAGATCAGAAAGCTTCTTGCGGTTTGTACTGTCCTCATGAATGCCAAGCTTAAGGTTTTTGCCGAATTGCTCATAGAATTTCTTGTAAGTGTCTGCATCTTCTGTCAATTCCTCAAACAACTCCAAGCATTTCTTGACTAGATTCTTCCTGATTACTTTCATGATTTTGTTCTTGAAATGTTCAGTGGAAGATCTTCACTGTCCACAACTCCCTTAATGAAGTTCAAGTATTCAGGAATTAAATCTTCACAATTGTCCGTAATGAACACCCTGTGGACATACAGTTTGATATTGTTCTTCCTCTTCTTGTTTTCAAAGAGATTAAAAGGTGCTCGACGAGGAATGAACAGGAGGGCCCGGAATTCAAGTTCTCCTTCAACAGAGAAATGTTTCACTGCAAGATGATCTTCCCAGTCATTTGTTAAAGACTTGCAGAATTCACCATATTCTTCCTGAGGTATATCATCTGGATTCCTTGTCCAGATTGGCTTTGTCTTGTTCAACTCTTCATCCTCCAGATGTTTTTCTTTGATAGTTTTCTTCTTCTTTTTGTTTTTGTCTCCAGACTCGTCTTCTTCATCCTCACCAACATCTTCAATCTTTGTCTTAGATTCATTATCACCTTCTTCACCACCTTCCTTCTTTTCTTCTTCTTCTTCTTCTTCGCTGAGTTCCTTGTCCCTTTCCTTCTCTACAACCAACTTGATTGGGTAGCCTATGAACTGAGAATGATTTGATATCTGGTTTCCCATTGAAATTTGTAAGAATGGATGTCATGAGCTGATATATGTATCATGGCTATTAAGGTAAATACATTGTTTGTTCTCTATGAAAATTTTTCATTTGCTAACTATACCTATCAGTAGTTAGTCCTTCCGTAGTTTGAATCTTTTATTTAGCTGGCGGTAGTGGCGCTCGCTGTATTGCAGTAGTTCGAGTAACGAAGATTTTTGGTGAGGTAAGTGATTTGTGAAAGGTATAGGTTAATGTTAGTCAGGGCCATTCTTTTGTAGAGATTTTTGAAAGTCAGATTGCGTTGCGCTAAAAATATTGTGTGTCAGTTTAAGCACTGTCTTGTACAGTTTTTCTAAGGGGACGTTTCAAACTCTACCAACAATTGTCAAGCAGAGTAATTGCCTGCTTAAGTGCCAGAGTTGGACCAACGTCTTATTTACTTATGGAATTCGTGATTCTCTTTCTCTTTAAACAAATCTTTTCTGAACTGTAATCATTTATTTGTCTGTACATGTACATCACATACACCGATGTCCGTCCTGTTCCGATAATTCCTTCGTGGTATTTCATTTTCGTGTTAGACCGTATTTCATAGCACTGAGAGAATAATTTCTAATAAAGAATTCACTGTTATACTAATACCTCTTTTCCGATAAAGCTAATGTTTCTGTCACCTTTTTCATCTCTCAGACTACTGTAGCCTCCCATTCTTTACCTTCAACAAAACGAATCTGTGCGTCTTACCATTTCGCCAATCCTCAAGATACAGAGGGTACTGTTAACAGAGGAAGTAGTCACGATATACTACTAAGAATTATCGTATATCTTTGGACTCTAAATTTCGGATTTTAGTGAGTGACAAATGTGAAGTATTGCATATTGTACAACTTCTTAACCGTGCCTATGAGAAGCATTCATTTTCACTTGACTAGGATTTTGGCGTTACGTTGTGGCGTCAGGTCAAAGAGTGACAGAGAACCTAGTATTCCTAGGCACTGACTTTTCTATAGTCTGAATTTGCCGAGTACCATCCACATCCGAACCTTGTCCCAAGTGTTTCATTAGAGTGTCCTACACATCACCTATTTACTAAACAAACTAATCCACATCCTCATCTTGTCGCACTCGTTATTGGACTGGCTTATACAGCGTGTGTACTCAATAGACTACACAGATGTTGTGCAAACCAGTCCAATGATGCACTGAACACTGCAATCTGCAATTCAACAAGAAGCTTGTGCTCAGAGTCAGTCACAATAATTTGACAGCAGTGTGACATAGCAAAACTCACACAAACAACCACAATTAGATTTACTGAGTAACGTTACCTAGACTGGCAGTTCAATTAACCGTTGAACCTAAAATCCTTCATGTAATCATCTGACGGCAGCGCGAAAAACATAGTGAAGCTCACACCGACAAATTGGATATCCACGTCACAAGGCACAAGTTACTACCGTATGCGTCCTGTAAATGCGATACTGACTGGGCATCAGCAGAACTTACAAAAAGTACCGGATCCTGGAGATAGCTGCATGCTAACCAACATCCACACAGCTCAAAGACTAAACCCAGTTCACACACTCTAGTAAGCATCCAAGACCGGCTGCTTTCCACAAAAAGATCCGTGAAGTGCCAGACTGGTGTCCACAAAACAGCGCGCTCTCATTGTCAGCAGCTGTACGCCAGCCAATACCTACCCAAGTGTGTCTTTCAAAGCTTCCTCACTGATCGCTGTACATCACTCTGCCCCCTGTTGGTCAGTTGTTCTCTGTGGTACTCAGCGTTCTTTTCTAGGTTACAGCCGGCTTCACGCGTTGGCTCTCGACAGCACTCGTGTCCAGTGATATGTACGCACAGATTTTCCAAATGCCGTGGACGTGTGACACCTAGTGACAGCACACTGAAGAAAATTGAAATTACTGAATAAGTCGGCCGATTTATTTTATCGATTTGTGAATTAACGAGACAAGAAGCCCATTACTATTATCATTGACATCGTGATAACGTATACTGTATGAATCGGCGATTGAAAACGTGATTAGTATGTAATTAATCTCTTTCTACGTATGAAATTGGACTGCTACTCTCAAAAAAATATCGAAGGAGCAACAGTGAACCGAAGAAACACGAAAGATATGAGGAGGGGCAGAAATGGGATTAAAGATGAACGTAAACCAAAACTGGCGACCTGAAGCCACCCTGACGCAAAATTACACATAATTTCACAGACCATGCAAGGGCGACATAAAATGCAGATTAGTCCAAGCATATATGGCGTTCCTTGCCAAAAGAAGTTTATTATTATAAAACGTAGAGCTCAATTTGAGGAAGTCCTTTCTCAAAATCATAATTTGAGGTATAGCATTCTAAGGAAGTGAATCATGTATTGTGAAAAAGCTGGAAAAGAAGAGAATCGCAGCGTTTGAGATATGGTACACAGAAGGAAAATTAGGTGGGTTTGTAACATGAGGAAAAAGGAGTTTCTTCGCAAAATCCGAGAAGAAAGTAACGTATGGAAAACACTAACAGAGAAAAAGGAACAGGATGATTCGACACGTGTTAAGACATTGGGAAATAAGTTTCACGGTGCTAGTGGGAGTCGTATGGAATAAATGACGTTGTACCCAGTGTTTCCATGACGGACGGTTCTGTGATTACTCGATGAGGTGTCACAGAGGAACTAGAACACATGAAATACACGGTGTTTATAAATTAGTTACACAAAAGTAAACTTTAATTGTGAAAAAGGTAAATAACTTACAGATTTGTTTCATACAATCTTGAGTGCAGTATATTGTCAAATTTCATTTACAATTTCATTGTAGCTACCTCTTTTAGGATGACAAAAGGCCCGTTTGCAACGTGTTTTCTGCAAAGTCCATTGTAGCAAGTCTTAGTGTATGGTAGTAACAGCTTGTGTTATTTGTTGGCGTAGTCTGTCAACGTTTCCTGGAAGCGGAGGAACTACTGTCATTTCGTCTTTAATGTAACTCCACACACAGAGGTCTATTTGGGTTAAATCAGGTGATCGTGGTGGCCAGGATATTGTGACACCACGACCACTTCAAGTTAGTACATTATAACAGAGGTACATGGCAATTCCACAGTGATAATTCGGTGGCGCGCCATCTTGCTGGAAAATAAATTTTGTATTCATATTTTATCGTACCTGAAGCATCAAATAATCTTGAAGCATGTCCAAGTACGATATGCCGAACCTGTTCAATTTCTGCGTCACAGCCTGCTGACTGACCCTGAACTGGCGTCCTGTATGACACATGCCAGTTCCGCAGTTTCGGTGAAACAATTGTATCGCTTAATAACAGTTCGTCTTTGATGTGGTGGCTTGCGATATTTAATGGTGAATTGTCTTTGACCTGCAGTAGCGCAACTGGGTTCATGAATCTAAGAAGAACACTATGCACACTGTGCACCATTATACGACTCCATGACAACTGTTGGAATTACTCATTCTCGTATGCCAAGTAGCGAGAATGTCAGGGACTACCAGTGTTCGCCAGGAATAAATCTTGAATATATACTGCATTCAGTGGTGTATAAAACATTTATATAAGTTTATGAAACAAAATTAAAGAAAAGCACCCTGAAGATCACTTGCAACAGCGACCGAAACGTCGGTAGTTTTACATATTGACAATGCGGTCACGAACCTAGAAAAAAATTTATTGACTGTGGAAATGGCCGCTGAAGCCTACGTTTATATTTGTGTAAGTTATTTACCCTTATAACAATTAAAAGTTACTTTTGCATAATTTATAATCACCCTGTATTAGCTCACTTTATTATGTAGATGATAAAAAAATACCTAATTTCACAGAATCCTTTGCAGCTGTCATTGACTACGAAAGCATCCCTTGAGGAACATGTTAACAAATTGTTCTTCAGCACCACGAAATACAACATTTACGAAAGTATGTTTTATGAGAACTGTAACTGTTACTGTCCTACACAATGATGTTGGCTGCAGCAGCTGCGGTCTCGAAACTCGAAATGGGCAGAGCAATTCCGTGGTTGGTTCTATATTGACCTCTGGTGAGAGGGCGCTGCTGTGTTGATAGGGGAGGCGTTGTCTTCAGGACCGCCTCCTATACGTTGTTGTGGAATTGAGCAACTCCTTGGTAAGTGTGTGGTCTCGATACGTGTTGGCAGCTGTGGTGTGGCACAGCAATCTCCGTACGATGCCACAAAAAATGTAGAGGGAGCCACAGATTGCATACAAACAACATATAAATGAGGACATGGAGTGCAAGAGCTACTATGAGGAGTCGGCGGAAGAGGTGGGCCACACTGAACCAGGTAGAACACTGAGATGGAAAACACGGTCAGGAAGTATGGACAGGAAGATGGGACATGTGTTAAGACGTCCGGAAACAAGTTTTACGCAGCTAGACTTTCCATTAACATACAGCCGTGGATATGAGCGAATACTGTTGGGGTGGAGGCTGTGGGTGTTTGAGTGGGAAGGGGGAGGGGAAGGAGTAGTTTTGCGGGAATGAGTGTGGGAGTTATTGGCGTGAAGCACCATTTCAAAAATGGCACGTGTAATTCCTCGATGCATATGAGAACGACGAGTACAGTACGCGCTCTTCCAACACTGATATGAATGTCCACATTTACACCCTCCTTCCGCAGTAACCACGCCATTCTCCAGGTTGTCCGCTCACGTAATGAGAACAGATGGGAGACTGGGCTGCACTGTGCAGTGACTGCACTGCTAGTGATTGGCCTGTCACCTACGCTTAGACTGAAGTACTGCGTGAATGATAAAGAGAAGATCAATATGGAACGCAGGTCGCATAAGATATTTTTGATTATTTTACGTGATGGGGTTAGTTATAAGTCGTCCGCTGCTGGTGGTCTACTGGCTAGCGTTGCTACTTCTGGATCACGAGGTCCGGGTTTCTATTCCCGGACGGATTGGGAATTTTCTCCGCCATGGAACTGGGATTTTGTATTGTTCTCATCATTCGAACATCATTCGGGAAAGTGGCGAAACTGGATAGTAAATTGACTGAGCCTGTTTAAGCACACGTAGACATCGTCGTACTTCCTACATGGCGGTCAGTATTTCGACCAGTTGGGCAGCGTGGCTATGGGAAGCACATTAGCTCCATTCATAGCCAACCTTTTCATGGAAAAATTTGAAGACATCGCCTTGGACACTGCAACAGCTAAGCCAAGTTGCTTTTATCGTTACGTCGATGGTATATCATCTGGCACCATGGTCGTGAAAAACTGGGAGAACTCTTAGAGCGCCTGAACAGCATTCACGGCCACATCAAGTTTACGATGGTAGTCGAGACAGATGCTGCATTGCCCTTCCTTGACGTCCTCGTTCGACGGAAAACCAATGGGCATCTCAGCCACAGTGCCTACAGGAAACCGACACTCACAGGTCGGTATCTGCACGCTGTCACCCACTACCATCCGGCACAAAAACGTGCCGTTCTTTATACCCTCGTCCATCGTCCTAAAGTCGTCTCGTCGCTGAAAGTCTGCCACTATAACAGAGCCACTTCCGAAAAGTCTCCCGGGAAAACGGGTACAGCCGCAGACAGGTGTTACAGTCTATATCTGGTGCGACACGCAAGGAACTCACCAACAGAGAAGAGAACACCACCGAAGAAGAAAGCAAGAAACTTGTGTTTTTGCCTCTCTGTGGTACAGTGTTGGGAAAGATTAGATGGCTGCTGAAGGCATGTAACATATCATCCGGGTTCAGGCCCCCAGCAAAAATTCGACAGCTCATTAGGCCTGTGAAGGACGATCTAGGTTTTAGAACACCTGGAGTGTGCGTGACACCATGTCAGTGTGGCTGTTAGTACGTCGGCCAAACAGTACCCACGGTGGAGCAACGCCGGACGGAACACGAGAGGTGCTTACGCCTACGCTGTCCAGAAAAATCAGCCGAGGCAGAGCACGCCTTAGAAAATGGACACCGAATTCTATTTGACGAAACATCTGTCGTTATGAGGACGAAGGGATTTTGGGATAGCTTCATAAGAGAAGCTATTGAAATAAAAACCTCTGAAAACGCCATGAACAAGGACGGCGGTTTGCAGCTCAGCACAGCCTGGGACCCGGCCATCGCGTGGTTAAAACGGGCGCGAAGGACACGGGATGAAAACATTACCACATATGGCGAGCATGAGAGCACCAGTGACGTCACAGCCACAGTGGGGCTGTATAAGGACGCGGCCACGGCGACAAAACAGTCATTCTTACCCCTTGACAATGACTGAGGAGAGCTCGGTCGAAAGATCGTGGGGGTTTAATCACCTGACGCTGCTGGAAGCCAGAGAAAATTTTATTAAGTCATATTGCCACAAAACCATCCATTAATACAAGACTGTTAATCTGTAAGGCTGCTGATAAGGACGCAGTTGGCGATCCCACAAATTAAATGTCATCGTCTTTTATACGTCGGAATTTCGCTCCCCTAATTGGGAATATTCTAATGACATGTACATTTTAATACGTTGTTTTAAAGAGAAGAAGCCAGTTGCAGTCACTCGCGCCCACTCTGGACGCGCTACAACTTACGCACACAGTTGTCACGTTGAGAGTCTTTACGTTTAGAATGTTTACTCTTTGTTGCCATATATAACAGTATGGGCTTATCTCGTGGATGTGAGCAGTCGGCGTTTCTCATAACACAAAAGCTAATCGAGGCTCGTCCTGGTGCAGCTGGAAGCCGCGAACGCTGCCCGCAAGACGGCGTAATGACCCAATCACACCCTGCGGTGGCGTGTCGTTTAACCTCATTATATTCCGCGTAATCGGATAGCGAGCTAGATAAAGCTGGCAACGCGCTAACGACTAGTGGAAAACTGAAACTGTTGCATCGCTAATTAGCGGGCTTTACCGCTTATTTGGCGACAGTTGTTCGCAGGCCTGTAATTAAAACAATTAGACGCGGTCCCACGCAGGCAGAGGGTACTCTTCCCTATCGTCAGCGAGCGGCGCGGGGCCACATCAAAGCGCGGTGTTCGTGGCTGCTGCGGAAAAAGGTCACCGCCGTGCAGTGGTGGAGACGGCTGCCGGCGACGCACGGAACACACGAAAAGGTTGGGGGAGGACGAGAAGAAGGGAGGGGGTGGGTGTGGAGGAGGCCCAGCTAGGCAACTGCCGGCTTTCAATTGGCACCCGAATAAGACGGCGCACCGCAGCAAGGGGCCTCTGTTTACCGGAAGCCTGTAATTGGTGGCGCCACTTCAAAGCGCCAAAACCAGGAACACTTCGTAATGGAGGGAAATTAGTTCCACGTTTCAGCCAGTCCGCCCGGTGCCAGTTTCCACGCATTGCTTGCCATTCCGAGCTCACGGGCAACATTCGCCTCGGCGTCCCTCGCTTCTTGCAATCCGGCACTTTCTTCCCAGCTGGAACCGTTCGCCCTTTGAAACGAAACGAAGTACTCCTGAAAATGGAGTTCGGGGCAAACTTCTAGAGAGAAGAAGAGGGCGGTACGAACACCCTAGGACAGGCGTGCGGTACTCATCAGGTCATTCCCCATTCCTAAAAAAATCAAAAGCACTAGAATAGGCCTGCCGGAGTGGTCGAGCGGTTCTAGGGGCTACAGTCTGCCTCGGGCCTGGATGTGCGTGATGTCCTTAGGTTAGTTACGTTTAAGTAGTTCTAAGTTCTAGGTGACTGATGACCTCAGCAGTTAAGTCCCATAGTGCTCAGAGCCATTTTTGAACTTGAATAGGCACCAAAGTGATCTAATTGTTACGATAGGATCAAAACATATTTTGAACACATATCAACAAAATTTTTACATCGTCCTGATATGTACCGGTAGGAAGACGTTGTTTGTGAACATATACACAGTTACCACGAGGGTTACATACGGGCAGAACGCCGCGCTATAATAGACCGCAGGATTTCATTTGAAAGTAAAGCGCCAGCAGAGACGCATTAGAGACTGCTGTGGAACAGTAGAGCGAACATCCACCATGCCGTGAAGAACAATCGCGACCAATGATTGCCTCCGTTTCATCAAGTTACGCGCATAAGGCTTGTCAAACAGTGAAGTTGCTCCGCCTACGTTTTCCAGGCACACTGTATGATCGATAAGTGCTACTATTGACATCATACAGGGTGGCGCACTAAATGTGTAGCCATTTTGTTTTTAATATAAACTTTATTCTCTATACAATCTGAAAGGAACATATACTACAATGAAGAGCCGTCCATTGAGATTTGTTCTAACTCAGCACATGCTCAATATGTCCACCTTTTCGTTTCCTAACTTCCTTCAAAAGAACACTGAAGTTAGTGATTACCCCACGGCACATGTCTTCCGTAATTTCATTGCAAGCTTGGAGAATAAGACTTCTGAGCTCCATTAAATCACGTGGTCGTTTCGGGAAAATTTTATCCTTTAGGTAATCCGAAAGAAAAAAGTCACATGGATCGAGGTCTGGACTATTGGGGGGGGGGGGGGGGAGGGGCAATTTTGTCCGTCATTGAAGCGACCTGAAAACCTGAGGGAAATGCTCGTGAAAAAACTCCAACGTATTGTTTGCAGTATGTGGCCTTGCTCCATCTTGATGAACCACTGCGTGTTGAAGGGCAAGGCAGTATCAAGAAGCTGTGGAATGAAGCTATTGCGAAGCATGCTCAAATAACGCCCGCTGTTCACAGTTTCTTCAAAGAAAATGGGTCCAATAAGTGCGTGACTGGAAATTGCAGCCTACGCTGTAATCCTCGGAGCATAATGTTGTCGTTCATGAAGCACATGTGGGTTTCCAGTGGACCAAATGCGTACATTTTGTTTGTTAAGCACACCGTCTAAATGAAAATTCGCCTCGTCTGAAAACCAAACGTTGTTGAGAGTTTCTTCCATATCCTCCGCCCACTGAGCAAACAGTAGTCTCTACTGCTTGTGTTCTTCAGTGAGCTTCTGCGCGCAGGTCATCTTGTATGGGTACATATGGAGGTCACTTTTAAAATGCGTTGAACGGAGCGTCTGGATTGTCCCAGTTGCACTGCAGCCTTTCTACACGATTTCCCAGGACATCTCTGTACAGAAACTCGTACCGCTTCAATGTTCTCCTGGAAACAAACAGGCTTCGTCCGAGGTCGCTTCGCTTCCAATACTGTTCCTTCCTGTACAAATTTATCGTGCAACCTGTGCATGGTCTTCTTGCAAGGGACTCACCGTGTGTTAAACTATTGTTGAAAACGCCTCTGAATCACAAGAAAGCCTTTCGTTTCATGAAAAAGTAACACTATTGCCGATCGTTGCTGTGTCGTCAGTCTTCCATTCTCAGCCATTGCTGTTTACTGGTCTCCTAGTGGCAGTATCGTGAATTACACATCATTTCGTAACTCATTTGTTTTTCCAAGCTCTGCAGGTACTGATGCAGACATCCCAGCGGGATATCTAATGTGCGTCGTAAACTGTGGAAGAAACAATTCGTAACATATTTCGTGCGCCACCCTGTATTTGATTCCGTGTGGGAGCAGATATGCCCCGCCATTCCATTTATTTGAAGTATTTGAAGTAGTTAAGTGTACAGTAATCAGTCGCAAATAATGGATATGGCAGATCCAGACACTGATCGCTGTGTGGTCATCTTCGTTTTCAAATGCTTGTAAAGAACAAGTCACAATGAGATAACAGACATGCCTCATTATACGAACACTTGTATAACCTTTAAATACCGCTGCAACACAGCTGGCTCCAATGCATGTAGCAGTAATTTACAGCGTCATCTTTACGTGTGTGATATGTACTAACTCTATTCTACAAGTCACAAGTATTTATTATTGTACACTTTGTAAAAACTTATTACATAAAACCAATAGGATTTTTGTAACTAAAAATTCTGATTAATGTTTTGTAGTTATTACACGTCGTGATAGTTGCGTGTACTAACCAGTACCATCGGTTATTGCTCTACGCTTCACAATTACAGATAGTGTAAAAAATACGAAACATCTTGTCCGAACAATTTAAGTTAATAAACTTGTTTAATGAAACAGTCAAATTCTAGGCGCAGTTGAAGGAATTGGAGCAGACAAAAAGTTATTTTACCAACAGCAGTATTCCAAAATAACCAGAAATATTTCTGCTTTATAGTGACCTCTCTACTGTAGAAATACATTATTACAATTTACACATTTTGTGTCAAAATTAATAAACTCTTTAATATATCATGTAATTAGTAAATACATTATATTTGTTTTCAGACACCATACACTCATACGCAAATTAGGAGTGTAATCGTAAGTAGGTCGGTATTCCCAGACCAGCGGGTCCTCCCCAGCACCAATTCACTTGAGCGGCTCTGATACCCTCTGGTACTTGTTCGCATATTGCTACACACATTAACGCATAAAGTGGTAGGGGTACTCCCTTACAGTTTGGTCCACATCTCTTCGTCTGCGTAGTTTATGGTGTCCCAGAGATTTCTTCTGTGAGTGTGCGTGTTCTTCGTCACCTTACGTTGTCTTTGTGAGTGTCGCCTTTCCATCACCGTCGCAGTCGCCGCTGTACTAGAACGCATTTCACCGTCTACTGGCAACAACCCTGGTCCTTCCTAAACGCATTTCACAGTCTACTGGCAACAACCCTGGTCCTTCCTAAACGCATTTCACCGTCTACTGGCAACAAGCCTGGTCCTTCCTAAACGCATTTCACCGTCTGCTGGCCACAACCCTGGTCCTTCCTAAACGCATTTCACCGTCTACTGGCAACAACCCTGGTACTTCCTAAACGCATTTCACCGTCTGCTGGCAACAACCCTGGTCCTTCCTAAACGCATTTGACCGTCTACTGGCAACAACCCTGGTCCTTCCTAAACGCATTTCATCGTCTACTGGCAACAACCCTGGTCCTTCCTAAACGCATTTCACCGTCTACTGGCAACAACCCTGGTCCTTCCTAAACGCATTTCTACGTCTACTGGCAACAAACCTGGTCCTTCCTAAACGCATTTCACCGTCTACTGGCAACAACCCTGGTCCTTCCTAAACGCATTTCATCGTCTACTGGCAACAACCCTGGTCCTTCCTAAACGCATTTCACCGTCTACTGGCAACAACCCTAGTCCTTCCTAAACGCATTTCACCATCTACTGGCAACAACTCTGGTCCTTCCTAAACGCATTTAACCGTCTACTGGCAACAACCCTGGTCCTTCCTAAACGCATTTCATCGTCTACTGGCAACAACCCTGGTCCTTCCTAAACGCATTTCACCGTCTACTGGCAACAACCCTGGTCCTTCCTAAACGCATTTCACCGTCTACTGGCAACAACCCTGGTCCTTCCTAAACGCATTTAATCGTCTACTGGCAACAACCCTGGTCCTTCCTAAACGCATTTCACCATCTACTGGCAACAACCCTGGTCCTTCCTAAACGCATTTCACCGTCCACTGGCAACAACCCTGGTCCTTCCTAAACGCATTTCATCGTCTACTGGCAACAACCCTGGTCCTTCCTAAACGCATTTCACCGTCTACTGGCAACAACCCTGGTCCTTCCTAAACGCATTTCACCGTCTACTGGCAACAACCCTGGTCCTTCCTAAACGCATTTCACCGTCTACTGGCAACAACACTGGTCCTTCCTAAACGCATTTCATCGTCTACTGGCAACAACCCTGGTCCTTCCTAAACGCATTTCACCGTCTACTGGCAACAACCCTGGTCCTCCCTAAACGCATTTCACCGTCTACTGGCAACAACCCTGGTCCTTCCTAAACGCATTTCACCGTCTACTGGCAACAACCCTGGTCCTTCCTAAACGCATTTCATCGTCTACTGGCAACAACCCTGGTCCTTCCTAAACGCATTTCACCGTCTGCTGGCAACAACCCTGGTCCTTCCTAAACGCATTTCACCGTCTACTGGCAACAACCCTGGTCCTTCCTAAACGCATTTCATCGTCTACTGGCAACAACCCTGGTCCTTCCTAAACGCATTTCACCGTCTACTGGCAACAACCCTGGTCCTTCCTAAACGCATTTCACAGTCTGCTGGCAAGAACCCTGGTCCTTCCTAAACGCATTTCAGCGTCTACTGGCAACAACCCCGGTACATCCTAAACACATTTCACCGTCTGCTGGCAACAACCCTGGTCCTTCCTAAACGCATTTGACCGTCTACTGGCAATAACCCTGGTCCTTCCTAAACGCATTTCACCGTCTACTGGCAACAACACTGGACCTTCCTAAACGCATTTCACCGTCTACTGGCAACAACCCTGGTCCTTCCTAAACGCATTTCATCGTCTACTGGCAACAACCCTGGTCCTTCCTAAACGCATTTGACCGTCTACTGGCAACAACCCTGGTCCTTCCTAAACGCATTTCACCGTCTACTGGCAACAACCCTGGTCCTACCTAAACGCATTTCACCGTCTACTGGCTACAACCCTGGTCCTTCATAAACGGATTTCACCGTCTGCTGGAAACAACCCTGGTCCTTCCTAAACGCATTTGACCTTCTACTGGCAACAAACCTGGTCCTTCCTAAACGCATTTCATCGTCTACTGGCAACAACCCTGGTCCTTCCTAAACGCAGTTCACCGTCTACTGGCAACAACCCTGGTCCTTCCTAAACGCATTTCACCGTCTACTGGCAACAACCCTGGTCCTTCCTAAACGCATTTCACCGTCTACTGGCAACAACCCTGGTCCTTCCTAAACGCATTACACCGTCTACTGGCAACAACCCTGGTCCTTCCTAAACGCATTTCACCGTCTACTGGCAACAACCCTGATCCTTCCTAAACGCATTTCAACATCTACTGGCAACAACCCTGGTCCTTCCTAAACGCATTTCACCGTCCACTGGCAACAACCCTGGTCCTTCCTAAACGCATTTCATCGTCTACTGGCAACAACCCTGGTCCTTCCTAAACGCATTTCATCGTCTACTGGCAACAAACCTGGTCCTTCCTAAACGCATTTCAACGTCTACTGGCAACAACTCTGGTCCCTCCTAAACGCATTTCACCGTCTACTGGCAACAACCCTGGTCCTTCCTAAACGCATTTCATCGTCTACTGGCAACAACACTGGTCCTTCCTAAACGCATTTCACCGTCTACTGGCAACAACCCTGGCCCTTCCTAAACGCATTGACCGTCTACTGGCAACAACCCTGGTCCTTCCTAAACGCATTTCACCGTCTACTGGCAACAACCCTGGTCCTTCGTAAACGCATTTCACCGTCTACTGGCAACAACCCTGGTCCTTCCTAAACGCATTTCATCGTCTACTGGCAACAATCCTGGTCCTTCCTAAACGCATTTCACCGTCTACTGGCAACAACCCTGGTTCTTCCTAAACGCATTTCACCGTCTACTGGCAACAACCCTGGTCCTTCCTAAACGCATTTCACCGTCTACTGGCAACAACCCTGGTCCTTCCTAAACGCATTTCATTGTCTACTGGCAACAACCCTGGTCCTTCCTAAACGCATTTCACCGTCCACTGGCAACAACCCTGGTCCTTCCTAAACGCATTTCATCGTCTACTGGCAACAACCCTGGTCCTTCCTACACGCATTTCACCGTCTACTGGCAACAACACTGGTCCTTCCTAAACGCATTTTACCATCTACTGGCAACAACCCTGGTCCTTCCTAAACGCATTTCATCGTCTACTGGCAACAACCCTGGTCCTTCCTAAACGCATTTCATCGTCTACTGGCAACAACCCTGGTCCTTCCTAAACGCATTTCAACGTCTACTGGCAACAACTCTGGTCCCTCCTAAACGCATTTCACCGTCTACTGGCAACAACCCTGGTCCTTCCTAAACGCATTTCATCGTCTACTGGCAACAACACTGGTCCTTCCTAAACGCATTTCACCGTCTACTGGCAACAACCCTGGTCCTTCCTAAACGCATTGACCGTCTACTGGCTACAACCCTGGTCCTTCCTAAACGCATTTCACCGTCTACTGGCAACAACCCTGGTCCTTCCTAAACGCATTTCACCGTCTACTGGCAACAACCCTGGTCCTTCCTAAACGCATTTCATCGTCAACTGGCAACAATCCTGGTCCTTCCTAAACGCATTTCACCGTCTACTGGCAACAACCCTGGTTCTTCCTCAACGCATTTCACCATCTACTGGCAACAACCCTGGTCCTTCCTAAACGCATTTCACCGTCTACTGGCAACAACCCTGGTCCTTCATAAACGGATTTCACCATCTGCTGGCAACAACCCTGGTCCTTCCTAAACGCATTTGACCGTCTACTGGCAACAACCCTGGTCCTTCCTAAACGCATTTCATCGTCTACTGGCAACAACCCTGGTCCTTCCTAAACGCATTTCACCGTCTACTGGCAACAACCCTGGTCCTTCCTAAACGCATTTCACCGTCTACAGGCAACAACCCTGGTCCTTCCTAAACGCATTTCACCATCTACTGGCAACAACCCTGGTCCTTCCTAAACGCATTTCACCGTCTGCTGGCCACAACCCTGGTCCTTCCTAAACGCATTTCACCGTCTACTGGCAACAACCCTGGTACTTCCTAAACGCATTTCACCGTCTGCTGGCAACAACCCTGGTCCTTCCTAAACGCATTTGACCGTCTACTGGCAACAACCCTGGTCCTTCCGAAACGCATTTCATCGTATACTGGCAACAACCCTGGTCCTTCCTAAACGCATTTCACCGTCTACTGGCAACAACCCTGGTCCTTCCTAAACGCATTTCAACGTCTACTGGCAACAACCCTGGTCCTTCCTAAACGCATTTCACTGTCTACTGGCAACAACCCTGGTCCTTCCTAAACGCATTTCATCGTCTACTGGCAACAACCCTGGTCCTTCCTAAACGCATTTCACCGTCTACTGGCAACAACCCTGGTCCTTCCTAAACGCATTTCACCGTCTACTGGCAACAACCCTGGTCCTTCCTAAACGCATTTCATCGTCTACTGGCAACAACCCTGGTCCTTCCTAAACGCATTTCACCGTCTACTGGCAACAACCCTGGTCCTTCCTAAACGCATTTCACCGTCTACTGGCAACAACCCTGGTCCTTCCTAAACGCATTTCACCGTCTACTGGCAACAACCCTGGTCCTTCCTAAACGCATTTCATCGTCTACTGGCAACAACCCTGGTCCTTCCTAAACGCATTTCACCGTCTGCTGGCAACAACCCTGGTCCTTCCTAAACGCATTTCACCGTCTACTGGCAACAACCCTGGTCCTTCCTAAACGCATTTCATCGTCTACTGGCAACAACCCTGGTCCTTCCTAAACGCATTTCACCGTCTACTAGCAACAACCCTGGTCCTTCCTAAACGCATTTCACCGTCTGCTGGCAACAACCCTGGTCCTTCCTAAACGGATTTCACCGTCTACTGGCAACAACCCTGGTAGTCCCTAAACACATTTCACCGTCTGCTGGCAACAACCCTGGTCCTTCCTAAACGCATTTGACCGTCTACTGGCAATAACCCTGGTCCTTCCTAAACGCATTTCACCGTCTACTGGCAACAACACTGGTCCTTCCTAAACGCATTTCACCGTCTACTGGCAACAACCCTGGTCCTTCCTAAACGCATTTCATCGTCTACTGGCAACAACCCTGGTCCTTCCTAAACGCATTTGACCGTCTACTGGCAACAACCCTGGTCCGTCCTAAACGCATTTCACCGTCTACTGGCAACAAACCTGGTCCTACCTAAACGCATTTCACCGTCTACTGGCAACAACCCTGGTCCTTCATAAACGGATTTCACCGTCTGCTGGCAACAACCCTGGTCCTTCCTAAACGCATTTGACCTTCTACTGGCAACAAACCTGGTCCTTCCTAAACGCATTTCATCGTCTACTGGCAACAACCCTGGTCCTTCCTAAACGCATTTCACCGTCTACTGGCAACAACCCTGGTCCTTCCTAAACGCATTTCACCGTCTACTGGCAACATCCCTGGTCCTTCCTAAACGCATTTCACCGTCTACTGGCAACAACCCTGGTCCTTCCTAAACGTATTTCACCGTCTACTGGCAACAACCCTGGTCCTTCCTAAACGCATTTCACCGTCTACTGGCAACAACCCTGGTCCTTCCTAAACGCATTTCAACGTCTACTGGCAACAACCCTGGTCCTTCCTAAACGCATTTCACCGTCCACTGGCAACAACCCTGGTCCTTCCTAAACGCATTTCATCGTCTACTGGCAACAACCCTGGTCCTTCCTACACGCATTTCACCGTCTACTGGCAACAACACTGGTCCTTCCTAAACGCATTTTACCGTCTACTGGCAACAACCCTGGTCCTTCCTAAACGCATTTCATCGTCTACTGGCAACAACCCTGGTCCTTCCTAAACGCATTTCATCGTCTACTGACAACAACCCTGGTCCTTCCTAAACGCATTTCAACGTCTACTGGCAACAACTCTGGTCCCTCCTAAACGCATTTCACCGTCTACTGGCAACAACCCTGGTCCTTCCTAAACGCATTTCATCGTCTACTGGCAACAACACTGGTCCTTCCTAAACGCATTTTACCGTCTACTGGCAACAACCCTGGTCCTTCCTAAACGCATTGACCGTCTACTGGCAACAACCCTGGTCCTTCCTAAACGCATTTCACCGTCTACTGGCAACAACCCTGGTCCTTCCTAAACGCATTACACCGTCTACTGGCAACAACCCTGGTCCTTCCTAAACGCATTTCATCGTCTACTGGCAACAATCCTGGTCCTTCCTAAACGCATTTCACCGTCTACTGGCAACAACCCTGGTTCTTCCTAAACGCATTTCACCGTCTACTGGCAACAACCCTGGCCCTTCCTAAACGCATTTCATCGTCTACTGGCAACAACCCTGGTCCTTCATAAACGGATTTCACCGTCTGCTGGCAACAACCCTGGTCCTTCCTAAACGCATTTGACCGTCTACTGGCAACAACCCTGGTCCATCCTAAACGCATTTCATCGTCTACTGGCAACAACCCTGGTCCTTCCTAAACGCATTTCACCGTCTACTGGCAACAACCCTGGTCCTTCCTAAACGCATTTCACCGTCTACTGGCAACAACCCTGGTCCTTCCTAAACGATTTTCATCGTCTACTGGCAACAAACCTGGTCCTTCCTAAACGCATTTCACTGTCTACTGGCAACAACTCTGGTCCTTCCTAAATGCATTTCACCGTCTACTGGCAACAACCCTGGTCCTTCCTAAACGCATTTCACCGTCTACTGGCAACAACCCTGGTCCTTCCTAAACGCATTTCATCGTCTACTGGCAACAACCCTGGTCCTTCCTAAACGCATTTCACCGTCTACTGGCAACAACCCTGGTCCTTCCTAAACGCATTTCACCGTCTACTGGCAACAACCCTGGTCCTTCCTAAACGCATTTCACCGTCTACTGGCAAAAAACCTGGTCCTTCCTAAACGCATTTCACCGTCTACTGGCAACAACCCTGGTCCTTCCTAAACGCATTTCATCGTCTACTGGCAACAACCCTGGTCCTTCCTAAACGCATTTGACCGTCTACTGGCAACAACCCAGGTCCTTCCTAAACGCATTTCACCGTCTACTGGCAACAAACCTGGTCCTACCTAAACGCATTTCACCGTCTACTGGCAACAACCCTGGTCCTTCATAAACGGATTTCACCGTCTGCTGGCAACAACCCTGGTCCTTCCTAAACGCATTTGACCTTCTACTGGCAACAAACCTGGTCCTTCCTAAACGCATTTCATCGTCTACTGGCAACAACCCTGGTCCTTCCTAAACGCATTTCACCGTCTACTGGCAACAACCCTGGTCCTTCCTAAACGCATTTCACCGTCTACTGGCAACATCCCTGGTCCTTCCTAAACGCATTTCACCGTCTACTGGCAACAACCCTGGTCCTTCCTAAACGTATTTCACCGTCTACTGGCAACAACCCTGGTCCTTCCTAAACGCATTTCACCGTCTACTGGCAACAACCCTGGTCCTTCCTAAACGCATTTCAACGTCTACTGGCAACAACCCTGGTCCTTCCTAAACGCATTTCACCGTCCACTGGCAACAACCCTGGTCCTTCCTAAACGCATTTCATCGTCTACTGGCAACAACCCTGGTCCTTCCTACACGCATTTCACCGTCTACTGGCAACAACACTGGTCCTTCCTAAACGCATTTTACCGTCTACTGGCAACAACCCTGGTCCTTCCTAAACGCATTTCATCGTCTACTGGCAACAACCCTGGTCCTTCCTAAACGCATTTCATCGTCTACTGACAACAACCCTGGTCCTTCCTAAACGCATTTCAACGTCTACTGGCAACAACTCTGGTCCCTCCTAAACGCATTTCACCGTCTACTGGCAACAAACCTGGTCCTTCCTAAACGCATTTCATCGTCTACTGGCAACAACACTGGTCCTTCCTAAACGCATTTCACCGTCTACTGGCAACAACCCTGGTCCTTCCTAAACGCATTGACCGTCTACTGGCAACAACCCTGGTCCTTCCTAAACGCATTTCACCGTCTACTGGCAACAACCCTGGTCCTTCCTAAACGCATTACACCGTCTACTGGCAACAACCCTGGTCCTTCCTAAACGCATTTCATCGTCTACTGGCAACAATCCTGGTCCTTCCTAAACGCATTTCACCGTCTACTGGCAACAACCCTGGTTCTTCCTAAACGCATTTCACCGTCTACTGGCAACAACCCTGGTCCTTCCTAAACGCATTTCACCGTCTACTGGCAACAACCCTGGTCCTTCATAAACGGATTTCACCGTCTGCTGGCAACAACCCTGGTCCTTCCTAAACGCATTTGACCGTCTACTGGCAACAACCCTGGTCCTTCCTAAACGCATTTCATCGTCTACTGGCAACAACCCTGGTCCTTCCGAAACGCATTTCACCGTCTACTGGCAACAACCCTGGTCCTTCCTAAACGCATTTCACCGTCTACTGGCAACAACCCTGGTCCTTCCTAAACGATTTTCATCGTCTACTGGCAACAAACCTGGTCCTTCCTAAACGCATTTCACTGTCTACTGGCAACAACTCTGGTCCTTCCTAAACGCATTTCACCGTCTACTGGCAACAACCCTGGTCCTTCCTAAACGCATTTCACCGTCTACTGGCAACAACCCTGGTCCTTCCTAAACGCATTTCATCGTCTACTGGCAACAAGCCTGGTCCTTCCTAAACGCATTTCACCGTCTACTGGCAACAACCCTGGTCCTTCCTAAACGCATTTCACCGTCTACTGGCAACAACCCTGGTCCTTCCTAAACGCATTTCACCGTCTACTGGCAACAAACCTGGTCCTTCCTAAACGCATTTCACCGTCTACTGGCAACAACCCTGGTCCTTCCTAAACGCATTTCATCGTCTACTGGCAACAACCCTGGTCCTTCCTAAACGCATTTCACCGTCTGCTGGCAACAACCCTGGTCCTTCCTAAACGCATTTCACCGTCTACTGGCAACAACCCTGGTCCTTCCTAAACGCATTTCATCGTCTACTGGCAACAACCCTGGTCCTTCCTAAACGCATTTCACCGTCTACTGGCAACAACCCTGGTCCTTCCTAAACGCATTTCACCGTCTGCTGGCAACAACCCTGGTCCTTCCTAAACGCATTTCACCGTCTACTGGCAACAACCCTGGTACTTCCTAAACACATTTCACCGTCTGCTGGCAACAACCTTGGTCCTTCCTAAACGCATTTGACCGTCTACTGGCAACAACCCTGGTCCTTCCTAAACGCATTTCACTGTTTACTGGCAACAACCCTGGTCCTTCCTAAACGCATTTCACCGTCTACTGGCAACAACCCTGGTCCTTCCTAAACGCATTTCACCGTCTACTGGCAACAACCCTGGTCCTTCATAAACGGATTTCACCGTCTGCTGGCAACAACCCTGGTCCTTCCTAAACGCATTTCACCGTCTACTGGCAAAAACCCTGGTCCTTCCTAAACGCATTTCACCGTCTACTGGCAACAACCCTGGTCCTTCCTAAACGCATTTCATCGTCTACTGGCAACAATCCTGGTCCTTCCTAAACGGATTTCACCGTCTACTGGCAACAACCCTGGTCCTTCCTAAACGCATTTCACCGTCTACTGGCAAAAACCCAGGTCCTTCCTAAACGCATTTCACCGTCTACTGGCAACAACCCTGGTCCTTCCTAAACGCATTTCATCGTCTACTGGCAACAATCCTGGTCCTTCCTAAACGCATTTCACCGTCTACTGGCAACAACCCTGGTCCTTCCTAAACGCATTTCACCGTCTACTGGCAACAACCCTGGTCCTTCCTAAACGCATTTCACCGTCTACTGGCAACAACCCTGGTCCTTCCTAAACGCATTTCATCGTCTACTGGCAACAACCCTGGTCCTTCCTAAACGCATTTCATCGTCTACTGGCAACAACCCTGGTACTTCCTACCTGGTCCTATTTGATAACCACCTTCTATCCAAGATCACAAGCAGAACCAAACGTTTCAAAACCTATCAATCTGACACCTTCACCACTCCTGAAGACACCTATTTAGATTTCTACAATTCCTGACAGTCTACAAGCGCACCAGTACCTCCCTCCCAACTCTCACTCTTAGCTTCCTCCCCACTACACCTCCACACTCTCCATGATCATTCCCAAGGAAACTGTAATTGCCTCCCTTTAACCGAACATGAAATCTGCCCTGATGTGTACTCTTCCTACCAGAACTAGGGTAACCCAATCCTTCTCACAATGCCAGGGCGCTCTCCAACCCAAAACTCACTCCACTTGTTCGGAACCATATTCCTCTTCATTCCCCAAATCACTCCTGCAAACATTCACCCCAAACATCCTTTTCTACGCATTACCCCAACTGCTCTAATTCCTTTTATCAAGATTCAGCCTTTTACCTTTTATTTTATGCAAGTATCCTACTGTCTTTCTGTTATGTAAAGCACTCATTTTTCTATTGCCAATTTGTTTTGTGTCATCAGTCTTCTGACTGGTTTGATGCGGCCTGCCATGAATTCCTCTCCTGTGCCAAACTCTTCATCTCAGAATGGCAGCCGGACGCGGTGGTCTGGCGATTCTAGGCGCTCAGTCCGGAACCGCGCGACTGCTACGGTTGCAGGTTAGAATCCTGCCTCGGGCATGGATGTGTGTGATGTCCTTAGATTAGTTAGTTTTAAGTAGTTCTAAGTTCTAGGGGACTGATGACTACAGATGTTAAGTCCCATAGTGCTCAGAGCCATTTCAGAATGGCACTTGCAAACTACCTCCTCAGTTATTTGCTGTACGTATTCCAATCTCTGTCTTCCTCTAAGGTGTTTAACCCCTGGAGCTCCCTCATTTACCTTGGAAGTTAATTCGTGACGTCTGAAACAGATGCCCTAACATCCTGTCTCTTCTTCTTGTCAATGTTTTCCATACATTGCTTTCCAGGCCGATTCTCCGGAGAACCTCCTCATATATTACCTTACCAGTCCTGCTAATTTTCAGTATTTACCTCTAGCATCACATCTCAAATGCTTACATACTTTTTTTCCTTTTATTCCACAGTCTATATTTCACTACCACACAACGCTGGGTTCCAAAAGTATATTCACAGAACTTTTTTCCTCGAATGAAGGCCTATGTTTGACACAAATACATTGCACAGTAATGCCCTTTTTGCTCGAGCTACACTGCTTGTAATGTCCTCCTTACTCCATCCGTTGTGGGCTATTTTTCTACCTAGCTAGTTGAATTCCTGATCTTCATCCACTTCGTAGTTACTAATCCTAATGTGAAGTATCTCGCTGTTCTCATTTCTGCTACTTCTGTTACTTTCGTCTTTCTTTGATTTATTCCCAATCCATATTCTGTACCCATGAAACTCTTCATTCCTCTCTGCAGTCTATAAAATTCTTCTTCATTTCCCTGAGGATAGCAATGTCATCAACGAATCATTGATATCCCTTCACCACGAATTATAATAGCACTCTTGAACCTTTTTTTAATGGCCATGTTTTCTTTTTCGATGCATAGAGTGGACAGTAGGGATGAAAGATAACATCCGTGTTATACACTCCTTTGAATATGAGCACTTCGTTCTTGATATTAAACTTCTGAGGTCATCAGTCCCCTAAAACTAACCTAAGGACATCACACACATCCATGCCCGAGGCAGGATTCGAACCTGCGACCTTAGCGGTCACGCGATTCCAGACTGTAGCGCCTAGAACCGCTCGGCCACTGAGGCTGGCTCTTGATCTTCCACTCTTATTGTTCCTTCTTGGTTCTTGTATATATTGTATGTTGCCCGTATTTCCCTACAGCTGACCCCCACTTTTCTCAAAATTTCTAAGATATTGAACCATTTGACACTGTCGAATGCTTTTTCCGGGTCGACAGATCCTATGAACATATTTAAATTTTTCCTTATGTTGTTTTAACTGCCAACCGCAACGTCAGAATTGCGTCTCTGATGCCCCTTCCGTTCCTTAAACCAAACTGATTGTAATATAAAATACCCACAATTTTCTTTTCTACCCTCCTGTGTATTATTCTTGTCAGATGGATTAGCTGTGCGGCTGATCCCGGCGGAGGTTCGAGTCCTCCCTCGGGCATGAGTGTGTGTGTTTGTCCTTAGGATAATTTAGGTTAAGTTGTGGGTAAGCTTAAGGACTGATGACCTTAGCAGTTAGGTCCCATAAGATTTCACACACATTTCAGCATTTTTTTTTTTTTTAGGATTAGCTGTTAAGCTGATTGTACTTTGATTATCGCATTTGTCGACTCTTGCTATCATTGAAGTAGTGTGGATGACGTTTCTCCAGAAGTCAGATGATATATTGCCAGACTCATACACTCTAGATACCAACGTGAAATATCATTTGGTTGCCACTTGGCCAAAGATTATAGAAGTTCTGACGCTACGTTGTACATCCCTTCAGCCTCATTCGATGTTAAGTATTCCAAAATATGTAATATGTAACAGCGGAATTTTCAATGCGCTCTTCATTTTACAAATGTTTTTATTTTTCTGTTTGCTGAATCAGTCCCACCAATAATAATAATAATAATAATAATAATAATAATAATAATAATAATTATTATTATTATTATTATTTCGGTCCTATCAATAGTAATTCCTTTTTCAGTTTCTTCACAGTATTCATGCAGCTATGTCACCTTAGTTTCCCTGCAGTTACTATTTATTTCACTGCTGAGTGCTTTGTATTCCTGTGTATCTGAAATTCCTTGCACATTTTTGTACAAGTCTATCTTTCATGTATCATCTGAAGTGTTTCTTCTGGTTCCTTTGCAGTTAGATTCTTTGTTCCCATGTTTTCCTATCAACTTCTGTGACAGCCCTTTTTATAGATGTCCATTCCTCTTCAACTGAACTCCCTACCGAGCTATTCGCAGCCGCAGCATCTACAGCGTCATAAAATTTCAATCTCTTCATTCCTCAGAACTAGCGTATTCCACTTCTTTGCGACTGATTCTTCCTGACTAGTATCTTACACTTGGGCCTACTCTTCATTACTACTAAATTGTGACATGAGTCCGCATCTGCTGCTCGGTATGCCTTACAATCCTGTATCTTATTTCAGATTCTCTGCCCGACCACAATGTAATCTAACTTAAGCCTTCCTATATCTCCCGTCCCTTTCCAAGTATACCTTCTCCTCTTGTGATTCTTGAACAGAGTTTTCGATATTAATAGCTGAAACTTATTGCAAAACTCAATTAGCATTGCTCCTTTTTCATTCCTTGTCCCAGGCCCCCATACTCCCGTAATCTTTCGTTCTATTCCTTCACCGATAACTGAATTTGAGTCCCCTACCATTATTACACTTTCATCTCCCTTTACGTACTGAATTACCCGTTCAGAATCCTCAAATGCATACTCTGTCTCTTCATCTTCACCTTGTGACTATCGTTGTCGGTGTCGGTTTGCTGTCGATGCTGATGAGAACAACTCTATCACTGATATGTTCACGCTAACTCACTCTGCTTTAATTTCCCATTCATAACGAATTCTAATCCAGTTATACCATTTTCTGCTACTGATGATATTAGCCTATACTCGTCTGACCAGAAATTCTTGTCGTCTTCTTTTCACTTCACTTCACTGATCCCCCTATATTTAGATTGATCCTTATCATTTCCCTTTTAGATTTTTTAGCTCCCTACAACGTTGCTTATTACATCTTTTTCCTCCCGTCAACTCCCACTTGTCAGTCTCCTCCAGGAGATTCGAATGTGGGACTATTCGGGAAACCTTTTCCAATAGCGAGATAATTACGACACAAAAACCGCATGCCATTTGGACACTTTTATGTGTCTTTAATGCAGTGGTTTCCGTAGCCTTTTACATCCTCAAGCTGTTGGTATTTGCTCATTCTTACGCCGTTTCGGGACAGTTTCCCATCCAAGGGCAAGAGAGTGCATTGGACCTCTGCCCGCTCTTCCACCCTCTTTGACAAGGCCTTTCGCTGACTGAGGGCGACTTCTTGTGCAGGAATTCTTCGGCCGCGAATGCTGATTTTTTAATTTTTTATTTTGGTCCAAAATTTATGCGGTGACCTGGTTTGAACCCGGGACCGAGTATGTATTGATTACTGATCAAAGACCCTAGTCCTAGATTACTGGTAGCCTGCCATTAGCTACTCTACAATTATTTGACTGAAGAGTAAAGAATTGTATCCCCTTACACTCCACCCCGCTCATATGACCTGAGGGTGATGGATAAAAGTCCTGATCAGAACGTCTGTTGGATTTGGCGAATAGCATACGAATTCTAGTGCTTTTTAAACGATGCCCAAAACTGGGAGCTTCTGAATGCCGTCCGCTAACTAAGCTGTGTCCTACGGATCGACTCCTGACGGTAAAAAATTTTCGAACTCCTCCAACAGGTCCATATGTTAACACTTCTCGAATGTCAGTTACCAGTTGTTTCATATTTGAGGACAAAACTGGGCCACTATCCCCACTTTAAAGAAGGTTTGCAGCGAAATTTGATTTTTGTGTTTCATTTCTACGGTCTAAAGCATCAAGTCCGCTTAACCTGGCCTCAAGCTGTCTCCTTGTTTCTACCACATAGCAAGAATCGCTGTCGGAACTTTCAGTTCTATGACACATGACCTGACCTCTCCCCCTCACCCCCTCCCCCCCCCCTCCCCAACCATGGACTTTGCCGTTGGTGGGGAGGCTTGCGAGCCTCAGCGATACAGATAGCCGTACCGTAGGTTCAACCACAACGGAGGGGTATGTGTTGAGAGGCCAGACAAACGTGTGGTTCCTGAAGAGGTGCAGCAGCCTTTTCAGTAGTTGCAGGTGCAACAGTCTCGATGATTCACTGATCTGGCCTTGTAACACTAACCAAAACTGCCTTGCTGTGCTGGTACTGCGAACGGCTGAAAGCAACGGGAAAACTACAACCGTAATTTTTACGAGGGCATGAAGCTTTACTGTATGGTTAAATGATAACTCCATCCTCTTGGGTAAAATATTCCGGAGGTAAAATAGTCCTCCATTCAGCTCTCCGGGCGTTGACTACTCAGGAGGACGTTGTCATCAGGATAAAGAAAACTGGCGTTCGACGGATCGGACTGTGGAATGTCAGATCCCTTAATCGGGCAGAAACCTTAGAAAATTTAAAAAGGGAAATGGATAGGTTAAAGTTAGATATAGTGGTAATAAGTGAAGTTCGGTGGCAGAATGAACAATACTTCTGGTCAGGTGACTACAGGGTTATAAACACAAAATCAAATAGGGGTAATGCAGGAGTAGATTTAATAACGAATAGGAAAGTATGAATGCGGGTAAGCTACTACAAACACCATAGTGAACGCATTATTGTGGCCAAGATAGATATGAAGCCCACGAATACCACAGTAGTACAAGTTTATATGCCAACTAGTTCCGCAGATGACGAAGAGATTGATGAAATGTATGATGAAATAAAAGAAATTATTCAGATAGTGAAGGAAGGCGAAAATATAATTGTCATGGGTGACTGGAACTCGATAGTAGGAAAAGAAAGAGAAGGAAACGTAGTAGGTGAATATGGAATGGGACAAAGGAATGAAAGAGGAAGCCGCCTAATAGAATTTTGTACAGAGCATAACTTACTCATATCTAACACTTGGTTCAAGTATCATAAAAGAAGGTTGTATACAATGGAAGAAGCCTGCAGATACTGGAAGGTCTCATATAGATTACATAATGGTAGGATAGAGATTCAGGGACCAGGTTTTAAACTGTAAGACATTTCCAGGGACATATGTGGACTGTGTCCACAATCTATTGGTTATGTACTGTAGATTGAAACTGAAGAAACTGCAAAAAGGTGAGAATTTGAGGAGATGTGACCTGGATAAACTGAAAGAACCAGTGGTTGCAGAGAGCTTCAGGAAGAGCATTAGGGAACTATTGACAAGAACGGGGGAGAGAAACACAATAGAGGAAGAATGGGTAGCTTTGAGGAATGAAATGGCGAAGGTACACAGGATCAAGTAGGTGAAAGGACGAGGGCTAGTAGTAATCCTGGGTGACAGAAGATAAATTGAATTTCATTGATGAAAGGAGGAAATATAAAAATGCAGTAAATGAAGCAGGTAAAAAGGAATACAAACGTCTCAAAAATGAGATCGGCAGGAAGTGCAAAATGGCTAAGCAAGGATGTGTAGAGGACAAATGTAAGGATGTAGAGGCTTATCTCACTAGGGGTAAGATAGATACTGCCTACAGGAGAATTAAAGAGACCTTTGGAGAAAAGGGAACCACTTCTATGAATATCAAGAGCAGAGATGGAAACTCAGTTCTAAGCAAGGAAGGGAAAGCAGAAAGGTGGAAGGAGCATGTAGAGGGTCTATACAAGGGCGATGTACTTGGGAACAGTATTATGGAAATGGAAGAGGATTCGATGAAGATTAAATGGGAGATAAAATACTGCGTGAAGAGTGTGAGAGAGCACTGAAAGACTTAAGTCGAAACTAGGCCCCAGGAGTAGACAACATTCCATTAGAACTACTGACAGCCTTGGGTGAGCAAGGCCTATCAAAAGTCTACCATCTAGTGAGCAAGATGTATGAGACAGGCGAAATACCCTCAGACTTCAAGAAGAATATAATAACTCCAATCCCAATCAAAGCAGGTGTTGAGAGATGTGAAAACTACCGAACTATGAGTTTAATAACCCAAGGCTACAAAGTACTAACACTTATTCTTGACAGACGAATGGAAAAACTGCTAGAGGCCGACCTCGGGGAAGATCAGTTTGGATTCTTGTAAATGTTGGAACACGTGAGGCAATACTGACCCTACGACTTATCTTAGGAAATAGATTAAGGAAAGACAAACCTACGTTACTAGCATTTGTACACTTAGAAAAAGCCTTTGACAATTGTGAGTGGATTACTCTCTCTCAAAGTCTGAAGGTGGCAAGGATAAAATACTGGGAGCGAAAGGCTATTTACAATTTGTACAGAGAGGTCAGTTGTAAGAATCGAGGGGATATGAAAAGGAAGCAGTGGTTGAGAAGGGAGTGAGACATTGTTGTAGCCAATCCCCGATGTTATTCAATCTGTATATTGAGCCAGCAGTAAAGGAAACAAAAAAAAAAGAAAAAAATTAGGAGTAGGAATTAAAATCCATGTAGAAGAAATAAAAACTTTGAGGTTCGCCGATGACATTGTAATTCTGTCAGAGCCAGCAATGGACCTGGAAGAGCAGCTGAACGGAAAGAACAGTGTTTTGAAGTGAGAATATAAGATGAACATCAACAAAAGCAAAACGAGAATAATGAAACGTAGACGACTTAAATCAGGTGATGCTGCGGGAATTAGACTAGAAAATGAGGCGCTTAAAGTAGTAAATGAGTTTTGTTATTTGGGGAGCAAATAATTGATGATGGTCGAAGTAGAGAGGATATATGTATCTAGTGTACCTATGTGTGGAAGTGACACGTGGACGATAAATAGTTTAGACAAGAGGAGAATAGAAGCTTTCGAAATGTGGTGCTACAGAAGAATGCTGAAGATTAGATGGGTACAACACATAACTAATGAGGAGGTATTGAACAGAACTGGAGAGAAGGGAAATTTGTGCACAACTTGACTAGGAGAAGGGATCGGTTTGTGGGGGATGTTCTGAGGCATCAAGGGATCACCAATTTACTATTGGAGGGCAGCGTGGAGGGTAAAAATTGTAGAGGGAGAGCATGAGATGAATACACTAAACATATTCAGAATGACGTTCGTTGCAGTAGGTACTGGGAGATGAAGAACCTTGCTCAGGATAGAGCAGCATGGCGGACTGCATCAAATCCGTCTCAGGACTGAAGGCCACAACAACACCTGATCTATGGACCAGATTTCTTTATACAATACTATTGTTTTAAAATGTTGCTCAAGTTAACGTGGTACAAAAATCCACATAAATTTTTCGTCCTAAAAATCTGTTGGCATCCTGTCACAAAATTTATCATAGAACGATAAAAATCCTCTTATTATTGCTATCGTCAACTTCATTGAAACTATTTTCTTTCTACCACTTTTTCACTATACTATGTTGCCGACGTAATTGTGCGGGTAGATATTAACTTAAGCAACATATTTTATTATATTCCTCTAAACTTTATGTCCTTTACTTGAAACTGGAATTTTTAAAAGCCGATTACTTCCACTTTGCTTAGAATCTGACAGTGTTTTGTTAAAATATTTTACTAAATTAGGTCGTTTTAGTAAGATGTATTTGTTACACTATGTTCCGTTGTTAAGTGTGCAGCAACACAGATAGCACTGGTGGGTTGACACAATTACCACCACGCATTTATGTCTATAAAACATTAGTCGGAAGTTAACACTTTACCTCACATTTAATGGCACATATTTTATTAGTGGCTCACATCTAAAGCTTATAGAACTGTAAGTGCAATAAGGCGTGGCTGTTATCTTACTGTAACTCGTTCTTCATATGCCTTTTAGCACTGAATATGGTCATACGGGGACCGAAATCTGCATATGAAACAAACGTTATTTGCGCTTCTCATGGTTGTTGAGTGTAGTGTTACTGTTCTACGTTATAGGGACGAGATACTGCAACCAATAGTGGGATCGTATCGCCAATATTTGGTAACAATTTTTAGTCACCAGTGTTTGGTTTCATACGGCCCGCCTCGAATTCCTCTCCTGTACTAACCTCGTCATCTCAGAGTAGCACTTGCAACCTACGTCCTCAATTATTTACTGGGTGTATTCCACTCCCTATCTTCCTCTACTTTTATTCCATCTATAGCTCCCTCTGGTACCATGGAAGTCATTCCCTGGTGTCTTAACAGATGGCCTACCATTGCGTCCCTTCTTCTTCGCAGTGTTTTGTCCACGTAGTTTTCAGCAAATATCTGTGAGCACTATGTGACTTAACATCTATGGTCATCAGTCCCCTAGAACTTAGAACTACTTAAACCTAACTAACCTAAGGACATCACACAACACCCAGCCATCACGAGGCAGAGAAAATCCCTGACCCCACCGGGAATCGAACCCGGGAACCCGGGCGTGGGAAGCGAGAACGCTACTGCACGACCACGAGATGCGGGCAGTTTTCAGCATTGGTCTGTAGCACCACTTCTCAAATGCTTCTGTTCCGGTTTTCCCACAGCCCATGTTTTACTATCATACAATTCTGTAATCCAGATGTACAATCTCAAAAGAAAATTTTCCTCAAATTAAGGGCTTTTTTGACACTAGCAGACTTCTCTTGTCCTCTTTGGTAGTGACAGTCTGATTTTTATGTCTTCCTTGCCCCGTTCGTAACTGGTTATTTTGCAGCCTAGGTAGCAAAATTTCTTACCTTCTTAGACCTCGTGACCATCAGTCCTGATGTCAAGTACTCTAAGCGTCGTAAGATAACTTTACTTTTCTTGTAACCAGAACACCTAGAGGAAGGCCGCTGAAACAGTGACCAAAATGTAGGAGAATTTTGCACGTTGACAAAGCGGTCACATATCCTGCACAGTTTTATGGATTGTGTGTTATTTTCTTATATATTATTGCCCCCTGCAGCTGCTATTCGTCTACGTGCTGGTGCTGAAAAGTAGTGCCTCCGAAATTTTTGCGTGGAAACTCTTAAAGCTCTTTAAATAAATCAAACGTTATTAATACTCTGCATCTTTTTCTTCATATATACATAATAATTTCTCAGCACACTCACCCTGGCAACCAGAAAGCACTTTGTTGATACCGTATCTATAGAAGTTCGACTTCGTTGACTGAGTCGCAATCTCACCGCTTTTTGCACCGCTTCATTTCTATCAAAGTGAAGTCCTTGAAGGTTGTTTTTAAGTTTTAGAAACAGATGAAAAACGAATGAGGCCAAGTTGGGAGGATAATAAAAATGATCGATGACGGTGAGCGCGCGGTGTCGGATAGGTGCAAATGTCACAGCGCGCATATGTGGTCTGGCAGTGTGATGCTGAAAGAGACCCGGGTGCTCAATGTGTGGACGAACTCTTCTGCTGTTAGGAACTCGATTACAGCAAGCTGTTTCTTATGCGCCAACCTAGTTAACTTATACACCGCCTCGTTACCCTATAAAATTCGGATCCCTCTCGTGGTAAAAAGGCTGTAAATATGTAGACATGGAGAACAAAGATGCACAATGTTAATAAGTTCGTTGTATTTAAAATGTTTTAAACGTTTTCACATACAAATTTCGCGGGATTTACGTTTCAGAATGCCCTCCTAATTTGTAACGGACGTTCCAAGAGGAACTCGTCAGCATCAAATCCCAAAATTCAGGAACGGGTCTCGAATACGTCATGAAAGAGTTAGAGATGCGGAAGAAGGGAAAATTTTGCAAAAGGAGCTGTTTGCAATAAATGAGAAAAGTTGTAAACACTGAGAAAAGCATTAATCTGTATAATACATATTTACTGAGCATGACATGTCATATACAACCATTCAAATAGTAAAAAATAATTAAGTGTAGAACCTAGAAATCCATGCTCTAATAACAGAGGAAAAACTTAACCAGAGCTTTCAGTGCAGTGTGCCTTGTGTTCATTGGTCAGCGTCGAAGGGTTATTTTAGCTTGAGCCGAGTGTCGAACTTCGCTTGACGGCAAGAATGTTTATCAGCACGCGAAGCTTTTCGACGAATCAATTTACATCTTAGCGATGTCTATCGAACATTCATTCTCCGTCCTAGAGGTCGCCAGCAGCAATGATAGCAGCTGCTATCGGTTGCTAGCTACAGACTCGTAGGTATCTCGATGAGAATACAACATAATTGCACCCTGCCTTTCTAGAGGCAGCTGGGAGAGCTGCATCGGCCCAAGCAGTACGCAACAGTCTCCACTACATCAACTAAAGGTCTCCATTACGAACAATCGTAAGATATCACCAGCAGCATGCTACGTCGAATTTTCTTTATTGAGGAGTGCAGATGTCTCTGATGCATAATGATAATAGTAGAGAAGAAAATCAACTGGGCTAAGGGTAGTGTCTTTAGTAATGATGTCTTTAATAACGATAACGTCCTGGGTCTTGAGATCGATCCCAGCCACTGGTTGAATCTTAATTTAAATTCATCAACAGCAAAAGCCAATGACGTCTCATGTAAGCAGTCATCCTCGTTAAGCGACGGCCTTCTCAAAGAGGGCGGAGGGGAGGATAGTGGTTCGGTGCGCCCTCTTGCCCTAAGAGATGAATCAGATATCGACACCCATGGTCGACCAGTGGCGGCTGGGCGACCCTGGGAAAAATCTGAGACAATTCCGTCCGGTTGCGCTGTTCGGCAAACGAGTGTGGCTTTTACGGCGCGATTTCAGGTGGGGCAACTGTGCCTAGTAAAGTCACGTATTTTCGAGCCATCTAACCTTCGTGACACCTTAGCGGTATTGTTACCATAATGGCTTAATCCACAGTGATACAGTAGTACTAACTGGTAGCTGGCTTTTTACAGTAAGTGCAACCACTACTTTTGCTTCTTGTTTCATTTCTGCGCCACTAATACGAAGCGAGTGAACAAGGCAATAATTATGAGAAAAATATGAATGATCACGGTGTGAGATTCTCCCATCCAGCACCACGGTTGTAATGTGGCTGATCTCCTCGGGTCAGTGCAGATTCTCTGTGTGGTTATCTTTTCACATAAGGTTGCGGGACCTCGGCTGTCGAGCACAGAATGTCAAATCAAACAAATTCCAGTCGTCTAAATTTCCAAAATGCTATTTAATTGAACTACCAGTTTTGGTGATATATTACACTATCGTACACTGTCTTCACAGCCCCTGACCGACGTATAGGAAGAATTTCACCGCTGGTGCAGTCGAAACGTCGGTCAGAATTCAGTGACTGGGATCCGTAGATTTCTGAGACAGCGATGACTTCAAACGCCAGCTGCCGACTCAGGTGACGTTTGAAGTGGTTCAACACGATACGCTCTTTGGTCAACGTTACTGTGACACCGTACGCCTTCTCCAAGTGGCGTCTTTTCAGGGGCACAGGCAGCAGTGATTTCAGTTTGATGGATGACAATGCGCGACCGCACTGAACTGCCCAGGTTGAGGATCTCTTGCAACGGCAGGATATTTTCCAACTTCTCCAGTGTTGAGATGCTTCTGAGCGCTCGTGGGAAAAGGTGAGAAGACGTATTTCGGCGCGTTCACGTGCAGCATCATGTCCCACGGTATATAATGTATAGGAGAGCATCATAAATAGCGGTGTCTTCATTGTAACTGCTGTCTTTGAACAAAATTCTAATTTCAGTTTGTTCCGTTTCGTATTTCTTTGAACTACTTTCTGTTCTATAGTGCAGCAGTTCTTTTTATGTGCGGTCCATGTTTCAACGAGCTACGTTACTTGGCAATGACAAATCTGGCGTAAGTTACTTCCACTCTGAAGTTATGCACATCGTGTATTTCACGGCTGCGTATATATTAAAGGATAGAAGTATAGAAAAGAGAATGACGAGATAAGGAAGCAAGTCAAAACCCTCCATCTCTAAAGATAACACTCTCTCAGATATTACACACACACACAGAGTGATATATATAGGGTGAGTCACCTAACATTACCTCTGGATATATTTCGTAAACCACATCAAATACCGACGAACCGATTCCACAGACCGTGTAATTGGTTAATGCAATCCATAAAAAAATGCAATAAAGTATGCTTTTAACACAAACCTACGTTTTTTTAAAATAGAACCCCGTTAGGTTTCTTAGCACATCTGAACATATGAACAAATATGTAATCAGTGCCGTTTGTTGCATTGTAAAATGTTAATTACATCCGGAGATATTGTAACCTGAAGTTACGACGCTGTTTCGTTGAATGTTTCACACGCTGACACTTGTTGATGGCTCAGCATTGAAATCTGCAGTAATTTGATGAAGGGTAGCACTTTTGTCACTCGGAAAGATTCTCTTCAGTCGTCGTTGGTTCCGTTCTTGCGGAATATTTTCCGGCTGCAGCGATGTCCGAGATTTGATAGTTTACCGGATTCCTGATATTCACGGTAAACTCGTGAAATTGTCGTACGGGAAAATCTACACCTTGGCGTTACTCGGAGCTGCTTTGCCTCCTCGCTCGTGCGCCGACTGTAACACCAGGTTGATACTCACTTAAATCTTGATAACCTGCCATTGTAGCAGCAGTAGCCGATCTAACAACTGCGCCAGACACTTGTCGTCTTATATAGGCGTTATCGATTGCAGCACCGTATTCTGGCGGCTTGCATGTCTCTGTATCTGAACGAGCATGCCTATATCAGTTTCTTTGTTGCTTCAGTATTTATAAGGTTAGAAGATATGTCAATGTTTTAATATGTTATTCATCAAGTAAAACTAAAGAATAAAGTTCATATAAAAGTAGATCCGACAATGGTTAGTTACGGAGCTACGGTTAATAAAAGATTTTGCCTGAAATTTAACAAGTTCGCTAATACAAAGCCATAGCAAAACTGTACCAGGTTAAAATAAAGCGTCATTTCCATTTGCTTGTTATTGGTCTGATGAATCTAATGAAACATGTCCCAGACGTTAGGACAAAGTCAATATACGTGAGGCAATACTTGCTCTCATTTTGAGTGCTATAGACGAAATTAAGAACAAATCTGTGAATCTGAAACAAGCAACAAAATCTGTTCATACAGGTGCAGCTAAATGCATTAAACTCAGTGGAGACATTTTTGAACATTTATTGTGAATGTATTTGTATGTACACTGTACAACTTCCTTAACACTGAAAATTGTTTCATCCGGTTTGACATGAATCAACATGTTTTATGGTATTAATAAAAGCAGATTATCTGATACATCCATACAGTTTCAGTTAACGTTATTACCATTATTTTCCAAAATTAAATTGTCTACTGCTTGTGTTGAAACTTCGTGCAATTGTGTGGAATTCAAAAAAACAAATCGGACCAAGTAGTTAATAAATTAAAAATTTTAGAAAATTACCTCTGTGATCCTCTGGATGTTCTGAAAACTGCTTCCGATACATGTCTGGGACATGTTTCATTAGATTCACCAGATCAATAACAACATAAATCGAAATCATGCTTTACTTTAACCTCGTACTACAGTTTTGCGGTGGCTTCATATTAGCGAAGTTGCTAAATTTCAGGCAAAATCTTTTATTATTCTTAACTAACGGACCCATGTTTACATGAAATATTTTATTACTTATGTCTCAATGGATGTGGAGTGAACAATAGTATTGCAAAGCGGCTGCTGTCTCCTCTAAACAAGAAAAGCAGGCGAACATTAGAAGTCGCGCCACGCCTCAGTACATGTCTAAGTTACATTGAAACATATGTTATTATAATTAGGTTGAGCCTACATGAGTACCTATAACGCACTGATGGTAGTTTCACTCTTAGCTGAAATCTAGATCTACAATAAAGAAGATAGATGGATTCAAATGGTTCAAATGGCTCTGAGCACTATGGGACTCAACTGCTGTGGTCATTAGTTCCCTAGAACTTAGAACTACTTAAACCTAACTAACCTAAGGACATCACACACATCCATTCCCGAGACAGGATTCGAACCTGCGACCGTAGCAGTCGCACGGTTCCGGACTACGCGCCTAGAACCGCGAGACCACCGTGGCCGGCGAAGATAGATGGAATAACGACCGGTGGTGACCTCCCTCTGTACTAAATCTCATTATGTTCAGACGAGTAGTTCCTTCAGTGGAGAGAAGCAACAGGTTCTCAACAAACGAGGTGGGCTACATGGATTCCTGATGGAATTCTTCGGGTAAGTTCACTTGCGGGGCTATAAATGGCAGCATCTTTTCGGTCCCAAGCACAAAGACTTCGTTTAATGCCTTCTGTTTTTTAGGGTCGTTTCCTTAAACATAAACGTAGGAGCTGTCAGTAATTACTGAGGTAACTTATGTTTTAATCTTCAGATGACAGAAGTAGAAGGTGATTAATTTTACTCAAGGCGCGAAATATTTCGCATGAAGCTCGACATTTATCCGGAAAGAAAACTGTAATAATTGAGACTTGAAAAGTCAGTTCTTGACACATTGGCTGGAGGCGTCCCTTTCTGGTCCTTCGATGTTACTTTCATTGACTGACTGGTTACTCCGACAACCATTGGCGAAATAATCTGAAACGAACGACCCCAGTCAAATATCGAAACTGTTGGTGTCAGTGTAGCAGAAAGTAGGGTTCTAAGTCTCTTCCTAGATGGTGCTCTTATTAGTAAAATTGCAGAAACATTACCGGTTGAAAGTAATTTCTGTTTTAAATATCGGATTCAATGTGTAAGGAAATATTCACTTCTTTTTTTTCTTAGGATGGTTATAATTTCTTACTATATGAATGTGTAGAGTACATCGGGGAAATATGCTAGACGTTTGGATATTATGTGAAATTAAAGAGGTAAATGTAGAAATATTCAAAACGATATTAAACACATACGTTTGACATGTTTTCAAACTGAAAACACATGTACGTGAAAAAGCACACTATTTCTGACACATAGGATGTTTTGTTTAAATGTTGGTCTACTAGGCATCTTACCCCAAAAATATGGTGCAATAATACGCGGTAAACAGTTTTATTGCAATTTCCTCCCTCTCTCGACGTTGGCATTTACTGTTTTTCAGCACAGTCGTTACACGTATCGTCTTCATCTGTGCATGTTTCATGAATCCATTTTGGACAATGAATGCATCGGATCCAGTATACTTGCAGTCCAGTGGTCGTAGTAAATAATTCTGCACTGAACACAGTCATTGTCTTCAGCTGTCGCCGGCCGCGGTAGTCTCGCGGTTCTAGGAGCGCAGTCCGGAACCGTGCGACTGCTACGGTCGCAGGTTCGAATCCTGCCTCGGGCATGGATGTGTGTGATGTCCTTAGGTTAGTTAGGTTTAAGTAGTTCTAAGTTCCAGGGGACTAATGACCACAGCAGTTGAGTCCCATAGTGCTCAGAGCCATTTGAACCATTTCAGCTCTCGACTTTCTTTCCTTTGCTGTTTGCTATCTGATGGAGTTTTTTTTGTGCTATTGCTTTTCTGTTGTGTGGACTTCATGATTTTTCGGTTTTCCTTACTTGTCAACACCATTACCGAGTTCTACCTTCATCATGTTCGTAATTTCCATGCTCATGAACACCATTTCAGTGTTATACCTTTTTTTTAAGTAGTTGGCTTCAAAACCGGTATCGAAGCAATTTCCTGAAACGATTTAGCTGCAATATTTGGATTATACCTGCGTCCTGAATCACTGATATCTCCCAATTCAGTTGTTTCATTTGCTGCATTGTTTCGTGTGCAGAGTCCCACAGTTGCAGAAAGAATACCTTCAGGAGAACTTTCTTCACTTGAAGTTTCAGGTCTAACAGCAACGTTGGTATCAACAGGCTTCATATTCACCAACACAGCGTCAGAAATAGAAAATGCTTCCTCTGGTATTTTATGGTCATTCAGTGCAAAGACACCGCAGGTATCAAATGCCCTACTGCCGTTTGATGGCATTAATCTTTTTGGCCACGCCTCCTTCAGTAAGGTCCAGACTGAACTCTTTACACTTTCCTGCCCGAATGAGAGATACGCCGGACCTTGTAGAAGAAGTGCTTCAGTGGCGTAAAGAGGAATCGATATAGTGGCTGTAGGAACATTGTTGAATGAGGAGGCAAGCATACCAAGACAACATCATGTCTGTCTACAAGTTTCAAAATATCTATATCATACCTGTGCGATTTATGACCATCAAAACCTTTCCTTGTGGTTTGTTCGGGATGAAATATTCCTTTAACCACAATATGAATATTGCCAAATTGATACATTCCGAGGTTTACCATACTAATTTCTTGTTTTCTTCCCATTTAAAATACAAGCAGGACGCAAAAATTTACCTTCAGCATATCAAAATGCTTTTACTGTAATTGTTTCCCCCTTTTTTCCACAGGCCATTTGCTTGATCATTGGAGAACCTTTTCCAGCAATAACTGATTGAATCCTAGGTTCATCTGGAAACCAGATTAATCCATATTAAGTATATGACCAGTTTTGTCAATTGAATTATTCTGTAAGAGACCAGTGACTACCAATTTAAAATAATTTCAATGTTTTTCCTGTTGAGAGAACCCATCCTGTGGATGAAAAGTCTTGGGGTCTTCCTCTTCACAAGACTAGGAAAAAGTCTCAAGAATGTCTGCAGCCAATCCCATTCTGCCATGTCAGCATCCCTGTCCTCCTCTACAGAATTTGCCCTCTGCAGCCACCTCTGATACTATGGAAGTCATTCCCTGATGTCTTAACAGTCGTCATATCGACCTGTCCCTTCTCCTTTTCAGTGTTTGCCACATATTCCTTTCCTCTCCGATTCCGTGCAGAATCCACCACTCCGTACCTTATCAGTCCAACTAATTTCCAACGTTGATCGGTATCACAACATCTCACATGATTCGATTCTCTTCTGTTCCGGTTTTGGCTCAAATGGTTCAAATGGCTCTGAGCAATATGCCATTTAACTTCTGAGGTCCTTTTAAAGTTCATTATGGTATCATATACGCCTAAAAAGCTCGGAAAGAGCTCGTGCCACCAGCTTTCTCAATGTTCAGTTGCTAATTGGAGGCTTTCTTTGCTCCACTGTCCTCTATTTGTCGTTCTTTCATAATTTGTATTATCTTTAAAGAAATAAATATTCATAAAATGTAATGTGAACGATCGTGATACCCGAAGATAGTATGGAGTTTTATCCAGCCATTGGTTTCTGAAATGCCAGCTTTCGCACTCTTCCTCCAGTAGCAGGAAATGCAGAACCCTCCAGCATAACACAAGTCGTTCCTCGCTTTCTGCACCAAGACGACCTAAAAACACAGCCCAATATTCTTTATTGAAAGTGGTATCAACCGTTGTGCACTCAGCCCTTGTGAGGCAAATTGAAGAGCTACTTGATTGAGAAGTAGCAGCTCCAGGCTCGTAAACTGACATACGATCGGGAGAGCGGTTTGCTGAACACATTCCCCTCCATATCCGCATCCAAAGATGCCTACTGGCTGAGAATGACACGGCGGCAGATCGGTACCATTGGGTCATCCAAGGCCTTTTCGGACGGAGAAGAGTTGAGTTCACAAAAGTTCACGTATCATCCTTTATAGTAATTACCACTGCTGTTAATCATAACATGTTATTACAATATCTATTTCAACATGAATGCTTTATCTCTAATTGGCTATATACTGTCATCAGTATCCTAGAACTTAGAACTAATTAAACCCAACTAACCTAAGGACATCACACACATCCATGCCCGAGGCAGGATTCGAACCTGCGACCGTAGCGGTCGCTCGGTTTCAGACTGTAGCGCCTAGAACAGCACGGCCAGGTCACGTTTTTCCACAATCTATGTTTCACTACCATACATTTCTGTGCACCAAACGTACATTCTCAGAAATTTCTTCCTCAAGTTAAGGTCTATGTTTGATATTAGTAGACTTTACTAGTCCAGGAATGCCAGTTTTGCTAGTGCTAGTCTGCTTTTGATGTCCTCCTTGCTCCGTCCGTCATTGGTTATATTGCTGCTTAGGTAAGAGAATTCCTTAACTTCGTCCAGTCCTGATGTTAAGTTTCTCGCTGTTCTGATTTCTGCTACCTCTCATTACTTCCGTCTTTCTTCTATTTACTCTCAATCCATATACTGTGCTCATTATAACGTTCAGCAGTGTCAGAAGCGAATCATATCACTGGTATCGCCGGCGGCTGTGTCCGAACTTTTCTAGCCGCTTCAGTCCGGATCCGAGAGGCTGCTATGGTCGCAGGTTCGAATCCTGCCTCGGGCATGGACGTGTGTGACGTCCTTAGGTTGGTTAGGTTTAAGTAGTTCTAAGTCTAGGTGACTGATGACCTGAGATGTTAAGTCCCATAGCGCTTAGAGCCATTTGAACCATAACTGGAACCTTTCACCTTGAATTTTATCCCACTCCTGAACATTTCTTTCATTTCCATTACTGCTCCTCCGATGCACGGACTGAGCAACAGGGATGAAAGACTACATCGCTGTCTTATACTATTTTTAATCCGAGCACTTCGATATTGATCGTGCACTCTTGTTATTCCTTCTGGGCTTTTGTAGATATTGTATATAACCCGGTTCTCCTTATAGTTTACCTCTTTTTTCTAAGGATTTCGAACAGCTTGCATCATTTTACATTGTCCATCGCTTTTTCTACACCGACAAATCCTATGAACGTGTCTTGATTTTTCTTTAGTCATGCTTCCATTATCAACCGCAACGCCAGAATTGCCTCTCTGGTGCCTATATCGTTTCAGAAACAAAACTGATCGTCACCTAAACATGCTCGATTTTCTTTTCCAATTTTCTGTACACCATTCTTGCTAGAAACTTGGATCCTTGAGTAGATAAGCTGATTGTGTGATAATTCTCGCACTTGTCAATTATTGCAGTCATCGGAATTTTGTGGATAATATTTTCCCGACAGTCAAATGATATATCACCGAACTCATACATTCTACACACCAGACTTATTGGTAGTTTTGTTGCCACTTCCCCCAATGATTTTAGAATTCTGATAGAATGTTATCTATCCCTTCTGCTTTCTTTGATCATACGTCCTCGCTCATGTCTCTTCTAGATCGACTCCCACTTCTTCTGTCACATCACACAAATCTCCCCCTGATTGAGGTCTTCAGTGTAGTCTTTTCATATATCCACTCTCTACTTTGCATTTAACTTGGTATTCCCATTGCACTCTCATCGTTACCACCTTCCTTTCAGTTTCGCCGAAGGTTGTTTTTATTTTCCTGTATTATGAGTCAGTACTTCCGACAATATAATGTTTTTCGATTTCTTCACATTTTTCATGCAGCCATTGCGTCTTAGCTTCCCTGGATTGCCTATTTATTTCTTCCTCAGCGACTTGTATGTCTGTATTCCTGAATTTTCCTGATTATTTTTGTACTTCCTTCTTTCATCGATCAACTGAATGATTGATTCTGTAACCCAAGGCTTATTCTTAGTTACCTTCTTTGTGCCTACGTTTTTCTTCCCAGTTTTGTTATTTCCCTTTTCAGAGATGTCCTTTCCTATTATTGCTGTATCCATAGCCATAGAGAACTTCAAGCGAATCTCGTCATTTCTTAGCACATCCGTAACCCACTTATGTGCATACTGAATCTTCTTGCTTAAGCTCATAAACTTAAGCCTACTCGTCATCACTACCTCATTGTGATCTGAGTCTGTATCTGCTCCTGGGTAGAACTTACAATCCTTTATCTCATTTCTGAATCTCTGCCTGTCCACGATGTAATCTAACTGAAATCTTCCCGTATCAACCAGCCGTTTCCAAGGAGCTGAAATTTATTACAGGACTCAGTCTTTCTCCTCTCTCATTCCTTGTTCGAAGCCCATATTCACCTGTAATCGTTTCCTCTGCTCATTTCCCTGCAACGGTATTTCTGTGACTATTATATTCTCATCTTCCTTTACGTGCTGTATTGTCCTTTCAATATCCTCATTTTTTTTGGTCATCAGTCTACTGACTGGTTTGATACGGCCCGCCACGAATTCCTTTCCTGTGCTAACCTCTTCATCTCAGAGTAGCACTTGCAACCTACGTCCTCAAGTATTTGCTTGACGTATTCCAATCTCTGTCTTCCTCTACAGTTTTTGCCCTCTACAGCTCCCTCTAGTATCATGGAAGTCATTCCCTCATGTCTTAGCAGAGGTCCTATCATCCTGTCCCTTCTCCGTGTCAGTGTTTTCCACATATTCCTTTCCTCTCCGATTCTGCGTAGAATCTCCTCATTCCTTACCTTATCAGTCCACCTAATTTTCAACATTCGTCTACAGCACCACATCTCAAATGCTTCGATTCTCTTCTGTTCCGGTTTCCCCAGAGTCCATGTTTCACTACCATACAATGATGTACTCCAGACGTACATCCTGAGAAATTTCTTCTTCAAATTAAGGCCGGTATTTGATATTAGTAGACTTCTCTTGGCCAGAAATGCCTTTTTGGCCATAGCGAGTCTTCTTTTGATGTCCTCCTTGCTCTGTCCGTCATTCGTTATTTTACTGCCTAGGTAGCAGAATTCCTTAACTTCATTGCCTTCGTGACCATCAATCCTGATGTTAAGTTTATCGCTGTTCTCATTTCTACTACTTCTCATAACCTTCCTCTTCCTCCGATTTACTCTTAAACCATACTGTGTACTCATTAGACTGTTCATTCCGTTCAGCAGATCATTTAATTCTTCTTCACTTTCACTCAGGATAGCAATGTCATCAGCGAATCGTATCATTGATATCTTTTCACCTTGTATTTTAATTACACTCTTGAACCTTTCTTTTATTTCCATCATTGCTTCTTCGATGTACAGATTGAAGAGTAGGGGCGAAAGGCTACAGCCTTGTCTTACTCCCTTCTTAATACGAGCCATTAGTTCTTGATCGTCCACTCTTATTATTCCCTCTTGGTTGTTGTACATGTTGTACATCTTGTACATGTTGTACATGTTGTATATGACCCGTCTCTCCCTATAGCTTACCCCAACTTTTTTCAGAATCTCGAACAGCTTGCACCATTTTATATTGTCGAACGCTTTTACCAGGTCGACAAATCCTATGAACGTGTCTTGATTTTTCTTTAGCCTTGCTTCCATTATTAGCCGTCAGAATTGCCTCTCTCGTGCCTTTACGTTTCCTAAAGCCAAACTGATCGTCACCTAGCGCATTATCAATTTCCTTTTCTATTCTTCTGCATATTATTCTTGTAAGCAGCTTCGATGCATAAGCTGTTAAGCTGATTGTGTGATAATTCTCGCACTTGCCGTCTTCGGAATTGTGTGGATGATGTTTTTCCGAAAGTCAGATGGTACGTCGCCAGACTCATATATTCTACACACCAACGTGAATAGTCGTTTTGTTGCCACTTCCCCTAATGATTTTCGAAATTCTGGTTCTTAATGTTACCACCGTTGCTTTTAATGTCACCAAAGGTTGTTTTGACTCTCCTGTATGCTGAGTTAGCTACCTGGTCCTTGTTTTCACAAGTAATGTAGTAAATGTGCTTCTGGTTTTCTTTCATTCTCGAAACATAGTCCTTTAGTGAACAAGTTTCATCACCAGATGCTAATGTTGCATACCTCAGAAGATCAGAAAGCTTCTTGCGGTTTGTACTGTCCTCATGAATGCCAAGATTAAGGTTTTTTGCTGAATTGCTCATAGAATTTCTTGTAAGTGTCTGCATCTTCTGTCAATTCCTCAAACAACTCCAAGCATTTCTTGACTAGATTCTTCCTGATTACTTTCATGATTTTGTTCTGCTGCAACATTTCTCTTGAAATGTTCAGTGGAAGATCTTCACTGTCTACAACTCCCTTAATGAAGTTCATGTATTCAGGAATTAAATCTTCACAATTGTCCATAATGAACACCCTGTGGACATACAGTTTGATACTGTTCTTCCCCTTCTTGTTTTCAAAGAGATCAAAAGGTGCTTGGCGATGAACAGAGAAATGTTTCACTGCAAGATGATCTTCCCAGTCATTTGTTATAGACTTGTGGAATTCACCATATTCTTCCTGAGGTATATCATCTGGATTCCTTGTCCAGATTGGCTTTGTCTTGTTCAACTCTTCATCCTCCAGATGTTTTTCTTTGATAGTTTTCTTCTTCTTTTTCTTTTACAGAACTCAGTTAGTGTTTCTCCTCTTTCATTCCTTGTCCCAAGCCCATACTCTCCTGTAACGTTTTCTTCTACTCCTTCCCCTACAACTGCATTCCAGTCGCCCATGACTATAAGATTTTCGTTGCCCATGATTATAAGATTTTCGTCCTCCTTTACGTACTGCATTACCCTTTCAATATCCTTATACACTTTCTCTATCTGTTCATCTTCAGCTTGCGACGTCGGCATGTATACCTGAACTATCGTTGTCGGTGTTGGTCTGCTGTCGATTATGATTAGAACAACCCGGTCACTGAACTGTTCACAGTAACACACCCTCTGCCCTACCATCCTATTCATAACGAATCCTACACCTGTTATACCATTTTCTGCTGCTGTTGATATTACCCGATACTCATCTGACCAGAAGTCCTTGTCTTCCCTCCACTTCACTTCACTGTCCCCTGCTATATCTAGATTGAGCCTTTGCATTTCCCTTTTCAGATTTTCTAGTTTCTCTACCACGTTCAAGCTTCTGACATTCCACGCCCCGACTCGTAGAACATTATCCTTTCGTTGATTATTCAATCTTTTTCTCATGGTAACCTCTCCCTTGGCAATCCCCTCCTGGAGATCCGAATGGGGGACTATTCCGGAATCTTTTGCCAATGGAGAGATCATCAAGACTTTTGTTCAACTACAGGCCACATGTCCTGTGGATACACTTTACGTGTCTTTAATGTAGTGGTTTCCATTGCCTTCTGCATCCTCATGTCGTTGATCATTGCTGATTCTTCCGCCTTCAGGGGCGATTTCCCACCCCTAGGACAAGTGAGTGCCCTGAACCTGTATCCGCTCCTCCACCTTCTTTGACAAGGCCGTCGGCAGAATGAGGCTGACTCCTTATGCCGGAAGTCTTCGGCCACCAATGCTGATTATTTATCAAAATTTCGGCTGTGGCGGGGATCGAACCCGGGACCGTATACGTTATGATTATTAATCAAAGACGCTACCCCTAGACCACAGGTACTAAGTCCTCAAATGTTTTCTCTATCTTCAGCTTGCGACGTCGGCATATGTATCTGAACTACTGCTTTCGGCATTGGTTTGCTGTCGATACTGATGAGAACAACCCTCTCACTGAACTGTTCACAACAACACACTGTCTCTTCCACCTTCCTATGCATAATGAATCCTATTCCCGTTACAGCTTTTTTTGCTGTTATTGATACGCTATGCACATATGACCAGAAATGAATGTCTTCTTTGCATTACACTTCACTGACCCCACTATATCTCGATTGAGCCTTTGCATTTCCCTTTTCAGGTTTTATAGATTCCCTACCACATCCAAGCGTCTGACATTCCACGCCTCGATTCATAGAAAGTTATCCTTTTGTTGGTGATTCAATCTTTTTCGCATAGTTACCTCCCCTTTTGCAGTCCCATCCCGGAGATTTGAATGGTGGATTATTCTGGAGTCTTTTTTCCGGTGGAGGGATCATCATGACACGTTTTCAGTTACTGGCCACTTGTTTTGTGGATAAACGTTATGTGGCTTGATACAGTCGTTTCCATTGCCTTCTGTGTCCGCACACCGTTGATCATTGCTTATTCTGCCACCTTTAGAGGCCATTTCCAACTACATGGGCAAGAGAGTGCCCTGAACCTCTGTCCGCTCCTCCGCCCTCTTTGACAAGACCGCTGACAGAATGAGGGTAATTTTTATGCCGAAAGCGTTCAGCCGACATTGATGATTATTACTCAGAATTTAAGTGGAGTGAGATGCCGGTTAAAATATCTAATCCAATATGGCAACAAGCTGCATGTAACTACACGCAAAACAAAGATTAAGATTCATACTAATTGGTAAACACACAGCTATACCTAACGTAGATGAATAGAAAACACTGTTATTGTTTTAATATACACCTTAAAATATTTTACAACGTAAATCGGAACTTTTACCACAAATTTTAGGCTCAGATATGCCAAAAATATCTTGTACGACTGCATCCAACACTTCCTATTTGAGGCACTGACGCAAGGAACATGCATACTGAGGTAGGCAAGAAATGGCGTATCTGTTACAAATAACACTGATTAGATCAAATAACAACTTTACGGCATCTGGCTACAATTTCAGTCACAAGCAGCAATCACAAGTAGCACCCAATTGTAGAATTTATCATTCATTACCGTGTGCCATTTAATGGACGAATTTCATACTTCTTCTGTGAACATTGTGTCATGCTATCGAGTCTATCTGCTATTTCATTGACTATTAAAATGCGCAGTTAACGTTCAGAACCGTGTGTCACCTGTTCGCCGAAGTTCGTACTACTGTCTTTCAGTGATATAGGCTACGGACTCTATCTGGTACGTCAATACAAGTCGCAACTAAAAGACACAAGTTGCAACTAATAGTGGCAAGTAGCAACAAAAAAACGCAATTAACAGTCGATGCAAAGTGCCATTTGTTGGCGACGTTCGTACCCATTATAAGTTCCTTATGTCTCACGATAATTATGTCCTAGGAAATGAACTAAAAATTTAATTTGTTTCGGTAAAAATTTTATACTCGGTTTGTGCTAACAGATAGATTACAGCACAGCCTGTAGTTTTAGATACTAATTTAAACACACTGTTCATGTCTAAAACTAAAATTGAATCGTAATTTCGGAGAACATATTAGATAATTGAGAATTCTCCGATAAATAGTTTGACGCGCATTTACCGCACGTAAGATTCTAAAAACTGTATTCATAAGACAGATATTTTTTCCCTCAGTGAAATGCTTAGATAAGCTTCTGTGTGTGTTTTCAAATATTGCTCCGGATATCAACATCTAACTTTAAGGTCAATATTTTCCACGTTTTTCACTGGCGTTTCTTGAACCTAGACGTTGCGCTACGCTTCAGGTCAATCCGTCATCACGAACAACATTTCTGGACTCAAGGAACGGACGGACCAATATCACACCCTATCAAGTCTTTATCAGTAACTATATGGACGAAAATTTTGGAGTATGGTATGGTTTAAAGAAGGGGAGAATGGAACTTCATTATTCACTCACATTTTCACACTTATTTATCATCCCCTTCAAATCATAAAATGACGTCAATGACACACTGATGGAATATTCATTTTGCACACTTACGTTATGAATAATGGCTCCTTTTTCTCTATTCCTACTAATTATTAGCAGTATAAGTCGCGTTATAGAACTGCTAATATTTCCGGCAAAGAAAGCACTAAAACGGGGGGAGGTTTCACTCTTTATATCACCGACCTCACTACGTTCATTCACAAACCTAACTTCTGACTAAGGCGGTCTAGAGATGCTGCGACAATTTCTCCAGTTTGCTGTCCAAGAGAATTCAAACTGTTGCTATATCGAGTGACTGAAAACGTGGTTCATACCTGTGAACACAACAGCGTGGTAGAATCTGTATTCTAAACAGGAACATTTACTGTATTTTTCTGGAAATTTCACTACTATAAAATTAAATCCAAAGAAAGAACAAATGTAAAACATACTTTCTACTGACTTTCGATGAGATGAAATTTTCACTGTGGGCAAGCGTACCTATCGTATACCATGTAACAACTAGGAAGAATTTTTGCCAGTATTAACAACACAATATCACGCAACTTCTTGTCAGCTGGATAACTGAAACGTTAATCTTAAGCTGTGAAAAGTAATAGCCATTATATTGGAGGACACATTTTTTGGTTGTATTGACACGATTCACATCCTTTTTGCAACTAATGACATACAATACGGTGATACATCACAAACATCGCGTAAATAGCAGAAGTCGCAGAAATCGCATTGGTGCGGTCGGAGGGATGTAATCGCATTGGTGGAGTGCGGAGAGGTACAAGTTGCGAATTCATTAACGGCGATTCTTATCCGCGACAATTTGCTGTTAAGAATGGCAGTTCGCAAAAAGTAGCATTCACTGAAATCACTGATATCGACAAATCACAGTTTAGCCCATGCCTACGCAGACTGACGAATGCTCTCTCTCCAGGCAGAGTGATGCATCGTGGTTAAATATGCAACTCATCCGGGTCGCTATCACAGCCCGATCCCCTCAAAATGCAAAACCTAAAGAAAAAACAGTGTAACGTATTCCAGATGGTTACAGATTTGCAAATCACAATGCTAGGATGATTTCAGTTTTTACAATATAACAGCTTTTGCACCAATTTGTTAGATGTGGATAATTATGTATTTATATTGAGTGTTTTGGACGGGTTTGCAGTCGTTTAAAGTTCTTGGATAACGTAGAGTTCGTCACTTATACATACACCTTTGCCTGTGTTGTATGCACTTCATATCTCCTTATTCGTCTTGCTAAACATTGCGTCAAACCTGACTACTGAAATTTATTTCGTTATATTTTTGTGACTTCTTTCCCTTCAAATGTATTTTAACCATGTGTGTCATTCAGGGAGATTTGGATTGCCTGTGAATGTTTAGGGTGACACAATACTGCATTAATTATTGTATTTCTTTTCATTGTTCCCATTATTTTTCATGTGTGTGTGTGTGTGTGTGTGTGTGTGTGTGTGTGTGAGTGAGTGTTTCTGTGTGTGTGTATGTGTGTGTGTGTGCTACTGTGCAGTGTGACGTGCAAGCCTATGTAGTTTACAGTCTTGTTTGTTAATGTTCAGTGTGACTATTGATTTACTGCGTAGGCTGCTGAATCGGCTTAGAATATTGTGTTGTTTCTTTGGTACTTAGTTTTGTTAGCAACAACGCTTCATCAAGTGATTTTCAGTAGTACACGATTTACTTTACATTAGCTTACTGGCAATATACTGGCAATACAAATGTTCGTTTGAAATATATGAGACGACTTACTACAGATATTAATAAGACCTCTATTACACGACTTCTTGGTTTAACCTAGTTTCGCTGTTGAGGAGACACAAATGCCACTCAGTTGAAACTGAATTTCTATTGAATTATATCCTTTATAATGAGTAATATTTATTATTCTAAATTTTTATTGATTCTCTGTTACCCTGTATACATGAAAAAAACTGGGGTTGGTACCGTTACCAATTGATTTAAAAAAGCCCTTCCGTACGATACCAGCACATACATATGGAGAATATTTTTTTAAAAGTACAAGATTTTAAATTAATCAAAAAGTGTTAAATAGTTAGGATATCAAAAGTCGCACTCCCGCTTTCCTCTTATAGGATAATTTTGTGTCTGTAAAGATGTTAAAACAGAGAAGAACAATGACGAGAGCGCGCCAACTATGTGGGTGTACTAATGTGGAAGGGGCACTGGAATGAAGGAGGGTGGGTGGTATTAGATGCTACGAGAAATGTTGTGGTCAGACGTGGACTCGCTGAATTTTGGCTTCTCATGGTTGGCGAGAAGAAATTACAGAGTGGAGGGTAGCCATCATCTGCGAAAAGACGAGGCTTGGAATCCAAGAGGAACGATAAATATGAAAGCAAGTTTCAGAGCACGAAAGAGCGAGCTGTTGAGTTTGCATTGTCAGTGTATTTATTACCAAGACGAAGCACCAGGATTAAAAATCTGAGAACGAGAGAGGAGGCTGCTCAGTGCCAGGGTCTGGAGAAGTTTTGTGATCTGCAAGCGATTAGTGCTGGAGATGGTAAATCAAGTTCCAGAAGAAAAACGGCAACGCACTCAAAGCAGTTGGAGCGAGTAATGAAGATGCACAAAACCTTATTTCGGAGGGGGGAGGGAGCGGGAGTGGGGAGGTGTATGAGAATGTGTAACTAATGTCTTCATTTTATCATTATTCGTTTCTAGTGATGTAATCAGGTGGTTTCCAGTAAGGTGTTCGGCTCTGTTCCTTGAAAAACGATAAGTGAATAGAAAATTTATTTACACAGGTTAACGCAATAAGCGTTTACATTACATCCACAGAGGATTTTTTTGAGTACAACCAATAATTTATAGCAGAATGCCTTCAACCATAAATCTTAGAAACGTATTTAAATTAATTTGTAAGGCAATGGTTGAAATACATCAGGTACGCGAAATGTACACACATCACAAAACGTTTTGCGTCACCCCGGTTCCCAGAACTCCTGAAAATAGACGTTGACGTGGATTTTGTATCACAGACGCAGCTCCTTTGACTGTTCAGAGATGTCACTAAAACCGCCCAAAGACGTGAACAACCATGCATGAGAGCGCCTATTAGACGGAGCGGGTCCGACAGCCGATCAGTTCCAGTCATTCCATCAGGAAGGAGCTACACGACTCGTGTTGTCTGTAGTTCTACCACGCCTAGACGGCCAATACCTTGGTTCGATCGCGACCGCATTGTTACTTTGTGCCAGGAAGGGCTCTCAACAGGGGACGTGTCAAGGAGTCTTAGAGTAAACCAAAGCGAATTTGTTCGGACATGGAGAAGATACAGGGAGGGACAGGAACTGTCGATGACATGCCTCGCTCTGGCCGCCCAAGAGCTACTATCGCAGTGGATGACCGCCACCTATGGATTATGACTCGGAGGAACCTTGACAGCAACGCCACCTTGTCGAATAATGCTTTTCGTGCAGCCACAGGACATCGTGTTACGACTCAAACTGTGCACAATAGGCTGCATGATGCGCAACTTCACTCCAGACGTCCAAGACGAGATCCTTCTTTGCAACCACGACGCCATGCAGCACTTTACAGATGGGTCCAACAACATGCCGAATAGACTGCTGACGAATGGCTTCGGGTTCTTTTCACCAATAAGTGTCGCATGTGCCTACAAACAGACAGTCGTGTTTGGAAGCAAGCCAGTCAGGCTGAGCGCCTTAGACACACTGTCGAGCGACTCCAGCGAGATGGAGGTTCCCTGCGGTTTTGGGGTGGCATTGTGTGGAGCCGACGTACGCCACTAGTGACCAAACTGGTTTCTGTATCTAACTCTCAGGTAAGTGACTAAATACGTTCTGTTGTTAAATCCAGGGAGAGAATAATGTCTGTTAGTTTACCGAACGTAAGCTCCGTCCACAGTTAATGGTCGTCCAGACGGTACCAGCCGAATCCTGTGTCATCCTCCATCAATGGCGTCATAGCATACGTATGGAGAGTCATGTTGCCAGCACACAGCTCTCTCCACTGTTGTTAATTCTCGTAATCCGGGGCCGCTACTACTCGCCCAAGTAGATACTTAACTGGCATCACGAGACTCTCTGCATCCTGTTCCACTCTTCACACCAAGGGAAAATTTCTCGCAGTATGGAGAATCGAGCCAGGGTCCTCCACATGTCTGTCAGCCGCGCTGACCACTGGGCTCTTACGTTCACATAACTAAATAAATTTTCCATGAATAATTCGCAGAGAGAAACGACGTTACTAAGAGAAACGCAAATACTGCTTGAACCTCTGGTGGAAGTTGTCATCGCTCATCAATGAATAGTTAATTTGTCAATTGGGGTAGAAGAAGCGGGGTAACAATTGTAGAGTGAGACCAAATTCTGAACACTGTTTATCAGTGAAACTGCAAGAGAAATACTATCGAGTCAGTCTTTTGCGCTGTTAACCCATTACTGGCCAAAACTCTATCGGATCATTTTTTGCAAACTTTTATACATAAATACGTTACATTGAGTGATTAACTGAATAAAAAGTTGTTTTGAAAATTTTCAGTTTATTAGAACAAGAACTACAGACCCTCCCATTTTTTGAACATTGGCCAAGTGCGCTATCTAAATTAACAACCTTTTTCTCCATGCATAATATCGTAAGAAACAACACAAACAAGAAACAAAGAATGTTTTAATATTATTGAATGTCTATTCAGTAAGAAATTAAGCAAAACACTTGTCTTGTTCACCAACATTGCACCTATCACATTTTTTTTTCTTTCAGTAAGCACATCTCTTCTGTGTTTTACACTCTTCTGTGTTTTACTTGACACAATGAAATGATTTCCTGGATCTAGTCGTACATCTGCGCTCACCCGTCCTCCCATCAATTTGCTTCCTTGTGGTCCTCTGCGTTTTCGTACTGATCCTGTTTTCTTTGATTGGTAAAACATCACTATTCTCTGTCAGACATCCAAAAGTGGGACCTTCTCTCTAAAGTACCGTCTACATCTTCTACAACAGACTCATTGTTCAATACATTTTTGCCAATGTCTTCTTCATCTGTTATTACATCTGCATCGGGTGGAATAATCGCCAAATCTACTTCATCATCTTCATCGTCACTCTCTTGATGGTTCGCCAGTTCTGCTATAATTTCTTCAAGTGTAAGTCCACACGGCATGTTTTTATCCTGTTGGAATCTTAAAATTCCAATAGAACATGAAAAAACCAGATATAAAGAACGTAAAATGGAATTCTTCTCTGTATAATACGTGTATACAAGAATAGAGGACATCAACAATAAATGATAGTGTAACATGCCATTGTCCCATTATTGGGACACATAAAAGATATCGATATTGCACTTACTTGAAAAAATCTGAAGTATACTTAATCTTACATGGACATCCATATGTTCATAACAAACCCGCCCAGATAGCTAAATAACAGGTCATTGTCGTCCAGGAACTACCAGCAGACACAAAGTGCTGCCAAGTGCGAGAACAAAAAATCGGCAAGTTTATAATTTTCCTTACGTGAAGTACTTAGAAAAAAGTTATTTATTTGACATTTACAGGCATTATAGCAGTTCATTGAACCTACAGGTGCAACACTAAAGGCTAAAAGCTCCATTGCGTACGTAGAAATAAGTAAAATATACGCGTCCTAAAAAAGGGACAACGGCCGGTAATGGGTTAATAACAGCAACAAGGTCTTGCGTCAGTTCGGAAGCGTGTTCTTTTTTAGTGGAACGTCCATTGGAATGGCCAGTGTGCCTCTCACTTTGGGATGAACTAATTTCCCTCTCCTTGTGTTTGGAGGTAGGCAGCCGGGCTGTTAGCTACGACGGACCGTCTGACGTCGCAAGACAGAGAGGCTCCGCCCAGAGAATGGCTCGTCCCGGCCCCCGCGGCGTGATTGCGGCCTCCTGGGGGCGCTGACAGCTTCCGTCCGTATTTACTGCGCCCAAACAAAGGACGCGCCGGCGGCCAGAAATTAATGCCTCCATTATTAACCGCTGTCGGCTTAGGTGGCCCGCGCCGGCGGCAGCTCCACAAGGCATATGAGGCTCCCAACGCCGCCAGTGGACACTTGACCACACAGCGGAGACTGGCCCCAGCCGTCAGTGATACACACACTGCGGGTACACACACACACACACACCCACACACACCCACACCCACCCACAAACACATACACACACACACACACACACACACACACATACACTCATGGGAAGAGAGAGAGAGAGAGAGAGAAGGAGACAGTGGAGGGGGAGGGGAGAAAGAGAGACAGGAATATGCGTAATATCGATGAACAGTATAAAAAACGAGTATGTGGGGTGGGTACAACAATTGTCTGTTTCTAACACTATGTTAATATACTGGGTACTTCAATGTCTCGGGACAAAACGACTAAGAGTGGCATATCACGTCACGGAGAACATTATCTGTTAGAGGCAAAATGTTCACTGACGATCTCCAACGAATCAGGCGTCCTTTTATACTACACTCGTGCTCATAAGTTAACGATATTTGCAGAATGTGGTGCCACACAACTTCGCACTACAGGAAACTGGCGCTAATTGCATAAGCACATAGGGAACACCCACGAAAGAGATCTGTAAGTACCCAGTAGTGATGATAAGTTGAGGAAACCGTTCCGAAACAAATGTGCTGCAGAACGCCACGGTTTCCTGTGCATGCACCCCATAAGCACATAGGGAACACACACGAAAGAGATCTGTAAGTCCCCAGTAGTGATGTTAGCTTGAGGAAACCGTTCCGAAGCACATGTGCTGCAGAACGCCACTGTTTCCTGTGCATGTACCCCAACATCAATGTGGGATATGATCACCATGCACACGTACACAGGCCGCAAAATGGATTGGCATACTCTGGATCAGGTGGTCGAGCAGCCTCCCATTCTTGCACCAGTGCGTGTCAGACCTCTTTGTCGTAGGGGTTTGAAGACGTGCAGCGATACGTCGACCGAGAGCACCCCAGACGTGCGCGATGGAGTTTAGGTATGGAGAATAAGCAGGCCATTTCATTCGCCTTATATCTTTTGTTTGAAGGTACTCTTTCACGATGGCAGCTCGGGGCCGTGCGTTATCATTCATCAGGACTAAGGTGAGACCAACTGCACTTCTGAAAAGGTGGACATGCTGGTGCAAAATGACCTCCCGATACACCTGACCTGTTATAGTTCCCCTGTCTAAGACATGCAGGGCTGTACGTCCACCAATCATAGTCCCTCCCAACACCATCAGACCACGACCTCCATACAGATCCCTTTCAAGGACATTAAGGGGTTGGTATCTGGTTCCTGTTTCACGAAGAATGAAAACCCGGCGACACTCATTGTTCAGATTATACCTTGACTCGTCTGTGAACATAACCTGGGACCACTGTTCCAATGACCATGTACTGTTTTCTTGACACCAAGCTTTACGGGCTCTCCTGTGACCAGGGGTCTGTGAAATGCACCTTGCTGGTTGCAGGGCGAATAAACCACGTCTGTTCAGTGGTCTGTACGCTGTGTGTCTGGAGACAAGTGTTCCAGTGATTGCGGTATGGCGGTATGGTCCCGAGCAAGGCTACCCTGTAGTACTCCGTGGCCGTCGCGAGCAGTGATAGGCAGATATTGGTCTTCTTGCCGCGTTGTACCCTGTGGACGTCCCGTTCTGTTGCGCCTGGACACGTTTCCTATCTGCTGAAATCGTTGCCACAATCTTAAGATCACACTTTGTGGCACACGGATGGCTCGTGCTACGATCTGCTTTGTTTGACGAGCCTCCAGTCGGCTTAGTATTCTACCCCTCATAACGTCATCAATGTGTGCTCTCTGAGCCATTTTCCACACACAGTCACTATTAGGACGCCTGAAAACGTCTGCACACTTACTCGCTGCCCCGTAATCTGACATGTACCAACACACTCTGCGTATGTGGAATGCAGCCAGCGCCACCGTGCGATGACCGCATATCAGATGCCCCGCATGGTCTAACCACGAGGTGATTTAAACCCGCAAGCCATCCACCAGAGCGTTGTGTCACCATGTATCAGCATTATCCTTAATTTATGAGCATGAGTATTGTTAGACCCCTTAGATGGAATCTCTAAGGCACTGTGCTGCGCGTGAATGCCGTGAGTGTTGCCTATAATCCAATCATCTGATCCACGAGAAAGGGACTGGTACGAACGAAGTGCCTGATTCACTTCTAAAATCGCACACCAAGAAACACTCATCTGCTTCTACACACATAGTCGGCAAGTCATCGTACGATGCGGAGGGTACCCCGTGCCACTACCACTCGTTTCCTTTCCCGTTGCACCCGCAAATGCAGCGAGTGAAAAACTACTGTCTAGATGTCTTCACATGTCTCCTAATTTCTCGTATCTTCGTGGTCTTTATGTGGAACGTATTTTGGCGGCAGGAGAATCGTTCTGCAGTCAGTTTCAAGTAGCAGTATTCTAAATTTTCTCAGTTGAGTTCCTCGAAAAGAACGTCGTCTTCCATCCAGGGACTTCAATTTGGTTTCCCGAAGCATCTCCATAACACTCGCGTTTTGTTTGAAACTACCGGTAACATGTCTAGCAAACAGCCTTCGGAATGCTTCGATGTCTTCATTTAATCCAACCTGGTACCGATCCCAAACACTCGAGCAGTACTCAAAAACAGGTCGCACTAACGTCCTGTATGCAGTTTCCTTTATAGATGAAACATACTTTCCCGAAGTTCTCACAATAATCTGAGGTCGACCATTCGCCGTCCCTACCACAGTGCTCCTCAAATCCTTGAACTTCATATCGCTTTACAGCGTTGCAGCCAGATATTTAAACGACAACATTGCATAAGCGGTACACTACTAAAGCTTCATACGAACATTAAAAGTTTGTTTCTCCTACTCATCCGCACAAGCTTCCTTTTGTTTACGTTTGGAGCCAGCTGCCACTCATCGCACTAACTACAAACTTGGTCTGAGTCATCCTCTATCATACTACAGTCATTCATCTTCGACACCTTCCCGTGCACGGGTGTATCATCAGCAAACAACCGCAGATTGGGGCCCACCTTGTCCGCCAGATCATTTTCGTATATCGAAAATAATAGCGGTCCTATCACACTCTCACGGGACACTGATGATGATACTTTTGTGTCTAATAAACACTCGTCCTCGAGGACAGTATACTGCCTTCTATTACTTAGGACGTCTTGAAGGCTCTCACATATCTGGGAGCCTATTCCGTATGCTCGTACCTTCACTAACAGTCTAACAATCTGGAATAAAGGACGGTGTCAATTGCCTTTTGGGAATCTAGAAATAAAGAAATCTGCCTGTTGTCCTTCATTCATAATTAGTGTAAGAGAAGGCAATCTGAGTACCCCACGAGCGATGCTTTCTAAAACCATGTTGTTTCGCGGACGTAAGCTTTACGGTATCTAGAAAAGTAATTATATTCGAACTCAGAATACGTTTTAAAAATTCCGCGGCAGAGCGATGTTACGGAATCACTCATTATCAAGATTTTCTCCTTGAAAATCACTCTATAAGTTTACTGATGTAGGTAAAATGCAGCACACCTGCTTAGTAGACCCTACTGCCTGTTGTCCTTCATTCATATTAGTGTAAGAGAAGGCAATCTGAGTATCTCACGAGCGATGCTTTCTAAAACCATGTTGTTTCGCGGACGTAAGCTTTTTCGGTATCTAGAAAAGTAATTATATTCGAACTCAGAATACGTTTTAAAAATTCCGCGGCAGAGCGATGTTACAGAATCACTCATTATCAAGATTTTCTCCTTGAAAATCACTCTATAAGTTTACTGATGTAGGTAAAATGCAGCACATCTGCTTCGTAGACCCTGCTGTTTCTGTGAAATCTCTTCGTCCCAGGACCGGCACATTCCGAGAGATGCCTAGCATCGCCAAAAAGCCCAAATGATTACTTGTCTAACCGAAGTTGTTCTCCATGACATGCTCTATCATCCCTAAACGTTCGCTGTAAAGACATGGGAACACCCTGTATACAGGGTGTCAAAGGACGAATGGTGAATATTCAGGGACGTGAGACGAAGGCTGATTTGAAACAAAAAGTTTCTTGGATATATGTCCTATTCCGAATGGATTCCGACGTACAACACATTTAATCTTTATTTGTCTTTCCGCGCACGTACCTGCCTCACCCATCCAACCTCTTGGACGTTGTTTTATTGTAGCCCAACGTACCTCGTTGTTTTCAACCACTTTGCATGTAGTGCCTTTTGCCATTCAGTTATACCGCTGAGCGCGCAACTGTGCGCGGTAGTTTGTGAGCAAAGTAGTGCAAGGGACTGAGGGAGAAGCATCAGCTAAGTATGTTTCTACAAGGAACTGAGAGAGAAGCATCGGCTAAGTGTGTTAATACACACGCTACCATGCCACACATCTGCACGAATGAGAGATATGCGGATATGGAGAATGTTCATGGCTTCTACGGTAGTAGTGCTGCCGCTGCCGCTGCTAATGCTGCTGCTGTCGAAGAACATCGTCGACGCTTTCCAGTAGGTTGAATTTTGGAAAGTAGAATGTTTACCTGAGCTTTGAGCACATTGCATGAAACAGGTATTCTTCCAAGTTCCATTTTGCTTCTGATCGTGTAGTTCAGCAACACGTGTAGCACCCGCAACGCGTTGTCAAAATGGTGCAGCGTAGTCCTAATATATGCAAACGCCGACTTTCGAACACGTGTATGGCAAGCATTACAGGCGAAAAATTTGCAATACAGCATGACCAGAGTCTAGACATAATTGATAATGCCACAGGGCTTAAATTTTGTAAATGGTGAAATGAAAATCGTCATTTTCTTCCATTAAGACCATTCACGACGAATAGAATCAACACATGCAATAATCATCGATGGTCGCAGGACAATCTAAACTTTGCAGTGGAAACCAACTTCCAATCTCGTATGTCGATCAATTTTTGCAACAGCGTGATCGGTGACGTGCTGATAGAACTAATCTTTTGAGAAGAGCGAATGGTGAGACAGTGTTGATTGTATTTTTCGGAGAATTCGTTTGTTGGACGCCTTCAGGACGGTCATTTGGCCACATGACCTGCAATGTGCGTCAAGTATGACGGAGCCTTTCCACATTTTACCAGTCGTCTGGGGGAACACCTCAACTACACTTACAGTAGTCTCTTTATTGGTCCTAGCAGTACGATTAACTGGCCACTAAGCATTATAGTTTGGTGACTTCAGAAATTTTATAAGCATATTTCTTCCTCCAGTAATTTTCGGGTCTACAGCCGGATCCCATCAACATTGTTTCATGTTATATCGGCCCAGAGACGTCCGGCCATCCTCAGGTGAGTAGGCAAAGTACTGAAGAGACCTAATGCAGTCATGATATTCATAGCGAATTCCGCTCATGCGAATCGTATTAGCTGTTTAGGAGGTGACATGCGCGAGGCAGCCTAGTTGTGTGTGCTGCCCTCTGTGGTGAAGTAAGAACATACTAATCGCTGAATATCGACTGAGCATGTCGATTCCGTTGTGATCGCGTAGTTTTAATAATTGGATTCTAGTTTTTATTCAGCTGAAAGCCGTAATCACGATTCATTAAATTATCAGCAAGCCGAATTTTAAACGGATTCTTTAATTACAGAGTCCCAGAATCTCGAAACCGGTGCTAAAATTTTGGTGTTATCGAATACAATAACGCCAAAATCTTAGAACCGGTTTCAGGCTTCTGGTATTCCTGAGATAAACTGCTTGGTCGCATCATGGAGGCTGCTGCCCTCAGAAGGGAATGAGCAGAGGCACTCAGAGACGCAACGCATGTTCTCCCAAGAGTCCATAAATCCACCGAAGTTGACGTTGGGCTATTCCAACATTTGTTGTGAACCGTTCATCAGCTGTAACGTGACGTGTACGATAATGCGAGGAGGTGACGTGTTAAAAATGCGTATTTTTCAACTGATTCTTTGCACGTTGTGATGTTTACTAAGTGTTTTACATGTGTAAAAGTGTTGGTCATATACACTCCTGGAAATGGAAAAAAGAACACATTGACACCGGTGTGTCAGACCCACCATACTTGCTCCGGACACTGCGAGAGGGCTGTACAAGCAATGATCACACGCACGGCACAGCGGACACACCAGGAACCGCGGTGTTGGCCGTCGAATGGCGCTAGCTGCGCAGCATTTGTGCACCGCCGCCGTCAGTGTCAGCCAGTTTGCCGTGGCATACGGACTTCCATCGCAGTCTTTAACACTGGTAGCATGACGCAACAGCGTGGACGTGAACCGTATGTGCATCTGACGGACTTTGAGCGAGGGCGTATAGTGGGCATGCGGGAGGCCGGATGGACGTACCGCCGAATTGCTCAACACGTGGGTCTCCACAGTACATCGATGTTGTCGCCAGTGGTCGGCGGAAGGTGCACGTGCCCATCGACGTGGGAACGGACCGCATCGACGCACGGATGCACGCCAAGACCGTAGAATCCTACGCAGTGCCGTAGGAGACCGCACCGCCACTTCCCAGCAAATTAGGGACACTGTTGCTCCTGGGGTATCGGCGAGGACCATTCGCAACCGTCTCCATGAAGCTGGGCTACGGTCCCGCACACCGTTAGGCCGTCTTCCGCTCACGCCCCAACGTCGTGCAGCCCGCCTCCAGTGGTGTCGCGACAGGCGTGAATGGAGGGACGAATGGAGACGTGTCGTCTTCAGCGATGAGAGTCGCTTCTGCCTTGGTGCCAATGATGGTCGTATGCGTGTTTGGCGCCGTGCAGGTGAGCGCCACAATCAGGACTGCATACGACCGAGGCACACAGGGCTAACACCCGGCATCATGGTGTGGGGAGCGATCTCCTACACTGGCCGTACAGCTCTGGTGATCGTCGAGGGGACACTGAATAGTGCACGGTACATCCAAACCGTCATCGAACCCATCGTTCTACCATTCCTAGACCGGCAAGGGAACTTGCTGTTACATCAGGACAATGCACGTCCGCATGTATCCCGTGCCACCCAACGTGCTCTAGAAGGTGTAAATCAACTGCCCTGGCCAGCAAGATCTCCGGATCTTTCCCCAATTGAGCATGTTTGGGACTGGATGAAGCGTCGTCTCACGCGGTCTGCACGTCCAGCACGAACGCTGGTCCAACTGAGGCTCCAAGTGGAAATGGCATGACAAGCCGTTCCACAGGACTACAACCAGCATCTCTCCGATCGTCTCCATGGGAGAATAGCAGCCTGCATTGCTGCGAAAGGTGGATATACACTGTACTAGTGCCGACATTGTGCATGCTCTGTTGTCTGTGTCTATGTGCCTGTGGTTCTGTCAGTGTGATCATGTGATGTATCTGACCCCGGGAATGTGTCAATACAGTTTCCCCTTCCTGGGACAATGAATTCACGGTGTTCTTATTTCAATTTCCTGGAGTGTATTTTGTATTTCAAGCCAACATCTCTTTTTCTCAACAAATGCAACAAATGGAAAAGGTTTTTTACCGGATTCTAACATGGCCTACTTATTTACCGCGAAAACTTAATTTTTGTAGAAAACTTTAAGATAAAAGAGGCTTTTAACTATCATAGGCAGAAGGGGGACGCCAGGCTTCATACCTATATTTTACGAAGCTAACTGATGAATCATATATAATAGTGTTCATTTCCGTTCCATCTTATTACAAGTACCATTTTATTTGTTTTAATGTAGTTATATGTTTACAATTTTTATTGAACAGTGTCATAGATACTAAACGTGGCCACTGAGCTAGTAGTGTATTATCTCTGTCTACCGTGACTTTTCCAAACGAATATAAATTCGGCACCGATAGCAAGTTAGATATTAATCTCATATCAAAGGGACTGATAGATAATAACCCAATTTTACTTACTGTTTGCGTGCAGCATAATACGAAGAATACCTGACTAAATTTGCGTTATAGGAGTGCATAGTTTCACGGCAATATGTACTAATAAAAGTTTCTCGGGCTTACAGCCGCGTCAAGTGATTAACCACGTGGCTGGAAGCCCGAGAAACTTATATTAGTAAAATTATGTTGTTTGCGGCTACAGAGGATTTGGAATCTGGTACAATGTTCTGCCACCATTAATCTGGCTGCACATCGAGCTGGACTGTATCTGGTAACATGTCCCATCTCATGCAACTCTGTGCCAGAGTTCATTACTCTTAATGTCTAGCCAATAGGGGAGTGACACTCTCCAGACATCCAACGACCAAATGTTTTAAATGGGTGGGAGATCCGGAGAAGGTGCTGGCCAGAGCTACAGTCATACCTCGTTTGTACCAAGGAAGACCAGAATAACACAGGCAGCTTGCGGCCTTGTTTTATCGCGTTGATAGATAACACCACGGAGACCTCTATGACTATTCGTACGCTATAAATACACGGTCTGGTCACATTAATGTAACCATTACCTATGTTCGAAGTCAAAATACAATCACTCACGGACTGCATGTGGCAGAACCAGCTACGGAGGAGACATAAAGGTTGTTGGGGCGGCTGTACGGGGAGGGGTTGGGGGGGGGGGGGAAGTTGCACGTGGCAAATAGTGCGGTCGTTGTCGTAACGCAGAAACGGAGCGATTTGTCTCAGGTCCAAGAGGGAATGGTCGTAGTCTTTTGGGCCAAGGCATTTTACAACCGTCTAAGTTTGTAAGCTGTCCACTTGTCACTGTGGTGAAAGCATAACGCACATGGCAAAACGCTGCTAATGAAAACCGGCGCACGGGTAACTGTGGTGCCCTACGAACCATAGATGGCAGATTGAACGACGGATGAGATGTTTCTGGACGAATAGACGTGAACTATTAAGCAAATCATCTCCCAGATTAACCAAGGGGCTACTAACAGTGTCTCCTCCGTGACCTTTCAACAGAAGTTGCTATTTATGGTCCTCCACAGCAAGCAGCTGATTCGTGCACACACGGTGACTGCTGCTCATGGCCGTCAAAGGCTTGGATTTGCGCAGCGGTACCGCGACTGGGCGCCTGTTGAGTGGTAACAGGTGCCCTTTGCGGGTAACGTATTACATCGAACAGATGGCCATTGGTGTGAACGGCCGCAGAAAATTTTCCAGAATGCTCCAGGCCGGAAGAGACAGCATTATGCTCTAGTGGATGCTTTCGTTGCATTCGATAGGTGATCTCGTCATTCTGAAAGGCACACGAATGCATGTATCCTCGGGGACCATGTCCACCACTATACGCAATTTGTTTTTCCTCTGCACAATAGCATCTACCAGCAGGACAATGCAACGGGTCACACAACTCGCAGTGTACGTGCGTGGTTCGAGAGCACCAGACTCTCGGGACTTAAACCGAACTGAGAATCTGTGAGACTACGTCCATCGGGCTGTTTACGCGTGGATCCTCAGCCTTGAAACCTAGCACAGCTGTATTGGAGTCGGCACGGCACTACAGCCCTCTCTGTTTCTCCCGCAACATCAATGACATTTTTCGTACAATTCTGCGCAGCGATAGATGATTGTTGAGGCATCTGGCAAGTGGTCACATTAATGTGATTCGACCGAGTCTAAGGCTTCCGGTCAAAAGCACCGTCTGTACGAATAAAAACCAATTGCGTTGTTCACGCATACGGCACCCCAGTAGCTTCACTCTAGACGCTGGACCTGTCCCATCTGACACAGTTCAGTCTCGTCGGAGCCTCCACACACACTCACACACACACACACACACACACACACACACACACACACACACACACACACACAGAGGGACACGTCCAAGTTGATGCACTTTGCATAACTTTGTCTCGTGTGAGAAGACGGTGCGATGCCACTCATGTGATTAGTGATTTAGTTTGGAACACCATTACCTGAGAACATCTCTGATGCTGCGTCAAAAAAGGCTGCAGCAACGATAGCCATGTGACAGGATGTGATGCTCTATACGAAGTCCAAGTGGACTCTTCCTTTAATTTTATATATCGTTTATTTTTCGGTTCCAGTGACACATTTAAATCTTCCTGGATCATGATCAGATCTAAAAGCGAAGCCGGTCAGAGTGGCCGAGCGGTTCTAGGCGCTACAGTCTGGAACCGCTCGACCGCTAGGGGTCGCAGGTTCGAATCCTGCCTCGAGCATGGGTGTGTGTGATGTCCTTAGGTTAGTTCGGTTTACGTAGTTCTAAGTTCTATGGGATTAATGACCTCAGCATTTAAGTCCCATAGTGCTCAGAGCTATTTGAACCCATTTTGAACCTAAAATCGAAATGCAAATAAATATGTACTATCATTTTAAACATGTAGAGAGTTGTACATAACCGTTGAATTTCCCTAAGTAAATGTAATGTAGTGTCGCAGTAAATTAAATTAGCAGGATTATTTTAGTAACGGTGCAGGTTTTTAGAAACTTCAAAGACCTCTTTCAGTTGTTCACATGGACGCAACTTTCGTATGAACAACAACGCTACTCACCAAGAAGACGCAACGGCGGCACATCGGTTCACACACGGTTTCAGCAGCAAGTCATCTTGTAGATTGGTATCCGCACGCATCGTAAAACTTGCGCGCCATACGACGAGACCCAAAGCAGAAAAATATTCAGTTAAATATAAGTGTCACATAACGTTCCCTGTAATTTTAGAGTCTTCACATAGTATGACTTTTACAATTGTATTATTTTATAGCATTTTTAGTTCTGTACTTTCAATGTTTTACAATTTTAATATCTTAAAACACCTAATAAAATTTTAATTATTTTACTAATGCCAGATTTACAATTTTACTGTTTAGTAAATTTTACAGTTTACACTGTCATTGTCCTAAACTCTTAATATTTCAACGATAATTTTTAATTTTCTTTACTTTTTACAATTTTGGCGTAAGATGCTCTCTTTTTTTACAAACGTTACAACGATATTTTACCATATGTAAATGCGTTACGTCCATGATATCCATCTCTGCCTTTTTTCCCCTCTCCCAAAATCCTTCAGTCTGCTATTTTGCACTTTCCCTCTCCTCCCCTCTCACACCCCTCTCCACTCCCTCAACGAGTTAAATCTTTAAATCACAAGCCACCGCTGCATAATACGGTATCCCGACTTGTAGTTTTGATACAGACATGACTGGTTGTTGACTACACTGGTAAATTAAACAATTGATTGTAGTACTTTTCTACTTTTTGTAAAGTAACAGACAGTACATAGTTTTAATTTGTTTCTAGATGTGCAGAAGATCCAGGGAGATAGAAACTAATAATACAGCAAACAAATGATGGAGTGGGTCATATAAAACAATTTTCAACATCAATACACTTCCTGAAATTACTCGCGAGGAGTAAGTCGGAATTTATGAGTCCATCGTAGTTGCTCTTCTCAATGCCAGGTTTCCCTGCCATCACATTGATGCAACCTAATCTTAAAATAATTGTCCTATAACTACACGATCCACCTACCAGAAATTTTAACGAAATTAATGGATTACGCCTTTTTCGCCCTTTGTTAGCTAGTGTAACGTAGATAATATTCACTGAATAATACACTGAAGAGCCATGGAAGCTGGTGTCATCAGTGTCCTAGAACTTAGTACTACTTAAACCGAACTAACCTAAGGACATCACACACATCCATGCCCGAGGCAGGACTTGAACTTGCGACAGTAGCGGTCGCGGGGTTCCAGACTGAAGCGCGTAGAACCCCTCGGCCACACCGGCCGGCTATGCAGGTGATTAGATAGATGCTTACGTACGTGTCACCTCTCAGAGTCGTATCGAGAGGTGTCAGGGGTCGCACATCACTCCAGCTGCACACGTCCCTCACCATTACACAGCCTCCACCAGCTTGAAGAGTCCGCTGCTCAGAAGCATTTTCCAAGGATTAATGAGGTTGTCTCAATACCAGTACACGTCCATCCGCTGGATACAATTTGAAACGAAACTCGGCCGACCAGGCAACACGTTTCCAGTCATTAACAATCCAATGTCGGTGTTCACGGGCTTAAGCGACGTTAAAGCTTTGCATCTCCAGTCGTCAAGGGTACACGAGTGAGCCTTTGGCTCCGAAAGCCCATGTCTATGGTTCGCACGCTGACACTTGTTGATGAACCAACATTGAAATCTGCAGCAATTTGTGGCAGGGTTGCACTTCTGTCACCTTGGGCGATTCTCTTCAGTCGTCCTTGGTCCCGTTCTTGCAGGATCGTCTTCCGGCCTCAGCGATGTCATAGATCTGATGTTTTACCGGATTCCTGATATTCACGGTATAACCGTGAAAAAGTCGTACGGAAAAATCCCCACTTCATCGCTACCTCGGAAATGTTGTGTCCTATTGGTCTAGCACCGACCATAGCACCACGTTCAGACTCACTTAAGTCTTGATAACGTGCCATTGTGGTAGCAGTAATCGATCTAACAACTGCGCCAGACACTTGTTGTCATATATAGGCATTGCCGACCACAGCGCCGTGTTCTGCATGTTAACATATCCCTGTACTTGGATATGCATGCCTATACCAGTTTCTTTGGCGTTTCAGTATATCTTGAGTTGCTGAGATGTGTACACCTATGACTTTTTAACAGTGTCGCACCTGATAACGCGGATTTAGACCATGAAACCGGTTCTGCGGCAAAAAACATTTCTACCAGCTGTAAGCGAATTTATGTTTAACATAATTAATGACTTCGTTTTTATTTGAGTATAAATGAAACTTCCTGTTGTATTTGAAGATCTTGCTTTACTTTTTATAGAGTTTAGCTCTGCAGTACTCTATCTTTGGACCCCGTCTTTCATAATGTTGATTTGTCACAGAGCACCCACCAAGGTTAGAGGTGCACTGAAATTAACAACAAATGAACATGATTTATGCAGGTTTTTTGGTGATTATAACAAAATATGAGTGCTTGCTTCTTTTCCTGCATTTATCATCATCGTTTGAATTTTTATTTTGCAAAACAGTCTTACTTTTTGCTTGCTTTTGGGTCAACTGATTAATGAACTGGAGGGAACTTTTACTTATCAGACTTCTTGTGCATTGGCGTCTCAGTTATCGCTCAGAGAGACCGACGGCCAGCTCTTTCCCTAACCCCTGATAAAGATGTACAAGGGATTTCATGTAATGTATACAACCTCTTGGGGAGGTTCCTTCGCTGTGAGCTCGTTTGAAGCTTATTTTCCCCTGCCGGCCGTATTCTTCTAGAATAAATCAAGCATTCGCGCTCCGAACGAGGCCACAGAAGTTTCTGCATCGGTTTTCCATACGTTAAGCGCTTAATGGCGCTCTTCTGGACTAGCTGCCAGTCTCTCGTTTATGTTGCGAACAGCAGTTGCGAAGGATTAGGCTGTTATGGAGGACATATCCATAATGTCACAGCTCAGAGCATACTGACATAAAAAAGTGTGATCACTCTTGATGTAACAGGATTGGGTAAATAGGTCGACTAATTCCATTGTTAAAGGGGACATAGTATTCCCTATTCGTAGTAGAACAACATTTTGAGCGTTGAAACGTGGTTTTGCTGTTTTAGTATGCAAAGGGCGGTCCACGCAGTTGAAAACTTGCTGACCGCTGTAAAATTCCTCTGCGTTATCTCACCGCCAATAAATCGGCGAAACTGGTAACGGTTGCTGCGTAAATGGACATGTACAATATTCTTATCAGTATATTGATAGGTTCATTGAAATTTAGGCCCTAATTGTTTAGAGTATAAAGCGTGGTAGTAGTTCACAAATGTTTGGTCGAGTTTTTGGCCGTCGATGATGCTGTTCAATTCCGTACTGAAAGTCTGATGTGTTTCTTCCCTAGTAAAAGAAGTATGGAAGAAACAATTTTATTTTTCTCTGTATTATTAGTAGTGTCCTGCGTAACCAGATTTGCGTCCTTATTGCCAAACGATGAGAGAAAGCGTTTGGGGGATACAATTCCTTTTTTGTTTATGAGGAACATGATATTGCAAATCACTCTATTAGAAATCACCCCCTGACTTAGAAGGCGTACGCCAAAATAAAATGAAATGTAATAAAATAAAAGAAACTGCCACAAACCTAACGTAAAATTATAAACCTCACTCTGACTTAAAAAAGTGCCCTATGCAAAAATAAAAAATAAATAAAACAGAAAGGAACCTCTTTTCAAAAAGAAAAAAAAGGGGGCAGTGCGAATCCTAGCAATGGAGATAAATGAAACAGTCTACCAATAATAAGTAGGTATGAGTGCAGACAAATATTGTATACGAAGGTTACACCTCACTGAGTCAACGAAGACGCGTCACACGAAATACAAGCACAATACTAACACGACCACTAGTACTACTACTAACATTGACAGGAGTTTAACTCGTCCCTGGCTCACTTTTGTTAAGGATATTGGACATGATAAGATATTACAGATTAACAACAAAACGATATAATTCATTTAACTAGCCAATTCTACACTTACGGAGCTATATTGACAAGGATTAGATAGGTAGTAGTTCGTTCCCTATATAACAAGAACCATGCAAGACTTTGAAGTAATTTAGAAAATTCAGTTGCAACGTGGTACACAGCCTTGATACACTTCTCGAACATAATGTTTCGCGCATTTATTCATCGTGGTCCCGTTTAACCTTTAACACACAAATCCCAAGTCGTCAACGTCCTATACTAACCTGGGATCTTCTGTCGACCCCATTTTCTTTCCTTAATTTCTCAAAGCAGCAAAGTACATTACTCAGATTAGGTTCTCAGTATCTATAAAGCACAGTAAAATTAAAAAGCATTGCTGCCGTTTCTCTTTATCGTCAAATCTGATAAACTGAAGAATATGCCCAAACAGATCCCGTGCATGGTAGCAGTAAAAACTGCACGACGAATATTTTTGCCTATTCTCCACATTTCATAAAATCGAATCTTGCAGCAGCGAAAAGCTCCAGCAAACAGTAGCACACCAAAATCGCTCTCAGTTTGGTAGAATTTACTTCTGTCGAAATTCTGATTCTGTTCACAGCAACATTTCATTGCCATATTGAACAACATATGAAGCCACAATATTGCTGAAAGTGCTTTTTGTATCTACAGTGCGGTCATCGAAGAACTTTTTGAAAACTTTCGACATTGTGGGTGCAAGGTGACTAACATACGTTAGCTCAGAGGATCATTTGACATTTTTACACTGACGACGGCGATTAATCAGCGACATTCAGTTCTTCTTTTTATACTGACTTTGGAATAAACTCACCTCCTACATCACAATCCCTATCAGAAATTTCGCTTTCCTTTCAAGGCGTATCTTCTTCTAGAATCAAGCCCCCATCAGGTTTGCTCAATACATCCTCCAGGTTACTGGGATCACACTCATATAGAATCTGAAAAGTATAGTCGCCTGAGATAAGCATCTGGCCATTTTTGAAAGTTTATAGTGTTCGCATTACGAAAAATTACAAAAAATTAATCCATTGAAATTTGTAACTTATTATAACAAGCGTGATCGTTCCATGACCCCAGCGTGTAGTTTTTATGTTTTTTAATCAAACGCATCATATTTATATACACACCTAGTTATAAAGACACTTAAAAATCAAGAATAAACTGATTCTTACGTTGCAGCAGTATCACCAAACCTCTCAGTGGAAATCCCAGAGCGTCCCGCTTGATATATTAAGCGTCAAGAGGACCTGCACTTCAATGACACATCTAGCTAAACCGGGGTGGAATCCAAACATAAAAAGGCTCCGGAATAATCTACGAAAGCAGCATTCTGAGAAGATGAATTCTGAAGCTGTCAATGAGCTGGAAGAAAAGTAACGTACCATACACGTGATCAGGAAAAAAAATTCCATGTTCACCAATACGTACAAATTTTTAGTGTGAACAATAATATCCATACAACAACTGGAACTAAAGCTGAGAACTTAACTGACGAAAGCGCACAAAAAGAGAGAACGATCGGCCTATAAGGAGAATTGATAAGCCAAAGAAACTAGAAATGAAACAAAAAGGGTCGTTAGCATTGCTGCTTCTAGACCACAGGGACTGTGTTCGATTCCCGACTGTGTCACAGTTTTCTTCTCTTTTGTGTTGTTTGGATCATTTCATACCATTATCATCGATGCCCAAGTCGCTGAACAGGCGTCAAATACAGACTTGCTCCAGGCGTCCGTCAAACCGCAGACAGGACCTCCCATCCACTAATGCCATACATCTCACGCCACATTTCCATTTTATTTTTATTGTGCGTACTACGATGTTTTTTCATTGTAGCCATTATTTGGTAAAACGTTTACCCTGCTAACTACGTATGGTTTGAGATGCAGTCATTTTCATGGACAGCCTGTGGATGGCCGGGCATTGAAAGCTGTAGTCATGATATTCGTCTGAATCTCAAACAGTAGCTGTGTCTCTGTCAGCGTACCTTCTTAATGAGTGAGATGTTGAGTTCAGTGAAGTACTGTGATGTAATGGTCTACATAGAAAAGTGAGTTTCGGAATGACGAAGGTGTTTTACTCCCTTTACTTGTTTCATTTTTTTTTTTACTAGATTCCTACGTGAAAGCAAAGGTTAGCACAGCAGCGCGGTGTATCAGAATGTACGTCACTCTCTGGTGGGGCTAAACTGATCGGGCCCAAGAAATCAATTCTTCGTACAGTGATTATCTGGCAGTTCAGACGTAGAGTGATGTTTTGGCATGTTCAGAGTTGTTGCTACAACAGTATTACGAGACGCCAGCCAATCTGTTGTAACCAACAACAAGGACACTGTAACCACAACGTGGTCGTGTCTGCACGGACTTCTCAGAACACGTAGTTTCTTTAGCGTTGTTGATTCGATGCTAGATCATGTCATCGACCTTTCTGCGTCAGCCGTTCTATGGCACATGCTTCGTGTTGGAATGACACTGTGTGCCATTGTTTCGACATCTATTGTGTAGAAACCAGAAACGGATCATTGTCCAATGGGGGCACATGTTAATGGGCCCATGAAAAATAATCTTATATTTAACTGGTATTTGTTGTGCTAATTATGCTGTCGAAAATTGTCTTAAAATGAAAAACGTAATGTAATTTCGTGAAAGGGACATTTTAAGATGTGCAATCGCAATTTTAAAAATATTATTCTCACCAAGAGAGAGACACTTTTCACTACCCGAAAGGAATTTTTCCAAGTCAGCCAACTGTACAGATATATCCACTGAGTATTGTGAATTTCCATTAAAATTGGAAAACAATGTAATAAACCGCATTTAATGTCAACATACGCAGTTTTCAAAGGATGCAAGCTCCCGTCGTGTTCTAAACCTCCATACGTCTTTCTCAGAATAGCCACGAATCCGTAAAATGCCACAAATAAAATGTGCAGTTACACTTGAACCCTTTCACCAGAGACTTCAATCAAAGAAGATAAACCTTTCTTTTATCACCTTTCTGGATCGGCCCGTAGGACTTCGCCTTGTCTGTTCTGAGCAGTGGCCACGTTGGAGCTGTCCCTCGCAGCAGAGACTGTAAAGCACTGCACCCGTTCAAAGGTACGAAAAGTCTAAGTATGTGGTTATGGGTGGGTCTGGGGTGGCAAATCTACATCAAATAATATTTCTAGATGCCATTGCGGTGCGTTTATTGACGAACACAGCAAAATGATTCACGATCACTACTCAGTCTGATATGCTTTGTTTGATGCAATACTTAATATCGAGAGCATGGTTGATACTAAGACCTAATGCTGAGCTTGGCGAGCAGCAGCAATTACCAGCAAACTTCATAGGTCAACGGAAGGATTCGTACTCTGTCGGTAGTATATGCACCATCTTTTGTTTCTTACTAGCCGGCCTCGGTGGTCTCGCGGTTCTAGACGCGCAGTCCGGAACCGTGCGACTGCTACGGTCGCAGGTTCGAATCCTGCCTCGGGCATGGGTGTGTGTGATGTCCTTAGGTTAGTTAGATTTAAGTAGTTCTAAGTTCTAGGGGCTAATGACCACAGCAGTTGAGTCCCATAGTGCTCAGAGCCATTTGAAACATGTTTTTGTTTCTTACTACAATTAATTTACATTATAGTGTAATAATATTAAAGAAGCTTTAATATCCCTCAGACTCACCCTAACGTCTATTATTTAGAAAATGGGCTCCAATATCAGTTACACAGAAAGCAGCTGTTTAGCTTGTAAATGTCGGGCATTGCAAATGCTAATGCAAATGCAAATGCTATGCTATGCAGCAATTGCAAATGCCATGCTCTCATGCCTCGTTCACTTCCTCTTCCCTCGTTCCTACAGCAACATATAGCGTGACCAGGCTCACTGCCTGCGATCCAGCATTTGAATTTACCCCCGATGAATTGCTCTCTCGTCAGTGAATTATTTAACTTACAAGCATCTTTCCTATACGCTGTGAAAAATGAGAAATACATAGTATCTGAAATAAGAGGTACCTCACAAGGTGACACAAGCTTCAAATAACATGACAAATTGCACTCCTATATCAGTAATAATATCGTACAATATAAAGATTCTTTAAGCTTGAAATTTGAAATTAACGTTTTCCCCAGTACAACCTTCCTGAATTCACCGACACTTACCTGGTCGAATCGAAGACCGTCTACGGCGGCACTGTAGGATGCGCAATATTCTACAGTGCAGAAAATCAGCACCTCCTCCAGTTTATGGAGGCGTACAACCTGCTACGTGGAAGCTATCGCCATTAGGGGAGCAGGAAAACACTGCAGATCTTGCACGCGCTGCAGTATGCTGATAGTAACCGATTCCTCACGTGTACTGAGGTCTCAGAAACAGAAAGGAAGTAACTTATGTCGTCTGTAATTAAGGACATTGTAAAAATCAGTCATTAAAAATAAGCAAACCAGAACAGTAAGTAATATCAAAAACGCCCTTCCCAAGAAATGCCAAAATTAATAAATGATGAAATAAGAAAATATGCCATGCGATTGGCCTAACAGCTCACATGAGCGCATTATGGGCATCTACCGCCTGGTTTACTGTTGGGAATAGATGCAGACGATTAATAAAAACTATAAAGTACACACCCTTAAATGATGGTAAATTTACGTTCTATCTGTTACGAATATACTGCCCTCCATAAGTTTGGAAACACCAAGTAATTATGGACAATGTAAAGGAAATACATTCTAAAATTGCGTTTTAATGTTTTCTAGATATTTATTAACGTAAATGCAACTATTAAAGTATAGTTTCGTTTAGACAGCAACCCTCTTTTGTAATCACTGCCTTACGTACTCTCTTCCTGCCCTCTCTTCCTGCCATGATCAGCTTTATCTGAGTTTCAGATGGAAATACTTTGCATTCTTGCCACAGGAATTTCCATAAGTGTGTCCCACTCATGATTATTCGTTTCCGGATCCATCTTTCCAACTCATTCCATAACATCCCGACTGTTTTACTATGTTACCATCAGGGAACTTTGGGGGGGGGGGGGAGGCAGTCCATATTTTTCAAAGCTTTCAGAACCTCTAAAGCAGGATGTAAATTTCGGGTCGTTGTTTCCCTGCAGGAAAAATCGTTTCCAATTGGACGCAACCCCAGATGTCTTGGAGCGTAGCTGGAGAATTGCATGATAATCCTTTTTATTCTCTTTTCCATCTACTTTCTCCAATCCTTCGGCATCATTCCCTCCAGAAGTTCCCCACATCATCACAGCACCCCCTCAATCGTTCAGAGCTGAAATTACGCATTGAGGAGTCAAGCGTTCATGGGGTGAACGTCGCTCGAGTTGACGATGTTTACCTCCAAATGTTTCGAACTTTGTTTCCTCAGTGAATAAGATTCTTTCAGAATCTCCTGCAGTCCAGTATTAGTGTGCCGAAACCAATTTAAGTCTTTTCTTCTTGTTAACAGGGCCAACAATGGCTTCTTTGCTGCAACAAAATGGAGGCTGTTTTATGCTAGGCGCTGTCTCACTGTTGACTTGAATCTATCACATTTAATAAACACAACCAAATACTTCTCCACGCGTTCTGATATTTCCCTCCGTGCTCCTGAGGGAGGACGATGATAATAGGAAACTGTGTGCCGATGCTGGTGTATTGACAACTTTTCTGATGGAAATTTTCAATTTCTTTGATACTTGTTGGAAGTTATTGCCTTCTTGGCGCAAAAAGTGATTGTATTTAGTGTGTGTTACAACAGGCATTGACGTCATCCTTTTACGACGAAATTAGCTGTGTAAAAATTGCTATTTTACCATTTTTACATGTACTGTTACATGTTGTTTATGTGTTTGATATTACTCAACGCAAATTTGCGTTAGAATTATATTTTTAAGACGAAAAGTGAAGCGACTGTTGTGTGAGGTATAATAGCTATTTAGTATACCATTCTTAATAGGCCTGTAAGTATTTACATTTCATAAAACAATACGAGGCGTTAGAGTCAAGATTGTAATGATCTCTTACGATCGGTTCTGAACCGTGGCTGGCTCATGTTATGCATTGGATTCAACCTTGATTGCTATTCTGCGTTTAGTCTCCCGCTGTTATCGAGAGTATACTGTTATGCTCTCTCTCCGTGAGTGTCAGCGTTGTGAATCGATATTCGCACCTTGTACTATATTTGGAGTGGCGCTTATAGTTTCCGGCTGTGCTCTGTGCGCCCAGTAGGTCGGTTGGCGTGAAGCAGCGAGGAAATGTCTTCAGCGCGTAGTTTGGCGGGGGTCGCTGGCGTCATTCACGCTTGATCGGAGTGTGTGGTACTGTTCCCATTGCTACGAGATCCATGGCTCACTGATCCTGGACACGAAAGTTGAGTTTTGACTTAATCTACCAGCAAGTCACGACTGTTCTCAATGTGTAGTTTGGATTTTGTTGTGGGCTGTTGGGACATTCCTAGAGCAACAACGTGTGTTTTCAAGTTGGCAAATTTTAGCCACCCTTCGGTGGAGTTTGACTGTACTTTGTTATGTAGAATTGAAGTGCACCAGCAGACTCTTCTGCCTTGTGGCCGTTTACATTCCGGTTAACTTGCCTGGCCTTTGACGTAAATTCAGGCAGTGTATTTTCCTCATCGTGGTTTCACTGTCCTGCACAGTGTGTAGTTTGACAACTCAGTGTATAATTTGTTGTGGGTGCCAATATTTTCTACGTAGTTCCATTAAACTCCCTGTTATGTGCTGGTCAGGTGGACTGGAAGTTACATTGTCGTAAGTCCCTTGACTATCTGTCAGTTGGTTTGTCATTGGATCGAGGATGGTTGGACCGAATCCCTGTCTCACGTAAGCGTTTGAATTCCAGGCCAATCCTCGGAAACGTCTGAGCGCCGTTGAGAGTACTGCCTTTTCTTACTTGTTCTTGTTGTTCGTGTTCGTATGGCTTCTAGGCGATTTTTTAAATTAAAGTTGTTTTACCCTTAAGGCGTAAGACCCTTTGGGCCTTCGGCCTAATTTAAAGAACTCTTTTAAGTAAGGTCTTAAAAATTTAATTTTGTTGAAAGTTAAGTGATTGGCCTTCAGCCAATTTTGAATTAAAGTTGTTCTGCTCTTAAGGTGTTAGATTGCTTAGGCCTTCTGCCTTTTAAATTTCTGATTTTTGTTTCAGTCCTAAGTTATTACTTCAGCCGATTTTAAATTAAAGTCGTCTTGCCCTTAGGGCATGAGATTGTATGGCACATACAGTCGGTAGTTAAGTTCCAAAAATTAATGCTGTGTTGTTTTTTTTAATGTTCTTGGTTCTTGCAATGTTTGATCAAACAAATAAACTTGTATGTTCAAGTGTAACTGACAGCCGCTTATTTTGGCCCCTTTCCACAATTTAAACCATCTGTCATTTCCTGCAGGTTGAAAGGTTCCCGTCTAACCTCCTTGCATAGGGATGCCCGATGAAAGTTGATGTCGTCAAGCCCTGAATCAAAATTGCGCAACGGATAACTAGGGCGGGGAGCTTGAGAGCGCTACCTAGAGAGCGTGCCCTTTCCGAACGATACTAGGCAAGGGGCTGGAGGGCTCACACGCTCATGTGTGGGTCCCTGTATTCTATAACATTTAATTTAAATGAATTCCTTTAACTTGACTGCTTTGTGATTTATAAGGTATGTTAAATGTCACTTAAAATCCGTATTGACTGCAAATTTTTTTTTTATATGACCTGTTTCGGTTCATTCAGAGCCATCTTCAGATCTGATATTTCAGTTACAGGAGTAACCCGTCCACATCCAGCAACTTTCACCTGCTACGTCATAAAAATGTGACGTAGCATGCGAAAGTTGCTGGATTTGGACGGGTTACTCCTGCAACTGAAATATCAGATCTGAAGATGGTTCTGAATGAACCGAAACAGCTCATATGCCGGCCGCGGTGGTCTCGCGGTTCTAGGCGCGCAGTCCGGAACCGTGCGACTGCTACGGTCGCAGGTTCGAATCCTGCCTCGGGCATGGTTGTGTGTGATGTCCTTAGGTTAGTTAGGTTTAAGTAGTTCTAAGTTCTAGGGGACTGATGACCACAGCAGTTGAGTCCCATAGTGCTCAGAGCCATTATTTGAACAGGTCATATGAATAAAAATTTGCAATCAAGACGGATTTTAAGTAACATTTAACATACCTTAAAAATCACAAATCGGGTTGCGACACCACCCCTCACTTTTGACTCCAGGAAGATTAAAAAAATTTTAAGAAAATAAATGCTGATGACTTCCGGAATGAGAAGTCGGACCCTCATTCTTCCAACGGCTTTGTCTAAGAGGGAGGAGGAGGAAACAGACGTTAACAGCATTTTATAGTCCTTGGGGTGGGAAACTGCCAATACAGACGGAAAAATCAGCAATAATCAACGGCAAAAGGATTTAGAAGCAATGGAAACCAATGCATTGAAGACACAAAATATGTATCCAGAGGACACATGGCCTGTAATTCAAACATAGTGTTGTGATGATCATGCCACTGGTAAAATTTTTCGGAATAGTCCCCCATCCGGATCTCCGGGAGGGGAATGACAAGGAGGAAGTGACCATGAGAAAAATATTGAATAACAAATGAAAGGATAACGATCTACAAGTCGGGGCATGAAATGTCAAAAGCATGAATGTGGTAGGGAGGCTAAAAATCTGGAAAGGGGACTGGAAAGACTCGCTCTATATATAGCAGCATCAGTGAAATGAAATGGAAAAAAAAAGACAAGGTTTTATTGTCCGATGAGTACAGGATAATAGCAACAACAACATAAAAAGTTATGAAGGGAATAGGATTCGTTATGAATAGGAAAGCGGGGCAGAAAGTGTGTTACGAATCGCAAGCTTGTAAGTAGACTGTTCAGGTTTTTTATTGGTAACGCCACATAGCGCTCTGTATGAAAAATCACTGGCTGTGCTGTGTGCAGTCAGTGGCTGGTTGGCATTGTTGTAATACTCGCCATTGTAGTGTTGGGCAGCGGCAGCTGGATGCTAACAGCGCGTAGCGTTGCGCAGTTGGAGGTGAGCCGCCAGCAGTGGTGGATGTGGGGAGAGAGATGGCAGAGTTTTGAAATTTGTAAGAATGGATGTCATGAACTGCTATATATTATGACTGTTAAGGTAAATACATTGTTTGTTCTCTATGAAAATTTTTCATTTGCTAACTATACCTATCAGTAGTTAGCGCCTTCCGTAGTTTGAATCTTTTATTTAGTTGGCAGTAGTGGTGCTCGCTGTATTGCAGTAATTCGAGTAACCAAGATTTTTGTGAGGTAAGTGATATGTGAAACGTATAGGTTAATGTTAGTCAGGGCCATTCTTTTGTAGGGACTTTTGAAATTTAGAATGCGTTGCGTTAAAAATATTGTGTGTCAGTTTAAGCAGTCATGCATAATTTTCCTAAGGGTACGTTTCAAGGTGAAAAATACTGGTAAATGTGGGCATTTGAGATCTGACATATAGCGGGACACAAAGAAGAATTATCTTTGAATCAGCTTAACACCTCATACTCCTAGTTGCTGATAACAGCTGTATACAGAAGAGTTCCAACTTCAGTTGGAAAGACCATATAGATAATATCGAGGCGAAGGCGAGCCAAAGGTTGCGTTTCATTGGCAGGACACTTAGAAGATGCAACAAGTCCACTAAAGAGACAGTTTACACTACACTCGTTCGTCCTCTGTTAGAATATTGCTGCGCCGTGTGGGATCCTTACCAGGTGGGATTGACGGAGGACATCGAAAGGGTGCAAAAAATGGCAGCTCATTTTGTATTATCACGTAAGAGGGGAGAGAGTGTGGCAGATATGATACGCGAATTGGGATGGAAGTCATTACAGAAAAGACGTTTTTCGTCGCGGCGAGATCATTTTACGAAATTTCAGTCACCTACTTTCTCTTCCAAATGCGAAAATATTTTGTTGAGCCCAACCTACATACGTAGGAATGATCGTCAATATAAAATACGAGAAATCAGAGCTCGAACAGAAAGGTTTAGGTGTTCGTTTTTCCCGCGCGCTTTTAGGGAGTGGAATGGTAGAGAGATAGTGTCATTGTGGTTCGATGAACCTTCTGCCAAGCACTTAATTGTGAATTGCAGAGTAGTCGTGTAGATGTAGATGTAGATGTAGACTGGAAAAGAACATGTAGGACGTGTAGAACGAGGATCAGTTAGGCTTTAGGAAAGGCAAAGACACCAGAGGGGCAATTCTGACGTTGCGCTTGTTAGTGGAAGTAAGAATAGAAGAAAAATCAAGACACGTTCATAAGATTTGTCGATGTGGAAAAAGCGTTCGACAAAGTAAAATGGTGCAAGATGTTCTAAATTCTGAGAAAAATAGGAGAAGCTATACCGATAGACGGATAATATACAATATGTACAATAGGCTAGAGGAAATGACAATTCTGGACGAACAAGAAGGACGAGCTCAGATTAAAAATGGTGTAAGACAGGGATGTAGTCTTTCGCCCCTACTCTTCAATCTGTAAATCGAAGAAGCAGTGATGGAAATAAAAGAAAGGTTCAGGTGTGGATTTAAATTTGAATGTTAAAGTATGTCAGTGATACGATTTTCTGATGATATTCCTATCTTGAGTGAAAGTAAAGAAGAATTACGTGATCTGGTGAGTGGAATTAACGGTATAATCAGTATAGAATATGGATTGAGAGAAAATCGAAGAAAGATGGAAGTAATGAGAAGGAGCAGAAATGAGAAGAGCGAGAAACTTGAAATCAAAATTGATCGTCACGAAGTTGAAGAAGGTAAGGAGTTCTGCTACCCAGGCAGCAAAATAACGACTGACAGAGAAAAGGCCCTAATTTGAGAAATAAGTTTCCGAGAATCTACATCTGTAGTAGAGCACAACATGGTAGTGAAACATGGACTTTGGGAAAGCCGGAACAGAAGAGAACCAAAGCATTTGAGATGTGGTGGTCCACACGAATGTTGAAAATTAGATGGTCTGGTAAGGTAAGAAATGAGGATGTCCGGGGCAGAATCGGAGAGGAACGGAATATGTGGAAAATACTGCTAAGGAGAGGGGACAGGATGATAGGACATACGTTAAGACCCTAGGGAATTACTTCCGTGGTACTAGAGGAAGTTGTAGAGGGTAAAAACTGTAGAGCAAGACAGAGGGTAGAATACATCCAACAAACAACTGAGGATGTAGGTTGCAAATGCTACTGTGAGATAAAGAGTTTGGCACAGGAGAGGAATTGGTGGTGGGCTGCATCAAATCAGTCAGAACACTGATGACAAGAAAAGGTAAATTTGATGAAAAAGTAGAAAACTTTCCTGTTGCGCACTTACTTGTGTGTCTTTTATTAAAATTATTCATCGTTATTGTTGGTTACTTCCATCTCACGACTGTGCTATTGTGCCGATTTGCATAACTTGCATATTGTTAAATAATCGCCTCACCTTTAGGAAACCAGTAACTTTTAATTCTCATCGTTGGAGAGAGAGAGAGAGGAGGAGGAGATTAGTGTTTAACATCCCGTCGACGAAGAGGTCATTGGAGACGCCGCACAAGCTCAGGTTAGGGAAGAGTCGGGAAGGATATCGGCCGTGCTCTTTCACAGGAACCATCATGGCATTTGCCTGAAGCGACAAGGAGAGAAGGCGCCTGATACCTGTATTGATCAGCGATATGTTTTGGCTGTGGCAGCTATGATTGTGCTTTCACCATCGCTACGCATGCGACACCATTCGCTACCAGTATGTTCCAAAACGTTGCACTAGAAAATGGGACTTTTACAGGATTTACACTTTAGGTCCTATTGATGAATAGAAGGTACAGTCAAGTGGGCCAGGGACCATCTGTATGAACAGAAGGACCGTCTTATTGCAAATTACATGGCAAACTTTTAATATTACACACTTTCTCCAGCTAGGCGAATGGTAATATTTGCATTAAATGTGGTCTCCAGTGCGTCTTTGGGAACGTGCTTTTGGATGTACCATTTAGATCATGGATGGTTCCTGAGAAAATCAGAAAAAAGCGTTTTTCACCACGTTTACGCCTTCGGTAGAGGATATCAATATAACTGACCACAGCAAATTGGTCGAATTTTAGCTGTATGTTCTCTAAGAATTTAACTACAAATATCATCCTGTTTTGAAAAATCTTTTTCCGTTATCGAGAAATACCCCAATCCAGAACTATATATTCCAAGGCGGCTAGGTACAGTAAGTGACTGAAATTTTTAGATATATTCTGTTGATCTCGATTTTGAACAACATTGAAATGAATTCCTGGTGTCTTTATCCAATTTCATGATACAGAGGTTAAAAGATACTATACTTTTGCACGTTAAGTATGCACGTGATAGCCTGTGTGAGGTGAAAACGTAGTTTATAAAGCGACGTAGCGCGGATAAATACGTTATATCCATTTTCATCAGAAGGGTCTGGGAGCCCATATTGTTGGACTTAAATCGGATCTGAGATGTTAAATAAGTGTTGCCTCAGTTTTATGTAAATAAACCACAATTTTTTTTCATATGAGTGATATGAGCTGCTGTATCAAGGAAAGAAAGGTTATCAGCGGAAAACGCTTCCATTGACGCACAAAAAGGCGAAAAATGCTCCTGTTTAAAAGACAGACTGAAAAGTGGGATGCCAATTCACTCATTCTACGTTCCTCAACACCTTTAAATATTTTCCCAAAATTTTCGGCCTTTTTAATCCAGGAAAGGAGATAGTGGCAGTGGGAGAGGAATAGAGAGAAAGGGGTAAGTGAAAGTGGGTGAGAGCCAGGGGCAGAGTGTACGACAATGACAACGAGGACGAGACAGGTAGTAACAGAGACAAGAGACAGCAGCAGTGGAAAGGAATCAAGACGATTTCAGCAAGAGGGAGAATGTGACAGTGAGAAAAGACAGTAGTAGCAGAACAGGACGGAGACTGTGGCTGTAAGACAGAAGGCGTAACTGAGAGACCCGAAGCGGTAATGATCATGAGTTGGGTTGAGTGAGTGAGTGGGAATGGACAAGCGCGAGGCGATGAGTATGTGTATGTATGTCTGTGTGTTTAACCGGGGATCTAGAAACGACCAAGAGGCTTCGTCCCCACAAAGGCCACAGCAGTCGACCCACCACGCCGCCGCACCCTACGGAACTCAGGTTTTTGTGCGTTTCGACCCACACTGCCTCCCGAACCCCCTCCTCCCCTCGCGGGAACCTCTCATACCAGACGAGTGTAACCCCAGATGTTTGTGTGGTAGGGCAATCATGGTGTATGCGCACGTAGAAATGGTTCAAATGGCTCTGAGCACTGTGGGACTTAACATCTATGGTCATCAGTCGCCTAGAACTTAGAACTACTTAAACCTAACTAACCTAAGGACATCACACAACACACAGTCATCACGAGGCAGAGAAAATCCCTGACCCCGCCGGGAATCGAACCTGGGAACCCGGGCGTGGGAAACGAGAACGCTACCGCACGACCACGAGCTGCGGACGCGTACGTAGAGACAGTGTTTGCGCAGCAATTGGCGACATAGTGTAAATGAGGCGGAATAAGGGGAACCAGCCCGCATTCACCCAGGCAGATGGAAAACCGCCTTAAAAACCGTCCACAGGCTGGTCGGCACACAGGACCTCGACACGAATCCGTGGGGCAGATTCGTGCCTGGGACCGGCACGCCTTCCCGCTCGGGATGCAGCGCGGTAGACCGCGCGGCTAGTCGGCCGTGCATCGTTGGGTATGAGTGTGAGTGAGTTATAATTAGGAGAAATTATGGGAGCGAGAGGCGAGCTGCACATTAAAAAGAGAGCGTATACGTTCGTGCCAAAGTATTTGGGAAATTTTTTAAAGGAGCATAATAAGGTAAAACGAGGCAGTTGTACGCACCTTTTCGGTCAGTCTCTTAAATCAACAAGCTTATTGTCTTTATCTTGTTTTCGGATACGAGCATTTGCCGCTGATACATTAATCCAGCCGGCATCGCGTTACTTTTTAAAACCCGAATGAAATTAAATATCGTGTTAAATTTGGAACGAAATGTTTTTTTTTGTTAAAACAAACTCTTTTGTGTTCGTTAAAAGTCACGTCTAAATTTTCTCAGGGCGCTATCGCCAGAAACATCATACGTATTCCGCCGGCCGCGGTGGTCTCGCGGTTCTAGGCGCGCAGTCCGGAACCGTGCGACTGCTACGGTCGCAGGTTCGAATCCTGCCTCGGGCATGGATGTGTGTGATGTCCTTAGGTTAGTTAGGTTTAAGTAGTTCTAAGTTCTAGGGGACTAATGACCACAGCAGTTGAGTCCCATAGCGCTCAGAGCCATTTGAACCATTTGAACCATCATACGTATTCCAACGTGAAAACATTTGTCTTAGATAAAAGAAACATCTTTCTTTAATGTCGCTCGTTAAGCCAATTAAACATAATACTTAATTATTAATTTATTTTTCTCTGTGGGGCTTGTAGCTTAAGTGTAGCTGCCTATCTGCAACGGCAGCGTATACAATCGAATTAATTGTTTTTAATGAAACTGTACCTCTGTCCTACAAAAAGGAATGAAAAATATTACAAGACTCCGTTCTGCATTTATTTAGATTATTGTCAAAAATGGTTCAAATGGCTCTGAGCACTATAGGACTTAACAGCTGTGGTCATCAGTCCCCTAGAACTTAGAACTACTTAAACCTAACTAACCTAAGGACATCACACACATCCATGCCCGAGGTAGGATTCGATCCTGCGACCGTAGCAAGATCATTATCTTTAATACCTTTTGCAATTGAATTATTATTAAAATTATTTTGTCATATTTAACTCCAATGGCGTCGCTGCAACAATGGGCTTACACGAAATGGCCAGGGAAACATTTAATTACTACCTAAATGATAATTATGGGTCAGAGAAGGTACTTTTTGTTACTAACAAAGAATACATACTTACAAGCTAATTGCATATATATTTAACAAAAATTATCATGACACTACATATAATTTAAACAATTATTTACAGACCGTGATCTATATGCGACCGTCAGATAGGACATCACAACCAACAAGACACAGAAGACAAAGAAGAAGACAAGAGCGTGAAACAAAGATATCTTTTTCTTATGTACTATGATAGAGAGGTAATAGTAGTCGCAATTCTATGAGCACGTATAACGGTTCCATTGTAGTTTCATATAAATAAGTTGATTTACATTACTTTTTTCCAAGAAGTGATCCTATACCTGAGTTTGATGAATAAAACATACTACAGGGAGTGTGCAGGATACAGTAGCCTTACACATTCTGTTGACTCCTTGTTATGCTATGAAGGTCATTTTTAAAGTAATAACGGATTTTTAAAGGAATAAAAGGTACTTTATTTATGAACGTAAATTGAATCACAACAACACAGTAGGCACATTTTTTCACTTATTAAAGCAGTCACCATCAACATTTAAACATTTGTCAAGTCTCGGCACCAGCTTTTTGATCCTAGCATGAAAGAACCTACCACCTTACCGTTAAACCACTTAGTAACAGAATGAGATTTTCACTCTGCAGCGGAGTGTGCGCTGATATGAAACTTCCTGACAGATTAAAACTGTGTGCCGGACCGAGACTCGAACTCGGGACCTTTGCCTTTCGCGGGAAGTGCTGAGTCAGTACTTACCAATGAAACTTGTCAAGTTGCCTCTCTGAGGCCGGTCATTGTCGTGAAGCAAAATGACGCCACCAGAGAGCAGCCCCGGCCTGCGATTTCCAATAGCAAGCCTAAGATTTAATAATGTTACCTCTCAGCAGTCTAACAGAAAAATGACTTTCCGGCGCCAAAAAACCGTCGCCATGATTTTCCGCTTGTGAGATTCGTGTCTGAATTCTCGCTGTTTCATAGGGAGGTCTGAATGATGCCACTCACTGGGTTGACGTTTCTTCTCTGGGGTTCTGTAATGTTGTGCGCAATCCAGGTTTCACCACCGTCACGGAAAAAGAATTTGCTAGTCGCTTTGTTTTGTTCTTCTGTCCACATCTTTGGCACCCACCTCCCGCACTTTTTTTTTTGTAGTGAAGTTGTAAGGTGTTAGGCAAATCCAACACCTTACATGAAAACCCTGACATGATAAGCAAATCCAGTAGTATGTCACATAGCTCGGAATAAATCGTGACATTAAATTAACCAAAGTAATACGAGTAACGAGTGAGCAAATGGAATACCACAGACTAACACAAGAATGCCTAAATGCATGTCGTACCTTCCCACCGTGAGGCAGACGCAGTTCCGAGGGGAGAAACGAGGACAGAAGCCGAGAGCAGAACCGTGTTAAGCTAGAAAAGGGAGGGGCTGGGCACCCACGCCGCGAGCCTACCAGTACGACTATACAACCCACACGTTTTAGCGTGAGGCTTTTTCGCGTCTCAGGTACGTCAAGGATCACCCCCAGCCCATGTTAAAAGCTAGAGCCCTCCAGAAAAGCAGTATAGATCTTACGATAACACAAAAAGGGCCACTACCACCCGCAAGTTTTAGCGTGAGACTTTTTCGCCTGTCTGTTACATTAGGACAATCCTCCAGCCCATGTTAAAAGATAGAGCCCTCCAGAAGAACAGTATAGATCTCACGATAACGCTAAAAGGACCACACCAGCTGCAGGTTTTAGCGTGAGACTTTTTAGCGTCTCTGTTACGTTGCAAACTTTAAAAACTTTGTCCCACCACGAAAAGTATAACGTTTCTCATTGGATAGACAGAATTTTTGTAGGCGGAGCTTAAGGTTCACATTGAGACTCTGATTGGACAGATTAAAACACAGCCAGATAGGCTTTTTAAACCAACTTCGGTAAATTGTAGTAAGGAGAAGTTAGCGGGGAGTTAGTTCCGAGACGGCGGGCTCGATGGCTGCTGCGCCGGCCGCTGCCGCCCTGACGCTGCTTAAACACCGACAAGGTAATGAACGCACGCGATGCCGCATTTTTGAGCGCATAAGGCTTCACTCAGAACTGCAGAAGTCTCATCTGTTACACCCCCTTTTTTGCATAATACTAGTGTCGATCGTTAATTAAAACTCATGGTGTTCACATTTGCCACTTGAAGAACAGATCTGAAACGCGATGATTTTTCTTTTATATAGTTATTGAGAAACCACATTAGCCACTGTAATTTACGACAAGTTAAATAAGTAATTAAAGATAATTTAGGGTCACTGTAGACCATTTTGATAGTTGTAGACCATTTTGATAATTTTCTCTTTTGTGAAACTTAAATTAAACCGAGATTATAGATGTGATATGGCATAGGTCATCCTTCGACCGATTGTAGAACTTGGAAACCCATTTAGGGAATATTCGTTCACATTTTTGTTGAACGCATTTGGTTTTTACCATCCTGTATTAAAACATTTCCTTTTATTTATATTGCAATTTATAAACGATGTTTTGTGAGTAGAATAAAATTTCCAATGGTAAGCTTAACTGCTTTTTCGACGTTATTTTACCAGCTAACTAAAAATAGGAAAGCCTTGAACCCTTTCCACTAAATTTAGTTAGCATTAAGATTCTTTTACAGGGAGTGCAGTTGAGCTGACGCTGAGATCATTTAGTATTTGGTTATATCATTGCTAGTCTCACTGAACTCTTCTGAATTCTACATGTCATGTGTGGTCTGGCGTCTCCTTACCAGCAGCAGGTCCCAGGTTCAAACTAGTTAATTCCCTAAAAAACACGCTCAGAGCGTCGTTGCGCGAAAGTGGTAGGGAGACATGATATAGTACAAACAGACACCACCATGAATGTTTAGAAAGTTTGTGAGTAACAATGTGAAAAACGTACTGATATTGAAACTTCTGGTAATTTCCGCAATAGTGAATCGACTGTTTTGGTTCAAGCCTTCATTCATGTCAGTAGGCCGCCCAGACTGTTCTTCATTATGAACACTTGTCCTTCGTTCAATAAACAGCCTACACCATTTACGCACATTCCCATCATTCATTACACTTACACCATAAACAACAACAACCTGCCGATGAATCACGTACTTGTTTTGCATTTAACAACCGAATTATCGAGCGCACTTGGCAATCGGCGGCATTACTCATTGACAAACGAAGCAGTACAACCATATCACCACCAGCGGCAGAGACGCGAAACGTAATGAATGCGTTATGAGGGATTGGAGAAAGCTGGCCAACCGTGAACGGAAGTTACGTGACAGGATGCGCGGACAAGGTGCACTATCGGTTCTTGGTTTAGAAGTGACCTTCGTAACATTAGCTCTAAAAACAGAGGCCCTTCGATTCGGACCGCTGCATTGACAGTGCGCAAAGGAATCCACATGTAGGGACAATGAAGGTATCGTCTCTGTGAAATTTTTTTAATGTCCTACCACTGTTTTGCTCAGAAAATGCGTTTTTGTATGCAAGAATCTGTTATCAAGTCTCTCTCTCTCTCTCTCTCTTTTTCTGTGTGTGTGTGTGTGTGTGTGTGTGTGTGTGTGTGTGTGTGTGTGTGTGTGTGTGTGGAGATTCATGGAACTCAACGGTGAAGCTGGTAGCACACTTCTTAGAAAAAGCCCGAGATGAAAGTGGTTAAAAGGGATAAAACTAAAATTGTCTAAAAGTCACAAAAAATTACAATCTCCTTCTACTTTTTTGGCTTCTCTTCACCTACCCATCCAGACTCAGTCATGAAGAATGTATTTCTTTTAAATGGTTAGCGTTAATTTTTTGTTAAAATGTATCATTAAAATTCTAACTATAGTTCCGGAAGTTCGGGTTGGTTGATCGCTTTAAAATAAAGTTACAAGATGAGCCAGCCATGCTGGTAATACTCATACATTAAGATCTTCTCCTTCGCAGTTTAGGGAGCAGTTCGAACATCTCACAAAGTGTTAAAAGGTCGTACCACATTTATCTCACTGTCAGTTGGTAAACTTCTCTCTCCTCTTTAGCCTGAATGTAAAATACATTCAATGAAAATGTAGCGTGCTGTAATCTGCAAACTGCAAACACCACACATTGAACAGTATTCCCGCTGGAGAGGAAAGGCGAGCATCATCGAACTGTGCCCAGTTCTAATGCGAGTGATTAGTGTCTCATGGCTAGTCAGTGCCAGGAAGCTGATCTCGGTTGTATAATACTTGGTTTTACCACCCTGCCACTATCAGGCCCTCGTCTGCCCACCGATGCATGACTCTGTATCCAGCAGCGAAGGTACAGCATGTAGGGGAACAGCAACTTGATGTAGAAGACATCCTTCCTTGGCGTCCACATCCGTTGTATCAGTTGCCTAAATTTCCTTGAGCCCAGGTACCCAGTTGAATAACACCTCCTTTCCCAGCCTTTGCAGACTGAGATGAGAGTCCTAGTTGCTCTTATTGCCTTTTCGGTCCTTCAAAGCTTGCTGTGTTGCTGTGTATCAAAACTGCAGCATAATGTTATCTAATTACCGACTCTCCCAAGAAAAAAGATCCGATAATGCCTCTGCTTACAGTTCCGCTGTACGAAAACTACAATTAGGTAGTTTTGACCCAGTAGTAAATGATAGAATTACCAGCTGTATTGGTAGATTTGATAGGGAAAGAAACATAGTTGAATGTGTGTGGAGGAGGCAAGTAGCCGACGACTTTTAATTGTTTTTTGTTTGTTTGTTTCGCACGTAATTAGAACCGCACTTCGTACAACGTTAGCGCATTGTGTATTTTACGTCCTTACAAAATATGAATTATATTTTGTCAGTAATAAAACTTGTTTGGCGGCGAATGCAATTAAATTTCATGCAAGTACTTTTTCCATTCAGAGATATAAGAAAAATATATATGATTATTGTTATTTTGTACTAAATAGAACGTCCTTCATCGTAATCAAAGGTAAGAGTGGTCTGTTATTATTGATAGGTCTGGAAGTTGTTTGTGAATAAGGGTAACGCGTTTCATATAAGTTCGACGAAGTATTCGTATTAAAGCGATATGTGGCATGATTACGTCTGCGATTTCTTTATTTTACATTTTCTTCAGGAAATTGTGCTTTACAGCCCGTATGATAAATCTATATTACTTTTTATTTTTACTACAAAATCTCTCTGTTCAGCACTACAAATCAACAGCTCCCAACCAAACTTGAATTCAACATTAATCATTTCAATTTTCCTATAAATACTGTTCATATTTAAACAACAGACAAGTGAATAACTATCAAGAATCAAAATGTTCCATACTTTTCAGGGCCTGTTTATTTTTAATTAACATATAAATGAATAACTATGCAGAACAAATATGTTCCGTACTTTCCAGGGCCCCTTTATATATCCTCACAGATTCTACACCGTTCACCGCTTTTTGTTTCTAGGGAGATGTAATAAGTCACTGATCACATGTGCAAAGTAAGCGATCGAACTGGGGTAAAACCCGGTAGGTATGCATCACCCTTAACGTACAGGTAACGCGGTTACGACTTTAAATGACGACAGCTGCTAGGAAAACTATAGCATTCTACTCTTACTTGTGATAGTCGACGGTAGCCTACTTACACTACACATCACAGTCCAAGCATTAACTTCGAGAGATTTCAGTGGTTTCGCTTAGTTAGTAAGTTGGTTGAGTGTTCCGTTGACCAATCGAATGGTAAGGTAGCCGCTGTGATGTGAAACGTGTCAAGTGCTTAAGAAACGCACATATCAAACAAGGTTTTTAATATATTACAATACAGAGTTATTGTCTATTATTTTCCCAATCCCTTAAAAGGCACAAAATGCTTATACTATGTTTATAGGTTTATTTATTCCTATTCAAGTATTCATCTATGGTATAGAAGGAGTTGTCAAGGACATATGATTTCAATATATTTTTGAAGCTATTACTGCTGTCTGTCAGACACTTTATTTCATATAGTAATTTGTCGAAAATGTTTACAGTAGTCAAAGATGGGTTGAGCAAAGGTTCGTGTAAATCTTTCTTTTTTCTGGTATTATAATCATGACTGTCGCTGTTGTTCTTAAAATGGTTCATGTTGTTGAGAACAAATTTCATTAGTGAGTAAATGTACTACGAAGCTGTTTAAAGAATTCCCAATCTTTTAAAAATATGCTTACAAGATGTGCAACTATGAACCCCACACATTATTCTAACCTTTTTGTTGAGCAAGGAATACTTTTTTTATGTAAAGTACGTTAGCTTAATAATTTCTGTGTTCTCCAAATTGGCAATTATTCTGATTGTAAAAATTGCTGAACCCACTACCTTTAAAAGATCGAAAATATGAATTTTCCAATTAAGATTCTCATCTATAGGTACCCCAAAACTTTAGTGTGCTCTATCCTGTCTAGTGACTTCTGTTGATGCGTCATACCTAGTGAAGGAATTGTACTTTTTGTAGCAGAAAATTGGATGTACTGTGTTTTTTCAAAGTTTAGAGCCAGCCCATTTGCAGAAAACCAATTAATGCCTTTTTCAAAGACCTTATTTGTATCATTTTCAAGTAGAGTTTCTTTTATTGGATTATTAATGATGCTTGTATCATCAGTAAACAGTGTCAGATCTGCTTCCTGTTTCAGATAGGAAGTGAGGTCGTTAAGATATATCAAGAACACAAGGGGATCCATGATTAAACCCTGTGGAACACCTGATGTAATTTCACCCGAGTTAGATTACGTGGCAAACTTATTTAAATCACTCGACCCGAATAAGGAAAGTTTTTGCTTCCTGTTCTTTAGGTGTGACTGTAGAATTGTATTTTCTGTAACGTAACGTCACGATTCACACAGTCAGATGCTTTGGACAAGTCACGGAAAATTTATATTGGTGACATTTTACTATTTAAAGACTTTATTATGTGGACAGTGAAATTGTATATTCCTGTCTCAGTGGAACAGCATTTTTGAAATATGAACTGTGATTTACTACGTATCCCATTAGTGTTGAGATGGCTCATCACTCATAAGTACATTACTTTCTCGAAGATATTTGCAAATGCTGTAAGGAAGGATACAGGCCGATAATTATTAACATCTGTGGTGCCCCCATTTTTTAGAGAGTCCTCACAATGGCATATATTAACCTGTCTGGGAAAATACCTTTAATATATAAGAAACTATCAGCCTCAATTGCGGTAATGAAACCAATCTTCACCTTGGTTTAAGTCAAAATAATTGAACCATCTTCAGAAGATATACCTCAATCTATAAGTTATACTTGAATCTATTGTCTAAGAGGGCATGGTCTAGAAATAAAAGTAAAACAGCCCGAACAGGCGTAGTGACATACTCGTATTACAATTTTGGTACATAAGTACTAAATCAACACCAAGACTTAACTAAAGCTCTGGAGTGCGCCTCGTCTTCATGGACGCCATGTGGTGAGCCTCAGGAGCTCACGTGAAACTAAGTGGGACTAGATAACGAGCTGCAAATCAACATGGAGGGAGGGATATTGCGCATATCTAACTGAGATCACGACTGTCAAAGATAAAAGACCAACGCAGTTATATATTAAAAGAAATAACTTATAGAAAGGCTGAAAACCTCAACTGTAAAGGCTCTGCCCCGGGTTATGACTAAAATGTAACAAACAATGCATGTATTTATATAAGTTCGAACACACTACCCCGACTTACACTATTAGAGTATATGGGTGCATAAACCACCCATCGTTATTAGTGAAAGATGACATATTACATAAAAGAACGAAACTGTAGTATGTAAACGACATAACGCAATAATCTCGGTTAACCTGTACACAGATGGTCGAGTAGGTGTTTTTATCAGTTGATGTAGATATACTTCTTGTTGCTGACAAGCACTGAAGAAGAATATTATCAAGATAATTTTTTTATCCTATTGCAAAAAAAATCGTGACTAAACGAACAACGCCACTTTATCGCTATGTAACAGCAAATGACCAGCATAGGTCAAATTAAGTTTTACGTGTAAAAAATATGGTATTTGCGTGAACGGACGTCCAACGCCCTTTATCGTCCTTATATTCTATGGACCGACAGAGGTCACTTTCATAGGATGCATCCTGTGGCTGTACAGGTATGAGCAGCCCATAATGGCTCGTCTTCACTTATTCAATCTCAAATATTTTGTGACTAAAGCCATTTTGGCGTGTTAATTACTTAATATGTGACTTGTAAATACTGTCTCTGTCTTTTAATGCTATTCAATAATTATACTCTTTATATAAAAATGTCTTGCCCTATGCGACTGTGTAATAGTTTTTAATTCTGATGAAGGCACTCCTAGTAGTATCGAAACCAGGTTAATTAACTATAAAAATTGTGACTGAGGGCTGATTTCTTGAAATTGTATGTTACCTAGGCAAGTGTACTCTCCAAACTTCATTACTGTATATTATTTTTTGGTGATGTGATTTTTACTGTAGGTGTACTTCATTGTATAAGGAAGTATGCTTGCTGTAACTAGGGCCTGGATACAAATGATACGCTGTGGCTGTCCTTCCTTTCCAAAAATAGTACAGGTAAAACAGAAAATAGCTCCTCCAATTACGTCTATTTATGTCCTGAGAACTGCAAGAAGCATTTGAAACGTACCGTTTTTTACTGACGTTTAAAAATACGCCCACGAAGAAACACAAGAATAAAAAACGATGTGCATTCGACAAAACTAACCCTCTAAACGATTGTCACTGAAAAAAACAAATGAATCATGCAATAAGGTTGTACTTTCATCTACAACGCTGCCATAGTGACAATACTTACTTGCAGCGCCTTTAGGTTGCACTACTAGCGCACACGTTGTTATTTTGCTCAGAAAACAAATGGACTAAACTGTTATTTTTTTGAGACCAGCGCGACACCTCCTCTGCATTGTAAAAGGAAAAATATTTCAAAGTAACATTCACAGAGATCAGCGCACGAATTGGTGCTTTGGGTACTGGCATAAAATGTAGTATTAATTATCTGCCTTGGGTGGAGAAGCTTGGTTATGTCACACTTTGATGTGGTGCCTGCAAGTCTAGAAGAGAAAGCTTTACAGAGATAGTTAGGGAGAAAATCGCTGATGCTTTTCGATGGACCGATAGTTGTGGTGCATTCACGAAAGAACGCACTCGCATTCGGGAAGACACTGTTCGAATTCCGAACTGGCCACACAGATTGAAGTTTTCCATTATCTTCCTCCATCGTTGAAAGCTAATGCCACAATAATTCCTTTGAAAGGTACGCGACCGATTTATTTTCAGAATACTTTCTTTATCCGAGCTTCTGACCCGTTTGTAATGTCCTCGTCGGCGACGGGACGTTACGTCTGATCGTCCTCTTCCTTCCTCTCGACTAAATTTGTTACAACGTCATCCCTTCACATTACGTTCGTAAAAACTAAATATTATGAATAATGTACATTGTCACGGTCATGTCGTATGCCTTGCAACCATATTGGCAGTCAATTACATTTCCACAGATTATTTGAAAAACCTTTTTTCCGTCATGATGTGGAAAGAGTCAGTTTGTAGGATATGTACACATTATTACTTTCAGCGCATGGTCACAAGTTGGCATTTTGCAAACTTCTAACTGGCACACTGGCCTAAATTTATCATTAATCAACATATTTCTCAGACCTATTCGTAACAAAGTAATGTTCTTCACGGGTTACAAGTGTTGAAATAAAAATTGGTTTATAGAGCAGAAAAAATTATTCAGAAAAACAATTTTATTTTCCCACAATAAATACTCGTCTATATCCAGGTCATTGCAGAAAAAAACCATCCGGCTTTGATCCGAAATCCGGCTTATCTGGCAGCCTTTTCTGCCTCTGTTCACATACAGTTTCATTTTCAACACGTTTGTCCTGAGGCTTTGAAACGTCCCCTTAGAAAAATTCTACACGAATGTGCTTAAGCTGACACACAATATTTTTAGCGCAACGCAATCTGACTTCCAAAATTCCCTACGAAAGAATGGCCCTGATTAACATTAACCTATACGTTTCACAAATCACTTACCTCACAAAAATCTTCGTTACTCAAGCTACTGCAATACAGGGAGCGCCACTACTGCCAGCTAAATAAAAGATTCAAACTACTGAAGGCACTAACTACTGATAGGTATAGTTAGCAAATGAAAGATTTTAATACAGAACAGACAATGTATTTACCTTAATAGTCATAATATATATGATAGTTCATGACATCCAGTCTTACAAATTACAAAACTCCGCCATCTCTCTCCCCACGTCCACCACTGTTGGCGGCTCACCTCCAACTGCGCAACGCTACGCGCTGTTAGCATCCAGCTGCCGCTGCCCAACACTACAATGGCGAGTATTACAACAATGCCAACCAGCCACAGACTGCACACGGCACAGCCAGTGATTTTTATACAAAGCGCTACGTGGCGGCGCGTTACCAATAAAAAAACCTAAACAGCCTACTTACATAGCCCCCATGCTCCCCACAAAAAATTTTACAAATTGTTTTGGGCAGTGGCCAATACAAATTTGAAAAATTTTTTCATACTTAACAATGATAAAGAAATGAAATGCACACACTTATCGATACAATGTTGGTCAAAAGCTAAAATTTTCTCACAGTCCATGAAGACAGTCCTGATCATTCATCACAGTGTTTTTTTTTTTTCAGAGTCTGAGCAATAAAAGAAATTGCACTTGGAAGTAGTGGATTTCTAAGCAGTCTTGAAGAAGTAGTGTTGTCCTTCCAACGAAAGGCCGTGCTGAGTCTTGACATGCAGACAGGTAATGGGCCACAGCAGAGTCAGTCGACATTGAAGACTATCGGTAGGTAGGTCATCACAGAGCAGACCCACTGTAGTCCTGGTAGAGATTACGGTATTGGTGGGCCACCAGAGGTGCAGACCCATTGCAGTCCTTGTAGAAATAATGGTACCGGTGGGTCGTCAAAGGTGTAGACCCACTGTAGTTCTTGTAGAGATGGCCAGCAGCCATCTGTTTGACTGTGCAGGTGCACAATCACCGTTGAAGAGTCTTGCGGATAATATAGCAAGTCCATAACCACCACTTGTGCTCTCACAAAAATTGTTTTTGAAATGTTCTTACAACCAGCAATGCTGTTATCCAGTCCCTTACTGAATTATTAACACACGTGCAAACACTATCAGTCCCTACTTCTCACATATTGTCCATATACTATGACCAACAGAAACGTGTGCAGTGAAATGTAATTTACAAGTTGCTTAATTTGATGAACTGGTGTCAATTACAATTTTATAACATGAGAATACAATAACAAAGGTACAAAAAATATCATTAAAGAACATAATAGTACAGATAACATTTGCAGTAATACAGGCTTTACAAAAGAATCGAAATAACATTTACATCAGTGTTAGAGGAATTGTGACACGAGTACATACATCAAAGATCAGAATAACTTTTGAAACATCAACTTCTCACATGAGCATTAAAACAAAACACTATAAATAATGTCTGAACATATTTACAAAGAAAATGACATAGTATTTGAAAAATTCTACAACATAAGTCTTATTAGCTAAACACATAAAGACAGGAAAAAGACAAATACACAGGGGTACATAAACACATAGAGGGATAATACGAAAGGAAAGGACAGGGTTTGTTTTACTGCAGTATTTTGCATAGAGATCTCCCTTAGTTCATCATTATTTCCAAAAAGTCCTATCTAAACCTGCTTTTTGTATTCTGTTCACATCCTCTTTCAAAAATAGTTTTTCTCCACTGTACACTACTTTTTTGGCCAAACCATTTTCTTAAAGCTTCTCAATGCTTTTCTTCCAATTCATAATAGTTAGTTTCTTATATAGTCTACCCCCTCTTAAGCTAACTTAAATCTACTGAGCTCAGATACTAAACTAAGGGACGAGGCAATGCAGCAGCACAAAACAATTAACACAAACAGCAATGATAAAAAAATGGAAATTGGCAAAAAAGGCAGCAAAATTACAACTAATATAAGGCAATGTGCAGCAAACAAAAAAAATATATCAGTAATAAAATTGGCTTAACCTAGTAATGCAAAGTGACATTTAGTAGCACTATGAATGGCAAACAGCCGCAGCAAATGCTATAACTTATGCCTAAACATGACAAAGCTCAATCAGAAAAAATGTTACACTAAAGACAACAATGCAGATAAGGACAATGTCTATTCACATCTTAATGTCTATGCAATTAAAGTGGTGCACCACAAAAATTTATTGTAAAAAAATATTACCATATACTTGAAAAGACAATTCTGTATGCAATTTCTGTGAAGGGAAATGTCTTTTTGTGCTAATTCGTTTTTTTTTAAGTACATCATAAAGTTATTATGTACTGGATCTGTAGGCATAAAATATTTATATTAGTACATCCATAAAATTTATTTTAACCAATGCTTCAGTGCAGTTAGAAACTAGGTATTAAACAAAATGAGTAAATAAATGCATAAAGCAAGCCACATGGCATTTCTCTCAACTAGCAGGACAATAGCCATGAAATGTTTCTCGTCGTTTCATAAGGTATTTTAGTAAATATCATAAATTAAGAGCTCCACAGTGTAATCATATGTTTTCAAGTTTGGGCGTGTAGTATTTGCGATGCCTTCTACAAAGGAATCTCAATAGCGAGGATAATGGCCTCTTTTTTTTCTCCACCTGTGCCTCTGACAGGCACACACTAATGGCTTTCTTTTGTCAGGTGGTTGTCGCGCAGCTGGGTGCCCACGATGCATTACGTGTAGGTGGTCACTTACCTTTCTTACTGAAAAAATTACGACAGCAGTTTCCGCTGCAGTGACAGTCCCATATATAAATATTTTCACAGGTTGAGAATTTGCGTTACACATCTGTAGAAACAATATCCTATAAATATAACAGTGTCCAAAAAAATTTCGTCGGAATTGTAATACATTCACGCATTTACATACATTTCATAACTCTTAAAGTACGATTCTTGGTTTCCAACAACCTTTTTCACAAACCAGAGTCCCTAACCACTACTCATTATTCCTTACCTTATTCGTCGACACTTCTTCAATATTTCGTCATAACAGATACGTACCATAATCAAATAACTCATATAGCATCAGCTTATTGATCATAAACATACCGCAACAGCATAATACACATAGTCATCGTAATAATAACATCATAACACCTCAGTCATCTCTCAAAATCGTCGTAGCTTCTTCCAATAATTTCAAAACCTAAAAAAATTCTCTGCTCATGTCAAAAGTGTCATCTACCTCAAACGTACTTTAAAAATCATGATTCCATACCAAATACATCATTCAAAGCTCTCATAGTATCACAATGGCTCCGAAAATGTATGAACAGTTCACAAAGTACAGACAAAAATACAATTTGATAAGTGTGAAGTTATCCAACTGTGTAATTACGTAAACATCTGTCACTGATGTAGTAAAAAAAAGTTTGTCTCTCAGTTAAATTATCAGACAGCTGTGTAATTTCTGTGTTAGAGAAATATGGTACCGATGTGTAAAGTTGTATAAGTAAATACCATATTAGCTAGGGCTCCTTGTGCTTGCCATTCACATGGTACACAAATTAAGCGTGTACCCCCCTGAGGAATAATGTAATTATATCCTCAGGTGTTACAGATTACAGCAATGGAATGAAATGTATCACGGAAAACTTTCTTTGTAATTAAAATATGTTGAAAAATAAATAGTTTCGAGCGTGTCCTGTAGCGCCGAACGTGCGTCTTGCTGTAAGACAATCTCTGTGGAAGTGTCGTAGTTATTGTCCTCCAAAAGCTAAGTTCTGCAAAAGTCAATGTACTTACCTCATGATAAACGAAACTGAAATGCTTTGCGTATAGATATCTCAGTTATTACGCTTATTGCCGTGATGAAGTAAGTACTGTACTGTACGTATTGTTGTGCTACAGAAAAGGCTGTCTCATTGTAGCTATACCACAAACGTTACTACTAAAACATGTTTTACTTTCCATAATAATTCAGAAAAACTGTGCAGATATAAAACAGATAAACTGCAAAAGCAACATTGTAAATTGTCACTCATTAGTAGCGTCGTGATAAAATCGTGTAGCTGTCACATAAACTAACCACTGTATCATCTGGTATCTCACAGACAGTGCTTTAAATCCACAATGTATTTTCAAATAAACCAAAACGTTGCATTAAAATCTCAGTAGCAGTACTGGTAAATGTTCTAAGTATGTGAGCCTTATTGTCGTTAAGTAATCGTGCAACTAACAAACAAGAATGTACACACACAATAACACTGTGTCGTTTGTTCACAATAACAATCGTAATTTCTGTCTAAATATGTTCCCTAGGTGCTAGACTTGATAGTTAATTTTAAAACATAGTTGCATGTTAACAGTTTCTAAGTCTGACAAAGCATACTAGTAATGTAAAGTGAAAAGTTATATGGCAAAGTCAAAGTTAAAAAGCTGATTATATTTCAATAAACGGTTTTACATGTGAAATGTGGTGTAAACCTTTACTCTTCCTAGTACGCAGACTGTCAACTGAAAAGCAGTTATCATGTGATTAAGTCGGTAAGGAACACTGGAATTTTGCTCAAAGTTAGCTTATGTTATTTTTCTCTGAGCCAGCCGGCGCACGCGGCTGCCTGCGGTGCGAGTCATTGTCTGTTTCTTTGTTGACGCGCGTCGTTATTGGGATTAGGAGACCTAACTTCTACAAATTCACCTTGACGAGAAGGCCCTGCCCTGTTTGAAGCTCGCCAGTTCTGATGGAATTGAGGTCTGTCGTTTTGTCGGTAGTTTACATAGTTTCTTGTTTGTCGGTCATGTGGTGAAGAATTTCTCACTGAATCGTAACTGCGCGCTGGACCGTTGCGTCTAAAGTTATTCTGTCTCCCTTTATAATAATTATTTTGGTTCCCATATTGTCTGTTTCTATGATTGTCTTTGTGATAGTCACTACCGCGGAGAGGTGATCTTTCCCTGTAATTATTATTACTCCGCCAGTGGTTGTCATATGGGTGGTGTCTGTTTTGGTCATGATTTGCATTGTAAGAAAAGACTTTTCGTGTCCAGTTATGGTTTCTGTCGTCATGGAATTGTGACGGATGTGAACTGTAGTGATTGTTTTCCTGTTTTCGCGTTCCGCAATTGTCAGTGTCAATTTCTAATTCTTGTAAGAGTCCCTGAAAAGCTTCAATGTCGTCTTTGCAACGCCCTGCCAAAATGATATGCCGTAAATATTCAGGCAATTTGATTAAGCAAATGCGGATGAGTTCTGACGGGCTGTATGGGTTTGACAGGTACTGATTCTTGTGTAACAAGTCTTCAAAATATTTCACAAGACTGGAAAATTCAGATTGTTCGAAATGTTTCATCATCATGATGCCATGTTTTACTCGGTCTTGTGTGGCTTGGGACCAATATGCTGAGAGGAAGGCATGGTAAAATTCTCCTTCACTGTGGCAATCGTGAATGACCGATCGCATTCTTACAGCTGGTTCATTCTCTAAGTAGCCACACATAAATTCTAATCTGTGCTCTAGTGACCAGTTGGGAGGAAAACAATGAGAGAATTGATGGAGCCACGCTTGTGGATGAATGTCGTTGTCAGAATTCTTAAATGTTTTGAATTTACGTGTAGTAATGAACAGCTTATAGTCAAAATCATCGTCTCGGCAGGTAGCATATTGGTCATAGTTACGTCGTGTCGGCGGTTCCATCTCAGAATTCGGTGTACCTTGCCAATTTCTTTCATAATTTCCGAAGTGCCCTCTGTTATTATTTTGTGGCTGTTCCGTATTTCTATGTCCCTCTTCCCGTATTGGAGCGCGAGTGTCCTCTGAAATACGCAATTCTTGTATTACCTGTGTCAGCTGATCTTGTACTTCCCGGATTTCTCTTTGGTGTTGCGTACTAATTTGATTCAGACTTTATTTGAATTTCCTAATTTGTTCGCACTCTTCTGTGTCATTAAAGACTACCGGTTTTGTGTCATTCAAATTATCATCTACCTTCGTAGATAAATTAGTGAACTGATCCGAAAGTTCGACTACTTTCTCCGATAGTGAACACATTTCCTCAGTGTGTTTTTCTGAACTAAGTTTCAGAGTGTTTATTTGTGTTGAAATCGAATTTAATGTGTCCTTTAAGTTTTCCTGAGTTCTTGCAAGTTGCGTAACCGAATCGGTGGATGCAACTGAGTCCATTTTAGCTTGCAAGGTGTCGTGATTTTCACAAACAACAGTTTGCAATTCTTTTATGGCTGCTTCGTGATTCTGTAATGAGTTTTCATGCCGCGAAAAAATAGGTTGAAAATGCTCACAAATTTGTGTTTTTACGTCATTACAGATTTTTTGACATTTCGATTCAATGTTATGTAACTCAGTAGTTAAATCTTCACGTGTTTGTTCAAGTGTGGTGTCTAACTTCCGAAGATTATGTTCCATTGTGTCCAACTGTTGCTGTGTTTGTCTCTGATTTTGTTCCATTGTGTCTAACTTTTGAAGATTATGTTCCTTTGTGTCCAACTGTTGCTGTGTTTGTCTCTGATTTTGTTCAAGCGTTGTGTCTAACTTTTGTAGCCTTTGTCCCATTTGTTGCATTAACTGTAATAACAGTGCACTGGTGTCTGAAACATGTTCCTCAGTGCTTTCGGCAGTGCATTTGAACCGGCAATATTCGCATTTTGAAAAGCAGAAAATGTGTCTTCATTTATTTGAGAAAACGGTGAGGACGCAAAATCTGAATCTACAGTATTTGCAGGATTGTGTCCTGTCATTTCGGAATCCTGAGGCGAGCTGTTGCCGACCGATCGATCGATAACGCTTCCCTGTTCACTAATTGTTTCACTGCCTACACCATTATTTGCAACCCGCTCCATTTCCCTATGCGCTATTACCAAATTACTACTTTGAACGTTAGTGAATTCATTACATGGTGACGCTAATACACTGCTTTCGTCTTCACTGTCATTTCTCAGTTTACTTTGGAGCCTAGTATTACGTTTTTCACACGCCATTATTGTCACAATTTTTCACACGACAACACAGAAAAACACAATTTGAAGAACAAAAATAAGAGAACACATTAACATAGCACTGAAAATAATATCTAGTTAATTGCAAGCGCAGCTGCGAAATACTTGGTGCAAATCTACATGCATGCCACAACTGTTTTACTGTACAACAATGAAAGACTACAACTACAAAGGAAATTCTCTCTATGATTACGCGCTAGCAATAAAAAAATCTACAATAATTACACAAACTACAAGAAGAAATCAGAAGATTCCAGTGAGGTATCCTCGGCTAAGGGTCGACATATGAAACGTCCCCTTAGAAAAATTCTACACGAATGTGCTTAAGCTGACACACAATATTTTTAGCGCAACGCAATCTGACTTCCAAAATTCCCTACGAAAGAATGGCCTATACGTTTCACAAATCACTTACCTCACAAAAATCTTCGTTACTCAAGCTACTGCAATACAGCGAGCGCCACTACTGCCAGCTAAATAAAAGATTCAAACTACTGAAGGCACTAACTACTGATAGGTATAGTTAGCAAATGAAAGATTTTAATACAGAACAGACAATGTATTTACCTTAATAGTCATAATATATATTATAGTTCATGACATCCAGTCTTACAAATTACAAAACTCCGCCATCTCTCTCCCCACGTCCACCACTGCTGGCGGCTCACCTCCAACTGCGCAACGCTACGCGCTGTTAGCATCCAGCTGCCGCTGCCCAACACTACAATGGCGAGTATTACAACAATGCCAACCAGCCACAGACTGCACACGGCACAGCCAGTGATTTTTATACAAAGCGCTACGTGGCGGCGGCGTTACCAATAAAAAAACCTAAACAGCCTACTTACAGCTTAATCTGTAGCTTCGCCTCCAATACCGAAACCTTTTCCTGGAAAATAACTACTGAGTGTTATTTTGCTATAAATTCACTAATTGTCACCTTCGGTGATTCCTCTTTGGCCAGATTGACCTCATCCGCCAATCTACCTGGAGGAATGTGCCCAGTAGTCTCGGCAATTACTTCCTCTGGATCTTTGCAACCCACATTGCTATCGTCCGATCGTATAACGTCAGCTGTAACCTCATACACGCTGTAATCTGCATATTTTTCTACCAACTGTGTCCGGCTATCACGAAAATTCTCCTAATCTTTCTCCTCAATACTTCCGCAATTTTTAAACTGGAGTTTTGCGTCGGATGGGTCGGCCACTTCTACCCCTACAACTTTCGGTAAGGTCTGTCGGTTAGGGCCAGAACTTTCTATCACTTCACAAACACCATCTTCCTGCGGGACGAGACGCGGCAAATCCTGCCCGCGCTCCCCATAAACACACCCCCCGTACAGGCCCCTGTAATCTCTTAGTTTGTCGCATAAGCGACCGAACTGCCTTAACCAGACCTCATCCCTCTCTGCACTCCCTCGCTCGACGACGGATGTGCTATCCGACATCTGATCTTCTCTCAACAATTGCGAATCATTGTTAAACTCAGTCTCCAGTTCCGCTGTGGGTATTACAGCTGCCACTTTATAATCGATTTCCGGAACACTACTGAAATTGTTCTCACTGACAGTGAATGTAGTTTCTGCTGCCGTGTCTACAGCTGATCTACTACTTGTGGGTGCACTCCTTTCTCCTAACACTGGCTCACTCTCCCACTGTTGATTATTCCATACGGAATTTTCATAACGACGACACCTCGGTTTTCTACTGTTATTGGGCCGCAAAAATTTCTCCACGCCCGGTCAGCCCCTCACCGGTGCGGCAAATGGTTTTCCTGTCTCATCCCAGCAGATACGCTCTCCAGATACTGCTGAGGCGACTGGTCACACCCTCTGCCGTTATTACTATTCTGCGAAGCCCATACCACACTAGTATGATACTGGTTTCCGTCATTCCTGTTATTATTTGTATTGTGCCGATTGTCATTACGGCCCGAACCACTATTGTTATTGCTGCTAAGATTGCGGTATGCATTATTCCCATAGTTATCATTGTTGTGGTTGCTGTGGTACCCGTTGTTGTTACCACGGCCTCTACCACTCTCGCGATTATTGCGCCAATTGTCCTCGTCCTCAATTGTTTTCAGGAAATCATTGATTGTTCTCTAATTTCTTCCTACGTAGCGTTTTGTATCATCTGGAAGCTTCTTGAAGAGCTCCCAGAATATTTCGGATTCCGTGCGGTGATCAGACAAATATTCCAACTTGCGGATCCAGCCCTCACAAAACTCCTTCATCGAGCAGCGCGAATTCGCATCGAAAGGCCTCGATACGACAAATTCCCGCCAGACACGTTGTTGTTTTTGCTCGGACCAGTATTCAGCCAGAAACAAATTTTTAAACACGTCAGAAGTCAGGTTTGTAATGTTGAGGTTTAAGCCCCAACGCTTGGCATCACCAGCCAACATATCAATAACCGCATTAATTTTTCTCTTATTAGTCCATGATCTGGGTAAAACTCTTTCACAATTTTTAATGAAATCCGTCGCGTGTATACCGCCTTTTTGCAAGGGATCGAACCGCTCCTCTTTCGTCAACAATTCCGAACTATATGCACAGATTGACACATAGCTCTGTTTTTCGTTAAGTTTCTTTTCTAATTCCGACACACCCGTAATTACTTGGCAAAGGGTTGTCGCAAGCGTTTCCACTTCCCTCTTTTTTCTCTTCGCAGGTATTAGCCTGCTTCCTCACTTTAGTATCTACTTCGGATACTGAAGCCTTTAAAGTTTCCACCGTCTGTTGATCCTCTGTTTTCACTAATTCAATTTGTTCCGTCAGCTTATCCTCGATAATCGGAGCAACTGCTTCCTCTACACCTTTATCGATTCTGCTAATTTCGGAAGCAAAACGAGTATTTATGCTCACAATTTCCTCCTGAACGCCTATCATTTCCTGTTTAAGATTACCGATTTCGGTATTAATTATAACAATATCTTCTTTGGTTTCATCAACTTTTGTGTTAACAACTCCAACATTACTGTTAACAACATTAATAGCGTTGTTCTGATTGTCTAGCTTCCTGTCAATTTTTTCACACTGAGCTTTAATTTCTGCCGATTGACTCTTGATTTCGTTAATCAAAACATTCAATAAATCAGTTAAATTCTCGGAAACTACCGGTTTTACTTCCGTAGCGGCTTCCTCCTTAATTGTTACCCTGTAGTCGTCATCAAGGGATTCAGATCTGGTTTTCACTTCCGATTCCGAAACATTTTCTAAAGTTCGGAATTCCATTTCTGCTCTTTGTTGCGTTTCGGCGGTCGCGTCTTTCATGTTAGCCGCCTGGCCCTGAACAATGGCTTCCGTGGTGCCATTTCCCACTGTTCGGCCGATTGTTCCGTACCCATGTCTACCAAATCCTGGTAATTGTTGCCTTCACTCATTTTACAAATTTTCAATATAAATGCCAAATCTCAAATCTAATTAGGATTCCGCCTACTACTTATTCTCGCTGACGTAAAGACCTGTTCGTAACCAGTACTCTGTTATGAGATTTTCACAATGCAAAATTCGTGTCCAAAACAACCTCAAATTCGAAGATTGTCCTGTCACCAGGTCGCTACGTGTTACCTCCTCCTCACTTATCGACCTTAATGACAGTGAAAAATTAAACCGCGTGTACCTAATGGAAATTTGGGAAAAGCAATCGTCACCGAAGTAAATCTGTCGGCAAAGAGGGAGGAAAGGGTTACATCTAAGGAAAAATGCAAATGAAACTGGTGGAAATTAATTTTGGAAAGGGGTAAAGTTAATAAAGAAACTACATGTGCGTACGTTACGTTAACAATTAACTAGCGATAATGAGATATTTGAGATTTGGGGTAAATTACGGTCGCCAATCCTATGGACAATTACTATAGTAACTGAAAAAGAAATGTTATTACACATATAATTAGCACTAGAAGCGTGGCAACTGAAGGATGACACGTGTAGTGTGAAAACTGAAAGTTTGGCAGAAGTAATAAATTTCGCTACACTCTAACTTAATTTAGCAAAAGAATTAATAAAACCGGAAAATTGAAAGTCAATTTAGTGCCTGAAATTAATAGTGAGCTTTGTTTCTGAAGCACATCGAAATTCAGTAAAATACGGTTAGTCTTGGGTTACCTCAACAATCATTTCACAAGCTACTTGAATCTACGCAATTTAGAAATGAGATTTAACTTTGAACTTGAATTAAATGATTCTGAACAATTAACAATAGCAAAATTTAGTACGTACCAAGCTGAGCTGCAGTCACAGGTAAGCTAAAATACGGTAACAAAACTCGCTCTCTTAATTTGTGCTTGTGTAATCTAAATATTGTAGCAAGCTATGAATACCTTAACTGAACCTCGAAATTAAACCAGTGAAATTGAATGATATTACTTTAGTGCTGGCGTTTGAATTTCAACGACACTCGGGTTCATTCCGGAAAAGGAAGGGACCCTGCTTGGTAATGCAATTGGGACAATGAGCAACAAAGGTTCATGCTACGTTGCTGTAATTTAGTGAGAAAAATTTAACAGTTGAAAAGCTGAGGTCTGCCATACAGTTCTAAAACTTTACGTGCTACCAGTCTTCCTTGTTGGTTGATTGAAGGTTTGAAGTCGGCAATCAAGGAGGTGGCGACAGTCACTCATTCTCGGCCGTCGCTGTTGCAGAAGCTGGATGTTGGCGAGCCTTCTTCTCGATACAGTCTCCAGCCGAAACGGGCTCTTGATGTGTGCCAGCTAACGCTTCCCGTCCGCGACACCGTGTCAGAAACTATCACAGCAATTCGAGCGCAATTACATGCTGCCAAACCCCGAAAGCGCTGCAACTCGCGGGAGCGTCACACAACACACCTGCTCCACTGCCCTCCTCCAGGCAGACTCTCTATGCTCTGCCCACGCTCCAAGTGGCAGAGTTAACACTACCAAAGATCCTAAACACTTTGGTTCTCCACAGGACCTATCGATGTATTCGTTCGCCGGCCGTGGTGGCCGAGTGGTTCTAGGCGCTACAGTCTGGAACCGCGCGGCCACTACAGTCGCAGGTTGGAATCCTGCCTCGGTCATGGATGTGTGTTAGGTTAGTTAGGTTTAATTAGTTCTAAGTTCTAGGCGACTAATGACCTCACAAGTTAAGTCGCATAGAGCTCAGAGCCATTTGAACCATTTCGTTCGACAGTATAGTTTTCCCTAGGCAAGACTCAGCGTAAAATGCAAATAATATTTACAAAACAAACCAACTATACATCGACATATATAAATAATATTTACAAAACAAATCGCGTGTGTGTGTGTGTGTGTGTGTGTGTGTGTGTGTGTGTGTGTGTACAAATAGTAGAACAATTACAGTATATAAAGAAACAGAAATGTCATATATTCAGGTAACAAAATAATGAAAAAAAATTATAGTACAATAGATGGAAATAGGAGGATATGCATTTCCGGCGTTACACCCTCTCGAAATCTGGACAGCAAGCTACACCGCGATGCAGAGCGCCTCTCTCGCAGAGTCTGCCACTTGAGTTTACTAAATATCTCCGTAACGCTATCACGCTTACCAAATAACCCTGTGACGAAACGCGCCGTTCTTCTTTGGATTTCTCTATCTCCTCCGTCAGCCCGATCTGATAGGGATCCCACACTTATGAGCAATATTCAAGTATAGGTCGAACGAGAGTTTTGTAAGCCACCTACTTTGCCGATGGACTACATATTCTAAGGACTCTCCCAATGAATCTCAACCTGGTACCCACCTTACCAACAATTAACTTTATATGATCATTCCACTTCAAATCCATCCGCACGCATACTACCAGATATTTTACAGAAGTAACTGCTACCAGTGTTTGTTCCGCTATCATATAATCATACAATAAAGGATCCTTCTTTCTATGTATTCACAATACATTACATTTGTCTATGTTAAGGGTCAGTTGCCACTCCCTGCAACAAGTGTCTATCCGCTGCAGATCTTCCTGCATTTCGCTACAATTTCTAATGCTGCAACTTCTCTGTATACTACAGCATCATCCACGAAAAGCCGCATGGAACTTCCGATGCTGCCTACTAGGTCATTTATATACATTGTGAAAAGCAATGGTCCCATTACACTCCCCTGTGGCAGGCCAGAGGTTCCTTTTAACGTGTGGAGACGTCTCTCCATTGTAAACAACATGCTGTGTTCTGTTTGCTAAATACTCTTCAATCCAGCCACACAGATTTCTCTGATATTCCCATAGGCTCTTACTCTGTTTATCAGGCGACAGTGAGGAACTGTACCGAACACCTTCCGGAAGTCAAGGAAAACAGCATCTACCTGGGAACCTGTATCAAATATTTTCTGGGTCTCATGAACAAATAAAGCGAGTTGGGTCTCACACGATCGCTGTTTCCTGAATCCATGTTGATTCCTCCAGAGTAGATTCTGTGTTTGCAGAAACGACATGATACGCGATCAAAAAACATGTTCTAAAATTCTACAAAAGATCGACGTCAGAGATATAGGTCTATAGTTTTGCGCATCTGCTCGACGACCCTCCTTGAAGACTGAGACTACCTGTGATCTTTTCCAATCATTTGGAACCTTCCGTTCCTCTAGAGACTTGCGGTACAAGGCTGTTAGAAGAGGGGCAAGTTCTGTGTATAATCGAATTGGTATCCCGTCAGGTCCAGTGGACTTTCCTCTGTTGAGTGATTCCAGTTGCTTTCCTATTCCTTGGACACTTATTTCTATGTCAGCCATTTTTTCGTTTGTGCGAGTATTTAGAGAAGGAACTGCAGTGCGGTCTTCCTCTGTGAAACAGCTTTGGAAAAAGGTGTTTAGTATTTCAGCTTTACGTCTGTCATCCTGTTTCAATGACATCATCATCCCAGTGTGTCTGTTTCGAGCCACTTACTGATTTAACGTAAGACCAGAACTTCCTAGGATTTTCTGTAAAGTGGGTACATAGAATTTACTTTCGAATTCACTGAACGCTTCACGCATAGCCATCCTTACGCAAAATTTTGGCATCATTTAGCTTCTGTTTGTCTGAGAGCTTTTGGCTGCGTTTAAATTTGCAGTGAAGCTCTCTTTGCTTTGGCAGTAGTTTCATAACTGTTGTTGAACCACGGTGGGTTTTTCCCGTTTCTCACAGTTTTACTCGGCAGGTACTTGTCTAACACGCATTTTACAATTGCCTTGAACTTTTTCCATAAACACTCAACCTTGTCAGTGTCGGAACACAAATTTTCGTTTTGATCTGTTAGGTAGTCTGAAATCTGCCTTCTATTACTCTTGCTAAACAGATAAACCTTCCTCCCTTTTTTTATATTCCTATTAACTTCCATATTCACGGATGCTGCAACGGCCTTAGGATCACTGATTCAGTGTCGAAAAGTTCGGGACTGTTTGTTATCAGTAGGTCCATGATGTTATCTCCATGAGTCAGTTCTCTGTTTAATTGCTCGAGGTAATTTTCGAATAGTTCACTCAGTATATTGTCACTCGATGCTCTGTCCCTACCACTCGTCCTAAACGTGAGTATTCCAGTCTATATCTGGTAAATTGAAATCTCCACCTAAGACTATAAAATGCTGAGGAAATTTATGTGAAATTTATTCCAGATTTTCTCTCAGTTTCTCTGTCAGTAATGCTGTTGAGTCGGGAGGTCGCTAAAAGGAGCCAATTATTAACCTATCTACGTTGTTGAGTGTAACCTCCACCCATAATAATTCACGGGAACTATTCACTTCTACTTCAGTACAGGATAAAGTACTACTAACAGCTATAAACACGCCACACCGGTTGCATGCAATGTATCCTTTTTAAACACCGTCTGTGACTTTGTAAAAATTTCGGTTGAATTTATCTCTGGCTTCAGCCAGCTTTCTGCACGTATAACGATTTCAGCTTCGGTGCTTTCTATCAACGCTTGAAGTTCCGGTACTTTACCAATGCAGCTTCGACAGTTTACAAGTACAATACCGATTGGTACCCACATGTCCTGACTTTGCCCCGCATCCTATGATGCTGTCGCCCTTTCTGTACTTGCCCGAGGCCATCTAACCTAAAAAACCGCCCAGTCCACGTCACACAACCCCTACTACCCGTGTAGTCGCCTGCTGCGTTTAGTGGACTCCTGACCTATCCAGCGGAACCCGAAACCCCGCCAACCTATGGCGCAAGTCGAGGAATCTGCAGCCCACACGGTCACAAAATCGTTTCAGCCTCTGATTCAGACCCTCCACTCGCCTCTGTACCAAAGGCCCATAGTCAGTACTGTCGACTATGCTGCAGATGGTGAGCTCTGCTTTCATCCCGCTAGCGAGGCTGGCATTCACCAAATCAGATAGCCGCCTGAAGCCAGAGAGGGTTTCCTCCGATCCATAGCGACACACATCATTGGTGCCGACATGAGCGACCACCTGCAGATGGGTGCACCCTGTACCCTTAATGGCATCCAGAAGTACCCTTTCCACACACGGAATGGACACCCCCGGTATGAACACGGAGTGCACATTGGTTTTCTTCCCCTCTCTTGCTGCCATATATCCGTAAGGGGCCCCATTATGTGCCTGACGTTGGAGCTCCCAACTACCAGTAAGCCCAACCTCTGTGACCGCCCAGATCTTGCAGACTGAGGGGCAACCTCTGGAACAGGACAAACAGCCATGTCTGACCGAAGATCAGTATCAGCAGGAGACAGAGCCTGAAACCGGTTCGTCAGGCAAATTGGAGAGGCCTTCCTTTCAGCCCCCCGGAATGTCTTTCGCCCCTGCCACACCTCGAGATGACCTCCCACTCTACCACAAGTGAGGGGTCAGCTTCAATGTGGGCAGTGTCCCAGGCAGCCACAGTCGTAGTGTGATCGGGGGATGCATGGGACGAGCTGGCCGTCCCCAACAAACCCACATACGGACCCCCACAGTGATGCCCACTGGCAACAGCCTCAAGCTGTGTGACCGAAGCCAACACTGCCTGTATCTGGGAGCGAGGGATGCCAATTCAGCCCGCATCCGAACACAGCAGTTGCAGTCCCTATCCATTCTAAAAACTATAGTGCAAAGAACGTCTGAACTAATCTACAGAGAGTACAAACAATTCGACACAAAATTTAAACGGTTATTAAAATACAAAATTACCTAGTAAATGCAGTAATGCTGCTACTGGCGCAATGCTGACACACTGCTCGGCGGCGGAAAGAGACTACACGATTTTACACTATTCAGGTACTAAAATGCGATGCTTCAACTCTCAAATACTATAATACGTCCGAAATTTATGAATTAAACAATGCAAGTACCCAAAAACATGCAAAGAAGTTAAGAATTAAGTCAGCTAAGAGTATACGACTTGCTGCTGGCAGCTGCTTATCCAACGGCGGCAGAGAGCACACTGTCCCAGCGTTTCACATTCGCAGTAGCTTACTTCGCGCTTACCTCAACTTGTGATATTTCAGTGTCAATCACTTAAATATGTTACCTAGAGAAATGTATTCTAGAAATGTCATTACTCTGTACTGATTATTTTTCGGTGTTGCGACATTTTCCATCAGTGTATATAGTCTAATACTTACACATTAAGAAACTTCTAATATCAGTGACTAGCGACATCTACAGTTGAATATAAATTATTTTGTTTCTACATATATTCTTAAAGAAACAGTTGTAATGTAATGTTCATATGCATAGATGAAATAGTGTTGAAGCATTTTACCTAAATTTCTGTAAATTCAATTTTATTGTTTTAGAATGCTATCAGCCGCTATTATCTACGAAACTGTGAAATCTTTGATTTTGCGTCTCTGTTCCTCGTTGTGCGCGCTTTGGAGGAAACGTGATTTGAAATGGACAGTCTTGGCAGAGGAGGAGTTGTAAATGGAGAAAATGTGTTTTGTAATACTCGTTAAGGCAGAAGTAGTGTTTATTAGTGGTTCAGTATGTTCTAATATTAGTGAATATATTTGTTTGAAAGTTCAGAACCTACGGGGGTTTCCCAGGAGGTAAAGCACCACATTTTTTTCTCGGTCGAGAACAATGCTACGAATGGGAGACGTTACGTATGTATTATTTGAAGTATCCTAAGTTAAAGCGCCAAATTTCTGTCACTTTCAACAGATAGAGTAGCTGCAGGACAGTTTCAAAATGGCGCCTGTAGGTGATGTACGTTAGAAGCAACCTGACGTCACTGAATCTCTCACTGCAGAGAAAGAAACTGTGGGGAATACTCACAAACGCTTGTGCAAAGTGTATGGAGCATCTGCTGTCGACGGAAGTACAGTTTGTCAAGTAAAGTTAGTCGCTGGGCAAGGAGGGTGAGGTCATCAGAAGGCAGTTCGGCGGAGCTCCAAGATTTTCAGCTGTCGGGAAGACAAAACACGGCTGTCACATCTCACATGTTGCAGCGAGCTGTCACTTGTTTAGGCCATTAAAGGATGCCATTCGTAGAATACATTTTGAGTACGATGAGGGGGTGATTCACTAAGAGAAGCACTGGCTCTGCCGCCAGGATAATGATTGATACCGACATACACTCCCTTGAAGTTAAAATCTTCTGGTTCGTTAAGCCACGACATGTTTCTTCTAAAATTTTCGACGTTTCGACCCCTGTGCTGGGATCTTCCTCAGGATCCACTACTGATAGAACACTGTCAGCGACGAGTGTAGCGTTCACTTATAAAGGGGGAGTTTTCTGGCGTTCGTGCGGGAGAAGTGATAGTATTGGTTAAAATTCAAATGGCTACCATTGGTGGGCCATAGTCATAGGCTAATATTCTCGCTCTGAAACATGACGCGCCCTAACAACTCAGAAGATTTTTACTTCAGTGACAAAGTCTGCAGACTTACATACACTCCCTTGTTTCGCCCTGGTGGGAGGCCATGGAACGGGATGGAGATTACGTGGAAAAATAGGGTGTGTAGATCAAACACCATTCTTTCAAAATGGTTCAAATGGCTCTGAGCACTATGGGACTCAACTTCTGTGGTCATCAGTCCCCTAGAACTTAGAACTACTGAAACCTAACTAAGCTAAGGACATAACACACATCCATGCCCGAGGCAGGATTCGAACCTGCGACCGTAGCAGTCGCACGGTTCCGGACTGCGCGCCTAGAACCGACCATTCTTTCGTTTGTGTGATTCTAATTATATTCAATAGAGAATTGTCGATGAAAAAAATGCGGTACATTGCTTTCTTTGAATAATGATTGGAAGCCACGTGAATAACAAAATCCTTTTACCAGTTAATGTTTCTCTGTATCAGAGATAGGTTCCGAGACCAGACGAAAACGAGGCCACTAACAATTAACAAGACAAGTAATGTTTTCGAACGCTAGATGTGGATGAAATATTTGACGCAACTTGCTTAAAGTAGAAGATCCACGTCTGTGTCGAAGACAACTCATTGAACTTTAAGCACTAAAGACCACATAACATATTACTTCTCCACATTCTCACCAATCAGATTTAAGTAATTATCTGCCCTCTTCACAAGATGAAGAAATTCCCTCTGCATTAAATTACACCTTCTGAAACTGCAGTCGGCCATTTTCGTAGGAGTAACAGCATTGGGAGCACGCCACTTTTCATGTGCGGAGCACGCATAGCTGAACTTTACCTGGATGTTAGGAAGGGAGCCAAGGCGTGAACCTGTTAACGCACCCTTGCCTTCCTACTTTCGTTGGACTGACTTTCACAGCCAAATTTTACGTACCAAGACGCAGATCGGCACTTTTCAGATGCACGTTTCTTTGCCTGGTGAAATGAGGTATGCGGTGGAAACATATGCACGGCCGACTGGGAAGTAAAAGAGTGTAAGATATTATCTGGAGCAAAGTCTCGGATGAAGGACAGTTGTCAAAAAAGATTCAAAATGCACTGTATAATAAAGCAAGTCATCTACATACATCTACATAAATACTCTGCAAAAATGCCTCGCAGAGAGTTCAACGAACCACCTTCACAGTTCTCTACTAATCCAATCTCGTATGGCGTGCAGGAAGAACCAACACCTATAACTTTCCGTACGAGCTCTCATTTCCCTTACTTTATCAAGCTGATCGTTTGTCAATATGTAAGTCGGTGTCAACAAAGTCAACAAGAAACTTGGTGATTGGAATTTCGTGAGAAGATTCCGCCGTAACGAAAAATGCCTTTGTGTTAATGATGTCCACCTCAAATCCTATGTCTTTTCAGTGACTCTCTCTCCCCTAGTTCACGGTAATACAAAACGTACTGTCATTTTTGAACTTTTTCGATGTCCTCCGTCAATCCTAACTGGTAAGGATCCCACACCGCGGTGCAGTATTCTAAACTTGCACGGACAAGCTTAGTGTAGGCAGTCTCTTTAGTAGATCTGATTACATTCTCTTAGTGTCCAGCGAATAAAAGGCTGTCTTTGGTTAGCCTTCCCCACAACATATTCTATGTGTTCCTTCCAATTTAAGTTGTTCGTAATAGCTTCGAATTTTACCGTTCTATTTCTCTTCCTCTAACCTATCTATCTCTTATATATCTCTTTCACCCCATTCTATTGTCTTACGTCTCTGCTCGATGAGAATAACTCACAAGCTGCAAGAACATAACGAGAAAATTCCCAACTAACAATGGGATTGACATTCATAAAAGAAAAGTATGTTTACTTTCATATACATAATTATTATTATTACTATTATTATTATTATTATTACTATTATTATTATTATTATTATTACTATTATTATTATTATTATTGATTGTTATAATTATTTTTATTGTTATAATTATCATTGTACTACTGTTATAATATCTATTTTTTCTTTAACATCAATACTGCATAATAGGCTATATGTCCTTAATGTTAAGTAGAAACTGTAACTCGTTCAATCTGAGTATGCCTGGTTAGGTGTAAGAGAGGGCCTGAAGGCCCTAATCTTGCCAGGTAAAATAAATGCATAAATAAATAAATAAATAAATAATAAATAAATTCCTAGGTATTTAGTAGAATTTACGGCCTTTAGATTTGACTGATTTATCGTGTAACTGATGTTTAACAGATTCCTTTTAGCACTCATGTGGATGACCCCGCTCGCATCTCGTGGTCGTGCGGTAGCGTTATCGCTTCCCGCGTCCGTGTTCCCGTGTTCGATTCCCGGCTGGGTCAGGGATTTTCTCTGCCTCGTGATGGCTGGGTGTTGTGTGTTGTCCTTAGGTTAGTTAGGTTGAAGTAGTTCTAAGTTCTATTGGACTGATGACCATAGATGTTAAGTCCCACAGTGCTCAGAGCCATTTGAACCATTTTTTTTATGACCTCACCGTTTTCGTTATTGAAAGTTTTGTGTGACAAAATGTCTTTGTACATCAGATTACATACTGAGGTGAAAAAATGCAATGGATTTTTCTCAGCGTAGTATTGATGCAACAAGTCGTGAGAAGTCCCCTGCAGACATCTTGAGCCGCCTTGCACGGCTTCCCCCGTCGGATGTTAGAGTCGTCCCTCGGACATGGGTGTGTGTGTGTGTGTTATCCTTACCCTATGTTATTTTAAGTTAGATTAAGTAGTGTGTAATCTTAGGGACCGATGACGTCAGCAGTTTTGTCCAGTAAGATCTTACCAAAAAGGAAATCTTCAGCCATGCTGCCTCCATAGCCAACTATAACTGCGAAAGTGTTGCCCGTGTGGGGTTTTGTGCACGAACTAACGTGTCGATTATGTCCCACAAATGTTCGATGAGAATCGTGTCGGGCGATCGGGTGGCTAATCATTCGCTCGAATTGTCCATGATGTTCTTCAAAGCAGTTGTGGTACAATGACATGGCGCGTTGTTATCCACAAAGAAATCCATCGTTTGTTGGGAACATGAAGCCAATGAATGGCTGAAAATCGTCTCCAAGTAGCCGAACATAACTGTTTCCAGTCAACGATTGGTTCAGTTGGACCAGAGAGCCCAGACCATTCCATGTACATGCGGCCCACACCATTTTATGACGCCATCAGCTTGCATTGTGCGTTGCTGTCAACCTAAATACATGGTTTCTTGGGGTTTGCGCCAGACTCTAATGGTACGATCAGTTCTTGGCAACTGAAATAGGGGCTCATCTTACCAGGCCACAGTTTTCCAGTTATCTACAGTCCACCGACATGGCCACGAAACCAAGAGAGGCGCTGCAGGCGATGTCGTGCAGCTAGCAAAGGCCATCGCGTCAGTCGTCTCCTGCCATGGCCCATCACGCCAAATTTTTCCGCCTGTCATAACGAATACGTTCGTTGTACGTCCCACACTGATTTATTTAACGCGTTGTTGTTTGACTGTTCGCACTGATAACTCTATGCAAACGTTGCTGCTGTCCGTCGTTAAGGGAAGGCCGTCGGCCATGTGTTTACCGTGGTGTTGAAATTTATTATTTTCGGCCCATTCTTGACACTGTGGATCTATGAATATTGAATTCCATAACGATTTCCAATATGGAATTATCCATGAGTCTAGCTCCAACTACATTTCCGTCTTAAAAATACTCTAAGCCCTGTGGCGGTCCCTAATCACGACAGAAACCTTTTTACACGAATAACATGAGTGCAAGTGACAGCTCCTCCGACGCACTGACCTTTTATACTTTGTGATACTAGAGCCAGCTTCATATGTGCATATCACTATCTCATGAGTTTCTGTCACTAGTGTTGTTGTTGTTGTTGTTGCTGTTGTGGTCTTCAGCCCAGAGACTGGTTTGATGCAGCTCCGCATGCTACTCTATCCTGTGTTATCTTCTTCATCTTCGAGTAACTATAGCAACTTACATCCTTCTGAATCAGCATAGTGCATTCATCTCTTTGTCTTCCTCTACGAATTTTATCCTACACGCTTCTCTCCAATATTTAATTGGTGACTACTTGATACCTCAGAACGTGTCCTGCAAACTGATCCCTTCTTTTGCTCAGGTTGTACCACAAAAATTCCTCTTATCCCCAGTTCTATTCATCACCTCCTCATGAGTTACGTGATCTACCCATGTAATCCTCAGCATTCTTTGTAGCACCTCTTTTCGAAAGCTTCTATTCTCATCTTGATTAAACTATTTATCATCTATCTTCTAATTCCATACATGGCTACAGTCCATACAAATACTTTTAGAAAAATCTATCTACTACGATAAGTTGTAGGGTCATTATTGCCTCTCGTGTTCCAACATTTCTCTGGGGTCCAAACTGATCTAACTCGAGGTCAGCTTTCTACCAATTTTTCCATTCGTCTGTAAAGGCTGTGTTAGTATTTTGCACCCATGACTTACTAAGTTAGTAGTTTGGTAATTTTCACACCAGTCTACACCTGATTTCTTTGGGACTGGAGTTATTATATTCTTCTTGAAGTTTAAGCGTATTTCTCCTGTCTCATACATCTTGCTCGCCAGATGGTAGAGTTCTGTCATGGCTGGCTCACCTAAGGCTATCAGTAGTTCTATCGGAATGTTGTCTACTTCTCAGGCCTTTTCTTTTTTGTCTTAGCTCTTTTGAGTGCTGTGTCAAATTCTTCACTCAGTATCATATCTCCTATTTCATCTTCATCTACATACTCTTCGATTTCCGTATATTGTTCTCAAGTACATCGACTTTGTATGGACATTCCATATTTATATCTTCAACCTTTCTGCTTTCACTTATTTGCTGAGAACTGTTTTTCCATCTGAACTCTTGATATCCATGCAGGTGGTTCCCTTTTCTTTAAAGATCTCTTTAATTTTCCTGTAGGGAGTATCTATCTTATCCCTAGTGATATATGACTTCACTGTATGTACCCACATGTCGACCTCTGCGCACAACAGAAAATCTGACAAATACATTAATATTAAGAGTGTGACAGGGCCATCAAGAGTGTGCACTCCAATAAAAAATTTGATTATAAACATTAAGTTATTCTCGTTGGTGCAGCTGACAGCACACTGACCCAAGCAGTTAGTGCAGCGACTACTCCATTTCAACCACCTCTACAGAAGGTAAATCAAATGAGAGTTACTTTCCAGATTGTCCTCTTATTTCGTTTCCTCTTATCCACGGAGCAAGTAATAAAGACAGACCACAGCGTATAAACCTCAGTCTAGTCACCGTCCACCGCAGGTCTGGCTATAGCGCGGTCTGGTCTGCGGTTTTGTTCCCTGAGGAGGGAGAGCGGTCAGCTGACGCAACAGCCTAGGGGAATTCCCCTTGTGTAGGGGCGGGTAGGTGCAGGCAGGCCTGCGTTGGGCGCTGACAGGCTGCGGCTGCGGCAGAGCAGTCTGGCCACCATTACGGTGCCGGGCCGGGCTGCGGGGGCCAATTACCGCCAAGCAGCTCAGCGGATGCCGCAAGCCGCCGCGCCGGGGTGGGCTCACCACTGCTGCCACTGAGGGTGCGGGTTTTCGACACTGTCTGGCCACTTGCTGCGGCATTCACTGCTGGCATTAAATGAACATGGCTTACTTAATTTCCTTACTGTGTACTTCTAGGACCACAAGCACTGACGGTAATCAAAACAGAGTGTATACTGCTATCTACATTATACAGTAGGGCCAAATAACAACGTACATACAAGGTCAGCCATCCAACGCAATCACGTATAGTATCTCCATATACGTGAGATACGTACATGTGTAATGGTACTTGAATTACGTAACCATTACAGCAGCTAACCTGAACCTCTCGATACCAGCTATATTCTACTGTGTTACTGTGAAGTAGTTAACATATTTCAAAGACAACATTCAGATTTGATTTCATTAATGAAGACGTACTTCGATACATCGATATGTTTTATGTTGCAATGATATTATTTTTATGCGTATTATTTCTTTTGTCACTATGATCTTTGACGTACTTGTAACTCTGAATTTTGGGCGCGTATGAGTTATTAGTTAGTTAGAGAGTCTGACCTTGAGAAAGTCAAGTCTTGGACGTTATGTTGGAAAGACGCATAACGTAGTGAGCTTATAAAACGTGAACTTAAACAGTGAGGAAGATGTTTTCAAGTATGTCTTGTATTGTGAAGTGATGTATTGTGTGTTACGTGATATTGCAACAAAAACAATAAAAAGGAAGTGTAACTTAAATTTGGAGTGCTGATTATTTTTTTACATCACCATTGTGCTAACTTTCAAAGGTTTAATCTTCAAGAATGGTTTGTGAAGCACATATATAAAACTTTTGAATATGGCTGAATAAAACCTACGCCTCTTTGCATCCGAACTTGGAATCATCACCACCTAGATTTTCGACGATTGAGCCATGATTTTACAACGAGACCAGCGTGGGAAACACGAAAAGATGAGTGCCTAGTTTATTCATTATTACATGAAATGACTTTATTAACTGGGCTCTAATGATGCCTGCCTCATAATAACTTTGTTGTTGCCCGAAAATGCAGTATTTAGCAGCGTGAGCAACACCACAATCATTATTAAATTTTTACCTTTGTCGTGGGAGTGTTGTTAGATATTCTAAAGGGAAAGAGTGCCAGGAACTAATCAAAGGGCAAGCGACTGAGGAGGAACTGGCAGGGATTGTGTTCCGAGGATCATAAGCCCCGCCCACTGCCTATAAAAAATAACTTTTTGTTAAAGTCATTTCTCAGTTACCTTTCTGTGTATTAGGTACATTGAAAACTAACAATCTAGGAAGTTGCAAGTAATGCCATTAATTACAAACTACGTTCAATACAGTATGCGTTTCGGTTGTTAGAGTGAGGACAGTCCACGTGGATGAACTTGCCACCAAAATGCTGGCAGGGAACATTCTAGCGAGGAAAAGGTGCCAAACTCACAGGATAGCAGCACCGACTATAAACTACAAAACCTAGGTGGTTTGTGAGTTCACAGGTATGAGCAGCAAAACACATGCGTAAAGCAACACAAAAATGGTAAGACCTTCGAGTAAGAAAAAAATACCGTAAGGTGAAAAAAGTCATGGGATAGCGACATGCGTCTAAAACTACGTTTAATTAGAAGCTCTTCGAGTCACGCAAGGCGTGTGGCTGAGTGTACCCTGTACCATTACTAGTTACTTCCTTTCCTGTTCCATTCGAAAAACTGAGAGACGAATATTTGGTAAGGTCCTATGAGACCAAACTGATAAGGTCATTGGTCCCTAGGCTTACGCACTACTTAATCTAACGTTAACTTAGGCTAAGGACAACACGCACACCCATGCCCGACGGAGGACTCTAACCTGCGACGGTGGGAGCCGCGAGAACCGTGGAAAGGTGCGTCACTCCGCATGGCTATCCTGCACTGCCAAAACGAGTATCAGTGTGCCTCTGTAAGAGCTCTAATTTATCGCGGTCCTTATGCGAAATATATGTTGGCGGCAGTAGAATCGTTCTACACTCAGCTTCGGTTGCCGGTTTTCTTAATTTTCTCAATAGAGTTCCTCGAAAAGAACGTCAGCTTCCTTCCACCAATTCCCATGTGAGTTACGGAAGCATCTCCATTACGCTTATGTCTTGCTCGAATTTACCAGTAACAAATCTAGCAGTCAGCCTCTGAACTGTTTCGACGTCTTCCTCTAACCCTGGTATGGTGGATCCGAAACATTCGAGCAGCATTCAAGAAATGGTTGTACCAGCGACCTATACACGATCTATTTCGCAGATCTACTACACGTTCCTAAAATTCTCCCATTAAACCGAAGTTGAACATTCACTTTCCCTACCGCAGTCCTCATATGATCGTTCCATTTCATTTCACTTTGCAACCTTACGCCCAAACACTTAAAAGACGTGACTGTGTCAGACAGGACACTACTAACGCTCTACCCAAGTATTACGGGTTTGTTTTTCCTATTAAGCCCAAGTATCTAAAAGACGTGACTGTGTCAAACAGGACACTACTAACGCCTTACCCAAATATTACGGGTTTGTTTTTCCTACTAATCCGCTTTAACTTACATACTTCCACGTTTAGAGCTAGCTGTCATTCATGACACCACCTAGAAATTTGGTCTAAATGATCATGTATCCTCCTACACTCACTCAATAGGGTCGCCTCACCATACAGCACAGCATCGTCAGCAAACAGCAGCTTGCTGCCCACCTTGCCGCCAGGTCATTAAAGTGTATAGCGAACAACAGTGGCCCTGTCACACTTTGCTGGGGCTCTCTTGTTGATAACTTTGTCCCCAATGAATATATGCACGAAATACGAGTATACACGGCGCAAGCATCGGATACATACGATATGTTAGGGTAGTGCGTTGGTGGTGCTATCATTTGTACTCAGGTGACAAATCTGAAAAGGTATCCGATGTGATTCTGGACGCACGGCGGAAATCAACAGACTTTCAAAGCGGAATGGTAGCTGGAGCTACACGCGTGGGACACTCTATTTCGGTATCGTCAGGGAATTCTTGAAGATGGGCAGCAGCCTTTTCAGTAGTTGCAGAGGCAACAGTCTGGATGATTGACTGACCTGGCCTTGCAACATTAACCAAAACGGCCTTGCTGTGCTGGTACTGCGAACAGCTGAAAGCAAGGAGAAACTACGGACATATTTTTTCCCGAGGGCAAGCAGCTTTACTGTATGGATAAATAATGATGGCGTCCTCTTGGGTAAAATATTCCGGAGGTAAAATAGTCCCCCATTCGGATCTCCGGGCGGGGACTACTCAAGAGGACGTCGTTACCAGGAAAAAGAAAACTTGCGTTCTACGGATCGGAGCGTGGAACGTCAGATCACTTAACTGGGCTGGTAGATTAGAAAATTTAAAAGGGAAAATGGATAGGTTAAAGTTAGATATAGTGGGAATTAGTGAAGTTCGGTGGCAGGAGGAATAAGACTTTTGGTCAGGTGAATACGGAGTTATAAACACAAAATCAAATAGGGGTAATGCAGGAGTAGGTTTAATAATGAATAAAAAAATAGGAGTGCGGATAAGCAACTACAAACAGCATAGTGAACGCATGATTGTGGCCAAGATAGACACGAAGCCCACGTCTACCACAGTAGTACTAGTTTATATACAAACTAACTCTGCAGATGATGAAGATATTGATGAAATGTATGATGAGATAAAAGAAATTATTCAGGCAGTGAAGGGAGACGAAAATTTAATAGTCGTGAGTAACTGGAATACGAGAGTAGGAAAAGGGAGAGAAGGAAACATAGTAGGTGAATATGGATTGGGGCTAAGAAATGAAAGAGAAAGCCGCCTGGTGGAGTTTTGCACAGAGCATAACTTAATCATAGCTAACACTTGGTTCAAGAATCATGAAAGAAGGTTGTATAAATGGAAGAACCCTGGAGATACTAGAAGGTATCAGATAGATTATGTAATAGTAACACAGAAATTTAGGAAGCAGGTTTAAAATTGTAAGACATTTCTAGGGGCAGATGTGGACTCTGACCACAATCTATTGATTATGAACTGTAGATTAAAACTGAAGAAACTGCAAAAAGACGGGAATTTAAGGAGATGAGACCTGGATAAACTGAGAGAACCAGAGGTTGTACAGAGTTTCAGGGAGAGCATAAGGGAACAATTGACAGGAATGGGGGGAAGAAGTACAGTAGAAGAAGAATGGGTATCTCTGAGGAACGAAGTAGTGAAGGCAGCAGAGGATCAAGTAGGTAAAATGACGAGGGCTAGTAGAACCCCTTGGGTAACAGAAGAAATACTGAACTTAATTGATGAAAGGAGAAAATATAAAAATGCAGTAAATGAAGCAGGCAAAAAGGAATACAGACATCTCAAAAATTAGATCGACAGGAAAGGCAAAATTCCATTAGAACTACTGACGACCTTTTGAGAGTCAATCCTGACAAAACTCCACCATCTAGTGAGCAAGATGTACGAGAGAGGCGAAATACTCCCAGACTTCAAGAAGAATATAATAATTCCAATCCCAAAGAAATCAGGTGTTGACAGATGTGAAAATTACCGAACTGTCAGTTTAATAAGCCACAGCTGCCAATACTAACGCGAATTCTTTACACGCGAATGGAAAAACTGGTAGAAGCCGACCTCGGGGAATATCAGTTTGGATTCTGTAGAAATGTTGGAACACGTGAGGCAGTACTGACCTTACGACTTATCTTAGAAGAAAGATTAAGGAAAGGCAAACCTACGTTTCTAGCATTTGTAGACTTAGAGATAGTTTTTGACAATGTTGACTGGAATACGTTCCTTCAAATTCTAAAGGTTGCAGGGGTAAAATACAGGGAGCGAAAGGCTATTTACAATTTGTACAGGAACCAGATGGCAGTTGTAAGAGTCGAGGGGCATGAAAGGGAAGCAGTGGTTGGGAAAGGAGTGAGACAGGGTTGTAGCCTCTCCCCGATGTTATTCAACCTGTATATTGAGCAAGCAGTAAAGGAAACAAAAGAAAAATTTGGACTAGGTATTAAAATCCCTGGAGAAGAAATAAAACTTTTAGGTTCGCCGACGACATTGTAACTCTATCAGGGACTTGGAAGATCAGTTGAACGGAATGGATAGTGTGTTGAAAGGAGGGTATAAGATGAACATCAACAAATGCAAAACGAGGATATTGGAATGTAGTCGAATTAAGTCTGGTGATGCTGAGGGAATTAGATTAGAAAATGAGACACTTAAAGTAGTAAAGGCGTTTTGCTCTTTGGGGATCAAAATAACTGATGATGGTCAAAGTAGAGAGGACTGTCAATTGCAAGGAAAGCGTTTCTGAAGAAGAGAAATTTGTTAACATCGAGTATAGATTTAAGTGTCAGGAAGTCATTTCTGAAAGTATTTGTATGGAGTGTAGCCATGTATGGAAGTGAAACATGGACGATAAATAGTTTGGACAAGAAGAGAATAGATGCTTTCGGAATGTGGTGCCACAGAAGAATGCTAAAGGTTAGATGGGTAGATCACGTAACTAATGATGAAGTATTGATTAGAATTGGGGAGAAGAGGAGTATGTGGAAAAACTTGACAAAAAGAAGGGACCGGTGAGAAGGACATATTCTGAGGCACCAAGGGATCACAAATTTAGCATTGGAGGGCAGCGTGGAGGGTAAAAATCGTAGAGGGAGACCAAGGGATGAATAAGCTGATTCAGAAGGATGTGGGTTGCAGTAAGTACTGGGAGATGAAGAACCTTGCACAGGATAGGGTAGCATGGAGAGCTGCATCAAACCAGTCTCAGGACTGAAGACCACAACGACAACAACAACAGGGAACACAGTGTTCTGAGATCTGCCAAGCATATGCCGAGAATGCCAAATTTTAAGCGTTACCTCTCACGTCGGAAATTTGGTGGCAATGGGCTACGGCAGTAGGCCACCGACGCGAGTGCCATTGCCAATAGTGCGGCACCGCCTGCCCTGGGCTCGTAAACATTTCCGTATGACCCTGGTCAGATAAATCGGGATTTCAGTTGGTAAGTGCTAAAGATACGGTTCGAGTGTGGCGCAGACCCCAATGAAGCCATCGACCTAAGTTGCGAACAAGCATTTTGGAGGCTGCTGGTGTTTCCAGAATGGTGTGGACTGTATTTACGTAGAATGGACTGTGACGTCTGGTCCAGCAAACCGATCATTGGCTAAGAACGCATATTTTCGGTTGCATGGAGATCATTTGCAGCCATTCGTGGAATTCCTGTTCCGAAACAACGACGGAATTTCAATGCATGACGATGTGCCAGGTCATCAGTTTGAAGAACATTCGAGACTATTCGAGCGATTTGGTCATCCAGATCGCCCGACGTGAATCGCATAGAACATTTATGGGACACAATCGAGGGTTCAATTAGAGCACAAAATCTTTCACGGCCACACTTTCGCAATAATGGACCGCTATAGAGGCAGCATGGCTTAGGTTAGGTTGGAGACTTCCAACGACTTGTTGAGCCCATGCCACATCGAGCTGCTGCCCTACGCCGGGAGAAAGGAGGTCCGATACAATGGTAGGAGGTATCCGATGACTTGTTTTCATCTCAGTGTTCGAGAGGGACTGACTTCACGAACATACGTGGAGACTACAGATGGAAGCACCATTCCCCTGTCTTATGCGCTAGCATAAGAACTGTATTCACAATCACAGTGCAAAGTGAAACACCAGTAATTGCGAGTTCATGTTAACAAAGTAGTCTGTTGCGATTCTAGAACCTAAATGAAACGTTTGATACGGTTTTATTCAAATTCTCGGAAGAACGCTCTCCAAGTCCAATATTTCCCTGAACTGTAATTTCTCCTAAGCTACATTAAAGCCATGTATTAAACACTTATTGTGATCAAAAATTCTATTATTATTATTACAATGGATTCCATCAGTGGAACAATAAAAGTGCTGCACCACATAATCTACCAATCTCTTCAAATTTCTTGATCGTATTCCATAGCCCATCTATTGACACAGGACATCTTAGCAGCTGGTTCTGACGGCGATTTTCCCACAATGTAGGGCTGCTATTGCTGCCGTTCTGATATAAAAACTTTACCAGTAGTACACAATTTTCCTTCTTAGTAGCCATTGCGTTTCGTACGGAAAACCTAAACCTACTTAACTGTGCGTCTTGATAGGTGGGTGGCAGTGCGTTAGATTATTAACTGAAGGGGGCCCAGGTTTGATTCCCAGTTCGAATGCAGGTTTTTCTCCTCTCAGGGGCAGAGTGTTGTGATGTTTTCACATTCGTATCTTCAAAATTGGTATTCAACTGTTGATATGGCTGTAGAGGCATGTCCCGAAAGAAAAAGAAGTTTCTTAACCTCTTACAACTAAAGCCACTTCACAAAAGAAATCGAGACAAGGCAACAAGTGACAAACAGCCTCCTGACATCAAAGCAGGAAACATTTCACGTCCTGTTGCTTACTACACTGTATGTTCACCTGGTGTCAGAGTGTCGAACTTTTATTTTTTCCAGCACACATCACGAGCGGACCGATTAATGAACATACCTAAGACGTTTAAGCGTCCTGCAATGTATACAGCTGGCACTGCAGCACTCAGAACACCGTCAATTTCCAGAATGAGATTTTTCACTCTGCAGCGGAGTGTGCGCTGATATGAAACTTCTCGTAATTTACAACTGTCTGCTTGTATATGACTCGAACTCGGGACCTTTGCCTTTCGTGGGCAAGTGCTTTACCATCTGAGTTACCCAAGCACGACTCACGCCCCTTCCTCGCAGCTTTACTTCCGCCAAGAGAGCTTCTGTGAAATTTGGAAAATAGGAGATGAGGTACTGGCGGAGGTAAAGCTGTGAGGATGGGGCGTGAGTCGTGCTTGAGTAGCTCAGATGGTAGAGCACTTACCCGCGAAAGGCAAAGGTCCCGAGTTCGAGTCTCGGTCAGGCACACAGTTTCAATCTAACAGGGAGTTTCACCGTCAATTTATTTATTACCATCCGGTACATTCAGTTCGGTTGTTCCTGACGGATTTTGGCTAAATGCTTTACATGTTCATACCATGTATATCAAGTCCTCGTTATTAAAATTTATACTAAATATTAAAAAAACACTCTTGCACAGGATTTCTGCGTGATATCCAATATGAAGTGTTTCAGCAACGCTATGTGGGTAGCAGGCTACATTATCTGATGCAGGACAGTCTTGTGCGAAATGGAGAGTTTCCACGTCATGTATTAATTTAAAGATATCGTTCTCTACATTACAATCCCTCGTGGGAGCCCTTAACCCATATAGGGCGCATCTCCAGGTGGCAGACAGGGGAGTACCTCCCAGATATGGGTGGTAGGAGAGAAACGGAAAACCTCCTGTGCATCAACAGGATCACTACCGTCCTGCAGCCGGATTTTGGCTCACCAAGGTCTAGGCCCACAGCTTAAGACTGTGGATCAGCGACAGACCCTCGTGACAGGCCAGCCGATACACTTCCACCACATCATAATGCCTGAATGTCGAAATATAAAGGAATGGAAAAGGCTAGGGCGTCCCCCACAGGCGACGCGCGACAACAAGGCTCGAATGGCATGAGAAATGAGCAATGGTTACCTAGTATTTCAGAGCGAGGTAGACTAAACAAGCGAGCTGTAGTAACAAAATTTGCCACTCTTAGTGTCGGCTCTCTGACAGGAAGAGCACGTAAAGTCGCGGCAGCATTAAAAAGGCGTAAAACTGACATCTGCACAGTGCAGGAGACCAGGGGTGTAGTGCAGCAAAATCACGAGATATTGGTGATGGATATAATATCATCTATAATGGCAGCCCAAAATCAGTCAAAGAACTTGGGATGGTTGTTAGCTTGAAATTTCGAGACTCTGTAGCAAAAGTAGAGCGATTTGACGACTGTTTGATGACAGTTGTCTTGGCTACGTACGAGAGGAAAATCCATATATTCTAGTGTTGTGCTCCGCAAACAAGCTGCACGCAGAAGACAAAAGATGACTTTTGGTTCTTGCTTTATGATAAAATCTTAGAAGTGTCACCTGAAGATACTCTCATCGTATCTGGTGATCTCAATGGTCACGTTGGTTCAAATTCAGATGGATACCGATGCCGTGGTAGTAATAGGGCTGGAAATAAAACTGTAGATGGGGAGAGAATATTGAACTTCGCAGAAACACACGAACTAGTCATCAGGAACGCCTACTTAAAGAAGAGGATGTCTCACCTTTGGACTTACTAAACGGCGCCTCCCTCCGGACGTTCCAGTCCTCCTTCGGACACGGGTGTGTGTGCTGTCTTTATCGTAAGTTAGTTTAAGTTAGTTTAAGTAGTTTGTAAGTCTAGGGACCGATAACCTTAGCAGTTTGGTCCCTTAGAAATTCACACACATTTGAACATTTTGATTTACTACAACAGTAACAGCATGAGCCAGATAGATTTCATTCTTGCACGGAGACGCGACATAAACTTCGTTTTAGATGTAAAAACTATTCCATACGAACAGTTGCTACACAACACAGCCCTCTAGTTGTCAAATTGCGCATCAAACTTACAAATCAAAAGAAGAGAGATTGCAATGGCCAGCACGTAGTAAATGGTGGCGTCTCAAAGAAGCAGAAAGGGACATTATTTCATCCATCACTCTTCCACTTATTATTCACGTAGGAACAACATGGGATGCCCTAAAACAACGTGACATAACAGCGGCCCAGGAAAAACTTTTTTTTTTTTGGTCATCAGTCTACTGTCTGGTTTGATGCGGCCCGCCACCAATTCCTTTCCTGTGCTAACCTACGTCCTCAATTATTTGCTTGACGTATTCCAATCTCTGTATTCCTCTACAGTTTTTGCCCTCTACAGCTCCCTCTAGTACCATGGAAGTCATTCCCTCATGTCTTAGCAGATGTCCTATCATCCTGTCCCTTCTCCTTATCAGTGTTTTCCACATATTCCTTTCCTTTCCGATTCTGCGTAGAACCTCCTCATTCCTTACCTTATCAGTCCATCTAATTTTCAACATTCGTCTATAGCACAACATCTCAAATGCTTCGATTCTCCTCTGTTCCGGTTTTCCCACAGTCCATGTTTCACTACCACACAATGCTGTACTCCAGACTTACATCCTCAGAAATTTCTTCCTCAAATTAAGGCCGCTATTAGATATTAGTAGACTTCTCTTGGCCAGAATTGCCTTTTTTGCCATAGCGAGTCTGCTTTTGATGTCCTCCCTGCTCCATCCGTCATTGGTTATTTTACTGCCTAGGTAGCAGTTAAGTTTCTCGCTGTTCTCATTTATACTACTTCTCATTCCCTTCGTCTTTCTCCGCTTTACTCTCAAACCATACTGTGTACTCATTAGACTGTTCATTACGTTCAGCAGATCATTTAATTCTTCTTCACTTTCACTCAGGATAGCAATGTCATCAGCGAATCGTATCATTGATATCCTTTCACCTTGTATTTTAATTCCACTCCTGAACCTTTCTTTTATTTCCACAATTGGTTCCTCGATGTACAGATTGAAGAATAGGGGCGAAAGGCTACAGCCTTGTCTTACACCCTTCTTAATACGCGCACTTCGTTCTTGATCGTCCACTCTTATTATTCCCTCTTAGTTTTTGTACATATTGTATATGATCCGTCTCTCCCTATAGCTTACCCCTACTTTTTTCAGAATCTCGAACAGCTTGCACCATTTTATATTGTCGGGCGCTTTTTCCAGGTCGACAAATCCTATGAACGTGTCTTGATTTTCCTTTAGCCTTGCTTCCATCATTAGCCGTAACGTCAGAATTGCCTCTCTCGTGCCTTTAATTTTCCTAAAGCAAAACTGATCGTCACTTAGCGCATTCTCGATTTCTTTTCCATTTTTCTGTATATTATTCTCGTAAGCAGCTTCGATGCATGAGCTGTTAAGCTGATTGTGCGATAATTCTCGCACATGTCAGATCTTGCCGTCTTCGGAATTGTGTGGATGATGCTTTTCCGAAAGTCAGATGATATGTCACCAGACTCATATATTCTACATACCAACGCTAATAGTCGTTTTGTTGCCACTTCCCCTAATGATTTTTTAAATTCTGATGAAATGTTATCTATCCCTTCTGCCTTATTTGACCGTAAGTCCTCCAAGGCTCTTTTAAATTCCGATTCTAATACTGGATCCCCTATCTCTTCTAAATCGACTCCTGTTACTTCTTCTATCACATCAGACAAATCTTCAGCCTCATAGAGGTTTTCAATGTATTCTTTCCACCTATCTGCTCTCTCCTCTGCATTTAACAGTGGAATTCCCGTTGCACTCTTAATGTAACCTCCGTTGCATTTAATGTCACCAAAGGTTGTTTTGACTTTCCTGTATGCTGAGTCTGTCTTCCGACAATCATATCTTTTTCGATGTCTTCACATTTTTCCTGCAGCCATTTCGTCTTAGCTTCCTTGCACTTCCTGTTTATTTCATTCCTCAGCGACTTGTATTTCTGTATTCCTGTTTTCCCGGAACATGTTTGTACTTCCTCCTTTCATCAATCAACTTAAGTATTTCTTCTGTTATCCATGGTTTCTTTGCAGCTACCTTCTTTGTACCTATGTTTTCCATCCCAACTTCTGTGATGGCCCTTTTTAGAGATGTCCATTCCTCTTCAACTGTGCTGCCTACTGCGCTATTCCTCTTTGCTGTATCTATAGAGTTAGAGAACTTCAAATATATCTCGTCATTCCTTAGAACTTCCGTATCCCACTTCTTTACGTATTGATTCTTCCTGACCAATGTCTTGAACTTCAGCCTACTCTTCATCACTACTATATTGTGATCTGAGTCTATATCTGCTCCTGGGTACTTCTTAACAATCCAGTATCTGATATAGGAATCTCTGTTTGACCATGATGTTATATAATTGAAATCTTCCCGTATCTCCCATCCTTTTTCAAGTATACCTCCTCCTCTTGTGATTCTTGAACAAGGTATTCGCTATTACTAGCTGAAACTTGTTACAGAACTCAATTAGTCTTTCTCCTCTTTCATTCCTTGTCCCAAGCCCATATTGTCCTGTAACCTTTTCTTCTACTCCTTCCCCTACAACTGCATTCCAGTCGCCCATGACTATTAGATTTTCGTCCCCCTTTACATACTGCATTACCCTTTCATTATCCTCACACACTTTCTCTATCTGTTCATTTTTAGCTTGCGACGTCGGCATGTATACCTGAACTATCGTTGTCGGTGTTGGTCTGCTGTCGATTCTGATTAGAATAACCCGGTCACTGAACTGTTCACAGTAACACACCCTCTGACTACCTTCCTATTCATAACGAATCCTACACTTATTATACTATTTTCTGCTGCTGTTGATATTACCCGATACTCATCTGACCAGAAATCCTTGTCTCCCTTCCACTTCACTTCACTGACCTCTACTATATCTAGATTGAGCCTTTGCATTTCCCTTTTAAGATTTTCTAGTTTCCCTACCACCTTCAAGCTTCTGACATTCCTCGCCCCGACTCGTAGAACATTAACCTTTCGTTGATTATTCAATCTTTTTCTCATGATAACTTCCCCCTTGGCAGTCCCCTGCCGGAGATCCGAATGGGGGACTATTCCGGAATCTTTTGCCAATGGAGAGATCATCATGACACTTCTTCAACTACAGGCCACATGTCCTGTGGATACACGTTACGTGTCTTTAATGCAGTGGTTTCCATTGCCTTCTGCATCCTCATGTCGTTGATCATTGCTGATTCTTCCGCCTTTAGGGGTAACTTCCCACCCTTAGGACAAGAGAGTGCCCTGAACCTCTATCCGCTCCTCCGCTCTCTTTGACAAGGCCGTTGGCAGAATGAGGCTGACTTCTTATGCCGGAAGTCTTCGGCCGCCAATACCGATTATTTATCAAAATTTAGGCAGTGGCGGGGATAGAATTAGGGACAGAAGACGTTTTGATTATGAATCAAAGACGCTACCCCTAGACATAAAATCAATCGCCAAACATGGCTCTGGACCGAGGAGGTGAAGTAGACTATGCACTTTAAAATGCAGCTGTACCAAAACTTCCTCGCCTCGAAGACAGACCAAAACTGGAAGGATTACCGTGACGCTAGGAATGCAGCAAAGAAGGCAGCTGATGCAGCCAAATCAGCCCACTTCAGCGAAATCTGCGGTTGACTACAAAAACCTACTGGAGAACGAGAAATTTATTGACTGGCAAAGCAGCGCCACAATCAAACTGCAGACATTAAAAAATTCTGTGGAATCAATGATGAAGGAGGCAAACCTTTCACCAACAGAAAGAAAGTAGCAGAGCGATGGAGGAAATACTTTGAAGAAGTTTCCAATGAGTAGTTTCCTCATGCTCCATTTCCAGTGTTAACTCCAGTTGAGGGACCCATTGCACCAGTCATCAAGGATGAGGTTGTCGAGGCATTATGGAAAATGAAAAACGGAAAGGCAACAGGAGCAGATGATCTTCCAACAGACTTGTGGAAATTAAAGTACTGGGATTCAGCTGACTGGACAAGTAGCAGAACAGTTCCAATTTGGAAGCATAAGGGAAGTCCAGTTGAATGTAACAACTACCACCAGATACTTCTTCTGTCACACATCATGAAGGGCTGTGGGACGACAGATGCTATCCATGCAGCTCGCCTGGTTATCGGAAAGCAGCGCTAGACGTCGAGAAAGGCATAGTGTAGATATTTGCCTTTGTCTGAGTGCCACACGAGTTAATTTGGCTTTCCCTGCGAGAGCATGGAGTACCTGAAGAGCTCTTGAGATGGGTCACACTGCTCTGCCATAAGCCGAAGAGCCGGATTCAGTCAGCTGATGTACTATCTGATGAGTTCCCTCTTTCCGTGGGAGTACATCTGCTCTCTCACGGCTCTTATTTATCGTTGTCATGGATACCGTCACAAAAAACCTGCAGAAAACCTTACCCTGGAAGTTATTGTATGTTGATGATGTGCTACTGGCTAGTGAATATAAGAATGATCTACAACCTTAAGCCCAAGCCTGGAACGACAGCCTCGCAGATGTAGGACTACGGTCAATGTATTGAAAACATATTGCCTTTCCGTAGATTTAAATGACTCTGTAACCATCAGAATCAATGGTGTTGACCACCCAAACGTAAGGACTTTTAAATACCTGTGCTCGACAATCGCTGCTGATAGAAATCTCAGTGCAGAAATCTCCAAAAGCAGCGCGTGGCTCAAAGGCTTTCCGTTACTGGAGTACTATGGGACAAGAAAATTCCAAACAGGCTCAAATCAAAAGTATATCGATCGGTAATCCATCCTGTTGCACTGTATGGGGCTGAATGTTGGCCTTCAACAAAGCCAGTAGAGCAAAGACTTGCTGTTATGGAGACGAAAATGCTTAGGTGGGCATCGGGATTAACATTGCATGACCACCTCACAAATAATGAAGTTCGCAGGCTATACGGTGTTGCACCAATAGTAGACAAAATGGGAGAAAGCCACCTACTTTGGTAAGGGCATTTCCTAAGAACACACAAGACAACACTAGCAAAGACTGGTTTCAACCTAAATGTAAGGCAGCGATGGCTTGACACACTGCAGGAAGACCTCAAGATCTCTGGGCTTCACCCTGATCAGGCACAATGTCGCAAGACGTGGCGACAACGAGCTAAAACAGCGGACCCCATCTGTAACCGAGACAAACGCCAAGGAAGAAGAAGAAGAAGAAGAAGAAGAAGAAGAAGTTCCCTTGCGTTACAATGGATTGGGCTCTTTTCGAAGTGAGATAATTTAAATATAACTCTAAAGTAATGATTGTTGCAGTCCCTGTTCAATAGTGCCACTCAGTCACACATAACATTAAAAATTTGCAGTGAATGTTACTCAGTATTATGTCGTTAAGAGTTGGTACCTCTTCGAGATTGAGGAAAAGTACTTTTCTTGCTCAGTAATATGGTGCTACATATTTAGGTTATTTGCCTACTGCTGAAAACTGGAAGACTATGCAGTTATTCGTAGGTGCCAATTTCCACAAGGGGGGGGGGGGGGGGTTTCGTATATTGGCTTGTTTAGCAGCCGAACACATCTGCTTCTTAGAGGCTGTTTCATGTAGAAATGTATCTTCTGGAATAAGTAAGACATTATCTTCGCAGAACAGAAGAAATAAGTGCAAAACAGCGTCTCACATGTAACTGGTATTAATAGTTTATACATTGCACATTTCAATCAACTACTGGCAAACTATGGCCTCTAAACGGTCTCATAATGTTTTACACGCCACTTAATTTCAATTATAGCGTACATTTATCACCGCTCGCGTCATCGTATGTTAATGTAACTCGTTTCAGGAGATTTATTGCACAGCCAGAACCCTTAATCCAGATGACGTAAATTTCTTCTTAGCAGAGAAGGGAAAATTAATGAGCTCCTGTGGTAATAGCAGAAACCATTTCCTTTCCCCGACAGGAAGCTGAGCATCAAAGGAAGCAATTAAAACTCAGGAGTAAACATTACAGAAGGTCGTTAAAATCAAGAGTAACAAAGAGAGCTCTGCTTTTTCGCATAAGGTACGAAACGGTAGCGTTGTTGAATAACGGGAGCATTTCGCGAGAGCAGATTTCACACAGGTTTTCGTCACAGTCTGCACTGAGAAGCGATAGTCGGTCGTTATATCCAGTCACCTTGTGCTCGAGAAAGGTCGTAGTAAAAATTAATCACGTCCTAAATTGGTTCGAAAATTATTTAACGAGAGCTCTTTTCGATTTTCTGGAGTCCGTATTTTCTGAATTTTCAGTTAAGCTGGATTACTTAGCGGGAATCCATTCAGAAGCTCTAGAAGTTGGTTTACGTTCTGTTTTATTTTCAGACGTTCGTAACATACTCTGTGAAATTGGGAGGAAAAGATTCGAAATAAATCGTAAAATTCTATTAATCTGAAAGTAACGGAAGTCATTTGCAAATAAAAACTATGCGTTTACTTAGTTTTGGAAAAACATCTCCATAACTCCCTTGCACTACCATGTCAAAGAATCTGTTATCAGGATGGCTAGGAAGATAGACATGAATTTCGCGACCTCTGTTTCTTGTTAAGATGTGTTACAATAGAAGAAAGTTTATTTAACTTTAGATGTATTCCGGTGTAATCAACGCTGCGTCGTAGAACACTTCTAGTAACATAGAGTACAGCACATTGTTTTGTTAAGTTAACATTTATCGTTGGTACACATTGATTAATATTCAGCTGTTCAGCTGATGGTTCAGCGAGTCGTCTGTTAGAGGTTTGTCGCCAGTCAATCATATCTTTTTTTGGAACGCCACGGGCTCGCTGTGTTGCATGTTTTGTAATTGCACGCGAAGCCTTGTTAAGCGAGTGCAATTGCACGCTCGTATCAGTGCCCCTCCCATCCCCCTACTGCAACCTCTCAGTCAAAAAGTTTATCGAGCCATAAATCAGTCATTGTGAAAAAGATTACTTTTGCATCAGTCCGTTTCTATACACACGTTATGCTTTGAACGCCACGTACTATTTCTGAAAGAAAAATCCTGCTATATACAATGTTGAAGATAGCACTGGCACTAAAATTAGTCATGAGCAAAGAAAATCAAGCAAACTGAAAAATAAAAAGAGCGTACCAATTATTGGTTTGAATTGGTGGTAGCAGTCATCGTCACTGATGGAAAAAAACAACAAAATAAAAAAGAGCAATGAAACATTTGTCTAGATAACATATTTAAGTGATAACATTGCCAGAACACAGTCAAATGAGAGTGAGAGATAAGCCATAGCAAATACGAAATGCTGGGACATTAATAACCAGTGTAACCGCCAGAATGGTAAATGAATACTTGCAAACGTGCGTGCATTATGATGTACAGGTGCCGGAAATCAGGTTGTGGAATGGAGTTCCACCTCTGTTTCACTTAGTTTATCAATATAGGGACGGTTAATGGTGTTAGTGGATGAAGCTGGCGTTGGCGATGATGATGTCCCACACGTGCTCGATTGGAGTCACATCTGGTGATGGGCAGGCCAAGGCAGTATGTTGATACCCTGCAGAGCATGCTGGGTTACAACAGCGGTATGCTGGCGAGGGCTACTGTGTTGTAAAACACCTCCTCGAATGCTATTCATGAATGGCAGCACAGTAAGTCAAGTCCCCAGAGTGACACACAAATGGGGAACCGCAACAGTCCGATTGTAGGTCCTGGTTGCAGGTTATCAACTGGCCTCCTGACTAACACATGGACGTCACTGGCACCCAGGCAGAACCAGCTTTCATCATAAAACACAAGAAACCTCCACCTTGCCCCAAAATGAGTTCTCGTCTGGGACGACTGAAACTGCAAATAGCGGTGGTTCGGAGTCAGCAGAATGCACGCGGCAAGGCATCTAGCTCGCAGCTGTCCATGAAGTAACCAATCTGTAACCATTGTGTCTTTTTGGTGGGACTAGCCGCCCAAATTCCTGCTGCAGATGCAGCACGAAACGTCAAAATCGTACTCCGAACATAATGGTCTTCCCTCCCGGTAGTGGCACGTGACCGTACAGAGCCCAATCTTTTTGCGACCTTGCATTCTCGTGACCACCGCTGCCATAAATCATGTGCGCTGGCTACATTCCTGCTGTCTTTCAGCAGTATCGCAGAAGGAAGTTACAGCTTCTCGTAGCCCTATTACACGACCTCATCCAAACTCAATAATGTTTGATAATGGCGTCTTTATCTCTCTTGACTATCAATTCACAATGTCCAACCTCAGAGGTCAGTAACGTTCACGACTGTTACAGCGTGTATTTGAAGCAAACTTGATTTGCATTCTCATAGTGTTGCGCCTACCAACTTTCGTTTATGTCAAACTACTCCTTTTTGGTATTGCAATTTTTTTCCGACAGTGTAATAAATACTGATTAGTACACAAGTCATAGTTTGATGTACATTCCGCTATAAGGTGAATGTCGAATTTCAAGAAAATATGGTAACAGATGAAATGTAAATCCATCACATGGCTGTCGCGGACTTCTTATTCAAAGAAAAGGACAAGAGCGTACTCACAAGATAAGGCCGGAAACAGTTTTCACTAGCAGTTCACGGTCGAAATGTACAATTTAGCTCTACCGTCCAGCTATCCGCGCGATCTAAATAGCTGTTTCCCGAGCGGGAAGGCGTGCCGGTCGGCCGACACGAATGCTCCTGAAGGATTAGTGTTGAGGTCTGGTGTACTGGCCAGCCTGGGGATGGTTTTTAAAGCAGGTTTCCATTTGTCTCGGCGAATGCCGGCCGGTTTCCCCTATTCCGCCTCAGTTACATTATGTCGACGATTCCTGCGCAGACACAGTCTCCACATACACATACACCATAATTACTGTACCACGCAAACATTGGGGTTACACTCGACTGGTATCTGGTATCGGGTTGTGAACCACTGAGGGCTACTACGGGACGAAGCCTCTCAGACGTTTCTAGGTCAACACACACAATACCCATACAATTCAGCTGGAGAAAATCTTGAAACGTGAACATGGGTTATAAACTCTAACTGTCCACAGTCGTCTTCCTGAAAGATCAAATTAACTAAATGTTTAGGCATCTGGAGGAAAATACTGGTGATTGATACTTCAGATCTCGCTGGTAGAAGACGTGCGTTTTTTAATGATTTTCAATCCAATTTTCTTATTTTAGACGTGTGATTGCCTCTTCAATTGGGTAATAAAATAAAAAAAAATAGCTCCCCTTTCTTTAACTTTTTCAGTATCTTCCATCAATCCTACGTGTTACGGATTCCATACCACGGTGCAATGCTGTCGAAGAGGACATTCGAGCCTAGTGTAGGCACCTCATTAGCAGATGTGTTGCAGCTTCTATGAATTTTGATAATAAAAGTTGTTCTTTGCTTCAGCTTCCCACAACATCTGTGTCATGGTTCGAAATGTCACTTGTTCCTAGGTATTTATTTGAATCGAAATCACTTACATTTATGGACTGTTTCGTCTATCTGAAATTTAACAGAACTTTGTTAGTACTCATGAGAACTTCAAATTTCCTATAGGTCAACGACAACTGACACATTACAAAAATGGTTCAAATGGCTCTGAGCACTATGGTACTTAACTTCTGAGGTCATCAGTCCCCTAGAACTTGGAACTACTTAAACCTAACTAACCTAAGGGCATCACACAGATCCATGCCCGAGGCACGATTCGAACCTGCGACCGTGGCCGTCTCGCGGTTGCAGACTGTAACGCCTAGAACCGATCGACCACTCCGGCCGGCGACACATTACAGCTACGTCACCTAAACCAATTTGTATTTCGTTTTAATTTCCTTATCACTTTAGTTCTCAGTACATCTTGGTGTGATATGCAAACAGTCTAATAGGGCTCCTTGGAATTTCTCCTATACCGTTTAAGAAACCTAAGAACTGATGGGGCCTACAATGCTTCCTTAGGCGAACCCGAGATATAACTTCACTTTCTCTAGATGCAACGGGACATTTCTGACAGACAAACACATACTGAGTTGCAGACGTGAGGCAATACTCCAAAATTTTTTGAAAATGGCTTGTGGAGAGGAGCCGTATGAGTCTGGTCGTAGTGTCCGAGCGGTTCTAGGCGCTTCAGTCCGGAACCACGCGACCGCTGCGGTCGCAGGTTCGAATCCTGCTTCGTGCATGGATGTGTGTGATGTCCTTGTTTAGTTAGGTTTAAGTAGTTCTAAGTTCTAGGCGACTGAAGACCTCAGATGTTAAGTTCCATAGTGGTCAGAGCCATTTCAACCATTTTGGGAGCGGTCTGACGAAAAGTACTTTAAAAATGAACACAGTAAAGTTAGAGAGAGACTGTTTGAGTTCATTTCTAACGGTATTCCATAGGTACTCAGTTTCATTACAAGCCTTCTGCATATCTAGAAACGTGGAATGAACTTAAGATCCCCTGTCGATACCACTCCTGGTTTCGTGAAAAATAAAAGGTTGTCGTGTTTCGCAAGAAGAACTTCTTTGTCTGTGTTGGTTGTGTGTTGATAGACCATTTTTTTCGTAACGGTGAAACACTGTAATTGAGTAGGTTATTTCTGTTTCTTTTCTTTTGTAACTGTGTGGCCTGTGAACCTTGATAATCTCTACGTGCGGATGATTCGTCGAACGAACTGTCATATATGATTACTAAACATAGAACTATTTCATCAGCAAACACCGAAAGGAATCTCATTGGTACACGGTTAGGACCGGAAGACAACACTTACGTTGTTTCTCTACGCTGAGGGCATCTAATCCAAAATTATGCATATTATCAGCGTTTACTGATTTGAATTCTACTATTTACTGCATCATCTTTGGTGAAATAATTTCGGTAAATCGTGTTTAGCAACTCCACTTTTGTAGCACTATCGTGCTGTCAACAGTGAAGGTAATGCCTGTAATTATATAAGGAGTCACAGTTGCAAATTTATTTTTATTGCAATTTGCGCATTTCCCTTGGTCAAGGCTTTCTCAGATTTTCGTTGAAAATGGAAATCAAGGACTTAATAAAATAAAATGACGAAATAAGAAGCATGGTTCCATGCTGTTCTAAAATTTATATATATTTTAAAATTTTAAAACAAAAGAAAGAAATTGAAACAAACAAAGTAATGTATATGGGGCAGTTAGTCAGAATGATGGTAACAACCGTCTAAGGGAAGAACCGTCGAATAAGGTTCTCTAGAACAAAAACAAGTCTATAAACCTGAAAGCATAAAAACCGGATAAAAAATTTATGGAGGCAAGAATAAAAAGTGGAGGGGAGCAAAGAAATAAAAGTAACTGCACAGCCGGCACGTGAGACGCAGCGTAGAGCCACACATACATCAAATGAACCTGGAGAGCAGGTGAGTAGCAGTCTAATAGACGGCCACATTGAAACCAGAGTGCAGAGGAAAAATAATTTTTCCCACGGTAGTAGGACGGACCGTCAACAGAAAAGGCTAGCGTCGGTGAAACGTAATATGCACCAGTAAGAGCTATAAAGTGTATTTATTATTATTTTTTCAGTGTGGAGCCGTCAGCCCTAGGTACTGCGAGCCCAAGAGCTAACCGTGCGCGTTTGCAGGATGTGACGTCAGAAATCGTCAGGACTGCTAACTGGGCGGTGCAAGTGGCATACAAAGAACATTATATAGTTCATAGCACTGGAATTTCCACATGTAAACATGCGAAACTTCCTCGCAGTCAACGGGACCTTAAAAGAGCCACCAAGTAAATTCGCAGCAAGTCTTACTCCAGCGACGCGTACTTTACTATAGGCTTATGGCTAGCAGTTTTTAAATAGAGCGTGCTCCGTTTCTTATCCGACGTATTTCAGCCCAGTCTTCAAGTTGATTCCTTCCGACGGTAGAAGATTTTGGAAAAAAAACGATGTTTTGTCTATGGAGTGCGCTATTGATTCTTTTGTAAGTGCATGTACCTGTGTTCAATGTATGCCACCTTTAGAATCTGAAGATGGTCATTGTATGGCCGAAACCGGTTATGACTGTGTCATAAACATGTGATTGCGTCTTTAAGTAAACAAAAAAAAAAAACATGGTAGAAGATATCTTACACATCGAGTGCGTCATAGGTCGTTCTGATCCCGAAAGTAATGGATCGTTGCCAAAGCCTGGCTGGAAAGCTGCGCTTTAGCCAACTCGTGTTGGTGTTTGAGTCCCACCACATTGAATGAGTTACCGCCGGGGGTATTTTTACAGGCCCTCTACCAAGCATCTCATACTGACTGAGAAAGACAGTTGCCCTCTGTGATACCAGGAATGAGATAGAACCTGACAGTTTAATGGGTACCTGCCGTACGTCTGCCAAACCTCGAATACTAATATCACTGGCGGGCCCAAACCTCCAACGACTACCTAAGTGGCGGCCGCGGTGGTCTCGCGGTTCTAGGCGCTCAGTCCAGAACCGCTTGACTGCTACGGTCGCAGGTTCGAATCCTGCCTCGGGCATGGATGTGTGTGATGTCCTTAGGTTAGTTAGGTTTAAGTAGTTCTAAGTTCTAGGGGATTTATGAGCACAGAAGTTGAGTTCCATAGTGCTCAGAGCCATTTATTTTTTGATTACCCAAGCACCCAGTGTGGTCCATCTGTTGCAACGCTCGAGGAGGCGCTATCCCAGGACGCTTATGAGGAACCACTACCGCACATCCCATACACACTGGGCAACGCCCGTTACTAACCTCTGGGACTAAAAAGTCCTCACAATTCTGTGGGTAAACGATGTGAGGTCTGGCACCACGTTCATGCCACAACTTGAACCGATACCTGTAACTGCTATCCCAGCATTTACCGCTTGTTCGTATGGTCTTTACCCATCATACTGCACCACCCAAGATCGAATCTGAATAGAAGATTCTAATTGCCACCTAGAAAAAAAAGGGGAGGCATTAACAATCCGTTTATAGCGGCACCCGCTCACCAACATTGTTTGTGGTAAAATAAAACCAAATCGTAAACGAACGCAATTTTTGACTTATAACACCATACGTTAAGAGTATTTAATTTTCCTAATCATTCTTTTTTAACAAACAACGCTGCAAAATGTACAGCAACAGCAACAGAGAAAATCAGTAGTAAACATACAATTTTTTAGTCCACAAGATGTTTTAATTACTAACATTGATTAAAAAAAGTTACATTCTTTATCATAACGATCGTAAGTTTTCTCTGAATCAGTGGTTTTGTCTTCAGCATATTGAAGTAACATGTTGCACATAGCTATCTTCACACTCAAGAGTTCTTCTCTTCCTGACTCTGTCTACATCTCGACTGCGAGTTTGTAGCAATTTTTATGTTTCCACTCGTGTAAATGTTTCTCTCCTTCCTATAATTCGTGGAATTTCACTAACTATAGTTAACATACGTGATGGAAAAACCTCACTATGAAATTTTCCTATATGAGTGGTCTTGAATCAGTGGTCTTAGAGCTAGAGGAAAGCGTCGATGTATCGTTGTAGTCTTTCCGTTTTAGAAGTACCCACTGGCGTGCAAAACTGAAGGACGAATGTAGCTTTCGCATTATTTGTTTCTGCCAAGATACACAGCTCGATGAAATAACTGATACAGCGTAGAACAGAAGATGAATGAAAGAAATTCACAAGGAGACGAACAGAAATGACACTTTAAATCAAAGAAAGTATCTACGGCCGGCGGGGGTGGCCGAGTGCTTCTAGGTGCCTCAGTCTGGAGCCGCGCGACCGCTACGGTCGCAGGTTCGAATCCTGCCTCGGGCATGGATATGTGTGTTGTCCTTAAGTTAGTTAGATTTAAGTAGTTCTAAGTTCTATGGGACTGATGGCCACAGCTGTTAAGTCCCATAGTGCTCAGAGCCATTTGAACCTGTAATTACGCTGAAGTCACCGAGATTCATTGTGGCCACCTGAGCAGTACAAAAGGTGGGACATGGTTCTTAATAGGCTTTGTGATGCTCTGCAACGTTCTGTCCTACTGGCCACGACGTAAGTAAGGAGTTCTTCTGGTCTGGCTTCCCATTCAAATGGTTCCAGTGGCTCTGAAAACTATGGGACTGTGGTCATCAGTCCCCTAGAACTTAGAACTACTTAAACCTAGCTAACCTAAGGACATCACACACATCCATGATCGAAGCAGGATTCCAACCTGCGATCGTAGCGGTCGCGCGGTTCCTGACTAAAGCGCTTAGAACCAGTCGGCCACATCAGCCGGCTTGCTTCCTATTCCTCCATCAGCCATCAGCGCACACAGTGGGAAGTCTTACACTAATGGTCACAGTTGTGTGTACCATGTTTAAAGATTTTGAGATCAGTGCACCCATACAACATTACGCCTCCCCATCATAATATCTGGACCACCAAACCGATCATGTTCGATAATGTTCCTGGGTGCATCCTGTTTCCCCATTTCTCGCCACATGACGTTCGTCCAGCATTGTCGAACATGATTCTTTAAGTGTCCAGCTGTTAAGGTGTGGCATGCCTTAATGTTGCGTCTTTTTTAAGGTGCATTCTGCCCTGACTATTTTTATGGGTTAAAATGCACTACCATGAACAATACAGGTGGAGGAGCCCTTACAACGAGAGGATATTCGGCAATGAAATGGCCTTGCTGTTCTCCCGACATAAACCCCTTGTATCACATGTGAAACGCGTTGGGGAGACGTATTTTAGAAAGTTCACATTTTCGAACGACCACCTGTGCTGGTTGACGAATGAGAAGCCATAACACAAAACTACCTTAGCAATTTTGGGGTCAGCATGGGAGCACGTTGTAGGGAATGCATTATCGTCTTTTCAAGAACCACGTTCTGCCATTTGTACTGTGCAATGAAACCCGGTGACTTTAGTGTAATTACTGCCACGTCTGTCAGCCCCATTAGTGCATTTCTTTTAGTTCCCTTCTGTTCATATTGTATCAGTTTTTTCTACGTATAGCCCAAGTTTCATCGAACTATATTACACGGGAGTGACGTAGCATCATAAAGTTCCTTCGTCTTTAAGTTTAGATCACCACTGCATATACAAATGTAATGTGCATGTTTCTAACTGTGACGTCCCTTTTGTATTATAGGAGAGACTATGGGCAGAACGCTTCTTATTTAGAAGAGCAACTAATTTTGTCAGTTATAGAATGCATTCATTTCAGATTTCATATTACATTACAACGTGATGTTGTGGTCTTCAGTACAAAGACTTGTTTGATGCAGCTCTCCATGCTATTCTAACCTATACAAGCCTGTTCACCCCCATGTTACTACTGCAACCTACATCCCTCTGAACCTGCTTACCGTATTCATCCCCTGGTCTCCCTCTACGAATTCCCCCCCCCCCCCCCCCCCCACACACACACAAATCACTACAATACTAGATTGGTGATCCCTAAATGCCTCAAATGCCTCAGAACTTGCTCTACCAACCGATCCGTTCTTTTAGTCAGCTTGCACCACAAATTTCTCTTATCTGCACTTCTATTCAGTACCCCCTCATGAATTACATGATGTATCGATCTAATCTTCAGCATTATTCTGTAACACCTTCTATTCTCTTCTTGTCTAAACTGTTTATCGCCCATGTTTCACATCCATAGATGGCTATACTCAATACAAAACATTTCAGAAAGGGCTTCTTGTCACTTAATTCTATGCTCGATGGTAAGAAACTTTTCTTCTACAGAAACACTTTTCTCGCCGTTGCCCGTCTACATTTTATATCCGCCCTACTTCGAACATCATTCGTTATTCTGCTTCCCAAATAGCAAATCTCATTTACTAGTTTGAGTGTCTTATTTCCTAATCGAATTCCCTCAGCATCGCCTGAATTAATTCGACTACATTCCATTATCCCCGCTTTGCTTTCGTTGATGCTCATCTTATATCCTCCTGTCACGACACTGTCCATTCCGTTCAGCTGCTCTTCCTGGTCCTTTGCTGTCTCTGTCAGAATTACAATGTCGTCGGCAAACCTCCAAGTTTTTATTTCTTCTACTGGATTTTAATTCCTACTCCAATTTTTTCTTTGGTTTCCTTTACTGCTTGCTCAATATATGCACTGAATATCATCGGGAACAAGCCTCAATCCTGTCTCAGTCCCTTCTCAATCTACTGAATTTCTTTCGTGCCCCACGAGTCTTATAACTGCCATCTGGTTTCTGTACAAATTGTAAATAGCACTTCGCTTCCTGTGTTTTACTCCTGCCACTGTCATAATTTGAAACAGTGTTCCAGTCAACGTTGCCGAAAGCTTTCTTTCAGTCTACAAATTCTGTAAACTTAGGTTTGCCTTTTCTTAACGTATCCTCTATGAAAAGTCGTAGGGTCAGTATTGCTTAGTATGAGCCTACATTTCTCCGGAATCAAAGCTGATCTTGCCCTAGGTCAGCTTATACCACTTTTTCTATTCTTCTGTGAAGGATTCGTGTAATTTTTTTTTAATAGGGATTGTTATAATCTTCTTGTAGTCTGTGCGTATTTCGCCTGTCTCATACATCTTGCTCGCCAGATGGAAGAGACTGTTGTTTACTCCCTGGGCCTTATTTCGACTAAAGTCTTTCAGTGCCTTGTCAAATTGTTTACGCAGTATCATATCTGTCTTCTCATCTTCCTCTACGTCCACTTCCATTTCCATAGTATCGCCCTGAAGTACGTCTCCGTTGTAGACCCTCTGTATAACCCTTCCACCTCTTTGCTTTCCGTTCTTTGCTTAGGACTGGTTTTCCATCTGAGCTTTTGCGTTTCGTACAAGTGGTTCCCTTTTCTCTGAAGGTCTCTTTAATTTTCCTGCAGTGACAGATGCTTCTGCATCTTTACATTTGTTCTCCAGCCATTCCTTCTTAACGTCTTTGCACTACCCGTCGATCTCATTTTTTAAACGTTTGTATTGCCTTTCACTCGCTTCATTTATTGCATTTTTATATTTTCTCCTTCCATTGATTAAATTCAATATCTCTTGTATTATCCAAGGATTTCTACTAACACTCGTCTTTTAAACCAACTTGATTCTCTGCTGCCTTCAGTATTTCATCTCTCAAAGCTACCCATTCTTCTTCTACAGCATTCCTTTCTCCTGTTATTGCCAGTTGTTTTCAAATACTCTCTTTGAAGCCCTCTACAACCTCCAGTTCTTTCAGTTTATCCAGGTCACACACCTCTTTAAATTCTTGTCTTTTTGCAGTTTCTTCAGTCTTAATCTGCAGTTCATAACCAGTTAATTGAACAGGATCCACATATGCCCATCGATATGTCTTACAATCTAAAATCTGGTTCTTAAATCTCTAACAATTATATAATCAATCTGAAACATAACAGTCTTTTCCATGTATACAAGCTTCTCTCATGATTCTTAAATCAAGTGTTAGCTATGATAAAGTTACAGTCCGTGCAAAATTCTACGAGGCGGCTTCCTCTTTTTTTCACTTCCCTCAGTCCATATTTACCTACTACTTTATCTTATGTTGCTTTTCCTACCATCGAATTCCAGTCTCCCATGATAATTAAACTGTCAACTCCCTTAAATACATGAATAATTTCTTTTATCTCATCATACATTTCCTCAATCTGCTCTTTATCTGTGGAGATAGTTTGCATTTGAACTTTTCCTACTGTGGAGCGTGTGGTCTTCGTGTCTATCTTGGCTACAATAATACGCTCACTATGGTGTTCATAGTAGCTTCTCCGCGTTTCCTGTTTTTCTATTCATTGTTAAACCTACTCCTACCCCTATCTGATTTTACATTACTAACCCTCTATGCACCTCACCCTAAGTAATGTTCCTCTTGCAATCGGGCTTCACTAATTCCCACTGTATCTAACCTTAACCAACCCATTCGTCTTTCTAAGTTTTAATCTGCTGCCCCATTAAGGGATCTGACATTCCACCCTCTGATCCGTTAAATGCCAATTTCAGTGACACATCGCAATATAATCTGAAAATCAAAATGTTGTTCCCTTTTCTCTTTCGATATGTAGGAGACAATTTTTTTCTCTTTTGCGATTTGTGAAGACACGTGAGTGTAATGTACTCCTGTTGTTCTTCCTACTCCTTAGTTCCTCTCGAATTTTCCACTTACTATTCGTACGTTCCAAGGAAAGCAGCTTACGAATCTTATAAATTTCAGTAAATACTCCACAACCCACTGTACGCTTATGGTAAAGGGTACACAGCGTCAATGTTACTAGTTTATACACTCCTGGAAATTGAAATAAGAACACCGTGAATTCATTGTCCCAGGAAGGGGAAACTTTATTGACACATTCCTGGGGTCAGATACATCACATGATCACACTGACAGAACCATAGGCACATAGACACAGGCAACAGAGCATGCACAATGTCGGCACTAGTACAGTGTATATCCACCTTTCGCAGCAATGCTGGCTGCTATTCTCCCATGGAGACGATCGTAGAGATGCTGGATGTAGTCCTGTGGAACGGCTTGCCATGCCATTTCCACCTGGCGCCTCAATTGGACCAGCGTTCGTGCTGGACCTGCAGACCGCGTGAGACGACGCTTCATCCGGTCCCAAACATGCTCAATGGGGGACAGATCCGGAGATCTTGCTGGCCAGGGTAGTTGACTTACACCTTCTAGAGCACGTTGGGTGGCACGGGATACATGCGGACGTGCATTGCCCTGTTGGAACAGCAAGTTCCCTTGCCGGTCTAGGAATGGTAGAACGATGGGTTCGATGACGGTTAGGATGTACCGTGCACTATTCAGTGTCCCCTCGACGATCACCAGAGGTGTACGGCCAGTGTAGGAGATCACTCCCCACACCATGATGCCGGCAGTTGGCCATGTGTGCCTCGGTCGTATGCAGTCCTGATTGTGGCGCTCACCTGCACGGCGCCAAACACGCATACGACCATCATTGGCACCAAGGCAGAAGCGACTCTCATCGCTGAAGACGACACGTCTCCATTCGTCCCTCCATTCACGCCTGTCGCGACACCACTGGAGGCGGGCTGCACGATGTTGGGGCGTGAGCGGAAGACGGCCTAACGGTGTGCGGGACTGTAGCCCAGCTTCATGGAGACGGTTGCGAATGGTCCTCGCCGATACCCCAGGAGCAACAGTGTCCCTAATTTGCTGGGAAGTGGCGGTGCGGTCCCCTACGGCACTGCGTAGGATCCTACGGTCTTGGCGTGCATCCGTGCGTCGCTGCGGTCCGGTCCCAGGTCGACGGGCACGTGCACCATCCGCCGACCACTGGCGACAACATCGATGTACTGTGGAGACCTCACGCCCCATGTGTTGAGCAACACCTCCCGCATGCCCTCGCTCAAAGTCCGTAAACTGCACATACGGTTCACGTCCACGCTTTCGCGGCATGCTACCAGTGTTAAAGACTGCGATGGAGCTCCGTATGCCACGGCAAACTGGCTGACACTGACGGCGGCGGTGCACAAATACTGCGCAGCTAGTGCCATTGGACGGCCATCTCCGCGGTTCCTGGTGTGTCCGCTGTGCCGTGCGTGTGATCATTGCTTGTACAGCCCTCTCGCAGTGTCCGGAGCAAGTATGGTGGGTCTGACACACCGATGTCAATGTGTTCTTTTTTCCATTTCCAGGAGTGTATGAAACAGAGGATGGGGAAAGAACGGAGAAAGGCTGGATGGGAAATGGACACTACCGACCACACTGGACAGTGTGGAAATGCAATGGTGAAAGCCGAAAATTTGTGCCGGACCGGGACTCGATGATGATGATGATGATGATGATGATTAGTGTTTTAGGACGCACAACAACGAGGTTATCAGCGCCCGTTCCCAAAATAAATGTTGACGAGTACAGCCAAGATCTGTTTAGCAAGGATCAATTCAGAGCCGATGTTTGCGAGAATTGTAAATGTTCAAATTTCAAGATTGGTCACAGCACATCAAAACAGGTAGATAAAACTAAAAATAAAATACCAGTACAAAACAGGTAAAAATAATTAACTGTGGCTGGGTGATCACTTACAAATAATGAGTGACCAAACCACTATGCGGCACATTAAGATCTCAATCCCAATATTTTGGGAAGAAGTCCAGACACCACACAGAAAGGTAAAACTCCATTCACACTCTCCTCATTATTGGTTAAAATAGAGGGCAGGTCTGGTGAGATACTTTAATCTTCCCTCAAACCCGCATCTGGAAGCTCCGCTTCCCTACATCGGTTGCCTTATCCTTGCCGGCCATCTGGACACACATCCCGTCCGACTCCAATTCTCAACCTATCGCACACAGCAACGCAGCGTCACTTGTCCAAAATGTGGGTTCCCCTGCAAGCTTAGATGATACTAGTACATCCGCACTGGAACAAATCTGCAAGGAGCCGTCGCGCACTTTCAGAAATGTATATTCAGAGTGGATTGTGTTCTGTTGGAAATGTCCGACAGAACATACACCACTCAAATAGATAATATTACTATTTTTTTTCGCTGACGCACACGTATTGGGTGAAGAAAAAATGAGTCTATGCTTTTACAAACACCCTAATCATTCTTTTGTTTCCCTCTCGTCTCTCGTGATCCCCGCACGAAGTATACGTTGGTGGCAGTGTAATTGTCGTGCAGACATCTTAGAACACGGGATCTCTAAAGTTGTTTAACGCGGTATCGTGAAGAGTAAGTCATCTTGGTACCAAGGATACTCCTTTATAGTCCCCTAGTATTTATGAGACACTCTCGTATGGGCTATACTTACCCGCTACGATCGTACCAACACCCCTCGAATTCTTTCCATGTCTCTTGTCATGACTATTTGATAATGACTGCAATCAATTAACACTTTTTTAAACAGTTTATATTGTTGGAAGTCAGCTGTTCTGTTAATTTTTTGAAATCATTAAGTAGTCCCAACTGCTCAAACATGTTTATTTTGTTTACTAGTGACTGGGTTCGACCACTGTTCTGGTCATCTTCGGACCGCTTAATCCATGGGAGTCTGCTTACGCTGGCGAGGTGAGCCTTCTAGAGTGGCACCTGCCACTCCCCAGCCTCAGCAGACTCTCATGAAGGACTTGTAGAAATCCGTCATAAGTAAATTAAATGAAATTCCTTATACGTTTTGGACTATTTCATTATATATAAAAACGCCAGACAGTGCCACAATATTCTAGGGAACGCTCCTAACAAATCTAAGTCTTACCTAACGCTGATTTTACGTGAATGTACCATTTCATGTCGCATCTTAACTTTACCCCAAAATAGTTGTATAATGTCACGTGATAAGAAGTGCAACACTAACCTTGTAGTCAGGTTTTATACGGTTCTTCCTATTTTTCATACACATTATCTTACATTTATTCACATTTAAAGAGATCTGTCACTCATTTCACCACGGGGAAACACTGTACAAGTCTTCCTTAAGGTCGGCAATGACTATAACTTCCTGTACCCAACGGCATCGTCTGCGAGCATCTTATAGTGCTGCTGACACTATCGGATAAATCGTTCGTGTCACTGAAAACTTAGATGTCCCACTACGCTTTCTTGGGACACACCAGCTGCTTCTTTCGTTACTGTCGAATTTTCGCTGTCCAGTATATTGAACAAGGCCCAGTATTAATCGAACCAATTGCGAATACACTAGGTATGATAGTGTCTTGGATATTAGCAGACGATGGTGTACTGTGCCAAAAGCCTTTCGGAAATCTAGAAGAGACAACGTACATGTTCATCTATTGTTTCCCAGATTTTGCATACGAATAAGGCAAACTATGTTTGACATTTTGTGAATCTATGCTGTTTCATTGAGGGGGATGTTTTCCAAAATAAGCTTCATAATTTTTGAACTTAGGATATGCTCTAGGATCCCACAGCATACAGGTGTTAGTGGCACTTGTCTGTAATTCGCATTCGATCTATTGCCATTTTTATAAACAAGAGTGTGACCTACGCTCTTTTCAAGTCACTTGGAAATATCAGGTACTGATGGTGATGTTGGAAGTGTTTAAGGCGGGGCCGGCCACGGCGTGCCAAACCGCACGCAAGATGGACAGCCATTATGGGGGCCGAGGGTCGGGTCCGTTCGGCTTTGTTCGGTCATTGCGAGCACCGCTCGGTAAAGCGGATAATTTCTTTTAGTGCTGCGGTGTGTCGTTTTTAGGCCGGCAGAACTCTATTCAGTTCGGAAAAATCGCGATGTCAGCGTTGTTTCCCCTTCGATATTTATTCATGCTATGAAGGAAGTCACAGGTCTGGTGGATCGTTGCTCAAATCAAGAGACAGTGTAGCGATCTATCTATTAACACTGAATGGGAATAAGAGAAGCGAGGGATGGCAATTTTCAGCATCTATTACGCAGTCACATAAGCCACGAATAGTGCAAGCTTGCTGCGAAACGACGTTACAGTACCATGAACAAAGAATATAAAAAATTTGTTGGCAATGAAAGAGCAAACAACAACAATGATCGACACACGGAATCCTCTGTGTTATGTACCTTCTGCTAAATTTACGGGCATGATACACGTGAAATTTCTGGAGCCACACCTATTATTCCACTGTCAGTTGCAACAATTTTTGATGGAACTGAACTAAGAGTATGGAGACCTCATATATTACTGCAAAGTCAATTGGCTAAGCCAAGGCGCATGCCTAGAACGATTTTTAGATTTGAAACCCTCTGTTGTTGCCACAGTAAGAGAACACAAGGTGTCAAATTATTTCTGAGTTGATGGTGTGGCATTTAAAAAGAAAACCGCATTATAGAAGGGATTAATTCTGACAAACGCAGTTCAATTCCCTAAGTTCTCTGGCGATAAAGAAAACGCCAGGTATGAAGAATTCATTGCGGTCTTGAAGGAATTACGAGGATATTTATCAGAAATTTTTGAAGACACTGGTAATCTTACATCTGCTTCCGAGACATTTTCAAGAATGTTTGCCGTTTCAGTTGCGCATGTACAGACTCATCTGAGTGATTTGTAGTGTAATCCCCTTTGTAAAGACAAATCCTTTTACTGTCCATGATATGTACCTTGTTTCCCTTAGGTAGAGCTTCCACGTCTCCATAATGAGGTTGCAGAAGAGCTACAGTATTTCGGTCGAAATATATCTGTGAAGGACCATTTTACTATTATGGAGCTATATATATCTGAATGCAAAAATCTTTGAAATTGCCTGCGTCTGTCCATATGCCAACATTTAGTAACAGATCAAAATTACAATACCTCTTTTGGGCAAAAAAAAAAAAAAATTAAATAACGGTGGAAATTTGTTGGACAGTTATCTGTGTTGTTGAGAAATACGAAGTGCGGCGGCATTTCCATCTACACTCCTGGAAATGGAAAAAAGAACACATTGACACCGTTGTGTCAGACCCACCATACTTGCTCCGGACACTGCGAGAGGGCTGTACAAGCAATGATCACACGCACGGCACAGCGGACACACCAGGAACCGCGGGGTTGGCCGTCGAATGGCGCTAGCTGCGCAGCATTTGTGCACCGCCGCCGTCAGTGTCAGCCAGTTTGCCGTGGCATACGGAGCTCCATCGCAGTCTTTAAAACTGGTAGCATGCCGCGACAACGTGGACGTGAACCGTATGTGCAGTTGACGGACTTTGAGCGAGGGCGTATAGTGGGCATACGGGAGGCCGGGTGGACGTACCGCCGAATTGTTCAACACGTGGGGCGTGAGGTCTCCACAGTACATCGATGTTGTCGCCAGTGGTCGGCGGAAGGTGCACGTGCCCGTCGACCTGGGACCGGACCGCAGCGACGCACGGATGCACGCCAAGACCGTAGGATCCTACGCAGTGCCGTAGGGGACCGCACCGCCACTTCCCAGCAAATTAGGGACACTGTTGCTCCTGGGGTATCGGCGAGGACCATTCGCAACCGTCTCCATGAAGCTGGGCTACGGTCCCGCACACCGTTAGGCCGTCTTCCGCTCACGCCCCAACATCGTGCAGCCCGCCTCCAGTGGTGTCGCGACTGGCGTGAATGGAGAGACGAATGGAGACGTGTCGTGTTCAGCGATGAGAGTCGCTTCTGCCTTGGTGCCAATGATGGTCGTATGCATGTTTGGCGCTGTGCAGGTGAGCGCCACAATCAGGACTGCGTACGACCGAGGCACACAGGGCCAACACCCGGCATCATGGTGTGGGGAGCGATCTCATACACTGGCCGTACACCTCTGGTGATCGTCGAGGGGACACTGAATAGTGCACGGTACATCCAAACCGTCATCAAACCCATCGTTCTACCATTCCTAGACCGGCAAGGGAACTTGCTGTTCCAACAGGACAATGCACGTCCGCATGTATCCCGTGCCACCCAACGTGCTCTAGAAGGTGTAAGTCAACTACCCTGGCCAGCAAGATCTCAGGATCTGTCCCCCATTGAGCATGTTTGGGTCTGGATGTAGCGTCGTCTCACGCGGTCTGCACGTCCAGCACGAACACTGGTCCAACTGAGGCGCCAGGTGGAAATGGCATGGCAAGCCGTTCCACAGGACTACATCCAGCATCTCTACGCTCGTCTCCATGGGAGAATAGCAGCCTGCATTGCTGCGAAAGGTGGATATACACTGTACTAGTGCCGACATTGTGCATGCTCTGTTGCCTGTGTCTATGTGCCTGTGGTTCTGTCAGTGTGATCATGTGATGTATCGGTCCCCAGGAATGTGTCAATAAAGTTTCCTCTTCCTGGGACAATGAATTCACGGTGTTCTTATTTCAATTTCCAGGAGTGTATATTCGGCGCGTTTGCAGTTTCCCCTTCTTCTCCATCCTCCCTCTCATTTAGTGTGACATGATGACGGGAGTAGTGTGTACCCAAGCTGAGTATTATGGCACGAGAGTCAGGGCATGGGTCATGAGCTGTATTCTTGACTGCCCTTTACTTTAAAGAGATTAAAAATTAAACTTCGTCAATCCCCTATTCGTCAAAAAGGACACAAGCAGTGTACCCTTTCTGTCAGCATATAAAGTAAATTTTGTGTGCAACTGTGAGAAAGGGTTCTAAATGTTTTCGTAACTTGTGTCTGAGGTGGAAAACGGTAACCAGTCTGATTTTCATCTAGTATTAGCCTGCTCTTGATTCAAATGATGAAGGAAAACAGTAAATTTCATAACATATTCGTGTAAAATATAACAGGTCTTCACCCAGGCTATGGTTCCTTGTTTGCTTCAAGCAGACTTCATTATTTTTCAATACTCGAGGACGCTAATATCGCTATTGCTTGTTTGTGAGGCAATAAAATATGAGTTAGGTAGTATGTACTTGCTGCGATGCATTTTTGAAGGCGGAATGTAAACTGTATGCTGTCTCTCTGTGCCTTTGTATTCGGCACTAGACATCCACGAGAAACTGAATGGGATATGTTGAGCATTTCATTGAGTTTACCTACGAAATTACAAGGGTGTTTGCATAAATCTTGTGTCAACATCCGATCATGAAAATTATTTCAAGCTTCAGCCATCTACATTCTTACAGATATACGAGTTGATATTAACTTTGCTGTTTTAGCAGCCCTGAAATATCTTTTCTATCACGTGTGTTTCGTTTTAAATATGTAATGAGACAATAATATTGGAAGAGTTAGGGAAGGACGGTTACACATGTAATAGCTGACAGCACTTATATGCCTGTGTGAGGGAGCGCGGCAATATTTTTGGAACAATGAGATTATCTGAAACGCTTGTGAAATGAAATACAAATGAACCGTTAGGAGAGTTTATTTACTCAAAAGTGATCAAACACAGCTGGTAGCGCCTAGATTCAATTTCTCTCACACACACATATTAATTCGATATTCGCAAAGCAGCAATATTGACAAAATCCTATCCGACATAGGATGATTAACGAGAGGGTGTTTGCGACACACGCGGTGCTCTCTAGCTTTCCGAGAGCTGAAATATGATTGCATTTGTCAGAACACCGCGACTAATGGAGTATTAAGTCATAGGTGGTCTGGACCAAAAGAACTGGTGAGCCAATGAAGTTGGATAATGAAACAAGTCATTTAAAATACCTTGAGAAGAAATGGCTTAAACAATAAAATAGACATCATATTACACCCAAACTAACTGCACTATCTTGTGATACACTATCTGCTCAAAGGATATAGTCCCTCCTGGTCATCGGTTTCATGAAAATGCATTAGGACGGCATGAAACTAACACAGTATTCCAACCATTGTGGGTGCTTATACCATAAAAAATTCTGGTTTCACTGACCACTACAGGTGTACACTAAGTTCCATATAAATGAGGTTCACTGTACACAGACAACGGAAGGAAACAGCATCCACCAAAAGAGTAACAGTAATCTAGGGACGAGAGATAGACCGATGATGGTGTATGACGGGCTCAGACCTAAAATTCTGCAAAAGGAACCTCCAACACATACTACATAATGTACGCAGAGGCTACCGACATATAATTTGTTCGTTCTAGGAATCGAAAATTTCAACGATTTTTGCCTGTTGTCAATATAAATAGTGGCAAAATGTCGGTCCGAGGAATTCCAAGACCGTATCATAATCTGTAAAGTAGTTTCTCAGAAAAGCCCAAATATACAAAAAAAGGGATCGGGGACTACAGCGTATATACATAGACAGAGAAGATTTAATAATATATCTTTATTTATCTACTAAAACACAACCACAACCTATTATGTTTACACACAGTAAGGTTCCTCTACCAGATTTTGATGGTTTAAAAAGTTTAAATATTTTTCTTCACTTCTACTGTGAAAGCTTGGTTCTTGCCGAATTTCATGTCTCTTGGCCGACGTTAAATACCCTATAGGTTTTAATGAGTGTGTTTTCGAGTACCAAAATATATGACGTAAATGGTCGTATCTTTTGACTTTTTACATTTCAATAACACGATAGAATCCGATGTAGAATGTAAATTTGAACTAGGTACACCTAGCTGTTCTTGAAAAAATAAAAAACTGTTCTTAACAGTTGGACAGACTGGTAGACAAACAGAGGGACACTTAAAACGGCACCGTTTTTCAGAGTGGGGCACGGAACCCTAAAACGGTTACTAGCTCAACACATTTTTTGCCGGCCTGTTTCTTTAAGTCTGCCCTAGAGCTCTGAATTGAATATGTAGTAGTTTCAAACTTTTATCTCCGTGGAAATTAATTAGTCGAGTGTGTGCTGGAAGCATGAACTGGAGAGTAGTCGTGACGATGATCCATACACAATTCCCGCACGAAAATTTCTCTGCCGACGCAGAGCCCTGGCATCAAGCAGGTCGTGCTCTCCAAAGGCGAGGGCGGCGCTCTGAGAATCTCCCAGCATGTTATTAACGCTCTTACAGTCTCATTATTTATGAAAGAGCCGGCTAATTCTAAGTTGGCAGCAAGTTCAGGACGGCGTGCGCAAGATGGCAGCTGCGGCGGGCGTCCACCGCACAGGGCAGCGACAAGTTGTCGGTCCCCTGCGACGTCCTGCGCCAGCAGTCTCGCGTGCGAGGACGACTACGCTATCCCATCACCGAAGGGAAACAACCCGCAACTCACTCGTTTTGCAGCTGGGGGACGGACACAAAAAGTCCGTCGCCACTACAAAATGTCAAATAACGTAAAACTCACCAGGGATACGAAGGCGTGACTCATTTCAAGGCGTCGTCTTTGCATAAGTTTTATGTTTCTGTTGCTATACGCCATTGAGGGGCTATATTATGAACGCACTAACAAGAATTATTGCGTTTATGGCTCTACAATAAGATTTGTGGGAATACAGATTAATTACAATAAAATCTCAGTTTTGTGTGACTATTGAGGCTTTCTCCAACCAGTTCCATTTTGTTATACATCTGTCAACACTCTCATTGTCATTAAACAGGAAAGTAATATATGAACTAAAAATCGAATATATGAACTAAAAATGAAATGAAACGTGCGTGCTCTACAGCAATTACGGTGGTTTAGAAAAAAGTTAACAGAAACCAACGCCGTAAATGTTATGAATGGGAGTGAGAAATTTTGGAAAATGAGAAACTCAGTAACGTAAGTTAACACGAACAAACAGATAATCTCCAAACGAAAAGAGAGTGTCACGGAACTGTGATGTGAATCTGGCAGTGCTTGTTTCGATACATTCGAAGTGAATGATATTCATTGAAGAAAAAGGAACTGGACGGTTGGTCATCATTCTACCCAATTTTTAGAAACTGGCTTTTAAACAGACTCCCACAAGTGAATTTCCTTTAAACTAATAACAAATGTATGATCAAAAAGTCTGGTCAAATTAATGACTACAGAAAAAAATTATAGCTTTGAGAAATTTTTGGATTGAGAAGTGAATCCCAGTCCACGATTAACACTGTCAGCAACGACTAACAAAAATATCGAAATCTTTGCTTCAATTTGTACAAGCAGATAAAGATAATTCTAACGTAAATAACATTTGCTCTTCTGTGGGTATTTAATGTACAAGTATGAAAGAATTTAAACTATCTAATTAACCACGATATAACAGCAAAAATGGAAAGGTAGGAAATCTAATGCACTGTTACCAAGTCTCCGGAGCAACGGTAGAGTTTGCAGTGCCTCACTATTCTCTTTGTATTGTGATAAGATTGAACGGGAAGTGAAAGTTGATTATCAGAAGAACCACATAAATAAATGTTTCACTGAAAAAACAGAGATGGTCTGCATCATTTTCTTCAGGCTTATCTAGCATTATGCAAATGCAGTGTGGCTCGAGAATTTCAGTGTGTACCACAACTGCAGGTGGCTACCTGTATATGACAAAAAAATTAAGTAACATTATTTCCTATAAGTAAGGGCTGGAACTTCATAGTTATCCTCATACAATGTTGTCGTTCAAAAATACTTATGCGGTATTTGTAGAAAACAGAAGTGCTTCTGATTAGTTTCTTGCAATTCTCCTTGCTGTGACCACCGCCAGCTGGGCAATGGCCAGGGTTCGTGCGGGATGTTGTCTGAACTTCCCCGACGACCCCTTGCGGCAGCTCTACAGCGAGATTAGAGCTACGGCGCACCCTGGGGGTGAGCGTCCGGTTGTCCGCCACGCTATGCGACAGCGTTAAGCTCTGACCAAAATACTCCTCGAATGTTTTGGCTGAGGCGAGAGCTACACAGCGATGAAGAAAGTGTACAGTAGACAGCTGAGAAAAACGTGCACGAGAGGTGACTCGGCGAGAGTGGACACAGCACTTCCCCTCTCTTCCTCAAGCTGTCACGGTTGCCCATGTTCTATATTATTCACTCTTTAAATCTACTGCCTTACGAGCAGACATCACTTTCATTCTGGTTTCACTGTTCACCATTACTAGTCTCCCAGCATTATTTACTTTTTATGTACAAAACTAGTGTGTGTGTGTGTGTGTGTGTGTGTGTGTGTGTGTGTGTGTGGAGAGAGAGAGAGAGAGAGAGAGAGAGAGAGAGAGAGATAAATTTTATTAAAATGTGTATCCACACTGTAAACAAGAAACTTACGAGGTAACCTTCCAATTGGAATGTGCTAACAGAGTGAAACACATTGACCAGCCAGAACACTAAGACCACCTACCTAACAGTCGGTATAGCCATCTTCGCCATGGATGACAGCGGCGAAGCGTCGTGCCACGGCCTTAGCAACTCGCTGGAGGGATCTGGAACCACATATACACAAACAAGCCCCTAATAACCCGTATATTCCGGGGAGGTGAGTGGTCACCTCTGACACCACGTGTTCGATCGGATTCAAATCTGGGGAGTTAAGGAGCCAGTAGATCAATTGGAGCTCGCCACTGTGTTTCTCGAACCACTCCTTCACAACCCTAGCCTTGTGAAATGAAGCATTATTAGACTGATAAATTCCACTGCAATCGGAAAACATGATCTACATCAAGGGATGTACGTCGTCTGTAATCAGCGTACGACGTTCCTTGGCCGTCATGGTGTCTTGCCCTAGCTCCATTGGACCAATCGACGCCCAAGTGAATGTTCGCCAGATCTTTTTCGTACCGCACTACCGGTGTCAAGGACCTGTTCCCTTGCTCCATACCATCGACTTGATGAGGTTCAAATGATTCAAATGGCTCTAAGCACTATGGGACTTAACATCTGAGGTCATCAGTCCCCTAGACTTAGATCTACTTAAATCTAACTAACCTAAGGAAATCACACCCGAGGCGGGATTAGAAACCTGCTACCGTAGAACATGATGAGGAAGGTACCAGTATTCATCAGACGCTCTGCCACTACGCCAACGTCCAGTGACGATGATCATGTGCTGGTTTCATTCGTAGTTACCTGCGGAGGGGGAAGTGCAGGCCTTACATTTACATTTAGGGCGTCGCCTAAACAGAATTAGTTGTAGGACAATAGTCTGGTACTGACGTTCAAATTCAAGTCTGCATTTAGTAAGTCATTTATTAATTCAAAAATCTCAATGTGTACTACATTAATATGACAGAGAATAACTCTCCAACCAAATGACCGTAAAGTCTTGAAATGTTCACTGAGTTATTGCTCCAACAGGACGAGCATGAAGTCATCTAGAATACTTAAACACATAGTTATCTAGAAGCTCAATTTAATATTCGATGGTCGGCTAACACTCCAGGAAGGTACCTTATATACATTAGAGGCTGCTTGGGAAACGTCGCAAGCATACCTAACCTATGCAGCTGGCAAATTCAGATTAAACGAGTCCGAAACACACGAACCAATAGCCAGGCAATTCAAGTTGAGCAGCATATTTTGAGCTGCTCAGAATGTGGTAAGCGCTAATGCGAATTGCGACGCATACTTGAGTAAGCGTACGTGCGCCAGAACGCACCAGACACCACCAGCTAAGGACACCCGACGTGGCAGTTGATAAAGACTGCTCCTGACGGCCTCTGGGCCACACAGCGCCGCAGACGGTGTCCCCACAACAAACCCTCGAAATTACCCTTCTCTAAATCTAACTCTCAACTTCCTGAAAACTCTACAAGAAGGGAAGGACTGCAAGACCGTCTCACAGTGGCTACAGCTTCTGACATCGATCCAGTCTTTGGTCGAGCTTTTCGCGTCTAAACACAATGGAGGGAAAGACGCAGTTTATTAGTTAACATTTGGAGGACAATGGACTTGCATTCGGGATGACAACGGTTCGAACCCGTGTATGGCCACCCTGGTTTAGTTAGGTATTCCGTGGTTTCTCTACATCACTCCAGGCAAATGCAGGGATGGTTCCTTTGTAAGAGCACGGACAACTTAATGCTCCTTCCTTCCCTAAAATGATGCGACCGATGACCTCACTGAATGGTCCCCTCCCCACAAATCAACCAATGAACCAACCAGGATTTGGAGGGAAAGGCAACAAATTACCCACTGTGGCGGAACAATGATGTGTTACGTTCTCACATCTTTGTTCAGGAAGGTGAATCTGTCATGCAAACTTGTACTCTAAGGGTTAGCAGTGGCTCCGGATCAGCTACCTTCAAAGGAGAAAATCTGACCTGTCGCCAGGGCATGGGGCAGGGCTTATCCCAAACGCTTCTGCAAAACGATGTGCACTGGGGACCCATTTCCCTTTTTCAGAGCCTCTGTGACACATCCTGTTGTCTAGGCAGGACGAACGCCTAGGCCTGTTCGATTCTTATCCTGACAATCTGAAGCCTTTATCCACAGTTTTCACGCCTTATACTCTTCTCAAAAATGACTAAGAAATGAACTGAAAAATAATCAAACTTCGCTAGGCATTACGTCATGGTTATGTAACGTAACACTGTCATCTCTCTTTTTGAAGAAAATGAAACTCCCTCGTCTGCAAAACTGCGTAGTCACTTAGTACTGACATTTTAAGAAAATCACGTAATTCCGCTCGCAGTCTTCCATCAAATAAGATTAAAACACAGCAAACCATAATTGCGTGTTAGAGTAAAACGACAATATAATTGCAAAAATAATTCAGCTACATTCAAATTAATATATACAACGTGTATTACCACACTTTGACTTTCAACCAAGGAATCTCTTTCCCATTTTTTCAGTCTTCTGGCTGGCTTGAGTGGCCCGCCACTAATTCCTCTATCTCAGAGCTGCGCAATCAATCCTACGTTATCAGCTATTTGCTGGTTATATTTTAGTCTCTGTTTTTCTCCACAGATTTTACCCTCTACAGCCCCCTCTAGTACCATGGAACATATTTTGTGATGCCTGAACAGATGTGCTACCATCTAGTTCCTTCCTCTTGTAATTTTTTTCCACACGTTCCTTTCCTCTCATACTCTCTGCAGTACCTCCTCATTCTTTACCTTCTCAGTGCACATGATTTTCAACATTCTTCCGTAGCGCCACGACACAGATGTTTCGATTTTCTTTTGTTCCGGTTTCCCCCACAGCTAACGTTTCACTATCATACGATGCTGTGCTCCAAAGGTATGTCCTCAGAAATATCTTTCTAAAATTAACAGTTACGTTTGATTCTAGTAGACTTCTGTTAGCCGGGAATGCCCTTTTCGCCAGTGCTAGTAACTTGTTTCATAGCCTGGATTAACAATGCCACCTTTCTACAGCGCCGAAGTTTTTAGCTTGATAATATCAATTAAATAGTTGTGCAGCTTTTCAGAAAATTAACAGCTATTCAAGGAAATTATTTTCCTAGAATAAACACGAAATTTTGATTTAAAAATCAATGCTTTAAAAGAAATCAGAGAGTGATAGTTTTCTCCCCCCCGCCCAAAAAAAAGAAAGAAAAGAGAAAAGGAAAACTGTTATTTTGTTCTTACCCTACATTAGTCAAAGAGTTACTTTGCTTTTTAATATTTGCGAAAAGTGATAAAAATCAAAAGAAATTATCACAACATTTAAATTCATTCGGCCAGTCACATTGTTAACTAGCAGCAACTATTGCTTCACTAAAAGACGGCAGTTGCATTACATTTTAATTGAAAAATCATTGAGCGTGGTGAAGGTGTTTTAAAACAAACTCCTTAAAGTGGACATGAAAATGAGTTGTGTGTTCGTGAGTTAACGCATTCATAGATGCAGCTCAGATAACTTATCTGTCGCTTAGGGCAGGAACGAACGCTGTTCTTGCAGTAAGTATGCTAGCTGACAATGTTTACCGACAGAAGAATTTGTGATGGCTGACTCGTGATGCTAAAAGACATGTACGTGTGGCGCCTTTAGAGGTTAAGCGCGAGGAATGGTCGGTCAGCCGGTTCGTCCTACCGTAATCCCCTTGCCATTTCTGCTCCGGAGACGTCCCCTCACGTCTATTTATCGGCGCAATGGTCCTATAACACTGGTACGGTACGATTAGTATACAGTACTTATACAAATCATCACAACCCGACAAGAAAATCCTAACAAATTATTTTGTGAGTACTGAATACGTTTCAAATGAATGTAAAACCGTGGCCTGCATAATAATACAATGATGTTATACATCACTTCTGTACATTCACTTTTGATTTAACTGAAAGCATGTACGATATCTGGTGTAATTATTTTATTAGTTTGTTCAAGTGATCAATTTTAGTGAGATGTCTTCTCTTTACATAAAGTTCAGTAATGATAGTGTACTCCAAACTGTGCACCTGTTAGTAACGGAATAGGAATAGCTTGAAGGATACAGAGAGGTAATGTGCATGAACATAAAGTCTCTAACACACCCGTGATCTAGGGGTAACGTCATTCATTAGTAATCAAAATGCCCTCAGCTCCGGATTCAAACCTTGCCATCCTTTAATTCTGAAAAGAAAAGAAGAAGAGGAAGAAGAAGATGATGATCATCAATCAGTAGTGGCGGCCAAAGACTTCCACCATAAGAAGTCTCCCTCATTCTACCAACGATCTCGTCAAACAGAACTGGCAGAAGTTCAGGGCACTCTCATGCCCTTGGGTTGCCAACTGCGCACAAACGCGGAAGATTCTGCAATGATGAACGGCATGAAGATTCAGAAGGCAACAGAAACTACGGCTTTAAAGACAATCAATGTGTATCCACGGAACATGAGGCCTATTATTAAAACGTGTTATGATGATATCTCCTTTGGCAAAAGATTGCGGTCTGTTCCCTCATTCGGTTCTTCGGGAGGGGACTACCAAGGACAGGTGACCATGAGAAAAAGATTGAATAATCAATGGAATGATAACTTTCTACGAGTCGGGGTTTGGAATATTAGAGCTATTAATGTGGTAGGGAAGCTAGAAAATGTGAAAAGGGAAATGCAAAAGCTCAAGCTAGATATAGTGGGAGTCAGTGAAGTGAATGAGATAAGGTCAAGGACTTTTGGTCATAAGGCAATAGAGCAACACCAACAGTAGCAGAAATTTGTATAACGGTAGTAAGATTTGTTATGAATAGGAATGTAGGACAGAGAGTGAGTTATTGTGAACAGTTCACTAATGAGGTTGTTCTCATCAGAATCGACAGCAAGCCAAAACTGACAGAGGTACTTCAGGTATACATGCCGACATCGAAAGTCGAAGAGATCGAGAAAGATGCCGTTGTTAAAACCCTCTCTAAGAAAGGTGATAAGAGAGATGTCAGTAACTACAGGCACGTTTCACTGCTGACATCATTCTCCAAAATATTTGAAAAGATGATGTAGTGTAGAATAGTATCTCATCTTAGCAACAACAGTATCCTTAGCACAGTTTGGGTGTCAGAATTGTTGCTGTTCTGAGAAAGCCATTTGCATGTTAACTAAACAGATTTTAAAAGCATTAAATGATAAAACTGTTTCGGTTGGTATTTTTTGCGTACTCTCTAAGGCTTTTCACTGTGTGAATCACATTTTGCTTCTAGATAAATTGATGTTTTATGGTACTGATGCTATAGCCAAGCAATGTTTTATTCATATCTAACCACAACAATACACAAAGTAGTACTTAATCACTGAAGCAAAATAGTCGAGGGACGTAATTCTGTGTGGGGACATATCACTTTGTGGTGCCCCAAGGTTCAATCTTAGGTCCACTACTGTTCCTCAGATATGTAAACAATCCTCCACCTAGTATACAACAAGCAGAATTGAAACTGAAAAGGAAACTATTTTGGAGCACCTGAAACAATTTAGTTCAGCCCATTATCGTTTAGAATCATCGCAGATCTCAAGAGGAGGCACAAATCAGTAACTTACATATTTAGCATTTTTTCATTTAATAATGTCATATGGAATAATATTCTGGGGTAACTCACCTTTATGAAAGGAAGTATTCATTGCGCAAGAAAGTGCTGTAGGAATAATACGTCGTGCTCACCCATGCGCATATTGAACGCACCTGTTTAAGGAATTATGCAAACTGAGTGCTGCTTCGCAGTTTATTTATTCCCCCATGAGTTTCCTTTTTTCGTTGTAAATAATCCACTACAGTTAAATGGAAGAATAAGGTACATTATTAAATATCAGAAATAGAAAGAAAAAACGGAAAAAAGTTATCAATGTTCAGAATCTAACCGTATGAACAAATTAATTTGCGATGTGAACATAAGGTGACATCATGATCTATCGCGTTAAATGGCCCATGGAACATGTAACTAACTAACTAATTATATGAGAAAACTTATCAGATAATTGAATACGTAAAGGAAGATGAAAATCTAATAGTCATGAGGGATTAGAAAGCCGTTGTAGGTGAAGGAGTGGAAGAAAGGTTTACGGGAGAATATGGGCATAGTACTAGGAATAACAGATGTATTAAATTACCCATGTAACTAACTAACTAACTGTATGAGGAAACTGATCGGGTAATTCAATACGTAAAGGGAGACAGAAATGTAATAGTCATGGGGGATTGAAGTGCGGTTGTAGGAGAAGGAGTAAAAGAAAGGTTTGCGGGAGAACAGGGGCATTGTACTAGGAACGAGAAACACTAATCGAGTTCTGCAGTAAATTTCAGCCAGTAATAGCGCTTACCCTGTTCAAGTACCGTGAGAGTAGGAGGTATACTTGGAGAAGGCCGCGCAGGGAGGGGGGGGGGGGGGCGGGGGAGCGGGAGTATAGAGAGATTTCGTAAAATTACGTCATGATTCCGAAATCAGATACGGGATTGTAAGGCGTACCCAGGAGCAAATATAGACTCAGTTCACAATTAAGTAGTATTGGAGAGTAGGCTGAAATCTAGAATACAGTAAAGAAAAATCACTGCACAAAGAAGTTGGACACGGAAGTACCAAGGAATGAAGACATACACATTAACTTCCCTAAGGCTATAGATACTGCGTTCAGTAGGTCAGTGGGCAATGGATTGAAGAAGATATGACATATCCAAACAGGGCACTCACGAAAGTGGGAAAGGAAAAAGTAAGTGCAAAGAAGGTAACTGCGAAGAAACCATGAGCAACAGAAAAACAAATACTTCAGTTGATCGACGAAAGAAAGAAGTACAGAAATGTTCTAGAAATTCAGGAATACACATATAGAAGTCACTTAGGGGTGAACTAAATAGGAAATGCACGGAAGCTAAGGCAAAATGGCTGCATTAAAATTGTAAAGATATCGAAAAAAGAAATGATTGTCGGAGGAACTGATTCAGCATATAGAAAAGTCACAACAACCGATTGTGAAATTAAAAGCAACGGTGGTGATACTTAGAGCGCAATGGAAGTTCCATTGTAAAAAGCAGGGGAGAGAGCAGATAGGTGGAAAAAATACATTGAAGGCCTCTATGAGGACGAAGGGATCGATACAAAAGAGATAAGTGATCCACTATTACAATCGGAGATTAGAAGAGATTTGGAAGACGCAAGATCGAATAAGACAGTAGGAATAGAAAAAATTCCATCAGAATTTCTAAAATCATTGGGAAAAGGGGAAACAAAACGATTATTCTCGTTGATGTGTAGAATATATAAGTCTGGCGGAATACCATCTAACTTTCGAAAAAACGTAATCCACAAATTTCCTAAGATTGCAGGGGATGACAAGTGCTAGAATTATAACGGTTGATAATGGAAGCAAGACTGATGAAAAATCAAGACCCGATCATAGGATTCGTCGACCTGGGAAAAGGGTTCGGCATTGTTAAACAGTCCAAGATGTTCGAAATTTGGAGAAACATTGGGGCAAGCTACAGAGAAAGACGGGTAATATATAATATGAGGAACAACCAAGAGGGAAACATAAGAGCGGAAAGCCAAGAACAAAGTGCTTGGATTAAAAACTGTGTAAGATGGGGATGTGGTCTTTCGCTTTTACGGTTTAGTCTGTAATTCGAAGAAACAATAACGGAGATAAAAGCAAGGTTCAAGAGTGGAAGTAAAATTCAAGATGAAACGATATCAGCCATAAGATTCACTGATGACATTGCTATCCTGAGTGAAAGTGAATAAGAATTACAGGATTAGCACATAGAATGAACTGCCTAATGGGCACAGAACACGCACCGAAAGTAAATAAAAGAAGGACGAAAGTATTGAGAAGTAGCAGCAATAAGAACAGCGAGAAGGTTATCATAAGGGCTGGTGATCACGAAGTAGGTGAACTTAAAGAATTCTGATTCGTAGGCAGTAAAATAACTGAGGACGTTCAGCGCAGATAAAGCAGACTAGCACTGAAAAAAGAGCAGTCCTGGTCAAGAGAAGTCTGGTAGAATCAAACATAGGCCTTACGTGGAGAAAGAAATTGCCGAGAATGGACTTTTGGAGCACAGAATTGTATGGTAGTGACAGATGGACTGTGGAAAAATTGAGAAAGAATAGAATGGAAGCATTTGAGATGCGGTGCTACAGAAAAATTACATCTTTAGAGGAACAAGAGATTATATTTGGTTTACCTTACGTAGACATCTAGGTACTATTGAAATAAAATACATCAGCACAATATTTCTACAGGTCTCGCCAACGGTTCTCGGTAGTTTCAGTTGTACATGTGTATGAACTACGTTCGTAAAACACATGTTACACTGATCAAACTGAATATTCTTAAACTATATGAGTGAAAACTGAAATATTCGCTTCAAGTATATCTCCAACTTTTGCAGTGCACGCACAACCTCTTAAATTTCACCCTGTCAACCCCCAATAGAAACACTAATACAGAAAACACTACAACAAACGAAATTTACACACACACACACACACACACACACACACACACACACACACACACACACACACACACACACACAAAGAGTCACGTTAAACAGATAGATAAAGTCAACTAATATTGTGCTGTGTAATAAACTAATTTTTGTCAATTTTTTTGATGTCAGCCTGGAGCTGGATCCCACAATTCCACGGTCTCCACGCCTCCTTTTTCCCGTTGTCTTGTCTGCTATGGTGTTTCATTTCCCTATCGTGCTCCTTTATTGAAATGTTTGCTTCTCTGATTACGCAGATTTACTCATTGAAACAAAGACCGACTTTCATTTTGTGCTGTCTCCCACATTCCCTGTCGTGGGTTAATATTCTCATTAATTTCCGCACTATCTTCTTTCAGTTACAACACTAGCACTCTGTTCTTCTTACAGATATTTATCAAGAACTATTAACATTAATCTGAACGCCTTGAGATTATTCTTTTCGACGCAGATGAGTGATCTATGCTCTGTCGATACTGTATTTATAAATAAGGGATTAGCTCACCACTATCGTATTGTGACCGAAGTGCAAATTCCGTTTATAAATTTGACCGAAATAGGTTGCATTTTATTTTAATCTAGTTGTAATGATTGGAAGAGCCGTTGTGATGCTCAGGCACATCCTTTCTTGCTCTGCATCACACAATTTCTTGATTTCCGATTCAAATTCTAGAACCGTTGTGCAGTTTCTTAACAGTGGCAACAACATCTCGTGTGGCTACAATAAATTCTAACTTGCACTGGATTGGATAGGAATTTGGTAAACTCTCTTTAAATAGTGCCGTCTACGTTTAGACACGTAGGTCTCCGTCTGCAGTGTAAATAAGAAATTTTCTCAACGACAAGAAGTGTTCGTCGTGCAAGCGTCGTCCTTTACTGAACGTGGGTCGTGTCCCTGCCCTTGGTACTCTCGAAACGGCTCTCCTGGTACCTTCAAAGGTACACTATTTGACTGCGTACTCTCTCAAATATTCACTAACATTCCTCATCCCACTCTCAGCTACTGTTATTAGTGGCACCAGGACTCGCGCTCTGCTCAATATCCTTTCGTAACTGTTCTACATCGCTTCTGAGTGAGAAAAACTATTCGGTTTGTTCAAAGCGCACTGGTTCTGTCACCTCCGGTACTGTTCTCTCTTTCAGAGTTTGCTACTTTTGAGACAAAGATGTATTCAGATTTTCTGTCATCTGCACACTTTCTAGCTTTTCCAATGTTGATTACGCCTGGACCGTGCTTGCCACCCCCATTTCTCACAGTTTTAGAAACTTTGTCAATAATCCCGTCCATTAATTTCAATTGGGAATAATATTTTCATTCTACTTCTGTCATATTCCTCGAAATTGGTTTCTGTTTTCCTTTGCTTCCATCCTGTCTGATTAGGCTTTATTTCTATCATCTCGGGCCTGTTTCTATCTGCTTCGGCTTTATTCTCTCTCAAATGTACTTATTTCCTTTCCGATTCGCCATTCCTAAGCCTCTCTTTTCTTTCACATCTACTTCTGCTGTCGTATTCCTCTCTTTGGCTCTTTGATTTCTTTCCGTGCTTCCTTCAACATTTGTTTGAGCCAGAATAGAACGGCCCTATTCTTGATCTGCTCTGTCATACATTTGGCTCCGTTTCGCGATCAATCCTATTTTCATTCCGTAGGTCGTCAGCTCATTTCCCTCTGTTTCAAGTAATGCAGCTGCTGCTGAAACCTCTCACTCAAAACGTTTCGTCACAAAATCTAACAAACCGTCCTCCGTAATAGTTTTTCAAGACTCTCTAGAACTTGTTCGACTAACCTTGTCCATTTAAACAGTCAATTTTAAAATCTCCAATAGTCGCAAACACAAATCACATGCAAATAACCCTAAAGGCATAAAATAAACTTCACACGCAAATACACATCACGTACCACAATCAGATCTCTCAAAATACAGTCGCATCAAGAAAATCAAATACACTTTGCGCTAAAAATGCTGCAGCTACTGAACAAATTGCAAGCGAGGCGAATCTGGGACCGTTACTGGTCGCCACAACAAATTTTGTATTCTAACACGTGCTTCACTTTGCTTCTGACCGCAAAAAATCGAACGATTACAGAAGAAAGGCTCTTGATAACGGCCAACATGAATAATGACGTTCATGTGCTCCGTCTGCGTCAACACGAAAATACTTGCGCTGTGTTTATTTACTTTCTTCTCTCTTTACTTTTAGCACATCTAAGAAGATGCAGTGCAATACCCGTAAATCTAAATTATAATCATCAAGTTGGTCTCACTATTACTATTTAAACAAAATGAGTAACATCAGCTTTGCAGTGGAACCCCCTGACAACGAGACGAATCATTCAGGAATGTAAGGGTTAGATTTGCTGTTAATATATCGCCTAACCAGGATCAGCTGTGGAACAACAGTTTGGTACTGAAATTCAAAATTAAGATATTTGCTTACTCAAAATCTTGACGTATGACAGATTAAAATGGGAGAAAATACTTTTCCAGCTAAATTAACATAAACTCTCGTAATCCTGGCGGAGCAATTTCTGCAACACGAAGTCGCCTGAAGTACTGAAACACAAAGGTCTCTAGGAGTGCTGTTTAGTCATCAATGTTCTGCTACCACTGTGGGAAGGTCTTTATCTACAAGTACTTGGGGAGCACTACATGCCTTTCAAATCTAAGCAGACCAAAGGCACAAATTAAACGAGCCAATACCCATGAACTGATACAATTTACAGTCAGATCAAGGTAAATAATAAATTTCGCAATTTCTGAGAAGCGTAGAAAGTAATTCCGCTAATGTGAAATGTGACACTTACTCAAACTCAGCCAAAGTGAGCCGGAACGTGCCAGTCGGCACCTACAAAGACAGAAGGAGAACGCTACCTCTAATAACCTCTGGCCCACACAGTGCTCCATCTGGCTTCATCACGATCAATGCCGTATATTCTCCTCCTCTAAACGTAGCTCCCCTCGGTTTGAAAAACTCTGCATTGGAGGAGCGGGCACCCAACCACTACCACAGCCACAGGCGAGAATTTCTGATTATTTTCGAGACTACAGTGGAAATCTACATGAATTTTCAATTCAAGGCTTACACATAGCGTCTCCACATGCAAGAAGTTTGTATCGCTGCTAGCCACGTTCCACTCTCGATCGCGACCTCCGTGATTGAACATGGTGGCAGAGCAGCGCCGTGACAGCCCGTTCTTAGATCCGTGCGGAAGGACATGAATTCGTTACACACACACAGCTATACTCTAGGAACTTTCAGTGTTTTATTGGTACCTGTGTTGAATGTGCATTCTCCGCCACGCCAAACTTTGGGTCAGAGGCTTATCGCTGTTGGATCCGTGAACTGCAGCCCCTTCTCCAGAGCCTCTTTAACTGACCTCCTGTGGTCAAGGCAGACCACAAGGCGAATACTTGTGCCCAGTCGATTGTTAACCAGAGCTATGAAGTCTTATACTATTCGCAGAAACAGCCATAAATGGGCTCAATGACATGTAAGGGTTACGTCAGATAATTCGCATTATCAAATAATCACAGACAGTTGACAAATTCGCTACTAGAAAGTCTATAGATAGATCATCACTATAGCGTAACCAAAATAAAATGTTTATAAAAAGGTTCCACATCTGTAACTGGTCTCTGTAAATTTTCCTTTTCTTCTTCTTCAGTTCTCGTATTAGGCAAATTAAGATTTAAGGCAAGAGAGCATTGTACTAACAGACAGAGTCGATTACAAAGAATATCAGGAAAGAAAGGGCAAAGTTCTTCACACATATACAGAGGATGAACGAAAATAGACTGATGTAGAAAATTTTTAACATAGTGACAACTAATACAGTGAAAACCATCTGGGAAAGGAAATCATGGAAGACCTAAAAAAACTGATCATCTCCACAAAATACATTACAGACAAGGAAAATCACATGGAAAAAATAAAAGAAACAGAAATTTCAGCAAACGTTCAAAGAGAAGAAAACAGGAAAGAAGTGGATAGAAGAGAGGATAAACAAACACAGTGACGATATGAGAGGTTTCTGGGAAGAAAAAAGAAAGAGACAGAAAAAATGCCATTAAAACTGATTGTGTCTTAGCGCTCTTCTTAAGTGGACTGGTGCGTGAACACCAAGGAAAACCTTGAAAAAATTGCCGGTTTTATAAACAGTGTGACACAAAGAATGGGATTTATAAGACATCTTCTGGGAACATGTTTATGTATAAACACAGCTTTAACTCTCACACTTATTTTTAATTGTATTTTCTTTGTTGCAGGTGAATAAAACCACGCTTATTATTTATATGCACCATAGGTACACATTAAGTATGATTATAAAAAATTTAAGAAATGTATTCAGGGATTTACTCTGAAAACAATTATATTTTCAAAGTTAAGTCATAAGAGCATTTTTAGTTAAGTATGTTTTAAGACAGTATACAAAATTTTAGCACTCTATCTTTAATATTTTTTAGCCAGAGTGTAACAGAACATGAAATAATTAAAATTTGGGAAATACAAGTTAAATTTAAAACCTGCTTTTTCTATTAAATTTACTTGGCACTAATTCACCTCAGGACAATATTCATTTTGTTGTTCTCCCTCCCTTCTCTTTTCCACACTTCTTCTTCTTATTCATGCTCCTTTGGTGACTACCAACATTGATTTTTCTGCTTCAAATAGTGTCCTTCTGTCAAAATCTATGCATATTTAGTCCACCAGTTTTTCAGTTCCATAACTTTAAGCCTTGACCCTGCACCGTCACTGAAACGTAGAACAGCATCTAGCACACTTATTTTCAAAGTATTTAGTGGTTCTAGAACGGTTTTTGGTATCTATTACAATATACAATATTTGAAACTTTCATTTGGATTTTGAGTCCTAACATGCAAACAGTTCTCTAATAATCTTGTGTCACTCAGATCCCAATACATAGGTTTTATGACCTCCATTATAGCAATTGGCAAAGAATGTTTATGGTTGTAGGTCTCACACTGAGTAACAGCCCTCTGGTAGCCACACCATTAATCATTGCCAGATGGACAGAGAGCATAATATGGGTTGTCATCTGTGGAGGATTTTGGAAAGATGGTAGCCCATACTGCCTTTTTCATTCCCTCAAGTTCATATTTATTTCGTCTTACGGCTTGTCCATAATAATAATACAACCTGTCTAATTCCTCATCTGTAAGCTGACCACGTCCACTAATGCACTTACCATAGATAACTTGTTCAGCTACTGGACTCGCATTCGGGATGACGGCGGTTCAAACCCACACCCGGTCATTCTAGTTAAGGTTTTCCGTGATTTGCGTAAATAGCTTCAAGATAATGGTGGGATGGGTTCTTTGAAAGGGGGCAGCTGATTTCATTCCCATCATTCCCTAATCCGATAGGATCCATGATATCGCTGTTTGGTGCCTCCCCCAAATCAACCAACTAGCTTCATGCAGCCATGATATTCCGTAGCATTTTTCTGCTCACAATATCGAATGCTCTCTTACTATCCACAAAAGCAAGATGGGCTTACCTACTGAATTCTCGTTTCTTTTCTAAACTTAATGTAGTGTAAAAACACTGTCAAACTTTTCTGCCTGAAAAATGACTGCTTCTAGGATACCATGGCTTCAAAATTGTTGCTAGTGAGGCTGGGTTTCTAAAAAATGTGGAATGAAAGGAATTTTAATTATTCAGTGAATAAAGAGACTTGTTTAACGCATAACCGGAGTTAGGTTGACCTGCCAACAATGAGAGATAAGCTATAGGTTTGAATGTGTGATGATACTCTGTTGCATGGCATCACTCAGCGTTCAAAGCTGAGCATTTGACGTTTGAGCAAAGTAATACCACACAAATAACTGTTTTTTTCATGGCTGGATGATCTCGAGAAAACATAGAAGGTCCACTTGTTTCACGTCATTAACTGTATGTATTTTACAATAGCACACATATAACATATAATCCTTCAAGGATTAGTGTCTACCACACGATACTGAAGTAGTTGAAACTAGTTCCCTCAAAGTAAAGTTTCATACTGGATTTTTGGTGATAGGGGATAACGGCCCCGGAAAATGTGGCAGTTTTATAGGAAAGCTACAGTTGATCTAGAAACTTCAACGTCCTCTTATCTGAAACTATCTGGCAGATTAAAACGGTGTGCCGGATCGAGGCTCAAACTCTGGAACTTTGTCTTTCGTGGGCAAGTGCTCTACCGACTGATCTACCCAAGCACGATTGATGACCGTCCTCATAGCTTTTATTTCCTCCAGTACATCGTCACCTACCTTCTCAGCTTCGCAGTACTCTTGCGAAACACGCAAGATTAGCACTTCTGGAAGTACTAAAGGTTGTGATAACGGCCCGTGAGTCGTGTTTGGGTAGGTCAGTCGGTGCCGGCATGGTAGCTCAGCGTGTTCGGTCAGAGGGTTACCTGCCATCCGTAATTAAAAAGTCTGAGTTAATGGATCAACAAAGAATTGCAACAAGCGTCATGGAACGTCCGCTCCGAACAAATACAACGGCGGATAACAAACGTAATGAGATCATTAAAAAGAAAAAGATCGGTAGAACACTTGTCAATCAAGGGCAATGGTCTCGCATTCGAGACCATTGCCACGCAGTTTCATTTCAGTGTACACTCCGCTGCAGAGTGAAAATTTCATTCTTATCCTCTTACCTGTCACAATACTTTTATTTTCTCTAGACAAAACGAAACCACCTTTCATCAGTAATCCGAGAACTACCCACGTAGTCATTGTGCCTGACGGGGTAGTTAATATGGGCTACATGAGTTGATAAAACAAGTTTTGACTTTAAATTGTAATGATAGATTGACAACTTATTTACAGTGCAAACTGCATGTTGAGAGTAAAATGTTAGTAATATAATATATTCAGTTTCCCAAGAAGAAATTCGTTACTGCTAACCGTGAAGAAGGGTGGTGACTTAAAAAAAAAAACTTAAGCACAGGTGTGGCACCAATATTCACTATCGTCCTCACAAATACCCGCACACTGATTGGGGGCCGATTTGCATTTACTCGGAGCTTGATCTCAACATCAGAGTTATAACCTGCTCTTTAAACTAGCAGTCACCCCTTTTCAGCTTCATTATAAATATGAGGATGATTAGTCCTCTCGGCCTTGGCAAATACTGCACATCGGAGATTTTAAATTGTCATGCTGAAAAAACTTTTCTCCAACAAGAGATTTCCATGAATTTCTTTCTCTTTTTCTGATTGAGACGTGGACTGAAACCCACAATATACCTTCTTGTTGACTGCACCACTCAGTTTTCTCTTCAGTACTCTTGTCTACAACATATTCCTTGTAACGAGATAGGTGGTTGTAGCTGTTTTGAAAGCCATAGCATCCATCATTACCTGTTTTGCTTCTACATGTCACATTAATCCAAAGATTGACTCCCTTCCTTATGCTTAGATGTATGGCCGATCGATTTACGGAAATAACTAATCAGTTTCGTTGGTTGATACTGGATCTATCGTGGTCTATGATAGAGCCTTTGATTAGAAATGAAAATAGTCCTGGGTTGGAACAGCGCCTCTGCTTAAAGTTAGAATAAAAACCATCAGCCAACAGCGGCCGAAGACTTTCGGCGTAAGACGTAACCCTCATTCAAGCACGGCCTAGTCAAAATGGGTAGAGGAGCGAATAGAGGTTTAGGGATCTCTGTTGCTCTTCGAATGGGAAACTGCCAACAAAGATGGAAGCATCAGCAATTACCAACGGCATGAGAAATCAGAAAGCAAAAGAAACTACTGCATTAAAGACACATAATGTGTATCCACAGGACATGTGGCTCGTAACTGAAAAGATGTCAGGATGAACTCTCCTTTGGCAAAAGATTGCCGACTACCCCCATTCGGATCTCTGAGAGTGGACCATGAGATAATGAACAACCATCGACAGGATAGCTCTCTACGAGTCGGAGAGTGGAATTTCAGAAGTATGAACGTGGTTGGGAAGCTGTAAAAACTGAGAAGAAAAGTCTCAGTCAAGACATAGTGAGGGTTTGTGAAATGAAATGGAAAGACGACAAGTATCAATTTATAGTAATATCAACCACAGCTGAATGTGGTTAACGGAAGTAGAATTAGTTATGAATAGGAAGGTAGGGCAATGACTGAGTTACTGCGAACAGTGCAATGATACGGTTCTTCTTATCAGAATCGACAGCAAACCAACACCGAAAACTATAGTTCAGGTCTATATGCTGACGTCAAAGCAGAATAAGGAGAGGGAGAGAAAGGATATAGAATGGGCTTCATGAGGGAATGGAATGTAGTTTGGCGGAGTAGATGAAATGGTTGCGAGAGAACGTGGGCTCAGGAGTAGGAATGGGAGAGGAGAAACACCATTTTCCTCCTATAAATTTCAGCTAGTAATAACGAGTACTCTGTACAAGAATCAGAAGAGGAGAAAGTATACCTGATAAAGGCCGGGAGATACGGGAAGTTTACAGTTAGTTTTGATCACTGTCAGGCAGAGATTCCGAAATCAAATAATGGATTTAAGCCATACCCAGGAGCAGAAATAGACTCAATTAGCAATTTAGTAATGATGAAGAGTAGGCTGAAGCTTAAGACATTAGTAAGGAAGAATTAATGCGAAAAGAAGTTGGACACCTAAGTACAAAGAAATGAAGAGATACAATTTAAGTTCTCTGGGGCTATAGACATTGCAATAATGAATATCTCAGTGGAGTGTTCAAATGACTAGTGATGTACGTCTCTGTAATGGCCAGTCACAGACATTGGGAAGGAAAACTTTTAGCTGTATCATGTACATCATACACTGCAAGCCACCTAATGGTGTGTGGCAGAGGGTCCTTTTTTACAATACTAACTCACACCTGCGAGGAAACGTGCCGCACTTCGTTGGATCTTCTGTATCTCTTCTATCTGTCTTATCTGGTAGGGATCCCAGACAGATGAACAGTACTCAAGAATGGATCGATCAAGCGCCTCATGAGTAACTTCCTTCGTGGATGAGTTACGTATCCCTAAGATTATTCGTACAAATCTGAGTCTGGCATCTGCTTTCCCAACTATTTTTTTTATGGTCATTACTCTTAATGTCGCTCCAGATAGTGACATTTATTTAAGATCAGGGTTAACTGCCAGAGCCTGCATCATTCATTGATTCTCTGGAGGTAATTCTGCAAATCGTTACTGTCTTCTGGCGTTGCTACTGCGTTATAGCAGCCACATCATCTGCGAACAGCTTTAGAGAGCAACCGACGCTTTATACTAGATCATCTACATATATTGTACACAGTAATGGTCCTATTACACTTCCTTGTGGTACACCGGAATTACCTTTACATCTGTCGATTTTGTTCCGTTACGAGCGACGTGTTGAGTTCTGTCGGCAAGGAAGCCTTGAATTCAGTCACAAATCTGCCCCTATACTCGATAAACTCGTATTTTTTCACTAAACGGCAGTGCGGGACGGCGTCCAATGCATTGAAGACAATGAACAAGGACTCAACCTGAGCGCCATTGACTATGGCGCTTTGGATCTCATGGAGAAACAGAGCGAGCTGAGTTCCACAGGATCACTGTTTGAGGAATCCACGTAGATTTTTATAGGGAAGGTGTTCCTTCTCCTAGAACATCATAACTCTTCATCATAAAAAATGTTCCATAATTCTATAATACATCGACGTCAAAGATATAGCTCTACAATTGTGTACATCTGACCTACGGCCTTTCTTGAAACGGGAGTGACCTGCGCTAAGTACCCTTCGTTGCTCAAGCGATCTACGATTAAATATTGCTAGAAGAGGAAGAAGTTCCTTCGCATAACCTTTGCAGAATATTATAGGTATCTCATTTGGTCCTGACGCCCTACTAAGCTAATGTAGTTGTCTTTCTATTCTGCGATCGGTTATCTGAAGAAATCCGTATTTCGGTCTTTGCTCTGTCTTCTTCCTTTTCTGTGCCAGTATGGTCACTCAGTGAATGAATAGATACGAGCAAAATAGATGCGACCAAAACCCCTTAGGGTTTTTCTCAGCTCGGCTGACAGAGTTTTACTTTGAAGAAATATAGCTGCGAAGAAACCATGAGTAATATAAGATATATTTCAACTGTTCTACGAAAGAAGGACGTACAAAGATGTTCAGGCCAATTCAGGAACACAGAAATGCAAGTCACTTAGGAATCAAATAAATCAGAAGGGCAGGGTAGTTAAGGCGAATGTTCTCAATGAAAAATGTGAAGAAATTACTGTCAGTACCATTGACTCACCATACAGAAAATTCAAAACAATCTTCGGTGAAATTAAGAGCAATTGCGGTAAGATCATGAGTGAAATTTGAATTCCATTGTTAAATGCACAGGATAAACTTTTGCAAATGGGTCCTTACATTATAAGAAGATTGTCAGCAATCAGTGATGAGCTACAACCCAAAGTACAATAAAATTATTCTTGGCGAAACTTAGTACTGACCTTCTATGTAAAAGGCACTGAGCAAAGGCGTTCCGTAGCGCAACGGATAGCGCATCACAGTGCCGAAAATGACGTCACATGCTAGAATGCTGTGGGTATTTTTTAGTTTCTTTTTTTATGATATACGAACACAGCGTTAGCAAGTACTGATCGTAGCAGCTGCTTCGATTACAGGATGTATTACATATAGTTCCACAATAGTCTCAGTCTGAGAAATGTACACCAGAGAATAATTTACCTCGGGAACGAACAATCCACTTTTTTGGAATGCATTGCTAATAGTGAAGATTTCACCTACGCCCACAGTATAACGAGGTGTACGACGATGATGTTATACGGAGAGATATAAAGCGTGTACAACATGCAGGTGACATAAACGTAAGGGGTTAATTCACGATAATGAAATAGCAAAAGTTTAAACAATAAGGAACCTAGCTGGACAAAACGTTGATAAAAACGTTGTTTCGAATGAGGTACAAAGTGTGTAGTCATATTAACTAGAAAATATGTTTCCGAACGTGACGTGCGTGATGAACGATTGCAAATGTAAGCCAGGTACACATAAAGGAGAACACAATAATATTCTGTTTCAGATCGATGTGGTGAAGTTTTGTAATGGTGATTTGGTTTTCGCATGACAGGTACGCCGAGTCGTTTTACAAATAAGTTAAAATGTTCTTTCGGGTTGGATGCGAACCAGCGATCTATGGATATAATTTAAAAAAAATCAATTCTCTACTTGTCTAAGAATTGAGCTCCTGAATAACTGAGGTATTGTTTGGTAAAAGGACAACTTTCAGTACGTTTAATCTCAGTGAATGGCGCTATCCTACGTTTGTAACAGTGGGAGACCATATATAGGAGGTAATTTGATGTTAACTTCCCAGTGCAAAACGTTTTTAATAACGTTAGCGTACTTGTGTGTCGATTTGATGGCAATTTGCCGGTACAGTGCAACCACATTTTACTCTCTAAAACCACTGTTTGGGATTTTTATTAGATGTAATTTTACAGAATGGTACTACTTACCATTTGTAATCTATTTTCTAAAACTTAAATATCAAAACAAGACTTCGCTGTGACAGTAGGACAGCAGGAGTAGCGAGCTACCCAGAGACGTCACAGGCGTCACATGACTAGCATGGAGAATTTTAGCGGCTTTCAAATAATAAGGATTTCACTTCCTTTATTATAAAAGAACACTGAAATTCAAGAGGAAAAAGCATTTATGTGTATAAAATGACATAATAAATTAAGACAATTTCCAGAAAACAGTTAAATACCGTTTTGTGATCCGCAGCTTTGATAAAAGACATTGTCATATATAGAGGAAGAGCTGCCACACCAGCCACTGCGGATATAAAGTCCATCCAGTGGAAACTGCGATAAAGTATCACTGGAATCCTCTTCAGCTGTGCATAGTCATTTGAAGGAGTCATAATATCGCATTGTCTCGCAGTGACATTTTGTGTGGTTTTCAGACCTTCCGTACTAATTTGATGTAATTATTACGAATTTGCAACAAGAGTTAGTTTTTATAACATAGATGTGTTGAGAGAGTGATTGTACAGCGAAAAATTCCCATTGTACCAGGTCGTCACCAGATAACATCTCTTGTGCAATAGTGTCTGTGCGAACACAACGGTAGTTCAGTGGCAATATTCCCACCATAAAATCTCTACTTCTGTCTTCCGTTTGTTCTCTTGTTTATATGATATGGTGAATCCAACTGTAATACGATGAATTATAGTAAATACTAATGATCAGTCGGGCAATATTCCCACCATAAAATCTCTACTTCTGTCTTCCGTTTGTACTTTTGTTTATATGATATGGTGAATCTAACTGTAATACGGTGTATCATAGTGCATACTAATGATCTGTCTAAGGCGCTGCAGTCATGGACTGTGTGGCTCGTCCCGGCGGAGGTTCGAGTACTCCCTCGGGCATGGGTGTGTGTGTTTGTCCTTAGGATAATTTAGGTTAAGTAGTGTGTAAGCTTAGGGACTGATGACCTAAGCAGTTAAGTCCCACACATTTGAACATCTTTTTTACTAATGGTACTAGTTACTAATATATGACCCTTTAATGACGAACAAAGCGAGGTGGGGCTGTTCTTAGTACAGAGCGACTCGCGTCTCGTACGACGACGGTTCAAATTCGCATCTGGCCAGCCCGATTTAGGTTTCCGTTGTTTTCCCACTGCAAGCGAACGCTGAGACGGTTCCTTTCGATGTGCGCTGCCGATTTCCTTCATTATCCTTGATAGAATGCGAGTGTGTGCTCGTCGACGATGTAAGTAGGCTGATTAAGTTTTTTTTATTGGTAACACCGCCGCCACTAGCGCTCTGTATGAAAATCACTGGCTGTGCCGTGTGCAGTCTGTGGCTGGTTGGCATTGTTGTAATACTCGCCATTGTAGTGTTGGGCAGCGGCAGCTGGATGCTAACAGCGCGTAGCGTTGCGCAGTTGGAGGTGAGCCGCCAGCAGTGGTGGACGTGGGGAGAAAGACGGCGGAGTTTTGTAATTTGTAAGACTGGATGTCATGAACTATCATATATATTTTGACTATTAAGGTAAATACACTGTTTGTTCCCTATTAAAATCTTTCATTTGCTAACTATACCTATCAGTAGTTAGTGCCTTCCGTAGTTAGAATCTTTTATTTAGCTGGCAGTAGTGGTGCTCGCTGTATTGCAGTAGCTTGAGTAACGAAGATTTTTGTGAGGTAAGTGATTTGTGAAACGTATAGGTTAATGCTAGTCAGGGCCATTCTTTCGTAGGGATTTTTGGAAGTCAGATTGCGTTGCGCTATAGATATTGTGTGTCAGTTTAAGCACAGTCTTCTATAATTTTTCAAAGGGGACGTTTCAACGGGACAATAAAACCTAATTCTTCTACGTGCTTTTTTTAAAGTCATTAGTCATCTGACTGATCGGATTCATTCAGCCACGAATTCATATCCTGCGCCAATCTTTTCGTCTCGGAGTAGCGCTTGCAGCTTTTGCATGAATTATTTGGTGCATGTCTCCAATCTCCGCCTTCCTCCACAGTTTTTACACTCTGCAGTTCTCTCTAGTGCCAAAGAAGTTATTCCCTGATGTCTTAACAGATGTCCTGTCATCCTGTTACCTCTTCTTCTCAGTGTTTTCCACACATTTCCTTCCTCCCGAGTCTCTGGAGAATATCCTCCTTCCTTAACTTATCAATCAGCAAATTTTCAACATTCTTCTGTCGGACCACATCTCTAATGAATCGATTCTCTTGTGTTCTGGTTTTCCCACAGTCCACGACTCACTACTACACAATGCTGAGCTCCGAACGCACGTTCTCAGACATTTCGCCGTCGAATCGGAGTCTACGTCCGATACTAGTAGACTTCCCTTGGCAAGGAATGTACATTTGCCAGTGCTAGTCTGCTTATGATGTCCTCTCTGCTGCCTCCGTCACGGGTTATTTTACTGTATAAGTAGCAGATTTCCTTTATTTTCATCTACTTTATAATCACCTGTTCTAACGTCAAATTCCTCGCTTCTCTCCATTGTGCTACTTCTTATTACTTTCGTATTTCTTCTATTTGTGCTCATCTGATGTACTGTACACATTAGACGTTCATTCCATTCAGAAAATCCCGTAGTTCTCCCTTTTTTTCATTGACAATAGCAATGTCATAAGTAATTCTTATCATTGATATCATTTCTCATTGACTTTTAATGCAACTCTTGAATTTTTCTTTTACGTATTGACTAAACAGTATAGGTGAAAGACTACGTTCATTTTTAATGCTGGTAGTGAATAGTCAACATTCAGGGACGTCACAGGAATGATCATTCGAAGCACAAATGTCTAGTAAACATGGGCTATAAAGTGTATACCGTAAGGACTAACAGCACCTGCTTATCTTCGCTAATATGAAACACATTTCTTCTAATGAAAAAGTGCTACTACCTTTTAAGATATGCACTTTAGAGCCCGTGTTTACCGTACGTTTTTGATTCGAACGATTGTTCCTGTCATGTTCCTGCATATTAATGAATTCTCCTGGGTCGTCCTGCATATATAACCTCGTGTCTTACCTGTAGAAGAGCTGTTGAACTCTAGTCCTTATGTACTATTGGGTTTGTTGGTTCTCAAACACTTCTACATTTGCAGAGCACTGTAATACTTATTCCCAGATTTTTCTGTGGTCCAATGAGTTTAAAATTTTAACACTAGTCAAATAAACTAATAAGTAAAATAATTTTCTAAGACAATTAATGTAGGATCCTTTTAAATCTTTGGGATAAATTACAATCTTATTTTTTAGTGAAATGCTTCACCAAAACGTCATAAGCCTCTGCGGTCTGCGACAGAGGGATAATCAACATTTCTTTGCACGTGAAACTGTAACTGTTTGACATGAATTCCTCGTCCCAGCTCGCTACAACACTTTTTTTCGTTTTTATTTCGCTGTTACATGATACGAAGCACGCAAGAGCGAAAGTAAATGGCGAAATTACATGCTGAATTAACATACGTTCGCTGTTTTCACAGACAGGGAGAATAGTCGGACACACAGAGAGTACTGAAAGTACATTGTGAGCTGCAACGGCGGACCACGGTGCAGAATTAAACTTGAGAGTTACTGCTGCCACAGAGCGAACGCTACAGGCGTACCAACAGCTCTGAGTGTCCGCTAATCTGGTAAGCAAATGCTCCTCTTTGCAGCTCCTCTCTTTGTTTCATAAAAACAACAGGAATTATATCAAAAACAACAGCGTAGAGCTATGAGAGTGAGCTCCACAAGCAGAAAGTAGGTTATTTATCTCTTGTCTACCACAATGACTGGCAGTCCATTCAGTGTAGACTTACAAACAAGCTTCTTCATGAAAACGAAACGGTGTCCTGTGTAACACATAAAAATAGGAAATATTACGTATTTTGTGTGACCTACGTATTATAGGCGAATCTTTAAATTTCGGTGCGTTGTTTCTTAATATAAATGTAACGATTGGCAGAAACAATGTTATATTTTTCACTACTTTAGCAGTCATATGAGCTTGTAACCATGTCATAATTAGTTTCAACCTGCCTGTGATCATCTTTCTTTTTATCACTAAGTAGGCCATAGCCTGGCAGATCTCATACATTCTTTATTAATCGCTTCACTCACCTTTTGATATATTAATAGTCTCAAGACGAACTCTGACTGTACGAAACCGGTTACGGGATTTTGATTAGAGATCATGATGTCATTATAGCAACTACGGTTACAAAAGTTAATAAAGTAGTGAAGATGGCTAGGAAAGTGTTTCCTCTGCAAGGAGCAGATAAGCAGTTGTTAATATCTCACTTAGAGAATGAACTGACATCACTTAGTTCCAGTAAGATGGACGCAGAGGAATTACGGGCAAATTCTGAGCTCACTGTAAACCGTGGTATGGTGAATTATGTGTGTAGCAAGTGAATTTAGGATGGAAAGTATTCACCATGCTTTAATAACGAGATCCGGAAACTGCTGAGGAAGAAAAGGATATTGCGCACTCGCTTCGAAAGAGAATGCGCAAATGACGCCAGGCGGAAGTTAGTAGAGATTCGTGCATCTATGAAAGATCCGTGCGAGAACCGTACATCTACTACCATCCCATAACCTTAGAAAATGACCTGCATGAAAACCCGAGAAACTTTTGGTCCTACATAAAATCTCTATGTCGGTCCAATGCCTCTATCCCGTCACTTGTTGACTTGTCTGGTGTGGCAGTTGAAGACAACAAAACGAAAGACGAAGTTTTAAATGCCACGTTCAAGAAATAGTTTATGCAGGAGAATCGTTCAAGCAAACCGTTATTTGACCATTGAACTGACACCCTACGGATGACATAGTAATTAACATCACTGGCATACAGAAGTAGTTGAAAACAAATACGTAGCCATGTCCAGATGGAATCCCATTTCAGTTTTTCAAAGAGTACTGTACTGACCCGTATTACCTTCCATTTATCGCGAATCTCTCGCCCAGCACTAAATCCCAAGAGAGTAGGAAAAAGCGCAGGTGACTCCTATGCATACGAAGGACAAAAGAACGGACCCGCAAAATTGCAGACGAATATCTTTAATATCGGTTTGCTACAGAGTCCTTGAATGTATTCTCATTTCACGTGTAATTTTCTTCAGACCGAGAATGTTATGTGCACGAATGACCATGGTTTTAGAAAACATCGCTCTTGCGAAACTCAGATTGCCCGTCTGCGACGCCTCACCTGAAGATCACTGGCAGGTGCCCAGTTGAAATATCGTGCGAAGTATTGAACGACGACCGGCTGCAACCCCGAAATTTCTTTGAACAGTCAATTCGCCGTGAAAATTTTAAAATTCACATCAGATTGCCCTTTTATCACAGGATATACTGCGAACTATAAACGAAGGGCAACAGGCATATTTCATAATTATAGCCGGCCAGAGTGGCCGAGCGGTTCTAGGCGCTACAGTCTAGAACCGCGTGACCGCTACGGTCGCAGGTTCGAATCCTGCCTCGGGCATGGATGTGTGTGATGTCCTTAGGTTAGTTACGTTTAAGTAGTTCTAATTTCTAGGAGACTGATGACCACAGCAGTTAATTCCCATAGTGTCAGAGCCATTTGAACCATAATTATAGATTTCCGGAAAGTGTTTGGCCCATTACAGGCTGTTAAAGTAGGTGAGAGTATACGAAATGCGTTCGCAGATATGCGAGTGACTTGAAGATTTCTTAAGTTATAGGACCCAGTGTGTTGTCGTCGACGACGAGTGTTCGTTAGAGACAAGGTTATCGAGGGCTATTCGGAAAGTAAGGAAAGATAGGTCGTGAAATGGAAAGCACAGTGGAAGTCATAACTATTTTATTTGCAACAGTTTGCTACAACTTGCATCTACTTATCTCCATATTCGGCTATCCAACTTACACGTTTGTCTTAGCGTTGTACCAACTTTCTAATACTATCGTTACAGAAGGCAGCCGCCAGTGCTTTCTGCCAGTTCTCTTCGCTGGCCTACAGCTCGTTGTCTGTGCCAAAACGTTGTCTTCATAACCAGCGGTACATGTGAGCAGAGATGAAACTCAGAGGGAGACAATTACGGGCTGTGTTGTGGATAATCAAACATTTTCAATTGAAAACGATGCATGAGCATCTTCATTACCCCTGCACAATGCGGCTGAGAGTTGTCTTGAAGAAGAAAACGAGAGACAGTTATGTAATGCTGGCTGCATAGCTTCAGGCGAAATTTCTCAGCAGCCCCTCGTACTTAGCGGGACACACTTTTGTTCTAGGTATCTTTATGTGCTCCCTGTGTGCTCAGAACTAAAAGGAACGACGTAAGGCGATCGACGGGAATACTAGAGACACTGCCCAACACACCTCTGCAAAACTTCATCGGATTTTCACTGTGGTTTCAATTTGGCGACCGATCGTTCCTTACTTTCCGTGTAAGCCTCGTACTACGAGGGCTATCCAGAAGGTAAGTTCCGATAGGTTGCGAAATGGAAACCACTGTAAAAATCCGATGAAGCTTTGCACAGGTGTGTTGGCCAGTGTTTGCAGAACGCCCGTCGACCCCGTCACATAGTTCTTTTCAGTTCTGAGGGCACAGTGAGCACGCAAATGTACCTGGAAAATAGAGTCTCCCACCAAGTACGAAGGCCTGGTGAGAAATTTCGCCTGAAGCTATGCAGCCCACCTAATACAACTCTCAGGCAGTTCCTTCTTGATGACAATTCTCAGTAGCACTCTGCAGGGGCAACGAAGATCCTCCCACAGCGTTTTTAGTGGCAAGGGCTCGCGCGAGCCCCTGACTATGAAGACAGCATTTTGACACAGACAACGAGCTGCAGACCCGCCTGGAGAATTAGCGGAAAGCAGTGGTTGCTGCCTTCTATGATAAGGGTATTGAAAATTGGTATAACGCTACGACAAATGTCTAAGCCGGAGCTGCGATTATTTAGATAATTTGCTGGGAATTGTGGCTATCTGTTGCAAACAAAAGATTTTTGTTTTTTACAGTAGCGCCCATTTCGCGGACGATCGGAACTTTCTTTCTGGATAGCTCTCGCAGATGATTTGGCGGACAGGGTGGGCAGCATTCTGCCGTAGTTTGCTGATGATGCTGAGGTGTAAGGGAAGGTGTCGGAATAAAGTGACTGTAGGATACAAGATGACTTAGACGAAATATCTAGCTCGAGTGACCAATGGCATATCAGAGTCCTGCGATTTCTCAGCTGACGCGGCCGCACTACCAACCCGCGGCATTGTGCTGCTCAGCCCTCCGCAGCCTACCGCACTAGGTAGACTGGGCCGCCTGTCAGATATACATCCCGCACTGCGTACTAAGCTCTACCACCTTAGGTATGCCGTTACAACCTGTCAGAGAGGGATTTCTCATACCGTGAAAAGGGTTTAAGTTTAAACTGTTGGGGCCCAATTTTTTTCTTTGTTAAAAGAAATTCATTTTGCACTCTGCACGCGAAGTAAATGCTCTGTAATATATCAGAATTAATTTTTCGAAATACTATTTCGTTCTAAGCTGAACACATGCAGTTGCTAATACATCTGTTTAGATACATTTGTTCATCTTTGAATGTCTTCATTTGAAACAAAATTACGGGCTTTATTCGCATAGGTTTCTCAGCCATTAGACACGTAAACTAGATTTCAGCACCTGCACAACCGTATTCGGAAACTGCCTGACTAGTGCAATAATATGTTCTGACACGGTCAGTACCTGAACCTGCCCAAAAGCAGCATTGGTTATTCTGTTCGGTCTAACAAATGTTGTTGTTGTGGTCTTCAGTCCTGAGACTGGTTTGATGCAGCTCTCGATGCTACTCTATCTTGCGCAAGCTTCTTCATCTCCCAGTACCTACTGTAACCTACATCCTTCTGAATCTGCTTAGTGTAGTAATCTCTTGGTCTCCCTCTACGATTTTTACCCTCCATGCTGCCCTCCAATACTAAATTGGTGATCCCTTGATGCCTCAGAACATGTGCTACCAACCGATCCCTTCTTTTGGTCAAGTTGTGCCACAAACTTCTCTTCTCCCCAGTCCTGTTCAATACTTCCTCATTAGTTATGTAATCTGCCCATCTAATCTTCAGCATTCTTCTGTAGCACCACATTTCGAAAGCTTCTATTATCTTCTTGTCCAAACTATTTATCGTCCATGTTTCTCTTCCATACATGGCTTCACTCCATACAAATACTTTCAGAAATGACTTCCTGGCACTTAAATCTATACTCGATGTCAACAAATTTCTCGTCTTCAGAAACGCTTTCCTTGCCATTGCCAGTCTATATTTTATATCCTCTCTGCTTCGACCATCATCAGTTATTTTGCTCTCCAAATAGCAAAACTCCTTTACTACTTGAAGTGTCTCATTTCCTAATCTAATTCCCTCAGCATCACCCAACTTAATTCGACTGCATTCTGTTATCCTCGTTTTGCTTTTGTTGATGTTCATCTTATATCCTCCTTTCAAGACACTATCCATTCCGTTCAACTGCTCTTCCAAGTCCTTTGCTGTCTCTGACAGACTTACGATGTCATCGGCGAAACTCAGCATTTTGATTTCTTCTCCATGGATTTTAATACCTACTCCTAATTTTTCTTTTGTTTCCTTCACTGCTTGCTCAATATACAGATTGAATAACATCGGGGAGAGACTACAACGCTGTCTCACTCCCTTCCCAACCACTGCTTCCCTTTCATGTCCCTCGACTCTTATAACTGCCATCTGGTTTCTGTACAAATTGTAAATAGCCTTTCGCTCCCTGTATTTTACCCCTGCTACCTTCACAGTATTCCACTCAACATTGTCAAAAGCTTTCCCTAAGTCTACAAATGCTAGAAACGTAGGTTTGCCCTTCCTTAATCTAGCTTCTAAGATAAGTCGTAGGGTCAGTATTGCCTCACGTGTTCCAACATTTCTACGAAATCCAAACTGATCTTCCTCGAGCTCGGCTTCTACTAGTCTAACAAATAATAAGAATAAAACTTCAGAGTGTTGCTGAGACTGCATAAAGTATGTACTGGATACCCAATTTTATTGAGAAGCAGATTATAGTCCTGTCAGGCCATTTTGTTTCGTGCCGAAGAAAAACTGAGTCTGTCATTACGCCGGATCCCCACTCATATTTCATGTCAACGGATTATTTAAATTAAGTATTGTCAAGTTAAACTATTGTCACTACACTGACATTAAAACATGATGTCTTGAGATGCGAGAAAACAGCCTACATCATGTCTTCAATGCAATAATAATTCACAAAGAAAGAGATTATTTTATTTGACTGCAATAAATGAACACTAATTTCAGAAGAGTTTGTATAAATAAAAGCTATAAATGAAAGGTACAATTCAAAGGGGTACAATAATCGAAAACGGATTAAGAGAAAACTTAAAATAAAAAGTGGTGTGATGAACATGCACAGCATATTACTTCATTCATTTTCTCTGATATTGCAGTTTCTATGGGGAAAGAGAAGACATCAACATTTTCCTGGTGCGGAAGTTACCACCGTGCCCTTAGAAGGAAACTTGCAGAACAAAATTTTACTAGTTGGAAACATTTGTCAGTTTTCATTTCAGCCATGATCATGAATTTACGATTCTGGTTTCAGTACAGATGTAACACACGTGTGAGAGTCGGATTGTCATCAATATTTGCTTACTTCTGTAATTTTGTTCATGGTGGTAAAACAAAGACTTTTAATATAGCGTTTGGCGAAACATCAGTACTACTGTAAAAAAAAATGTTCTGTTCCTAAAAATATTAGTATTAATATCCAGCGTTTGAGGGCTTCGTCTAAGTTGCTCTCAGATTCTACCCGGACAGTCTGACAAACAGTTCACGCATATTTGGTTATTATATAGGAGTGAATATGCCTGAGATGACCGCTTTTTGTGAGGTCGAATTTAGTTTAATTTGGTAGACGACGCTTCACGAGGGAACGTCCTTTTGAGAACGGTCACTCAAAATAACTGTTGTAGTAGCTATTAAACTGTATGCTTTGCCTCTCCCATAACTTCACGCCTCTGAGATTCATAAATCATTTTCAGATGGTGATATTGTGCCCACAGGAATGTAAGTAGCGCGCCGGCCGGTGTGAACGAGCGGTTCTAGGTGCTTCCGTCTGGAATCGCGCGACCGCTATGGTCGCAGTTTCTAATCCTGCCTCGGGCATGAATGTGTGAGTTAATGTGTGAGTTCTAAGTTCTAGGATTCTGATGACCTCAGATGTTAATTCCCAATGCGCTCAGTGCCATTTGAACCACAGTAGGTAGCTCAAGGTGCCTTTCCCACTACATAATTTTTTAGGTGGCTTCACAAAATTTATTTCGGAGGTTTCTACGTCCTGAAGTTCTTTAAATAAGGGTTTGAGGAGCGTTATCGTCTGTGCCGAAAGGTGGTGCAGTGAAGTTTATTTTTCGTTCCAGTGCTTTTGAGGCCTCCTTGAAGAGATGTAAGAAAAATCTCTGCTTTACAAGTCCTCAAACGATTTATATGCTAATGAATACCATGTTAGTATGAAAACAGACCAGCATACATACCGTTAGAACAGATATCAGTTCGTCCATCAGCGTGATATCAATATTTTAGTTTTCTCTATTATGAAAGAATACTGCCTTTTGACCGATTAAAGCATGATCAGTCGTGAATTCCAGCGTGTACCGTTCGACTGCTTCAGTGTTCTCTGTAGGCTGTGAACAAGACCACTTTGCTTTGAAAAACTCGCAAGTCCCTTCACTGCAGTCGAAACAAAATGAAATTGCGGGAAAATGGATGACATGTATCTCACATTAAACGAATATCTTCGCACTGTGTTCGGCATGTGACGGGAAACAATTCAAGCTGGAATATCAGTCTAGAAGCTGCACGAAGAGCAGTTATAGTGTTGGCAGGTTGCTCAGTTGGTACTTTGGTCAGTCGTCTAAAAAATTCCTTACTAATATTTTCATCTGTTTTAGACTCGTCTGAAAACCGGGCCGTAAACAAGTTGCTTGATCTGAGGTCCTCACGAACAAAATAAAGAGTTGTACGTGTCAGGTAATGAATCCTCTTTTCGCTACATAGCGACATATGTGTGTCACTGACCATTCACGTAATAAATTACCTCAGTCACAGTCTCTTTTCTACGTTTTTTTTTTACTTTTTCTGTGATGTGTCGCGGGACGGTTGTGGGGCGAGGCATACAGGTTTTGCGGATACTTTTCCGTAAGTTACTTCAGGCGTCGACTAATCTCTGAGGCAGATCAAACAATCCTTCATTGCCAATAGCTTCATAAGGTCTCAAATCTTGTGCACACATAACCAAGCATTTCTCAGGAACCTTGCCCTGAGAAGATTTGGGGAAAGCCTTTTCCGTCAACATATGCAACTCGTTTGTTAGAGATAAATGAACAGCATGAAATATGCGAAGCGCCAGATGAACCTTAAGCATGCAAGTATGGTTCATTGCACTGCACCCAACATGTATAGTTAACAGTGTTGCCTCTACCACCTGCTATAGGCTTAAACACTGAAGAAATTGAACTTCTGCGATATGTATCAGCCTCTACTCACCAGCCATTAGTTTTTGTTTTGTTTCCCGTTTTCTTTACATTCTTTTCTTTTTCTTCGAAGACTATCAATTTCCGCACTCGTCTTCTATACAGAAAGAAAAACCGTCTCACATACTATCACTTCTGTTCGACACACAATAAGACAGAGTATGTTTGCAAAAGATTGAATACAGGCTTTTGTAAACAATTTACTAGAATTTATTAACGATTATCGCCTCATTTATTAGTGTCCACCGAAATACGAATGCTACTAATTGTGTTGTAGCAGCTGTGTTACAAAGCATCTATTTTGTAGCATTGAGACGTCACAGTGTGGTACAAATGCAGACACCCTGATTATAAAAATAGAAAAAGGCTTAAACTGTGTGCATGAAAACGGACGAGGTGGTTGGTGTCATTAGATGAGGCAATTAAGTGGAAGTTGTGAGACGACAACGAACTAAGAATCAGTATGTTGCAAAATACAGAATGCCAGTTTTTCTACTGGGGCTTCTGCAAAGTCGTATGGTTTAAACTCTAAATTGAGACTCCAAGATGTCAGACATAATACATTGTGGATAAGAGCACAAAAATCTCAATAATCTAAATGCAGAACGAAGCTTTTGCCTCCAACATACATTGCGCATAAGGACAACGAAGATAAGATACGGAGGCATAAAGATAATCGTTTATCCTTGCTCCGATGGCATTTACCCCATACACAGTGCCAACCTTTCTGGATTTCTCTGCTGCTACACATCTCTGTTTAACTGAAGCAAAAGAACATGTGGGAAATGTTCCGATTTCTCGACTTGGCACTTCATTGTCTAACATCCGCAGCTCCACTCACTACCTCCAGATAAGGAAATGGCAATATGTAAACTCAAATAGCAATAGTGAATTACAAATAAAAAATGACAATCGATAAATAAACCGACAGCAACCGCAATAGAAAACAGAAACGCTACGAACTTGTGTATCAACCTAATGTTTTGTCTACACCATTTCGCATTGCTTTTTTCAAACTGAAATATCTGTCACGACATGATGCCAAACGAACGTTATGATGGACTTCTGTAATGTTTCATAATGTTCGACGATGCCCGAGGAGTAAAATGTGGTAATCACCATGATAAAAAGTTTACTTAAAAAAAAAGAAAAAAAGACAGATGTATCACATTTGAGAAATAATTTCCTTCGGGATATTTCCTTACCTACGTTAGTTATTGGAAAATGTGAAAGAAGTGCAGAATTACCCATTGCAAAATCTAAATAGCCGTTGATTACTACTGTCGTCCGTAATTAAGCGCTTATTTGTTCATTTCCACTAGCACTCTCTGTCACCGAACCGGTCGGAAACACAGACTATTACCATTCTGCAATTATTAACAAAGAGTTGTTCTACACGTTATATTTCCCCAGGGATAGATTTTCTGCTGCCATAACGACAATTATAACTGGCTTTTGGTCCCTAGAGGATCTTGGTTCATATCGCAGTGAAAAACACTACAGCATGGTGTGTTAAATGATAATAATGTATCTCTTTTAGTCAATCAGAATTACACTTGTTAATTGTCAACCGACTTTGCTTATTCAGATCTACAGTATTTATCAGAATCGGATGGTGTCCGAATGGAGTTTCATGAATATCGTTCTGAAACTTTACTACCAATGAAATATTACTAACGGTATTGCTGTTCCCTAAAAGAGGGACTTCGCTTCATTTTAAAGAAAACTAGTTTCTCGGACATACATTGTGCGAAATTTCTATCACTTGGATGTCAGAGAGATGAAAACTGTCGTTCTCTAGGCGAGCTATTCACAGACGGCATAGCGTAGGATGGTAATGATAGTGGTAGCGTTTTCGGCATTTTCTTGCAAAGGATCCAATAAACGTCATCACCAATAACGGACAATTTGGTGAATATCAAACACCTACTTGACATTGGAACAGAGAAAAAGAGACGGTCTATTGACACACAGTCAACACGGATTTAGAAAACGTCGTTCTTGTGAAACACAACTAGCTCTTTACTCGCACGAAGTTCTGAGTGCTATTTACAAAGGATTTCAAATGGATTCCGTATTTCTTGATACCCGGAAGGATTCCGATACTGTGCCACACAGGCGACTCGTAGTGAAATTGCGTGCTTATGGAATATCGCCTCAGTTATGTGACTGGATTCGCGAATTCCTGTCAGAGACATCACAGTTCGTATTAACTGATGGAAAGTCATGGTGTAAAACAGATGTGATTTCTGGCGCTCCCAAAGGTAGTGTTATAGGCCCTTTGCTGTTGCTTATCAATATAAAGTATTTTGGAGACAATCTTAGCAGCCGTCTTAAGCTGTTTGCGAACGACGCTGTCGTTTATTGACTAGTAAAGTCATCAAAAGATCAAACCAAATTGGGAAACAATTTAGATATCTGGAAGGTGCGAAAATTGGTAGTTGACCCTAAACAACGAAAAGTGTGAGGTCATCCACATGAGTACTGAAAGGAATCCGTTAAACTTCGCACACATGATAAATTAGTCAAATTTAAACGCAGTAAATTCAACTAGATACCTAGGAATTAAAATAACGAACAACTTAAATTAGATGGAATGTATTGCAAATGTTTTGGGGAAGGCTAACCAGAGATTACGTTTTATTAGCAGTACACTTAGAAAATGTAACAGATGTACGATCTCCTACAAAGACTGCCTACGCTAGGCTTGTCCGTCCTCTTTTAGAATAGTGTTGCGCGAAGTGGTATCCCTATCAAATCCGATTAACGAAGTACATCGAAACAGTTCAAAGAAGGGCAGCACGTTTTGTATTATGGCGAAATAGGGGGGAGAGCGTCACTGAAATGATACAGGACTTGGGGTGGAAATTATTAAAACAAAGACTTTTTCGTTGCAGCGGAATCTTCTCACGAAATTTCAATCACCAGCTTTCTACTCCTACCGCGAATATATCTTGTTGACGGAGACCTACAAAGGGCGAAACGATCACTGTGATAAAATAAGGGAAATCAGAGCTTGCACGGAAAGATATAGGTATTCGTTTTCTCCGTGCGCTGTACGAGATTGGAAGGTGGTTCGATGAACCTTCTGCCAGGCACTTAATGTGACTTGCATAGTATCCATGAACATAGAGACATATTCATTTGAGTCAATATGTTTTCATTCTATCATGACTGGAGCAGTAGTATCAGTAATAAATGTCTACAAACTGCAAAACCGTCGTGAAAATGGGGTCGATGGTAAAGAGACTGATTAAATTGAAAGTAAAGTAAACCGACTATGCTCTAAGACAGGATTCATAGAAATCAGTTGAATTGAGAGTCAGCCTGTTGTCTGTTAATACGCGGAGAACTGTAGTCTGAAAGGGATAGCCAGAACGGTGCGAACTGTTACGTTGCATGAAGTTACACTCTTGGAAATGGAAAAAAGAACACATTGACAAAGGTGTGTCAAACCCACCATACTTGCTCCGGACACTGCGAGAGGGCTGTACAAGCAATGATCACACGCACGGCACAGCGGACACACCAGGAACCGCGGTGTTGGCCGTCGAATGGCGCTAGCTGCGCAGCATTTGTGCACAGCCGCCGTCAGTGTCAGCCAGTTTGCCGTGGCATACGGAGCTCCATCGCAGTCTTTAACACTGGTAGCATGCCGCGACAGCGTGGACGTGAACCGTATGTGCAGTTGACGGACTTTGAGCGAGGGCGTATAGTGGTGTCGCGTCCCAAGCGTGGGTTTTGCGAGGGATTGAGCGACACGGTTCGTAAACGGGAATTAGCCGGTTGACCTAATTGAGAGGGAGACTTTTGATCTGGCTAAGATGTTAAATTCCCTGGTGTGAAGGTACAAGGCTAGTATGTTGGTAGAAGTAAACTCGTATGGACGTTATAAAAGTTCTAATTTATTCATAAAGAATACAGATCACCCTAACTGTGTAGTGATTGTACCTACAGAATAGCCAAGCCCATTACAGAGACGGTGACTGACTTCCACCGTTCTGGCTGCCTGATAGAACTTTCCAGCACTTTGCTGCCCACGCTAGCACTCTACGTCAGAGTCCCGCGGTCGCTGCCTAAACGCTCATCGGCGACTATCTCCAACTGTCTGCCTGCAGCCCGCCCTCAGCCCAAGTCGGCTGCTACTCACGCTGACTACCGTCGCTGCCTAAACCAGAGAGAGAGAGGTCCCCGGAGCGGCGTGCCTCCGAGTTTTGTTAGCTCTTCCCCTTCGACCCGGCCAGCGCTTGGCATGACGTAGAGTCGAGTGCAACTTTTCCTTATTAGGGATTGTTTTAGTATTAACTTCAGTACTTTTCTTCAGAAGCTGGGTGGAGGGGTAGAGGGGCCTCTCCCTATATGGTCACGCACTGCGTCCTGAGCCCTTCATTGGCTCCTCATGACGTTGTGCGGTCCCCACCTAGGGCCCTCTTTCTTTGTCTCTCCGCTCCCAGACTTCTCCCTCTAGCCAAGAGTGTTGATACTGTAAGTTATTGCTTATTAAGGGACCTGCCCAGAGCGCCCTTTCTATCTTAATAGCTGAGTCTGCTTCCTTGCTTATCACGCGCAGCTGCCTGGCCGCTTGGACCGCCGCCTCGGCTATCTGGATGCGTCGTTATCTTTTGTGACCCCTCTGACACGCCTGGCGTCCCCTGTTAACTCTATCTCCCCGTATGATTTCTGGTGTATCGTCTGAGAACAACTGCATTTAGACTTGGCTTTTCTGCGGTTACAACACCTCCCCCGCCAGGGAAATTGGCGTTACTCCTCAGAGTAGCGTCAATTGTGACTCTTTTATTTTTTTTCCATTACATGCTTTACAGATTTGTTTATTACATTAGCATCTGATATGTTATATTTTTCATTTTCATTTATTAAAGTCAAATTCATTAAACACACAATAATACAATTACATTATACATGCCTAACATTCAGTTATGTCAAAAGCATTTGCATTAGAATCAAAAGACACTTTCATTGATACATACATTCACATTTCAATTAGAATTACGTTTCAAATACAGTTACATTTCAATTACACATTTCAAATACAGTTACATTTCAATTACATATTTCAAATACAGTTATTTAACGTCTGTTTCTGAAAGCGACCGTATCACCTTGGTCTTTTCCACATCTTTCATAAATTACTATCTCTTCAGTTTCTTTATTACTGTGTCTTCTAGCTGAACTAGTCTCTGGGTATTGGTTCACTATGGTATTTCTTATACATACTTTTCCACAACAATCACTGTCTTCAAAATATTTCCATATACTTTTAAAACAGTCTCTACAACATTTACAGAGTTTACAACAGCATGTTATTATGATTAGAATAACTATTGATATGGCTACATACGTAGTTATGGAGTAATGTGTGAAGTACCTGGAGTACTTCATTTCCTCCTCTTGTCTCTCTACCATCTTCTGGACATCATCCAGTCTTTTTCCTGCGACTTTCAAGTCGTCTAACTGTGTTATTACCTGGTCCAATGGCAAATCTAATGCTAACGTTGAGACATTCCTTTTTTCCTTGTTTACCACGCAACAATCGAATTCTAGATTGATCTGCGGAACTATGTCTTTCTTCGTCACATTACTCTGAATCACTCTATCTGTTTGTATAAACACTCTAGTGCCATACCCCTCACATTTACTGTAAAAACTAATTTTTCCTACTCCTTTTATTACTAGGTCCTTTGGTGGTTCCCTTCCACACAATACTGTTAAGCCTTCTTCCTTCGGTGCTACATATAGCCATTCGTTACTGTTTAGATGAGTCCAAAGGCTCTGATTCAGTGCGACTATTTTTCGCACACAATCTTCCGGAATTTCTCTTACCGGTTGCAACAATTTGGCTTCGCACTCTTCGTGGTCGAATGTTGACAGCAAGGCGAATGCTTGTTTGCACAGTCTCCTATTTTTACTTAGCTCCTTGCATTTTAGTTCATCCGCAGAAAGTTTCGCGTACTGCCTTTTGGATTCATCTATTAGTAAGAATTCTTTCTCTGGCTGTATGTACACATATTTACCTTTCATGTTTGGAATTTCTTTTGGTAGTGGTAGTACTCTATACAAATTGAAATTGTTATTATTTATTAATGGAATATTAATTACATATCCTAGTATGCTACCCGAGATGAAAACATCTAAATCAATTATTCTTAACAATAGATAACCTGAGGACTCCGTAAGAGGAACAGGAAACTTTACATCTTTTAGTTCTTCCCGTATTAAACTTAGGTATTTTACAATTTGGACTGGATTAATTATATGAGGCTGTAGTATTCCCTTCTGAGCATTTACAATGGCATTTATCATTTGTTCGTATTCCTCTTCGATCTGACCAAACACTGGCGATAGTTGTAATACTTGCTCTGTTACTGTGGCGAAGGACGCTACACGTTTAAACCCTATATCGGTTTCCTTCACGTATTCCTTCATGAATCGTTCTAGTCTTTGCATACCTGTCTTCAGAACGTGCTCATTTGACTCTAGTGTATATACCGTCCTGTTTACTCCCGCCAATGTGGCTCTTACCACTGCCACCTCTTCCTTTGTTAGCCTCAACAACCCTTCTGAGTTTTTCTCCATAGCGTCTATTCTTTCCTTATAGTATGCTGCATCTGCTTCGTCCAACGTCCCGAACAGTATTTTACTTACCTGCCCGACGAAGTTGAATACTCCTCTCTTCCTTCTGGTCTCGTGTTTCGTTAGCTGCTGTACTAAAAGTTGCAATCCTGTGATTTTTTCCACATGATGGGTTACTTGTTGGTCTAGTACCCTGCATTCTATTAATCCTACATTTAATTGTGTTAGTGTTTCTCGGCACCTTTGTACCGCTGCCCTACCATACCTCTCTGCATTCTGAAACCTTTCTGTTATTATATCTAGATTTACGTATGTGACTATTCTCCATGTGGTACTGTATATTTCTACTTGTCCTCTATTATCGTAATATAGTCCTGATGAACTCGGAAATGGCGTCACTCGTGTACTCATTTGTTGCATGCTCTGATGCAGTGATGTAGTATGCTGTTATCACTATGACGAATTTCACGACCTGCCACTTGAGTGCCATACCTGAAATTTAAAAGAATTGTTTCAGCCTGTTGGCATGTACTTTTGTTTCCTTATTTCTTTTAACTTTTATTACTACGTTAGGACCTTCCACTTTTACTACTTCAAATGGACCTCTCCATTCTGAATCTAATTTCCGAGATCTACCCCGTCTCACCGACTCATCGTGCAGTAATACTTTATCTCCTACCTTGAAGTTTTTTGGATTTTGTTTCATGTCATACTGTTCCTTACTGATTTTCTTACTTCTTATAATCGAGTCTCTGGCCACTCTGTGGGCCTCCTGCATTCTCGCTCTTAGTTTATTTACATACATTTCATAATTGTAACTTACCTGCTGTGTTTCTTGCTGCAGTACTCCTGGTATGTTAACCCTTCATCCGTATAGTAATTCAAATGGTGTGTATCCTGTGCTGCTGTGTGGTCTAGTGTTGAACACAAAAATTGCATACGGTACCCATTTGTCCCAAGAACTTTGATCTCCTGTTACAAAGTGTCTGAGATACTCTACAATAGTTCTATGACTTCTTTCTAGTGCACCATTTGATTCAGGGTGATACGCTGTAGTATTTATACGCTTTACCTTCAACAATTTACATACACTTTTAAATACATCACTCAGAAAGTTAGACCCTTGATCTGTTAGTAATACTGATGGAATTCCATACCTTAATACTACGTTTTCCACAAATGCCTCAGCTACTGTTTCGGCATCTTGTTTGTCAATTGGGATTGCTAAGGTAAATTTACTCAGATTGTCTTGGAATGTTAACATGTACCTTTTTCCTGTATTAGATACATCTAGTGGACCCACTATATCCATCGCACACTTTCCGAATATTGTTTCTGCTGTGTCTGTAATTTCTAAGCGCATCCTAGTTTTCATTTGTGTGTTTTTATTCTTTTGACACTATGGGCATTTCCTAATGTAATTTTCAATGTCACGCTTCATTCCGCGCCACTGCTTGTATGCTTTAATTCTTTCGAGTGTCCTGTGCATTCCTTGGTGACCTCCCAAGGGATTGTCATGCATTTCCTTTAGTATATTTTCTTTTTCTTCGGGACTAATTTCCTCACCACTATCCGTTTCCTGTTCTATTTCACTCGACACTTGTGCTTGCCGCACGTTTACGGAACTTTCTTCCCCATTTGCTTTTGCTGCCGAGATCTCTGTCTCCACCTTCTGCTCCGCATCTATCTCTTCCTTCCCTTCATACCTTATTCTACTCAGCGCATCCGCATTACTATTTAACTTTCCTGGCTTGTATATTACTTCATAATCATACTCCTCGAGTTTTAGTCTCCACTTCAGGAGTCTCGAACACGGATCTTTGACACTAAATATCCACGTTAATAGCTTATGGTCTGTAACTACAGTGAACTTTCTGCCATATACATATGGTCTGAACTGTTTTACTGCGTAAACTATAGCCAACAACTCTTTTTCCGTTGTGCTGTAATTTAGTTCGGCTTTGTTCAATGCTCTGGATGCATATGCGATGGGCAAGTCTTCGCCAATCTTCTTACCTTGCGATAACACTGCACCCAAGGCTGCGTTACTCGCATCCGTTGTAATGATGAACGGTTTCGTAAAGTCAGGGTACTGAAGTAACGGAGGATTTATTAATTTCTCTTTTAGTTCTTCGAACGCATTGTTCTGACGTTCGCTCCATCGGTACTCCACTCCCTTTTTTAAGAGCTCATGGAGAGGTTTCGCAATCTTGCTGAAGTTAGCAATGAAACGGCGGTAGTAACCTATCAATCCGAGAAACCCTTTTAGTTCCTTAGTTGTCTTTGGCTGTGGGAAGAACTTCACCTTCTCCACCTTCGCCATATCTGGTGATATTCCTTTGTCAGTGATGCAATGACCTAGGAAGATTACTTCCTTCCTCAGGAATTCACACTTGTCTGGTTGCAGCTTCAAATTGTGCTCTCGCAACCTGTCAAATATTTCCCGGAGCTTTTCGTTATGCTCCTGCAGGTTTTTCCCATAGCATACTATGTCGTCTTGATATACAAAGCATTTCACTCCTTGTAAACCTGCCAAGACTGTATTCATCAGTCTCTGAAAACATCCTGGGGCTCCCTTCAGTCCCATCGGCATTCGTTTGTATTCGTAATGCTGATAGTTTGAGCTAAATGCCGTTTTCTCTCGGTCCTTCTCGTCCGTCAATATTTGATGGTACCCGCTTGCGAGGTCAAGCGTCGAGAAGTACTTAGCTTGCCCTAACTGATCCAGTATCTCGGAGATATTCGGTAGTGGAAATGCATCGCCTACAGTGATATCATTTAATCGTCTGTAGTCCACTACGATTCTCCATTTCTGTTTGCCACTAGCGTCTAGCTTCTTTGGAACTAACAGTAACGGTGCGTTCCAAGCGCTCTTACTCTCGACAATTATGTCATCTCTTAGCATCTGCTCTATTTGCTCCCTTAGCACTTCCTTTTGCGCTTCCGGGATCCTGTACGGTCTAGCGTTTACTACCTTTCCCGCGTGTTCCGGTGCAATCGGTATTCTGTGCTTCACTGCGGAAGTATAGGACAGGTTGTCCCCTGGTAGATGAAATACATCTCCGTATTCCGCGCAAACCTCTGCTAGAGCGCTTTTCTCTTCAGCGTTCAAATGATCCATTCTTAATTGCCTTCGCAACACACTAGTACGACTTTCTGTCTTTCCTATGACATTAGTACAACATTTTACTTCGCGTATTTTCCCTACTTTTTCTAATTCTTCCGTCATTAACCTGACGTTTCCTAACTGCACTCTGTCTTCTGACAAGTTTAATGCACTTACTATGCATTTCCCATTTCGCACTTTTACTAACGCTTCAGGTACATGTACCCCTTGTGCCATCTCCTGCCTAGGAATAATCATTTCGTTTTCGATTCCCCTTTTTACATTTCCTTCCACCTTTAATAACATTATTTTTTCCTCTCGGGGCCCTATTTCCCCGCCTACTTCTGAATCTTGTTCGTTCTCATGTCCCTTTGGCTCTTCCTCTACTACTAAGGGTATGTCTCGCCCTTTTAGTCTCACTATTTTACCTGCATAGTCTAACTTAACTCTATGCTCTGTCAAGAAATTTCTGCCTATCAGTCCGTCGTACGGAATATCTAATCCTCTCCCGTACACGTGAAATTTTTGCCCTACTTGCTCAGAACCGTCCCCACTTAAGTGTACCTGTACCGTACCTATTGTGCTGACGGCCTCACTGGTTACACCTTTTAGCCGAAGCCTTTCCGCTTCATTAATTGCAAGTGTACTATTTATCGGAATACTCGTTCTCTTGAGCAGACACAACTGTGCTCCAGTGTCTATTAGCAACTTCAAATATCTTTTTAATTCTATGCAGTATAAAACCAAAACGTCATTTTCTGTTGCACAGTCGATTACCCTAACTGAGGGTTTACCTATCGCAACAAGGCCCGACTGTGCGGCCTTGCCCCCTCTCAGTTTCCCTGCACCACTTTACCGGTTTTGCTCGATACTGGCACCCTGCCTTTTCTCCATGCGTGCCAGGGCCCTGAGTGACAATCTTTCGCGTAATGTCCCGGCCGCTTACACTTGAAACAAGCAACGTCTTTTACCCTCGTACACGGAACTCCACAGTTCCCTGGTAGATTACATTGTGGGCACCTCCACTCTCGTAACCCTCCATCAGCTTCCCTATGATTTCCTCTAAAGTCTCTTGTATCTATCGGCTGAATTTTTCTTAATCTTACCCGGCATTCCGCGTCTGTATGTCCTGGCTTGTCGCACCCGTAACAAAAATTCGTAAACTCTTTGCCCGTCATTATCTGTACTCTTCCCTCTGGCCTATTCTTTCTACACTTGCTTGCCATGTGCCCTCTCAATCCACAATTGAAACATTTCAAATCTCTAATATCTCTGGTATTCTTCACCGTTTCCTTTCCCCGGTTGAAAGTTACTCTTGGGGCTAGTCCCCGCTCTTTCATTGACAGTATTGCACTTTCTTCTTGCAATGCTAGTTCCACGGCCGCTGCTAGCGTGATTTCATCGCCTCTACTTCTTACTATCGTCTGTATTCTATCATTGCTTAACCCTTGTATAAAGCATGCTCTTCCTAGTGAATCAACCAGTTCTATTGCGCCCTTTAAGTTCTCCCTAGCCGTAACTCTGCTTACTGCTTCCCTGAAATCCCTTTGCATTTCATCTATTCGGCTTGCCCATGTCGCAATTGGCTCTCCTTGTCCCTGTCTCGATTGAAATATCTTGCACGCGTAGTAGTCAATGGTACGCTTACTCGCATAATTTTCCTCTAGAACATGTTTTACTTCCTGCCATGTCCCCGTGCGTTCCCTTACTTGCAGCCTCGATCTGGCCTCTCCGGCTATTTTGGCTTTAACAAACTTCAGTAACGTTTCGTGTTCCTCCGGTTTCACAAGTTCAAATGCAGCGTCTACATTTTCAATAAACTCCCTAAGATCTCTCTTATTTCCTTCGAACACTTTTGGAACTGTACACAAGGCTTCTTTCACTGATATCTTACCGCTACTGGAGGATGACGGAACTTCGTTAGTTTGGGCCATCTTACCAACTTATCTATGTTAGCACTTTACAATACAAGATACAAAATTCTTAATATAATTTTATATGTACCGCTTCTCTTGTGGTGCGCCGTCTGTTCCGCTGATCCGCGTTGTCCCGCGTTGTGCCGCGCTGCTCCGCGCTGTCTCTGTGCTCTCTATGCCCGCGCTGTTCCGCGCTGCCGCGATGCGTCGGCCGCCGCTCTGCTGGGCTGTGCCGACCCCGTCGCTCGCCTCGGCTGCCGCTGCTACGGCTACTGCCGCTGCTCGGCCCGGACCCCCGGTCTCGAACGCTGGCTGCTTAGGCACCTCTATGCCTCGTCGCTCCGCGTCGTGCTGCCGCTATCCTGCGTTGCCCTGCACCCGCGAGGACTACTTCTCTGGACTCTGTCGTAGTGGGGCTACTAATGCTGAAAGTTGCGAGTCGCCACAACTTCCTGCTAATTGCCACAGTCGCTGTAGCAAAATCTACTGGCTCCTATCTCCTTTTTGCCTATATGCCTTTGTGGTACCCCACATCTGAAACCAAAACTTTTATTTATGTCGCTTCCCAAGCGTGGGTTTTGCGAGGGATTGAGCGACACGGATCGTAAACGGGAATTAGCCGGTTGACCTAATTGAGAGGGAGACTTTTGATCTGGCTAAGATGTTAAATTCCCTGGTGTGAAGGTACAAGGCTAGGATGTTGGTAGAAGTAAACTCGTATGGACGTTATAAAAGTTCTAATTTATTCATAAAGAATACAGATCACCCTAACTGCGTAGTGATTGTACCTACAGAATAGCCAAGCCCATTACAGAGACGGTGACTGACTTCAACCGTTCTGGCTGCCTGATAGAACTTTCCAGCACTTCGCTGCCCACACTAGCACCCTACGTCAGAGTCCCGCGGTCGCTGCCTAAACGCTCATCGGCGACTATCTCCAACTGTCTGCCTGCAGCCCGCCCTCAGCCCAAGTCGGCTGCTACTCACGCTGACTACCGTCGCTGCCTAAACCAGAGAGAGAGAGGTCCCCGGAGCGGCGTGCCTCCGAGTTTTGTTAGCTCTTCCCCTTCGACCCCGCCAGCGCTTGGCATGACGTAGCGTCGAGTGCAACTTTTCCTTATTAGGGATTGTTTTAGTATTAACTTCAGTACTTTTCTTCAGAAGCTGGGTGGAGGGGTAGAGGGGCCTCTCCCTATATGGTCACGCACTGCGTCCTGAGCCCTTCATTGGCTCCTCATGACGTAGTGCGGTCCCCACCTAGGGCCCTCTTTCTTTCTCTCTCCGCTCCCAGACTTCTCCCTCTAGCCAAGGGTGTTGATACTGTAAGTTATTGCTTATTAAGGGACCTGCCCAGAGCGCCCTTTTTATCTTAATAGCTGAGTCTGCTTCCTTGCTTATCACGCGCAGCTGCCTGGCCGCTTGGACCGCAGCCTCGGCTATCTGGCTGCGTCGTTATCTTTTGTGACCCCTCTGACACGCCTGGCGTCCCCTGTTAACTCTATCTCCCCGTATGATTTCTGGTGTATCGTCTGAGAACAACTGCATTTAGACTTGGCTTTTCTGCGGTTACAACAGTGGGCATGCGGGAGGCCGGGTGGACGTACCGCCGAATTGCTCAACACGTGGGGCGTGAGGTCTCCACAGTCCATCGATGTTGTCGCCAGTGGTCGGCGGAAGGTGCACGTGCCCGTCGACCTGGGACCGGACCGCAGCGACGCTAGGATGCACGCCAAGACCGTAGGATCCCACGCAGGGCCGTAGGGGACTGCACCGCCACTTCCCAGCAAATTAGAGACACTGTTGCTCCTGGGGTATCGGCGAGGACCATTCGCAACCGTCTCCATGAAGCTGGGCTACGGTCCCGCACACCGTTAGGCCGTCTTCCGCTCACGCCCCAACATCGTGGGGAGGGACGAATGGAGACGTGTCGTCTTTAGCGATGAGAGTCGCTTCTGCCTTGGTGCCAATGATGGTCGTATGCGTGTTTTTCGCCGTGCAGGTGAGCGCCACAATCAGGACTGCATACGACCGAGGCACACAGGGCCAACACCCGGCATCATGGTGTGGGGAGCGATCTCCTACACTGGCCGTACACCTCTGGTGATCGTCGAGGGGACACTGAATAGTGCACGGTACATCCAAACCGTCATCGAACCCATCGTTCTACCATTCCTAGACCGGCAAGGGAACTTGCTGTTCCAACAGGACAATGCACATCCGCAAGTATCCCGTGCCACCCAACGTGCTCTAGAAGGTGTAAGTCAACTACCCTGGCCAGCAAGATCTCCGGATCTGTCCCCCATTGAGCATGTTTGGGACTGGATGAAGCGTCGTCTCACGCGGTCTGCACGTCCAGCACGAACGCTGGTCCAACTGAGGTGCCAGGTGGAAATGGCATGGCAAGCCGTTCCACAGGACTACATCGAGCATCTCTACGATCGTCTCCATGGGAGAATAGCAGCCTGCATTGATGCGAAAGGTGGATATACACTGTACTAGTGCCGACATTGTGCATGCTCTGTTGCCTGTGTCTATGTGCGTGTGGTTCTGTTAGTGTGATCATGTGATGTATCTGAGCCCAGGAATGTGTCAATAATGTTTCCCCTTCCTGGGACAATAAATTCACGGTGTTCTTATTTCAATTTCCAGGAGTGTATTTACGCTACATACCAAGGTTTCGATCATATGCTTACATAAGTGATGTCATTCACAATGTAACTGCTGTCTTTTTGTCGCAATGCTATTGGCTAAGTCTTAAAACGGAACGATTCTTACTTTCCCCAATACGTGCTACTACACTGGAGCTAGAATAGATGGCGGCCAATACTTACAGCGAAATTGTGAAACACCGGTGTAAAATCTCCAATCCAACATGTAGTCTTCTTGAAATTCTAATTAAAACGATTGCTAGTGGAGATGGAAGGGATTATCAAGAAAAATCACAAACACTCTACTGCAGTATGAACGTCAATCGGGAGATTAAACAGGCCATGTTGTAGGCTTATAATGGCCATCGACCAGTCAGTCGCTTTGTAGCGGGCCCCGACGTTTTATAGAATGAAAGTAGTGTGAGTGAAGCAGTAAGGATTTGGGAAATACATGGCAGAATGTGTGGAAGTACTGGTCACTCTTTTGAGAGTCACGGCAGTTAGACGGTTCTGAGACAGCGGGTAAACTGCGTGTAATTCTTACACACCCAGAGAAAATTTTGCGACAAGTGAGGAATGGATTAGCCACTTATAAGGGGCAATACATGCCATGCCTAGATAAATACAATTGCACGTTCGTAGTCATTCGAAAGCAATGCATTAGCTGATGATGAGAGAATAGCTCTAATCGTTTCCATATATGACACCTTCTTTCAACGCTTTGCCACAGAAAGTTAGATTGTCCACAGTTGCCTTGTTCACGGATACAAAGCATTGGTATTACTGATAATAAAGTATGAGCAAAAGATAAACAAATAAGGAAATAAATTCAAGAAAGATATTGAGCCATTTCTGAATTTGATTGCATCGGAAGCAATTCTTACTAACGTAAATAATGTAACATAACACATGAGACACAAACGACATACTGAAATTAACTCCGGAGTATGACCAACTTAGTCTGTGTCGTTTATCCTGGAAAATGGCTAATCTGCAAATAACATATCCATTAACAATTTATGAATATCAAAAATTAAATCATATGTGGTTTTTTTTGCCTTCAAATATTATGCACAGTCCATGTTTTCTTTGAGCAAACAATCTTTCTACTTCTGGCCAATAGTTCGCAGATACTATTGGGTTGATATTCGATTCGGTTGAGAAACAAGTAGTAAGTGGACTCGATGGATTACAAGATAAGATATTTAGAGGTGTAGAGGCTGTGATCTGAAGCAAAATTCAATTGAATAAATGACTAAGTAGGCAAGCAGTATATTAACAGATATAGTAGTTGATTTTCTGATATAGAAAGTAAAATGACGTTGAGGGAGAACACAGTGGTAAATCAGTGCAGCAAGGACAGATGGAACAGATTCTTTATTTATTTATTTATAAAATACAGAGGGCAGCAATCAGGCGTCCTTTTTTGTAGGTTGTATTGCTGCGCTCTGTAATTTATAAGCAATATCTCAGTCGCTATCTGCACCAATTTCCCTGATGGAAGGTAAACTGATGAAGCTTATGAATTCCTCAACCTTATGGTTATATGACGAAAGGTACTGGATTAACAGATTAAAAATGTAAAATGTTGATATATTGTTGAGATGGATGTCAGTTACGAAGCAGCGCAGAGAAAAGGGAAATAGAAATTACGTCTTTTCCTGGGGTTAGGTATGTGATAATAACACGGTCTTTCAAGATCATGAGGATTTCCAACTTAGACATAGGGATCGTAAGCAAGTGGTTGAAAAATGGCTCTGAGCACTATGGGACTTAACAGCTGAGGTCATCAGTCCCCTAGAACATAGAACTACTTAAATATAACTAACCTAAGGACATCACACACATCCATGCCCGAGGCAGGTTTCGAACCTGCGTCCGTAGCGGTGGCGCGGTTGCAGACTGAAGCGCCTAGAACCGCTCGGCCACGGCGGCCGGCCCAAGTGGTTGAGGGACCGACTAATCATGGGCTGAAAAAGTGGTGTAGAGGGTTGCAAAACTGTTTTTCGCCATATAACAGGTCTGGAGATATTATAATAAATTCGTGAGAGAATGGACATGTGATAAATAGAATATGGCTTAGTTAGATGATGTTTTAAACAAGACCCAAATTTCGGAGACGGATATCGCTAGGAAGGCAAATACATTTTGTTGCTGTGTGAAGCAGCACAACAGAAAAAAATCGCAGAAGAGTGAGAAGCACGCACTTTTGGTATAGACAGGCTGGCCTGAACGTTTTATTTGATTTGGTGGAAAAGAAAAGAGAAATGAGTAAGCCTGGTGAAAAATTCTGTAATTGGGAGCGAGAGAGAGACGGAAGTGAAACCCAGTGGGAGATGAATATATGAAGAATTGTGACTAGGTGCTGTTTAGTAGCAACGATTTTAATAAGTTAGGTGAAATTATTTGAGGTGAAGACGTTTCTGAAGGCAGCGTAGCACTGGTCTCGTCAGCTGGAGATGTACTTTGTGTTATAACAGCAGAAATGAAATATTTATTGCTAGATACAGGTGAAAGTGATGTTTTTGTTGATGAAGTTGTGTGTGTGGAGTTTCAAACAACAGAGGCAGCAAAATGATGAACACATTGCTCAGTTGGCACTGCACTCACCTATAAAATGAAAGTTTTATAGCAAATATCTGTAATTGCAAACTCACATGTAGCAGTTGACCAATCCAAACAATTTAGCAGGTGTGATGAAAAAAACGGAAAATAATTTTTTTGGCAGAAACTGTTGATACTGTAACCATTTACCGTAATTCGTGCTATAGCCTGATCCGTTGAGACAGAAACACATCCTAACTTGTCAGTCAGCGTCCAGAGACGATAGAGTGAGTTTGTGTTTACCGTGTCAGTCACGCGTCATGAATTTCAAACAACACGCTTAAAAATGCAAAAAAGTGACAAAGTGTTAAAATTAGTGTATAGTGATAATGCTGTAACACAGCAGATAGTTCGCAACTGGTATGAGCGATTTAAAAGCGGAAATTAGTCGGCAGAAGAACGTTTGAGACGACCATTAACTTAAAAAACAGAAGAAAAAGTGCAAAAATTGACAAAGCTCGTTCGTTAAAACAGGCGAATAACTATTCGAGAGCTTATCGAAGAACGTGGCATCATGTACGGATCAGTCTAAAGCATTTTTCACCGATAATTTGCAAATGAGATGATTGAGTGCAGAATTTTGTTCCCGTATATTTGAGTAATGACGAGAAGCAAAATCTTGCACCAGTTTGGATGGAGTTGAAGTTAAATGCCTTGAAGGGAATGTTTATGAGAAGAACACGACGGGTCCGTAAGGGAGGAGGCAACACATTATTTGACTCAGGTACACCAAAACAAACAACGAACACCAGGCCGCGCCAACAACGGACACGTAAGGCACGCAACTACTCTCTCCGTTGCGGTTCCGCGCATTCCACCCAAGTAATAGCTACCTAAAACACTTTAATACTTGGAACAGTACACCAGTGATGAGTAAATTAAACAAAAAAATAATAATATTACATAAAATACAATAATTTAAGAAAATCCCATCATATGACTATGAGCTTAAGGTCTTTCGGTAATTAACAGATTACGAAACAGGTAAAGGGTCATGTGCCACTATTAAATCTTCCGTAATTACACTACTAAATTTCTCAGTACCTAAGTTGCAATTGACGCAACAAAAATTAAATCATTTAAGTGATAATGTTACTTTAAAATAATAACAAAATCATTTCATACAGCAGAGGACCAAGAATGGTCCGATCAGTACTCCCCAGTGAAGCAGTTCACACAAATGGTACTCCACGGCTCCGAGCACACAGCCCCATACAAAATGCGACACAACTGAAGCGACCCGGCGTACTAACAGAACCACCAGGCAGTAAACCAAAACTATGGCAGTAAGCCAAAACAAGGACCGACTTTTAAAATAACGAGACCTAGCCCGGGCAAGACAACAGACCAAATGCCGGGAAATCCATAAGAAACCTCAGCCAACTTAATACCACAACAACAATTTATGAACAATATGCAAAACACTAGACCTCTCAGTCCAAACGCTTCCGTTCAGTCGCGAAGGTGGCTCCGACCCATCTACTGAGGTGCCAAGGGTTGTACGGAGTGCCGAATCAAGTTTAACCTTCGTTATCGGAAAGCAGAAGCCCCACAATACAAAATAAACTCCAATCTAACTGCGCAAGGCAAACTCTACGGAGTGCCACTCGAAGACTATGCACTTGAAGATCAAACATAAAGCACCCAGACTAACGTGCCGCTGAACGACGCACTTCCATCACCAGCGTCTAGTAGAGTACGGAGAGCAGCGTACCCCGTCGATATACATCCATGGGACGGTAAACGAGGATAGCAATCCCAGCGACAGAGAGACAGGAGGACGAAATGACATCCTGCTGCACATAGGAAGTATTTCAAACTCAGGTTCGATAAACTACAACAGGCGAGATTTTGCTCCCCTTGCGAATCAAGTTAAACGGCACACCACGCCGCTGTCCTCACTATTACCATAAAATCACGGCCCGGTCTTCCCATCGGGCCCCACTCGGAGTCCAGACGCAAACAACCCCAGCCGAGCCGAACTGTCTCCTCGCCAAGGCAGCCACCTCTTTCCTCCTCACACGCCTCCAGCTAAGCTGCGGCCAGCGACCACACACGGCAACAACCGCCTAACGCCAAAGCGCCGTCTGAGTGAAACTCAGCATTAAGATCCATACGGACTTGGAAACAAGCGAGCACCGTAACAGTACTTAAACCTGACATCACACACACATGCATGCCCGAAGCAGGATTCGAACCTGCGACCGTAGCAGCAGCGCGGTTCCGGACTGAGGCGCCTAGAATCGCTCGGCCACAGCGGCCACCGGAAAAGTGTTCCTGGCTGTCTACATCCGCCTCACGCGCCAGATTCGGTACCACGTGACTTCTGGCTCTTCCCAAAAATTAAAACTCTGCTCAAAGAAAAACGTTTCGAATCATTCCTGACATTGAGAGGGCCATGACACAACAGATGAACGCTCTTCCAAAAGACCGAGCGAGGTGTCGCAGTGCCTAGCACACTGGACTCGCATTCGGGAGGACGACGGTTCAATCCCGCCTCCGGCCATCTTGATTTAGGTTTTCCGTGATTTCCCTAAATCGCTCCAGGCAAATGCCGGGATAGTTCCTTTGGAAGGGCACGGCTGACTTCTTTCCCCGTCCTTCCCTAATCCGGTGAGACCGATTGTAGCGAAATGCAGAAAGATCTGCAGCGGATAGGCACTTGGAGCAGGGAGTGGCAACTGACCCTTAACATAGACAAATATAATGTATTGCGAATACATAGAAAGAAGGATCCTTTATTTTATGATTATATGATAGCGGAACAAACACTGGTAGCAGTTACTTCTGTAAAATATCTGGGAGTATGCGTGCGGAACGATTTGGAGTGGAATGATCATATAAAATTAATTGTTGGTAAGGCGGGTATCAGGTTGAGATTCATTGGATGAGTCCTTAGAAAATGTAGTCCATCAACAAAGGAGGTGGCTTACAAAACACTCGTTCGACCTATACTTGAGTATTGCTCATCAGTGTGGGATCCGTATCAGATCGGGTTGACGGAGGAGATAGAGAAGATCCAAAGAAGAGCGGAGCCTTTCGTCACAGGATTATTTGGTAACCGTGATAGCGTTACGGAGATGTTTAGCAAACTCAAGTGGCAGACTCTGCAAGAGAAGCGCTTTGCATCGTAGTGTAGCTTGCTCACCAGGTTTCGAGAGGGTGCGTTTCTGGATGAGGTATCGAATATATTGCTTCCCCCCTAATTATACCTCCCGAGAAGACCACGAATGTAAAATTAGAGAGATTCGAGCGGGCACGGCGGCTTTCAGACAGTCGTTCTTCCCTTGAACCACACGTGACTGGAACAGAAAAGGGAGGTAATGACAGTGGTACGTAAAGTGCCCTCCGCCACACACCGTTGGGTGGCTTGCGGAGTATAAATGTAGATGTAGATGTAGACCTCGCTGTTGTGGTCTCCTCCCCCAGCACAACCGAACCGAACCAACCGCACTTGCAAAAGAATCGTTCCAAAAATGCCTCTCGTCATGGATTCAATATCGGGACAGTACTTTGAACAAGATTAAATCAAATTCCATGAAAGCTTATTACTTTGTTCGGTCTATTTTGCTCACGTCTCGTAGTCGCAAGCGAGAAGTTTGTAGGGTGGTGGTGGTTAGTGTTTAACGTCCCGTCGACAACGGGGTCATTAGAGACGGAGCGGATGCTCGGGTTAGGGAAGGAAATCGGCCGTGCCCTTGTAAAGGAACCATCCTGGCATTTGCTTGAAACGATTTAGGGAAATCACGAAAACCTAAATCAGGATGGCTGGAGACGGGATTGAACCGTCGTCCTCCCGAATGCGAGTCCAGTGTGCTAACCACTGTGCCACTTCGCTCGGTGAGAAGTTTGTAGCATGTCAGAAATCTCGTTTATTTTTGCACTACAATGGATCTGCACCCAAACCTTTTTGTGTTGCTGTCTTCTTCCACAGTACCATTATACCGATGTTAATGTAATTAACACGTCCGTGTATGAACCCAAAAGCGAGGAATGTCGCAGGAGCTGACACACAAAGCAAAGAACATCTGCCACAATACAATCGCTCGCGACTTTCCTTCCGTACGAGATTTAGCGTTCGCCCGCGGGTGACACTGTGTGTCTTGCACAAAATGAGGGCCAAGATTAAAGGAGCGGTGGCCGGACAGAAGGAGGAGAGCAGGGCTGCCAGACGCGCGGGGTAAATATTTGGCGTCGGCCGGCCGGCCTGTCCTCACACACACACGCACACAGGCACACACAGGCACACACACTCTCGCAGACAGAGGCCGCCGATATTGGGCGCCGTGTCACGCGGCACGGCTCGGATTGTTTCTCTAAGCACATCCAATACGTGAGCGGGGTCGCTATCTCGGTCACCCAACACCGGGCGGCCGCCGGCCGTGGCAGAGGAGCCCCGCGGCGGCAGTTTTTATTTATCTACTTTGAGGAAAAAGGATTTGGCCGTCGTTTTCCTTTTGCAGGTCTCGCTGCGATTCACGGGCGCGCCCTGAGGCATTAATCTCCGCCGGCGCAAGCGGGGAGTGCGCTGCGGGAGGCAGCCAATGAAAACTCATAATGGAGTTCGTTACGGCCCTCCCCCCAGCACTGCTGCTGGTAATCTGAATGCCTGTAACCTCCGCATGACTACCGATCCGTAATCCGCCCAACGAAGCACTTCCGAGCTCCGCCCAGCTCTCGAGCATATTTCTTTGTCACACGCACAATTACATGTATATAAAATTACTGCCTATAGAAAAGCGCCAACGAGTGCGACGGACGTGTAGTCTAATCGTAAAGAAATGAGTCACGAAACTACCAAAAACAGTTGTACTGTGTTTAACGGGGGTACGACGACAAAAGGGCCGCCTTGGAGCAGGAGAGGCATCACAGGACATTTTAATTTCCATTGTCTATACTTTTACAAATAAATTCATAAAACTTCGTCAGTATCACCAGGAAGGATTCACGATTCACACTTATTGCAGTGTAAGTTCCAAAACATAACAAAATAAATATGTTTACGTGTGAAATTTCATCATTTTTTTCATTTACTGATGGCTGCATTTGTTGCTGTAGGTACACTTTTCTTCATAAGATAGAGACATTCTTCGATGAGTTTTGCACGCCATACATACCATACTCACAGCTGTATGAAACTCATGAATTTATTTAATTGATGAAAAAACGAATGAAGTGTTATATTTTAAACTTCATGTATGGAAAAACACAAATTTTATAGTTAACTACCTAAATTTTTACCACAGTTTTTAATAGATTTGGAAAATTTTAGTTTCAAACACAATTCATCGAAGAATCTCTCTTACTTATGAAGATAAGTGTACCTAAAGCAACAAATACTGCCACTAGAAAGAGAAAAAGATGATGAAATTTCACGTGTAAAAAAAATTATTTCGTTATGTTTTCGAACTTCCTTTGTTATGAGTGTGAATTCTGAATCCTTCCTGGTCATGCTGACGAAGTTATATGAAAGTCTTTGTAAAAGTATAGACAGTGGAAATTAAAATGTCCTGTGGTGCCTCTCCTGCTCCAAGCCGGCCCGTTTGACGGCCTACACCTCTTAATTGCAGACAACCAGTTTCAATCACGGAAGCATCTTAATCTACATCCACATGTACGTGATTACTCTGCTGCTCACAATAAACTGCATGGCAGAGGGTTCTACGAACCATATTCAACCTGTCTCTCCATCGTTCCACTCTCGAAAGGCGCTCGGGACAAACGAGCACTAAATTTTTCTGTGTAGGTCCAGGTTTCTCTTATCGTGACGATCATTTCTCCCTATGTAGATGGGTGCCAGCAGAATGATTTCGCCATCGGACGAGAAAACTGGTGATTGAAATTTCATGAGATTAACCCGTCGCAACGAGAAAAGCCTTTGTTTTAATGATTATCACTCCAATTCACGTATCATGTCTGTGGCACTGTCTCCCTTATTTCGAGATAATACAAAACGAGCTGCCCTTCTTTGAACGTTTTAGAGCTCATCCGTCAGTCCTACCAGATGGGGATCCCACACCGCACATCAGTACTCCAGAATAGGGCTGACAAGCGTGGTGTAAGCAGTCTATCTAATGGACTTGTTGCAGTGTCCAAGTGTTCTGCAAATCAATCGCAGTCTTTGGTTTGCACTGCCCACAACATTATCTATGCGACCCTTCCAATTTAGGATACTTGTTATTGTAATCCCTAAGTATTTAGTTGAATTTACAACCTTCAGATTTGTGTGATTTATCGCGCAATCGAAATTTAGGGGATTTCTTTTAGTAGTCGTGTGAATAACTTCTGTTTATTCAGGGTCAGTGGCCACTTTTCGCACCATACTGATACCTCGTCTAAAGCATTTGGCAAGCACTGGTTAACACTACATCAAGTCAGAGGAAGCTCCGTTGGCGTAATTGTTTTTCATTGAAGCATACGTGCATGTGTTATAGGTTTCTAAATCTGTCACATCGACTTCTGAACATGGTGGCGGATGCAATACGTATAACGTAAAAGATGAAATCCATAACATAAAAAGACATATACAAGTGTGTGTGTTTCTATGTTCGACACATCCTCCTAAACCACTGGATCGATTTCCACCGAACTTGGTACACTTATCCCTTATTGTGTGGAGAGAATCTGCTTGTCAAAGAGGTGAGTCTGAGATTGAAAAATTAGCGTAGCTCAGGTCTCGCAAATAGCCAGAGTATACTCATTCACTATTGAGAATGAGAGAACTTACTGACACTTAGTTTTAAACCCTTGCGAAACTTATCCTCGCGCGCAACGTCCACAAAGTTTTAAAAGGAAAAGTTTAACGCTTACTATATTTTCGCTGTTCGTGCAGTAAAAGTGCCACATCAGACGTGCCTTATTAATTTGTCAGTTCTTAGCTAATCATTGTACTGGCGACGAATTTTGCAGACAGCATTCTCGTGTATCAATGAATGTACTATCAGAATTATATTCCAGTGCGACACGTAGTTCCGGTGGTAAAACTTCATAAACACTGACATGCGTGAGAAACTGAATGATTTTGCATGATGTTTTAATTTATTACAACTTTTCCACTAACTGTATTCGAAACACATCTCGCAGATAGTATACTATGTAATCAAAAGTATCCGAACACACCAGAACGTAGTTTTTCACATTAGATGCATCATGCTGCCACCAACTGCCAGGTACTCTATACTAGCTGCGTCAATAGTCATTAGATATCACGAGGAGCAGAATGGGGTGCTCTGCGGAACTTAAGAGCTTCGAACTTGGTCAGGTGATATGGTGTCACTTTTGTCGCACGTCTGTACGCGAGACTTACACACTCCTAAAGGTCCCTAGGTCCACTGTTTCCTATGTGATAGTGAAGTGTAAACGTGAAGGGACACGTAGACCACAAAAGCGTCCAGGCAAACCTCGTCTGTTGACTGAGAGAGACCGCCGACGGTTGAAGAGGGTGGTAATGTGTAATCTATCCAGAGCATCACACTGCAATCCCAAACTGCATCAGGCTCCACTGGAAGTTCTATGACAGTTAGGCGGGAGGTGAGAGAACATGGATTTCACGGTCGAGCGGCTGCTCATAAGCCACACATCACACAGGTAAATGCAAAACCACGCCTCACTTGGTGTAAGGAGCGTAAACAGTGGACGATTGAACAATGGAAATATGTTGAGTGGAGTGACGAATCACGGTACAAATTGAGGCTTGTTAGTACCAACAGTAAAATTCGGAGGAGTTGTTGCTATGGTATGGTCGTATTTATCATGGAGGGGGCTTGCACCCCTTGTTTTTTTGCATGATGCTATCACAGAAGAGGCCTAAATTGATGTTTTAAGCACCATCTTGCTTCCCACTGTTGAATAGCAATTCGGGGATGGAGATTGCATCTTTCAACATGATCGAGCACCAGTTCATAATGCTCAGCCTGTGGTGGAGTGATTACACGACAACAGCATCCCTGTAATGGGTCGACCTGCACGTAGTCCTGGCCCTAACCCTACAAAACACCTCTGGGACCTTTTGCAACGCCGACTATGTGACAGGCCTCACCGACCGACATCAATACCACTCCTCAGTGCAAAACTCCGTGGGGAATGGACTACCATTCTGCAGGTAACCTTCCAGCACCTGATTGAACGTATGCCTGTGAGAGTGGAAGCTGTCATCAAGTCTAAGAGTGGGCCAACACCATACTGAATTCCAGCATTACCGATGGAGAGCGCCACGACTTTGTAAACCTTGTTCACCCAGATGTCCGGATACATTTGACCACATAGTGTATACTATTGGGTTTACTTACAAAATTATAACAACACCGTCATAAATAATGAGCGTCGTGTAAACAAATTTCGATAAGCTTCCTACTGTGTATACTATTCGGCGTTGTTGTTGTTGTGGTCTTCACTCCTGAGACTAGTTTGATGCAGCTCTCCATGCTACTCTATCCTGTGCAAGCTTCTTCATCTCCCAGTACCTACTGCAACCTACATCCTTCTGAATCTGCTTAGTGTATTCATCTCTTGGTCTCCCTCTGAGATTTTTACCCTCCATCCCGCCCTCCAATACGAAATTGGTGATCCCTTGATACCTCAGAACATGTCCTACCAATCGATCCCTTCTTCTGGTCAAGTTGTGCCACAAACTTCTCTTCTCCCCAATCCTGTTCAATACTTCCTCATTACTTATGTGACCTACCCATTTAATCTTCAGCATTCTTCTGTAGCACCACATTTCGAAAGCTTCTATTCTCTTCTTGTCCAAACTATTTATCGTCCATGTTTCACTTCCATACATGGCTACACTCCATACAAATACTTTCAGAAATGACTTCCTGACACTTAAATCTACACTCGATGATAACAAATTTCTCTTATTCAGAAACGCTTCTCTTGCCATTGCCAGTCTACATTTTATATCCTCTCTGCTTCGAGCATCATCAGTTATTTTGCTCCCCAAACAGCAAAACTCCTTTACTACTTGAAGTGTCTCATTTCCTAATCTAATTCCCTCAGCATCACCCAAATTAATTCGACTACATTCCATTATCCTCGTTTTGCTTTTGTTGATGTTCATCTTATATCCTCCTTGCAAGACACTGTTCATTCCATTCAATTGCTCTTCCAAGTCCTTTGCTGTCTCTGACAGAATTACAATGACATCGGCGAACCTCAAAGTTTTTAATTCTTCTCCATGGATTTTAATACCTACGATTTTTTCTTTTGTTTCCTTTACTGCTTGCTCAATATACAGATTGAATAACATCGGGGAGAGACTACAACACTGTCTTACTCCCTTCCCAGCCACTGCTGCCCTTTTATGTCCCTCGACTCTTACAACTGCCGTCTGGTTTCTGTACAAATTGTAAATTTCGCTCCCTGTATTTTACCCCTGCCACATTTAGAATTTGAAAGGGAGTATTCCAGTCAACATTGTCAAAAGCTTTCTCTAAGTCTACAAATGCTAGAAACGTAGGTTTGCCCTTCCTTAATGTAGCTTCTATGCTAAGTCGTAGGGTCATATTGCCTCACGTGTTCCAATATTTCTACGGAATCCAAACTGATCTTCCCCGAGGTCGGCTTCTACTAGTTTTTCCATTCGTCTGTAAAGAATTCGTGTCAGTGTTTTGCAGCTGTGACTTACTAAACTTATAGTTCGGTAATTTTCACATCTGTCAACACCTGCTTTCTTTGGGATTGGAATTATTATATTCTTCTTGAACTTCGAGGGTATTTCGCTAGTTTCATACATCTTGCTCACCGGATGTTAGAGTTTTGTCAGGTCTGGCTCTCCCAAGGCCGTCAGTAGTTCCAGTGGAATGTTGTCTACTCCGAGGGCCTTGTTTCGACTCAGGTCTTTCAGTGCACTGTCAAACTCTTCACGCAGTATCGTATCTCCCATTTCATCTTCATCTACATCCTCTTCCATTTCCATAATATTGTCCTCAAGTACATCGCTCTTGTATAGATCCTCTATATACTCCTTCCACCTTTCTGTTTTCACTTCTTTGCTTAGAACTGGGTTTCCATCTGAGCTTTTGATGTTCATACAAGTGGTTCTCTTATCTCCAAAGGTCTCTTTAATTTTCCTGTAGGCAGTATCCATCTTACCCCTAGTGAGATAAGCCTCTACATCCTTACATTTGTCCTCTAGCAATCCCTGCTCTGCCATTTTGCACTTCCTGTCGATCTCATTTTTGCGACGTTTGTATTTCTGTTTGCCTGCTTCATTTACTGCATTTTTATATTTTCTCCTTTCATCAATTAAATTCAATATTTCTTCTGTTACCCAAGGATTTCTACTAGCCCTCGTCTTTTTACCTACTTGATCCTCTGCTGCCTTCAGTACTTCATCCCTCAAGACTACCCATTCTTTTTCTACCGTATTTCTTCCCCCAATTCCTGTCAATTGATCCCTTATGCTCTCCCTGAAACTCTGTACAACCTCTGGTTCTTTCAGTTTATCCAGGTCCCATCTCATTAAATTCCCACCTTTTTGCAGTTTCTTCAGTTTTAATCAACAGGTCATAAACAATAGATTGTGGTCAGAGTCCACATCTGCCCCTGGAAGTGTTTTACAATTTAAAACGTGGTTCCTAAATCTCTGTCTTATCATTATATAATCTATCTGAAACCTGTCAGTATTTCCAGGCTTCTTCCATGTATACAGCCTTCCTTTACGATTGTTGAACCAAGTGTTAGCTATGATTAAGTTGATCTCTGAGCAAAATTCTAGCAGGCGGCCTCCTGTTTCATTTCTTTGTCTCAATCCATATTCACTTACTACGTTTCCTTCTCTCCCTTTTCCTACTACTGAATTCCTGTCACCCATGACTATTAAATTTTCGTCATCCTTCACTATCTGAATAATTTCTTTTATTTTATCATACATTTCTTCAATTTCTTCGTCATCTGCAGAGCTAATTGGCATATAAACTTGTACTACTGTAGTAGGTGTGGGCTTCGTATCTATCTTGGCCACAATAATGCGTTCACTACGCTGTTTGTAGTAGCTTACCCGCATTCCTATTTTCCTATTCATTATTAAACCTACTCCTGCATTACCGCTATTTGATTTTGTATTTATAACCCTATAGTCACCTGACCAGCAGTCTTGTTCCTCCTGCCACCGAACTTCACTAATTCCCACTATATCTAACTTTAATCTATCCATTTCCGTTTTTAAATTTTGTAACCTACCTGCTCGATTAAGTGATCCGACATTCCACGCTCCTATCCGTAGAACACCCGTTTTCTTTCTCCTGATAACGACATCCTCTTGAGTAGTCTCCTCCCGGAGATGGGAATGAGGGGACTATTTCACCTCCGGAATATTTTACCCAAGAGGACTCCATCATCATTTATCCATACAGTAAAGCTGCATGCACTCGGGAAAATTCTGGCCGTAGTTTCCCCTTGCTTTCAGCTGTTCGTAGTACCAGCACAGCAAGGCCGTTTTGGTTAATGTTGCAAGGCCAGGTCAGTCAATCATCCAGGCTGTTGCCTCTGGAACTACTGAAAAGGTCCCTGCCCCTCTTCAGGAACCACGCGTTTGTCTGGCCTCTCAACAGATACCCTTCCGTTGTGGTTGCACCTACGGTACGGCTATCTGTATCGCTGAGATCGCTGAGGCACGCAACCCCCCCCCCCCCCCCTCCCACTAACGGCAAGGTCCATGGTTCATGGGGGGGACTATTGGGTGTACTTACAAAATTATATCAATGACGAAAACTAATTCAGCATATATACTGTCATAAATAATAAGCTGCTTGTAAACAAATTTTGATAAGCACCAGGGGCTTCCTACTGTGGTGTGGAGAGGAAGAATGGGCAGTTAGAGAGGGGGAGGAGGAAATAGACAGAGAGAGGGGAATAAAATGGACAGAGATCAGGGAGAAGGAGATAGACAGAGAGAGTGATATGGACAGAGAAACGGAAGAGGAGATGAGGAGATGGACAGAGAGAGAGGCCAGGAGCCGGGAAGGGTGTGAGGGCCGAGGAGAGGGACAGAGAATCTACCCTGTTAGATTAGGAACTGCTGTCGATATTGCAAACATAATCACAAAGCCAATCACGTCAGTCAAGCATCCTGTATTTTCCTGACACTCTTCAATACATGTTGTTGTTGTTGTCTTCAGTCCTGAGACTGGTTTGATGCAGCTCTCCATGCTACTCTATCCTGTGCAAGCTGCTTCATCTCCCAGTACCTACTGCAACCTACATCCTTCTGAATCTGCTTAGTGTACTCATCTCTCGGTCTCCCTCTACGATTTTTACCCTCCACGCTGCCCTCCAATGCTAAATTTGTGATCCCTTGATGCCTCAAAACATGTCCTACCAACCGATCCCTTCTTCTAGTCAAGTTGTGCCACAAACTTCTCTTCTCCCCAATCCTATTCAATACCTCCTCATTAGTTACGTGATCTATCCACCTTATCTTCTTCAATACATACATAGATGAAATGATTAGTAAACGGAAAATGGTAAGTAGCAAAGGATTATTTTTATATCGTGACATTAGAATACACAAAAATTTATATGCAGATGGTGTAACACTGAGCCGTTTGAAAATAGGAGTGAGTCGGTCTGGCTTCAGAACCTCTCATACAAGCAACCTACATCAGTAACACATTCAGCTGTATGCTTAAAAATTTCTTTTGGTAAAATGGATCACATAAAAAAAACAGCTAGAAATCTCTGCCAAAGTTAGAAGCCATAAAGAGATATACACACAAGTACAAGCCTGCCAGTTACACTACACGATATCTCTGAGTTGCTTCGGGATTTATTTATTTAGGATAAATCACAAATACAAAGTGATTCATTACAAATAACAGTATTCATTTGGAAATGTCCAGACTCATTTTCCAGCCAAGGCATGATAGATAGTCATGTAAATGCCGTTTTCGATCACCCAGGTAAACTCTCAGTTTACAATACTGGACAATGTACTGGATCGTCTTGCTCTGTCCTCCACAGTCACAGCCTGGACTGGGCTGCTTACCCCATTCCCTGTCTTGTTCGGATGTGATTTATGTCCTTCCACTCATGTCGTGTGAGTCTGAAGACCTTGGGCCTTTGTAGAGGGTCAATACGATGCCGCACCGTATTCCAGGTTTCATACCGCTGTTGTCAATGGTGAACTTGCTATCAGCAAACTGATGGGATTGTCGCAGGGGCTTACTTCTGAAGCGAAGATGGTTTCTCGTCAGCCCAGGAATATCTTGATAGATGTTAAGCTGAAGATTAATTATTATTGTGGAATAATCTTTCAAAAGGACTTCTTGCTCCCAGATGTGATTCTCGTGGGTGTATTGAGCTGAATGTCTATTCTAATTACATGAGGTGGGAATAATCTTTCAGAAAGGCTTCTTGCACCCAGACGTGATTCTCGTGGGTGTATTGAGCTGAATGTCTATTCTAATTACATGAGGTGGGAATAATCTTTCAGAAAGGCTTCTTGCACCCAGACGTGATTCTCGTGGGTGTATTGAACTGAATGTCTGTTCTAATAACATGAGGGCAATTCAACGACACCGGATCACAATATTCAGCCGCAGGAAATACAAAACTGAAAGCTGAAGCTTGAAGTGTTTCTACTGATGCTCCTCAGATATCATTGCGGAGTTTCTTGATAAGATTGTGTCCAAGAAGTTTTTTCGAGATGCTTCCCGAAAGACTACCTCTTATCAACAGTAACGCAAAGATAATTTATTTCGTTCTGGTAGGGAAGCACGGTATAATTCACACAGATATCCAGTTTGTAATCTGCTGCACTTTTGTTTTAGTGCGAACTGTTGACTTCGGTTTTAGAAAAGTTGGCTATTCCTCTCCTAGTGGCGAGATATTTAGTTTGTTAAAACGCCTTGGGAATGCATTGTACTGAACCGCAAACGCTAGATCGTTAGCATAACATAGCTTCATTGCACTGCTTTGAGGAATATCAGAAATTTAAATTGAAAAGTATAGAGTATAATACTCAACCCCAAATTATTCCACTATTTAATTTCCTGTCTTTGCTCTTTAGATTACACTTTACTACTTGCAAGTCTGAGAGCATGTTGCTGATTATTGCCAATGTAAGAATTGCTGTAAAACATGCAGAATTTGGTAGGTCTTAAATATGTGACATTGTGTGTAAAACTAAAAGTGTCATTAGTAATGGAAAAGATAAAAATAAACATAATAATAAATTAAAAATTCTAAAACAAATCAACCAGAAGTTAATAACTAATAAAGCTATTGAAAACAAGGCAGATAAAGTGAATACCCTTGTCATTGTTAGTGAAGATGATTATGTTTATAAGACTTTACAATTGTTTAACACCAGTGGAATATCTGAGGTTAATAAAGACCAGACTTCAAGATTTGAAACATAAATTGAGAAGCTGATTGATGGTAGTGACTCATTACTTTCACCTACAGATAAAATAACAGTTAAGGTTATGAATCCCAACTTACCTGATATCAAAAATCAAATTACACAAACCAAATTTACCAATTCACTCAACTGTTAATATCAACAGTCCCTCTCATAACCTGAACAGAAAAGTTAATCAAATCTTAAAATCCTTTTACATTTATGAAGAAAATTATAGCATTAAAAAAAGGTTTGAGTTAACTAAAGTAATTTATGCTGTGGGTATTCCAAAAAACCCAATGTTCACATCTTTGTACATCACCAATCTTTATAAAAAATTACCTGATTAAGAGACTATTTCTATTATTAAAGATCACTTAACGTATCATAAAATCATGATCCCCAAAGAAATAGTAGAATTACTCTAGATTTTAATTATTTTTCATTTGATAATAAAATATATATTCAGGAATATGGATTTACAATGGGAAATTCCCTGGCAAGCACGATAGCAGACATCTTCGTCAATTACGTTGAAATTCTTTTTTCAATTTTCTGGACGTCACAATTGCAAACAAGAATGGAAAATATAGTATTTCTATTAATAGGAAACACACATCAACTGATAGAATAATAAATGCTACATCGTGCCATCCATTAAAAAACGAAGTGGCATTTTTAAAACAACAATACATAAGATGTAGAAATTACCTCTTGAACCTGATGAATGCAGTAGGAAATTGATACCTTAAAACAGATAGCAGTTGCTAACAATTCTAATACCTATTAGGTTGATTCGTTACATCAAAAATTACAACAAACGTATGATCCTGTTATAAATTCGAAGAAGACACTTGCTAAATTGACATGCATGGGACCTATTTCAGATAAAGTAAATAAATTTTTTAAGAATACAGGTGTGACAATAGCATTCAAAACCGATAACCCATTACAGATGATAATGAAAGGCACAATTGGGGAATCAAATATATACCAAAAGTCAGGCGTTTACAAAATACTATACAGTTTACTGTGAGAAACAATATATTGACCAAACTGGCCGTAACTTTCTAACACATGCTACTGGTACTGCGTATACCAAATCAATATTTGGTCCACATCTTGATGGGTACAATCATTCCAAGGGTTGCATTTCTCACAATTTAAAATATTACATACTGTGGCAAAAGGACTACTGGTAAAAACTTTAGCAGAAATTCAAGTCTATGCACTTCACAAAAGTAAACCATTATCTGTTTTAAATAAACTACTTGATTTCAAAGACAAATATTTCTTTGACCTTTTTAACTGTCTGCTTTAGAATGTTCACTCGTCTGTTCTACGTTTTTAAAATTATTAGGACCTGTAGGAATTATTTTGTCTTTATTTTTTATTTTTATTTCGCCAAACATTATTTTATGATAGACTATTTGTTTTTGGAATGTTTGCTTATATGACTTAAGACTGCATATTGCTAATTCACATCCCTTTATTTTTGACACTAAAGCCCATAGTATTATAATTTTAAATAAATTTAAATTAAATAATTTAAAAAAAAGAAAAAAGTAGTCTTCACATGAACTCCATAGGCATTAATAGGCTTTATTTCATAAACGTGCACATCTACTGTGCCCTCTTGTTTTTTTCTTTTTTAGTGTTGATCTGTAACTGGAAGTCTCTTATTACATCAGTAAATCGTATCTGTGCAGCATGTACCACATATGTCAGTTATTGCTTCCTACTCATTGAAAATCGTTTCAATAAAGAGATGTTGCTGCTCTATAGTACATCGTCTGACGTGACAGTTTTCGCCATTCCACTTTCGCAACTTCGTTAGAAAGAAGCCTGGTGCTACATCTACGGCCTGACGTTTATCCTTACCATGGCAACCACTAGTTTGCCTATCGACTTTACAAAAAATTCGGTGGAAAGAAGCCTGCTGCCACATCTTTGGAACGGTGTCCAACTTCACCATGGCAACCAGTGGCTCCAAATGGTTGACTAACAGGCCTTGAGAGGGCAACCCATGTACTGTCAAAATGAAGTTCATTTATCCCACATGTTTAAATATTTTTAAATCTGCTTAATTGACAAGAGCTGCTGAACAAGTCTATATTTTCCTTTCTTGACAGTGTTCTTTTGACTAAGAAATTTTACATTATTATTCGACCTATAAACCATTGGTTAGTAAAGACATCATTCCGTCAGAAGTGGGCGGAACCTCTATTATTTATATTAAGACGTGCGCTGGTTTCTCCAGTATTGATTTACCAGCAGAAGAAGGTTCTTACTCATTGGTAATTCATCGTTTTATAGCCTTATAACTTTATGTATCTTCTTTAATGTATGTAGCAAACCTAATTAAAGCTTTGTATACGACTTGTAGGTCTGAAGATGACCGCAGTAGTGGTCGAAACAGGTCACCATAATAAACAAATTGTGATCAAGTTTGTTTTTGATAGTAAAAAAATGCTACTTTTAAAAAATTTTTTCTTCTGTCAGCGGGACTCTATTTATACAGGAAATGACAAAACAATTTGTGGATGGAAAGTACATCAAACATATTATGCAGCATCTATGATACCTCGATGGAGTTTCTCAACATAGGTAAACGCACAATTGAATTTTCCGTTGGAAGAGGAACAAATCAAAATGACGCCATATCGCAAAAACTATTTATAGCACTTATTGGGTTCGTTATGCCCAAAATTAGCTGGAAAGGAAACCGAAGTAAAATAAATGGGACAAAGAGACACTAACTTCAGATTTTCAAATGGTATAGTAGTCCTAGCCAACAATATGACAGAACTACAGCAATCTATAAAAGTGGTGTCAGACAGCTGCGGAAAAAATGAGCTTAAGATAAGTTTGACCAAAGCAAGTACTATTTATAACAACTGGGTAACTTCAAGACGAATAATATCTACCAATACTCTATAAATGTTAACAAATATATATATCTTGGGCAGTTAATTACGAGAGACCTTAAAAATGTAATGCAACACATATTTCTAAAGACGTTGGTTTTATTCAAGATTCAAAAACCACATGTTATTACAAAATCTTTTGGCTAAACCCTATTTTGGAGCATAATGCGATTTCCTTACGCCATATTACTGGGAGCGCCTGTATGTCCGCAAGATACTCCTCTACCTGTCAACGTCGTAGTTAGCGTCCAACTGCATCAATTACCTCCACATCATCCACATAGTGCTTCTGGCAGAGTGCATCAGTAGGGCCAAGCAGATGGCAGTTTACTAGAGCCGGGCCGTAGGAGTGGATGAGGAAGGACGGCCAAATTAAGTTTTGTCATCTCCTATGGAGTGCTCAAACATGTGTGAGGCCTTGCGTTGTCCTGGGGAAGGTAAAGTTCGTTTGCATTTTTGGGTCGACGAACACGGTGAAGTTGTTTCTACAATTTACGGAGGGTAGCGCACGCATTTCAGAGCTGATTCTTGCACCATGAGGAAGGAGATCAAACAGAATACTGAATGAAATTATAGTGACTGGAGTAGGAACATTCGACCATGTCCCATAGCAAATCCTGCATTTTTTCAACCTAAATTAGCCAAGAATAAAACGTGTAGCATTACTTATTCAACAACATGCAGACTTAAAATATGAAATTTTTCCCTGAATCAAGCTAAGATGGAGCGCTTATGGAAAAAATGTAGACGTTTTTAAATTTAATATACCACTAAACTTAAAACGTGATTCTCGAACTGTGTGTCATCCATTACTAATATACGGCCATCAAACCCGGATTTGCATCCTCCACGCCTACAAATCCTTAATCCGTCCCATGCTCTGTTCCGCCAGTCTTGCCTGGATATCGGCAAACTCCGTTCAGATCCTCGAGTGCCATGCACTCCACCTCGCCTTCTGTATGCGCCTCCCGTCACCCATGCGGCTCGTCTACGACCTGATCCCTTTCCACCATCTGCTCCTTTTCCTCGAACATATCCACGTCCTCTACACCTCCCGCCGCCTTAATTCCTCTCATCCCCTGGTTGCTCCTCTCCTCTCCAACCCCCGGCTTCTGTAGCGCCTTCATCGTTGTGTCCCCCCTACCCTTCACCTCTACACCCTTCATCTCTTTTCCCAAGGTGACTTCCGTCGACTCCCCCTCCCGTATGATGCCCTCGCTCTCTCCATTTATCCCTCCTATCAACTCTGATCCTCACGTCGCCCTCCCTTCCACTATCCTTTTCCCAGGCTCCCTCTCCCCCCCCCCCCCTTCCATTCTGTTTCTTCCCCACCTACCCTCTCTCTGCCTCCCTTCTCTCCCACGAGAATGGACGATAGGTATGGGAAGGTTGCTCCTATAGTTCAGTAAGTAATATCAGGAAAGAAGTGACATTAGAGCAATAACGGGAGTTTAGAATGTTGTGGATATGGACTGGATATCACCCGACGAAATTACGGAAGAGGGACAAAGGCAATAGTAGAGAGGAGTGCCAGAAAACCGAGGGAGAGCCCACCCGACCACTGTGGTAAAGAACTGAATAAAGTATTACGCTTCAACTAACAGAGAAGTGCAGTAGACAGAGGGAATGGAAAGAAACGTTTAACATATTATTTTTTAGCAAATATTAAATTAGCTAAATAATAAACAAATAAATGTCAAGGGGTGTATTATTCAATGTAGAGAGGTTAATTACAAGATGTATGTTGGAGAATGTTCTGTATTGTGCAGAATCAAATTTACGGGAACGTACGTGATTTGGATGAATACTTATTGTTAACGAGGACAATCCGTGGGTCGTGTAACACTGTTGTCAGGTCACTGACATCGCCTTCTTAGAGAAGGCGAAGGGTATGGTGCACCCAAGAATTTACAGTTTTTTTTTTTTTGTTCTCGAGGAAAGATTTGTAAGTCGCGCATTTAGCATAGTAGATTTTTCTTGCGGCTAGGGAACCAGTGAATTTGTCTATTTTTAGAGGTAATGGAAGTCGCAATTGGTTGGTGACTGTTAGATGCGCACAGTATCACCCTGAGACCACTCAGCACCACGCACCCAATCAGTTCGAGTAAAATGTTGTACATACACTCCTGGAAATGGAAAAAAGAACACATTGACACCGGTGTGTCAGACCCACCATACTTGCTCCGGACACTGCGAGAGGGCCGTACAAGCAATGATCGCACGCACGGCACAGCGGACACACCAGGAACCGCGGTGTTGGCCGTCGAATGGCGCTAGTTGCGCAGAATTTGTGCACCGCCGCCGTCAGTGTCAGCCAGTTTTCCGTGGCATACGGAGCTCCATCGCAGTCTTTAACACTGGTAGCATGCCGCGCAGGGTGGACGTGAACCGTATGTGCAGTTGACGGACTTTGAGCGAGGGCGTAAAGAGGGCATGCGGGAGGCCGGGTGGACGAACCGCCGAATTGCTCAACACGTGAGGCGTTAGGTCTCCACAGTACATCGATGTTGTCGCCAGTGGTCGGCGGAAGGTGCACGTGCCCGTCGACCTGGGACCGGACCGCAGCGACGCACGGATGCACGCCAAGACCGTAGGATCCTTCACAGTGCCGTAGGGGACCGCACCGCCACTTCCCAGCAAATTAGGGACACTGTTGCTCCTGGGGTATCGGCGAGGACCATTCGCAACCGTCTCCATGAAGCTGGGCTACGGTCCCGCACACCGTTAGGCCGTCTTCCACTCACGCCCCAACATCGTGCAGCCCGCCTCCAGTGGTGTCGCGACAGGCGTGAATGGAGGGACGAATGGAGACGTGTCGTCTTCAGCGATGAGAGTCGCATTTGCCTTGGTGCCAATGATGGTCGTATGCGTGTTTGGCGCCGTGCAGGTGAGCGCCACAATCAGGACTGCATACGACCGACGCACACAGGGCCAACGCCCGGCATCATGGTGTGGGGAGCGATCTCCTACACTGGTCGTACACCTCTGGTGATCGTCGAGGGGACACTGAATAGTACATGGTACATCCAAACCGTCATCGAACCCATCGTTCTACCATTCCTAGACCGGCAAGGGAACTTGCTGTTCCAACAGGACAATGCACGTCCGCATGTATCCCGTGCCACCCAACGTGCTCTAGAAGGTGTAAGTCAACTACCCTGGTCAGCAAGATCTCCGGATCTGTCCCCCATTGAGCATGTTTAGGACTGGATGAAGCGTCGTCTCACGCGGTCTGCACGTCCAGCACGAACGCTGGTCCAACTGAGGCGCCAGGTGGAAATGGCATGGCAAGCTGTTCCACAGGACTACATCCAGCATCTCTACGATCGTCTCCATGGGAGAATAGCAACCTGCATTGCTGCGAAAGGTGGATGTACACTGTATTAGTGCCGACATTGTGCATGGTCTGTTGCCTGTGTCTATGTGCCTGTGGTTTTGTCAGTGTGATCATGTGATGTATCTGACCCCAGGAATGTGTCAATAAAGTTTCCCCTTCCTGGGACAATGAATTCACGGTGTTCTTATTTCAATTTCCAGGAGTGTATAATCTTAGGGGTATGTTGCTAGGCACTACCAGGAGTCAAGATGGCTCATGATTAGACGTAAGAATTAAGTTAATGTATTTTGTTTTCTTGTCTTGCGAGTTTTATTTCTCAAAACAAGTGTTGTGAGAAACCTTCGACAGAACCAGAAACGCACGGTGTATCAGAGCTGGAACCACTACGCATATTGTTGGTAAAACTAACACAGTTAACGGTGCATGGTACACAACTGCATGGGTTGGCAGAATCACAGTCATCACAACAGGTTGCAGATTTTTGAGTGGAAAGTTTAATTTCTGCTTTTTTTTTTTTTTTTTTTTTTTTTTTTTTTTTTTTTTTTAATATATACTGCAATAGAGGATGTGCTGGCCTTTGTGGGAGACCTTGGAAAGCTGGCTCGTATGGTTGATGGTCTGATAAGGACTTACTGAATGCTGCAAAGCTAAGATTAGAAGGGGAAGCTAGAACTTATGTAGGGTATACAGAAGCTCTTAAGGAAGCCACAGAATTCAAATAATTTAAAGTTGGTTAATTTAGAGATACGCCAACGAAATAATACTAGACACTACAGGGAACTGTTAGGAGTAATAAATAAGTGAAATACAGAAACTGTGGAACACCTTGCAGGTTGTTGTTGTTAAGGAAAATTAATGAATGTACCTATTAATTAAGATAGGTTGCTGCAGTCAATGAAAGTGTTTTTCAAGAAGCCGAGGAAAGGGTGCTCGATCCTCTTTTAAGAATGTTGCGCACGGAAATAACAAGATGTGGACAGACAAGGTATCCAACGGATTTGTGCACAGCAGTGCGGTTAGCTGTAGAGTATGACGACGTCGATTTGTCGACTGTGAAGCAGGGTAAATGGACCGTGTTTGCTGCTGATATAAAATTATTCAGGTGTGGTTGAAGAGAGCACGTAAGGAGACGGTATAGTCAGCCTCAGAGTGACATGAATAGAATGAGAGGAAGTAATCGTTTCGTTTTTGAATTAGAGGACTAGGGAAAAATAAGCTCTAAACGCCAAGAGGAATCACAGGTCCACCTATGGTCATTCCTAGTAACAAGGATACTACGGAATCCTGTGCAGAGGTGGACTGCGGAATAAGAGGAATAGTAGGAAAAAAGGATTGTAGGGTATTATTGGACACAGCGGTGCCTGTGTCAGTCACCAGCAGTGAACTGGTGAATGGTAAGCAAAGGGACACATCACAGTACATGCTGTGTTAAGTGCGTAATATAATAAAGATGTGACACCATTAGGATCGGTGGAAGTAGACTTTTGCCTGGATATGGTTCAATTTAAACAATGTGTAGAGATGATGAGCCAGATGTGAGTGAGGGTTACAACATCAGAATTAAATCTCTTTTATCAGCATTTTACCATATTTGATCCACGGCAACATAGCGTGGAACGTGCCGAAAAAAATGTTTCACTTAAGTGAAGCCTATGCCAGAGTAGCGAAGTCGCGAGGGGAGTCTGCACTGAAAGATGAAACAATTAGCTTCGAACGATCACAATAAGGCTTGAAATGTGTACCTAAGGGTACTGGGAAACCAGTTTGGGTCCGTGCTGAGTCTAGCTTGCCGCTAGGAATTTTGTGTGTAGTGGAACTATTACAAGAGAATGAAGTATTATATAAGTAACAGTTAGAAAGAGGTATTGTACATGCGCACTAAATAATGGGTTCATGGATAATTTTATCGCAAAGGACGTAAGATTAAAAAAATGGTTTGTTAATCGCTGTTGACATTTTGGTGGAAGAAGAATGAACAGAAGGGGTGTCAGACACGGAAAATCGCGAAACGGCGTTGAAAGTGAAGCACCTAGAGGGAAGCAATAGGAAATTCGTGGAAAAATTCTTTTATTTTTTCCAAAAGAGCTATTACCAATTACGTATATTACACAGAAACGCATACCACCGGAAAATAAGTCGCCAGTCTACTGCAAACTATACATGTACTTACAGTAAATTTTGGAGGAATTTATCGATCAACAGCTGAACGATGGAATAACTGAAGGAAGTAATAGTGCATGATGATGTTTGGTTTGTGGGGCGCTCAACTGCGCCGGTAAAATGTCCCAATTCTTTCACAGTCCAATCTACCCACTGTCACGAATAATGAGGATGATGCTGAAATGATGAGAACATCACAAACAACCAGTACCTGGGCAAAGCAAATCCCCAACCTGGCCGAGAATGGAACCCCGGACCCCGTGATCCAGAGGTAGCAACGCTAGCCAAGAGACCACGAGTTGCGGACAAGAGTACATGGAAGGCAGGAATAATCATCATGCCAAAAAAACATCAACTGCTGGAACACGAAAATGTAGGTTTTGTTGTGATTACAGCCATGTAAATCAAAAACGATAACAGACGTCTACCCTTTGCCTAACTTCACAGAAACCTTGGACCACTTAGGGAAATGCACATATTTTTCAGTAATGGATCTGAGGAGTGATTGTTACAACATGGAGGTCGCACTGCAGGATCTTCTAAAACCAGCGTTTTTGACACCCTGGGGAGAGTACCGATTCAGGTGGACGCCATTCGGATTTAAAAAAATGCACCTGTTACGTCCTACAGGTTTAAAGCCATAGCAGTGCTTAGTGTCTATCGATGATATAAATCGGAGTGATACAGAACAGCGTGTGGAGTTTTTAAGGGATGTATTCGCAAGGTTAAAAGCAGTGAAATTACCGCTGAGTACAGAAAAGTGCAATTTTGTGATGGAAAAGGGAAAATACCGTGAATTTCCTATACCAGAAGCAGTAAAGGAGTTGCAGTCGTACTTAGGGGTTAAGAATTATTACCGCCGGTTCGTGAAGGGATTTTTCTGATATTGACACAGTTGTTAAACAAGATTATTAAATTTGTGTGGTCAGAAGAGTGTCCGCATGATTTTGAAGAGCTGAAGAAGCTTTAACATCGGGGATTATATTGTATTTCCGTATTTTCATAGAGAATTTATTTTATCATGTGATGCATCAAACCACGCACTTGGCTATGTGTTGTCACAAGATGTAGAACAACCGGTAGCTTATGTATCAACACAACTACTTTCTGCAGAAAGAAACTATTTCAAAGCGAAAAAACAGATGTTAAGCCATATTTATGAAATCACGTTTTCAAATGTTGTCTGTACAGCTTAAACTTTAGAGTAACAACAGATCGTAGAATGAAATTTTCACTCTACAGCGGAGTGTGCGCTGATATGAAACTTTCCTGGCAGGTTAGAACTGTGTGTCGGACGTAGACTCGAACCCGGGACTTTTGCTTTCGCGGGTAAGTGCTCTATCAACTGAGCTACCCTAGCGCGACTCACGCCCCGTCCTCATAATTACTGGCGGAATTAAAGCTGTGAGGACGGGGCGTGAGTCGTGCTTGGGTAGCTCAGTCGGTAGAGCATTTGCCAGCGGTCCCGATTTCAAGTTTCGGTCCGCCACACAGTTTTAATCTGCCAGCAAAGTTTCATCAACAGATCATGTACCATTAAAACGGTTGTTAGAGTTAAATCATCATTCTAGTAGGTTGATGTGGAGTCAATCATAAACCTGGGAAGAGGAATGGAAATTCAGATGGCTTAAAGAGAAAAGTAATAATATAATGTATCAGTAGTAATCTGTACATGGAATGACAAACTGCACAGACAGCGGATGATCAATGTAAGCAGTATTTTAAGCAGTTACAGTTGTATATGGAAGATGAGTTGCTATGCAGAGAAACCAAGTTGGGACCGCAGGCTAGTGGTATCAGCAAAGCTGAGGAATAGAGTACTATAAAAACCTCGTATGTTAGTAGGTGATGGACGTAGCAGATCTACCACAGAAGATTTGCAGAAGGGTATTGATGTAGGAATAGGGAGACGGATGTAAAACATTATGAGCGAAATGGTATACAGGGTGCACTGAGTGCAGATTAGGGCGAACAAGAGTACCTTTTCAAAGGTTACCTGAAGCATTAGCACCATTCCAATTCCTGAGGATTGATGTTTTAGGTACATTCAATAAAACACCTGCAGGTAATAAATACGTTCTCACAATCATATATCATTTTTTAAGATACGTAGAAGTGGTCATGCTGCCAAAGCAGCAGGCAGCAACCGTGGCACAGCTACTTGTGAATAATTAGATACTGAAGTTTGGAGCGCCTAAAACAATAATAATAGACCATCAGATGAGCTTCATGTCAGATCTATTCAAGGAACTATGTAGGTTATTGAATGTGAAGAAGTTAAGGATGAATCCCCTCCAGCCACAAACCAATAAAAGAACTGAAATAGTGCATAGGAAAATTGGGAAAATGCTTGGATACTACGTTGACTCATATCATACCAACTGGGATATCTATTTGAAGTACATCGTCTCCACCTACAACTCAAAACAGCAAACGAATACAGGATTATCGACGTACTAAGTAGTATACAGTCGTAAAATGCCACCACCACTCGATATATTGAAAACAAAGAAAGGTAAGACTAAAGATTCTGTTAAGGCATTTCCCAGAGTGAATAGGAAAGTTTGGAACGGAGAGCAAAGGAGAAACAGGAAGAAGCTGTGTGTCATCCAACAAGAATAAGGTTGGTCAGTGTGTGATACTATCACCTTCATATGCGCCGAAGGGAAAGGCAAAGAGTTTTTTTTGCAAGATATAAGGGTCCATAACAAGTGCTACAGACTAAGTTAACAGTAAAAGTTAAGATTCAGTTTCCGCCGAGAAAATGTAGGACGTTTGATACTTTTCAAGGGAGTCCAGAAGTTATTCCAGCGATAGGAGATGCCGACTGGGAAGGGAAAGTGAAGAGAAAGAGTTGTGAATGAAACGGTAACGGAGGACCAGTAATGATAATGCCTAGGAGACAATCATTTATTTTATTTTATTTTTTAGTTTACGTACAGATTTAGTGTAATTAGTATAAGCAACCGTAGAACAGCAATAAATGAAGTGGGAAGCTGATCGTAGAGGATACTGATTTTGTCAGCGTGGAACAGTTACGATACGTGCATCTGGAAGGGGCAATGCTGTTCGCCAAGCAGGAAGAAGTATTGATCAGCAGTCATCGCTGGGTGATGCACGTGGTATTCGATGTATGGGAGATGCGTTAATGAGGTGAGAAGACTAGAAGAAGCATTCGACAAATTCCATCATGGAATGGAAAGTACTGGGATACTAAGAGTAAGTACTGAGGTATATGGCCGGTCGGGTGGCCGAGCGGTTCTAGGCTCTACAGTCTGGAACTGCGCGACTGCCACGGTCGCAGGTTCGAATCCTGCCTCGGGCATGGATGTGTGTGATGTCCTTAGGTTAGTTAGGTTTAAGTTGTTCTAGGGGACTGATCACCTCAGAAGTTAAGTCGCATAGCGCTCAGAGCTATTTGAACCATTTGAGGTGTGTGAGAGAGTACATGGAGCGTATGAGAAAGTAAGGAGTGAAAGACACAGGTAGTGGGGGCTATGCAACATACGTGAAGGGAGGAAGACATTCGAAGAGTGAACGATACCGTAGAGGTTAAGGGGTGGGAAAAAGGGAACAAAGCCGTTAGTGACTGCCACACTACACAGTTTGCAAGATTAGAGGACGTATTGAGTAACAGCCGACTATGACAACTGACTGGAGAAGCAGTGCGTTATGTCAGAGCTTCAGAAAAGGTGGTTAAGCTGAATATCAGGGAACTACTAGCAGAAGTATAGATCTTATATAGAGAAGTAGTAATGAAATTTGGAAATTTTTAGTAAGATCTTATGGGGCCGAACTACTGAGGTCGTTGGCCCGTAGGAAGCATTAATGGCAAAATGGTTACAGTCCATAGCAAATAGTGCTTGGGAAAAACGGAGGAAAGTAATAGCATTGCAGGTGGTTGCAAGAGGTCAGCTAGATATAAGCTTGCTACCACCAGAGCAATATTTAGAGTGTCTGAGGAAAGTACAGAAAAGAGTACTGGACCGAAATCCTGCTAGTTGGTTGCTAGTAACGTTGTCGTTGCAGTAAGCAGATTAAGAGCAGCTGTTAAGAGTCAGGTATTGGCTATGCTACTGAGCGGATGGAAAATGTTTGCAGAGCAAAGAGATGAGGCCACAGAGAAGGATGAATTTGCGGACTATGGTTTCATAAAAATTAATTGGTCATTTGGAGATTTTTTGAGATAATGTGTCAGTGCGTTGCTTGCTTGCGCGTAATTATGATGAGTGTAGATAACGGAAGGTCTTAGTGGAATTTATCTTTCTCGAGTTGCGTTAGTCGATTTCATTGTTCGGATGAGAATTAGTTTTTTATTCACCTAGCTTGCACTCTGAGGCTCTAGATATTACCTCCCCTTTACCATTTTTAGTAATCAATCTTGGTAACGTAAAATTCGTTATAAGGGAAATATTTTGCGAAGGTGACTGCAATAGTCGAACAATGAGTTTCTTTTTGCAATAGATATTTTTAAAGAGAATTTTTTTAATCATTCAACAAACTCAAATTCCAGTATCGACTCCTTACGAAACAAATTATTGTCTTATTATATGTGTTGCCGTATTGCAGTCTCCGGAACACAGTGACTCAAACTGGTACAAGATAGTTGCACGCTCTTATATTGCAGTCCGCAGTGTTTTCTTTGCTATTTAGAATGCTTGCTGCTGCGCTGCATATTTTATGTTCATCATTCCCAGCAGTGCCAGTTTCCGTTTACACTGGTAAGCAGTGTGAAATTTATTAGGGTCAGTTTTGCATTACAGTCACGATAGTTATATCATTCATTATCAGAGCAGTTCAGGTACTGTTTATTTCAGATTAAATTTCATAAATAGACAGTTAATCTCGTAGTGCAGTGTTACATTTGCGAGTGCATTATTTAGGGTTTAGAATTTTGTTCAGTCGGATTCGGTACGTAAATTCACAGTCCTATTAGTCGAATGATCTCTACTGAAAATAGGATCAGCAGGTAAGTAACTGTTTTCTTATAAAATGATAATTAATATCAGTACTATGAGATATCGTTACGAGGGGGCACAGAATTCTTGTGTTGCAGCTGTTGATCTTCTTCGTCGAAGCATCTTTACTGTACCGAAAAAACGGTCAGCAGGTAAGTAACTGTGTCTTTGTAATAATAATTATCAATGTTAGTACTGTGAGATATTATTACGAGGGGCACAGAAGCGCAAATGGATGCTAACAGTTGCTCTGTTCGGGAACGCCTGGCCGTACTTGGAATGGAAATCACGTGACCGGATCAGCGTCTAATGTTGGCCGTGATAGGCTAGATCTCATTTGCATGAAATGTGCATGTATACAGGTTCGCGTCTGCTCTGAACCACGTGCTTTCACGGTCTTAGCAGATGTTCAGTTTCACTTAAATTTGCTTGATGTATTTAGATTCTGTGTATTCTGTATGTACCGTTCCATTCCGTGCGTCCTTTGTTTTAAATTGTGAACATGTTTGCCTTTGCGTGTCATTTATTCAGTTAACAGACGACCTTACTTATTATCCGATTGGTACTGAATAAAAACAATAAACTGTGCCTTCTCTGGAATATGCGCACTATGATGTGTGAACTAAACCAGTGCGAAAGCGAAGGACACTGTTATACGTGTTCTAGTGTTTTTAGTACAATAAATTAATAAGTCGGTATTTATATCGGTGTCTGAAAGAACTGGCAACATGCATTCATGTAACTGATTCCCCTCGATGGACAATGAGTCCAATAATTTCAGTACGGATGCACAATTATGTTCGACTTCCGGTGGGAATTTCAAAGTAGAGAGCATGGAGGACACGGACGGGGTTGCGGATGGACGGGGTCTGCGGTTAGGTGGCGCTAGGTGGGAATTTTGATCGGCCGAGAGGTGTGTCAAGGTAGTACGTGAAAGGTCTTTGTCCGGATGGCGTAGTGGTTAACGGAACTGTCTCATGAGCAGGAGATCGCGGATTCGAATCCCGGTCTGGCACACATTTTCACTCGTCGCCACTGATTCTGCCTATAAAAGTGCCGACGCACCTGGCATGAATAGTTCTTTCCCTTTCCTTTCCTTCCCCCCCACCTGCCCCCTACAATTCACGTATATTTGCACTGTGTTCATTGAAGAGGATCCTGTCTCGGGGCCTTGGTCGCACTCCAACTCGGGGTCGGCTTTGTTATTACGGAATTGGCAGTGTTAATTGCAGAAGGTGGCCAGATGCCCTTCCTGACGCCACTCCGAACCCCCTGGGACGGAAGTAGTGTGCCCCAGCTGTCTGCGTCTAGTGTAAATCATGAAATAGAAAGAAAGTTTTCAAATGTCTGTGAGTCGTGTAACTGAGGCGGAGCTTGGGGACCAGCCCGATATTCACTTAGCGGGATGTGGAAAACCACCTAAAACCACATCCAGGCTGGCCGGCGTACCGGCATTCGTCGTTAATCCGCCAGACCAATTCGATCTGGAGCCGGCGTGCCTAGCCGAGTCCAGGAAACAGCGAATTAGCGCTCCCGGCTACCCTGGCGCTTTAAGAGGATCTTGTAATTGCTAGTTATTAATTTTGTGTTGTAGTTAGTTACAGTCACGACACGGGGAGTAGACACAGTCTGGCATTCCTAGCCAAGTGAGATTTGTTTGTGCGTTGTGTCGCTTTGAAATTTCCGATTGCCTACATGAACTGTACCACTTTTAGAAAAGGAGGGATAGCATTCTGCTGTACCCTGTGAGTAGCGTGCCACTCGACTGCCGTCCGCGGCAACAACGAGAAAGGCGGCAGTGTTTTGGTAGCGACGTGACGCGACGCGGCGATCGTAGTGGTGGTCCGCGTGGCTGTCCGGCGGTTCGATACTCGGCGGTAGCGGGTCGGTGCCGGCCTGATTTGCGTAATCACAGCCAGCGGCGGCCGTGCACAGGGCTCGCATGACCGGCACGTGTACGGTGGCGATACGGCCACGCAATGCAACTCTGTAATTCCTCGCAGATTATGCATAGATTGGTATTTCAGATATCAGTGGCGTTAGATGGCCAGGAGTCTTTTGCTCCTGCCGACGACTTTAGCCTAATATAGTTCTTCGCCACATTGCCTTTTATCCACCCAGGTAGTCTGCAGATTTGAAGACTCCATCTGTATGGTAGGTACGAAAGAGCGGTAGCAGCGGAGGGCATATAAAGCGTGTCACATCGACACGGAACATTGTATATTCATTGTAATGCGGAAACCTGGCGATTTATCTGACGTCCAAAATGAAATTATCATTGGCTTTTGGATCAAGGGTGGAAGCATTCCGAAATGGGTGATTTTGTTAACGACACAGGTACCGACATGGTTTAAGTATACCGTGCAGGGCAGATTGGTGCTGTCCAAAAGCGTCGCCGAGACAATTGGGTGCACCATAGGCCTCAGATGACAGGGGTGCAGGACCGCTCGGAGGTGTATGCGAGCGAATAGAAGTGCAACTGTTGAGGAACTGACCAAGTGGCTACCTACAGCATCTCCTCAGCGACAATTCAGTGAACTTCGCTGCATATGGGGACTCCACGGCAGGCGCCGGTTCATTCACCCATGATAACTGCTCCATTGGACAGACGGCCATTGGCGTGTACAGGGTGAAACTTCCAAAAGCACCTTGCAACAGTCGTTGGAAGGTTCAAGAACAAAGGGCATTCCCTGAGGGCTAGTCATTCTAGAAGGAACTACGGATAAACATGTTCAACCCTACGTGCACTTTGTTTCCGCTCGGCACTGTGGCATGTACCAGCAGGGCAATGCAACGTGTCACACAGCTCACAGTGTATGTGTGTGGTGCGAAGAGCACCAGGATGAGTTTCCCGTATTGCTCTTGCCACCAAACTCCCCGAATCCAAACGAACTCGAGATCATGTGGGACCACTTCGAACCACCTGTTCGTGCGATGGATCCTCTATCAGGAAACCTAGCCCACCTGGCCACGGCACAGGTTTGCGTATGGCTCAGCAGCCTTGTCGGTACTTTAGAGAACCTGCATGTCTCGCAGTAGTGTGTGCAAACCGTGGTTACTCAGGCTTTTGACAGGATGTCAAATTAATGTGGCTGCACACTGTATCTCCAAAGCACTTTACTGCTTTGACTCCCATATAGTCATCTGGACGAAATGCGCTGTCTGAGAGAAAATGTGGTGCACTAAGAATGCAAGGAGGGAACTAAATGAAATTTCGCAGTTTGACAGATTACAAAACAGCCAAATTTACAAAGAACATGGCTCACGGGCCTACTTAGCAGCATGGCTTTGTATACACTGTTTAAACAGGTGAGAGTATCAGTAAGCCATTGTGTTCTTTCTTGAGGCAACGTGGCCCATAACTCTTGTAACTGACCATTGATATACTATCTAATGGCCGTGGAATGGACGTCAGAGCTGGTCTACAATCGTTCTGACGATGACCCATCTGGGCCCTCGCTGGCCTAGGTGTAAGGTGGCTATAATCTACATCTACATCTACATCCATACTCCGCAAGCCACCTGACGGTGAATGGCGGAGGGTACCTTGAGTACCTCTATCGGTTCTCCCTTCTATTCCAGTCTCGTATTGTTCATGGAAAGAAGGATTGTCCATATGCTTCTGTGTGGGCTCTAATCTCTCTGATTTTGTCCTCACGGTCTCTTCGCGAGATATACTTAGGAGGGAGCAATATACTGCTTGACTCTTCGGTGAAGGTATGTTCTCGAAACTTTAACAAAAGCCCGTACCGAGCTACTGAGAATCTCTCCTGCAGAGTCTTCCACTGGAGTTTATCTATCATCTCCGTAACGCTTTCGCCATTACTAAATGATCCTGTAACGAAGCGCGCTGCTCCCCGTTGGATGTTCTCTATCTCTTCTATCAACTATATCTGGTACGGATCCCACAATGGTGAGCAGTATTAAAGCAGTAGGCGAACAAGCGTACTGTAACCTACTTCCTTTGTTTTCGTATTGCATTTCCATGGGATTCTTCCAATGAATCTCAGTCTGGCATCTGCTTTACCAACGATCAACTTTATATGATCATTCCATTTTAAATCACTCCTATTGCGTACTCCCAGATAATTAATGGAATTAACTGCTTCCAGTTGCTGACGTGCTATTTTGTAGCTAAATTATAAGGGATCTATGTTTATGTGTATTCGCAGCTCATTACACTTGTCTACATTGAGATTCAATTGCCATTCCCTGCACCACGCGTCAATTCGCTGCAGATCCTCCTGCATTTCAGTACAATTTCCCATTGGTACAACCTCTCGATACACCACATAATTTCGCACCTTACTAGAACGCATCCTCATACTTTGACGTGACCTACAAACACAAATAGGTATCATCTGATGGATTGTATATCGTTTATATGGATATATAAAGGACATTGTCTCGTACAACTTGTAAATAACTGTTAACATTTATTGCATGAAAGGTGGCGGTGTATTTTTATTATCATACTAACAGAGGTTGGAAAGATAGTGGAAATGAAACGGCAGGCGGAACTCCGGCCTTGGATGGAAGACCAACACAGATCTGTTGGTCCTGCTCAAACACAGGAAATAGCAAGACGGACGTTGGGACAGCTGAGCGCTGGGGCACAATAGAGTCGCGACCAGAGAGTGGGTAGCCAGATGGGGCGGATTATACTTCGGAAACTACGAAAATACTGGACGCAGCTGAGAGGAATGAGGAAGCATCACTTCGGAAACCACGCAGTCTGGGTTGTTTCCAGAGGATTTATAATCAGAAGCGTACCACTGAACTAGTATAGGCTTTTCCTCGCAAACGTTCCGCGCTGCAAGACAAAACACTAAAATGGTTGGTCGGCGTTCGGAAGAATATGATTCGTTTTCGGAATTACGAGGTTGGGGAGCCAAGCCTTGCTTGGAGGCCACTGGTGGGGAGACGTAGTCTTCCGTTGTGAGCGCCCATGTGTGACTGTCACTCGATATCAGCTTTGTTGGTACAGACGGACTTTCTGTCTTTGCTCTCAGAAGAGTTTATAGTTAGAGCAGTTAGGCACTGTACTGTTGTGAACCTATACAATTCTGGACCGCCTCCAGGTTGGAAATCGTCGTTGAGTACGCAGCGGTCAGTAATTGAGAGCACTTCCTCTGCCTATACTTACTTGGAGACGTTATCTGAACTCCGTCCCTGTGGCTGGGATTTTGCGATTCTCGTCTGTAGAACACAGACAGGAGAAGACGTAATTAGAGTATATTAGTCAGGGGGTCGCCTTCTGTCGTCTTAGTGTTTGAAAGAGTTTATTTGTGCCTGGAGTTCTTCCATCGTTGCAGACAAGTACGAGAAACATCACTTCGACGCACCAGACGCAGTACTTACAGGGATATCGCAAATTGCTTCGGATTTTCGGGGTTATAAAAACTAAACAGCTGTGATCACGTTAGTTTATTTCCACTGAAGTTTCACACCACCGTAGATCACCTTTGAAAGTAGTGTCTTCTAGCATTTGGTACGTAGATGATGTCCGTCATTTCGCGGTTATTGGTATTAGACCGCGCAGTCATAATAAGGGGCAGAATGGGGCAACAGTAATTTTACTCAGGAAATATAAACATTGTAATATTAAGTTTTTTCAACCTACAATAAATATATAAGCTAGAACAACGTTTATCATTTAGTAGGATTATTTGCATTGTTATTTATAGAATTAAGAGGTCCTAAGATCTGCTTCAGGGGATAGTCACACAGGGCCAAATCTTCACTATGGCATTTGTTATTTTCAGTTGCGCACATTCATTTTACACCCACCTGAAGCAGCATCTTGGATTGGGAGTATCTCAACTCCATTTCATATAACCAAGCCCGATACATGGACGATCACTGTCCCCGTGCAAATGGCTCCATTATACTGTCGTCACATAGTAGGTAACATATGAAGATGCTGGATGTCCATGAAGTACTGCTGTGCTGTCACAATTCCCTTTGACTACTGATATCATATGCGATGGCTCCCTACACTGTGACAATTAGCGTAACAGTGTTGTTCCTCTGCAAAACATTGGCAGGAGGCGACTTCTTCCTAGGCCACCACCATATTCGCCGATGATGGCCGTCCGGTGTAGTGTACACCGCTGAACACAATGCGACGCCATTCATCGGTACATGCATCCCGCTGATGACACTAATCCAAACGCGGCCGTTTATGGTTCAAATGGCTCTGAGCACTATGGGACTTAACATCTGAGGTCATCAGTCTCCTAGAACATACAACTACTTAAACCTAACCAAACGAAGGACATCACACACATCCATGCCCGAGGCCGGATTCGAACCTGCGACCGTAACGGTCACGCGGCTCCCGACTATAGTGCCTAGAACCGCCCGGCCACCTCGGCTGGCGGCCGTTTACGATGTAATGTTAACAGAAACGTACGTATGGGACGGAAAATTTCCTAGTCCGGCCGCTTCTAGTCCCGAATAATAGTGCTGGATGACACAGAATGTTGCAGGGACACCATTACTTGTTCTCGCATGGTAGGCGCAGATGAGGAGTTTGTTCGAAAGACAGCGATCCAGCCTCGTGATCATCAGACGTGGTCCACCGTAACCTTGACGACAAGTGTGTCTATCCCAAGTTCCTATGAAGTTCACCAACGGGCCATTGTCACAACCGAATGCCCCACGAACATAGATAATGCGTGGTTCGACGAGCCGGTGGAATGGAGATCCAAATTGCAGCCACTTTCAAAATCTACGTTCGCATACGGCATCTTCGTGTCTTTTACAGTCGCCACAAAGCGTCGGGCCATCTTCACGCACTTTATGTACCCTAACAGGCCTGATAACAACAATTAACACGAATAAAAATAGCATCAAAGAGAGTGGTACCTGTAATGACCCGCATCTCGTGGTCGTGCGGTAGCGTTCTCGCTTCCCGCGCCCGGGTTCCCGGGTTCGATTCCCGGCGGGGTCAGGGATTTCCTCTGCCTCGTGATGGCTGGCTGTTGTGTATTGTCCTTAGGTTAGTTAGGTTTAAGTAGTTCTAAGTTCTAGGGGACTGATGACCATAGATATTAAGTCCTATAGTGCTCAGAGCCATTTGAACCATTTGAACCTGTAATGATATACATACCCGCAGATGGTGTGTTAGTGCACGAAATTACATTGGCATTCAAACAGATGAGAGTGCTTCACTTGTTGTCAAGCAGCTTACGTATACAGTCTTTACATCTGCACAGTAAACGAAACAACTTTAATGACAGGTGCTGTGACTACCCTTAAAATGGCGTGAAAGCTGGTGCACAAGTAGAAAGTACTCGCAGCTCAAGGATTTTAAGATCTAGAATAGTAACTCATTGGGCTGGCAGGACCTCGAATATCTAAACTGAAACAAAGAATTGTAGATCTGCATTTAAATTGTATACTATGGTTAGCCGACATGGTCACTCACTGCAGGAGTATTGGAATATCCAAATGCAGTATCCAGTAGAATTTGGACTATCTATGTTCAGTCTTCAGTTACTCTGTCACAGCCCAAAAGGCGCTACATCACGAAGAGGCCAGGTGCGACATATATCTGTCTTGTCCGTGCCATTTGTTCTCCAAGTCATACACAAATTATGAGAGTACACCTGGAATTTAATTGTAAAGCCTCGACTTTGTCGTCATATGAAGATGGCAATACATATTGCCGACAACAGTAGTCCAGTAAATGTGTCAGCACTGCGATCTTGTCAAATAAATTCGTTTTCACAGGAATACTGCAGTAAAAATTGTATACATACTATTTAAAAAAAAAAAAAAACGTTCTGAAATCCCCAGAGGTAGGGGAATGCTGGTGTGGAGGTTTTTGAGGCGTGCGCAGGGCAGCTCATGGCTGCAGCGACATACTGTGGCAATCTGCAAACATGTTATTTTCAGAACAGTCTGGGTAGTACAGTCGGTAGAGCACTTTCCTGAGGAATGCAATGGTCGCAGTTTCGAGTCTCGGTTCGGCGAACGCCTTCAATTTGGCATAAGTTTCACATCAGTGCACACTAATCAGCAGAGTGAGTATTTCATTCTGGTGACATCACCCAGGCTGGGGCTAAGCCATGTCTCCACAATATCCTTTCTTCCAGGAGTCTTACAACGATCGCAGGATAACTTCCGTGAGGTTTAAAAGGTGAGAGACGAGGTACTGGCGGAAGTAAATCTGTGAAAACGGATCGTGAGTGGCGCTTGGATACCTCACTCGGTAGAGAACTTGCCCGTGAAAGGCAATGGTACCAAGTTAGAGTGTCGTTCCGGCACATATTTTAAATTTGCTTGGGAGTTTCACGCTATTTTCGTTTCCTCAGGCGGTGCAGGTGTCTGTCGTCCCACTCACGTCGCTCTGATTTGCTGAGGACGCAGCCCCATTGGCCGGCCCCAGTTGCGAAACCCGCGACGAAGAGTGCTATCCCATCAGTGAACTCCGCAATGACGACGGAGCGAGGGTCTCTGGTGAGAAGTGAGATTTGCACCATGCCGACACCCAACTGCAGAAGGCGGATGCTGGTGAGTGAATGTCCTCTGCAGCCGCCGGGATGGTAAGTCGGTGCCTCCTGGCAGGAGCCGACCGTGCTACTGGGGGCTTGGCCTGGCCCGCTGCTATACGGCTCTGAATCACTCGCGAACTCAGAGGGTCAGACCGTGGCTCCGCCACAGACTAGAGCTGTGGTTCTCCGTTGGAAGCTTCATGTGGCAGGGAGTAAAACAGAGCACCGTCGTCCAAGAGACCTGTGGAGTTAAAGACACTGTATTACTTGACTGTCTCTTCTTTATACTTTGTAGAGTGCTTATGCTTTGCGAACGCTCCTCTTCATGTCACGTACTAACACACATTAAGTTTAAATATGTCCATCCTTTTGACTGGTTGTCTTTGGGACGACGGCCGTTTACTATTGTAAGAAAATGAACGCCTACAGTTGTCTTTATGATTTTCTTTATTTTGTAGCCACCAGTTTCGGCGCTTCAACACGCCATCTTCAGGCTGTAGTTGATGCTTAATGGGTTGACACGATCCCTGTATATACGGCATCAGTGGCCAACATAACTGGTTATGCAGACTGTCTGAAAACATTGGTGTCATCACTTGAACACACATTAGGTTCGTGCCTGTGTGGCGGTTTGTGGCAATAATTCCTCGCCAACCCGTTGAGCACGCTGTTTCGGCAGCTCTTGCCATGTCGGCCAGAAGTACTTTGCTACTTCAGGTTGCACAAAGTTATTTTTCAATAAGACTGCACTCAGTCCACTGCCGTAAACTCACAGTGAATTCACCTCACGTGGAGGCGCCGCTACGGTTTCTTAAACTGAAAACGAACATGCTGGGAATGTCGGTCTGTCACTAACTCATCTGGAGTAATCAACTGTATATCTTTTTATTTTCCTCATTAGATGATATTATAGAAAACATTAAAAGTAATGATGGAAGATACTGGCCTCTGAGAGGCTGGTACATAATTCCTTGTGCTAGTTGGTCAGGAGTCGAGAGGATTCGCCAAACACATTTGCTCTTCATGATCCACGTTCAACGGAAGCAGACATACTTGTTGAGTCGTGACGCCAGTGAACGATACTTAGATTTACGTCAGGCATTTCCCAGTACTGATAAGACGTAGTCCTCCGACTACCATGCTCCATTAGCGTTCATTTTTCTAATTAAGAAACAATTCGTGGTCTAGGCATTTTAGGACAAATAACGGTGGATTAAGATGCGTATAGTGCGTTACGAAAACTTACTGAAGAAGTGTATTTCTATGCTGTGTGTGTGTTTCTCACGATGGATTTAGTAAAACACAGAGCGCTCCAGATATCCGGATTGAGGACCTGCTGAAGGTCTTGCTGTTTTTCCAGTCCATGCTAATGTTGTTTCACACGCTATATGCAGCGTGGCGGGTGTGTCCTTTGTGCGACAGGGCACATAGGTGGGGGTTTAGCGAGGGGGTCAATTACGTTTGAGCGGTACAAAGCGGATCACGGTCCGCTGATTTCGCACGTTTCACAATACACACGCGCAAGCATAATAAGGTCATGGTACCATCGCAAAAGGTGCGCTGAGCAACTGTATAAAAAAGACAACTTTTTTAGCCTTACAGTAAGGCGAGAAAATATGCTTCATTCTGCTAGTGCTGCAGCTCTACAACAATTACAGTAAGACATAATTCATCACATGAGGAAATGTTGGTTATGGAACAGGTGTACATGCCAGAAAATGGATTAATCTCTGCCTCAAATGTGGATTGTACTGGTGATTTACTCTCTGAAACTATTCACAGCCCGCTAAGTTTGCTCATTCTGTAAATAAGCCTTACAAAGCCTTGTGAACTGTATCGATAAAGGGGCTGATAGCTTAAACCTGTATTAACGACCAATTGAAATCACAATTGTCGTCGTCAAGTAACATATAATTACTTACAGCAGCCTGTGTGGAATCATTCTTATGGTGGATTCAGAAAAGAAAGTGATTGGAAGCCATCATGCGCCAGTTATGTCAGCAACTCTCGGTCGTTCATAACATGACTTTTTAAAAATATTTTTGGGCAGCAAGGCACCACCACCACAAAATAACTAAAAACCAAGTGTCTTACCAATAGAGCTTTAGGTAAAAAATAAGATGCATCAGACATAGCTGGACGAAGATGCGTATAATACTGAAAAATCAAGTACTCTTTCAAATGTCAGTGAGTAGAATCTTAACACACTGATTTTCAGTTCATTTCTCTTGCTCTTAAATTCGACTGGTCACTTTATAGACAACATCGGCATGATTTTGGGTAAGCCAGCAAATGCGACTCCTGGTACAAACTAGATTACATGCTAGTACCCATATACATGTTCATATCCGACTACTTGTTCTAGCTAACCACCCAATCTACTTTCACGCCCTTGCTGTTGTCCTAGACACTATCTCCCCCCCCCCCCCTCCCCGCTCCCTCATAATGCCAGCTTGGTTTTACCACCATCACGTTTAATTTTCTTAATTCCGCAAAGCGAATACCTAAGTGCAAACCCACTTTCACATCCTGCCAATTATAATAAGCCACAAGGTTCAGGACAAGACATCGTAATTTTCTTAAAATCCAGCGATTTTCAAAACATTGCTTGAACAATTTCGAACAAGATGGTACTTAAAATATCTCACGATCTGAATGTTCAAGGTCAGACTGTAGCAATGTTTAACTTTCTCAACATTCGACGAATTTCGAATGTTATAGCATAACTCGACTATTGCAACATATGTACGTCACCTGGGCCTAGCCCTGTAGCCTGCTAGTACCGCCACGTTCAATAGCGAAATTTCACAACGGACTCCTCTAGGCCTGTCCGCGACCACCCCCAGCACCAGCCCCAGTCTTCTTAATTCAGAAGGCCACTGGCTGCTGCCACTTCAAGCTTCCCAGAGTTAAAGATAGTTACGTAATATATTTGTAGACAGAACGTATGCAAAAGCAATAACTCATTAAAGCATTTCATTATCTTCTTCATGAAATTTTGTCATTAATCCATTATAGGACCCCACATTTTGAACAGCGCTTCTATACATTAATGGCAAAGACTGTGTGATCACGTGATGCCTCTTACCACTGATCATTAAGTGCAGCACGAGAAGCCAAATCCCATGTAGTGATTTTGAGAACATACATATTTCTTTCTGCAAACTACATTTTGTTATTGGTTGAAGCAAGATGCGTAATCATAGTTTCTGGCTTCTCATGAGGGAGGAGGTTGCCCTTGACCTCCACCCGTGCGTAGAGGTGATAAAAGATTGTACTGACTGTTATGCATCACAGTACAGCGGATTATGAAGTGTAATACCAGGGATTATGCAGTGCTGCATGATAACGCAAATAACGCAACGCTGTACTTCTCAGTATGTGGTTCGGTGAAATACCACGAATGATGCGGCGTGGAACTAGGGATGGGCTCGAGGGGTATCTTTTTCTTATAACTCTAACTCTGTAGCAGCTCAAAGGGTTGACAAATTCTGTTCCAAAGTATCCATCATACCCAAACACCTTGGGACGAGGACGACTGCAACTGGTTATTATGGAGAACTAGAACAATCGTATTACGTTGGTTGCATAAATTATACTGAAACTGACATGTTCCTTAGGAAGAATTTAAATGTGCTTACGTCTATTACAGAAGCGTTTTGTGACAATACTATGGTGCTTATTATCTATGATGAAGTGGACTATTAAGAAAAAAATAGAGAAGAGACAGTCTGAAATGTTAAAGTATGAAATGTGTGGTACATGTAACACGTACTTGGTGAATCCATCCCCGTGAGACGCGTAGTCAGAACCGAAATATAATTTCTCTTGCACGGGAATGATAATGTAATAGCCTGAGGAATACTGAGAAAAATTACTATACAAGCATATAAAAAGTCCTTTGACTACACAACATAATCTGAAACTGGTGTAGGTTAAAATGGATTTTTTAATGGACCAGCTACCTGGAATATTGTAACATTTCCTTGTTGATTTCTCTCTCCTTGTGTACCTCGATATACTTCTGGATTTTGCTAGTTATCAATAAATATTTCCATATCCTGCCCAGAGAAGAACCAAGAAGCAAGTAAGAAGCAGAGAAAAAGCAGGAAGAACAGAAGTAGAAGATTCGCAAGATTGAGACCAAGAAAGAAGATGGGTGAAGAATAGACGACATACCTTCCCAAATCCCTATCCTATTGTAAACTAGTCGTCTGCGAAGTATTACAACGAAAAACGACCGTTTTCAGCGACACATAACGATGACTTTCACGCATACAAAGCCAGTAAACCACGAGATTCTGCACTCACAGCTCCATTCCATTATGGGACCTCCACAACAGCAACACACACTTGCAAAGCCAACAAGGAACGACGAACGAAGCTGTACATCAAATACTTGCCCACATCCATCTCGCTCAAGTCCATCACCTTCGTGCAAAAACATTCGCCAACCTCATGCTTGAACATTCATAGGATTGTGTGAACGTATGAAATCAAATTATATGATGTAGGAATTGTGCAAAAGAAACGTGTGAAAAACTAAATACGTTAAGCACAGCAGACAGCTAATAAACTACAAAATAACAGTCATTGACTATGGACTTAAGTAAAAAATGGACTATCGATAAAAATAAGTCATTAGTTCTGAAATGGACAGTGTATAAAGAAACAAAATCTCACTTATTTTCTCCTCATAAAAATGAAAGAATAACTATATTTTACTTAGTTTCTCCTTATAAAAACAAAGAATAAAAAATTATCTTGTTGGATGTTTTCCCTTTCTTTAACATTTGTACCATTTATTAGGATAATACCTCAATTCGTGTGTATGTATATTTCTTTGTCAAAGCAATTTTTTTTAGCATTTGTAAAATTTCTTAGGATAATACCTCAATACGTGTGTATGTATATTTCTTTGTCAAAGCATTTTTTTTTTAGCATTTGTAAAATTTGTTAGGATAATATCTCAATACTTGTGTATGTATATTTCTTTGTCAAAGCAATTCTTGGAAATAATTCTTACTTGTTAGTGTAACAATGCTGAAATGAGTGTCTAGAAACAAAAACATTTTTCTTGCACATGATATTTAGAAAATGTGATAGGAATAGATTTTACTTAATTACTACATTTATAAAAACAATATTTATAAGAAAAATGGTGTGAAAGACTCCTCACTTTCGATAACAAACTTCTTAAAGAACAAACTACACACTTAAATAAAGAAAGAAAATAATTAAAAATTAACAATAGTCAAAAAATATTCTTCTGACGTAATTTTTTATTATAATGTGGAAGAATATAAAAATATAAATTAGTAATACAAACTAGCATAGAACAGAATAATGTGGCTGAACAGTGTGCAACAAAATTTAGATAAATTAGAAAATTTTTGACTGACTTACATAACGATTCAATCATTGGCTGAATTCAGTGCAAAAATTAAGTTCGAAGGGTGGTGATATTGTTTGCCATTGCTTCGAAAAATTTCACGGTCGCCATTTTCTAAACATTCATGATGGTGTCTGATTGTACTATATCGTGTCTCTCTACCACTTTCGCGCAACGACGCTCTGAGCGTGTTTTTTAGGGAACTAGTTTGAACCTGGGACCTGTTGCTGGTAAGGAGACGCCAGACCACACATGACATGTAGAATTCAGAAGAGTTCAGTGAGACTAGCGATGATATAATTAAATGCTTAATGATCTCAGCGTCAGCTCCACTGCACTCCCTGTAAAAGAATCTTAATTCTAACTAAATATAGTGGAAAGGGTTCAAGGCTTTCCTGTTTTTAGTTAGCTGGTAAAATAACGTCGAAAAAGCAGTTAAGTTTACCATTGGAAATTTATTCTAATCACAAAACATCGTTTATAAATTGCACTATTGATAAAAGGAAATGTTTTAATACAGGATGGTAAAAACCAACTGCGTTCAACAAAAATGTGAACGAATATTCCCTAAATGGGTTTCCAAGTTCTACAATCGATCGAAGGATGACCTATGCCATATCACATCTATAATCTAGGTTTAATTTAAGTTTCACAAAAGAGAAAACTATCAAAATGGTCTACAGTGACCCTCAATTATCTTTAATAACTTATCTAACTTGTCGTAAATTACAGTGGCTGATGTGGCTTCTCAGTAACTATATAAAAGAAAAATCATCGCGTTTCAGATCTGTTCTTCAAGTGGCAAATGTGAATACCATGAGTTTTAATTAACGATCACCATTAGTTTTACGGAAAAAAGGGGTGTAACAGATGAGACTTATGCAGTTCTGAGTGAAGCCTTATGCGCTCAAAAATGCGGCATCGCGTGCGTTCATTACCTTCTCGGTGCCTAAGCAGCGTCAGGCGGCAGCGGCCGGCGCAGCAGCCATCCAGCCCGCCGTCTCGGAACTAACTCTCCACTTCTCCTTACTACAATTTACCTAAGTTAGTTTAAAAAAGCTATCTGGCTGTGTTTTCATCTGACCAATCAGGGTCTCAATGTTAACCTTACGCTCCGCCTACAAAAATTCTGTCTATCCAATGGGAAACGTTATACTTTTCGTGGTGGGGCAATGTTTTTAAAGTTTGCAACGTAACAGAGACGCTAAAAAGTCTCACGCTAAAACCTGCAGCTAGTGTGGTCCTTTTAGCGTTATCGTGAGATCTATACTGCTCTTCTGGAGGGCTCTATCTTTTAACATGGGCTGGGGAGTGATCCTAATGTAACAGACACGCGAAAAAGTCTCACGCTAAAACTTGCGGGTGGTAGTGGCCCTTTTTGTGTTATCGTAAGATCTATACTGCTTTTCAGCAGGGCTCTAGCTTTTAACATGGCCTGGGGGTTGTCCTTGACATACCTGAGACGCGGAAAAGCCTGACGCTAAAAGTGCGGGTTGTATAGTTGTACAGGTAGGCTCGCAGCGTGGGTGCCCAGCCCCTCTCTTTCCTAGCTTAACACGGTTCTGCTCTCGGCTTCTGTCCTCGTTTCTCCCCTCGGAACTGCGTCTGCCTCACGGTGGGAAGGTACGACATGCATTTAGGCATTCTTGTGTTAGTCTGTGGTATTCCATTTGCTCACTCGTTACTCATATTACTTTGGTTAATTTAATGTCACGATTTATTCCGAGCTATGTGACATACTACTGGATTTGCTTATCATGTCAGGGTTTTCATGTAAGGTGTTGGATTTGTCTGACACCTTACAATATTAACAAACAAAAATTCAAATGTGTGTGAAATCTTATGGGACTTAACTGCTAAGGTCATCAGTCCATAAGCTTACACACTACTTAACCTAAATTATCCTAAGGACAAACACACACACCCATGCCCGAGAGAGGACTCGAAACTCTGCCGAGACCAGCCGCACAGCCCATGACTGAAGCGCCTGGGGTCGCTCGGCTAATCCCGCGAGGCGATATTAAGATAAATATGTTGATTTCAACATGTAATTGGCTGATTTTGACACAAAGTTCTCTGATTTCAACACAAAATTCATTGATTTCGACTTAGAATTGGATGATTTCGACAAAAAATTGACTGATCTCGACACACAAACCCCCTCCGCAAATCTTTCTTCTTGTTTAACTTTTGTGATGACTGCTTTCTGCTGACGTACATTAACTATCTGTAAATATTCCTAGTATAAATAAATACTTCGAGCGTCTTTATAACGACAGTGTAGGTGGAAAGGCTATGTTGTACAGTTACAAAATGGAAATGAAAATCTTTTGTTAACAGCATTTCAGTAATACGTTGTGCATTCCTCTATGCAGTATGTGATATGCTAGAGGATACATATATGTTTTTGACATGTGTGTGGAACAGCAGCGATGCAAGTGTAACTAATGTAACTTAACGAAAGTTGGTTTATTTCATTTCGATAGCTTGCTCCTTTTGTAATGTGGTCTTTATGTAGTATGTTCACCCACCGAACAGTGTGTTAATGAATGTAAGTTTGATGTGCAGAGATGTGTCACTTATATTTATTGCTTTCCTGTAGAAGCTAACGGCTTCTTAATATTGTCATTATATGTGTTGGTAAAGTGGTAGAACTTAAGAGATCTATACGCGAACTCCACCGGAATTTGCGGGAGACAGTGGTATAAATGGACAGACTTATTACTTCTGCAGCAACTCCATCACTACTTTCGTTGACACCATTCTCAAGCTCATATTAAATCTAGAGGTCACATTTCAGACATACATCAGGCACAATCTTCTTTAACATAGTCCTGTGTCCATAACTAAATTTCTTCTTCTAATATTACATTTAACGGATCAGATTGTCCCACGAACCATGTATGCTGTTGCATTAACACAAGGTCCAGTCACATTACAGTGATCGCCACCTACGTTCGACGTCAGTGTGCAATAACCACCCACAGATGGACGGGTAGCAGCACTACCAATGAAGGTTGCGTAAAGCGTCTCAAGGGGACGCGAGAAACAGTACAGTCGTTGTCGTAATGAGGAAACGGAGTGATTTATCTGATATCCTAAGGATGAAAGCATTTCCGGAACTGCTAAGTTTGTAATCCGTTCACGTACCACCGTAGTTGAAGTATATCATGCATGGCCAAATGGCGCTACGCAAAACCGTTGCCTCTGATTCACCACGGGCCAGGGTTGAATGGCAGCTACGGATATGTTTACAGTCGAATAGAGTGCAAGAGCAATTGACTGTCACGTGAACCAGGAGGTTACGAGCCTCTCCACAACGACCGTTCAGCGTATGTTGCTGCGTATGGGCCTCCGCACAGGGCGCCTGCTCATGCATCCAAGCTGACAGCTGTTCATAGTCGACGGAGGCTGAAATTTGCGCGTCAGTGCAGCAACTGAACGTCCACTGAGTGGCGACAGCTGAATCAAGTTTTATGCTCCATCCGACACATGGCAGTTGGCGTGAATTATTGCTGAAACTGTTTCTATCAGTCAGTTAGTCAGTCTATTGTATTTCGCTCAGTCGATTTTTTCAGTCTACTGAAACAACCGAATGAACTAGTCTCTCCGACCATGTCAGCTATATAAACCTTGTCACTCATTCACCAGGTTTACGTGGTTGCATTCAGTGCGAAACAACCGACGGACACAAGTCTCTGTCGATTGCGGCCGTTATGTGAATGTTTCCGCTCAGTCTCCGGGCTCGAGTGATTTCAGCAGTTTCTGTTATAAATGAACAATGAATGGGGCTGACAACTTGTTTAGAGGCAATTATCTTATTTCAAGGAGGTATGAATAAAAAACTATACTCCTAAAACTATTTGAAAAATCTATATATTTACTTACGTATATACGAATTTTCGTAGTTGTGGCCGTTAATTATCAGGCTTTGGTTAAGCTTAAAAGCTCAATATCTGCTGCTACACTATGAATTTATGTACATATAAATAAACCATCATTTCCTAATGCTTTTATTAGGTCGGTTTCTTGTCTGTTTGTTCGGTAAATGTTTCAGGACTGATATTAATCTAACTTCCCGTTAAGCTAAAGACTTGAAACCTTCAACATAGCTCAGAACTCGATGACAGTACAATATTAGACAGCTTAATGTGTGGTGGAGGGTACTTTTTCCGCTCTGTCTGTCTCTGTGTCCGATAAAAATTTTGTAACTGATTTTAAACGAAATTCTCGACAAAGCTTAAAACTTTCATCTTAGCTCAGAACTTAATGACAATACAATATCAATTCGCTTTCTTTTGTGGTGAGTAATGAAGAGTTCTTGATGCACCACTGCTATTTAGCTGTTTTGCTGCAACCGTCGCAGTTGTTTCGCAGATCAGAACAATTATAGAAGTTTTAACTACTGAATTATAGATAAGCTTTCGTGAGAGCTCAATTCTCCCTAATTTTGGGAGTCTTAGTGTTTTCGCTAGATGTAGGTAGGGGAAAGAAATACAATAGATGAAAAGAAACTGAAGTAAACCTGCAATTAACCACATATCTCTGTTGTAGTTTCATCAAGATCCTCGAAAAATTACACACAAATGACACTAAAGAGCAGAAAATAACTAATTAAAACCTTTCTAATATAACACGTTTTTAAAATGGTCTAAAAAGTATTTAATGATCTCCCCTCATCCTATACAGATTCCTAACGCCATACAGATAGTTCAGCAAATATGTGCTTGTGAGTTTGTAATAGCAATGACAATACCTGTAAACATAAGGCGGAAAACTTGGGGTGTATGTAATAGATAGTAGTACAGAATGTTAAGAGTAGCTGTCGTTTCATATAGTGCTATATAATGATCGGGGAATTAGGTGAACTATTCATGCATCAATTACTTACCGCATGCGTGCCAACGTTTTGTGAAAGCTGCTAAAAATTCATAAACACGTTTTTTCCCGACTATCTGTGTGGCATTAAGAATCTGTTTGAGCTTGAAGAAATTATTTAATACTTTTAGGTCCGTTTTCAAAAACGTGTTATATTATAAAGTTTTTTTACCTAAATTATCATTTTTCATTGAATTTAACTGAAGCTCTATATCTCTCGTACCGCCTTTTATCAGCCATCATCCATAATTCATTTTCGTCAAATAATGAGGTGACGTGAACGTAAACAACATACGGTACAGTTTTTTTAATTGGTGACTTGATCATATGCATTTCAAGCACATACTGCCACTTGTAGGAAACATTTTTTCGCGTAAAATATTTATCATCATTTGTTAAATTCCTTTGAATTTCTGTAACCATTATAGTTTCGTATTATGAATGTACCTAGCAGATATTGTATATTGTTCTCAGTTTACCTTGAAGATCACGTCTTACTTCGTAATAGTTAGGACTTCGTTATTCTCATCAAGCTTATTGGTACATCAGAATCACTTCCAGCATTATTTGTTTCTATTTAACTGGAACATACTTCAAAGTTCGAAGATTCTTACAACATTGGAATCACAATGATCTTGACGATGCAACTCGAAGTTACTCTGACGTTTCGATAGCTTAATGCGTTTTTTGTATAAGTCTGAATGAGGCTGAAATGGTTAATTAGTCCAGCTTTCGCCTAGACGAGTGAGCAGAAACCGCGTAAGAAACCACACTCAGGCTGGCTGGCAAAAGAGATTCGAAGCGACGTAGAATTAAAACGAGACTGCTCCCTCCTTCCCAAGTACAGCACACAACGGGCAGACACACTTTTAACGTAATATCTTAAAATTACTCATTTGAATTACGTTATAACATCTTGTACTCATGTTCTAATAAGCTGAGAGCATACTTGCTCGATGTTACTATGAACATAAATATATTTCACTTAATTGTCTTAAATGTCTATAGTTTTACAACATTGTTTTCTATGAATTTTGATTGATGTCGTAAAACACAAACAGCATAGTGTGTACTGATTTTTAATGAAAGCGTAAAATATTATTTATCCTAATTAGACTTACAAGAGAATTTTTAAAAATATTTACGAAACTCTGTCAGATAGGAGTGGTATCGCAGACGGTTTATTTAACAGTGTACTTTCGGTTAGCGTTTAAACATACTATCTTGTCTACAATCTTCGATTTTACCAGCTTCCTCTTTTCTGTGCAAACGTGTCTGGCCTTCAGAAATCCTCACTCCGATACACAAATACTTTAAAGCAGCGTCAGACAAAAGTACCATGGATTCGTGGCACTTCTTCAAAACATTATTGGATCCAGTTTTTCCATTATATCTAGAACCTCTTTGGACAAGTAGAGCTGCATGTCATATTGCGCATTTGTAATTTCCAATTTCCGTTGATGTTGATTCATTGTTGTTTTCCTGTTCCACAAAAAAGTCCAGATCTTCTGCTTCTTAAGTTGCGTTTCACCGAACTATAAACCACAACTCCGTCATTGTTTGCAGTTTGGCTGATCTCCACTATGAGCCCACTCTCGACGTTTTCAGCACATTCTGCACATTTTGAACTGAGGCACCAAAATAGTCGCTTTGGCACAGATGCCGGCAGTATCTTCTTCATAAGGCGTCATGCTTACCGACATGGCCTTCAGTAATATTTTCTCAAAGCGGTGCGTACATTAGTCGTTGGGTTGTCACTGTCACTGCTCTCTAGCATCCTTGAACTAATGGGACTACATTGGAGGCTGTTGTGAACTGTTCCCCAGACAGTCCTCCTGTCAACTCGAACAGAGGTTCCAGTACAGGAAGTCAGTCTTTCAAAATGCCCCACTCATCTCCTTTCAAAACTTCGTAGTTAACATACGAAAATGTCATTATGAGAGCGTCTTTCTGCAACACTAAGCGCTGCGTCACAAGAAACTTAGAGTTCCACCTGCTGGGCATATCTAGTTTAAGCTTTAACAGCTTTTATTCTTCAGCCGAACTTGCGTCTACCCATATTGTAGTGGCCACTGTACTACATTTGAAAAAAACGTATGATTGCTACATTTACGTCTCAAGGAGCTTAGTGGTGCAAATTCGGGATGGTTGAAAACATGTGACACACCTAAGCTCAGTGTGTGAGCAGCGCATCGCAAATAAAGAACGTTCATTTTCCTTCCTGCAGCCACCATAACGCGTTGTCAATGGCAAGAGAAAACACTTTGCCCCCCATTCCTCATTCAAAATGAGTTGGGTTAATACTCTTCGTAATGTTTTCAGAAGTGTGACGCTCAGCGAGGTGCACAGTGTCCAGAACAGCAGACGGTACTTTTTACTGCTCAATAAAGCGCGCTGTACTGACAGAAAGCCTTGTGTTTTATGTTGGTTCACATGTCCGCAGTCAGTACGATATCCTTGCTTTCAGCCAGTATATTACTAATAACTTCCTTCACTTAGAAACAGAGGTTATTTAACTGTTTATTTGTCACGGACTTCCTCGAAGTTAAATATCACCGCGGTTCTACTGTCTTAACTAGCGTCATAAATTTGGCATTAACAATCAAAGAAACGGAAAAGTAACACTCGGCCGTAGTATCAACGAGGAGAGCGTCAACCACTTCAGGTTCACTACTAGATAGTTCTTTTGCATTCATGGCACTAAAAATCGTCACCTACCCAGATATTTTTCTCAGTGCTTGTGGGATTACAACATTGGACGATTAGAGATACTTTTACTACTGTTGTTTCAGTCATATTAATTCTTGTAAAATCAGACTGCATATCTGACATACTTGTTACATCCGCGAACGTAGCAGTGCCGACAATGGAAGAGACAGCACATATCGTAGAGCCAGAGATGGAAAAGGTAGATATGGTGCCAGTAGCGGATAGGGCAAGTTGACGGCCTGTTGGATCTTCTGACACGAACGAAAAACTGAACCAAAAGGTACTGCAGAGGTCGGAAAGACAGTATTACTGACGACAGGCGACAGCAGAGTGCAGTCGACAATAACAATTTAACACCACCAAAATGATCTATTGTTTCCACCAAGAATTGAATGCACCAGTGGTCAGACGTGTCCAATTGTCGCTCCTTGGGTGCTAGAGGGGTGCGAACTTTGTTATACTGTTACAGACAGTTTACAATGCTCACTGTGGAACTGAAGTAGCAGTGTATGAATCTGAGTAGTACTTCTACATTCCTGGTAAATACAATTTAAGCTACTTTTCGCAGACTGTGAAACGTAAACAGTATTGTTTGCGTGGGTGTAATTCGTACTGATGTGACCGGTGACGTAATTTCATGTACAAAATATTTACCTTCGACATAAATATATCGCTGAAAAAGTGTTTACAGGTTCGATTCAAGTGATTATTAATTTGTGGATATCAACTCACATTTTCTATAAAACGGAATGCAAACTATAGTGAAAAAGAGGCAAGGTTCCTTCCTTCTTCTGCATCCCTAAGGGAACCATTACGCTCTCCTTTGCATTCCCAGTTAGGGCTGCGATACGTCCGGGTTTCCCCAGAATGGTCCCAGTTCTGAGGGCGTCCTGACATTTTATACAACTGTCCGGGATAAATACGGACCTTTTTCGTGTCTGGAAAAATTCTGTCGATTGAAAATAGACAGATTGAAATAAATCATAGTTGATATTTATTATATGACGACCTCGTAGTTTCATCGTCTTAATATTTGAAAATTCCTGTGGTAAGCACACATAGACGCTCTCCTATACATATACAGAACGTTCCAAAATGATCTTTACAATTTTGATCACGTATACATCAAAAAATTGGGAATGGATGGAAAGGTGCAGAAAAATTATTCCATTTCATCTTGGCTGGTGGTACAGCAATCTTCTCATGGTACTATTTAGTCGTAGGTTGCAATATTCTTTATGAATATTGTGCTGCCTACGAATGTTTTTTTTGAATAGAAAGGTGCACTTTGTCGCATAATGTTTAAAGACACCTAAAACTGTTTTTTTTCCATCCTGGTTAGAGACTTGCCACCCCTAGCAGTGGGCACACAGTGTGGTATGGTTGGTACAGACCAGATCAAAAACCAATCTCCTGCGGAATCGTATTACTTTTTTTTTTCTTTTAGTGGACCTGCAGGAACTGTGAGGTCTCATCAGAGTAGCAACAACAGCACCAATCAATGCGGACATGCTAGACGAGACATGAAATATCGCTTAGGTAACACGTGTGCTACAGATGACGCATACATTTAAGTTGATTATCTTTCTATCCACGCCCACCCAATTCTTTCTTTTTGACATTCACGATTTTTCTATATATGTCGTGAATTTTTTTAAAAACAACCCGGGACACCTATTTTTCCAGGATTTAACAATTCTGAAACTTTTTACCCAGTAGTGCATGTTCATTTCGCTACTGAAAGAGTGTTTTCCCAAATGAGTATTGTATAGAGCAGGGGCACAACACAGTTTTTTGTAAAAAGTATGAAGGCAGTGTTAGTGACTCGAATGAAATATGGTGAAACTTCGGTTAAATGTCTTCGTATGCAGTTGAACAATATGGATATTATGCTGAAGAAAATTTGCAGCAGTGATAATACTGCATCTACGTGCACACTCCATTTTAGAAGGTTATTAATAAAATATAAGTTAAAGTACTTTTTGTAACAAATTAGAGCGATAGTTTACATTTATTACATTTATTAAGAGATTCTTTTGCAATATCAAAATTTTATAATGTGACCCGAATTTATGTACAGAAAATAGGCTCACCTGAAAACCATCAACTCTGTTTAGCGGCTACTAGAACCTTAAGTCTGTATGAACATTATGCCGCAATCCACAAGTTTCTACCTCTCCCCATTTCTGAGATATATGTCACCAAAGCTGCAAAGATCATTTTGGAACACCCTGTATTATCCACACTTCGTTACTGAGACAATAAGAAGCCACCGAGGATCGTCGACGACGTCCCACCCGCCAGACAACTGAAAGCTTTTAAAGTTATTTGCCTTCTGTTCAGTGAGCTGTATTCAAACTAACTTCACGTACGTTCATATTCCTTACTGCAGATCAGTACAACGTTTGAACATGGATATCTCAGCGTGCCAACTACTGGGGGTGGCAATTCTATAGCTAACTTGAAAAAAAAAAATCATTATGCGCCAAAGTGCATTTTTATATTTAAAAAAAAGAGTCCTATGTTGCATAGTATTTCATTTTCGTGTTTAATTCATATCTGGTGATCGCTAGGAGGCGCTCGTCCGAAAGCGAGGAGCCGCGCGGAGTGGCCGTGCAGTGTGAGGCGCCATGTCACGGATTGCGCGGTCCTTCCCGCCGGAGGTTCGAGTCCTCCCTCGGGCATGTGTGTGTATGTGTGTGTGTGTGTGTGTGTGTGTGTGTGTGTGTGTGTGTGTGAGAGAGAGAGAGAGAGAGAGAGAGAGAGAGAGAGAGAGAGAGAGAGAGAGAGAGTTTTGTTCCTAGCATAAGTTACATTAAGTTAGATTTAGTTGTGTGTAAGTCTAGGGACCGATGACTTCAGCAGTTTGGTCCTTTAGGAATTCACACATATTTGAGCAAGCGTGGGAACATTCTCAAGTCCCAGCTCCACACGGTCCATCGTGTCCATAGATCAAAATATCGTATAAAGATTGTTTGCGTCCGGAAAAATGATCAGATTTTATCCAGAAGTGCCGGGCTTTTGAAGTTTTTGTCTGTAGTCGATAATTTAAGTGATGGAAAGGCTGCCTCAGACACACATTAGCTTAATCAGCTAATGAGTAAATGACACCTGGAACAATTTAATCGACAGAAGCATATGAATCAGGTTTAATGGCTGGAATGAAAATGCACACCATACATAATTAAACGAACATGTATAATCGTTATTTTAACTTTGACACAATCTCTGAGATATGTTTTCACTAACTCGTCGGTGTGGGGCTACCGCCTGGTGGTAGCTGTTTTAGTCCAATTAATATAGATACTGCGTGCTGCTTTCACTCAGAAGAATGAATGGAGAACTCAGTTGGATGAAACATTAAAGAGTAGTTTCACTTGAAACAATGATACATGGCTCAACTGACACTTGAAAGGAAAGAAAGAATAAATCAGTCAATATGCGAAGGTACAACAGTATGAAATGTTTTCATTCATATTCACCCACAGACTGCTTTCACTCAAAAAAAAAAAAAAATAGGAAAAAGAAAAAAATTCAGCCAATGCAGAAAACTATTGTCATGCGCTAATTCCTGCGGACTGGTTTCATTCAAAATTGAACGAGTAGTCTGACCGTTTGGACAACTGTTTTCATTCGGTTGCCCCCAGAGACTAGTTCCATTCAAAATAATTAATGAATAATTCAACCGATACGTAAAACTACAACCGAATGAGCCGATTGTTTTTTAACAACCGAATGACTCGATTGTTTCTATCCTGTAGTTGCCATCACTTACGCGAATGGCACGAAACGTCTGAAACAAACACCCTGTAACAATGGCCGTAAGAGTTATGGTCTGTGGAATGTTTTCATGGCACTCCCTAAACGATCATAGCGTTCTGGAAAGCACAATGGATCAATGTAAGTATGCATGTAAGTAAGATCATATCCAATACTACACCCAGTTTGTTTCTCCTCCGGACAATGGCATCTACCAGCAGAACAATGCAGTGGGCCACACTGTTCCGGTGCACATGCACGGATAGAAGAGCACCAGGATGAGTTTACCACACATACCTGGCCACCGAACTCCCAGGACTTAAACATGATCGATTATCTGTGGGACCACCTCGATCAGGCTGTTTGCTCCATGGATTCTCATCCGAGAAACCTAGCCCCGCTGGCCGTCGGAGTTGAGGTGGGATGGCTACCTTCCATAAACTTATGAACTCTCTTTCTGCATGTCTCTCAGTGGTACTTGCTCCAAAAGGTGGTTATTCGCGCTACTGACAAGTGATTACATTAATGTGACTGAGAAATATATGTAATGAGTTTCAGTACAGGGTGTCCTTCCGAAGTCTGCCACTTTCTATTCTTCCGAAACGAAAGGAAAGTAAAAATAATGCAACTACCATGGATGCTGGTATCTCAGCGTTTCACACAATCGGCTGGAATCCACAATCGATAAAAGAAAACGAACATCACTTCCATTCCGAAGTTACTGTTTCTAAATGGCCTATGTACGTTTCTTCTACGGGAATGAAACTAGAGGTACAGTAATGGCGACCGACTTGATTTCATTTTTCTAAACCTCATAATTTCTGAAATACTTACACTTTAAAGGATTGCAATGGCGGTATATTTTTAGTCGTAACGCATAGAACGAGAAGGGGTTGCTTACAGCTGGATTTACATCAGTGCAGGCAACCCGCAGTACAGCGTTACACAATTGAGGCAGAAATTGTGGCACTGTTTCCGGTATTTAAAGTAAGAATATTTCAGAAGGTATAAGGTTTACAGCAGTGAAATGAAGCCTGCAACCACTGCTTGTACGTCTGATTTTCATTTCAACTGAAAATACATAAATGTAGCGCTTTAAAAATAAAGACTAATTTTTTGTTCGAAATGACGTTTGTTTGCTTTTATGGATTGTGCATTTCTGTACATTGAGTGAGCCCCTGACAGAGGTACCTTCTTGGACAATTGAATTTTTCATTTATTATTTCAATTCCGAAATATGTGAGGTGGCAAAATTAGATAGGACACCCTGGGCGATTTGCAGTAATTGTGTCCCATTTACAGGAGACTTTCTCTCGTTCAGAGTTTGTTAGGTCTGTTATCGTTTCTTATTAACATCACCATAGCTCCAGCAGGCCATATCAGCACCTAATAGGTAATCGAAATTGTGCTCCAGAGAAGAGGTATTATTCTTATCATTTATTACTTCACCCAAACTATTCCATTTGCTTACTAAACTAAGGAAACCGACTGTTCCATAATCATTTTTATCTTATGATTCCGCTGTCCCGGTATTTTACCACTATCGAGATTTGGCATTTAGTTAGGTGCTTAGGGTACCTGTCGTCCTTTCGTTTCTGAATCGTCCACGGTAAGTGCACCTATCATATATATAAATGAAGGTAATATTCATAAAGTGTGAAGTTGATATACAGTTCCTGGTGTCACAGACATTTGATGATAGTAGCACTGTTTTTCTCTTTCCCCTGATACCTCTTGCCATCAGACGCCTGTGGCTGCATGCACGGTTACAAACTTTATGGCAATAAGTTATTTCAAATGTGTGTATCTTTATCCGCGTTATTACATATGTTACCATATTACTGTGACCTACTTGTGAGGCTGTAGCAGGTTGAGACAGAGGGTAGATATATATTTTGTATACATCAGGGAAATATTGCTAAAGTAACAACTGTGAAGGGTTCTAACACGTAGACAGCATAAATTCCCATAATTGCTACGTTAGTCTTCTAGAGGCAAAGAACTATATTTGTTATGTTACGGAGGGTTTGTTATTAGATAGTGTGGTAACGGTAACGGTGATATGCTTCTTAGTTCTGTCCTCTTGGATCGTTTCATTGCTGATGCTAGTTTAGTATACTATGATTTGTGGGTATAAGACGTGGATCTTTCCTCTATGCTTTAACTGAATTCTGAATTCTGTAGTATTAATATTCAACACAAGTTTGCTGTGACTGATTACGTATTTCGAATCTGTCACATTGCAGAGCACTTATTTACAGATGATGTGTAACTTTGTAGTACTGACCTAAATGCTTATTGAGCTTGTGATTGTCTTTTAATAAATGCTGTAACCATTTCTAAAAACTTTTTCTTGTGAGTAACTGAAACTTTGACATGTAATATTAATAACGTAGAGAGTAGCATTACATTTATAGTGATCATTTTCCTTGAGTTGTCAGGGGCTACAGGAGATACGGCAGAGAAGCTAGGTATGGTCTTGGAGCGCGAGGTCATGGACGAGCCATGCTCTCCGGTTGTGACCTTCGACGCGGCGGCAGATACGACCCTCCAGAGAAATATATACATGTGTCTCAACTGCGGAGACGCTGCTAGTACCTCTGCGCTTCTATTGGATACGTGCCACTCTTTTTCCTAGTATTACGCGGATCCTTTTGCACAAGGTAATACGAGTCGTTCATGTACAGCAATAACGTGTAACTAATCTGACGAGTACGGTTTAAGTCCTTGGAGTTAATATATGAGCTCCTATTTTAATGTTGAAACATTGTAACGCACTGGTAAATGACTCTGTGAGGAGAATAAATATATTTAAATCAACGTATTTACCTTACGCAAAGTAATTGTCACTCTCACAAATATTAATACAAGGTACATCAACAGAACATTTGAAAAAAAAACACACAAATACACGCACGCACACACACACACACACACACACACACACACACACACACACACACACACACAAGCTCGCGCTATTTCTCAAAAGTGGTTGGTTATAAATTAAAAAGGACTATAGAATACTTTAAAAATATTGTTAGATACATTTATTATGGAAAAAAGTATCAGCTGTAACATATTATCTAACAAAGAAAGTAAATAGAAAGAATTGTCTTCACAGCTACGAAAGTGTGGAATTATATTGCTGAGAAGAAAACTGGAGCTCCAAGTGCTCATAGAAAACACTAAATCTCATATCCTTACAGGTGATGAGATAAGTTCAGCCGAAATTTTTATCAAGCATCCAACGCTGTTCTTAAAGGATACATTAATTACTATTAGTGAAGTAGTATTTGAGGCTGTTATAAGTAGTTTATCCTTGATTATAATTGATGTTAGGAGTTGCTACGAGTTAGTACAGGTAGAGGTTGTATCATTTGACCGTTGGAATAAGTTAATAACCAGTTGATTTTTCCGACCAGCCACTCGGATGATTCCGTTACGAAAAACCTCAAAGAAAACGACAGTCTCATATCAGAAAGGTGCCCCACTTATATATTTACAATTTGTGATAGGCATTAAACATCGTCATAGATCGTACACAATTCTTTCTCCGGAAATTATTTTGAACAATTAGTTGAGGTGCGAAATAGAAGTGTAAATGGTTGCGGAATCACATTTGACCTCCTAGCAATCAACAATCCTGAGCAAATAGGGAGCATCATGGTGGATACATGGATTAGTGACCACAAGGTTGTTGTAATGAGACTGACTACTTTAACATCCAGATTCTCCAAACTAAACCCAGAATATCTCTATTTCCAAAAAGGAGCAAAAATTTCCTTGACGCCATCCTAAGAAATATTTGGCATAAAATCAAAGAAATAGTATCGACGGAAAATGAGATATTTATTCCAAATAAATTAAGAAAGAACGGAAGAGATCCCTTCTGTACACAAAACATATCAGACCACTGTTACAGAAGCAATGTGAAAAGAAAGAACGCCAAATCTCCAAGGATATAAGATGTTTCATAAAAACTCGAAATTTAACACCGACTTCAGTGTGAGATGCTTTTAAGAGTTTGCAAGCGTAAATGTCTCGGAATCTGGTAGAAAATTCTGAGAGATGCAGTTTGTACGTGAAGTACACGAACGGCAAGACACAATCAATACCATCACTGTGTGATAAAAATGTTTTTATTGATTGGCGACTCCATGGAGTGTCCTGTGCACCACGACCAGATAATGGATATACTTGGAAGGAGAGACAGCATTTGTCGTATTTCTTTTTGTTTCATTAACCGCAAAATCAATTTTCGGTCACTTAGTGACCATCCTCAGTGCTGTAATATACCATTTACATTGGTAGGCACTCTGTCAAAAAGCTTAGAGCGATCACATAAACCAATGTAAATTGTATATTACAGCACTGAGGATGGTCACTAAGTGTCCGAAAATAGATATTGCGGTTAATAAAGCAACAAAATACGACCAACACTGTCTCTCCGTCCAAAAATGCTTTTCTTATGTATCATAGTGCCACTAAAATGGAGGTATTAACCACGGTTTTCCGAAAGAAAAAGAAGTAAATAATCCAGAATTCGAATCAGGAACTGCTGACAATATGAGTAACTAAGAAGTATATACCGTCGGTGTAATGAGTTACTTAATAAAGTCAGGTCTTTAGATTCAGACTGTACACCACTTAGGTTCCTTTGAGAATAAACCGATACAAAGGCTACATCACATTCAACCCTTCGCTCGATGAGAGTTGGAAAGTTGGACAGGTTACACAAATGTTCAAAAAAGGGAACAGGAGAACTACGGATAATTACAGACACATGTTACTGACGCCGATTTGTAGTTGGATTTTACAATATATACTGTGTTAGGACATAAATAATTACCTAGGAGAAGATGATCTATTGGTACATAGTCAGCAAAGCATTCATAAAATTCATTGCTGTGAAACACGACTAGCTCTTTACTCATACGAAGTAACGAGTGGTATCCACAAGGGATCTCAAACTGATTCCATACCTTTAGATTTCCAGAGGGCGTTGGTGCATACCTTATAGTAAAATTGCGTGCCAGTAAAGAATCGTCCCGGTTCTGCCACTTGAATCATGATTTATTATCAAAAGGGGCTCAGTTCGTAGTGATAAACGGCAAGTTAGAGAGTAAACCACATGCTATACCTGGCGTTCCTCGAGAAAGTGTTATAGGCCCCTTCCTGTTTCTAATCCATATACACGATTTAGAAGACAACCTGGTGAGCCCCCTTAGAGTGTTTGCAGATGGTGCTGTCATTTACCGTCTAGTAAAGTCATCAGAAAATCATAACCATCTGCAGATAAGTTACACAATATATCTACTCTGTACAAAAAGTGGCAGTTCACTCTAAATCATGAAAAATGTGAATTCATCGAAATGAGTTCTAAAAAGATTTCGTTAAATTTCAGTTACATGATGAATCACAGAATCTGAAGACTGTCACGTCAAACAAATACCTAGGAGTTACGGTTACGAACAAATTAATTAGGAATGATCTCATAAACGATGTTGTGAGATGGGAGAAACGTAGTCTGCTGTTTGTAGGTAGAACGCTCAGCAGATGCAACAGGTGTACTAAAGTGACTGTCTACACTGCCCTTGTCCGTCCTCTACTAAAGTGTTCATATACAGTATGTAATTGACGGAGGTTATCGAAAAAGTTCTAAGAAGGGCAGCTAGCTCGTTTTGTATTACCACAGAATAGAAAAGAGAGTGTCACGGATATGGTACTAGTTGGGGTCGAGTCTTTAAAATAATGGCGGAATCCTATCACCAACTTTCTCCTCCACCTGCGAAAATATTTTGACGACTACCTTCAGATGCAGGTATGATCATCGTAATAAAATAAGTAGAATCACAGCTCGCAAGGAAAAATTTATGTGTTTGTTTTCCCCCAGCGCTGTTCCAGAGTCGAACGGCAGAGGAATTGTCTGGAGATGATTCTATGAATCCTCTGTCAATCGCTTAAGTGTTTATCTTGGAGCAGTCGTACGGATGTAGATGTAGATCTTCTATGAATACTTTCTCCTTTGTTGATACTACGGTAGACAATAAGCACACATCATTGGCTATAATAAAATGTTAGTATGATTGATAGCCTAACTACAGTGAAAATAAAGGTATAGCAGTATACCGCCCGAGGGCGTGAACTGATATCTTAAAGGGTAGTGGAAGTCAGAATTCATTACCTGGGCCAGTTACTTCACTTTACGTGGAGGCCCCAATGTGTGCCGGACGACTGCTAGAGGCCCTGGTGAACGCCGTAGGGAGTTCCATCAACTTCGGTCACACTTAATGATAACAGAGGTGTGACTCATTTGTTGCCTCGAGGCATCTTCCAACTGCTGCTGTAGCGGGCACTTCCCCCTCCTGGAGGGCGATACACACGAGGTGGGGCGGGAGTTGCGCGTGGGAAGCACGGGACCTTAGATCCCTAATCGCCGCATACCAGATGTCATCTGAAATTCCGTCAGCCCGTACCTCTGTGAGTCGCGTTGTACTGAAAAAACGCGCAAAGTACCGCAAACAGCTATTAGCGGAGAGAACTCCATTCCATTCTTTTATAAATGTAATCTTATCACGGTAACGGCCTCCTGTTACATGGTCGTGAATTTGGAAGTTAGGAATGGAAGTTAATTTAGATAAAACAAAGTACATGGCGATGGGAGATTCCGGTGCAAAGAGGGGAGAGACTTCAATAGAAAATAAAAGGCAAAGTGTACCAAAGAGTGTGGAAAAGTTTAAGTTCGTAGATTTGACAGTAAAAGAAGATCAAAGGAGAGCAGCAGAAATTGAAATGTTATTATTCTCTGTAGAATGTATTCAGTTCTGGATATGTTAGTAGGAATACTAAATTTTAAGTATGTATGACTGTATTAAAACCTATGGTAACGTATAGATCATAAGGCTGGGTGATGACCGTACATGAGAAAGGCTGATTACTGGGATGGTCAAGGAACACTTTGAGAAAGGAATCTGAGGCGGTGAGAGAGGAAGGAAGCTGGAGAATAAGGGCAAATGCAGAACTACAGACGCATTTTGGACAGATGATTATTGAAGTTAAAATCAAGGAAGGTAGAATAAGATGGGCTGGACGGTTAGAGAAAATGCCAGTAACTCAAAAGGAGGCAAAAGGAGAAGACGAAGACTCAGGAAAAGACGGCTTCAATATGTGGAGGACGATCTCAAAGCATGACAGTCAGGCACTGGAAACGAAAAGCGATGGACTGAGAGGAAAGCAGATGACAAAGGAGGTCAAGGTTCTACAAGGATTGTGACTCCGACCAATAAATAACTATAGCACAATACAATACACAATGCATGGAACATTTTCGATAACGGGCAAATTTACTTATCTACAAAAGTACAGGATCAAGAGACAAAAAAGAAAACCTTTATGGAATGATCCAATGTATTTTAACAAACATTCAATTTCTTTCAGGAAATAAGTATCCAGTATCACATGAAAAAGAATATGAAAAGAAGAAATGGTGCAGAAGCCGATAAAACTGACAAAATCAATTTTAAAAATAAGGTAAGATAATACAGAAGGCAAAAACATTAAATTATGAGCAGTGTGAACACAAGAAATAATACAAAGGTGGAAATATGTTTGAAATGTGAGAGAAAAAAAGAACGTTGAGAGAAATGAGTGAACCGTACATCGTTACATAACATTTCTTATTTTCTGCGAATTATCATATTAAATATATCTTCACAAACAACACGTTCATCGACCGTTTTATTACATATAGCCTTCTTCTATTATGCTCGACTATAGAACGATATTAATGAGAACACTTTCAGCTAACCGCTTCCTACATTACGAAAGAAATTTTTATTAGATGGTTTACAGTTTGCATCTTTAAATATATTGTATTTCGACGAACCAATAACATACGTACTCCTATTGAAAATATATATATAATATTCTGAAAGTACATAGTCAAATGGAAGGTGAGCCATGTATTCGATGATACTAAGAATGAAACTTCCTGGCAGATCAAAACTGTGTGCCAGACCGAGACTCGAACTCGGGACCTTTGCCTTTCGCGGCAATGTTCGCAGAACAGCTTCTGTGAGGTAGGAGACGAGGTACTGTCAGAAGTAAAGCTGTGAGGACGGGGCGTGAGTCGTGCTTGGGTGGCTCAGATGGTAGAGCACTTGCCAACGAAAGGCAAAGGTCCCGAGTTGGAGTGTCGCTATGGCACACAGTTTTAATCTGCCAGGAAGTTTCATATCTGCGCACACTCCGCTGCAGAGTGAAAATCTCATTCTGGGTACTTTATAACGATTACAGTCGTGAATATGACGGTAACTTCGAGGTGGCAATGTCTGTCAAAACGTGTTAAACGATAGAGAGAATAAAAAAGGGGAAGATCTGGTTGCACAGTCGCTACAAAAATGAAGTCGTTAGAGACAATGAACCGCCACGGGAAGACCAAAATGAGGAAAGAAATCGCCCACGTACTTTCCAAAGGAATCAGCACGGCATTCGCCTTAATCTGTATCCTAAGCAAGTTGCAGATGGCTGTCACAAATGTTTGAATTAAGGGTGTTCTGGCGATTTCCCATATTCGGAAAGCAATAGAATCAACGATGATAAGTGAGCACGCTACAGAGATAGTAGTTTTAGAAGTAGCACATAGGTCATCCAGCGAAATTTCAGGAACAGCAGAAAGAAAAGTCAAGAAACCAAACTTTTCAAATGAAATGATTGTACTAGAGTGTTATACATATCTTGTGCTGCTTTCTGCTTCCATCTCGAGGTAAAGTAAACAGTGCTCCAGCGGAAAACGCGATATTTGACTGTCTATTGAAGTACTGACTGGTGTATCTTTCATTAAATGATTTTTCGTGTTCTTGAGGAACGGACGACCGATAAAAAGTTAGAGCTGCACGGAGCAATTGTCGGGATTTCGCTCCGGTTCGTTTGAGAATACTATATATGTGACTGTGAGGCTTCAGAAAGATCAACGTTACGTATAAAAGTCAATATATATATACTTATATTCACTTTTGTTTCTTGCTCATCGACTACATCAGTGTAACGATCCAGTCTTATTTGAAGAAAAGCATGGATTTTACAGCACCTTGCCTAACATTCCGTTACAGTCTACATCGGTTGCCTTCATAGGAGTCGCGCGGTAGCATGCTGAATTTAATTCCCACACTTCTGCCCAAGGCTGACACAGCGCCCCAGTGCGGAACCTTACGATAAGCAGACTCTGTCGTGAGGCCTCGGAGGTAAGCGGTAAAGTCAGCTTGTACTTGTGAGCATTTACTGGAAAAAATGGGAAATATATTTCTCGAACTTTTACTTCCATAAAAATACTGCCGTGAACTGCATGGATCTGACAAATTTTACTAACTTTCATATACGGCGACTTTTCGGTTTTAATTCAAGTTTACGCTCAATTCTCGAGAGCAAGGGAGATATTAAAACTCCAGGGAGCAAGCTTCATAAAAATAAAATAAAAATGAGCTCTGCTGTTAAAAGTACCATGAGTAGTCACAAATTTTTAGTTAGTTCAAAAAATAAGTTGACTAAGTAATTTTTTGTTTGTTTTCAGGTAGGTGCCTATTTTCCCGGTAGGCGTTGAAATCTCCTCGCCGTCATACTATAGCTCGCCGCTAAACTAGGGATAACATGGTAGAGCGCACTGATAAAATGTAACAATGTGTGATTATTCTTTTTCTGCATTTGCAGCGAAAAACACTGCCACCATCGAAAATGAGACGAAAATATTCGTGAACGTCATATGGAAATACAGACATTCTCGGTGACTTTCGTTGACGAAAAGTTCTATGTTATCAGTTGGGATATCGTCTTGTCTCAGCGTTATGACGAGTTTCTAATTCTTCATATTCAGGCGAGGAGTTCACTTGAAGGTGACGATTAGGAAACTTGCCGAAACGTTGCGCCAGGACAACGATACGACTGAGATGATAACTCGAGAATGCTTCATCAATGCACAATCACATGGTGCAGTGGTAAAGCGGTAGCGACTCTCCCAGTGTGGTCAAACTAGTCTGTATGACGGAGGAGTGAGAGACAGAAAATCTCTCTGTAAAAGACAGGGAATAGTAAGAGAAATGGAGGCATTAGTGCTCGAAGATCGGCCTGTCACAATCGAACTCATAGAGGAAAATGTGGAAGTCAGTCACGGGAAGGTTTGCAGCATTTCATGCAACATTTTCAACATGGCAGAGGTAGTCGTACGCTGGGTTCCGTGACTGATCACAACCTTTTGAAACGAAGTAACAGCGGAAATGTTGCAGCTGTATCAGGGTAATACATATGACTTCGCTAATAACTATAACCCTGGCTTAGTGCCGTGTGTATCACTAAGACACCAAAATAGGAATCTGAACTGTGGAAACCTGTGGGTTCTCCACCACCCAAACAGGCGATGAACCATTCATCATCGAATAAACTCGAGCTTAGCCTTAAAGAGCATCAGACGTTTTCTATTAAATCATTTATTTATATATTGTTAACAGCAACCGTCCTATCTCACTTCCCTGTGGTACTCCGGATACTACCATTAAATGTGTCGCTACAGTTCCGTTAAGAGCGGCATGCTGAGTTCCGTCTGCAAGAAAGTCTTGAATACATTCGCAGGTCTGCTCCGATACTCCGTAAGCTCGTATTTTTTTCATTAAACGGCAATGCCGGACGGTGTCAAATACATTGCTGAAATCAAGGAACACGGCATCAATTGGAGCGCCGTTGTCCACTGCGCTGTGGATCTCATGGAGGAACAGAGAGAGCTGAGTTTCGCAAGATCTCTCCATGTTGATTTTTATAGAGATGTTCATTTGTCAAAAATGTTATAATTATTGGCAAAATACATGTTCCATAATTCTACAACAGATCGACGTCAACGATGTAGGTCTATAATTGTGTGGCTCTGTCTTACGGCCTTTCTTAAAAATTGGAATGACCTGCGCTTTTTTCCAGTCGCTAGGTACCTTTCGTTGCTCAAGCGATCTACGATAAACTACTGCTAGAAATAGAGCAAGTTCTTTCACATAATCTTCATAGAATCTTCTTATAGGTGTCTCATCTGGTCCTGACGCCTTTCCACTACTAAACGATTGTAGCTGCCTTTCAGTTCCGCGATCGGCTATCTCGGTATCTGCCATTTCGATATTCGTACGACGACTGAAAGAGAACCGAGCGAGGTGGCGCAGTGGTTAGACACTGGACTCGCATTCGGGAGGACGACGGTTCAGTCCCGCGTCCGGCCATCCTGATTTAGATTTTCCGTAATTTCCCTAAATCGCTCCAGGCAAATGTGGGGATCGTTCCTTTCAAAGCGCACGGCCGACTTCCTTCCCTGTCCTTCCCTAATCTGATGAGACCCATGACCTCGCTGTCTGGTCTCCTTCACCAAACCAACCAACCAACTCAAAGAGGGGCAGTGTTACGATCTTCCGCGGTGAAACAATTTGGGATGAACGAATTCAGTATTTTTACCTTCTCTCTGTTATCTTCTATTCGGTTGACAACGTCTTACTTTCAAAATCTCGGAACGCTTCTCTCATTGCTGTCCTTACGCTCATTTTCGCTTCGTTCAGCTTTCGTCGGTCAGCTAGGATTTTACTTCTCATGAAGCTGAGATGAAGTGCTCTTTGCTTACGAAGTGATTTTCTAACACGGCTATTAAACCATGGTGGATCTTTCCCACCCCTTAAAACCTTACTCGGAACATACTTGTCTGGTGCATACTGGACGACGTCGTTTAATTTTTTTATTTGTTCCCCACCTCTTCGTCCTCATCACCAAATATTTGATGCTGACTGCTGAGATATTCTGAAATTTGTGTCGTGTCACCCTTGCTGAGCAAATATATCTTCCTACGTTTCTTAAAATTCCTTGTAGGACCTGTCGTCATAGAGGCTGTCGAAGCCTTACGATCACTGATACCTTCCTCTAGGTTAACTGATTCGATAAGTTCAGGTCTGTTTGTCGGCAGGAGGTCTACGTCGTTACCCTCAAAAGTTGGTTCTCTATCTGCTGAAGGTAATTTTCAGACAAGACATCCAGAACAATGCCACACGATTCCCTGTCTCTGGCACCAGTTGTGATGGCATAACACTCCCAATCAATAACTGGAAAATTGAAGCCACCCCCTATCACAACGACATGGTAAGGAAAATCACTAATTATATTGCGTAAGTTCTGTAAGCTCACTAAGACTACAGATCCTGACCCAGGTGGTCTATAAAAGCATCCGGTCACCATTTTCGACCGTTCTTTGATAGTTTCAACAACATTATTTCACATTCGGAATCCGTGATAACCTCCCTAGATTTTATCGAATTTTTTTCCGCAATAAACACGCCGCCATCATTGGTGACTAACCTATTCCTACGATAAATATTCGAATCTGAACTTAGGATCTCGTTACCATTTACATTTGGTTTCAACCAGCTTTTTGTTCCCAATACTGTCAATGCATTTTAACCTTCAGTAAGCGATACTAATTCTAGGACCTCTCCTTGGATGCTCCAGCAGCTTATTAATCTTTTCTGTCTCTCATCTGTGAGGACCAACATTCTCTGAGGTCGCAGTGGCTCATTTAACGGGTAAATCGTGTTTGCTCCCAAAGAAGGGTTTCTGTAACCTAAAAAAGCCCTATGTGCACGCCATATGTACTCCGCTACCCTAGTAGCCGCTAAGGGAACCCTACAATTCTGCACCCGATAGCAGAAGTTGAGAAATTCGCATCCGATACCGTCCCAGAGCCGTCTGAGACTCTGGTTTAGACCTTCGACTGCGCTCAAAACTAGAGGACCACGATAGGCCCTGTGTACGATGCTACAAATACACAGCTTGGCCTGCACTCCGCATGTGTTGCTAGTTGCCTTCACCAAATCAGCCAGCCGCCGAAAGGAGCCGCGGATGACCACAGAAGCCTGGCGGCAGGCGTCATTCATGCCGACATGTGCCACTAAGTGCAGACAGGTGCAGCCAGTGCGCTCGATAGCCGTCGGCAGGGCCTCCTCCACATCACGGATGAGACCTCCTGGCAAACGTACCGAATACACACTGGAATTCTTTCCCACCTTGCCTGTTATCTCCCAGAGGGGCTCCATCACCGGCCTAACATAGGATCTCGCAAGACTAGCATACCCACCCTTTGTACTTGTCCGAACTGGGCAGGAAAATCCATCGCTTATTTATGTAATCGTGTCTGAGCTACATCTGTAATTAATTAATACGCTATATATACTAGATTACAAATACAAGTAAGTGATAGTTATACATTCATATATACATTCATGATCTTCACATATTGTAAGTCGTCATTATTGTCTAAAGCAAGGTTCATATCTCTCTCCAGTCTTCGGCACACTTCAATGCAGCGTCGTTGGCCAACCACAGGTCTTGCAAAGTGCATGGGGGCAGCAGAGATGGACCGGTCAGCAGGTGTGTCATGATTTGTTTTCCTCCACATTGGCAGCGCTTGATCAGGTTATCCTGTGATCTTCCCATTTGACATCTAAGTCTATTTAGGCTCTTCCAGACTCTCCATTCCAGTTGTGATCCAGCAGGAAGTTTTTCTTAAATGTTCCAACTTTTCCGACTGCCTTTATCCAATTTCTGTTTCCACATTGATTCTCTAGCTGTAGACTGGCTTTCGCTGGCCCAACAGGAAAGGCATCCTGTGCTGGCTCAGATTAACCATCAAGACTGGGCAGTATCTCGATATCTCGAACCTGTTGGCAAGACGTAGCGTGCCAGACGGACTGCTTGCTCCCTCTTTCGCCTTCCGCACAGCGACACACGAACCCATCACTGTCTGCCACCCAATCTGGAGTAAGGACGGTCCGGTCAGATGTTGCGTATCAGAAGCCGCAGTGACGTCTGGGTCACCAGGGGATTCGAGTGGCACCAAAGGTGCAGCAGGTCTCGTCACTGGCGCCCCGACGTCACCGAAACTTCGAGCATTAGTTAGAAGCTTGTCGATGGTAGCCAACGCAGCTTCCAGCTGTTTACGGACAGCAGCCAACTCTTCTTGTGGCCGCTAACAAGCACAGTCCCTAGCCACATCGCACTGTGTATAAAATACATATAAGGTCTCAAATAGCGTTACTGAGTTTGAAAATATACCAAAGAAGAATGAAGTAACACTCAAAGATGGTGTGCAGTTTTCTCACTGTACTCTGAGACTGCAAGCTATTAAACAGAAATAGATATCTATGCTGTAGCCAATGTATTTACAGATACCTATTATTATAAATCCTGTTTGCCGAAAAGTTACTGCACAAGATAAATATTCAAACTAGAATTCACTGATGTAAAGTGTGTGCTCTGTACTAGCACAAAATTAAAACTTAGTGGCATGACGGAGTGTCTGGCACGGGAAAATGTACACTAGAAACCCGCTATACACAAGAATATACACAATAATTACGGAAAAACTAAAACTACGTTTAATTTTCTAACCACTAGACTACACAGTGAAATACAGACGTTCAGTTCACGTCTTTGCAGAAGCACGAGAACAAAAACCAAAGATTAAATTAATATACAGTTTATCAGACAAGTGCTGATGCTGCTGCTCTGCTGCTGCTCTCGGCTTTTCGATAGAACTCCTTGGGTTTCGTTACTACCAGATCAGGTACAGATCCACACTGTCTCGCTCCCTTGTCAGTTACTCCTATTCTTTCGTATTTTTGGACTCTTATAGCTTCTTTGTGGTTCGTGTACAACTTTTAGATAGCTCTCCGCTCCCTGTATATGATCTGCGATGCCGTCAGAATTTCTAATAATAATGTGTTCCAGTTGACATTGGAAAATAGGAGTGTGAGAGAGAGAGAGTGATTTTGGAAAAAATCAAAAATTCACTGCAGTTTTATGATTTTAGAATTTTTATTGTGTTGTCAATTTCATTGCCGTATACTTTCATTCCGCTAACTGCCGTTTCTTTTGAGAACGTCTTAAGCCAACTTGAGTGAGAGTAATGGGGGTTTACAATAATCTCCGCGTTTTACTTAACTTATTTGAAGATGAATATTCCACTTACTGTGTACCCGATTCTCTCGAGAGTCTTTGTCCGTTTCGTATGTTTACTTTCTAAACATCACGGTGTTACACATTGATTTCTCTGGACCTCATGTCAAAAATATTTTTCATCTTCGTAGAACTTCTGTTTTTTCTATTCAGATGGTGGAGCTTTAGATTGTGAAACAGCTTGTACTAATAAATGGGTATTCTACAACTGGTGCTGTTTTATTTAACATGAATGCAGTTAGCAGAACAGACTGGTCGCTTCGGCGCACTGAAGATGGTGTAGAGATGGTATCGTGTCTGGACAAGCACATAAATGAAGTTACACGATTTGATGTATCAACGCAGACTGCCTAACGTGTCTACAGAGAATGACCGCTCTCAGGCTTGAAGTGATGCTTAACTTCAGTGGTCGTAATGAGATCCTAGCTGACAGGAGTCTTAGAGGAGTGTCATGTATTGGCAATGACAATCAATTTCCAAACCGAGAGATTTTTCTGCTACCTGTGAATGTAGTTGCATCACAACCGTGACGTTTGGAAGTTGGCACCTCGCAAAAGGATATACCCTACACTGGCACATCCTCCCCAAGCTCCTTAACCAGTAGCTTGGACAGTAGCTGACTGGGAGGGTATAGTATGGTCGAGCAAGACGCGGTTTTGCGTATTTTCAGACGATACAGAGCTTCGAGTATACCATTGCCCCTGGGAGTGGCTTCACCCGCAGTGTTAGGAGAGTGAAGTTCAGGCCGGACAGGGCTCTTTGGTATCCTGAGGGCGTTTCAAGTACCATGACGTCGGCCCACTCGTTTAGATTGCCGTGAACATGAACTAGAGCATTTATCTTAAATTATTGATAACGAACTGTAGTCATTTGTTGTACATTATCCAAGATGTCATCAGTCTTGTTCACAGGGATGCATACATTCGTTTTTTGGTTTGATGAACACTTAGGCTGCCTGTTGCATACTGCAACAATTAAATCACTTATTTCCTTATAAAGTGATTGGAACTATTTGGAACGGCAAATGAAGCGCGGCAACCGACATTACCGTAATTTGGTAACTCTGACGGATCTAACCGTCAACGAATGAGTTCAGCTGAATATGGCAGACTGAGGCGTTTATCAAGACTAGAGGGTGGCTGCATCTGCTTCACTTCTCCTGGGGTATTGTCCAGCGCTTTTAATTTGTGTCTTAGTTTGCAACCATGACTTTAAACTGATGAGTCCTTAATATTCGCAATTTTGAGCATGTTTCTTTGGAATATGATGATATTTCATTTGTACGTCATGTATACTAGGAATTTCGTCGTATCCATGTATTTTGCGTGACTATCAGTGCTCTTTAACTATACACAACATCCATATCATCTTTCACTATAAATCTCTTCCCTTATTATTACTTAATTAAATTCCTCTCACTTGCACAGACCTTCCACTGAACAGGACGAGGCAGACTAGACCGGCGACCTATAATACACTCCTGGAAATGGAAAACAGAACACATTGACACCGGTGTGTCAGACCCACCATACTTGCTCCGGACACTGCGAGAGGGCTGTACAAGCAATGATCACACGCACGGCACAGCGGTCACACCAGGAACCGCGGTGTTGGCCGTCGAATGGCGCTAGCTGCGCAGCATTTGTGCACCGCCGCCGTCAGTGTCAGCCAGTTTGCCGTGACATACGGAGCTCCATCGCAGTCTTTAACACTGGTAGCATGCCGCAACAGCGTGGACGTGAACCGTATGTGCAGTTGACAGACTTTGAACGAGGGCGTATAGTGGGCATGCGGGAGGCCGGGTGGACGAACCGCCGAATTGCTCAACACGTGGGGCGTGAGGTCTCCACAGTACATCGATGTTGTCGCCAGTGGTCGGAGGAAGGTGCACGTGCCCGTCGACCTGGGACCGGGCCGCAGCGACTCACGGATGCACGCCAAGACCGTAGGATCCTACGCAGTGCTGTAGGGGACCGCACCGCCACTTCCCTGCAAATTAGGGACACTGTTGCTCCTGGGGTACCTGCGAGGACCACTCGCAACCGTCTCCATGAAGCTGGACTACGGTCCCGCATACCGTTAGGCCGTCTTCCGCTCACGCCCCAACATCGTGCAGCCCGCCTCAAGTGGTGTCGCGACAGGCGTGAATGGAGGGACGAATGGAGACGTGTCGTCTTCAGCGATGAGAGTCGCTTCTGCCTTGGTGCCAATGATGGTCGTATGCGTGTTTGGCGCCGTGCAGGTGAGCGCCACAATCAGGACTGCATACGACCGAGGCACACAGGGCCAACACCCGGCATCATGGTGTGGGGAGCGATCTCCTACACTGGCCGTACACCTCTGGTGATCGTCGAGGGGACACTGAACAGTGCACGGTACATCCAAACCGTCTTCGAACACATCGTTCTACCATTCCTAGACCGGCAAGGGAACTTGCTGTTCCAACAGGACAATGCACGTCCGCATGTATCCCGTGCCACCCAACGTGCTCTAGAAGGTGTAAGTCAACTACCCTGGCCAGCAAGATCTCCGGATCTGTCCCCCATTGAGCATGTTTGGGACTGGATGAAGCGTCGTCTCACGCGGTCTGCACGTCCAGCACGAACGCTGGTCCAACTGAGGCGCCAGGTGGAAATGGCATGGCAAGCCGTTCCACAGGACTACATCCAGCATCTCTACGATCGTCTCCATGGGAGAATAGCAGCCTGTATTGCTGCGAAAGGTGGATATACACTGTACTAGTGCCGACATTGTGCATGCTCTGTTGCCTGTGTCTATGTGCCTGTGGTTCTGTCAGTGTGATCATGTGATGTATCTGACCCTAGGAATGTGTCAATAAAGTTTCCCCTTCCTGGGACAATGAATTCACGGTGTTCTTATTTCAATTTCCAGGAGTGTACATCAAGAACTAGTAAACAAAAGGATGTCAGTTTTTGGTAAGTTGTAGAGGATGAAGTGGCGAATTTTCTGAAGTATACAAGTAACTTTTAACGAGTGTAGCTGAGTAATTGTGGGCAGACCTTTTCCTTTCTTGTATAATGGAACTATGTGGGACTATTCTTAAGGTCTAGAGAAATAATGGAAGACATACAAGATACGTGAAACCGGTATGAAGCCTACTACAAGCTTGAATGGTCAAAAGATTATAGTTTCAGTGAAATTCCAAAAAGTAGGTAGGATTATCGTTATCTACCTTTGATGTTATGAAAGATTACACTACAGATTTCTTATTCATAAAACGCATTTCCATGTTGGCTGTTTCTGAGAACATACCACCTGAAAGGACAAACAAATGACCAGGTCTGGTGGAGACGAACGTACAGCCCAGTCACATACCTTCAGTCGGTAGTCTGACTTCTTAGCAACAAAGAAATATGCACAAGGGCCGTGCGAGTATGTGGAACACCAATCCGCGTCAGCACGGTGAGCGCCCTGTGACCAGGCAGCACTGAGTAGCGCACCAACATAATGGCACCGGTTCCAACTGAATACACAAAATATAGTGTCTCTTCCGCATAGGTGGTAATTTGGACAGTAGCACTTACGTTTCTGAAGTTTTAAGGGAGGGAACTATGTCCAATTTTCGATGACACTGCGATATTACCTACCAACAATTTAACGAAAACCGATGTGATGTTGATGTGGGCTGCATAATTGTAGAGTGTGTTCGACTGTTGCCTTCGCCATAACATTTTCTGAAGCTCAAACCCAATAGCTAGTTGAACACTGCAACCCACAAGTAGTTAGTTAGGCCCACAGGTTCCATATATCAAGTTAACGATAAGCGTTACGCTATGGGGCATATCTACAGCACAAAGACACAATACACACACACACACACACACACACACACACACACACACACACACACACACACACAAACACAGCCACAAGTTATACATGTTGCTGGGTGCGAGCTGATATTTGCTGATGAATGTTTTTCAGCCGAGCACAGGTTGAAATAACTTTATTTTCTCAATGACGGTTTCGGCAGGTCTAGCTGTCATCTTCAGACTTCTGCAAATTTAATGTACATGAATCGTACAACCATAACGAGAAAACACTCCATTTATAAAAATCGGGCGCCATATTGACTTGTCAAACGCATAAAACAGAGTAATTAAAAAGTTGTGCTACGTACTTCTTTAATTAATTACTCTACTTGGAGCCTGTGTTCTATAAATGTAGTATGCTCTCGTTGTCATTGTACGACTAACGCACGTTAATATTTTTTCTAGAAGATCCGAAGATGACAACACGACCTGTCAAATCTGTCACTGAGCAAAACTCAACACGTGATCTTGGGTGCAAAACTTCATATACAGGGTGACAATTACTAAACTAGATGAAATGAAATTGTTATAACTTCTGAACGGCTTGACGTAGGACTTTCAAACTGCACAGTTGGATGCAGGGCGTGATGGGAATTAGTATGCGATATATGGTTTGGTTGAGCGACGAAGCCGACTTGCATTTCGTCAGTAAGCTAAATTGGCTCATTTGGGGGACTGAGAACTGCATTTAGCGATCGAAAATTATCTTCAACCTCACGCTGTGGACTAGTTTCCAACAGGATAACACTCGCTCACAGACCACTGTTGTATTCCTACATCCTCTACATTTTGACAACATGTTGCCTTGGCCTGCTCGATAGCCAGATCTATCCCCAATCGAGCACATAAAGAAATTAACGGACAACTCCAGCGTCATCCACAAACAGCATTGACCGTCCCTGTATGGGCTGCCCAACTGCAAAAAATATGGAACTCAGTGACACAAACTGACATCCGGGAGCTGTGCAACACAATGCATGCACGTTTGCATGCTAGCATTCAACAGTCTGGCGGTTACATCAGTTATTAATGTACCAGAATTTCACATTTGCAATGGCTTATCTGGCCCTTACATTAACGTGTGATACTGCTATATACATACATACATATAAAAACAAACACCGTAGCTAATACCGTAGTGACCATTCGGACCCTCCCTTGTTAAAGAGCGGATGAAATACTCACTGAAACAGCCAGGGTACTGCCCCGAGCAAAACAACCAGCTTGCAACCTGAAGAAAGTAGAGGTACAAGCTCTCCAGAGTCTTAACGTCGACAAGAGGCTGCCATTAGGAGAAATGCGACCGTCTTAATGAAGACCGGATATTATGACCAGATCATCAGAAGACGTACCGAAAAATAAGCTCAGATACGATGCAACGTATCACACGTAATACGAATCGGTCAATCAAGACGTCTTCTCTCCCAGCGGATGTACAGAAGAACCTGCGCTACGCAGAAGTCCTACTATCTCAGGTGTATGGATTACCAAAGACCTATAAAAAAAAGACCGATCGTCAGCACTCCTGGCTCACCGACGCGTAATCTGGTAAAACACTTCTCTTCTCCAGCCGCACAGGGGGAAAACTTGCACATACATAAAGGGCTCAGGACATCCTTGAGAGGCTGAAGAAACTAAAACTTGGACCAAACGACATCGTGGTCAACTCTGATTTTGTTTCTTTGTTTACCGAAGTGTTACTCAGTGACTCCCTGGAGCACATATATTCCTTTTTCTTTCATGGATGCCTCAACACTAACTACGTCGCGTGGAATGGGAACTTTCACGCACAGTGGGAAGGCATCGCCATGGGTAGTCTCTCAGCCCAGTCGTGGCCAACTTCTTCATGGAACATTTCCAAGTATTGGCACTGGACATGGCACCTTGTAAACCTAAGGTGCTGCACACATACGTTTATGATACCTTCGTTGTGTGTTGCCATGGTGAGGAACACCTCGGACATCTCCTGCCACACTTGAACAGCCTTCATGCCAACATAAAATTTATCATAGAATTAGAAAAGAATAAACAGCTAGCATTTCTACATGCGCTGGTCACAAGAGATGCTGAAAACTTGGTACAAAGCGTGCATCGAAAACCGATACAATCGGAGCGATACTTGTACAAACTGTCAAATCACTACTCGAGCCAGAAAAGAGGCATGATTAATATGCTCGTAATGGGAACAAGACGAAAATGTCAGCCGCAGCACCTCAGAAGCGAAACGCAACCCCTGTATAGTATTCCGAAGAGGAATGGGTACTCCACCCAGTTATATTAGAAGTATAACAGAGTCAAACACTCGGCGAAGTGTCACATCAGAAAAATAAATGTCGTGTGTGTCCTTTCTGCCATAGATTCCTAAAGTGATTGATAGAATCGGCCGCATATTGTGCAAACACGGCGTAAAGGCTATTTACAAACCTACAAAGATTATGAAAGAGTGTCTCAGATCGGCAATGGGGAAAAGGGGTCCACTTGCAATGCCACATGCGGAAAATTTTATCTAGGATTGAGTTCAGAGAAGCTAAAGCAATAAACACTAGAACAGCTTCAACAAGAAATAAGAAGACCACAAGGTAAATGGATCCTGCAGTCCCGTGCTGCAGCGACCGAGCGTTGCAGGTAGCAAGAGGAGAACCGCACCGGAGATGACCGTGGAAAACCCTTTGATATTGGCGCGCCAGTTACATATAATCTGCGGCCGCGAGCTCGGTTCAGTCCGCCACCAACAATGGAGGGTGATGCTTTGACAATGCCAGCCACTCGCGCTGGTGAAACGTCAGAAATACCATCAGACAATCGTAGACTGAAAAACCCGAGACTTAAGCCAATAGGCAGTTTATAGCTCCTATTCCCTCTGATCTAGTCACGTAATTTGACAAGAAACAAGGTTTCGTAGTACAAGTTGTGGTAAAACTCTGAAAATTGTTAATTCGTTATTACAAGGTGTTATGAAAACTTCGTCTTTATTATTTGTTGTCAGTCTGTGTCTGTCGTTCTGTTAAGACGACTTTGTCTCAGGAACATATAAAGGTATTAAGTTGAAATTTATGTCAAATAGTAGGGACTAATCTCCCTTGGCGGTGTAAATAATTTGAACTAAGTCAATACAATGAGAAGATACGAATTATATGCCATCTATTTTATATGTCAGAAATGTCAGTCCTTGTGGTCGAATGACAAAGCACGGTCTAGAAACCGTAAGGCCGCACGATCCAATCTCGGTCATACCAAGGAGTTTTCAGCCCTCGTTTTAAACTAGCCTTCTACTCTCAACGATTTGAGGCATCACCATAAAGAAAACACGGTTCGGATTCCAAGTTAAACAGTAGGTCCCCTTTCCCCAGTTGGGAAATGATCAAGCAAGCAGTCGAATTATCTACGTACATAATTAAGTTTATTCGTAACCGTCAGAACTCGAATTCTACTCGCACTTGTCTTCTTTTTTTCTTAATATTCGTGTTGTCCTCACATGGGACTAATTTAAATCAAATGTCAGATAATTTACAAATTTACTCCTTCTGAATAGGTTTATGGTAGTCTGCCTTATCTACCTCACGCCATATACCCCGTCCACCTTTAAGCCTTCCCTTCTGTTTGTATTACTGGTTAGCCATACCTGTCCATGACGTTCGAACAGTTTCTTCCCCTTTCTCCAAAATTCATTCAGGTTTCCTATACGTGACATCTATCTTTCCATTGTTATGTATGCGTCCACAGCTTATCAGATCTCCATAGCATATCTGTTTCTCCTATTTGCACTTCTTGTCAATGTTATATTTAGAAATCTTTACTACCTGTTACTTGTTCCATTTGTTGTATTTTTATAGTTTCCTCTTTTGTCAGTTGAATTCGTTTCAGAATATAACTGAAACCTTCCGGTGTCTCCAGGCATCTTCCACATACATGATTATGATTTCCTGTTTGCAATGATTAAATTATGCGCTGTGTTAAATCTTGCCAGGCAGCTTTCTGTACCACTCATTTACCCTACCCATGATGTACTACTTTTTCTTCTTGTCCTTTTCCTACTATCCATAACAGCCTTCATCACAATTATATATTCGTCTCCGTCGATGAACTGATTGATTTCTTTGACGTCATTGTATATTCCTTCCAACTCCTCCCCTTCTGCAGAGATAACACTCGTATTTAATTTTGCTGAAGTCAGGTGTTATATAAAAAGATAACATCCTCTCGATGTTACCCATAGTTTGCGGCAAAACTAAAGAAGGATTTGAAATATGGTACTATGGACGGAAGGAAAGATGGATGGATAAACTGTTTCATGAAAATGTGCTTGAAAGTGGGAGACAAGTTTGTAGAAGGCGTTTTTCAGAATGTGAGACTGAGTAACTCGTCCCTTGAAGGAGCAATAGAAGACGCAGAGGTCTTCAAGGTCGACGGTGTTTAGTATGTAATGGAGGATGTTACGTATACTGATCAACGAAAACGCAAAGCAATGTGCAGCAGCACTGAATCAGTTAGGAAAACGGTATTTAAAGGAAAAACAGTCCCTGTTTTGGTGATCATCTCAGGACTAGTACAACGTAAGCACGAATGTAATCGATCAACTCTTGGAACTTTCTGACAGATTTAAAGTGTGTGCCGGACAATGACTCGGACTTGAATCCTTGCTTCCGGAATCTTGCGTTTCGTGGGCAGTTTCTGGTCTAAGTCCCGATCTGGCATACATGTTAAATCTTCCAAGAACTGAAACGTCCCCTTAGAACAATTATACAAGACTGTGCTTAAACTGACACACAATATTTTTAGCGCAACGCAGTCTGACTTTCAATAATCCCTACAAAAGAATGGCCCTGACTAGCATTAACCTATACCTTTCACAAATCACTTACCTCACCAGAAATCTTCGTTACTCCAACTACTGCAATACAGCGAGCGCCACTACTGCCAACTAAATAAAAGATTCAAACTACTGAAGGCACTAACTACTGATAGGCACAGTTAGCAAAATGAAAGATTTTAATAGAGAACAGACAATGTATTTACCTTAATAGTCAAAATATAGATATCAGTTCATGACATCCATTCTTACAAATTTCAAAACTCCGCCATCTCTCTCCCCACGTCCACCACTGCTGGAAGCTCACCTCAAACTGCGCAACGCTACGCGCTGTTAGCATCCAGCTGCCGCTGCCCAACACTACAATGGCAGACAACAATGCAAACTAGCCACAGACTGCGCACAGCACAGCCAGTGATTTTTCATACAGAGCGCTATGTGGCGTTACCAATAAGAAAACCTATACAGCCTACTTACAGAACTTTCAACACGGTGCACCGACCTCAGCATGGCGACTGACACTTCGTGAAATTTATCTCTTGCTCAAAGTTGTCCCTACCACCAATCTGCAGTGGTACATGGCCCGGAAGAACACGATAGAGACTGTCTGCTAGTTACAACGCGTTACTAGAGACGCTTTGAGAAACTTTTCCCGCGGTGTGTTTCTTCTAGGAAACAAAAGAACTAAATAGTGGCGGAAATAACGAATATAATGTTCTTGTCATCCACATGTCGCCTGTAGATTACCTGTTTTTGTTACGAAAACGAGTGCTGCTCTTTTTTTCTCGATTTTATGAGTTCAAATGACGCTTTGGAAAAGTGTATTACACATTATGTTTGCCTCCGTTCACATTTAGTTGTCAAGGACAAAGCGTCAGGAACAGTGAGACGGTAGTCCATAACATTTGCGAGCAAGGCAGCACAGTAGGGGAGAACGACGATTGGAGTATGACGCTGTCTTCGCCCCAGCTCCTCGCCCATGATATATGAATAATGCATCAGAGGCGCGTACCGGGAGCGACTATAAACAGGCGCGGTGCAACGCTCGACTAACTGCATTAAGACGGCATCGCTGGCTCCTTTGTTCTGCGAGACGCATGTCCTCAGGCGCAGCTGGTGGCTGTAGGGTGGTTCCGCTGCTGACGCCTGCTTCCGCGCCAGTGGCGAGGACGAGAAAGCGCTATGGCACAGGCGGTTGGCCGCCGCTATTCCTCGCCTGTCTCTGACATCAGCTGACTAACCGTTGAATTTCTGAGGCAATACCAACGAGGCGAAGTTCCTCCAAGATGCAGACACGGGTGCTGCAATGAGTCTTTACTATACGATACATATGGCTCAACCATTCCTCGACGTGTTGGACAAGTTTAGCTGTTCTCTACAAAGTCATCGCTTTTTTTTCTACAAAATCTGTAGCAGTGAGGTAAATCCTGGCGGCAGTGAGGGAAAGGGTTTCCGTATTCCATAGTCAACTTCACCTTATTTTTTATATTTCTGTATCTACGAAAGAACATACTACCAAAATATTATGAAATTATTGTAGTTTCAGTGGACTACATAGAAGTACAAACTGCACAGCGTATTCTTGGACACATTGCAGACTCAAAGCAACAGAAATGATATTTTTGAGAATAGTATAGGGATAAATAAGAACAGATAAAAAATGGAACGATTCCAAAGAATGTAACAAATCACAACTTAAGTTGAAAGATTAAACAATGTAGAAAAGAACAGGAAGAAAATATAGATGAAAGGGATGATGAACATATCCCATAACAACTGATACAGAGACTCAGAAGCCGCAATGGGCCAACTGGTCCAGAGCTCCAAGGAGGAGGAGAAAGAGAAGAAGAAGAAGCAAATGTTAAGTATCTTGTAAATAAGAGTGAGTCGTTAAGGATTCTGTCTATTTGTACACCTGCTACCACCTCTAAGCCTTGGACAGGGAGGTTGGCTGGCCTTGGAGAGTAATACTATCTGTAGCATAACAGAGGAATTCAATTTGCTGCATATGTTTGCAAGCAATGCATAGGCCTACTTTATAAAATACTGGTCAGAACCATCAGATGGTAAACATGCCGTTGTTCAACGATGCTGGATATTGTCAGGAGTGGGTGAATCATGGCAGAACACATCTTCCAGAAAGAAGTAGACAAGCTAGAGAGACGATGGAACATGAGGACCCAGAAACCATCAGAGAGAGACACAGAGCCCCAGATTCATCAATATCGACAAACGGGAAGCTGGTGCTTCAGTGACAGCAAGGACGAGGAAGGAGGCTAAACTCACAGTCCTCCTTGACTGCTACACTTCAAGTCTGTTCCAAGTCTGTTCACAGTAGTGTCGGCCCCCCAAGGGGCTCTCCACCCTTTGGCAGGTTTGTGCTTGGCTACCATGGGGCTCCAGCCTTTTCATCATCTTTACCCTTCAGTGCTGCATGTCCATCCTCTTGGTATCCTTTTTCCCCTACATTGGGGAACATGTCTGGGGTGAGTGTGGGAGTGTTACACATTGTCTGCAGCTGACACAAGAACAGTCTCACCACTGTTTTTCGTTCCTTTTCCCTGTCTTCGTTCCACTTCCTCCGGTTCAGCCTTTGAGGCTCCTCTTTTTCTTCTTCTGCCTTGTCCGTTCCTGCAGGCTAGCCCATGTGTCTGACATGTAACAGATGACTGGATAAGGAGTAATTCCCAGCACCAGGTCGATAGGTAGAGTTTGCACATACCCCCTGGTACAGGCCATGCCGAGGGAGGGGTGGCTGCCACAAATCTGTCAGATGTTTGGGAGGTGTGACCTGAGGTGTGAGCAGTCACCAAAGGTGGGTATACCCTCTTGTGAAAAGGTCTGTCAGTTGGAAGGAGTGCGTCATCAGAGATGCTGGAAATGATGGGGTGCTTTCTCGCAATGAGCCAAACATCTACACATTTAACATCTACAAAACGTAAACTCAATGAGGCTAACGGTTCAAAGACCCTCCCAGCTCCACCATGGGTAGTCATTGATTGTTGCAATGAAGATGGTAAATCCGTTTATTATTCAGAAAGGTGGTGATGGAACTACCAGCCCTGTGAAATCCTGCTCTTGCTTATCGAATGGGACTTTGCCTTTGGAGAGTACCCCTGATTCTCAAGCACAACTGCTTGCTGCTTCACTTCTCCATGGAAATCCTGTTGATGTCAGAGTCCACAGAATTCTGAATGCTTCCCTTTGTGTTATTTACTCTAGGCTGCTCGACAGTCTGACTGAGGCTGAAATCCTATCATACCTCTCTGAACAGGGTGTGATTGACATCCATTGGGTGATGAAAAAGGTAGATGGCTCCATAGTGCCCAAATTGGACTCCACAAGCCGACAGTACAAGAAAGCCAATACTTGTGTGAACCTCGTGGAGCAGGATCCTCCTGCCTCTGTTCCCTGTTGCAGCGAGCCTTCGCAAGCTGGCTGTCAGTAACACTTCGTTTTTTCCTCATCATGACTCTCCTCCAACGGAACGTTCGCGGCCCTTGATCCAACAACTAGGATTTTCAGTTGCATTTAGAATTGCAGCGTCCATTTGTACTCTGCCTTCAGGAAATAAATTTGGGTCCTCATAACCGCTTTGAGCTTTCGAATTTCTTCCCAGTCCGTTTTTCCCTTCCCCAAGGGCTGTATTCCATCTCATGGTGGAGTCATGCTGCTCATTTGGGATGGTGTTCACAGTCAGCCCATCTTACGGCTATTGCTGTTCGCCTTTTCCTTCCTCACTTGATTCTTTTGCTTTGTACCATTTATATACCCCCATCATTTAATGTCACCAGGGCAGACTACCTGGGCTACTACCTCACCTATTTCTGCTGCTCAGTGACTTTGATGCACACCATCCCCTTTGGGGTTCTCCTAGAATCTGTCAGAGAAGTGCCCTCTTAGCTGAGCCTCTTAATCAACTTAACCTCTTCTACCTTAACACAGGTACATCCGTGTTTCTTTCCGACTCCACGCACATCAATTTCCATTTGGATCTATTCTTCTGCACTGATACTTTGGCTATCGTCTTGAGCGACCATTTCCCGTGTGCTGACTCCTACTCCAACTGTGTGCTCATCCAAATGGCAGATTACTAAGGCCGACTGGCGCCTTTAGTCCTGCCTGGAGATCTTAGACGAAAACAAGACTTCCCCAGTTGTGATTAGCAGGTGAAATATCTTACAAGCGTTATCCTTCCCGCCGAAGAACTTTCCATTCCTTGCACCTCCTCTTTACCACACTGTGTTTCAATACCTTGCTGGACTGAGGCATCCCGCGACTTAAGGGTTTTTATCCATAATTCATTATGAAGAGATGTGTACACCGTGTCATCGCATTATCTGGATAGCTCTGAGTACTATTCGACTTAACTTCTGAAGTCATCAGTCAATAGAGGTCAATGTCATCAAGGGCCCTATTGCTACTCCAAAACTTTGGGCCTCCATTTTCCCAAAAAGTGCTCTGAGCAATATGCGACTTAACTTCTGCGGTCGTCAGTCGCCTAGAACTTAGAACTAATTAAATCTAACTAACCTAGGTACATCACACACATCCATGCCCAGGGCAGGATTCGAACCTGCTACCGTAGCGGTCGCTCGGTTCCAGACAGTAGCGCCTGGAACCGCACAGCCACTCTGGCTGGCTCCATTTTCCAAAAATTTCGAACTCTTCCTATTATGAACCTGCGTTCCTCCATTGGAAACGAGTGGGGCAGGCTCGGGCGACACCTTTTTCCTCTCAGTATCATGAGTGCTACAGTGCCACCTGTACTATGAGGGAGCTAGATCATGCTCTCACTGCATCCGGATCCTCCGCCTCATGGCCAGACGCTGTTCACATTCAGATGTTGCAGCAGCTTTCTCTTGCGGGAAATCACTTTCTGCTTAATATATAAAATTGCACCTCAGTAGATGGCGCGTTTCCCAGACGCTGACGCAAGTCACTGTCGTACCATACATAAGCCTGGTAAGGACAAACATCTATATTCTAGCTACCACCCCATCTCTCTCACCTGCTGTTTTGTATGATCCATGCCTAACTGGTATGGTGGCTCGAGTCTCGCAATTTACTAACCACTGAACAATGTGAATTTTGAGCGCGCAATTTTGCAGTAGATCATCTCGTCACTTTTCCATCAATGTCATGAATGGTTCTCTGTGGAAATCAGAGACTGTGACCGTGTTTTTCGAATCGGAGAAAGCCTACATCTACTGGAGGACTGTTATCCTCCATACTCTGTACACGCGGGGCTTTCGTGGTCTCCCACCCCGTTTTCTTGAGGAATTTTTAAAAGACTGAGCTTTCAAGGTACTTGTTGGCTCTGGTTTGCCAGACACCTTTATCCAGGAAAACGGCGTGCCTCAGGGTACCATCCTGGAATATCTTATAAACGTTTTCCTTACCGCTGGAGAACGTTCCATTCCTCACACTTCCTCTTGTGCGTGTTGTGTCTCAATACTTTGCTGGACTGAGGCACCCCGCGACGCAAGGTATTTTATCCATTATTCATTATGAAGAAATGCGTGGCTGTCTACCTGCGGGCATTGCTGGCTCCTTTTCTGTTGACGATTTTGCCATCTATTGTACGTCTACAAGGCCGTATCTCATTAAGCGGGGTCCTCAACGATGTCTCCATCGTCTTTACCCATGGAGCATTGACAATGGCTATCCTTTCCCCCCCTGACAAAACCGTTTGTATGAATTTGTGGCGGCGCAGTTGGTTTCTCCCACCATCCCCACACTTTGGGCCTGTTGCTCTACTGTTCATTTAAACTACGAAATTCCTGGGGCTTTTGTTCGATACGAAACTCTCTTGGTCCTTCCAAGTGTCTTACCTGGCAGCCCAATGTGTGTGGTCCCTCAATGTCCTAGGTGTTCTCAATGGTACTTCCTGGGTTGCAGATGGAACCACCCTCCTCCTTTTGTACCGGTCCCTTGTCTGTTCCAAACTAGACTACGAGTGCTTTGTTTATGCATCTGCACGTCCATCCATCTCACCCCGTCGCAATACAATCCATCGTCTTGGTATCCATTTGGTCACTGACAATTTTTACACTAGCCCAGTTGAGAGTCTGTATGCCGAAGCTGCTGTCCTTCTGCTGTGGCTTTCTCCTCAGCAGGTATGCTTGCCGTTTGTCTGCCACGCTTGGCCACCCATCCTATGCCTACTTCTCCGATGACTCCTTCGATCGCCAGAATGGGGAGCGTCTCTCTTCTGTTACCTCCTACTGTTGACTTTCGGCTATTGCACCGGTCACTTAATATCACGCTATTTGCAACTTTCCCGGTTGGTGTGAATCCTTCCCCACCTTGGCTTCGTGTGGTGGCTCGTGTTCACCTTCGCCTTCATTCGCTTCCTAAGGGGACTACTCCAGCCTCGCTCTATCACCTTCAGTTTCACGATCTTCACATGGAACTTCGCAATAGTACATTTGCGTACAATGATGGCTCTCGGACTGACTGTGGTGCCAGGCGTGCCTTTGTCATTGGCACCGACGGTTTTCGGTATCATCTTCCGGGACACTGCTCAGTATGTACAGCAGAGCTCTTCGCCCTGTAATAGTCCACGGAGTACGTCCGGCGACAAAATCTTTTCAATTGGATCCCCTGCTCGGACTCTCTCAGCGCCCTTAAAAGTCTCTGTGCACTGTACACCGCCCATTCCTTGGTGCAACGGGTCCAGGAAAACTGTCACTTGTCCATTCTTGATGGAGCCACTGTGATGTTTATGTGGGCTCCCGGTTATGTCGTCTGCCTGGAAACGAGGCTGCAGACGCTGCTGCCAAGGCTACAGTCCTCGTACCTCTGCCCACTAGTTCTCATCTCCCCTACGATGATCTCTGCATTGCCGTCGGTCAGGTGGTGGTGTCACTTTGGCATCGCCACTGGTCCTCACTTCGTGGGAATAAGCTTCAGGTTGTTACGCCTCTCCCAGCAGCTTAACGACTTCCTGTCGACCCTCCCGCCGCGAGGAGGTCATTTTTACTACATTGCGTATTGGGCACTGCATTTTTAGCCACCTCCATTTTTAAAGTCGCCTCACCACTACGCGCCCATTGCGACCAAGTTTTAATTGTGCGACATTTCCTGACGTAATGCCCATTTTTAAAGCGTTTGCGTACTCGCTTGGGTTTGCCGTCTGAGTTATCGGCGAACGACGCACGGGCTGTCGACCGCGTTTTAGTTTTTAACCGTCGTAGCAATATTGGAAGGCCATTTAATTGTTCGTTCTAGGCTTTTGTTTCTCTAAGGTGTATTTTATAGATCTTTCTCCACGTCCCTGTTTTCAGGCGTCTTCTCTTAGATCGATTGGGACTGACGTGTAGTCGTTTTTCGACTCCTGTCATCGTGATATACAGTTGTGACATGGGTTAGTGGGACCCTAGTTGTATTTTCGCCAATAAATAAATAAATAAATAAAAAGAAACAGGAATGTCGAGCACATTGGGGCGTACAATACTGAGGTACGTTGGCGATATTCTATGTTACGATTTATTGCAATTCAAGGCAACTTGCATACATGCATTTGCATTTCAACAAGATAATGTCAGCCCGCACATGACGAGAGATTTTCTACTGCTGCCTCCTTGCTTGCCAAGCCCTACCCTGGACAGCAAGGTCCTCAGATCTTTCCCAGTTGAGGATGTTTAGAGCATTATGGACAGGGTCCCTCAACCAGCTAGGAGTTTGACGATCCAACATACAAAGTAGACATAATTTGCCACGATATGCCTCTGGAGGACAACCAGTAGCCCTCTCAGTCAACTCTACGCCAGATAACTGCCTACATAACGGTCACTGCTGGATCAACATGTTATTCACTTGCTGCTTTTATGAAGCTCTTTCTCTTGAATATATTATCCAATTTTTCGGAAAATATATTTATTTGTTTGTCTGTACATGCACGCAACATCCGCAGATTTCCAACCAATTAGCATAATTCGTCCACTACTTTTGTGGAATGCCTACACGTACTGCATGAAGTGGCCAGCACACTGCACTAACATTAGGGAAGACGACGGTTAAATCAGCGTCTGGTCATCCGGCTTTAGATTTTCCTTTATGCCCCTAAATACACCAGGGAAATGCTAGGATGTTTGCATTCAAACATTTAGAGCTTGTGGACAATGTTCACTACTGTTGCTATACGATGTCGTAATTGCTTCGAATTTTAAAAGCTGCGACATAATGGCAGTGAGTCAAGAAATACATAATTTCTTTCTTTCATTCCAGAAAATGACCACAAATAAATTATCGTCATATTATCGATTTCTCCCTCTAACGATCATCTTCAAATCTGGACTCTTACACTAAGCTTCTGTTAAAAAAAATGGTTCAAATGGCTCTGAGCACTACGGGACTCAACTGCTGTGGTCATTAGTCCCCTAGAACTAAGAACTACTTAAACCTTACTAACCAAAGGACATCACACACATCCATGCCCGAGGCAGGATTCGAACCTGCGACCGTAGCAGTCGTACGGTTCCGGACAGCGCGCCTAGAACCGCGAGACCACCGCGGCCGGCAGGCTTCTGTTTTATTCCGATATAATGTAGTCATTAAGGACGGAAACCGGTGGTCTGACGAGAAATTGTTTGTGACCATTGATTGGAATTAAACAAAGAAATTCGCCCAAACATCATTTGGAAAGCAGGAAGGGGAATGTAGAAGCAGTCGCTCACCACCTTCCCCCCTGCCCCGTCTCCCCCCACGGATGAAACTGCGTAGCGTGAGATAATCCAATCTTGAATGCCAAATGTAGACTGTGAGATCCGTACGCCGTACTATTCACGAAAACCATGCAGCACAGCTGTAACGAAGAATGTTTTGGTTCCTGTTTTATCACAATTCACACGAACGCTAAGTAATAAACTAGCTGTAGCAGGAAGACCTAAGCCGGCAACGGCAAGAATTTGTAACTGACGCCAAGATAGACTTTTATTTTTGATACGTAAGTTAGAATTCGCCCCCAGTTTCTATGATGATACACGTATAAGGTATATTTCAGTGAAGTTGGATTCATTTTCCTGAAGCACCTAATACCTTGAGAAAAAACAGGAATACACAGGAAATAAGTGGATTTTGATCTTAAAGACCAAATATATTGTTTGAAATGCAGAGAAATTCTTCCTGTGTCGTCGTACATATTTACTTAATACAGATTCATTTTCATGCACTTTCATCTGCATCACCTTGTACAGTAACGTCAGAAAAGATATATCATTGCTTAACTTCCTGAAAAACTTTTCTTCGGGATATGCTCACAACAGCTGCGTCGAAAGTACTGGCAGTTGCTCTTTATCCGAAGTTCCAAAGAAATTCGATATTAGTGGCTTGCTCTCAAAGACATTCTCCATTAGTTTACGTCAGCGACCTCTGCAGACAGACTTAATTCATTGCCCCATTCAGAAGATCGAAGTGGCCGACTGGGCTATTATTCTGCGGGGCAAGGAGACGGTTTCCCTGCCACTCGGCGGCTGTCATTCAAGAGCGAAACTTTGTTTCCGGAGTACGTCGACGGATCTCTCTTTGCTTTCATCCAACTACGTATTCTTCAGACGTTGTTGCACGCCATTTGTTTCTGAGGCTATTATTTTTCATTGTCAAAACTTTCTGAGTAGCGACGCCGGAATTAAAGCAGATAAGACGGAAACAAAAGAGGAGGAACGCAAAAGCGCCTCTGAAACGACTGGGATAGAAATAATTGACACTTAAAATGTTGCTGAAGGCGTAAAGAACTTCCCTTCATTTTGGGTTCCGTGCAACTACAGTCCGTGTCGTCGAAGGGAAGTTTAGTAACTACTCTGTCGCCGCAGGAAACGCACTAAACCTCTAAGTGCTTCCCTCAACTTCCATTTCGTGTTGTCTTGGACGTGCATCCAGTATGAAACTTAATTCGTGGCACAAGATATTGTCCGCCAGTGCATCAGTTTCATTCGTTAGTGCGCATTTTTGTTGTCGGTTTCAGAACCAGATGAAGCCACCGGGAAGAACAAAATTCACACTTCGAAATTATAGCGAAACGTGACAGGGTCCATATAGTGTTGCCAATTGATGTTAAGACCTGCGTTGTGTTGGGTCCACCGAGGCTATGTAATGTTAGCTACAGAAGAAATGGGACGCTTTTTCATAAGTGATGAACTCCATCTACTGTATTTAAGGCATCAGTGACTACAGGAGAAAAGCGATCTATTCTTCCCCTTTTTTTTTGCAGCGTGTAAACCAACAATTTCTGTTTTGTTATTCGTTTTCTAAGTTCAAATTATCTTGTGGCATGTGGGACTAGTGCTGAATGTTGGTGCAATTTAAATATTTCAAATTAAAATATGAATTAAAAATTCGTTGTTTTAGGTGTCGCCACTTATCTAGTGTCTAAAAGTGTAAGAGTGAGTTGAAACAGATATACACGTGCGAAATGTCTTTTGACTTCTAGAAGCTGATGCTTAGTGAGAGATGACGATTAAAGGTATAAGTTATGGAGAAATCGTTTCCTGCAAAATGAAACAGTAGCAGATCATGCTAGATGTGGATGCACACTGGATTCACGCTGGCATGACTTTCTTGTAAGTGTCCCTACCTCTAGAACTTTACATACCAGTTTCTTCTACTTCGCTCATTCTTTTGTGAACTTATATTTTTATTGGCTATAAGCATTTAGCAATTTTAGCCGTATTAATGCTAGATAACCAGCAAAGACTTTAACTGTAAGAGTTTTGTTATTGCTATAGGCTGCAGCATTATTAGTTACATTAATGTTTATTCTGTATTCTGCAGGACATCTTACAGTGTGTGGTAAAGGGAGCAGTCGCTTGGTTCAAACACAGGACACAGAGTATTTCGCTTACTTATGAGTCACAGATGCTAACATTAGACCACGCGTCATTTGCCTATACTTAAACCTTCAATCATTTGTACAGAACATCACTGTTGTGTAGAACAAATCGCTTTACAGACTATTTTATTAAAGTCGTGTTTCAGAATTATTACATAACTGCTAACTGACAGTTTATAGGATAATACATATAATAATATTTTTTTAGTGTAAACAATGTGAAAACTATAAGATACCATATCATAAAAGGATTCTGTAACTGAAGTGAACTATCAGCATAAGAAACGAGGTGGCAGCGCCACATCCATATTTGGTCATAAACGCCAGAATCTGAAAGCGGATTCCTGCAGCACCTGACAGAGAGGAGTGTGACGTTGTGCTTCGTGTCATAGCCGTCGAAGACAGCTCGGCTCGTACTATGTGGAAATACACTGGTGTCCAAAATTAAAGCCACAAGCCACTATTTCCCCGTCCTGTGTCTAAGCCACGATGTAATAATACTGTCAACCTTATGTCTGTACGGTCATATTCTGCACGGAAGATGGCGTTCCGGTCAACGGATAATTATGTCAACGATGAGATCAGGACACCAGTGGAACGAGGTAGTGTTTGACGAGTAACCCCATATTCACAAACCCTGACTCGCTAACTGTTTTGGCCCGATGGCTTAATGCGAATCTTCCTGTTGTATCTCGGATGTGGCGATAGTTTGTAGAGATCGAAACTTATTCTGAAGGGCCGACTACGTGTGACTTCAGAAGAGAGGACCGTTATTTGGCTGGGAGAGAACGACATTGCCGCCTTAGTACTGCACAACAATTGGCATGTTAGTTAGCAGCAGCGACTGGACGTGAAGAGGGCTTCAGCAGAGTGGCCTTTGTTGTCGAAGACATGCTGTATGTCTACAACTGAAGCGTCTTCAAAGAAAGGAATGTCTAGAGCGTAGTCAACAACATTCAACCTCCAAGGCCGAGCAATGGCCCAATGCTATTTTCACAGATGAGTCCCGATTAATTTTGGAAAGTGATTTCCGATAGATTCGCCTCTGGAAGGAACGTGGAAGACTACTTTGGGACCTAAATGTTACGGAAAGAAACCGAGACCGAAGAGAATCACTAGTGATGTTGGCAAATATTATGTTTACCATACGAACCCCCCTTCATGAAATTGTTTGGGTGAATCCCCAAGGTTAATTGCTGTCAAAAATCGTGACGAGATTTTGGGACCTCATTCGCCATCGTTGCGAGGTGCTATGGCCCTAGGCGTTCTATTCATGGACGGTAATGTTCGATCTCATAGAGCACGGGTGGTTGATGTTTTCTTGGATATGGAAGATATTGCACGCTCTCCCGATTTGAACCCCACAGGGCAAGTCTGGGAAGCAGTAGGGGGGTGCCTGGCATCACGTCAGCCTCCACCAACCACTCTCCACGACTGCGAGCAGCTCTGCAGGGAGACTGGGTGTTACTGCCACAACAAGACATTGATTAATATTAATGAATTAGTATTTTGACAGATTAATGTGTTCAATTTAGAACTGATTTATGCAGATTTTTTCTTCAAATATTACTGTACTTTATGATTTATTTATGTATGTTTTAAATTTTCTTCTACTAGTTATTTGTGTTTTAATTTGACATCATTCACAGCAAGCCACGCTGTTGTCAGTCCTGTATTGCTGACAGAAGTGGTGACAGCCCATACTGAGCACATTAAAAACGAAGAATATTTTTGTCTACAGTTATGGATATTGCAGTGGTTTGTATTCTGTATTCATTACATTGTTTCTAGTTTACTAGCACCTGTTTATACTGTTTTGTGGCAAAACAAACGCAGACTTGCAAGTTTTCCTTTTGTTGTTTTAACTTTGGACACCAGCGTATTTACTGTGGTGGTACACAAGTGGTCTAGCGGCCAGTACGGCTTTTGCTGCCGAACAGAGCGTACGTGCTGTACAAAGGTTTCCACCTGCAGCGCGAGCACGCTCGCCTTGTTTATTTCCTTCGGGCAACGCTAACGTGATGACTTTGTGCTGCAGGAGAAACAGTAGTGCAATGTGAGTGCTTTGTAAAGGAAGAAGCCAAGATCCTGGCTACCGAATTCGTCGGCATTCACTTTTCTATCGTAAGTAATACGGTCTATGTCAAACTTATTAACGACGTTACAGGCGAAAGGGTTCTTCGAGACATGAAGCAAGGACTACGTTTCTGCCGCGAAGGCGAAAATACTGGAAGTATCGCGGCTGCTCAAGTCTTATGCTGAACTGGGACTGCAGACTATACGCGTATTCGGAGAACCCTTACGGCGGCAGATGTTCAAAATGTTCGAATGTGTGTGAAATCATATGGGACTTAACTGCTAAGGTCATCAGTCCATAAGCTTACACACTGCTTAACCTAAACTATCCGAAGAAGAAACACACACACCCATGCCCCAGGGAGGACTCGAACCTCCGCCGCACAGTCCACGACTGAAGCGGCGGAGACCGCTCGGCTAATCCCGCGCGGCGGCGGCAGATGTCCTGGCGGCGCTCCTCTCCTACCATACAGTAGACGGACACATGGCAGAAAAGTGGACCTAATTTAAGACGTATATCCCCCCCCCCCCCCCAACTGATTACACCATGTGCACAGGTAACTCCGACAGCATGTGACATCATACCTTCAAATAGACGGATGCCGGGCCATTGTTATTTATGACGACCAGCCCGAACAGGGCTCCAGATGCGGCAAGATAGATCACTCACTTCGATTGCCTCTAGCATTGGATCACACAATTTCCATGGCAGGACGTGGCACCTCTACCGACGCCGACAGTCCTACCACTGTGTTACGAGGAGGTGCTCACGACGTCTCCTCTGTCCAGACGTAACAGACCGCAACAGACCGACACCTGGCCGATTAGGAACACTGTCCAGTGGCCCAACTACATCCAACGCCACCGATACCACGGTACACTGCAGGCACCACCGACAGCAAGGAACCTTTGTGCTGGCGAGGCGTGAGTCAATGGCATCGTCTGACATAGAAGACTACACACGAAAACAGCGTTATCCGAAACGCCGCAAACGACACCTTAGGACCACATGGAACAAGGCTGTTCCCACTCGCAGGAGGAAGAAGAACTCATTCTGCAAGACGCCGACCATGAGGTTATCATTGCCACCGACTCCACTACTGCAGAAGGGACGGCGGCGCGGGCGGAATCCTTCTGCCAGTCCTCTTTGGCGAACAGTTGAACAACAGGAAGACTCCAGTGTAGGCAGTGATGCCACTCGGTCAATCCCTATCACTCACCGCGATTTTATGGAGCGTGGGCAGACTTCCGCGCCAACATTGTGAGCCGAGGGCGCCGCCTAAGGAAGGCCCGCTGGGGTCTGAACAACACTGTGAGGGCCGCGGTCGACAGGATGTGACGTCACTCGACACGCCCACTTCTCCCCACCCTCACCATGGATAGCCCTGTCCAACTTCAGCACCCCGAAGCTTACCACCCGAACCACGATGAATATCAACAGGATTAGCTCTTCTGCCAAGTTTAACTTCTGAGTGAAACAACGGGAGCCACAGGAGTTGACTTTGCTTTCCTGCAAGAAGTGCGAACGACTGCCGTCCCGAACTATTTTGGCTACGCAACGTATGTGACGCTTGGCGATCCCATAGACACCGGCGCGTGCGTGACGGTATTGAAAGCCACCGACGTGACGTACATACCCTCCGCATGAGGTTTAGCGCTCACGACACTTGACACTCAATTCATTAATGTTTGTGAGCCGTCGGGCACCACCAAACGTCGTGACTGGACCATGTTCTGTTCCACTGACATTGTCCCACTTTTTATAGGACGGTAGCAACTTAGCGTCTTCGCTGACGATTTTACGTGTGTCCTTCATCCCATGGGAAAAGCGGAACCGGATGTAGTAATCCACCATCTTCACTTTTGCGACACAAGGGAAAAAGGTACACAACAAAAGCTCTGGACGCCAGAATCTTACCAGTCATTTGGATAGCCGACTGGATCGCATATATGTGTCACAATGTCTTACACACAGACAGGTGCCCGCCTAGCGTTGGTCTCTGGTTTTTTCACTACGGTAGGTACATCTGCAGGATGCATCGCCTTCCTCCTTGAAAGATAAAGGAAACACAAATTTAGGAGGCTGACTGCCGCCGACAAGCCTCCACAATGTGGGTCATATGTGAACGATGTCATGATAGTATTCGTCTTCGGCGTGGTGGCTCCTGTGCGCCAAACCGAAAATCCGCAAGACGCTTATGCAGTCTGGCAAGGACAGCCAGCGTGGCGCCGGCAGACCCTGTACTTTTGCCGTGATATGCTGCGGGATCTTGACACTCTATCCCCATGGCGGGGGCAGACAGCTAGAACGACACGGAACCACGTCTCGCTTATTATCGTTGAAGATGCGCCGCTTAGAAGGCACTGTGATTTGCTCCCGACGACACGACTGAACACATGCAGACGTCTCTCTCCCATCCACCCACCAAACCCCCTTCCCATTCCCCACATTGAGGTGCCGATACCGCCGACGCAAAAGGGGCGCTCCAGTACGACACGATTAACCTTAGTGAAAGCCAGGGAGGATTATTTCTGTCATCTTTTCCAGGAAAGAGCAGTAGACGACGAGGCCATAACGAAAATGTTGCAGTAAGTGCCACGCGTGGCACTATCGACAAGACAACGGCCACGGAATTAACGGAGGAAATCTTGTGTGACGAGGTGTTGGATGCCTTGGAGAAAGATGAGATCAGTAAGTGTCCAGAGTCCGATCGATTACCAGACGAGTTCTACCGAACCTACCGTGACATCACAATGCCGCACTGGGTAAGAATGTTCCGAGAACGTATCTTCTCACACTGCACAATATCTACTTCCTTCGTCATAGGACCTCTCATATCGGTACACAAGGCAGCAGGAGTGCAATTGGTCAATGATTATCAGCCATTTAGAATGCTGGACGCCGATTACAAGATCTTCTCCATGCTTTTAGCAGACCGCCACCAGAACAGGCATTGCAAGTGGCTACGGCAACGTGCAAATGGTCACCGGCGACTGCAGGGACGTGAAGTGACCTACTAGGGATCGCCTCGGGCTGCCTCCATCGATGTCAGTTGGGCCTTTCCCAGAGTGCACCACAACTTACAGCTACATCTGATGGGATTTCAAGGGTCATCGACAACCTCCGGCGCCAGCACCCAGGTCCAAGACAACGCACCAGCGGTGGGCCCAAAACGCCTCAAGACGTCTCCCGACCTTTATGCAATCGCGTTCGAGCTACCCATCGGTGGTCTCCACGTAGGCTATCTGGCATCAACCTGCTTGACATCATCTGCTGGTTCGTCCCGCCGATGAAATCCGCAGCATGCTGTACTGGATCGAGCGATATAAACAGACTGTGGGCATTCCTCTGAACATAAAAAAGTCGGCGGTGATGGATATCTGACGCGGTCTCGAGGCGAGCGCTCTCAGCCCCCTCCCGTCATTTACTGAACTCAGATTTTTTTAGAGTCACCTTTACGAAGCATGTGCGTGGGACGGCGGCAGGAAGCTATCGATGGTTAGTAGAGTTGTAGGCATGATGACGCACCAGAACCTGCTCTCGGACTTGAACCAGCTGCAACATTTGAATACCTGAACCTCTACGTGACATCCAAACACAGTCACGAGGCACACGTCCTCCACCTACCGGCGGTGACAGGTCTCACACTTCAGGGGACCTTCAGATATATTCTAACCATTGACATGTATTTAAAGTACGTTATGACACTCTCACCCTCCTCGTAAGCGACAGAGGGCTGGGATCGGTTAAAGACGGAGCACGGGCAGTTGCCCTTTATACGTGCAACACACCTCCCTGGGGGTACTGATGACGTTCTCTAACACAGCCAGTATCAATGGGACACGTCACGACAAAGCTCTCCCACGTATCGAGATTCATTCTGGAATACAGCTCTCCGTAACGCTGCCACCGAGGGCGAAAATTTTTCGCAGCACCATTCTGTGGGCAGTTCTACCTAACATGGCACAAACCAAACACTCAACTGGGAAATAATACATTACCAATCTTTGCCACCCACGGAGCGCTCGACGTGGTATCAAGTCACCAACAAAAAAATTTGGACGGGACACCAGCTCCACGCTATCGGACTAACAGACTATCTACTTTGTCCAGATTGTCGCCTATTAAACACCGTGCGTGTCGTTGTCCTCCGTTTAGCGACTGAAACAGATCTCAGTTTGTTACCTCCGTGTCAGCACCTGACATGGTGCAGGCGTCCGTGTCCGTATGACTGTTACTTTGCCCTCGCCAAATTTCACGCGCTTACCTGATTCAAGGGAATGACAATCGACTACACCTTCGGCGAACGGCAGAAATGGAACTTGATTTGCTAGTGGTACCTGCAAAACGCTCACAGTGCTCTAGATCGCACACTGTGATTCCGAACGCTCTTCGCAGATTTTTCGCGCTGTGTTTTCGTAAACCCACCGCTAGTTGGGCGGGGTGGTTGTAACGTAGCGCGCTGCACCACAACGTAGACAGAATGACTTGAATTGCAAGCCATAGACTGATTCACTGTATACTAAATTCATTGAGGCATTAGCAAGGTAGCATAACATTGTTGTAGATATTTTACACGACCAGTATCGGAAATAGCAGACGCCAGTAGCAGTGGACAAGCAAACTTCAGCTGCACCATGCCTTGAAGAAATATTCTTTTATCTAGAATAGCGCTAACTATATAAAAAGATATTTTAGTTTATGCTTTGAATCATGTTTTTATTGTAACACTCTATTATACATTGAATCAACGTAGTTATAAGAAGCGCTAATGAAACTAGTATAGGCATGCGTATTCAAATACGGAGATATGTAAACAGGCAGAGTACGGCGCTGCCATCGGCTACGCCTTTATAACCAGCGTTTGGGGCAGTTGTTAGATCGGTTACTGCTGCTACAGAGGCAGAGTATCATCATTTAAGTGAGTTATAACGTGGTGGTGTAGCGACACGAGTATACCGTGAATATCAGGAACCCGGAAAACATTAAATGCCCAACATCGCTGCCGCCGGAAAAAGATCCTCCAAGAATGGGATCAACGACGACTGAAGAGAATTGTTCAATGTGACGGAAGTGCCACCCTTCCCCAAATTGCTGCAGATTACAATGGCGGGCCATCAACAAGTGCCAGCGTGCGAACCATTCAAAGAAACGCCATCGATATAGGCTTTCTGAGCCGGAGGAACGGGGGTTGGGTTGTTTGGGGAAGGAGACCAAACAGCGAGGTCATCGCTCTCATAGGATTAGGGAAGGACGGGGAAGGAAATTGGCCTTGCCCTTTCAAAGGAATCATCCTGGTATTTGCCTGGAGCGATTTAGGGAAATCATGGAAAACCTAAATCAGGATGGCGTGACGTGGGCTTGAACTGTCGTCCTCCCGAATGCGAGTCCAGTGTGCTAACCACTGCGCCACCCTAGGCCCAGTCGTGTACCTTTTAAGACTGCAGGACACAAAGCTTTGCGCCTCGCCTGGGCCCGTCAAAACCGACGTTGGACTGTTGCTTGGAAACATGCTGCCAGGTCGGACAAGTCTAGTTTCAAATTGTATCGTGCGAATGGACCTGTACGGGTATGGAGACAACCTCATGAATCCACGGAACCTTCATGTCAGCAGGAGACTGTTCAAGCTGGCGAAGGCTCTGTAATGGTGTGAGGCGTGTGCAGTTGGAGTGAAATGGGGTCCCTAATACGACCAGATCCGACTCTAACAGGTGAGACGTACTTAAGCATCCTGTCTGATCAATTACATCCATTCATGTCCTTTGTGCATTCCGACGGACTTGGGCAGTTCCAGCAGGACTATGCGACACTCCACACGTACAGAATTGATACAGAGGTGTTCCAGGAACACTTTCCTGGTTTTAAAAACTTCCACTGCCACCAAACTCCCCAGACAGGAACATTATTGACGATATCTGGGAGGCCTTGCAACGTGCTGTTCAGAAGAGATCTCCACCCACTCGTACTCTTACGGATTTACGGACAGCCGTGCAGGATTCATGGTGTCAGTGTTCTCCAGCACTACTTCAGACATTAGTCGAGTCCCTGCCACGTCGTCTTGTGGCATTTTTGCTAGCATGCCGGGGCCATATAAGATGTTAGGCAATTTCTTTGGCTCTAGTTATAGACCCATATACCTTATCGTCTAGAGGGAATATTTGGAATAAATAGGAGCAACGCCGGAAGAGGGGTACCTCAAAATACTTGTATTTAATCAGATAAGATGAGCCAGATCGCTGCTCGATCATCAGCGATCGGCTTCTTATCTATGGCGCGTCCCCGGAAATGTGGATCTTTGCGTTTTCGGCTGGGTGCGTGGGACGGCGAGAGGCAGTCGGTTTGGGACGGCCGGTGAGACGCGGAGTTGTGGCTCGGGCGTAAGCACGTGTGTGATGTCTGTGACGATGGGGCTGTTTGCCAATCGTGAAACTCCTGCGGCGGTTACCGGTTGCCTGGAACGCATTTGATATAAACTGTGCCAAGCCTGGCAGTGAGAGGGGAGTCCGGAGTTGGTGTGGGCATAGATGTCTGTACAAATTGAGGTGCCTGTGTGAGAAGCACGGCGTGGGCCTGTTGGTTGTTTCGTCCTTCTGGCAGCCACGGCAAGCGGATGTTCGGCCGGAATGTCTACAGTCTGTGGTGAGCATAGGGTGAACAAGTTCTCGTAGGATGTGCTCCGAGCCTGACTCTTAGCCTGTGTTATTTGTGCGTGCCGACCCCTTCTCTATTACTGCTTCCGGGTGTCCTCTAAGATTTTACAGCAAAATTGTGTTTTTGTGGCATTCTGTGTTTCTGGCTCAGCCTCCGCCTAGAAAGGGGAAAGATTTGGAATTCATTAATGCCGTAATTTAAACATATATAAAAATAATTTTCTTTCAGAATAAGCGCCTGTTTCTTTGGGACACTGCAGTTCAAACAGGAGTGGAGTAATGTTAATGAGTATTTGTCAAATGAAGTGTATGTAATGTCTTGCTGTTTTCTGGGGCACACAGCTGTGTTATTGAACTAATTTTGAAGTGATATGTTGGGTGAACGACTGCTCCCCACTTCAGTGTATTATTTTGAGTAATATTGTACCTTTTTTTATATTTCTCAGTGGGACGTATTGATTCAATTTTGTTTTTCTCTTTCTTTGAATTACGGTGAATTGCTTAGTTTATCTGGTTTATGGGCTTCACTTGCGCATCACGCATAAAATCAGCTGTTTTTGAAATTGTTTTTTTATTCCTGTTTAATTTCAGATTAAAATGTAGCTTCATTTATGTTATCTGAAATAAATGTGTTGCACTGACCTTAATGAATTATGTGCAGTCGAAGTAAGGGATCCAGTTCTTCATTAGTGCTTAACAGTGGCGTGTGGTTTGAGTTGTGAGCCCCGCGCTCGTACCATAAGGATATCGATCCACTACGCCCATCAAAAGTGTAGCGTCTGTTTTGATATCTTTGATTGATAATCAAAACGATGTCCGTTCGCCGGCCGAATTGGCCTTGCGGTTCTAGGCGCTGCAGTCTGGAAACGCGGGACCGCTACGGTCACAGTTTCGAATCCTGCCTCGGGCGTGGATGTGTGTGATGTCCTTAGGTTAGTTAGGTTTAACTAGTTCTAAGTTCTAAGGGACTAATGACCTCAGAAGTTGAGTCCCATAGCGCTCCGAGCCATTTGAACCATTTGATGTTAGTTTCGGGTTCGAACCCCGCAACTTCTTAGATTTTGATCAAAAATCATCAGCATTGGTGGCACAGGAATTTCGGCAATAGAAGTCACACTCATTCCGTCAACGACATAGTCAGAGAAGCGAGGAATAGCAGCAGATTTTCGGGGACCCTCTTAACATTGGGGTGAGGAATTGTTTCAAAAGCGGAAGAAGGCACGAGAACGCAGATCGCAATGAAAACCACTGCATTAAACTCCCATAATGTGTACCCACATGAGATGTGGTCTATAACGGAAAAAGCCTCATGATGACTTCTTCATTGGCAACAGATTCCGGAATAGTACCCCGTTCGGAACTCCGGGAGGGGACTACCAAGGGGGAGGTGAGCATGAGAAAAAGATCGAATAACCAATGAAAGGATAACGTTCGTCGGGTCGCGGCGTTGGATTTCAGAAATTGGAACGTGGTAGGGATGATATAAAATCGTAAAATTCAAATGCAAATACACATTCTAGATATAGTGAAGGTTAGTGAAGTAAATTGGAAAGAAGACAAGGACGTCTGATGACTATAGGGTAACATCACATAATGGTATAACTGGAGAAACATTCGTTAGAATTGGGAAGGTAGGGAAGCGTTCTCATCAGATTCGGAAGTAAACCAAAACTAACATTATTATCAACAGAAAACCTTATTTTAGAGTGGTCATCGTTTCTCCCTATGTAAGTCGGTGTCAACAAAATATTTTCGCATTCGGAGGAGAAAGTTGGTGATTGGAATTTCGTGAGAAGCTTCCTTCGTAACGAAAAACGCTTTTTTTTTACTAATGCCCAGCCCAAATCCTGTATCTTTTCAGTGACACTCCCATATTTCGCGATAATACAAAATAGTCTGCCCTTGTTTGAACATTTCGATGTAATCCGTCAGTCCTGTCTGGTAAGGATCCTACACCGCGCAGCAGTATTCTAAAAAAGGACGGACAAGCCTAGTGTATGTGGTCTCCTTAGTAGATCTGTTACATTTTCCAAGTGTCCTGCCAATAAAACGCAGTCTTTGCTTAGCCTTCCCCCATAACATTTTCTGTGTGTTCCTTCCAATTTAAGATATTCGTAATTGTAATTCCTAGGTATTTAGTTGAATTTACGGTCTTTATAAATGACTGGTTTATCGTGTAACCGAAGTTTAACAGATTCCTGTTAGCAGTCATGTAGATTAGCTCACACTTTTCGTTATTTAGGGTCAACTGCCATTTTTCGCACCATTGAGATATCCTTTCTAAATCTTTTTGAAGTTAGATTTGATCGACTGATGACTTTATTAGTCGATAAATGACAGCGTCACCTGCAAAACAACCTAGGACGGCTGCTCAGATTGCCTCCCAGATCGTTTATATAGCCAAGGAAGAGCAAAGGGCCTACAACACTACCTTGGCGAACGCCAGAAATCACTTCTGTTTTACTCGATGACTTTCCGTCAATTATTACGAACTGTGACCTCTCTGCCAGGAAGTCACAAATCCAGTCACATAACTGAGACGATAGTCTATAAGTACGCAATTTAACTACAAGCCGCTTGTGTGGTACAGTGTCAAAAGCCTTCTGGAAATACAGAAATACGGAATTGATCTGAAATCCCTTGTCGATAACACTCAACACTTCATGCGAATAAAGAGCTAGTTGTATTTCACAAGAACGATCTTTTCTAAACCCATGTTGACTGTGTGTCAATAGACCCTTTTCTTCGAGGTAATTCGTAATGTTCGAACACAATACATGTTCCAGAATCCTGCTGCATGTCGACGCTAATGATATGGGCCTGTAAATACGTGGATTACTCCAACTACCTTTCTTGAATGTTGGTGTGACCTGTGAAACTTTCCAGTCTTTGGGTACGGATCTTTCTTCGAGCGAAAGGTTGTATATGATTGTTAAGTATGGAGCTAATGCGTCAGCATACTCTGAGAGGAACCTAATTGGTATACAGCCTGGACCAGAAAACTTGTTTTTATTAAGTGATTTAAGTTGCTTCACTACTCCGAGGATATTTGCTTCTACGTTATTCATGTTGGCAGCTGTTCTTGATTCGAATTCTGGAATATTTGCTTCGTCTTCTTTTGTGAAGGCGTTTCGGAAGGCTGTATTCAGTAACTCTGTTTTGGCAGCACTGTCTTCGATAGTATCTCCATTGCTATCGCCCAGAGAAGGCATTGATTGTTTCTTGCCACTAACATACTTCACATATGACCAGAATCTCTTTGGAATTCAATACGTAAATTGAGAAGAAACTCTGACAGTCAGTGGGGACTTGAATGCAGTTGTAGGGGAAGGAGGAGTAGAAAAGGTTACTGAAGAAAACGGGCTTAGTACGTGGAATGAGAGAGGAGAAAGGCTAATCAGATGTACAATAAATTTCAGCTAAAAGCAGTGAATATTATGTTCGAGGATCACAAGAGGTGGAGGTGTTTTGGAAGAGGCTGGGAGGTACGGCGAAGATGTCTGTTAGAATACATCACGGTCAGACAGGGTTTCCGAAATCAGATATTGGGTTATACGGTGTATCCAGGAGCAGATATAGACAAAGATCACAATTTAGTAGTGATGAACAGTACGCTGAAGCTTAAGAGACTAGTCAGGAAGAATCAGAGTGCAAAGAAGTGGGATACGGAATTACTAAGGAATGAAGAGATACTATCAGAATTCTCTAAGGCTATAGATACAGCAATAACCAATAGTTCAGTAGGCAGTACAGTTGAAGAAGAGTGGACATCTCTAAAAAGGGCAATCACAGAATATGAAGAGAATAACGTAGGATGAAGGAATGTTGCTGTGAAGGAACAATGAGTAACAGAAAAATATACTTTATTTGATGGAAGGAAGTACAAAAATGTTCAGGTAAATTCAGGAATATAGAAATACAAGTGGCTGAAGAACGAAATGGGTAGGAAATGCAGAGAAGCTAAGACAAAATAGCGGCGTGAAACATGTCAAGAAATAGAAAAAGAAATGATCGTCGGAAGTGCTGACTCGGGATATGGAAACATGTATTGGGAATTCCACTGTTAAATGCAGAGGAGAGAGCGGATAGGTGGAAAGACTACATTGAAGGCCTCTTTGAGGGGAAGATTTGTCTGATATGATAGAAGAAGAACAGTAGTCAACATAGAAGAGATGGGGGATTCAGTATTAGATTTTGAAAGAGCTTTGAAAGACTTAAGATCATATAAGGCCCAAATGATAGATATCACAAAATTTAAAATCTTTGGAGAAACTGGTAACAAAAAGACTTTGAAAGACTTAAGATCATATAAGGCCCAAATGATAGATATCACAAAATTTAAAATCATTGGAGAAACTGGTAACAAAAAGACTATTCACGTTGGTGTGCAGAATGTATGAATCTAGCGATGCACTATCTGATTTTCGTAAAAGTATCATTAAGTCGAATCCGAAGACTGGAAGAGCAGACATATGTGAGAATTATAGCACAATCAGCTTAACAGCTCATTCCAAGTTGCGGGCTGGAATAGTACACAGAAGAATGAAAAAGAAAGTTGCGGGTGTTCTAGAAGACCATCAGTTTGGCTTTAGGAAAGATAAAGGCCCCAGAGAGGCAGTTCTGACATTGCGGTTGATAATGAAAGCAATACTAAAGGAAGCTCGAGACACATTCGTAAGCTGTATAGAGAGACGGGTAAAACACATCATGTACAAGAGTCAAGAGGGAATAATAAAAGCAGAAGACCTCTTCAAGGTGTACATCAAAGTACTGTAGGGAATAAAAGGAAGTTTGAGACGTGGAATTAAAATTCGCGGTTAAATGACAAGAATAATAAGAGTTGCTGATGACATTACTATCTTCCGTGAAAGTGAAGAATTATAGGATCTGCTGAATGGAATGGTCTAACGAGTACAGAATATGGATTGAGAGTAAATCGAAGAAAGATGAAGGTAATGAGGAGGTGTGGAAATGAGATGCGAGAAGCTGAACATCAGGATTGATGATCAGGAAGTAGATTAAGGAACTCTGCTACTAGGCAGTGAAATAACCCTTGACATACGGAACAAGGAGGATATCAAAAGCAGACTAGCACTGGCAAAAAGGGCATTCCTGCCCAAGAAAAGTGTACTAGTATCAAACATATGCTTTCATTTCAGGAATAATTTTCTGCCAATGTACATTTAGGTCATAGAACTGTATTTGTATGACACATGGACAGTGAGGAAATCGGAAAAGAGGAAAATCGTACAATCTGAGACGTGGCGCTGCAGAAGTATGTTGAAATTTAGGTGGACATTTGGTAAGAAATGAGGAGGTCCTGCGTAGAATCGGAGAGGAAAGGAATATATGGAAAACACTGACAAGAAGGAGATGGTGACAGGGCGTCTTTTAGGACATCGGGGAATAACTTCAAGGCAGTAGAGGGAGCTGCAGAGAGTAAAAGCTGTAGAAGAAGTCGCAGATTGGAATACATGCAGCAAGTAATTGATGACGTAGGTTGGAAGTACTACTCTGAAATGAGCAGTTTGGCACAGGTGCAGATTACGTGGCGATCTGCCTCGAACTATTCATAAAACTAATGACACACAAAAACAGCTCAAGCAGAAAGTTATCTTAAGCCTCTCCATACCTGCAGCTGCAGAAAATTTTTATTGTAGGTACCAAAACGCGTCGAATAGGTTAAGCACGTGCAACTCTGAAGAGGTTATACGATCAAGCAATTTGTACTGCGTTCACTTCGGTCAGCACCACAGGTCTGCCTTCACGGGGTTTGTGTCCCCTGGCCACTGATTGCTGATCGAAGACCATAGTTCACATCCTCGCCGGCGCGGTCGGGCCTGAACTTCCCAATCATCCACCTACTGTTTCCCGAGGAGTGCATCTATTATCTGGACAAACAGATGGTAAGAGGAAGGTTGAAATCAGCGCTGTAAGGTGGACGAGGAGAAACAGTCCAAGCATGTTTGTGAGCTCTTCTCGGGTTCAAATGGTACTGAGCACTATGAACATCTGAGGTCATCGGTCCCCTAGGACATACTACATAAACTTAACTAACCTAAGGGCGCCACACACATCCATGTCCCAGGCAGGATTCGAACCTGCGACCTTAGCCATCGCGCGGTTTCAGACTGTAGCGCCTAGAACCGGTCAGCCTCACCGGCCGGCCTCTTCTCAGGTCTTCAGACTTGAGTGACCCCTTACTTTTCATGGAAAAGGTGGAGATCGTATGCATTTCTCTGGTGATGAACACAATGAAGCTCTTCTTTAATTTCCTGATGATAGCACAATACACTTCAGAGAGGATCGTTGCATCCCGTGGCAGGACATCAAGCGGAATAGTCACATCAGAATCCCAGGGGACCGTCACCATGACCTTACTTTCTGAGGTTGCGGCTTTCTTCGTAGAAGGGATGGTGCGGCACCACTCCATGGATTTCCGTTTTGTTTCCAGTTAGAAGTGATGAACCCATGTTTCATAGTCAAAGAATATAGGTCTGGCATCTGAGATACTCCCATTTCAAGTCGCTACTTACTCATACTCGTAGATATGATATGGAAGCAACTGTTAGTAACGCGCAAACAATTCCGCACACAGCATCCTTCGTTGCTCTTTATGGTGTTCTGTTAGGCGGCGACGAGTGAAGCAGTCACACACCTTTGATTCGCCCAAGTGGTGGACGAGTGTGTGAGGACTACATAGACGTCCTGTTCTGCAGAGAGGTATTGTGATCTGTCTCCAAGTTCCAAAATTTCAGAGCCAACAGTGAAGTGCTGGCGATCGGTACCTGAGAGACTGGATAGTTTGGCGTGACCTTGTTACAATGATGACAGACGCCTCACTCAACCGATTCACTGTGATTCTTTGTCTCCGTAGACATTCTTCAAGCACCATTGAATATCTGCGATGCTCTGGTTTTCCGCCAAAAGGGACTCAAAGCCAGCTCTTTGCTTGGAGTGCATCTCCGTTATAGACGCCATTTTGAAGGCTGCAGTTTGAAGGTTAATTGCTGCACCGCCATTTACCGCAACTTCCAGTTTAGCACCTGAAGGGGGAATATGCTTCAATGTCCCACAACAAATACTGCATCTTTTCAGTCAAAATTGGCCAGCAGAGGAAAGTAAGTAGCATTGCTTACTGAATGACCCTTGCACTACTAAATGTCACTTCGATCTCAGGCATTTTAAATGAATTTGTTATTAATTAAAGTATTTTTATCATCATTTAATGTATTATTTGCCATAAATTTGTAAGGGAATTCATGTGAAAACCTGAAAATAAAAGTGGGGACTCTCACTCTCGTTGTAATGAGGGCTAGTGTACTGAAATTGAAAGGATAGATAGCCACATGGATAAAAGCTAACGTCAACAGCAGCGGTAGATTTCATCATGAATAGCAACACAGTGCAGAGAGTGAATTACTGCGAAGAGTTAATTTATAGAACTACTGCTGTCATAACCGGCAGGTAATCTACGCCAACATCGAAAAGATTATGTTGATAATGTTTCCGCGTCATATACGTAGGAGGAAGCAATATATTGATTGTGAGACAAGTACACCGAGCTTCTGCCTTTCATTTACAGCTATTGGGATAATGTTATTAAGGAAGCTGTTGAAATTAAATTATCAAATAACCTTATGAATACAGATGGTGGTTTCTATTTCAATTCTGTACGGAGGATCATCTCTCACTAGAAGAAACAGAGTGGCGCAATGTATGCTGCTTAACCGCTGAACATTAATTTCAGTATCTATAAATTCTTACGTCTGTCATCTTTGTTTTGTGCAGGTGACAGTGTTTACTGTGTGTTTGTTGTCTGTGTGCGTTTCTGTGTGTTTTATCTTTATAGAGTTTCTCTGAAAACCAAGGTTTTAACTTTGCTTGCATAGCGCTTACTTGCTGCAGTTTTGCCTTGAAAATGGTAGGGTGTGCTCCTACCGAAATGGTGGCAGGTGTCGATGACGTTACTCGACTGTATTTTTTTAAGTAATGTGAATATATTGATTTACTCTCCTATCAACATATGCTCACGGAATTTTAACAGTACACCATACTGTTTTGCAGAACGCCTCTCTTGTAGCGTCAGCAACTAGAGTTGGCTGATCATCTTCGTGACGCTTTCGAGCTTCCTAAACCTACTAGTAGCAAAATGGTTCAAATGGCTCTAAACACTATAAAACTTAACATATGAGGTCATCAGTTCCCTAGACTTAGAAACTATTTATACCTAACAACCTTAGGACATCACACTGTTCCCCAGACTTAGAAACTACTTAAACCTAACAACCTAAGGACATCACACACATCCATCCCCGAGGCAGGATATGAACCTGCGAACGTAGCGGTCGCGTGGTTCCAAACTGAAGCGCCTAGAACCGCTCGGCTACATCGGCCGGCGAACTCGCAGCAAAACGAGCTAGTCTTCTTTGAATTTTCTTTACTTCATGTCTGGTACTGATGTTATACTGATGAGCGTTTGTTCAAGTTTTGGCGGAAAAAATGTCTTGTAAGTTGCTTCCATTTACTGATGGACTACATTTCCTGAGGAATATTCCAGTGAATATCAGTCTGCATCAACCACACTCCCTATTAATTTTATGTGGTCAATTCATTTCAAATAGTTTCGCACGTAGACTCTTAGATATGTAATGGAAGCAACTGCTTTAGTAATGGTGGAGAGTATAGCGAAGTTCAAGACAATCGGCCTTAATCAACGGGAAAAAGTTGGTGCTGAACTCCTGGGAACCGATGTGCGTTTCGTTTTCTCTAAGGCTCTTATTATGGCGGTAATCAATTCCAATTTGAGGCAGTGTAGTTGAAGAGAAATTGATACCGCTAAAAAGAGCAATCACAGAAGACGGACAGAAAAATATAAGTACAACGGAAATACCTGCAAAGATACCTTAGGTAACAGAACAAATACTTCAGCAGATCGTCGAACGAAGAAAGGCTAAAAATGAAAGGAAAACATCGAAATATAGCAATACAAATCAGTTGTATTTCAAATAAATAGGATGCGAAATGGCTGCAGCAAAAATGCGACTGATAATAAATTTTCGTTGAAAGGATAGATTCAGCATACAGATAGCCAAAACAACCTCCAGTAAAATTAAGAGCAATGGCGTTAAAAAGAGAGCAAGCGTAATTCCACTATTAACCTAAGCGGATAGAACTCATAGATGGGAAGAGTACGTAGAAGCCCTGTACGAGAGGGGAACAGTCTGATGACACAACAGAAGGAAAATGGGAATCAATAGGGAAGACATTAGTGTTAAAGTGTTAGAGTCAGAGCTTAACAGAGATCTGAACGTCATAGATAATATTACTTCGAAATTACCAAGATCACTCGGAGCAACTGGCAACCTAAGGGCTGTTCAAGTTGGTTTGTAGAATCTGCGAAGTCCCAAAGACACCAAGGGCAGGTAAGTGCGAGAACTACCGCACAATTAGCTCAAGCATCAATATACAGAAGAATGAGAAATAAAGCTGAGGGTATGTCCAATGACATATATTCGAAATTATCAGGAAAACATATCTAAGCTATGGAGAAATACAGGCCTCATACAATGTGTACAAGAACGAATATGTAAATAGAAGTCCCTAGTAAAAGCATTCTTTTAGATATCCCCAAAGCGAAAAGTCACGTGAATCCAGATTACGTGCTCTTGCAGGATACACGCCTGGTAAACCTCTGGAGATAACACGTTCGTGGAGCGTTGCATTAAGTAGATCTTTCATTGGAAAAACAAGGAGTTCCACAAAGTTGCGCTCTTCCAATGCAGGAATAGCATGCTGTCCAAGGAGGTGTCGATAACGTGCAGAAATGCACTCTGAGTGTATTCTCTTCAAAGAAAAATGGACCGAGAACGAAGATCCTTGTGAATCCACACACTACAGCACGTAGGCCACGTACAGTGGCTCTGCGTGCGCAACAGGCGGTTTAACAATATCCCAAATACGGCAGTTCTGTGTAATCACTGGACGCTGTAGTGTGAAACGTACCTCGACACTCCAAAAATGGTTCAAATGGCTCTGAGCACTATGGGACTTAACATCTGTGGTCATGAGTCCCCTAGAACTTAGAACTACTTAAACCTAACTAACCTAGGGACAGCACACACATCCATTCCCTAGGCAGGATTCGAACCAGCGACCGTAGCAGTCGCGCTCGACACTCCATAGAATATTGCTGAGCCACATGCTATCAACTTCGATCCGTGCCAGAAACCGAAGAGCAAATTCAGAACGTTGCTGTGGACCATGAGGTTTCAGTTGCTGCACCGTCTGGATCTTGTAACGGTACCAGTATAAAACAGACAGCAAAACTTTCCGTACTGCTGACCATGGGATGGGATGGAGATTTCTCGCGACACAGTGCGAACAGTAGCGCTACCCGCGACATGGGCTGCATATTCAGTTACAGCAACAGCAACATCTTCAGTAACGTTCACCGAGATACGATGCCCTCGTTTTCCAGATGCCACACTAAGCTCACCCGTGTTTTTGGATTTCATTATCTTCTTCTTTAAACCGTTTTATGACATCAGGCTTTTGCTCAGACCTTTGATTCTCCCACTGCTACACTGTGACTACTGCCTTTAAAATAAAACAGTTACACTAACAAACAGTTGCACTAACTTTGCACTGTCTATCTTCTCGATATCCGTACTGTTCACTCACATCATTGCTTGTCAAATGACAGAGCAGCTTTATATTTTTTTTTTTAATCATCCATCTTCTGACTGGTTTGATGCAGACCATCTTGAGTTCCTCACTTGGCCAACATTTTCATCTCGGAGTAGCACTTGTGAATATGATCTCAATAATTTGCTGGATATATCCTAATCTTAGTCTTCCTTATAGATTTTGCGCTCAGCAGCTCCGTTTAATTCCATGAAAGTTATTCCCTGTTACCTATCCCTTCTGCTTGTCTCTTTTTCGCCGATTCTCTAGACAAAGTCCTCATTCATCACCTTATCAAGCCACGCTATTTTCATCATTCTTCTATACCACCACATCTCAACTGCTTCGATTCTCTTCTGTTCCGGTTTTCCCACAGTCCACGTGTCATTGCCATAAAATGCTGTGGTCAGGTATAGTTTCAGAAATTTCTTCCTCATATTAGGACCTACGTTTGATACCAGTCGATTCCTCACGGCCAGGAATGCCCTTTCTTACCAGTGCTGAACTACTATGAGCATCCACTTTGCGCCGTCCGCCATGGACTTTTTTGCTGTCTAGGTAACAGATTTGCTTAACTTCATCTACTTTGTTATCATCAATTACGATGATTAACATCGTAATTGGTCCTCGCTGTTCTCTGCTAATTCCCATTACTTTCGTCTTTCTTCTATTTACGCTCAGTCCATATTTTCCACTCATTAGACTGTTCATTACAAGCAACATATCCTGTAATACTACTTCACTTTTACTGAGGATACCAATGCCTTAAGCGAATCTTGACAATGATATTCTTTCACCTTGAATTTTAATCTCACTATTCAACTATTGTTTTGTTTCTGTCATTTCGTCATGTATGTATAGAGTGAACAGCAGGGGCGAAATACTACATGCCTGTCTTATAAACTTTTTAATCGGTGCACATCGTTCTTGGTGTCCACTGTTATTGTCACCTCTTATTTCTTGAACATGCTCCCCATTATTTTTCTCAGAATTTCGAAGATATTGCACAATTTTACATTGTCGAATACATTTTCCAGGGCGTCCAATCCTATGGAAATGTCTTGGTTTTTCTTCAGCTTTGATTCCATTATCAACCTCAGCATCGTCATCTAACACATCCTGAATTTCATTTTCCATTCTTTTGTATATTATTCTCGTCAGCAGCTTGGGTGCATGAACTGTTAAGCTAACTAGGCGATAATTCTCGCACTCGTCGGCTCTTGCTATTCTTGATGTTTTTCTGAGAGTCTGATGGTGTATCGCCAGTCTCATACATTCTACATCCAACGTGAGTAATCGTTTTGTTACCACTCCTCCCCATGATTTTAGATATTCTTATGAAATGTGAAGTACCCCTTCTGACTTATTTGATCGACAGTCGTGCAAAGCTTTTTTAAATTCAGATTCTAATACTGTATGTACTATCTCTTCCATATCGGTTCCTGTTTGATCTTCTATCACGTCATCAGACAAGTCCTCTGCCTCATAGAGTCCCTCAGTGTACTTTTTCCGCTTACCCGCCCTCGTTTATAATTTGATTGAAGGATCTTTTCCCTTTCCAACATTCCTTTCAACAATTGTATCGTATTCTATTTCTTCATATTTTAATCTACTCATTTCGTCTTAGCTTGCCTGCATTCCCTATTTATCTCATTCCTAAGCGCCTTCTATTTCTGCGTTCTTCATTTTTCTGAATGTCTTCGTACTCCCTTCCTTCGTTGATCAACTGAAGTATTTCTTATGTTACTCTTGGTTCCTTCTCAGTTACCTTCCTTGTGCCTACGATTTCCTCTCCAGCTTCTGTGACCCTTTTGAAAGTAGTCCATTCTTTTTCAACTGAACTGCCTACTGAGCTGTTCATCATTGCAGAACCTATAGCTTCAGAGAATTTCAAGCGTTCATTTATTAACTCTTCCTCTTTAGTGCCCTTAAACGTCAACCTGCATTTCATGATTACCAATTAGGGATGCAGTCCATGTCTGCTCCTAGGTCCACCTTACAATCCAATATCAGTTTTCGGAATCTCTGTCTGATCGTTACGTAGTCCATCTGAAATTTTCCTATGTCACCTGTCCTTTTCCAAGAATACCTCCTTGTGATTCTTGAACACAGTTCTTGCTGTTACCATAACAAACTTACTGCAGTCTTTCTCCCCTCTCATTTCTGCTACCAAGCCTGTATTTGCCGGGTACCCGTTATTATGCAACAGCATTCCAGTCCGTCATAAAAATTAGATTTACATCTCCCTTTACGTACTGAATTACCTGTTCAGTTCTCTGATATACTTTCTCTGTCCTTCCATTTTCAGGTGGTTACCTAGGCACATACTGCTGAAATATGGTTGTCGGTGTTTGTCTGCTGTCGATTCTGATGAGAACAACCCTATAACTGAACTGTTCATAGAATCTCATGCTCCATCCTACCTCCTGTTCGTAACGAATCTTGCTCCGGTTATTCCATTTTCTGTATCTATTCATATACCCTATACTCGTCCGACCAGAAATCTTTGTCATCTTTCCATTACACTTCGCTGATCCCAACAAAATCTAGATTAAGCCTTTGAATTTCCGTTTTTAGATTTTCTAACTTCCCTAATTCGTTCGAATTTCCTGCATTATATGCCCCGACTCGTACAACGTCATCCTTTCGTTGGTTACTCAATATTTTTCTCATTGTCACCGCTCCACCCTTCCCCACCTACCTTAGCAGTTCCCTTCCGGATATCCGAATGGGGGACTAGTCCAGACACTTTAGCCAATGGCGAGATCATCGTGACGTTTTTTTTTTCTGTTAAAGGCCACATTTCCTGTGAATATACCTTATGTCTCTTTAATGCGGTGTTTTTGTTGGCTTCTGCTACCTCACGCCGTTGATCACTGGCGATTGTTCCGCCTTTTAGGGGTGATTTCCCACCTCCAGGGAAAGAGAGTATCCTGATCCTCTGTCGGCTCCTCCACCCTATTTGACTAACCTACTGGCAAAAAGAGGCTGATTTCTTATGACGAAGTCTTCGGCCACCATTGCTGTCAATTTTTATCCATAATCAAAGCAGTGGCGTGGTACGAACCTGGGACCGAAAACGTTTACATCACTAGTCAAAGACGTCACCCCTAGACGAGAGGTAGTTTTCATACCGTCATACAAATAGTGTATAGCGACAGATTTGCATCTGATGGCCCAAATTGGAACTAATTTTTTTCTACGTAAATCGGCTGCATATTAATGCGTTAGAATATCCACCTATTTTCGCTGGCATATGGCAGTTAGTGCCCACACTGAACCTTTTTGTGTAGCTGTTTTAAAACCAACCGGGACCGATTGTGAAATTTTTTATTTTCTATCAGCCAGAAAAAATGATGTTGCTATTCACCTGATTTTTTTTTCTCTCTAGAATATAAATATGGTCCATGATCAAAACAAATATATATTAAACAAAAACAGCTGATGGTTAGAAAGCATCCCCCACAACACACACACACACACGCACACACACACACACACTCTCTCTCTCTCTCTCTCTCTCTCTCTCAAACATATCCATGCAACGGTCAACTTTTGACAACGAAAATGGTGGGATGAAAAGCGTAATCACTCACTTATACTTCGGATCACATTTATATGTCGTGGGCTGATTTTGAACGGTCCGTAGTGGTGCCACTATACATATCAGTCACACTATGCTCCATACCAGTGAGATTACGTACAATTAGGTTGCATCACTTCGACGTCCTTAAGGAAGGGCTGAATCGTCCGAGTGATGTCAGTAATGTCGAAAGATGTCAAGAGGTCTTCCTATTACGCATCCCGCTGTAAACTGTCGTTTTCTACTGTTTAATGTGTGAAATCTCCAGAGTAAGAGATAAGTTTCATTCAGACGTGAGACCTTATCGTATCGATAAATGCTGGGCGTTGCGGTTTTGACCTACGTCGCAAAGACGTGACGAAAACTGGTGAGATGCGGATAGGGAGAGTTAGTTGTGTCGACCCTTCAGTGACACGTCCAAGGTGGCGTTCGGCAGAAATGTCGTGAAATTCGATGTCAGCTCGCAATATCCTTAACCCACCTTATACCGCATAATAACTTCTCAGCTCTTCGAATTTCTACTTCACAATGGGAGAATACGACGAAGTTTTAGATATTTAAAACTCTGATTTTTGGGCGCATTAAACAGTGCACAGTGCACTCACGTAGCTCTATCTGGCAGTCTGTGCTAATAACTATCACAACGTCATCACGAAACTTTGGCAGGAAACTAGTCAACATAATTCACAATTACGTTGGAAAAGTAACTCTAGTTGTGGACACCTCTGAAGCTGCCACACGAGTTGCACACTAGGATCACAGTTACCCTCAATTATTTGTTGGAGAAAATGTCAGAATACAGAAAATTTTATAACGAAATTCGACTCTCATATACTAAATACATTTTATTTCACTTCTGAATGTAAGGAAAAACCGTCATATAAGCTTTAAAAATAATGAGACTTGGAAGTGATGCAGAACTAAAGACATTATTTGTAGTTTAGTTAGATGAAGATGCTACTCATTAAGTGAAATGCACATATTACACGAATATTTTGAGGGGTTACTCACAAATCAATTCATTGATAATTTCCACTCTCTTGGAATGTGGACTATAATATTAATGGCAACCGGCAAGCCTCTTGTGTTAGGGACACGTGTTTTCCACTAATGACTGTTCTTACAATAGATGACTGTATTTTCTCCATCGATGCCTGAAGATTCGACTGACCGACAAGTTTCGTCGTTGTCCGTAACTGGTGCAGGAACGTCAGCTTCAGAATTAGTTTTTTTACGAAAGTCTGTTACGTCAGTTTCACGATTGAGTTGTTCTAACACTGCTTCCCTCATAGCATCTTCCGTTAGTAAGCTGTCACTCCTACGCGCTATTTTTACGTAAATTTGCTTCACATCCAGCAACAGAACAGTTACACAATGTGTACTGCAACGTCACAGTGACGCTTCACAAATATATATACCAGACTAAACAACAATTTCTGACAACTTCGAACATGTGTCTTCCATAACGTCTCTCTCACTGCCAAATTAACATTGGTTTCTGCGGACTGTTTATGAATGGTGGCGCATGCAAAGCAACAAGCAATACAATCCCAGATTCTGACTAATCTTGGTGTACACGACAACCCTCTTCCTTCACAGTAAAAGCATTTGGTGTACTTTATCAGATGTTTTATTGCAAAAGATATTTCATTAGAGTCAGAGCATTTGTTATTGGTCAGATGTGATACTAAAAGAACAGTTCAATACGAGGCTTTCACAATCCTTTTTGTATTTATATTTGCAATTATTCGAAATCGCGTGTTATGTTTGTGAGCGTAAATTCTCTACACAAACAGCTTCGAAGATAGTACCATAGAAATAAGCAGCGGTTTTGCACTCTAAGACTACAACCGATGAGACGTAGTATAAATGTACGCTCTCATTTTCAGGTCCTGCAATCCAACATCACAATCATACCTATGACCTTTACTCTGGCCTTTCTCATTTCTGAGGCTAATCTCCTAAAAGGGCACTGCATAGCTTTCGACCTTTGCACTCAAAACTTTTTCAGCAAGATAAAACACGAGTCCCGATGCAGAACATGGCACAGTGTCGTCCAATGCCCATTAAATGTTAGCTTAATTTCGTTCTTGCATTTAAAGAATTCGAAGTAGTTTCAGTCGACGGAGAGAATCGTCGATTCATTGTGTCGATCAGTAAATGAGTATTTCCGTAGGACCCGACCGAATTTCGAAACTGCTCTTATCTGACTCTATTATACTGTTTCAGTGTCTTCATCGCTCCTCGCAAACCGACTCAAAGCTTCATGAGGTAGAGAAGCGCACTTTTTCCTATAAACGCTGTTCTGAGCGACGGAGATGCCCGACAGAGCGGACACAGTCTAACACTTACATCAATTAGGAGTAGGATTGTCTTATGTAACTGTCTATCTGCAATCTATGACGTGTGTATTCTGCGCTGTTTAGATTCTTTGATGTATGGCAAGAAAATTAGAGTTTCGTAATGTATATATAGAAAAAGCAAAAGAGTATGTAGAATTTTAAATTACTATAATATGAATATATTTACATAAAAAAGAGTATGTTTGTTAAAAGCTGTTTCATGCTTAGGGCACTTGTATTTGTAACATGTAAACGCAGTAGAGAAGTCCCTCCGCAACGATAGTGGCATGGCGCGATGTAAAAGGTGGGTTTGACGGTCGAACTGAGTGGTTCCTTTGTATGACCAACAAGCAGCATGTGGCTAGCCTTAGCACGGAACACCTCGACGGTGCTAAGAGAGGCAATTGGACGCTGCCGTAGAAGGGATTTGCCTCCGATGCCGTTCTGGCTATTATCTAGTATACTTTGTTAATGAACTACTCCAAGTGTTTATAAAATATGGTTTTGCGGGATTAGAATGCAAGTATGTAAATACACTCGTGGAAATGGAAAAAAGAACACATTGACACCGGTGTGTCAGACCCACCATACTTGCTCCGGACACTGCGAGAGGGCTGTACAAGCAATGATCACACGCACGGCACAGCGGACACACCAGGAACCGCGGTGTTGGCCGTCGAATGGCGCTAGCTGCGCAGCATTTGTGCACCGCCGCCGTCAGTGTCAACCAGTTTGCCGTGACATACGGAGCTCCATCGCAGTCTTTAACACTGGTAGCATGCCGCGACAGCGTGGACGTTAACCGTATGTGCATTTGACGGACTTTGAGCGAGGGCGTGTAGTGGGCATGCGGGAGGCCGGGTGGACGTACCGCCGAATTGCTCAACACGTGGGGCGTGAGGTCTCCACAGTACATCGATGTTGTCGCCAGTGGTCAGCGGAAGGTGCACGTGCCCGTCGACCTGGGACCGGACCGCAGCGACGCACGGATGCACGCCAAGACCGTAGGATCCTACGCTGTGCCGTAGGGGACCGCACCGCCACTTCCCAGCAAATTAGGGACACTGTTACTCCTGGGGTATCGGCGAGGACCATTCGCAACCGTCTCCATGAAGCTGGGCTACCGTCCCGCACACCGTTAGGCCGTCTTCCGCTCACGCCTCCAGACGTGTCGCGACAGGCGTGAATGGAGGGACGAATGGAGACGTGTCGTCTTCAGCGATGAGAGTCGCTTCTGCCTTGGTGCCAATGATGGTCGTATGCGTGTTTGGCGCCGTGCAGGTGAACGCCACAATCAGGACTGCATACGACCGAGGCACACAGGGCCAACACCCGGCATCATGGTGTGGGGAGCGATCTCCTACACTGGCCGTACACCTCTGGTGATTGTCGAGGGGACACTGAATAGTGCACGGTACATCCAAACCGTCATCTAACCCATCGTTCTACCATTCCTAGACCGGCAAGGGAACTTGCTGTTCCAACAGGACAATGCACGTCCGCATGTATCCCGTGCCACCCAACGTGCTCTAGAAGGTGTAAGTCAACTACCATGGCCAGCAAGATCTCCGGATCTGTCCCCCATTGAGCATGTTTGGGACTGGATGAAGCGTCGTCTCACGCGGTCTGCACGTCCAGCACGAACGCTGGTCCAACTGAGGCGCCAGGTGGAAATGGCATGGCAAGCCGTTCCACAGGACTACATCCAGCATCTCTACAATCGTCTCCATGGGAGAATAGCAGCCTGCATTGCTGCGAAAGGTGGATATACACTGTACTAGTGCCGACATTGTGCATGCTCTGTTGCCTGTGTCTATGTGCCTGTGGTTCTGTCAGTGTGATCATGTGATGTATCTGACCCCAGGAATGTGTCAATAAAGTTTCCCCTTCCTGGGACAATGAATTCACGGTGTTCTTATTTCAATTTCCAGGAGTGTATTATTACAAAGAATTTCTGCTTAAAAGGTAATTGAAGTTCGTGTACATATAAATCTTAACGAACAGATTTACGGTAATATTGTTAAAAGTAAAATTATGCACTATTTTAAACAAAGTATATTTTTCATACCGGTAATAAAAGATGCCATTTTTGAAGTTAACTGAGCCCAGAGTTGTATTTTATTGTCTTGCAAAGTAATTTAACTGATAATTAGCTTTTAGAGTTAGTGTTTACTATTGAAATTATCAAAGATTTTTCACTAGTGAAAGTACGAGGGTTGAATGGAAAATATTGTCTCCACCTTCGTTAATTGGGTTTGGATGGAAATATTTTAATAAATTAAATGCTGAAATAATCCTTAGAACGTGATCTTTAATTACGAATATTGACTTTAGCATATAACGACCAGCCAATTGGATACATTTCTGCCAACGATGAAGAAGATTTCTGAAGCCGTCACGGAAGAAGTCGACACTCTGTTTCCGCAATCTCAGTCTCACAGTTCCTCAACGTCATCAGAAACATAACGATGTCCCCGCATATCGTGTTTCATTTTCGGGAAAAGATGGAAGTCAGACTGTGCTAAATCAGGACCGTATTGAGGATGCCGTATGGTGGTGAGGTTCATTCCCTGATGTTCTGCTGTGGTGCCACGTGAAATGTGTGGCTTGGCATTGTCATGCTGCTTCCCTTTTCCTTTCGGACCCTTGTTAATCGTCGTTTGAGAGTTCGCAGCTTTTTGATGTAACACTCTGAATTTATTGTTGTTCCACGATCAAGGAAATCAACATGGATAACACCATCTGCGTCCCAGAACACTGTGGCCACTATTTTTCCAGCTGAGGGCTGCGTCTTGAATTTCTTTTCCTGGGGCGAGTCTTTGTGTCGATATTCCATACGTTTCGTCTCCGGTTCGTATGGTGTACCCACGTTTCGCCTTCTGTCACAACTGAATGGAGAAAGGAATCATCTTCATTCTCGTAATGCAAGAGGAGTATCTGGCAAATTTCAAGTCTTTGCGCTTTCATTTCAGGAGTCAGCATCTGGGGTACTCATCCTGCACAGATCTTCCGATATCCTCAGCAAAGCAATAATGTGACCCACACATTCTTGTGAAATGCCGATTGTGCTTGCAATTTCTCTCTGAGTGATACGACGATCGTCCTGAATTAAGCTGTCAACATTTTGCTCGTGAAACTCAGTGGTTGCTGTGACAGAACGTCCAGCTCTTTGTCACGTAGGTGAGACGTTCCCGCCTCAACATCTTTAAACTTACTCGCCCAACGACGCACAGTACTCACATCAACACAATCACCACAAGCTACTACCATTTTCTGATGAATCTCTTTTGTGGTGACACCTTCTGCTGTCAAGAATTCAATGACTGCACGTTGCTTAAATCACATTGACCGACCGTCTGTGCAGGGTTCCATACTTTACACTGCAACAACACAACCGTTCAGTACTAAAGCTTCTCGCCAACTGGAGCTGTAGAGAAGAGGCTACGGAACAAGCCAGTACCTGCCGCATACCAATGCTGCCAACTGTTGAAGAGTGGAGGCATAACATTTCAGTCAACCCTCGTATGTTAGTTTATGGATCCTCATCATATTCTCGACCTATCAAGGAAAAATAGAAGTATTACTGTTACTAAGGAAAACTACTGTATGTAGAGGAGCTTAAACAGCGTATTTATGATGTTATTCATCTTTATTTGTGTTTTTCATGTCAGTTAAGATAGAAGCCTCTCATGTTCAAATTTTGTTCTCACTTCATGCACTGACATTTCAGTATTTGATTAAGTAATGATCATGAGGGTAGCTGTCATTAGTATGAGCTTGGTGCAAAGTTTCTCGCCGTAATTTACTGGTGTGTGTGTTATTGGTAAATGATGCTACACACAGTACAGAGTTCACGGTGCCAGTTTGTATTCTGTCTGCTGTTCAAAGGGAAATCTCAACGAAAGTAACTTGAATAGCTAATATTCAATTTTCTCGGATATATATTTCCAAACTAATGTGCCTAATTGGGCTGGTGCCCGTTCACTTCTCTCATTCATTTATGATTTTAAAATTTTCGTTGACTGCCAAGTTTCAAGCCCGTCTGGTTTTTCTGATGATTTCACCAAAACTCGAAATTATAGTCCATTACACACACGCGCGGTCGAACTTCAAAATACTCTCAGAGGGGAACATTACAGTGTTTCACTGCAAGTTAGTTATATATGTGGCTTTTCGAGTGACAGGACTACAGGTTTGGTTGTTAGGGAAGAATGATCTATGAGAGTGTCATAGCAGTAATGAGTATGTGCTACTAGAGAGTGGGATGTATCTACAACAGGCAGTATCCAGAGTCTGGGTGTATATATAATACGCGTACACCTTGTTGTTTATCATTCCATGAAAGGGTTGTAGAAACTGCGTGCTCATAGGTTTCAAACTCAAACGTCGCCACAAAACAGACAGACGAATGAGAAATGGTTAACTCTCACTTAGCACAACGAGCTAAACTGTGGTACTGCGCTCTAAGTCTTGCTTACGGTATCGACCTTTGGATTTTCCCTCACATAGACGACCGATAGTTTGAAACTGCTGGTGCCATCGTCGAATGGTTTGAGCCGTAGGAGGCGCAGCGTTGTACTCTTGACAAAAATTACGTCGCACAGTTGCACTATGAATAGCAACTGTTGGAACAGGGATCACAAGAGGCCTTAGGTTCCTGTGTGTCGTGTTATGGACTCGGCCGACATGGGTGATATCAGAACAGAGAGAAATACTTGCAACATGGACATACCTAGCGGCAGCCTCGTCAGTCATAAACCTATGAATAGCGGTTAGCTGAGCTTTTAGTTTCAGTGGGTAAGCTAAATAGTAACCCAATTTCTGTTTTAAATCATGTAGAAGATATATTGTCGATAGATCGAATTAATCTCTTTGAAACATCCTGCATTTCTAAATCGCCAGAAATCAAAGACGTAAAGAATTGCTGCGATATTAGAAGAGCTCTGCAAGACTTAAAATCAAATAAGGCAGAAGCAATACATAACATTCCAGCGGAATTTCTAAAATCATTGGAGGAAACGGTATCAAAACGACTACTCGAGCTGGTGTAGAATGTGTGAAACTGTAGACGTACCATCAGATTTTCAGAAAAATATATTCCACACACTTCCGGAAAAAGAAAGAGCAGATAACTGTGGGAGCTTAACAGCTCATGCATTCAAGTTGCTTACAGTAATAATATCACAAAGAACTGAAAAAGAAAATCGAGACACTGTTTAATGCCGATCTCTTTGGGTGTAAGAAAAGTAAAGGCGCCAGACAGTTAGTCGTTACGTTGTACTTGTTAATGGAAGCAATACTGTAGAGAAAGCATTTGACGGTGTAAACTGGTCCAAGATATTCGAAATTCTCCAAGCAATCCGAGCTTCGTGGACGACCCAAGCAATGTGATAACGATATCTGTCGCTAATTGATGTGGACATTCATAGAACAGGAGAAAACCGGAACAATAGATGATCGAACCGTATGAAATGTGGTACCACAGAAGAATGTACAAAATTAGGTAGACTGATAAGATAAAGAATGACGAGGTTCTTTGGAGAATCGGTGAAGAATAGGACACGTGGAAAACACCTAAAAGAAAGTGGATCAGGATCATGCAACCCCTGTTAAGGGATCAGGGAATGACCTCCGTTGTCCTACAGGGAACGTTAGCGTGTACAAACAGTAAGAAAAGGCAGAAAATGGAATACGTCCAAAAAATCATTGAGTACAAGTGCTGTCCTGAGTGGTGGTGTTGTCGCTAATAATTAATCCACAATGTGACAGGTAAGAATCGTTCGTCTCGTGAGTTTCTCGATGCTGAATATCGTTCTATCATCAGATAGTAAAAGATTAATGTATTTTTGCTCGCATATTTAACTTTGGGGAGACGAATATTCTTAAAATGAGAAAAGGAGTTAAAAATTGTAAAATAAAAACATTTGCTTCCCACCCTCCTCCTCACCCCCCCCCCCCCGTACACACACATACATACAATAAAATCTCTTTTAAAAAACGGGCCAAAACGAAGGAAGTATGAAAATGCTACGGCGAAACATTTAGCTGGTCGATCACAAGTGTACCACACTCGTTTCGTCACTAGATGCCAAACGCACTCCATTAAAATTGCTGTTATCCTCTAGACCCAACACAAAGTTCTCTCTGCCAAAATGTTTTCTCTCGAATTATACACGTCATAAGCTCCACAAATTCGTCGGTCCCTCTCTGGAAGAAAAAGCTGTGGATCAGAGCGCACTGACCAATACTGGGTGTCAACGGAACTTCATCTTGTGTATATGACTGGGAGAAGGATCGCCGGTAATTTTACAGACCCCTACTTATTTTAAACACCACCAACAACTCTGGCTCCCAGTGTCTAATGACTGTCTGGCTCAAAATCAAGGAAACGTGTCGTAACAGGACAGCATGTGTTCCCACAATGTGCCCTCAAAAGCTTCCTAGCCTGCAATGACAGTGTCTCCATTCCCATGGATTCCACATGTCCGTGTACTCTCAGCACCGTACTACTCCCTTTCCCTGGTCGTGAATAGGTATAAGAGAGAAACGAATCAAGTGAAGCAATTTTCCCGCTATATAAGTCCGTGAAACTGTGAGAAATCGGAGCAAATCAGAAAGTGCTTCCCTCCCTCACGTCTCACCAGATCTGCTGTCTTCAGGGAGAGCTCCCCAGCTCTGCAAGTTAACAATACATACATTCCGCAAGCGAATCCTAAACACATGGTAGTCGAAACCACTGAGTAGTCATGTGAATATCTCTGCTTAGAACCATCAAAAACAGTGTACTTGTTTAAAATTTTGCGATAAAATTTGAAAAGAACACCAGTTATACTATCTTTCTTTAAAACTAGTCACTTGTAAACGGATTGTCAAGAAGTAAGACGTGGTTCTCTACAATCTTGGAGGAAGACGTTAATACTTGCCAAACCAGTTTCTGAAACGTGCCTCTTTGGACAACTAGACTCTGGTTTCCGCCAGCATCTAGGGTCAGGGATAGTGTTAAGTGCAACCAACGACGAAGTTCACAATCATCCTTTCCTCCGTGCGAGAACATGAGTTTACACTTTCGATGGCACGCGGAACATCACTGAGTCGCAACAGAGTTTTTTACAAGATGATGGGTCATATAGATGAAAATGACATTATTGTCACCCTCTATCTTTCTCATTTCACTTTTGAAACAAGAAATTTCCTGGAATCGTGGTAGGAAGTTATTTTAACTGTAATTTTTAAACGTGGGACGGATCGCACATGCAGTCACCATACTGTTGCCTTCATCATCTCCTTGGGAAACATCTTGCACTCAACTGCCGTCTTGTGTAGATCTTAGAACCCACAAAGTTGCTTACGCGCTCTCTGGTGTGTTTCAGAGGTATCTGCCAACGAAAACCTCACTCTGCTAGAGTCTGTTATTTACTACACTACATGGAAGCATAACATTCACGAACAGCTTCAAGTGTGGTTCTCTCGTGAACGTCTTCCGTGTTTGCTTGACTCCTTCCTACTCCACATTACATTGCATAACGTCAGTAATGTCCTGTCAGATGTATCCCAGATAATGAACTAGTGATTCGTGACCCTGTTTTTAAAAACTGTTTCGTGATCCTCTTTTTAAGAAGTATTAATAGTACTGCAAAAGTGGTAAGGAATCCTATACACTGTTGATTATCCGTAGACAATTTTCCAGTTTTGTCCTCGTGTTCCACTGTCTCGGCGACCATACGACAGTTGTAACTAACCGTTACGAAGCTAGATATTCGTAAAAGGCCCAAAATACTTCATTTAAATTTTATGCTGAAAATATGTGCTTTTCAGAAATGTTTTCCATCATCTACAAATTAACATGAAGGGCATTATTTTAAATGTTAATCGTTCTGTAACGTTCCCGGGCCTCTTATTTCATGTAAAGCTATGCTATTTGCAACAGTTGAAACATCTGAAGCATGGTCTCGCCAAGTAGTTGCTATATTAAAATGTGTTATCCACATAAGACGATGAGAGCGCAGGGCACGTCTGCTCAAAATTTATGGAGCCTTTGTAGGATTTCACCTCGATTATGGTTGTACTGTGTAAAAGTTTGCTCGGCCATCATACTTGAAGATTCACAATTAAGAAATCAGGCTGACCTCAAAGGCATTTACTACCAGCGCTATTCCCAGTGTTGGTGTTGAGTCTGGATAACCAACACTTAGGCAGTTACTTCTCATCACTTAAATGTGTAGAAAGGCTACGCTTTTTCGAAGCTTCCTTCTTGTCTCTTATCCCAGTCACGTTCTGAAAGAAACCATACGCTTCCTGTTAATCATAGGAATTTTTGTGAGCTGAAGCTTTGGTGGACTATGCAAATTCCTTCCTTATGAGTGTGTGCTATTGCCCGCAGGAGGTACAGCCATCCTGTGTGTAGCATTCTCTTATGTGCAAATAAAAGCCCCTCTTACCCAATGAGTCTTATACAGTTGATGTACGGCAGGTTCCAAAGAGGTTCCCGCTAGCGACTGCTTCAACTCTTAGAGTCGTCGACCCCCATCGGCAAGTTGCACGACACGAGTTTGAAGGCGATCCGTATAGTTAAGCCAAGATGCTCGATCCTTGTGACACACCACCATTGCGTCTCACCGTGATCGCCGAGGCAGGCCCAGAGATAACAACTACAGAGGGCAGGTGGTGATTACCAGACATCCGTCTCAGGAAACCTGAATTCAGCCAAACCCATACTCAGCCAACGAAGATTGGATTCCCTGTTGTGCCGTAACCCGGGAGTCATGTTTGCTTTATTGAATAATACAGTCATAGCAAACAGTAACCTCCCGTATTAGTTAGTTCGTGGGAAACAATTCGTCACTTGTGAGCTCACAGCTAAGATTTCGACACACCCCTGTGGATATCAGAATCATCTGCATCGGCTGGACTAGCCGATATTCACAGAAGAATGGGCTCGTATGCATCTAATAAAAGATGTCGCGCAACGACAGTTAATAGGAGAGTCCGTGGCTTACATGAGACGGGTGCTGCACCTTACACAAGATAATGTACAGGGAGATCATCTAACTATTAAATGAACAATGGTCCAAATTAACCCCTCTTTATTAGAAATTTCCCACCTAACATTTACATGAATAATAAATTATTACAGGTACAATTTAATCTTAAGAAATAGAGTGAACACAAAAACGGGCAGTTAATGACATAAGTCAGTACTAATCTAATGCCTGCATGTCCCAGCAAAGATTGGATAGTTTAAGTTGTAACGTCACAATAGGTTTCGTTACATAGTTAAAATCAGTGTTATGTTGCTATCAGCTGATAGACATTATCAGCCTAAATTCAACTACAACCTCAGCCCCAAATTACTTGCATGTAAAACAATCATGGATCAAAGTCTTTTATTCTCATTACAATATGCAAGTCCTGTGTCCCTATTTACATTTCCCCCCTCTCCTTAAAGTACATGGTCAGGTGCGAATGTTTTGAGTGTGGTAACAGACGAACCAGAGATGTTGTGGGTCTCAGAATCTTCTACCAACTTCAACACAGTCAATGGAAGGCAAAGAGCAGGAACAGGAGTATTCGACCAGAGGTGCCAAAGTTTAAAAAAAAACCTGTTCTTAGCAGACGTTGGTCATGGGCCTCCCCCACCACCTCCTGCTGCTCGGGAGAAAAAGCCAAGCAACGGTTACGTGGAGTTTTTTGGAAGACAGGTAAGCGACCAGACGTTCCTTTAGAACGCTGTGTCGAAATCAGGACAAAGGTATTTGAATGTTTAAATATGTTTAATGTTAACAATTTATTTATCATAGGGTTTTTCGCTATTGATTAATTAAGAACCATTTATGGATTTTTGTTCAATTTATCCTATATAAGAATAATCTTCTCCGTTCGAGATTCCCGTTACGACCCGCTACGTGGTGCATAGTTTCAAACTGCAACCGCCAAGAAAGCTAATGACGGGAGTTGTAGCCAGTTTCTGCGATTGCTGAACATTTATGCTAGCGTGTGTCGAACTTAATGAAAATTTAGTAACGAGTGTACCTTTTCTCAGATGAATCGTTTCGTATTCAAGCACTTCGCGCTGGAGATACCAGCCACGAGTCCAGTCACTGTACATAGAAAATCTGCATAGATAAATAGTTACGATATTTGCATTTCAGTGATAACTTAGCGCATGTGTATGTATCAGCATATTAGTGTAGTGACCACGTGCTCTCCAAGATTTTCCTTTCCCCCACAGGAGGATGCAAATCAAAGGCAACTTGGCTTATATTTCAAAGGAGAAGTAACCTATGTGCATAGTTGTATAATCTTTGTTTATAGTTAAATGAAAATTCAAAGCAGAATTAGTGAAGTGAGTAATCAAAAGATGGTTAAGAAGTAACTTCGTTCATTTTTGTCTAATGTTGGTTAAAATAAAATTAACTTTCTTTTTCGAAGTAATTTCCGTTCTCGGCTTGCTCATTTAAACCATACCTAAGAAAAGTGAATCATATTAATACCATTACTAAAATTTTTCGTGCAGGACGTAGTTTTCTCTGACCACCCCCAAAATTACAATTGTGTTATCAGTTGCGACCTCATATTCAATCGATAAGACTGTACTTTGAACGTTGATGGGCCTAAACATCATTTCTAAAGCGGGAAGAATGCTCAGGAAAGATTACGCTGCCGAGAGAGACAAACTGTGCATAAGCAGGCTTATAAATGAATAAAACTTATCGCTGCCGATAAAATTAAGCAAACTCCCTTCTCAGCCTGCCACAGACAGGGAAAATTAACGACATTGAAGATCCAAATACCAGTCGTTGGGAGCTTGCAAAGTGAAGGGAATAAAATCATAATATACGAATGAGCTAAAGAAATATAAATCCATGATGGATACACAGCTCTCTCCTGAAAGCACCAGAAGAATGACCCTTCAGTCACTCTGGAAAAGCATTAAACTCGCGGAAAGAAAAGACAACACACCACGAAGGAATTATCCGAGTGGGGTGAAAAACGCCGAATATGACGTGCTTGTACAGACAAACAAATGATAACACTTTCAGTGAAATTGGATGATTTATTCAAGAGGAAGAGCTGAAAAAAAACAGAAAGTCATTAAAGCGTTGACCCAGCTGCGGCTCTGATGCAGGCAGTTATTTGGTTTGGCATTGATTGACAGGGCTATTGATTGTCCTCCTGAGGGACGTCGTGGCACATTATTTCCAAATTTCTACGTTAGATCGTCAGTCTCCCTAGCTTGTTGGTGGACCTTGCCCCTAATTCTCCAAACGAATTGTGAGAAGATCAGGAGACGTTGTTGGCCAAACATGTGCAGACGGGCATTACCTTGCTGAAGTGTAAGCCCAGGATGGCTTGTGAAGAAGGGCAACAAAGAGGGTCATAGAATTCTGACGACATACCACTTTCCTGTAAGGGTGTCGCGGATGACAACCAAAGGGTCCTTCTAGGAAAAGAAATGGCATCCCAGAGGATCACAACCGGTTGTCGGGTCCTACGGCGGGCAACAGTGAGATTGGTATCCCTCCAGTGTCTGTAGAGTGTCCAGACACGTCATCGCTGGTTCTCGAGGCTGACTTAAGCACTGAAGACAATTCTGCACCAGTCGATGACATTCCAGGCTATAGACGTGTCTGGATACGCCTTGAACAGTGGTGAGATACAATGTGAGTGTCTCCGCCATACGGCCCGACACCAAGGAGTGTTGGTCTGCAACGCCATTTCTTTTTATAATAGGACTGCTTTGGTTGTCACCCAAGGCAGTTCCTAAACAGTTCTGATCTATACTCCCATTCTTCAGCAGTGTTTTCCACTTCAGCCAAAACACTTGCCCCCATGCCCACGTTTCTCGGAAAGTAGCGTCCTGACTTTTCCTACTCTGTTATTTTTCAAGATTTACCTATGTGGAAGCGTGTTATAACTACCTAGAAAGGGAGTCCTTCATCCCGTGTAATGCAGTAGAAGAAAGTAGTTTGCTGCTACTGACTTCCCCCCGCACAGCGTTCTAAGAAGGTGATTGTCGGCACAAAACGAAGTTCCTTTTAAATGTGTTTTGGCCGGATGTAAAAGCTAGATTCTGCATGAGCGCAGTTGTTCGACACGTTATGTTATACAACCTCATGTGAATGGATCCCGAATCTCAAAAAATCGCAAGAAAGCGGCTGACTGCCACCCGTACTAAGCAATGCGCGGGTCAAGCTGCAGCACCTGCCAGGGCGGTAACTTTCTCCTATTCCCTCGGTCTTCCCTTCGAAAGACGAGATGCAACTCCGGGTGGCAGGGGGCAAGCACCAAGTCATTGTTCATGGTCTTTATGCCCAGCCTAACACATTACAGAGCGATCTATACTACAGGGAATATTGCACGCAAAACAGCCACCAAAAAGCAGGAAGAAAGAACAAAAAAGTAGATGGTTTAATCCTGTTAATCACTGACGTTCCTTATTGCAAGGGTTCAGATATTTCATTAATTGACAGGAATAGATTCTGTCAGGAACGACTTTAAATAAATTATGAATCACACCAGTCTTACCATGCACTGATGTGTACCAACCTGCGTGGTAAGCCATTTATAAGGAGATTAGAAAGCACTCTGCATAATGCAGGTCATGGTCATTGAGAACTAATGCAATTCTCAGTGTAACTATAACTGTAATCAAAACATACGCCCGATCAGACGACAAAGAGAACACTGTTGGAAGAACTGTAGGATGAAATTAGTAAAAGTTCCGCATATCACAAGAGAATACTTCTTTTTGGAAAACGAATTTTATTTTAATCCTACTTCTCTGAAGAAAAATTCCTTAAAAGGCAAAATAATGTGAATGATATCGTATTCGTCTCGCCGAGGTGACAACTTAGAGAACATAAAAAGTAAAATTTCTTTTAACAGGGCAATTAGGGGCTGGCGGAGAAGAGCGCCCAGAAGGATGTAATTAATTAACCACGCGACCATTCACTTAGGTGACAAATCAGAAGAGATATAAGCTAGAAGTAAACTTACACGTCCGAAGTGAGAATCGGTCTCATAGCAGGTTCTGTCAAGGTCCGCTGTGAAAGCAATTACAGAGATGCGACTGCAACTGGAAAGACTGACACGTCGAAAGTCGTTTCTCATTTCTTAATTAACTTTCGCTGACAGGCAATTGGTAGATTCAAAATAGTGTCACGAAAGTTGTGCAGAACTTTCTTAATTAAGAAACATTAACAGCATTTAAAGACAACTCTTCATTCATAATATTTGTCCATTTCTCAATCTGGAAGGCAATAATGTAACAGATGACAAATATTCACAAATAAATAGGAAGACCTACCATTTTCTTCCGTTCAGTCAGCATACATATAGCCTACGAGTAAAAGTCTAGTGAATTCTTTTGACATTGCACACATAGGCCATCGTTCATTGTATCTTGCTTGTCCACTTTCCACGTCTCATCACACTACGGAAACTCCAGCTAGGTCTTGAAGATCCGATTTATGATACGATTTGCCGACATCTATCCACTGCACATGGGTGTTGGTTATAAGTTGGTAGCCAAATTATTTTTGTATGAAAATGTTAAAGTTTAAGGTGATACTGTCTCTATCTGTAGGACAACCCTTATGTGACCGGCTTTAACAATGCTATTACGATTAAAGACTGTAGTTGTTCCGACAAAAATTCATTGGTGAATTGAGAATTCCTGATGAAACGCGAAATTTTTACGATTTTTTATTTCTGCATAGCAGATCGTACTGTCAGAAAGAAGGTAAATGTCACTGGTATATGAATGTGATGAAATGATGTCAGATATATGGAAGTAGTGGAGAAATCGCGCTATCGGAAGAAATGGATTTTGTGAAATTTAACTTAGTTGATATTAGCGATTTGAGGCTGAAAAGTAACTATGAATTGTAGTCTAATGTTTCTAATGTTACAATTGTATCATGAGTTAGTCACTGTATGAGGAACCGAAATGAGGAAGGCAATGCCACCGGTGCATGACACAAATAGAAATGACGATCGTTAAAACTCTGTTAATGAACAGTCCATTCTAAAACAAAGCTGCATCACGAAACAAATATCTAAAATGCAGCATTGGCATCGGATGAGACGTGAAAGATCATCCGTAAAGTTCATATGAAGCGCAGCAGAAGAACTTGATAAAGTAAAGCAAAAAGTACTAGTAGAAACACATTTCTCAGGAGTCATATTACTATGGGTAATCTAGCCATGCTGCACCACATTAAAGTCTCAATATTTTGCGAAGGAATCTTGACAGTACACAAAACCTTAAATCACTGACCACACTCATATCATAGATATTTTTAAAAAAGAGGTGAGGTCCTGTGAGAGACAGAGATATACCATCAAATTCTATGACACGCGTGTCTTACACATTTGACGCACCACTGGCTCCTCGCGACGTAAGAGATAGCTCGTCTTGGCAGGAAGGAAGTGAACCACGGTCGCACTGAATGTTTCACTGACGGCAGCGTGTTACTACTCACTTCCAGCCACTGAGCCTCCCTCAACACGTGATCTTCCGAGTCATGTATAGTGATAGCCCACAGTGGGACTGAACAACAAACAAAATGTTGAGGGCAGCAAGTCTTTTTGGCACACTTAACACCAGGATCATTTACCCGGATTAACTGCTACCTGCAACCAAACAAGAAATTATTCCTGTTCACCGCATTTGCAACAGAAAGTGACGAACGTCTGACAATTGGCACCATCCAACCGCAGGGTAAATCTGGCCAATAGCAAAAAGAGCATTTTGGGAATCAGAATAGATACGGAATTTAGTGTCGCGATATCGTCTCATCCCCTCCATTGGCCTCAAGATAGCTAACAGTGCCACCCAGTAAAATGAAAACTGGTCCAAGAGCCCAATCCTTTTGATAAATTCGGGTAACACGACAAAAATCCTCCCCTTTAGCGTAGACACCAATAAATTCGGGTGGCGATTTGAAATCTGATAAAATTTAGGTTCAAAAATATAAGCAAGGTTACTATCATTCCCTTCACCCATACAACTGAAAGATAAGTCTGGGCCATTTTAGTAGTCATGGATACCCACTACTCCACTGCTAGTTTAGGATCCTAATTCCACCAACCTGTACTATCTCCAGGCTCTCATTCTTACGGATCCCAGATTATTTTCTTGCTCACAGACGGTTATGAAACTGAACTATCTAGCGGCGGCGGGGATGAAGAGATGGAATCTGTGTATTTTGGAATTAAAAGTTCTCTGCAAGAAGAAGGCTTGGATGTTCACCAGCCTCGGCAGACAGGCTATCAACTGTAATTGTTCGATAATCCCCTGCTGAGAACCCAATACCCTCCTGATGATTCGCATCTAAGATCGTAAGGTGCGAATGCCTCGCTAACCCCCTAAATCTGGCATCGCTTTTCAAGCCAGGCCGCACGAAGGCCTTACAAAATTGGAGCAGATGTGCCGTGACGGCTTTCAGAGAAGTATGACTGTCGCATTTGAGAGTGGTTCAAGCCTTAATGCATCGAAGCAACAGCTCCTTAACGTACATGAGCCATGTTAGCTTCCCACCTTCTCACGTTTTCCTTACAAATTAGTATGGTATCCCCAGTTTTAAAACACGCAAATTGAAAATAAAGCTGAAGTGACTAAAATAAACTCAAAACTCAGCTGTATCAGAGAATGGAGAAACAACCACTGTAGAACTTTATATGCACACATCTCACGCCATTAAGGCGAAATAGCGGAAAATTGAAGACTTAATAAAGTACGTTCATTGTAATAAGTGATACTGTTAGGTGATAGGGGACTGAATAGAAGACGGTATTACTGAAGACTGTGTACTCAGGGAAAGGAAACAAGAGAGGAGGACTTCTAATGTTCTGCAACAGATTTCAGCTTCCTGTAGTGAACAACCTGATCTAAATCTCAAAGACGATAATGTGTACTTTGAAAGACCGGGATAAATGTTCAAACATCAAATTGACTGCACGATATATACTTTGTAGAGATGCTATGCAAGGGGTACCTTCTACAGAGAAAACAATATGTTCTCTGAATATCATTGTTGCAGGTAGTTTTAGTTTCTAAATGTTTGGTTCCATGATGTGACAATACACCCAGTGATTTTAATGAGATTAATTACGTAATGCTATTCATCATCAATAATAAAAACCGCTACAGTTGTAAAAATCGTTTATTTCTAAAAAGGAAAGCACAACCCTGGTTTAGGAAATATGTCCCATCTTCAGAGGCATCTACGAAATTATAAATCAACAATAATATCTGTCTACATGATAAAGATAATCAAAGCTAAAGGCAAAAAATAAAAATTCTTAGACAATTACTCCACTACATGCATTAAAATGCCAGTCCACAAAGGATGCTTAACTGAGGTTAAAGTAAGTTAAAATCCTGTCTTCATGTGCATCTACGAAATTATAAATCAGTAATAAAAGCTGCCGCATGGTTTAGATAATCAAACCTAAAGGCAAGAAAGAAAAATTCTTAGACAAAAATCGCCATACGTGCATTAAAATTCCAGTCCTCAAAGGATGCATAACTGAGGTTAAAGTAAGTTAAAATATGTTATGTGCCTATAGGGTTTTTCTCCTAAGAATTTCTGTTGTTCTGTTTAGCTCATATTCTGAAACCGAATTCTGCTTTCCTTTCCATAAATAAATACTTTTCATATCTGCAGAGGACTTTATCATTGATAATTACCTGATGATTGGATAGGGGTTAAGAAACCAAGCAGTAAAATATAAACACTGGCAAAGATCATAACTCAGTAGATTTGAAGGGGATAAAGGAAGCATGTAGGGAGTTAGGTCACTGCAAATTGATGGTAGAAGTGGGAAACATGTAAATTTCTTCAGGAAGTGACTAGTGACAGAAATAAAAAAGACGAAAGTTGTTCGCTGAAAGAGGAGGGGAATGCAGTAAGAAAGGAAGTAATTAAGACATTTTTGTTTTGAACCAATAGCTGATGTCTCATACTTATTTGTTGCAATGGAACTATCACAGTTAACAAATAAGGGACCTATATGAATGCAAATAAAATGTGGAAAGTCAGTAGCAAAGATTGCTAAGAAAAGTTATTAATGCATAATACCAAACGCTCATTTGAAAAAAAAAAAGAACTAGCACCAAGTAAGACACAAAGTAAAGTACAAGGGGATTAACTGTAATTACACAGAAGGAACATGTCGAGGTGCTGAAACAGCTGCAAGTGCAGAAGATAGTAGGGGCGTACATGTCCAAAAGAGCATTAAGAGAAGGCTGCTGGTGTGAATAAAACGTGTGACGTTCAACTGTGGTCAGACGATGCACTAAGATTTATGGATTCAAAACTGTTGATAAGAGTACCTTCGGAGGCACCAAAATATCGAACGTACAACAATTATTACGCTAAAGAAAAAGGTACTAATCGATGACTGAAATAAATTGCCGGATGATTCGGAAATAATGCATGTCAACTGTAGCTATACAAACGAAAACAAAAGTTGTTGTTGTTGTTGTTGTTGTTGTGGTCTTCAGTCCAGAGACTGGTGTGATGCACCTCTCCATGCTACTCTATCCTGTGCAAGCTTCTTCATCTCCCAGTACCTAATGCAACCTACATCCTTCTGAATCTGCTTAGTGTATTCATCTCTTGGTCTCCCTCTACGATTTTTACCCTCCAAGCTGCCCTCCAATACTAAATTTGTGATCCCTTGATGCCTCAGAACATGTCCTACCAACCGATCTCTTCTTCTCCCAAAGTGTGCCACAAATTTCTCTTCTCTCTAATTCTGTTCAATACCTCCTTATTAGTTATGAGATCTACCCATATAATCTTCAGCATTATTCTGCAGCATCACATTTCGAAAGCTTCTATTCTCTTCTTGTTCAAACTATTTATCGTCCACAAAAATTGTAGCTATGCAAAAAAACTAAAGCTTAAAAGATAAAAATTGAGGACAAGAAGAAAATACGGTTTGTTCTTGAAAATATGTTTCAATTTAAATTCAACGAACATGTTTTTGTTTACTATTTACCAGGTTTAGCGAATCATCCTTCATGAGAAATATGTTTCGTATCAGTTAGTTGTAGTCTGTTCTTTGTTTTGAAAGTGGAATATATAGGCTCTTCGCAACTTAGAAAAAAGTGATGTTAAACTGAAACAAGGTCAATTCTGGTTTTATTATACTTTAAATCTTAAAGACATGCATATTTCAGTTCGTTTCTTTTCACCCTTCGATAAGTATGAAAATTTAAAGTATCTGTGTGCAAAAGGCAGTGTTAAGTTAGCTGTTACCATATTTTATTATTATCTCTCTTTGCAATATCAAATAAATAAATAATGGTATACAACAAAGAAGAATTACGCTTCAAGTCTTAAACACAATATTTTCTCCAAGTTCATGAGTACAAATTCATAATAAGAACACAAGCGGCTTATTCGTTTGTCGTAGTAATGCATGATTGTCTCTATACAGAAAGAAAGAGAAAATAGTGGAATTCGTGGAAGAACCCTCCTAATGAGGAGGCACCACTACACAGGTTGGTGAGATTAATGTCCACTAGGTACACTATAGACGGTGACTGCGTAACTGAACGAAACTTCCTCAGTAACACAGCCCTGGTAGTAACACCGACGCTAAATATCTGTAAGGCATGTTGAGAGTATGCGTTCTGGACATATGGCTGAATGGAACTGAAAAGTGGACCATCGGAGATCCGAAGAAATAGACGTCGGAAACTTTTGAAATATAAGGCCACAAAAGAATATTGAATCAAATGAACCACAGAAGTACTAAATGAAGAGTTGCGAGAAGGTATGTACAATGGAAGAACTTGATGGGAAATACTTATCACAAAGTGGAACAAGTAAGAGAAAACCTGCTCAGGATTATTTTGTTTGGTCTTAGATGCAACGGAAGACGAAGGAAAGGCGTAGCTCTGTTCCATTAAATGTAAGAAGTCTCATATTTCAGTTTTAAAATGTCTTCCTTCTTCTTACGTACAACATTTTGGAAATTTTAAGGACATTTCGAGAGCAGCAGACACTAGGAAGTAAGTCAAGGTTGACAAGCCATTTCTGATACCCCTGGACATTAAATCCCTTTGTAAGGACATCACGGGACTGTAACATCCACTGAACATGGTTTAACCTATCTGGAGTGCAGTGTAACTGCAAGTGTAGCTTTGGTGTACACTACGAAATCAGCTGGGATCGTTCGAAACCAAACAACGAAACATGAACGTGTTAAAAAGCAGAAAAAGGTGTTTATACTTTTTTCATCCCTCTTTCTTCGCACCCTCCTGTGGCGTGTGTACTGGGGGCAGTAGCACTGAAACACACGTAAATAAAACGACAAACGTTCTCTCTGAGGCTTCCCAGTTCGGTAACATCATAGGAACCAACTATGCACGTATGTTGCGCATTCTACACAAATAAAAAAAAAAGTTTTGCATCATCCCGCTTCCCAGAACTCATGAAGATAGACGTTGACTGTGGATATTGTATCACAGACATCCCTTTTACTGTTCAGAGATGTCACTAAACCCACCCAGAGATGTAAAGAACCATACATGAACAGCGCCTAGTAGTCGGACGGGGTCCCACAACCAATTAGGTCCAGTTATTACACCAAGATGCAGGTACACGGCTCGTTGTGTCTGTAAATCAACCATGCCTAGACGGTCAATACAGCAGTTCGATCACGTCCGCATTGTTATTTAGTGCCAGGAAGGGCTCTCAACAAGGGAAGTGTTCAGGTGTCTCGGGTTAACCAAAGCGATGTTGTTCGGACATGGAGGGGATACAGAGAGAGACAAGAACTATCGACGACATGCCTCGCTCAGGCGCCCAAGGACTACTAGTGCAGTGGACGACCGCTGCCTACAGATTGTGGCACGGAGGAACACTAACAGCAAAGCCACTATATTGAATAATGCTTTTCAGGCAGCCACAGGACGTTGTGTTACGACTCAAACTGTGCGCAATAGGTTGCATGATGCACAAATTCACTCCCGACGTCATTCGCGACGTCTATTTTGCAAGCGCGACACCATGCAACGCGGTACAGATGGGACCCACAACATGCCAAATGGACCGCTCAAGATTGGCATCATGTTCTCTTCACCGATGAGTGCTGCATATGCCTTCAACCAGACAATCGTCAGAGACATGTTTGGAGGCAACCCGGCCAGGGTGAACGGCTTAGACACACTGTCCAGCTAGGTGGATGTTCCCGGCTGTTTTGGGGTGCCATTATGTGGGTCCAGCGTACGTCACTGATGTAACAGTTCTGTTAGTCATCGTAGCACTTCTGCTACTGGATGTAACTGGGTTTTCTCTTGTGATGCTAGTCAATTGTCAGGATGAGCATTCTAAAGCATTATGTCAGGGTGAAAATACGAAATTAATTAATTTTTCTCTCTTAACAACACGTGGGCAGGGTGGGTTCTTCCTTGGCTCGGGTATGAGGTAGAATGAAACAGCATTTTTACATAAGATAACTTTTACTGCAAGTTTCGTACAACTGTTTTCTTACTCGACGTTCTGGCTCGGAGAACGAGAGCTGTGTCATTTGCGAAGTCTTCTGCTGCGGCGGCGGCGGCGTCTGATTACGCGTGGCAGTGTGTATCTCGTGTCGCCGTCTCGCCCAGCTGACTGGAGACGCGCAGAGCAAGGTGGCCCGTTTAATTATTGCGAGCGAAGTCGTGCATCGGATGGTGATATCTTGGATGTGGCGTCCCAGTGTTTCTCTTCTCTAAGCGGCCGCGTGTGTTGTGCGTCGGCCAGCGGAGCGGAGCGGCGGAGAAGGCCAGTGTCCCGGACTCGAACAACGGACTTCCGCTTGCCAGTCTTCTGCTGTCAGATCTTCAACCCAGCTCACAGGTGACTGCTGATGTGAGGCCGTCTCCACCCCGTCCTCACGAGTCACCCGGATTCGTAAAAACCAGACTTCAAATACCTTTTAACTTCTGGCGCCGAGGTTGCTGCTTACTATTCCATTACAGCAGAGGACTTGGTTCGTCTGTGCATGATGTAGTCTCTTCTTGCATGACGGTCTTCAGCACCGAAACTGACTGATATCTACTGCTACTCTTCTCTTCTTCCTTCGTCTCTCGTCTCTTCGTCTCTCGGGCCCATTGCGTCTCGCGTATTTATTCACTTCAGTTTACTGGAGGTGAACGAGTTCACGGTCATAGCCTCTTCTGTCACGTTGAAAAGCTTCTCGAAAAATCTTCTTAACGTCGGTCATTGGCTCTTGGAATGTAGGCGAGGGCCTTTGATCACATGTGACGACTGAGAAACACGTGAGCCGGTCATTGCCTCTTCTGTCACGTTGAAAAGCTTCTCGAAGAATCTTCTTAACGTCGGTCATTGGCTCTTGGAATGTAGGCGAGGGCCTTTGCTCACATGCGACAACTGAGAAACACGTGAGCCGGTCGGGCGATGCCCTGACGGCTGAATCGATAGCGCCCGCTTATGTGGAACTTGCTGACTTCACGGTCATTGTCTCTTCTGCTCTGCAGTTCTCCCGCTGTTTGCCAGTATGTAACTCTCTAAACTAAACCAAGCTCTTCATTTATATTCTAATTTCCACTTCACTTTGATTTCACTAATTTATTTACTTAAGTACCACTCAACATTCCTCCACCCTTCGGAGAAACTCGCCCTCGAATTTACCACTCAATATTCCTCCACTCTTCACACGGAAAAAGCACTAACACAAGCAATGAAAACTCTCGACTTAGACGATTACACATGCTTAACATTAAGTATGTTGAAAATACTTTAGTTCACTCATAAATGGTTATAATAAGTGTAACAAATCTTGATGACAATGAATAAACAAGAATAGATTTTTCAATTAGAAAATTACATAGCAACACCAGTTTAATCTGCGCTATATTAATGCAAGAATATCTATTCTACAGTATTGTATACTTTAACATAAGACTGTTTAATACAGATTGAAGTACAATAAACAAAATTAATACACTAATGCACAAAAGTAACCACTGAATTACACCAGTTAAGAGTGTGGTATCCAGTTATCAGGGTATTGATGAAGTGGTAAAGTATTATTTGGATTATTTTGTCGTCTTAAATAAAAGAAAACTGTACAAAGCAGAAACACCAACACAAAGGTTCCAGATATACCCGTTCCTAGCATTATAATTTTAATTTAGTGTTCACCTTCTTATTTTAAGACATGTTGCATCATAACATTGGCATCAATTTTGCATAGCTGTGAGTTTATGAACATATCTAATGACTTCAGAAGGGAACTGTTATGGGAGCCATTGAGGTAGGATAGGATTGGTTTTGTGTAGGAAATGTTTGCATGGCGTCTTATGAAAAAGCAAACAACATGATTGTGGACCTCCCAACCTAGTAAAAACAGAAAAAAACAAAGAAAAGAAGGAATATATTGTTAATTTCAAGATCTACATGTTTCTACGTTTAACATTTTTTAAAAAAAATAAACCATTATCACTTATTAATTATTTACATTTGTATATTATCCACAGTCTACTAAGATTCCACTAGGACATTCGCACTCTTGGTCGAAGATTGTATGGTGCCATGTCTGTATGTTGTGCTGGCGTGGCCACTCTGTTTCCTTTTCGGGTACTTCCTCCACCCTCCGGAAAAGCAGACACTATTGTTGAAGGAATTACATCTGGAGCGCCCTTAAATGGTTTTAAACGACTTGTATGGACAATAGTAGTTCGAGTAGGCAGTTGCAGTTTAATGTTGACTGGTGACGTGATCTCAATAATTTGAAAAGGACCTCTGTAGTTTGTTACAAATTTCTTCGTTTTTCCTTTCGCAATGTATGGAGTTGATAGCATCACCCACTGACCGATTTTGTAATTTGGATATTTAGCTTGGGCATTACCTAATCTTTACTGTCGTTCCAAAGCTTTTGTATTAGATTTTTGAACCCTTTTCCATACATCCTTCATCATTCGACTGAAACCTCTTACTGTTTCTCCGACTTTTCCGTTTTTCTTCCTGATTACATCAAAAGGGGACGGCATTATTCTCCCGTAGACCACTTCATAAGGTGACATGCCAGTTGCTTTATGCATTTTGGCGTTGTTTACCAACACGATTATTGGTAAATACGTATCCCAATTATAATGTTGTTCGTTAATATAATAACTAAGCATCTTGCCAATTGTCCGATGAACTCTTTCTGTGTGCCCGTTCCACTGAGGGTGTAACGGAGTTGTGCGTAATTTACGAATTTTTAATAAGTGGCATAGCTGTTTCATTAATTCAGACATAAAATTAGATCCCTGATCTGTGATCCAGTTGTTAACTAAAGCTTGGCCAACTGTATTTACTTCCTGATCTGGGAGACTCACCATAGCTAGATAGCGTGAAAAGTATTCTATAATTGTAGGAACATACTTATTACCAGCAGGTGTTTTATGAAATGGCCCGTAGAGATCCAGTCCACAGTTTTGAAATGGACATGAAGCTTCGGGGAGCCTCTGTAAGGGTACTTTTAAACGAGAAAGTTCAGCTCGTTGTGCTTACGCAATGCAATTACGAACGAACTGCGCAACATCCTGCATTCTGGTTTGCCACCACAATCGCTCTTCTACATGACTTTCGGTTGTCCGCTGTCCATCGTGTCCGGCAAGGATATGATCGTGGGCTTCAAGGTGTTGGGGAACAACAATTCGCGGTCCAAGTTTGATTTTACGGAATAATACACCATCTTTAAAGCAAAATTGTTTTTGAGTTCCGTATTTTTTGCATTCTGTATCCTCATCTTGTGCCTTTCTCCAGTCCTCAGTATCTCGGCCTGTTGCTTCCAAAAGTGCTATTTTCCGACTTAGGCAATCTGCATTCGTGTGTTTTTGGTCTGGTTTACGGATAACTCCGAAATCCATTTCGGAAAGACATAGGGCCCAACGGGTGAGACGACTAGATGGATCCTTTAATCCAAGCAACCATTTTAAAGCTGCGTGGTCTGTAATAACCTTGAATTTTCTACCATACAAGTAGCATTTAAAGTATTTGATGCCATAAATAGCGCTTAATAATTCTTTCTCCATTGTGGAATACTTTCTTTCTGCCGTTGATAGTTGTCTCGAAGCGTAGGTATGGGGTGTTCCGCGCCATTAATATGTTGACTCAAACCAACTCATACTGAATGCCCACTTGCGTCACAGGATAAAATAAATTATTTATTATAATCTGTGTAGGCTAATACTGGACTGTGTGTTAACTTATATTTAAGGGTTTGAAATGCTGATTCACAATCTTCAGACCAATGAAATTTTGCACCCTCTTTCAATAACTGGGTTAAGGGTCGGGCTATTTCAGCAAAATTTTAAACATATTTTCGGTAATACGATGCGAGGCCAATGAAACGTTGTACTTCCTTAACGCGTTGTGGTGTTGAGAAGTACTTAACTGCCGAAATTAATCGAGGATCCGCTTTAATTCCTTTTTCACTAATGACATGCCCTAGGTATGTAACCTCTTTCAATGCAAAACTACATTTTTCCAGATTTAATGTTAATTTACCTTTTCTAAGTCACTGAAAAACATTACGCAGTCGCACAGCATGTTCATTAATGTCTTTGGAGAATACAATGATATCGTCTAGATACACACAACATTGCTGAGTTCTGAGTCCTCGCAATACTCCATCGAGTAGTCTTTGAAAGGTTGCTGGTGCATTTTTCAAACCGAAGGGCATTCTTTTAAATTGCTAGTGGCCTCCAGGGGTAGAAAATGCTGTTTTATGCCAAATCTTCAGGTGCAACTTCCAATTGATGATATCCGCTACGTAGATCGATTGTTGAAAAGTAATTACTGTTACCCATACTGTCAATGATATCTGTAATGTTTGGAAGAGGATAAACATCTGAGATAGTTTGTTTGTTAAGGTGTCTGTAGTCACAACAAAATCTATATCGTTTCGTACCGTCTAGAGACTTCTTTGGAATAATTACAATATTTTTTTAATCTTTATTGACACAACATTACTAGTTATACATATTTGACCCAATACTTTCAGCATTTCGCGGCCCTGTCAGTAACTGTATAAATATTAAATTCAAAATTAACAGCCTCAGTTGCGGAGTTACCTAGATTTAACTAGGTTTCAATTGGGATAACCCAACCTTCTTCAGAATTACACTTACTAATGTTTGTCCATAATGGACATTGTCAAACTAAAAATACAAATACACCAAGTGTCGTCATATTTTAAAAACTTAACTGAAGCTGCCTCAACCCCACTTCCCGACCGCGATGCGGCAGCCACGAGTGCTGTACTGGAACTGACAGTAACATCATGAGGCCCGTCTAACCGGACGCAATACTTCACGCCTGCGCATAAACTGTGTGATGTGTACTTTTTGGTGCAAGACGCAAACTAACTCTTAAATTAGAATTTACCAAAAAATGAAATAAAATAAAGGTGCAAGTGAGGAAAAGGGCGTATATATTAACCTGTGCAGAACGTACTTGGAACTACTGTCTTAACATTTATTGATTATTCTTTGATCTTGATATGAAAAGGACATCATATGTTTACAATGTGTGACCTGTCTAGGACAATATTGTGCTTAAGCACGAAGTTTAATCTCCTAATAAGAACATGGGTGTGGGACATTAGAGTGCCAACATCGTCATTATTATACCTAGGTGCATAATTTTTAAGACGTAAAGTTTAAGCATTTGCTTAGCTATAGTTATAATGCATGAACATCCTATTGACTTAGCACACAAATGGTCATGAATGAACTTATGAACAGTCTACATCTAATCTGTAACAGCCGGAAATACTGGCCATATAAAATAGTGAATATTCAAGATAAGTATACTTGACCTGATGGGCCAGAAACAACCCAAAACAAACTTATGTACGTGCCAGATTTAGCTTAATGAAGTTATGGTTATAAGTTACTGAAGAGACATAAAGTAGGGGAAAATATGGCGGCAATGGGGCACTATTTCCATGAAGGTAATCCACACACGTGTGGATTACTGCCATCATAATTGAGGCCTGGTGACCACTGCCATTGAATTTAGGGCAAGACAGCGGGAATTATTTAAATCTAACGTGTGACTTTGCGAACATCGCTGCAGTCAACACACTTAAAATAATTGACCGACAAAGATCAATATGTATTTAAAGAATTAGGTGCTACCACTTAGTGTTTCAATATGACCGGAAATTACTAACTTAATTAATGGCACTCGTATCCATATAAGTATCTCGGGAGGATAACGTTGTTATTTCAGTCGTCATGGGAAATATGTATGCATGTGGTCGTCCGGCCAGGTCTTACTCCAGTCAAAGGCAATTCGTCCATTTGCCAGTACAGCCTGTTCATAGATGTTCTGAAGGTCGAACTTCTCACCACGTCTCTCAAAAACCTTTTTAAGCAGGTCTCGAAGGGCTCCGAAATCAGTGGGGCGATTCACTGACTTGAGCTGAATTCTGTCCACAGCCTCCATTACCGAGAAGATTACCTTTCTACCCTCTTCGTGTCATACACGGACCACATGTCGTAAGGCAGTGGCCAGGGTAATCGGCTCTTCCAGCCTGGCCAATTGCATCGTGTATTCGATGTTAGGGTACATCCTTACCGGGTCCACAGGTGGCAATCTGACCACTGGAGTGTTCTGCGTTGTGACCTTTAGGCTTGAACTTGAGACTGCATTGTCTTGGATAGGTTGGTTAAATTTTGTTGGGGTAGTTACAATCATAGGATGCGCTTGCCGCTTCAGATGGACTGTCGGCTTCGTTGCTCGGCGTTGAGGGGCGGGATCTATGCTCAGTGCAGGGGGATCTGTTTGTATACTTATATCAATCATATAGGGCTCTGTTTGGATGGCCTTGTCTATTACATCTGTGTTAGTGGCGCCCGAAAGCGCCATCAAGAAGTTCTTGAATCTGATTGCTCTCATAGCGTCCCGCCTCCTCTTGCTCGGGAATTTGCGTTTTGGCATCCTATTTTGTGGGCTGTGATCAGCCATAATCGATTTCGGAGATCAGTCGTTGCTCTAACATTCGATGTCTCGGGCAATTATTCCCCGAGACTCCACATGACTTTTTCCCGCGGCTTTTGCAGGTAATACAGACCACTGCTGCCTTGCACTCTTTACGGTTATGTCCGTTTGTGCCACACTTCGTACAAGCCGACTCCCTGGTACAAAGCCTTAGAATGTGGTCCAAGTTACCACAATTGTGGCAGCGAGGTACCACGATATAATCTCTAACGTTGACCGAATGGAATCCAACATATAATCTGCCAATTGCTGTGATCTTCCTCCACATTGGTGCCGTGACCTCAGCAACGTGATGAACCACATCACGCCCCCGTGGCTCTGCCTTGAATCTCAATTTAAAGCTATTCCGAAATTCCTCCTCATTTACATCATCAAAATTTTGATCTCTTATTGTGTTCGTCAGTTCGTCATCAGTCATTATTGTAGGCACGTCATAGAGGATTACTAGTGGATTTATCTTCTTTGGAGGTTCGCACTTAACTAATGAGTTTAATTTTTGATTAGTAACTTGTTTTTGTTCTCCTCTGAAGCTACCTCCGCAATTACTGAGTTTCTACTTGGTTTGATCTTCTTTATCTTGCTTTTGTCTTTAGCTGGGTTTGTGGTTTTGGTGATTAGTTCCTGATTTTTTTTACACTGGTGTCTTGCCCAGGCAGTGTCCTGTGAAAGACGGCAGTGTCTGTTCTTTTAGCTACTTTATCAATTGTTTCTTTAGTTGTGTGTGGCCGCCCACGTCTTGACCGGTTGGTTCTGCAGTCTACTGTTTTCTTTCTCGAATTCTTCCACCCGGCCTTCAAGTTTTGCATGAGCGATGGCCCATGCAGTGAGTTCAGTTCATTTTTTATGATGGACAGAGCCGCTTGGCTTATTTTGCCGTTTTTAACATTCTGCTCTAAGAGCAGTGAAATTCTAGCGTGTCTCTGTGTAACAGTTTCGCCCTCTGCCTGTCCCAGCTCGTCCTTGGGAGAGGGATCAGGCACAGTAGAAGCGCGTTTGGACGCACAAGAATCACTCGTTTCAATTGCCGCAATGATGAGTAAATGAGTGTTAAAATATGGGAGCCCGTCTCTTGCCCCGGCCAGCTCCTCTGGCATGGTGGCCGGGGGGGCGGGGAGGGGGGGGGACAAAAGAAGCAGCTCGCCCACCGGCCTCGCCCCAAGGCCAAAGGCACTCTTGGAAATGCAGGGTTCAGCGCGCCGTTGCCAGGGCACTGGTCCCCATCGGTGGCTCCGACATCGCCGATTTCACCCGACACTCCTCGGCAAGTGCAGCCTGCACTCCAGAGAGGCGGATGCACCTCTCGCCTTTCGCCGCTTACTAGCCCGAGCTTCCACCTTTCGGCCAAGGACCCACTCCTACTAAGTGGGTGGGTCGGTCACCCAGCGGTCTGGACCCATCTAACGTAGCCCAGGCGATGTCACCACCTCCAGGGTTTGGCAGAACACGCCCCGGTTACCCAGAGGCGCGGCGAAGCACCCTTGCCGAATCGCGCCGCGATCACACGCCGACGAACGAGGTCTCCAGCATGCAGAACACCTGATGATCTGTGCCCTGCGAACAGAGAGGGACTGATGTTCGGTCCCTTGACACAGCTCCCCCTGTGCCACGCACCCTTCGCTTTCGCATATTACAATATTTGAATTATGAGGCGAATCAGAATATTCTATAATTCCATCTTTTAAACGCTGTTCTAAAAATTCATCCAGTACTGGCTGTAAGTGATGCGGAACCCTATAAGGCTTCCTATAAACTGGAGGGATATTTCCTGTTGGGATCCTATACTGTGTGATATCTGTTGCTGGCAGTGGACCTTCTGCATTAAATAAATCTAGGAACTCAATTAAAATGCTTCTATCGTGTCTCTATCATTTCCTTTCAAATGCTCAATCTTTTGGCGTAATGCGGTTTTATAGGCGTCTGGTTTCTGACCATCATTAATATCTGACCAAATGAAATCTTCTTCTTCAAAAGTACTGACTGTAGCTACTAATATTTCTTTATGCAACTCTTTGTCCTAAACTCCGAAATTGTCAATGTGTACCGATACTTTTCTTTCTCCCTCAATGTCTTGAACCTGTACAACACTTCTAGGTACAAAACAATGTGATACATCTAATTCCTCATTTTCTTCTAATGGCGCTATTAGACACACTGTATCTGTAGGTACCTCGAGGTCAACGGTCATCCAGAGAAGTTTTCCTGAGCCAAATGGTATCTTATCCCGCGAATCAACCTTCAAGGAACTCAACACTGGTGTTCATGGAAGGCGCCGTAACGGCTGTACGGTAAGTGAATACCGTCCTCCGACCGTTATTTCAACCATATCAGCAGCGTACTGGCGAGGCACTAGTCTTCATGGACGACAATTCGCGCCCGCATCGTGCAAATCTTGTCAATCAATTCCTTCAGGATAATGCCATCTGTTGACCGGAGTGGCCAGCATGTTCTCGAGACATGATACCTATCGAACATACCTCGGATAGACTGAAAAGGGCTATCAATGGACAACGTGTCATACCAACCACTCTGAGGGATGTACGTCGAATCGCCGTTGAGGAGTGGGACAATCTGGATCAACAACTCTTTGATGAATACAGGCATGCTTCCATGCAAGGTACTGGAGCTACCGGTGTGTACAGTAATCTGGACCACCTCACCTGAAGGTGTCGCTGTATGGTGGTACAACATGCAATGTGTGGTTTCCATGAGCAACGAAAAGGGCGGAAATGATGTTTTGTTGATCTCTATTCCAATTTCCTGTACAGGTTCTGGAACTCTCGGAACTGACGTGATGCAAAACTATTTTGATGTGTGTATAAGGTCTTTGTATAGACACATCTATCTACCGATTTACACCCGCCGGGCAGAAAGAAAACTCTTTAGATGCTCTTCTGGTTTCGGATGGAACCAGCAGTTGCTGGCGGGGAGCATGTTGCTTGTGCCGCCTGCCGGTACGATTCGGTGAATGAGTACCTCTGTACAAAGACACTTTTCAACAGCCGAACAAAGGTGCTCGAATGGCACCAGTGTCGTTGCCGAGCTGATCCTTTGCCATTTCATTCACATGCTGGCACTGTCACTCCCTTACATGCCAACCCCCACTGGACGTCGTGAGAAAAAAGGGATGAAAAATGATAAACGCCATTTTCTGCTTCAGATAAAGTACAAATTTCGTTGACTGATTTTGCATGGTGCCAAGTGATTCCACGCAATATACCAAAGCTAAACTCCAAAGGTTTGCGATAATGCTGAGTGGAGTTTCAACCGCACGATGTCTGTAGGAAATGATGCAATCGTATGGGGTATGTCAGCCGCGCCAAACATTGTGAAGTACTTCGTCCTGTTGTACACCGCACTGAAAGCCCCTAGGTAAGGGGTGGTTTCATTTGCGTCTTGTATCCCACCTTCTGGGGCGTTTTCGTGTTTATTCAGAACGACATTGTGTTCGAAATGTTTCCCTCTCCCACTAATAAGAAACGTGCGTATATGAACGCTAGGCGTCGTGACTCTGACCTCCATTATAGAGTTATGAAACGAAGGTGTGAAATGTGAGTAAGAATTGGTGTAATGACTTCTCCATCGCGTGACACATCCACAGTGGCGTTGGGCAGAGTTTTAGAGTAGTTTTGGCGCCAATGTGACGTAATTAACCCACCTCACAGATCAAACAAACTTCTGAGTTCCAATCGTTTAACTGCATTTCTCGGCACCTTCCTGTTAGAAGCGTCGTGGGGTGCGAGGGTGACGTTGCAGAGTGCCGCGCTCTTTTCCCATTACAGAGGGAGATTCGAGGCACCTTTGACCCCAATTAAATCTGTGGAGACATCTAAAGTGATCACTTAACTGTGTTGCACTGGGTAAATATGTGGTACTGATATAAATATATTCGAGAGACCAGACGTTTCTTTGTACTACAAGAGCACTACGATATAATGCCTTTGTCAATATGACCAATTTAATCATCTGGACAGATGCAATAGGTAGTTATTGAAAAAAAAGGTATTTCTCTAGAAAAAATTCGTAATTTTAAACAAAAATGAAATTTATACTACAATATACAGCAGCAACCTGCCAGTGCCAAATTTTCCTCATTATGGAAATAGACCTTTGCTCGTTTGCGTAAGCACTTTCAGTATGCACTCACGTCCGCCATATGGAAGATTACCTACTTCCCGCTGAGACGCCGGCAATATCAACAGTCTGGGAGTACCCTCAGCAGCAGCCTGACGTGCCACAAGGAGCAAGCGCTTCGGACCTGGAGAGGCGTTCGTGTGCGTTGGAAACCCGACGCCACTAGGGACGAGAAGCTGTTGGGGGTAGGGAGGGTTGTGTGCTGTTTTCCCAGCTGCGGGTTTCGCACGCAGCAGCATGAGGTAAAAGCCCGGCCGTACGTGCTGCCTGTCCCAGCACGGCACTCTTCTGCTGGAATGCAACACGGCCGAAACGTGGTGCACGTTTCAGACTGAGTAAAATATAAGGACTGCCACACTGCCGGCACACGAGGCGATGGAAAGGTGAAGAGCACTCGATCCCGCACACTGATGGTCTTCATACCAGAGAAAGTTCTTTAAGTGTCAACTGAAGGTGTGGAAGTTTTGTGGATGCAGAGTTTTAACGTACTATGTGTGTTGAGATCAAAATGATAAATTGTTACATGAGGCAGTTCAACTGAAACTCACGGGGAGATTTACTATTGGCATTTCGGGACAGTACTTCTCAGGAGGAGTCAGACAGCTTATTACTTCCTCCCACATACATCTCACGAACTGACCACGAGGAGAAAATTCGAAAAATTAGAGCCTATAATCATTCTTCCCACACACTATTCGCGAGTGGAACAGGGTTGGCGGGATCATATAGTGGTACCGAAAGAACCCTCCACCACACACCATTAGGTGACTTGCGGAGTATGAGACAGTTGAGACTATGTTTCATTTGGCGCCGACACATTTGAACGACTATCTGAAATTACAACCACACATGCAAACAGCACCGTATGGCATAGGATGACAGATCCGGCAATATTGGTGTCAAAGTCATCTGTTTACTACATCGGCATGTGTTACTGATCACGATCTTCCTCGTTCCAGCCCCTTCGTTGTTCCTCCGCTGTTGTACTGAGTTCCTGAGCCTCTGTACATTTGCTTGCCCCCGCGGCTCTTGTGCTTCACGCTATCTACATTTAACTCATTTACTAGATCAGCTCCCTCTACGTCAATTAAGGAAAACCCATGGCCACTGATGGGGTCCAATTGTAATGGTTTTAAGATATACAGATATATTCTAGGCTATGTTGGAGATTTTTTCCTCTCGGTGACTGGTGTTGCGTTGAAAGCTGTACGTTCACATTTTAGGTAAGTTAACTACTCATTCTGCTGTTGCCTGTGTACACAAACTCTGAGTCTGTGATATTATCATCGCGAGTAGTAGAGTGCAAACAGTTGCTGTTGAGAGGAGTCGGACGCAGTCTGGCATGGAGAGAACCCCTACGCACCTGGAGAGGTCGCATCCTGTAGTGACCGTGGTATTAGCACCAAACGAGAATTTGGTGAATATTTTCGTATATTATGAGAAGTAGATTACTATTCATAGGGCATTATGCTGAAGGTTAATGAAATATTTTATTCTGAGGAAGACACACGAGGCATTATACATGATTTATTAAGAAAGTATTTTCCTTTTTGCAGTTATTTATGGAAAAGACAACGTAGGAATGCATACTCTTTAAACGAAACAACCCACAGTTGTAACAGATATATGGCAATCTGGGAGGATAGTATTATTGAAGTTTTGTTGCTACTGACGAGATGTATTATGACATCTAAAAGCCATCTAGCCATCTATTATGGAAAGAACACGAATTACGGTAGATATATAGTTAACTCCAAAAAACATAAATACTTGTACCTATACAAACACCAGAGCTGGCAGTTGACACTGCTTCTTTTCACCTCTTTGGGGATAAGAGTGCATATGTGGAAGTATCTGTCGAGTAATCAATGTGAATGGTTTTACAAAGATTTTTTTTCTCTACTGCTGAATTATGTGACCTAGGTGTGAGTTGGTGACGTAGGTGTGAGTTGAATTTTCTACTTTTGTGAAGAAGTCATGCAATGAAATTGTCACAGAGAAAGTTTTTGTTTCTCAGCTTATTACTCTTTACACTTACTGCACTTCATTTCTTTGTGTGTGTTATCACCGTAATTGAATTTTTCTCTATTGCAGAAGCAATCAACGAACACAGAACTGTATGCCTTTGTATGAACTAAATAATACTTTTGGAACGGATTGTAACATACGTAGCGAGTGAGTTACATTCTAACAATGCGAAAGTCGCAGTGGTTTGATACGGAGGTAATGTTGAAAACATTGATCCACAATTTTCATGTAAATATGTTAAGCATTTTGACTGCTTTTTTTTTCTTTTTCTCTTGTTGTGTTTTTTATGCCTTGATGCAAGTTGGTGTACTACGTTTTTATTTGTTTTAGGTAATGATGTAATATTAGTAATTTGAGTATTTGAATGTTTTTCTGTTCAAACAATTTTATTTCCGATTTTTCCCTTACGGTGATGAATGAAGATGTAGGTTCTGCTACAATAGTGATGGAGTGCCTATTCTACAACATCAAGTTAATAATTATGACACGATTTTCTTTCTTCTCATTAAGCAGTACTGAAGCTCGAGAAAAGGTATTTGGTTAATTTATTTCAGCTACTACTGACGAGCTCAAGGACAAATTTTTTGTTGCATCTTTGAGTAAATTAGTTGCTTTATAAGATAAGTATTTTGAATATTGTATTTATTTTGCTGATGTGATTAAACACATATGGCCATAGAATTCTGACTCCACAACAGACAAGTTTTCAGTTAACATCTGATGGTTTTGACCTTGTGATGCTACTTGCTATTTTCCATTCAAGGATTATCATGTACACATTAATATTATATTCTGAGAAATAGATTATTTGTACTGCAATAAAAAGAAAGTACCTGCGAAAATCACTGATCCAATACTCAATTACTATGCTCTTGATAAGACATTACACCCTTTACTAACTCCAACTTATGTTAACTGGAGTCGGTTATAATTTATATGAAGAAATTGCGTGTATACACATTTCTCTTAAGTATTTACTGCAGATATCGAATTATATGGACTTTACTATGTTTCCTGACCTGTAATTCTGAGTGAGATAATTTAATAACATGTAATTACTATGTAAACATCAACATTGATATCTATGATTAATTGTAACTTTTATTTAAGATGTCACCATTAAAGTCTTTCAAGTAGTCTGTATTTCATACATTGATACTATATGTCACACATTTTGCGCGTTTTCGATGAAAACATGTACTTTATGGTATGCTGTATACTGTATCATCAGAAAACGTGTTTGTACAGAACAAGTTCGCCACCATGTGGTTGACCTGCAATTAATATTTACAACTGTACTTCAAAAACTTACTACACTTATGTAATCATTTATGGCCGTACATATTTTGAGCACTGTGCTAATGTGTCTGTTCACATTTGTAAATTAGTGTATATAACTCATTCACTGTATTTAGTTTCTGTTATGTCATAAGTGAAAGTTTAGGTCATCTATGTCAATTATGAGAGCCTGATGTCTGAAGTGATATGGCTGCAATACTGTTATGATCATATCAGGAATTATTTTGGTATTCAAGAAGATATACTAGTGCTATATAAAGTCAGTATTGATTCTGTCCATTACCTTTAGCCGAATATGAAAACGAGTGAGACACTAAAACAATTTGCTCTGATTGTCAGAGGAAATAATGTATGTAGCTAGTCTCTGAGTCTGCTTAGACCCTCAAACTTGTGTATCCTCAACTGAATATGTAACCATTTTGGTGTGGATGTCAGTGTGAGTTGTCTGTGAGTCTGATGCACCTAAACCATATGTTTCTTTATCTGTTTTTCTGTTCCAGATGAATTTTACTCTCTTGAAGAACTGTAAATAACATATTGTTACATTTTAAAATCAACTATCTCAAGTGTTATGCAGCTATGAGTGATTATCTGCACATTAATACTTGTGTATTTAGTTTCTCTCTCTTTACACTGTTTGAAATTCCATAAAATATTTGTCCTATCGCAACTAAAAGACATTTTTACACTCCCAGAGAACTACACTCCTGGAAATTGAAATAAGAACACCGTGAATTCATTGTCCCAGGAAGGGGAAACTTTATTGACACATTCCTGGGGTCAGATACATCACATGATCACACTGACAGAACCACAGGCACATAGACACAGGTAACAGAGCATGCACAATGTCGGCACTAGTACAGTGTATATCCACCTTTCGCAGCAATGCAGGCTGCTATTCTCCCATGGAGACGATCGTAGAGATGCTGGATGTAGTCCTGTGGAACGGCTTGCCATGCCATTTCCACCTGGCGCCTCAGTTGGACCAGCGTTCGAGCTGGACGTGCAGACCGCGTGAGACGATGCTTCATCCAGTCCCAAACATGCTCAATGGGGGACAGATCCGGAGATCTTGGTGGCCAGGGTAGTTGACTTACACCTTCTAGAGCACGTTGGGTAGCACGGGATACATGCGGATGTGCATTGTCCTGTTGGAACAGCATGTTCCCTTGCCGGTCTAGGAATGGTAGAACGATGGGTTCGATGACGGTTTGGATGTGCCGTGCACTATTCAGTGTCCCCTCGACGATCACCAGAGGTGTACGGCCAGTGTAGGAGATCGCTCCCCACACCATGATGCCGGGTGTTGGCCCTGTGTGCCTCGGTCGTATGCAGTCCTGATTGTGCCGCTCACCTGCACGGCGAAAAACACGCATACGACCATCATTGGCACCAAGGCAGAAGCGACTCTCATCGCTGAAGACGACACGTCTCCATTCGTCCCTCCATTCACGCCTGTCGCGACACCACTGAAGGCGGGCTGCACGATGTTGGGGCGTGAGCGGAAGACGGCCTAACGGTGTGCGGGACCGTAGCCCAGCTTCATAGAGACGGTTGCGAATGGTCCTCGCCGATACCCCAGGAGCAACAGTGTCCCTAATTTGCTGGGAAGTGGCGGTGCGGTCCCGTCCGGCACTGCGTAGGATCCTAGGGTCTTGGCGTGCATCCGTGCGTCGCTGCGGTCCGGTCCCAGGTCGACGGGCACGTGCACCTTCCGCCGACCACTGGCGACAACATCGATGTACTGTGGAGACCTCACGCCCCACGTGTTGAGCAATTCGGCGGTTCGTCCACCCGGCCTCCCACATGCCCATTATACGCCCTCGCTCAAAGTCCGTCAACTGCACATACGGTTCACGTCCACGCTGTCGCGGCATGCTACCAGTGTTAAAGACTGCGATGGAGCTCCGTATGCCACGGCAAACTGGCTGACACTAACGACGGCGGTGCACAAATGCAGCGCAGCTAGCGCCATTCGACGGCCAACACCGCGGTTCCTGGTGTGTCCGCTGTGCCGTGCGTGTGATCATTGCTTGTACAGCCCTCTCGCAGTGTCCGGAGCAAGTATGGTGGGTCTGACACGTCGGTGTCAATGTGTTCTTTTTTCCATTTCCAGGAGTGTATAAATATCATTTTGTTTTCCTATCAAATGAAGTGCTATTAATGTCATGTGATTATGAGTACTTACATGCACAGGCTGATACTTGTCTATAACTTTCCTTGACTACTTTTATAGCTTATCAATTCCAAACTATGTACACAACTTATGTAACCTTATCCTTATGTTTATGTATTTTACCACTATTGTAAGATACATTAAAGATAGCTTATGCTATTTTTGTTAGTTTCATTATGTAAGAATTTTGCGCTTGCTGCTTCCCAACATGTTGGGCAAGTACCGCACTCGAAAATTCTTAAAACTAAGGGTTGGGGTTACGAAAGTTGGGAGTTCACATTTTAGGAAATTTTCTAATGATTGTGCTATTGCATTCATTCACAAACTCTGAGTTTTTGATATTAATTGAGGATTTTTGGCAATTCTTTTTGCAGCATGTAGTTGTTCCACGTTTGTACACTGTAGGTATTTTGTTACATTTGTGTATGCATACATTGAGAGTAATATTTGTATCTTTGTTGTGACTTGATATATGATTACTGATAACAGATATTACAAAATAATTGAAGTATCAAACTGTTGAAGGAAAAGAATGGTCTGAGAAAAATGTGTAAATGAAAAAGCTGTTGTTGGTTCTTTTCATTCTCTTTTACACTGATTAAGGCTAGTTGACCAAACCTCTTCTGATCATTGATTGTCTATATATAAGAAAAGACATGGGAGTAGTTCCACCAGTACTTGTAACCATACATTGCACTCTGCATGGATTGCAGTCTTTCCTTTGAATTATTGTTGCTACTTGCTAGTCACACAGCTGCAGTGGCAAGGCAAGGTAAGTTGTAGGTAGCATACAGGAGCATTGCAGTACAGTTGGTAGTAAATGTTAGAGAATATTTTGAAATTGGCAGTCAGATATTAGAGAACTGATATTCATGATTTGAAGGAAGAGTAATTAATTTCTGTTTTACTTCTCTATCAGAATACTGACATGTCCAATAGTAGCAGGTTATAGAAAATGTTTGAACGCTGAAATGTCAGAAAAAGAGTTTTCGTAATACAACTTGTATGGCTACATATCGGAATTTATGATAACTATAGTTTTGTTACCAGATTGCCTTGTAGTTTCTTAGAGAAAGGTATAAATAATGGTAATACTGCCAGACATGGAGTTCTACACATTTCAGTGTGTTTTTCGCTGGGCCAATAATATGTATTATAATCGATAGCTAAAACTTTCATCTGGTGACCCTGCCAGGATTTCATTTCAGGATGATTTCGCTGGTAGAGGTATTTTGTAGTTGTAGTGACAGAAACATAAATATCTTTGATTTTGTGGGTAGAAAAGAGTTCCAAAACAGCCAGCAATTACCAAGATGGCCTACTCACCACCTTATTCATTCCAGTACAGCTGCATGAGAACTGAAAGCTATGGAGCCTGGAAATGATTTTACCATATCTCCCATAGATGTGAGAATGCTGGGCAGTTGGCACTTCCTGCTAGATCAGCACTTCTTAAGAAGTACAGACCACTCATTGGGTGGCCAACTCTCATTCTAGTTTTGTTATTGCATTTTAATATTTATTATTCTTAATGAGAATGGAATAAAATGTTGCAAGTCTTCCATTTCTAATGCAAAAGGCGAGAAAATGAGGTCAATATACAATGGCTGGCAGGAATGCCAACAAGGAAGGACTTCTGATGTTACATGTTAGGAGGTCACAAGACAGATTTAACTGCTACACACCATGAGAGCTGCGTTTTCGAAACGCTAGATCATCAGAAAGCCATCATATATAGATATATATATATATATATATATATATATATATATATATATATATATATATATATATAGAGAGAGAGAGAGAGAGAGAGCGAGAGAGAGAGATGGGGTGGGGGTGGGAAGGAGGAGGGAACTGTCATTTTCTTGACCATGCACAGTGCAGTTACAAGCCATAAGCTGGATGTAAGAATCGATTGTTCAGGGTGCCTACTCTGTACAATACGCCCACCATAGCTTCTGAAGATATGATTTTTTTCAGCTGAAATCGAAGCGTTAGGAAAGCTGATCAGCCAAGAAAAGCATACAAAGTCCAATCGTCTTCGCCTTGCAGTAGCTTCTCAAGCTGGACCGTTCCTTTATCAGTATTACTCCAATTAGACTGCTATTTCACAGCTGATCAACCTGGGGTGAGGGCTTGGGATGGTGTACTCTCTTTTCATGGAAATTGTCTTTGACTGAACAGCGATTGCTGCTAGGAGGATTTTGCCACTGGACGCCACTGTGCTGTCATTTGATTCAGGGCTGATTGGAAGCTATTAGCAACATTCACCATCACGTCTTCTGAAGGCCTAAGTGGTGGCTGCCAGGGAACAGTCAAAAATCTTCATTGCAGAGGGCCATGCAACAGCGACTGCCTTCCTTCTTTTCCTGTAGATGTACTTCGATCCTGTGGTACTTACTCCTGTCGGTGACCACAATACGATCCAGTCTGACGCAAAAAGCATCGAGCAAACAGGTGGGTGTTTACTTGGGCGCAGTGTACGATATTTATGAGACCAAGCTGCTAACGCCACAGACGATACTGTCCGAACTGCGGCCAGTGTGCTGTGACAACTCAGGGTCCTGAGTATGTGCTTCCTGCGACGGTGTGTAGAGAAAACAAAATTTGTTTTCGACCTTGGCTTCGAGGATTTTAACACATATTATTAAGAAAATCCTAAGGCAGACGCTCTTTCCAACATTGACCATGTCAAAAAACATGAACGCTTCTTTGCCAATGAGACTAACGCTTTCGGGCGCAGAGTAGGACATCTCCCACGGCAAAGTTCATCTATGCCTGAGAAGTGAAGGTCATGCCTGATCCTGATCTCAACGACCCAGTACCATCACATAACGTACCATCTTGTCGCAATATGGTTACACTAGTAGTCAAAAAATCCTGGGTCCTAGTCTGGTCGCAGCAACTTCCTAAACTTCGAACAAAAATCATCAACAATGGCGGCCGTAGAATTCAAGCATCAGGAGTCAAACTCATTCCACCAAGGACGTTGTAAGTAGTGGACAGAGGAGTGGACAGAATATGGGGGCACATTCTAGCATTCGGAGTCAGAATGTACTCCTAAATGGTAGAAGAATCACTGATGATAAACGGCAAAAGAATGTAAAAACAGTGCAAACCACTGCATTAAAGACACATAATTTGTATCCACAGATCAAATTACCCATAATGGAAAAAGTGCCATGGTGTTATATACACTCCTGGAAATTGAAATAAGAACACCGTGAATTCATTGTCCCAGGAAGGGGAAACTTTATTGACACATTCCTGGGGTCAGATACATCACATGATCACACTGACAGAACCACAGGCACATAGACACAGGCAACAGAGCATGCACAATGTCGGCACTAGTACAGTCTATATCCACCTTTCGCAGCAATGCAGGCTGCTATTCTCCCATGGAGACGATCGTAGAGATGCTGGATGTAGTCCTGTGGAACGGCTTCCTATGCCATTTCCACCTGGCGCCTCAGTTGGACCAGCGTTCATGCTGGACGTGCAGACCGTGTGAGACGACGCTTCATCCAGTCCCAAACATGCTCAATGGGGGACAGATCCGGAGATCTTGCTGAGCAGGGTGGTTGACTTACACCTTCTACAGCACGTTGGGTGGCACGGGATACATGCGGACGTGCATTGTCCTGTTGGAACAGCAAGTTCCCTTGCCGGTCTAGGAATGGTAGAACGATGGGTTCGATGACGGTTTGGATGTACCGTGCAATATTCAGTGTCCCCTCGACGATCACCAGAGGTGTACGGCCAGTGTAGGAGATCGCTCCCCACACCATGATACCGCGTGTTGGCCCTGTGTGCCTCGGTCATATGCAGTCCTGATTGTGGCGCTCACCTGCACGGCGCCAAACACGCATACCACCATCATTGGCACCAAGGCAGAAGCGACTCTCATCGCTGAAGACGACACGTCTCCATTCGTCCCTCCATTCACGCCTGTCGCGACACCACTGGAGGCGTGCTGCACGATGTTAGGGCGTGAGCGGAAGACGGCCTAACGGTGTGCGGGACCGTAGCCCAGCTTCATGGAGACGGTTGCGAATGGGCCTCGCCGATACCCCAGGAGCAACAGTGTCCCTAATTTGCTGGGAAGTGGCGGTACCGTCCCCTATGGCACTGCGTAGGATCCTAGGGCCTTGGCGTGCATCCGTGCGTCGCTGCGGTCCGGTCCCAGGTCGACGGGCACGTGCACCTTCCGCCGACCACTGGCGACAACATCGATGTACTGTGGAGACCTCACGCCCCACGTGTTGAGCAATTCGGCGGTACGTCCACCCAGCCTCCCGCATGCCCACTATACGCCCTCGCTCAAAGTCCGTCAACTGCACATACGGTTCACGTCCACGCTGTCGCGGCATGCTACCAGTGTTAAAGACTGCGATGGAGCTCCGTATGCCACGGCAAACTGGCTGACACTGACGGCGGCGGTGCACAAATGCTGTGCAGCTAGCGCCATTCGACGGCCAACACCGCGGTTCCTGGTGTGTCCGCTGTGCCGTGCATGTGATCATTGCTTGTACAGCCCTCTCGCAGTGTCCGGAGCAAGTATGGTGGGTCTGACACACCGGTGTCAATGTGTTCTTTTTTCCATTTCCAGGAGCGTACATTGGAAAGATTCATCATTAGTCATCCATTTGGATCCACGAAGAGGACTGTTTAGAGCGAGATGAACATGAGGTAAAATAGACCGACCAGCGAAAGGATTGCCTTCTCTGTGGCTGAAATACATTCATGTAATGTCTGTGTTTGACATAGTCTGTAGAGTTTGGCGCAGTGTTCCTTTGGACATGCACGCATCATGTACAAACTCTGCGCTAATAAGATTCAACCTTCTTTCCATGCTTCTGTATTCTGATGAGCGAACTGGATGCATAGTTCTCACACTTACCTGCCTTTGCTACATATCTTTAGGTGTGTATGAATGAAAGTAGATGGTGTATGGTCACACACAGATTCTAGAAAGAAGCTTGAGTAGTAGTTTCGTTGCCACTTTCACTAGGTGATATTCCATCTTTCGGACGTATATCTATCTTCCAAAGTCTTGTTGAGCTCTAATACAGTATCTCCTATGTCTTTCATATCGACTGCTCTTTACTCTTCTGCCAAGTCAGCAGGGAGTTCTCCCCCCCCCCCCCCTCTTGACGCGTTTTTTTATTCTTCTAAATTTGACGCTTTTGCCGTTAATTTCACTGAAGCTTGTTTTGGCTTCTTTACATTTATTTATTTTTATTTATTTATTGTTCCATGGGACCAAATTAAAAGAGAAGTCTCCATGGTCATGGAACGAGTCAATACATGAAATTATAACATGATAGTAGAAACAGATAAAATGAAACATAAGAAACATATTCAGTCGACAAGTCGTAATATAAAATAAAGAAAATAAACAATGTAACACTGGAATTTGCTTAATTTTTGAGCTCCTCCAGGAGCTCCTCGACAGAATAGAAGGAGTGAGCCATGAGGAAGCTTTTCAGTTTAGACTTAACAGTGATTGAGTTCTTGTGGTAGATTATTGAAAATGGATGCAGCAGAATACCGCACTCCTTTCAGCACAAGAGTCAAGGAAGTGCATTCCACATGCAGATTTGATTTCTGCCTAGTATTAACTGAGTGAAAGCTGCTATCTCTTGGGAATAAGCTAATATTGCTAACAACAAACGACATTAAAGAAAATATATCCTGTGAGGGCAATGTCAGAATTCCCAGACTGTTGAATAGGGGTCGACAAGAGGTTCTCGAACTTACACCACATATAGCTCGAACAGCCAGTTTTTGAGCCAAAAATACCCTTTTTGAATCAGAAGAATTACCTCGAAAAATAATACCATGAGACTTAAGCGTATAAAAATATGCGAATTAGACTACTTTTCGTGTTGAACTGTCACTTATTTCACATGCTGTTCTAATGGTAAATAAAGCAGCATTTAATTTTTGAATAAGATTCTAAACATGGACTTTCCACAACAGCTTACTATCCATCCGAAAGCCTAGGAACTTGAACTGTTCCGTCTCGCTTATGATCTGCCCATTCTATCTGATCAAAATATCGGTTCTTGTTGAACTGTGAGTTAGAAACTGTGAAAACTGAGTCTCACTGTGATTTAGCATCAAATTATTTTCCACAAGCCACAAACTTATTTCATGACCTACATTATTTGATACTGTTTCAATATTACACACAAGATCCTTCATTACCAAGCTGGTGTCACCAGCAAACAGAGATATTTTTGAATCCCCTGTAATACTAGAAGGCATATCATTTATATAAATAAGAAGCAGCAGTGGCCCCAGCACCGACCCTTGGGGAATGCCCCACTTAACAGTGACCCATTAGGACTGAACATCACTACCACTCTCAGTATTGCGGAGAATTACCTTCTGCTTTCTGTTCTTAAAGTAAGAGGCTAACCAATTGCAATCTACTCTCCTTACTCCATAATGGCCCAGTTTTGGCAGTAATATTTTGTGGTCAACAGTCAAAAGCCTTCGTTAAATCAAAGAAAACACCTAGCGTTCGCAACCTTTTATTTAATCTGTCCAAAACCTCACAGAGAAAAGAGAATATAGAATTTTCAGTTGTTAAACCATTTCTAAAACCAAACTGTACATTTGACAGCAAATTATGTGGATTTAAATGCTACAGTAACCTTGTCTACACAACCTTCTCGTTAACTTTAGGAAACACCATGGCGTAGAAATAGGTCTAAAATTTTCAAAATTATCCCAGTCTCCCTCTTTATAGAGTGGCTTCACTACCGAGTACTTTAACTGGTCAAGAAACCGACCACTCCTAAAGGAAAAATTACAGATATGGCTAAGTACTGGGCTAACATACATAGAACAATACTTCAGTATTCTGCTAGATACTCCGTCATATACATGAAAGTTCTTGGTCTTTAGTGATTTAATTATTAACTCAATCATGGAGGATTATTTCAGGTAACAGTTTCGGAACAATTTTTTCTAAGAGTGCTATATGATTCCCTGTCGGGACTAGGTTTCTATTTAGTTCACCTGCTATATTCAGAAAGTTATTATTAAATGCTTTACATATATGCGACTTATCAGTGACACGGATATTCCCAATATGCACTGATTCCATATCCTTGACCTGTCTCTGGAGACCAGCCACTTCCTTTACGACTGACCATATGGTTTTAATTTTATCCTGAGACTTAGCTATTCTATCTGCATACCACATACTTTTTGCCTTCCTAATATCATTTTTAAGCACCTTACACCACTGTTTGTAATGGGCTACTGCATTTATATTTTGACTGTTTCTAACGTTTTGATACAATTGCCACTTTGTTCTACAAGATATTCTTATCCCTCTAGTCAGCCACTCATACTGCCTGTTTGTTCTAGTGCCCTGTTTTGAACGTTCTAACGGAGAGCAACTTTCAAAGAGCATGAGAAAAGTCTTATATTTATCGTCTACTGTATCAGCACTATAAACATCTTGCCATTCTTGTCTTTTGATAAGGCTTACAAAGGGCTCTACAGCTACTGGATCAGCTTTCATAAACAGCTTTCATATTTAACATTTGTTGCAGCACAAAAATCATTTAGAGTTAAAATTTGTGCATCATGATCTGAAAGGCCATTCTCCTTTTTGCTAACAGAATGCCCTTCTAGTAATGCGGAAAATTAAAATGTTGTCTATGGTTGTTCTACTGTTCCCTTGCACTCTCGTTGCAAAGAATACGGTTTGCATCAGATTATATGAATTAAGAGGTTCTACCAGCATCCTTTTCCTTGCACAGTCACTTATACAATTAATATTGAAGTCACCACATAAAACCTTGTATTTACCTAAAGTCAACCAAGAACCTCCTCTAGTTCTAGCAAACGTGTTGTGAAACCGGAGTCTGGGGATCTATAAGTAACAACAGTTAGAAGTTTAGCTCCACTAAGTTTAATCACACCTGCACAGCCTTCAAACACCTTTTCAGTGCAGTACTTTGAAACATCAAACTTTGGGATGCCTATTTCACATACATGGATACTCCCCCACGCCGCAAAGAGCTTCTAGAATAGCTGCCAGCCCAACTGTATCCTGGTAAAGGAAGCCTCTGAATTATCCCCTTATTTAAGAAGTGTTCAGATATACCAATAATTTCAGAGTCAACATTTATAAGCAGTTTACCAACATTAATAGCTTGTATATTTTGATGAAATATACTAATTCCCTCATTACTCGGGTACCTAAGCTTTGTCGAAAGTGGTTCCTTTGTTAGAGAGACTTACTTTCCTTAAACAGGAATACATATCAGCTGACTTCAATCTAAAAAAGGTGCAGCTCTAACACCCACTACCACAGGAATTTTCCCATGAGTGATCCCATCACCCCCCCCCCCCCCTTATGCTTTCACCTATAAGCTTCACCAACTTCCCCTTCCCATACCTGTTGAGGTGACCCATGCCTTCTGTCATCAGCGCACCCCCAAGTCTCATGTTATTACGTCTGACGGCTGTATTAAGATGAGGCCGACCGTGACGCTGAAACAGTTCCACGAAATCCACATTCCTGTTCCCAGTCTGAATGGCTATCATTTCCAGGTCACCATCTATGTCATACTCCCCATCCCTATCGATACTGTTACCAGGTCCTCTTTAGCAAAATCCCTACATAATCCTCCTATGTTAATAGTCACGTGAGCCAATCCTGCATTAGGTTTCACTCTGATGGTGACCTGGTACTCATTCCCCAACACTTCCTGCAACTGCTGGCCTACACCTCTTCCATGAGAAGTAACTAACAGCAGAACCTGCTTCTTTCTCTTCGACTTTGCAGCTATCCTAACTACTGTAACTGCTGAGGTCTGCTGCATACTTCCAACATCTACAGCTACTAGAGATTCCTTCTGCACTAGACTCTGACAGTTGGTCATATCCACTGCAAACACCAATAGTAAAACTGTCTGAAAATCTCCTTCTCCTAGCAGATCTCTTGCTAACAGAAAGCTCCCATTGCCCAATTACCTTCTCCCTCCTCATCCTATCTAGCTCCTCATGTGCGTTTTTCAACTGCACCTGAAGGGCACAGAACTTATGCTCCTGCTCCTCCATCAACTTACTTAAAACCTGAATAAATACATTCAGATTATTCATTAATCTGTCTTTCATAATTACTTCTATTATTTTTGAGAATGGAGACAGCAGAGACATGGGCCAGTACTTTTCCATGTCTTCTGCATCATCTCTCTTAAGCCTGTTTTATTTCTTTGGAAATGTACCTAATGTGAAGGATTAATTTATTATATTTCTATAATCTCTATGCAGTGTTTCAGTAGAAACATTGGTACTTTGTCTTAACCTAATGGCGTTTTCTTTTTTAGTTTCGAACAATTTTATTGACTTCATTCTCTATGGTAGGAAGTAACATAATTGCATTAGTGGAACACAATATACAGGAATGATATTTGTTTTGGGCAATTTTTGCTGCAACTCCTCTCCTTTACTTCAAAAATGTTCATTTACATAGTCTGCTATGTGTTGTGGATCATTTGTTAACTTATCCCCGTCCCTTAGCAATATGATATTCTGAATTTGTTTGCCTCTTCCCATTTCCTTTTTTATAACATCACATACTTCTTTGCTTTTATACTATGCATTATATATCATCTTGTCATTAAAAGAATTTTCTGCAGCAATCAGCACTTTCCTATATATCGTTTCGTGTCTGTGATGCTAATTTAAGAATTCTGAATCACAGCAACTAGTTTTCATGAAACTGAGGAATTTTATGTTTGGGAATACTTCTTAAGATATTGATACAGACATGCAAACTTTTGGAAATGCCTTTTCAAAGTTCATTTTAATTAATATGGAGAATGTAGAGAATTTCATATTGACATTGGTTTCCTTATCCACTTCATCCTCACTTTGTTTTGCTAGTTCTTTTGAAAAATCTTTTCTTCTGATTTCTAATAAATGCTGTTTGTAGGCTTGTTGTTTAGGGAATGATTCGATTCCTGATTTTACTGTTATTATTTAACAGAGATGGTCTGATAGTCTGACATCTTTTGCAGCTACATCACATTTTTCGCTGTCCATATTTGTGCCACATGGTTAATTACTCATGCATTCATTGTAGTAACCCCTGTTGCACTATTGACCAAAGGGACATGCCCAAACTTTGAAGGATTTTTATGATGGTGCTACTGTATTCATTTATGATATTAGTGTTGATGTCAATGTCCCCGCACAAAATTATGCTGACGTTTGTACTTGAACCTTTATCTCGAACTTCTATTAATTTATTAAAAAAAGTGTCCACTCTACCACTGTGAAATCTATACACACACAAATGATTAATTTCTTGGTGATATCGAGCCCTACTAATTCAACAGCTGATATTTCAAAGGGTTTGTCTTCACTTACTGTACTGAGGTCATATATTGATTGGAAGTGTCTTCCTTTTCTGGCATAAATGCATGATCCTCCACCCATTGAAGCAGTTCTGCAGTAATACATTGTCATTCTTATAATGAAATACTACATATTGGGTTTGTGTGTCCTTACATCAGTGCTCAGTAACAAAAACTACTGTGCAGTTCAAAGTTTGGACCTTAACTTCAAATAATTTAATTTCATGTTCTATTGATTGTATGTTTGATGAAGGATTGCTAAGTCTGTGAAATGCCGCATATTACCCTTTCCAGTGGTTTGTTTTTCTTTGTAACATTTGGTATGTGTGATATTAGGAGTGTTAAAATCTGTTTTGTGATTGATAGTTTCATTATTTTTTAAGCTGCTGGAGATACTCATTAGACATGGGAACCTGTTGTCCGGATTTATTCTAAAGAGGACTTACTTTTTCTACCAATGACAACAGGTATTTGACCCTCTGTGGCCTGAGATCTACCCCCCATACTTTCATGAATCAGCTGTACTAATCTTCCTTCCAACTCGTGTTTAGGTGTAGGCCATAGTGTAGGCCATGCCTAGTGAAACCCCATCTAGTGGTAGTCCCGATGGTCACCGGAGAAAGATGAGCAATGTTGGCTTAGAGCCATCCATAAACCTACACTGATTCGCCTCACAGCTCCACCAATGTGTGGTCGATTATGACGACAGAACATCTCAGCAATGTTTATTTTGTTGCAATGAGTCATGGAAGCATCTTGTGTAGGTCCTCTATCACATGACGTAGCTCTGCATTTGGCTTGAAGATACTCGTGGCCTGGTATGCTGGCCCTAAACTTTCCTGTAGCTGAGAGCCTACACTTCTCTCGTGGCTACAACCTAGCAGCAGCTCTTCCTTCTTCCTAACACTTTGTACATTCCTACCCTCTTGATCTCGGTTGAGGTGTGCTGCACGTTTCCTGCTCGTCGTTCTACCTGTGGCTGTTCTCCACTTACCTCTGACTGTGGTAAATACTGTTTGTGTTGTTGATGATAAAACTGCCAGATCGCGTTCCCTTTCTTCCTATTATCCTAGCAGCTGCCAATTCCCAAACACCCTCCTCCCTCCTGCCTCCCTTGATCCTTATCAGTTACTTCCTTGCTTCTTCCAACTGCGCCTGAAGGGCAAAATATTCTTACTGCATACTCTGCAGTTCCAGAGAAGAGACACTTCTCTTCTCCCAACGTTTTCCCCACAGCATCCCAGCAAAGTGAAAATATTTCCTAAAATATTCGCAACAAATTCCTCTACTCACTACCATATAACAGCTCCCACATTTCTTATTCATGGTCAGTTTCGAAAGAACAATTAAGCTCAAAAAATATTTTAAATTTGTTAAGGAAGCGAGGTTGGCAGTATATAAACAAGAAACGACACAAAGGTCTTATGTGCGGTTGTCGTTTTTTTAAACTGATTTCGAGATACAATGACAGAAGAATGAATTAGTAATTAGTTTGCTTTTATAGAATTCACTTTATCAAGAGTGTTTAATCAGGTTTTCAAACATTCACAACTCCGAAAATTTAGGTCTGGATCGCGTGTATCGAACTAGTAAACAATACGAAGTGGTTAGTTAAATATGATTTAGAAACGTTTAATTACACTTTTATTGCGACAATAGACACTAACGAACTAGCAGCTGTCGTTTTTTACCGAATTTTGCACTATTCGTATTCACCTTCGGAACTACCGTCGTCGTAATGTTCTATGTAATATCGAAATTATTATTTTCCATAACCAGGATAGCTCTCTGTTTAATAGATTTCTTATACTACTAGATAAATACCTCACTTGTGTACTCTTATCTTGCAAAACCACGATCACGGGAACAATGAAATCTATTTCGGCCAAAATTGGAATTACATCAGGAGAAACAATAAACTTGCAGGAATAAAGGTGTATGAAGATAGGTGCTCTAAGTGCAAAAGCTAGGTCACACTTAACTAAAATTTAATATTCTAGCGTTGTTATTAGAGAAATATCAACATGTAATCTCATGTATAGCTAAAAACTGCAAAGAACGTGCGACTAACAGCTAGCAGATTGCTGCATCATTTTGCAGATAAAATTTGGAATATTCTCGGAAGTTACCTATTCTAGGTAAATATAACTGATTAAAAACGTATCTCTCACCTCAAAAACTCTTTTTCTGCGCTTTCCGTTACGGTTCGCATCTTTTTCTCAGTATGGTAGGATCTCTCTTTCCCGCTTGGTTTAAACGTCTGTATCTGACGTGGTAGTCTCTATACATCCATTCGTTGTGAATGTTCACTGCATTCCTTTCTTATAATATTTCAGTTTTTCTTTCACATTTGAAAACTTGATCTCCTTTCGAATACCTTCATTTCGTATTTAATTTATAATTTTACATACATTCACTGCCGTAAGAAATCTCATTTTCACTCCTTCATTTGTTTTTATTGTCTCGCATTCAAACCCACAATTTGTTTCCATACAAACCAGTTGGGATTGTGACTGTTCTGTAAAATTTGCCTCATGTTTCTTTCTCTGTTTTATGGTCAAACGTTCAGATGGTTGTATCACAATTACTTCCAAATTTGTCCAGCTTAATCAGCATATCTTCTTCTTATTCATGTGATGTATTATATCCAAGATAATTAAAATATTTCGCCTTTCTGTAGCGTTGTCATCAACCACTATCTTAGTTCTCACTGAATGTTTTCCACAAAATGCCATTGACTTATATCTATTGGAAGATATTGTCATGTTATTTCCACTACATATTTTATTTAGTTATAAATTACTTGTTGTTAATTATCTTCTCTTCAAAAAATTAGTGCAAGGTCAAGTTGTACCCCAGCGTTCATCATTAGATTCCGTCTATGAACTGATCATCAACTCAGTATAAAATAGAGTGGACGGTACCTTACAGATCTGTCTGACCCCTTTATTTATTTGTATAGGCTATGTAATATGCCTTCCAGTTCCACGATTAGTGATGTTTCTTTGTATTAAAGCTTTTACAGGCTGTTAAGTGTAACATCTGTGTTCCATTATTCTCCATAACTTTTCTCTATCACATTATCAAACGTCTTCTCAAAATAACTATAAAAGCAATATGTTTCTCTTTGTAAACCCTCTCCGATCTTCAATAAGCATTCGTAAAACGAAAAATGGAATCAGTCAACGATCGTCCCTTTTTAAACACGACCTGCTCCTCCGCAAGTAAACTATTTTCTTTAGGCACGTGTTTACAATTTTTGCATGTAGTTTAGTTGTAGACGCTATGTCGAGTAACATTATCCAAGTGTAGTTTTCACAGTTATTTCATTCTCCATTCTTAACATCGATATTTATTCTGCTTTAGTCCAATTTCGTGGTAAATCTATTTGCTTCGAGCACTTTTTAAACAAGACTAACAATTTCAGGTGCAGCGACCACACTCTACTCATACCTCAGCATTAATTCTATCTAAACCTGTTGCTTTTAGGGTTCTTTGGGGTTTGCAAAGCTGCTGTGAGTTCTGCGCTTTGCTCGCTACAGTTTTCTGTCTCATACATCGAATATCGATAGCTGCGGCCCTACTTTGCCGTTGCTTAGGAACGAGACCACGCCGTTCCGCGACGTGGCGAAGTGGTGGACGGTCGCGCTTCAATTTTAGGCCGTGTCGCGCTTCAATTTTAGGCAATTTAACTGACTTACTGGAGGCGCTCGATAATATTGATAAGCCGTGTTGGCTTTGGGGTGTTTTCTCTGTTTGTGTTCAGCTGAGAACGGTGGAATTGGCGGCCTGGCATAATGTTGGTTGCTGTTAGTGATCTGGATTCGACCAGCTTAACACCTTAAACATTCACAGCGCTAACCACAACTTGGAATTACCTTATATTCTCAAAGCAGTTCAAACGTTGCCAACAGCCTTGCCAACAGCCTTCCCGTCAGATCACCTGAGTTAAGCACTGTCGGGCGGGGCTAGAACTTGGATGGGTGACCATCCGGTGTGCCGAGCGCTGTTGACAAGAGGGGTGCGTTCAGCCCTCGTGAGACAAGCTGAGGAGCTACTTGGTTGAGAACTAGCGGATTCGGTCTCGTAAACTGCCGGGCCGGGAGAGCGGTATGCTGACCACATGCCCCTACATATCCGCACCCAGGGACGGCTGTGCTGCTGAGGATGACACGGCGGCCGTTCGGTACCGTTAGGCCTACCAAGGCCCATTCTGACGGAGTACGAATGTTATAGACCAATGTTAGATCTGGCGTTATCTGAAGGTTTCTGCCCTCTCCTCAAAGTTTCTTAATTTCCGGTTTCCTCGTTATGCGCGCCTTGAGTTCTCTGCCCGTAGTGTGTGGCCGCTGAAGATGTTAAATGTAATCACGCATTGTGAGTCCTTGTGTGACCTAGGCAAGAATTTAAATGTCAGATTAGTGGCACCGAAGGAAAGCTATCGTGATTCATGTGTCGTCCGATGTTTTTTGACGTTTATTTGTGTAATGTGCCCATCCGTAGAAATATGTATTTAATTTCTATGCTTAAATCTCTTGTAATATGCACCATATCCACGGTCGTTATACCCTATGGAAGATTTGTTGTTTGGTATAGAGGCTGTGTCTTTGTTTCACTTAGTATGTTGTTCTGTTGTTCAATGTCCGCCATTAGTACTCTAGTGGACGGCTGTCATTTACTATTCTAAGAGCCCCGTCACCCTGATACTTGTGCAGTTTGGATCGTAATGTACGTTAGTAGTGCCTAGTGTGACAGAGAATGCTATTTCCTACTAGGCAAGTCGCCAACTAGGTAACGAGCGTTTGCGACAAGGACGTTGGCTTCCTGCTCTGTGTTTATATTCTCCTTTTCCATGTAGTGCTTCTAACGAGCAGTCTTTACAAACTATGTTGTATTGCAATCGCTGGTACTTATTTATCAAAATCTCGCTATTAAACTCTGCTTCATTTAATCTTTGCCTTTCTTTAAGGGTTCTTTAGGTTACGTGATTTGCAAGCTTCTGTGAGTGACAAATGTATTAATGAAGTTTATTGTGTTATGGGCAATACTTAGAGTCATTATCATGATTGGACTGTACATGTATGATATCGTATCCTGTCTATGATCAGTTAGTCATATTCATATTCATGATTCATTCTGATTTCTCTCTATAGAACTGGATGATTTGCTATATTTGTTTACTGATCTGTGTAGATGGCCAGCTGAGTATTTATAATATGGTTAGCACTTGTTTTACTTTATCTATTTCGGTTAAGTTGGTACTTCTGTTATTAACTGGCCCTGTTTGTCAGTTCTGTTTGTTTTTGTTGTAGGCTTTTAGGCGTTTCAATTTGTAATATTCTGAACTTTATCGTCGTTAATACGCTACTGGCCATTAAAATTGCTACACCACGAAGATGACGTGCTACAAACGCGAAATTTAACCGTCAGGATACGCAAATGATTAGCTTTTGAGACCATTCCCACAAGGTTCGCGACGGTGGCGACACCTACAACGTGCTGACATGAGGAAAGTTTCCAACCGATTTCTCATACACAATCAGCAGTTGGCCGACGTTGCTTGTGAAAACGTTGTTGTGATGCATCGTGTTAGGATGGGAAATGCATACCATCACGTTTTAGACTTTGATAAAGGTCGAATTGTAGCCTATCGCGATTGCTGTTTATCGTATCACGACATTGCTGCTCGCGTTGGTCGAGATTCAATGATTGTTAGCATAATATGGAATCGGTGCGTTCAGGACGGTAATATGGAACGCAGTGCTTGATCCCAACGGTCTCGTATAACTAGCTGCCGAGATGACAGGCACCTTGTCCGCACGGCTGTAACGGATCGTGCAGCCACGTCTCGATCCCTGAGTCAACAGATGGGACCGTTTGCAAGACAACAACCAACTCCACGAACAGTTCGACGACATTTGCAGCAGCATGGACTATCACCTCGTAGACCATGGCTACGGTTACCCTTGACGCTGCATCACAGACATGAGCGCCTGCGATGGTGTACTCAACGACGTACCTGGGTGCACGAATGGCAAAACGTCATTTTTTCGGATGAATCCAGGTTCTGTTTACACCATCATTATGGTCGCATCCGTGTTTGGCGACATCGCGGTGAACAACACGTTGGAAGCGTGTATTCGTCATCGCCATACTGGCGTATGACCCGGCGCGATGGTATAGGTTGCCATTGGTTACACGTCTCGGTCACCTCTTGTTCGCATTGATGACACTTTGAACAGTGGACTTTATATTTCAGAAGTGTTACTACCAGCGGTTCTACCCTTTGGCGACATCGCGGTGAACACATGTTGGAAGCGTGTATTCGTCATCGCCATACTGGCTTATGACCCGGCGCGATGGTATAGGGTGCCATTGGTTACACGTCTCGGTCACCTCTTGTTCGCATTGATGACACTTTGAACAGTGGACTTTACATTTCAGATGTGTTACGACCCGTGGTTCTACCCTTCATTCGATCCCTGCGAAACCCTACATTTCAGCAGGATAGTGCACGACCGCATGTTGCAGGTCCTGTACGGGCCTTTCTGGATACAGAAAATGTTCGACTGCTGCCCTGGCCAGCACATCTCCAGATCTCTCACCAATTGAAAACGTCTGGTCAATGGTAGCAGAGCAACTGGCTCGTCACAATACGCCAGTCACTACTCTTGATGAACTGTGGCATCGTATTGAAACTGCATGAGCAGCTGTACCTGTACACGCCATCCATGCTCTGTTTGACTCTATGCCCTTGCTTATCAAGCCCCTTATTACGGACAGAGGTGGTTGTTCTGGGTACTGATTTCTCAGGATCTATACTTCCAAATTGCGTGAAAATGTAATCACATGTCAGTTCTAGTATAATATATTTGTCCAATGAATACCCGTTCATCATCTGCATTTCTTCTTGGTGTATCAATTTTAATGACCAGTAGTGTATTGTAGCTTAGAAGTTTTACTTGTTGACAGACTAGAAACTCTCGTGGGCGTGTGCCATGGAAGTCTTTTATGAAATGGTTACGAAGTGTTTCCCCTTCATGGTTTCTAATTATGTTATCAGTATTTATTTCACCGCTAAAATCAAAACTGTAAATCAGAAAATTTGTGGTCACTTTTGTCGTTTGACACAATTAGTTCTTAAATGTTGGATGCCTCACCCCAGTTGCATTGAAATGGAATAAATTTGTCGGATTGTACTGTCGTATTTTTTCACTTGACACTGAACTGGACATTCGAGGTGTCCTTGGAGTTAAGGAGTATACTAACTTGTTTTCTTCTCAGTACTTAAAGTCAAATAATTCTTAATAGCGCTAGTAACCTATACTTGAAGGTCTTATTTTTAACCTGAATAGTATTTTCATTTCTTATCACGTACTGGATCGTGTCGTAATAAAGTCTGTTTGTTTAAAATTGTTTGTCTTCTCTGTCCCCATTAACTTACCACTTGCCGCAACGCTCTCCTTGAGTTTTCAAATTCTTTTAATATAATGCCATCTAACCCTTTTACTTTTATTTCTCGAGATTTTTATTTCTTCTCTTCATGTTAGCATCATACCATAGTTATTTGTAGTACATCATTCACCCTTTTTCGTTATGTCATTCGAACTAATTCTATCCTTTTCTGATTCATTTAATGTTTTAAATGCGATATACAGGGTGAGACAGCTAAGTCATAACACCCTTTGTATCCCTCCAATCGTAATAGATGAAAAGATGCCGTTTGGACAGTGAATTTCAGGGACAGGGGCTACTTCAATATGTGACATTTCATGTTTGTGCTATTTTTTTATTACAGACATATGTAGCCACTTTTTTTTAATGGAACCCTATGTTAAATTTTAGCGTAACATGATGGGCTAAAAAAGACTGTTTCAAATATGTGTATATCATAATATTTTGGCGAATAGTTTTCGAAACACAGATATGTTCCCGTATCGTATTCGTCCTTCGAAGCGGCGTTGTCCAATGCGACCTTTCCTGTTGAACACTGAGGAACTTAACAGGGAAGGCGTTGTTTTCCCGCTTCTCGTTAACGCCGCAAGGCGACGCACTAGGTAGCTGGAGAGAAGTGCATAAATGAGCTGCTGGGGTAATGAGACATCGCGTTTCCGTCACAGTTTCTTGGAGCAGACATGTACACCAACGAAAAAAAAGTTAGATATGCTACTAGTGTATGGTGAAAGCAGAAGGAATGCTGTTAGAGCAATAAAGCGATATGGAGAGCTGTATCTGATCGTGAGCGTCCTAAGCGCCAGTTTCTTGCACGTATTTGCAAGAAACTACTTGCATCGGGATCATGGAACGCCATATAAAGGACAAGGCAGAAAACTGCAACTGGCTAAGTACATAAAGAGGACGTTCTAGCGTTGGCGCGTAACGACCCTACTGTTTCGTCATGACGTATCGCATCGGATTGTGGTATATGTCAGAGAAATGCTCTACGCATGTTGCACCGGCATAGATTTCACCCGTTTCACTTCTTATTACATCAAACAATTTCCGGTTTGGATTTTGAATGGTGCCAGGAATTTGATCGGTTTGCTCTGCAGCACATACAAGACGATACAATGTTTTTTCAACGGGTGCTTTTTACTGATAAAGCGACTTTCACCAACCGTGGTAACGTGAATCTGCATAATATGCATTACTGGTCAATAGAGAACCCTCTTTGGTTTCGACAGGTACAGCATCAGCGGCTGTGGAGTGTTAACGTGTGGTGCGGCATTCTCGGACATGTCATTGTGGCGACGTACGTCATTCCGGGTATACTAAATGGCAATAACTATGCACAGTTCCTGCGAAACGTTCAGCCCATTTTGCTGGAAGAGGTACCACTAACTATGCGTCAGTGCATGTGGTTCCAACATGACCGCTGGCCTGCTCACTATTCCCGTGTGGCTGCAGAGCTGTTAAATGAAAAGTTCCCGGATTTTTTGATAGGACGACGTGCTGATGTGAAGTGGCCAGCTCGGTCTCCTGATTTGACCACTTTTGACGTTTCTCTGTTGGGAGCAATGAAACATAAAGTGTATACTCAAATACCAACTACGCCAGGCGATATGAAGCATCGTACCATCGAAGCGTGCGCTGGTATCTCACATGACACCCTCGCAGCCGTTCACAAATCATTCGAACGGCGACTACAAATATGCATTGCAGCAGAGGGAAAGCATTTTGAGCACATGCATCAGTAAAGTTTTGTATTATGTAGAGCATACATTTTGCATCTTTGTGTGTATTAGCTTCGTATTGTGATCAGTAGTAGATATTTTCAGACAAAAAACAAATACCTACGAAATAATTGTGACCAATAATGGCCTCCTCGTTTACATTTGTATTTCTGTTACTTAAAACGTATTAAAAGCCTTTAGTATTTTAATACTGTATGTTGTCTAATATTTTGGTATCACAGTTGTCAAATAACTGAATAATATATGCGTGATATGATCAGTTAATATTTGCGCAAAATATCGCAGTATGTATTGCTATTGTCGGGTAAATGGGCGTGTTTGTGTGACGGACTCGCGACGTTTACCACGTACTCCACTCAACAGGAAAGGTCGCATTGGAAAACGCCGCTTCGAAGTACGAACACGATACGAGAACATGTCTATCAAAAACTATTCGCCTATGTATTATGATATACACATATACGAGACCGTCTTCTCAAGCCCATCATGTTACGCTAAAATTTAATATAGGGTTCCATTAAAAAAACAAAGTTGGACTCATATCTCTGTAATAAAAAAGAGCACAAACGTGAAATGTGATGTACTGAAGTAGCCCCTGTCCGTGCAATTCACCGTCCACACAGCATCTTTGTATCTATTACTGTTGAGGAGATACAAAGGATGTTATGACTTAGCTGCCTCACTCTGTATACTATCTGCTCGCAGACATGAACATCATGCTACGTTTTCCTAATGTATATGTCCCAGGCTTGGTTGTGGGCTCTTTCCACTATTCCTTTTGTGTAATTTCTTTTGCATTCTCGTATAGATGTCTTTCTTTTCCAGGGTAGGCTTCGAAAAACAGTTTTCATGTGTTTTTTTGTTTTTGTTTCTTTTTTCTCGTATTTCTTCCGCAGTTCGAAGATCTTTTTTTTTCTCTCCTAATACCTCATTTGCAGCTCTTTTAACTAATTTTTCAATACTCATATTAGTCCATTCTTTTTCAGTAGTGTCCCTAGTAGCTAATTGTTATAATTCTTTTCTTTATCTTTTATGAATCAGTCACTTAATTCTTTCATCCTGGTGAAGTATACGTTAGGGACCTCTTCTTACTTCTGTGTGGTCATAGTTTTATTCTTCTCCCATGTAGCAAATGTGTCAGTTTGACATATTACAAGATAGGGATCAGTCCCGATACGAAAACTTCTGCATTCTCTTGTATTTCTTACTTGACATTGCATTCTTCCATTCACTATTACACAATCTGTAATTGATCTGTATCCTCCAGCAGTCCACGTGTATTTGTGAATATCTTTTCTTTGGAAAAGCATTAGTTACTTCCGAATCACTAAAAGTGGAGAAGTTTCTAAGTGATTTGTTGCTTTCTTCCGCTAGAGGGTTCCAAACTCTAGCGTGTAACTTGGCGGTGTGTGAGCAAGGTCGTTCTGTAATCGAGTTTCAAACTGCAGAGGAGTTCGTCCACACGTGGAGCATCCCGTCCTTCGGCATGACAATTCCTGTGCACCCACGAGCGCAGTGACATCTGCAACAGTCCAGTGCCTTAGGTCCACTGGCATCGACCATATAGTTCCGACTTTGTCCTGTTCCACTCTCATCTACAAAACTTAAAGAACATCTCCGAGGACTTTGCTTTGATATGTGAGTGATGGAAACAGAGGTAAGGTCGTGGTTCCGTGAAGAAAACAGTCTACTGTGACTGCATCAACGACGTGATCTCTCCTTGGGAGAAATGTGTTTGTCGTGAGATTGATCGCGTTGAGAAATTTTGGTGTACACACGGAGAATAAAGATGTAGAATGTTAACAATTTTTGTTTTATTTCAAAAGGCTTTAAGACTTTCAAATAAACATTCTGGAAGAATTGCTTTACAGTAAGCACTAGCATTTAAGCTATCCGATAAAAAGTATCAGGAAACGCCCTCAGTAACGCTGAATTCAGCGGTAGATGTCACAACGGGCAGAACATTAACACAAACGGAGACGGGGAGGAATGTTGAAATAATAAATGGATATCAACTGGCTAACATTTCAGCTAGTTTAAAGCTATCTGAACATATTGTTGGCGACGTGATTGAGAAGTGCAAATGAGAGGGAGGTACCATAGCCAAACCAAGACCGGCCAGACCTCATATAGTGATGGACAGCGACTGTCGAAAATCGCGGAGGCTGTCATAAGAATGTCGTATCTGATCAGCGGAGGGAGTGACTCGTGAATTCCAAAGTGATGCCAGCAGTCCAGCTAACAACCTGCACGGGAACTGACAAAGAACGATAAGCCACATGCATCTTCGAAAAGGGTAGGGAACTTGGAGTTTAAGGTCCCGTCGACAAAAAGGTCTTTAATGACGGAGTACAAGCTCGGATTTCGAAAGAATGGCAAAGGAAATCGCACATGTCCCTTTCAAAGCAAACATCCAGGCATTTGCGTTGAGAGATTTAAGGAAATCCCGAAAAAGAGGGTTGGTCCAAGCGCTTCTGAACCGTGATCCTCCAGAATGCTAGTCTAGCGTGCTGACCACTGCGCGAACTCGTTCAGATACTTTTCTGTAGTTAGTGCTAAGCGGCGGTTGGTGTGATTAAACAGCGCGACGCGTGTATAGTATACCACTAGAAACGAACAATATGGAGTGATAAATCACGCTATAACTTGTGGCACTCTGATGGAAGGATTTTTGATGCGCGAATGCCTGGAGAACATTAAATGCCATCATGTGTAGTGCCAAAAATGAACGCTGGGGGAGAAGGGGGTGTTACGGTATGGCAATTTTTATTTTGTGGTTGCGGTGTGTTCCCCTTATTGCTCTTATATAAAAAAATACGTAGGTTTAAGGACTTACATAACGGCATTGTATACGGTACGGCATAGTAAGAGCATATGGAGTATCAGACCAATTGTATGACTGGATTGAAGAGTTCCTAGGTAAAAGAACGCAGCATATCATTCTCAATGGAGATAAGTCTTCCGAAGTAAGAGTGATTTCAGGTGTGTCGCAGGGGAGTGTCGTAGGACAGTTGCTATTCACAATATACATAAATGACCTTGTGGATAGCATCGAAAGTTCACTGAGGCTTTTTGCGGATGATGTTGAGGTATATCGAGAGGTTGTAACAATGGAAAATTGTACTGAAATGTAGGAAGATCTGCAACGGATTGACGCATGGTGCAGGGAATGGCAATTGAATCTCTATGTAGACAAGTATAATGTGTTGCTGATACACAGCAAGAAAGATACTTTATCATTTAGCTAAAATATTGCAGGTCAGCAACTGGAAGCAGCTAATCCCATAAATTATCTGGGAGTAGGCATTAGGAGTGATTTAAAATAGAATGATCATATAAAGTTGATCGTCGGTAAAGCAGATGCCAGACTGAGATTCATTGGAAGAATCCTAAGGAAATGTTATCCGAAAACAAAGGGAGTAGGTTACAGTACACTTGTTCGCCCACTGCTTGAATGTTGCTCACCAGTGTGGGATGCGTAGAAGATAGGGTTGATGGAAGAGATAGAGAAGATCCAACGGAGAGTAGCGCGCTTCGTTACAGGATCAATTAGTAATCGCGAAAGCGTTACGGAGATGATAGATAAACTCCAGTGGAAGCCTCTGCAGGAGAGACGTTCAGTAGCTAGATACGCTCTTTTGTTGAAGTTTCGAGAACATCCCTTCACCGAGGAGTCAAGCAGTATATTGATCCATCCTACGTGCATCTCGCGAAGAAACCATGAGGATAAAATCAGAGAATTTAGAGCCCACACAGAGGCATACCGACAATCCTTCTTTCCACGAACAATACGAGACTGGAATACAAGGGAGAACCGACAGAGGTACTCAAAGTATCCTCCGCCACACACCGTCAGGTGGCTTGCGGAGTATGGATGTAGATGTAGATGTATAGTGCAGTAGAGGAACAAGGTGAAGATTGTATCAGCGTGACAGCACATCCCGATATAAAGCAGCGTCCGTGAGGCAGTGGTTTGTGGACAGTAAGGCTCCTAAAATGGACTGACTTGTTTAGAGACCCTATCTCAACCAATGGAACACAATTGCTATGATTCAGAACGTCAATCTTGCCGACTCTAGCATGCGACATTATCACTTTCCCTGGCTTCGGCTCTGGAGGAAGGATGTGCTGTCATTCCTCCACAGACATTCGGATACTTCAATGAAAGTGTCCCTTGCAAAGTTCAATACGTTATGAAGACTAAGGTGCTGCACATCACGTATTAATGTCCGCTAATAGAATGTAACCGATTATGGTGGTCCCTGTTCACAATCCACGCGTGAGCACTGTGGTATAACACGAGTAATTACACACGTGCACAAAATCGCAATTCCGTCTGCAGTCACTAAGTTCAATCGTGTGTGAATTCCTAAGGGACCGAACTGAGGTCATCGGTCCCTAGACTTACACAATGTTTAATGTAACTTACGCTAAGAACAAAAAAAAACACACACACACACCTATGCCCTAGGGAGGACTCGAACCACAGGCGGGAGGGGCAGCGCAAACCATGACATGGCTCCTCTAACCGCTCGGCCACTCCGCGTGGCAGTCACCAAGTCTCTACCACACAAAGAACTCGTTGAGTCGCGGCGAGAAAGCGGAGAGTGAACTACCAAATATGCCGTGGACTTCTGTTTCTAACGGCAACACTTAAAAACTACATAGCAACTGGTGTTGCTGCGAATGTGACTTGTTACGGAAAGCTGTATGCAATTAGGTGTTAAGAATTGTATTAGAGGTGCTCTTCCGCGTACTCCCGTGACCCGTTTTCCTCAAGTTAAAACGCCTTAGAAGTGAGATTTCTTGTGAATGCGGCCCATTAATTGAATTTGTTTTACGCGCCCAGCCTTGGTAAATATATTAAGGGCCAGAAATAAATGGAGAAGCAGATTCAGTAATATAAATTCGATAGGAAATTAAAATGGTGTTTTCTTAGCTTCTGTTGCTCCCGTGCCAAGATTTTTTAATTTCCTGGCTGTATTCTGTTTGGATACGTTTTAATTCTTAAGACTACGTTGTGGGATGAGGCTTTGTTTTTCAATAGACTGACAGGACTGCTTGCAGAGCACACCGGATGATGAACGCGATGAGCTGATCGCCAAAACCACAGGTCTCAGTTCTAGATGATGGTTTCGCATGATTCCCTTGCCTCAAAGAATAAATAGATCGCTTTCACATTCAAAATTCTGTCAGTGACTACTCTTGACTATAGTTGGAAGGTTCTCGGAGTAAAAAGTGATGATGGTCACAATGTAAGCCTAAAAAGTGATAAAATCGTCGGGTGACGAAGCTGTAACAATGAGTCTATTAACCTTTAATGAAATTCTTTGATGAGATCACCATTCCATTTCTTTCAACAGTCAATAACCCGACATGTCATCCCCTTTGCAAAGAAGAGCCTACAGCAGACACTGAACAACAACTGACGATCGGCAACTAAGTGACCTCGCCCAAACTTCTGGCTAGTAAAACGACTCTACGAGTATACATTTTTCTCGCTACTGCGTTAAACTCAGCACAGAGGTACTTACAGGTCTTGGCATTGATCTGTTATTATACCAAATAATGTGTTTTAATTTAACGTTAACAATACAGTCTCTAATAGCAGTTGCTTAGTCTCGTAACGCCTGAAGTAACAACTTCGCATCTCAGCAGCACACTGCTATTTTCCTCTACCGAAAATCAAAAATTTCGCACTATACAGACTGCTGGAAGAAGAAACACATCTCATCCATATGAATAAATAGTGTAATTTTGTCACAATTAAAAGAAAATGAACACCGTCTCTCTCTCTCTCTCTCTCTCTCTCTCTCTCTCTCTCTCTATATATATATATATATATATATATATATATATATATATATATATATATATTCTGTAGATAATCAACGGAAAGACCGTTTTGAAACGATTAGTATAAGAAATTACTTGTTTCTTGATTCACCAAACTAAAGGTTAAGCCACAGTAAAAAGATCGCGACAACCAATAGTGTTACCTTAAGATACATATTCCAAAGTGTCATATCTAATTATACACACTGCAGCTGGTGGCCACGACTTCAGAATAAAAAATTAGTTATGTTATCAGCCTTTGAGCAGATCAGTTCTGTGTGTGTAAAAAAAAAATAAACAACATTAGGCTTCCGCATTTTCTTTTTGCTTTTGCTTACTCATGTGACTCGAATAAGTAACAGTCAATAGTAGAGAGAAGAGAAAGGGTGGAGTGACACCGGAAGAAATAGGGCATCAAAGACCAAGGAATTTATTATATCTGACGTTGGTTGCCGGTATAAAGTAAATTTTAGTAACTGCAGTTTTGGCAAGGAATTTGTTATATCTGAAGTTGGTTGCCGTCATACAGAAAATTACAGAAAATGCAGTTTTGACGAGTGCTTACATTAAAAATAAAAGAAAGGAATCAAAACGGAATGAAAGCGAAAGCAGACGAATGAATAAAAACCCTAAATTTACTTTTCTCGTTCGATTTATTTGCCAAATTGTTCAGCGTTAATAATAAAAACCGTAATAATAAGTAAAAAACCGTAATAATAAGTATTAATATTTATCGCTCTACATTCGAGAGACATGTTTCAGGTAAGTCGTGCAAAAGCCATTATTTTCTAGTTTGAAGTGTCTCTTTTTCTTTACCTCGCAGTCAGTCTTCTGACCACTTTAATGTGGCCCGACACTAAATCGTCTCCTGTGCGAAACTATTTATCTCAGAATACCATCTGCACACGACGTCTTCTGTTATTTGTTGGACTGTTGCTATCTTTGGTTGCTGCTACAAATATTCCCGGATGTCTTCAACATATGTTCCTCCCTGTCCCTTCGTCCTGTAGTGTTACCCATATTTTTCTTTAATGAAATTTTCACTCTGCTGATATGAAACTTCGTGGCAGATTAAAACTGTGTGCCAGTCCGAGACTGGAACTCGGGACCTCTGCCTTTCGCGGGCTAGTACTCCACCAACTGAGATAACCAAACACTATTTACGACTCGTCCTCACAGCTCTTCTTCCATCAGTACCACGTCTACTGCATTAAAAACTTCACACAAGCTCTCCTGCGAAACTTGCAACGCCGATAAACAGGTGAAGAAAGTGGTGGGTACGTGTCTTGCTGCACAAGTTGAAACCTTTTATTCAGAATGTATCGGAAAGCTTGTGCCATTGTGGTCCAACTGAAATGAAAAGTAGAAGGACGCTGCCGAAAAATAGTATACTTAAAAGTCTTGTATTCTTGTGTTACACTGTAAAAATAGATTTCCGTTACTTTTTGCCTTAGGCTCGTAAAATTTAAGTCACGTCCAGCCTAATTTTTCCTTCATTACATTTGATCCACATTTCGTTACTTACCTCTTCGCTCTTACTTACTATGATGGACTAAAACATTATGATCACTCCCCACAGTGTGAGTGAATGCCTTCTCGTTGTGTTGCAGTCACGCGACGCGATAAGGAAAGAATGTAAGCGGAATACAGAGGAATGGGAAGTCGTTATAGCAGAATACGGACGGCAACTGCCGAAATCCACTGATATAGCCGACTTTGACAACTGTCAGATTGTTATGGCCTTGAGGCTGAGACCGAGAATCTCTGAAACGGCGAAGCTGGTTGGCTCTTCATGTATTACTGTTGTGAGCATCTGCGGAAAGTAATTGAAGGATGAAGAAATAATGAGTAGCTCACATTGTATTGGACGTCCACGTTTCGTCACAAAGAGTGGAGAGCGGAGGATTGCCCGCTGTGTGAATTAGGATCTGTGGCAGATCTGACGACAGAATACACTGCTACTGTAGGCACATGTGTTTCGAAGCACACTGTTCAAAGGCCATTGTTGAACATGGACCTCCATAGCACACGACCCCTTCTTGTTCCCGTGTTGACACAACGACATCGTCAATTACGATTGCGGTGGGCACATCATCACTAAGTTTCACCGTGGGTCAATAGACACGGGTCACCTGATCAAATGAATTGCATTTCCTATTACATCAAGGCGATAGTTTTGTCCTTATACGCTCTCATCCAGGCGAATAGCTGCTCGAAACATGCTCCACGCCACAAATGCAGGCCGGTGGGGGCAGAATTATACGATGGGGGATACGTTGACTTGGGTTTCCATGGGATCTGTGGCAGTAGTCGTTGAAGACTACGTGAATATTGCTGACGATCACCTGCGTTTCTACGTGCTTGGTGTTTTCCCCTAAGATGATGACATTTTCCAGTAGGATAACTGTCCATGTCACAGTGCTGTGGTCTGAGGAGAATGGTAGTGAACTCACATCGATATCTTGCCCAAAAAGGCCTTTGATCTGTACCTGCTGGAACAAACATCAGGCGTCAGATGCGCACACGCGAACCACAGACGGCTGATTAACGGGGACTGCTTGATCTGAACTGTAACATGCGGTCTCGCATACCTCCAGAAACCTACCAAGGACTTTCCGAATCCATTCCAAACAGAGGCAATCCTGTATTCTGTTTGAAAAGTGGACCAACACACTGTTCAACAGGTGGTCTCAATGTTTGGCTAATCAGTATATATTGCAGTTCCTCTTGTTTCAGAGATACGGACAATAAAATATTCAGTTCCTGAGCTCCGTTTTGAATACCCAGCGAAGTGATTCAATAGTGAGAAAACGGACCTGCGTTCTGCGTGGAAGCATTTCAGAACCTCGCCTGGACATGCAGATTTAGGTTTTTTGACGGTTTCCGTACACAGAATTGGGCGAACGACAGATTTTTTCCCTTTAAAGAGCACGATCCACTTCCTTTCCTATTATTCTCCACTCCAAATTCATATTTCACCTCTGAGGAACTCGTCGAAGACGGCACGCTAAACACAGACCTTCGTAATTCCTTTTATACTATTGTAAATTTTTCGGTGCCATTTTTATTAATATGCTTCTGTGAACCGTAGATCTACAATCTGTACACTTAAAAGAAGGTAAGACATTGTTTGTTACACAACAAATGCAGCCACATACATGAATTACGAGGACTACTCTTTCATGGACGACCATCACCCAAGTTGGATGTCATCGCCTAACGAGCCATAACATCTTGCAGCTAGCTCACATCCACGTCTGTTTGGGGTTCATCTTCTCTGCAGTCGATTACTCCGTTGTAACAGTTAAATTGCAGTGAGACCTGTTAATCCCTGCAACGATCCAGCAATATCTCTGAGCACTGTTTGAGAACATTATGTTAATTTACATTATGTTAATTTCTCATGAAACAATTTGCTCTTACGCATTCATGATATTAAAATTTACTTTGTTGCTAACTCATTCTAGTGTACTGTTTTTGTTCCTTCTATTTTTCTTTTCTACATAGTATTTCTCATTTTAGAATTTAGTAAGACACTTATCTTTATCTATTGTTATCATTTTGCACGGACCACTGATTTGTTTCTGTCTATCGTTTCTGTTCTCTATATTTTTGAGCCATGGCTGACTCACGCTCATGCCATTGAGTGGCGCCCTATTTCTCCCTCAGTTACTACCTGAACGAGTTGCTGACTTGCCTCTCTCTGTCAGTGGCAGCAACACCCTTTATAGATATACTACTAGTGCTCTACCATCTTTGGTGTGATCGATATATTTCCATGTGGTGGTGTGTGTGGGCAGTCGGTCGCTTGCGACAGAGCAGCAAGGAAGTCTCCGCAGTGTATAGTTGGTCCAGGGCCGCTGGTGGCGTGCACGCGCAGTAGGAGTTGTGAGGCAATAGCTGCGAGAGCTGCATAGTTCGTCGCCCTCCTAACCTGGATACTGGAGTTGAGCGATCTGTTAACCTGTTACGAAACCTCAACTGCTGTGACACCTCGTCGTTCATTGCCGGTTGTTACTTCCTGGGCCGTTCCCGCAAACAGCAATGTATGGTGTACAGGAGTCGGCAAATTTTGCAGCTGTCTTCATGTATGGTGTTTAACTATTGGCATGGTTGTAACTTATTAGTGAAGTGCTCCAGCGGCATCTTCTGCCTTGTGGCCGTTAACATTCCGGTTACCTGCCTTGGTCGTCAGAGTAGTTTTCCGGCTGTGTATTTTCCTCGCCATGTTGATGCTGTCCGGCAGGGCCTGTAGTTCGACAGCTTGATATTGTTCTCCTTTTTCTTCCTTTGAGTGGTTATTGTGCCCTGACTGTGTTCAGATGTGAATTATCAAGATGCAGGGCTGCTGCGATCTGCGTCCTCGCTGATATTTTCAGTTGTTGCGTCTCTGTTTGTGTGGAAGGGAAGTGATTCGGTTGTTGGTTGGTTCTTCAGCCGTCCCGGGGTCGTGCTGCCACACGATTATTTAGTGTTACACTTGGCTACCTGACTCACCTAATCTGTTGTTTGAGTTTCCTCTCCTGGCCGACTCTTGGAACACTTCCGAGCACCACTGTTCTGTTGTTTGGGATTGTGATTTTCTTTTGTATCAAGTATTGTGCGTGGCCTTCAGCTGTGTATTAATTTAGTTTGCTTTAATGTTCAGTATATGGCCTTCAGCCGAACATTATGTGAAATAACTTAAGATTAGGCCTTCAGCCTACTTACTTTGAAATTTGAAAGCTCTTTGTCTAAAACCTTTTAAAATTTCCTTACTGGAGTTCTTGTTATCCAGGCCTTAAGGCCTGAGTTCTTCTATTTTGTAACTAAGGCAATTTTAATAACTTGTGTTCTGGCCTTCAGTCGTATTGTTTCTGAGTTCTTTTAAAGATTGTGTGTTATTAGCAAGTAAAGTTTGTATGTTTGTGCAACTTGCAGCAACTGTCTTGACAGGGTCAACAGTTTCTCTCCAAGACAACAAAAGACTTGATAAATGCGTTGTACGGGTCGAAGGAATGTATATCTCTCCACAACAGTAAGAACGACAAAATAAATACATTACGCTACTTCTAAAAAGAAATAAATAAGTAAATGAGTTACTCACCTAAAGAATTATTTTCCACAGATGGATAAGATGAAGCAATCACTTCATCTAAAATAAGGAGGACCAGGAATAGTAGGACCCACAATAGGCTTCATGCTTGCTGCAGCGTTGTATTTACATTCTCAAAAATTATATGTGCGCTTCAATAAGACTCATTACTACTGACATACTTAGCAACGAAGTTTAAAAAATGGTTCAAATGGCTCTAAGTACCATGGAACTTAACATCTGAGGTCATCAGTCCCCTAGACGTAGAACTACTTAAACCTGACTAAGGACAACATCCATGCCCGAGGCAGGATTCGAACCTGCGACCGTAGCAGCAGCGGAGTTCCGGACTGAAGCGCCTAGAACCGCCCGGCCACAGCGGCCGGCAACTATGTTAATACGCAATTTCCGCTTGTACAGTTTTGTAGGCAGACTGCACTGAGCCAGTACAGCTTGTACCAGCAGTAATATCATTAAATACGTATAGTAGAGATTAACTTACTGTACTGTTTATACGTGTCTGATGTTGCGTAACTGTGTCTTTTTACATACGTTTCAACAAAACACATTTTATGTACCTAGTTTTCACTTGAATAATAGTACTTGGGACATTTTTATCTCAAACACTAAGGTCAAGTTTTACACGTACTTCTTTTAAGTTGCAAATCATGCACTGGCTGCAAACGAGATAGTCTTTTAAGTATATACTACTGCTTTATGTATTTTGCCTTACATGAAATTCTTCTTCGCGAAACTAAAAAGAAAATTCACGCATATTGTTATAGAACAACCGTTATTGGATCAGAAAAAAATGTAAAAGAGACGAATAGCAACGTTAGCTTAAACATATCTTGCTAGGCAAAGATAAGCGTAACAAATTTCCGCAGTAGCTGGCATTGATTTACGGACGTCATTATATGTATTCCTGAACTAGGCGCACGCTCTACGTCAAACAAGGTAATGATAAGTTAGTTTTCATGTAGTTATAATGTGTTTTAACGCATACATAATTTTTCTAGCGTCCTCCAAGGGAATGTGCTGTGGTATTACACAAACATCGACCACACACTCGTATCTGTCGTGTTGGCAATGGAAAAGAAGAAAATAATATGGCTGCAAAGTAAAGAATTCATCCTCTGTGTAAGCGCTTACAAGAATCCCTAAATGAATATGTTCTTCATTATATTCGCATGTATTTCTCTGTGTCGACCAGCAGTTACTTCGTAGCTCGCATTCAAACATAAAAGGGCACAGTTTTCCAAATCAGATTACAATATCGTGGTGTGCCGCGAAATGGAGTCTCATGCAGTTATTCAGTTGCATTGCTCTGACGCTTGAATTGATCTTGTTTTATTATCCCATTACCTATTTCCAGCCTCCTAGCGATTCATTGTCGGATAGCACATATTTATTTCTTGTCTGCAGCAGTGTGTGATCCGTGTAGAGTTACTAGCAACCGATGGTTGTTGGTACACACAGTATTCTGGAAAACATAATACAAGTTTTCCAGTGGCGTTAATTTTACTGCATTTCACAAACTTAGCCACAGGTAACATGTTCCACATGCTTTAAAAAAAGTAAAGAAATAATTAATAAATATTATTTATTTATGTGAGCATCAACAACCAACCAAAGGGTATTAATAACTCTACGCGACTCCCTCACTGCTACAGACAAGCTATAAATATATACCATCGGATGACGAATCGCTAGGGAGCCGTAAAACCGTAATGGGATAATAAAATTGAAGAACAAACCAAAGGGCGACTGGTTGCAGTAGTTTCAAGAAACAGTAGCTCTGATCCTCATCCATAATGGATAAAAGTTTAATATCTTGTGCTTTGGAGAGAGGAGCCTTATAACACTGTAGTTCTTTCTGCTTTTCTGTTTTATTTGAAGTAAAACACTTATAGCATTATTCCAGACATTCTATGAATAATTATGAAAGTATTTTTCTATTGATTCGCCTCAAGTTATCTCTACAGTACTACTACAATTTCCAGGTGAGTTTCCTTTCTCGGTAGCTCTAATGCTTTCTTTCGGAATTCTGGGAATGCTTCTACATTTACTTTTCTCTTTTTAGTTAGCCTTTCAGCAGTCCGTTATAACAGGTGAATACTAGGCTCCGGATTTTTATACAATATCAATACGCAAAATATATACGTAATTATGTAAAGAAAACATGTAGAATACGGCGTAAGTAACGCACAATATTTGTATTATTAAAATGGTTACGAGACAGCAAAACAAAAAAAAAGTCACAAATGAACTTGAAACTTTCGGCCACTTTTTGGCATAGTCACCAATGTTCTCAACAGATTTTTCCCATCGTGGTACCAGTGTCAACACTACTTGTTCGTAGAAGTCCGTTTAGCTGTAGTAGAGCCACCTGCGAGGCACTGGTTTCACATTTCAGTTCCACATTTGTCGCAAAGCGTTGGCTGGCTGGGAATTTCCTCATGGGATCGAAGAGATGAAAGTTCAACGGTTGAAGGTCAGCACTGTATAGGGGATGCTGGAGCACCTCATACCCAAATACGGCGATTTTCTCACGAGCAAGGTCAGCAACAAGTGGGGGCGAGCATTGATGGCATCTCATCGTTAATGTTGTGGCGTTTGTCACGAAGGCGACGACGCAACTTAACCAAAATTTTAATGTAGGCTGCTGCATTTATAAAGGCCCAGTGTTCAATGAACTCCACCAATAAAACACCATGCATATCCCAGAACACTGTCACAATCACTTTGCAATCAGGCTGAGTCACTTTGAATTTTTATCGTATTGGGGGATCAGCATGTTTCCACTCTATATAGGCCTGCTTGGTTTCAGGCACGTAGTGGTAAGCCCGCGACTCATGACCAGTGACATTCCTTTAAGAAAGTCGTGCCCTGCTGGTTGTTAGTTTCATAGGCACCCAGTCAGTACTAATTTTACGAAATTTTATGTTGTCATGACAATAACGTGCACCTTATCTTAGGAAATGTTGAACTGCTGCGATAAGATTCGTTCAGAATTGCTGCCTCATTGGCTCCGACATTCTGGTGGTTTGCAGATGTTACCGGCCGTCATGAGCGTGGTGGATCACTAAGGTTCAGACGGGCCTCTTGGAAGAATGCACACCACTTGGAGACATTACTACGGTCCATACAGTTGTCCCAGTACACAACACGCATGTCCGTGTGAATACCACTTGGTTTATGCCCGTTGGCCTACAGATATTGGGCTATACTTCGCTGCTTTTCACAAGTTGACGGCAGTAAGACTCGTGAAACTTTTGTTTCGTAGTTCAGGCATCTGTCGCTACAGCTGCACATGAAAACAAAATACCCTTGGTAGCGCAAACTTCAAAGTATAACGTGGGGAAATTTTAGTATTCCAGGTGAGTAAATAAAAATTACTGTGCATTACTTTCAAGCCCACCCTTGTATATATGAAAATATATAATACGACGAAATTATTTGCGGTCCTATCTTTTTACTGAAATATCGATGTTCCCTAGAATTACTAAGGGTACATTAACTTACCTTTCATTTTGAAGCGCAATCAACAACCAGATACCTTTCCAAGTTCTCTGTGGTCATAGAAAGTCACCGATCAGAAAGAATGTGTTTGTAGGAGGAAAATTATTTGTCCACACCACAGGACGTTTATGGTGTAAATAAGGGAGACGAAATGTAATGTACCTGGAGTCTCTCCTTCTCACCCACTGAGGATACCGCAGATAGTAGTCAAAGTAGGGTATCCTCGATGTTTTGCCAAAACAGCGCGGAACATATTCACTACGCTCTGCCCTGTATCACCTTCGGTATCAGCTAACTTGCATTTGACATGCGTGAGTATTTATAACGATTACTAGAAAAAGTAACCGTTATGCTGCTGAACGACCCAGAGCATTTCAGTTTTTAAGTTAAGTGAAAGCATTTTGTTCCTACTGGACTGACATTCTTGGAAATCAATCAATGACTTTACGCATTAGAAACTTTCATTATAAAATTCAACGGATTCAGTCCATGTACACCGCGCCGTTAGAACAGGTGCAGCCGACTGCTGTAGGTTTGGCAGCTGTTCCCTATAGAGCGATATACAATGCAGGCCTCTGAGAAACATTTTCTTGCTCTACGAAATTATTTTCTTCACTTCAGAGTATTTGTCGCGCAGTTGTTCAGCAATATGTTGCAGTGTATGAGCCTGAAAGGTGGGGATGAAGAAATACGAATGACATAAGCATGGGGAATTTACCGTTTTCAGCATTTAGACCGCAGCATTCAGACACATAACATGACGTTTCTCCTTGAATCCCTTCGGCTCACAGCACTTAAAGACTATCTTTCAAAAACGAGCTATTAGTGAATGATACGTGCTTTTCAACACTTAGCAGCAAATCGGTAATGACTTTTGAGGATTATTCTCAGTCGATCCTGCCAATAATTAGATGGAAAATAAAACTTGTACATGCGTCAATAATCTCGTCGATTCTAAACATTCATGGTGGTGTCTGTTTGTTCTATATCATGTCTCCCTACCACTTTGGCGCAACGACGCTCTGAGCGTGTTTTTTTAGGGAATTGACTAGTTTGAACCTGGGACCTGTTGCTGGTAAGGAGACGCCAGACCACACATGACATGTAGAATGCAGAAGAGTTCAGTGAGACTAGCGATGATATAACCAAATACTAAATGATCTCAGCGTCAGCTCCACTGCACTCCCTGTAAAAGAATTTTAATACTAACTAAATTTAGTGGAAGGGGTTCAAGGCTTTCGTATTTTTAGTTAGCTGGTAAAATAACGTCGAAAAAGCAGTTAAGTTTACCACTGGAAATTTTATTCTACTCACAAAACATTGTTTATAAATTGCACTATTGATAAAAGGAAATGTTTTAATACAGGATGGTAAAAACCAACTGCGTTGAACCAAAATGTGAACGAATATTCCCTGAATGGGTTTCCAGGTTCTACAATAGATCGAAGGATGACCTGTGCCATATCACATCTATAATCTAGCTTCAATTTAAGTTTCACGAAAGAGAAAACTATCAAATTGGTCTACAGTGACCCTCAATTATCTTTAATTACCTATCTAACTTGTCGTAAATTACAGTGGCTGATGTGGCTTCTCAATAACTATATAAAAGAAAAAACATCGCGTTTCAGATCTTTACTTCAAGTTGCAAATGTGAACACCATGAGTTTTAATTAACGATCGAACTAGTATTACGCAAAAAGGGGGTGTATCAGATGAGACTTCTGCAGTTCTGAGTGTAGCGTTCCGCGCTCAAAAATGCGGCATCGCGTGCGTTCATTCCCTTGTCGGTTTTTAGGCAGCGTCAGGGCAGCGGCGGGCGGCACAGCTCCGCTCACCTCGCCATCTCGGAAGCAACTCTCTCCTAACTTCTCCTTACTACAATTCACCGAAGTTGGTTTAAAAAAAAAACTATCTGGCTGTGTTTTCATCTGACAAATCAGGGTCTCAATGTTAACCTTAAGCTCCGCCTACAAAAATTGTCTATCCAATGGGAAACGTTATACTCTTCGTTGTGGGGCAATGTTTTTAAAGTTTGCGGCGCAACAGAGACGCGAAAAAGTCTCACGCTAGAACCTGCAGCTGGTGTGGTCCTTTTAGCGTTATCGTAAGATGTATACTGTCCTTCTAGAGGGCTCTATCTTTTAACATGGGCTGGAGGGTGGTCCTAATGTAACAGACACGCGAAAAAGTCTCACGCTAAAACTTGCGGGTGGTAGTGGCCCTTTTTGTGTTATCGTACGATCTATACTGTTTTTCTGGAGGCCTCTAGCTTTTAACATGGGCTCGGGGGTGTCCTTGATGTAACAGAGACGCGAAACAGTCTCACGCTAAAACGTGCGGGTTGTGTGCCGTAGTGGTTAGCTGGCGACGTGGGTGTCCAGTCCGTCCCTTATCGTAGGGCCTTCTAGCTTAACACGGTTCTGCTCTCGGCTTCTGTTCTCGTTTATCCCCTCGCAACTGCGTCGGTCTCACGGTGGGAAGGTACAACACGCATTTAGGCATTCCATTTGCTCACTCGTTACTCGTATTACTTTGGTTAATTTAATGTTACGATTTATTCGGAGCTATATGACATACTACTAGATTTGCTTATGTCAGGGTTCTCATGGAAGGTGTTGGATTTGCCTGACACCTTACAGACGGCTATCAGTATTTGCTGGTTACTTCTATTCCACCGCACAACACTCCTAGCAGTTTTACCATAAAGTCACCGATCAGAAAGAATGTGTTTATAGGAGGAACCTTATTTGTCCACACCACAGGACTGTTATGGTGTAGTTGTAGTTTGTAGTACTTTTGTAGAAAGAAACCATAGTCAGGTATTTCAAAGCCATGTACCACTGCATGTTATCAGAAAACATAGTGCAGCACATACCACAGAAGAGGACTGCACTCCTTTGTTCCTGGTATGCGCATTACCATGTATACGCCGTTGAAATTGGAACTTCATAGAGCGCCCGACCTGCTAATTGTACGATCTTCATAGAACAATCTCTCCATCAATACTGAAAGCGTCGTCCATCGTTAGGTGACAATTCTGATACAACAGTAGGCATCAGGAATAGAAACAGTCGTGAAAAATTAAAAGTACTATTTCGCAAAATTTTCTTGGCGAACACAGTCCTGAGTTCTGACTCGCTATAAACCTTTAGTAGTAGGAAAACTTCGAGCCTTTTGTTTGCCCCTCCGTCAATGTTGACAACACACAAAGCTCTTTATCGCACATAATATTGGCTATGATAGTTTATTGTTACTGCAGATGCTATGCTTTTGAGAACTGAAATTCCAAATCTTAGTGAATTAAGCAGGAACACGTCCCTCACAATCCAACTCAGTTACCCTTGAAAGTAGTCTCCTTCTTCGACATTTATGATAGGTCGGATTCGGTGAGTTTTCTAAGATGGCGCCTAGTAAGATTAACATTGTAGCACAAAGACTTTCTGAGGCGTTTAGAGTATGCAGGAAAGTCTCTATAGCTATCCAGCCCAGTTCCGTTACAAAGGAGAGAGAGGGGGAGAAAAATTAAAACCGCGTTTCCAACCACAGATTCGAAATACTAGTCCCGTTATAAGTTCAGTGGTAGGAGACAATGGGCTGTGCAGCCTTTAATTAAAAATTAGAAGAATTTAATCTGTTAATTTAAACATTAAAATTAATTTTTCCAAGCTAACTGAAGTCGCCGATATCTTGCCTAAGAAGAGAACTATCAAGTGACGGCTGCTGAGCAGTTTTCGTGATACGAACAATTTAATTCATAGAATACACAATATGGAATAAGTCTACAGTCTTTCCAGAGGCCGCTAGATCAAAGTCAAGTCGGGGTCACGGTAGCGCGGCGGAATAATAACCCTTTCTGCGGCCAGAGAGTTGATGCCACCACCAAGACCACCAACCTGAGGATGGACGGGCGGAAGTGTCCCTCAGCAGAAAGACTAAGTGACCATCGGCATGTCTGCCTCGGGGAAACTTCGGCTGTCGGAGGAAGCACACAGTGTGCGAAGTCCGAGGTAGCAAAACTTCTGAGAGACGCCTTCCCAACATAATTTCTTTATCGTTATTGACAAGCTTTACTTCGTGAACAGCAGTATCGTGGTAGTAGCCACCACATTCGCGATACATGTATATGTTTCCATCACCATGGAAGCAACCTTACACACTTACATTCCGCTGTAGCCAATATTTTCGCGGTAGAATGCTCGTAGTACATCCTTCCTTGATCAAGCTGTAAATACGCGATTTGTAACACGAGGAATTCGCTTCATAGTATCTGCTCCACGACACTTTGTCTCCGTCGTGGTGACCCTATCTGCTTCCTCGCAAAACGTTTCTTCTCACGGCACATTACCTTCCTTTGTGACTCAAATCCAGGAGTTTCCTCTGTAATGTAATGCACCGACACTCTTTCTATGGACTGAGCTAGGTATCTCCATTTGTATTTTCCTCCATATATTTTTACATACGTTTGTCTTGGCTCACAGCAAGCCTGCAGATTGCCTGTTAGCTTAAACTGTGGACTAGCAGTTTCCCACCTTTTCATATAACGAGATTGTCTCGTATTTCTACGCTTTTAGAATATATGCAGTTTTTCTTGAGGTGTCTGTTGGTGGTTTGTAGTCCGCCCTGTTTCCTTCAGTAATCAACTGATTCTTGAAATCTAAATACCTGCTAGACGTGAAGAGGCCTTACGCGACTACGGTCCAGAAAGGAAAAGACTAGCAATGAAGGCATTTTAATATAACGGTAGAGAAGACAGTAACAGACTGAATATATCGCTTTCAAAATCAGCGCGAATCCTAGGACCAACAGCATGAAGACGGTTAAAAAAGCAATAGTGCTTAGTATTATACATACTTGTTTTGTAAATAAAACTGCCTTTTCCGGTTGCTACTTACTTTATTTATCTCATACGCGTTTCGGCTTCTCCTGTTCTAAGGCACCATCAAAAAAATGGTTCAAATGGCTCTGAGCACTATGCGACTTAACATCTTTGGTCATCAGTCGCCTAGAACTTAGAACTAATTATACCTAACTAACCCAAGGACATCACACACATCCATGCCCGAGGCAGGATTCGAACCTGCGACCGTAGCAGTCGCGCAGTTCCGGGCTGAGCGCCTAGAACCGTAAGGCACCATCAGTGGGATCTATAACGATACCGTGTTGTTAGTTATAGATTATCAAACAGTTCAATTCGCGATTTTTTGTAAAAGAAGTTACTTACTTACGATTTGCTGATATGCGTTTCCTCACATCTGTTCACCATATTTCTCACTATTTCGTGGCGGACTATTTTTCTTTTGTCACTCGGTACAACTATTTCGTCGTACACTACTCTTCACAGTGTAAATATTGCGACTCCATTACGTGTTTCATCTTCTTTGGTATGTTTTCCTATTTATTGCCAACCTAACGAAGTATGTGTTCAAGACCAACTTCTATTTATGATGTTTATCCTGTGTGTGAGTGTATGAGTGGGAGAGAGAGGGGGATAGAACCGAGGAGTTTCTTTCATTTTTTGGGGGGTTGGGGAACGGTGTGTGTGTGTGTGTGTGTGTGTGTGTGTGTGTGTGTGTGTGTGTGTGTGTGTACTAGCTGTTAGCGAGTGATTGAAAAATTTGATGACAGCTGATTTGAATTCTCGTTTCAATATTCTGTTTATGAATGAGTGAGTGGAAAGATGTTGGGTTCTATTATTACAACATTGGACAATATTATTACATTAATACTTTTTGCGAACGTTGTTCTATTATTTTGTCTATTAGTGTAAATAAGGAACTGCTTGGCATGTGTACTTGGTCATTCAAAGGATTCTCCCCTCTGCTTTGGTTTTCTGTGTATGGTAATATTCTTGCATGATCTAATTATTTTATGCCATCTTCTCTAGTGGTTGGTTTTTGGTCATTTTCACTTAATTTTTTGTAGCAAAATTTTAATATCTATACCTACATTAGGAAAGAAAAATACCGACTGCAGCCGAATGAGAGCACTGAAATAGTTCAGTGGCTGCAAGTGAAAATCTGAGTTGGACCAAATTCGAATCCAGATTTTCTGCTTTACACCAGCAGTCGCTTTAACTGCTTCAGCTATCAAGGGATGCTTCCGGTACGATACAAACTCCCAGTTTGTCGCGCATTACTTCCGTGGCGAAGTAATTCTTAAGGCTTGACGACATTCGTGATATCTTCACTGGTGGTGTACCCTAGGTCCGACCTACCTCTTGTGGGATTCATGAGAGATGCTGCGAGCAAAAAGGAAAGTTGACGGGTACCGCTACGGAAGTAGTGTGCGACGTATTGGAATCTGAATTGGACAGGAAGCGTGCTCGGGTAGCTGATCCCGCTACGGCGGCCTCTCTTGTAAATCTGCTACTCCAGGTTGGAGTCCCGGTCGGGCATATATCTTCACTTGTCGTCACTGAGTTATTTCGGTGCCCTCATCACATCTCCGAAAGAACAGGCACACATATAATAGTGAACTAAAATCCTTTAAAACATGTTATTATAGTGAAGTATAAAACAATGAGATGAAATACACTGAAGAGCCAAAGAAACTGGAACACCTGCCTAATATCGTGTAGAGCTCCCACGAGCTCCAGAAGTGGCATGGACTCGAATAATGTCTAAAGTAGTGCTGGAGGGAACTGTCACCATGAATCCTGCAGGGCTGTCCATAAATCCGAAGGAGTACGAGGCGTGGAGATCTCTTCTGAATAGCACGTTGCAAGTCATACCAGATATGCTCAGTAAAGTCATACCAGATATGCTCAGTAATGTTCATGTCTTGGGAGTTTGGTGGCAGCGGGAGAGTTTAAACTCAGAAGAGTGTTCGTGGAGCCACTCTGTAGCAATTCTGGTAGTGTGGGGTACTGCATTGTCCTGCTGGAATTGTCCAAGACCGTCGGAATGCATAATAAACATGAACGGATGAGCGCCGGGGGTAGCCGCACGGTCTTGGGCATCTTGTCACGGTCCGCGCGGCTTCCCCAATCGGAGGTTCGAGTCCTCCCTCAGGAATGGGTGTGTGTGTCGCCCATAGTGTCAGTTAGTTTAAGTTAGATTAAGTAGTGTGTACTCTTAGGGACAGATGACCAAAATAGTTTGGTCCCATAAGATCTTACCGCAAATTTACAATTTACATGAACGGATGCAGATGATCAGACAAGATGCTTACGTACGTGTCACCTGTCAGAATTGCATCTAGACGTATCAGGTGTCCCACATCATTCCAACTGCACATGCCACACACCATTACAGAGGATCCACCAGCTTCAACAGTCCCCTGTTGGCAATTAGGTTCCATGGATTCATTAAGCTGTATCCATACCCGTACACGTCCATTCGCTCGATACAATTGGAAACGGGACTCGTCCGACCAGGCATCATGTTTTCAGTCATCAGTATTACAATGTCAGTGTTGACTGTCGCAGGTGAGGCGTAAAGCTTTGTGTCGTGCAGTCATCAAGGTACATGAGCGTGCCTTCATCTCCGAAAGCCAATATCGATGATTCGTTGAATGGTTCGCACGCTGACCCAGCATAGAAATCTACAGCAGTTTGCGGAAGATTGCCCTTCGGTCACCAAGAACGAATCTCTTCAGTCGTATTTGGTCCCGTTCTTGCAGGATCTTCTCCCGGCCGATGCGATATCGGAGATGTGATGATTTACCGGATTCCTGATATTCATGGTACACTCGTGAAATGGTCGTACGGGGAAGCCCTATTTCATCGCTGCCTCGGAGATGCTCTGTCCCATCTCTCGTGCGCCGACTATAACACCACGTTGAAACTCACTTAAATATTGTAGCAGCAGGAACAGATCTAAAAACTGCGAAAGACATATCTTATGTGGGTATTTCCTACCGCAGAGCCATATTCTGTCTGTTAACGTATCTCTGTATTTGAATATTCATGCGTACCCCAGTTTCTTTGGCGCTTCAGTGTGTATCAAGGCTAGCTAGATGAGTCATGAACGTTTACATTTTGCACGAGAGTAGGAGTGAAGGAAAAGAATAGGTGATCACAAAAAAAGAAAAAAATGCGGAGTTTCTTTGTTAACTAATATACTCAAGTTTCTATTTGCTGTTATCATACTCTCATTGCTTCCATTTGCTTTCCTCGCTAAATGGTCAGTGTATCTTTTCACATTCTGGCAGACACCTTTCCGAATAATTCTGTTTTAATCCATTACTTTATACCAAGATTTAATGTCCTTGAAACTCCCACTCTGGTATTAACAGCTGTGCCGTTCCTTCTGAGATTTGTTTTCCTTTCTTCGTGCCAGTAACGCCGCTTAATGTTTGCAGAAGCATCTTTGTTAAACAGATGCCAATCACGTCTGTTTCTGTACAATGTTCAGTACTGAAGAAACTGAACTTGTTGCTTAATCTAAATGGGTACACCTCCATATTCTTGCAAGGATCGATATTTCTGACCTACTTTCTGACTTCCTGCTTGTTGCCCACACATTCAAGAACTCTCTGATATGGTGTCATGAAAAATGTTGGGTTACCTACTAAGGTAGATGAAAGCTTCCTACGGAGAAGAGCATGCGCCACGTGAAAAGCAGGGAACTACTTTCTCGCAGGGCACTTCTGAGAGGTCGGCAGTATCTCTCTGCAGCCGCGCCATTTATGCGCCGACGCTGAGGACGCGCGAGTGTCGCGGGCTAAAGTCCCCTCGCATATGCGCCTCTCAGCTCTTGAAGTTCCGTACGTAGATGTCACAGTAGAGTCTACGATAGGACAAGATTTTACTTTTAAGCTCTGCGGCGTAATTAACTCACCTCTACGACTTGAGCAAGGCGACCTTTCCCACATAGTGCTTTGCGTCGGACTAAAAGCAACCTCAACTTGACACTTCAAGATTCACTAGACGGCACCTTTTCGCAGGTAAGGTATGAAGGCGTCACTGCACATTAAACTTGATGCTTGATCGTCTGATTTGCGAAACGTATATCTTTCCGAGATAGAGAATTCATTTCGGTTTCCTCATTTCTTTCATTGCAGACAATAAAAACACAGTCACTGAATTTCCTGCAATCTGTATGAGACTATTTCTTCTCTTCATTACAAAGGCGAATAGCCTATGTTCTTACAGTTGCTTGCTAAAATCAAAGCATAGTAATAGGGTAAGTAAACTTTCGAAAACAGGTTTGTACGAATACCATTTGCAAGTAAGGTCCGATTCGTCGCGGAATGGAAACCCCTTGTGAAAATAAAAAAAAAAAAAAAAAAAAAGTTGTGATTGCCGCAGTTAGATTCACCTTACAGCATCTTTCCTACGTAGTCGCTGCTCCGACGTAGACATTTGTCGTTGATTTGTAACAACTTTCCAATATCCTCTTCGTAGAAGGTAGCTGCTTGCACTTTCCGCCAATTCTGTACGCTGGTCTGCAGCTCGTTGTCTTTACCAGAATGTTGTCTGCCCTGCAGAGTGCAGCCGACAATAACTCTCATGAAGCAGGTAACGTATGACAGTCATGTTATATGGGCTACAGGACATCAGGTGAAATATTTCACCAGGCCCTCATTCCTGATAAGAGAGAATGTTGTTCTAAGCATATTTCCGTGCTGACTGTGCGTTCAAAATAGTGACGTGACGCAATCGGCTGGCATACTAAAGAAACTGCCCAACACACCTCTGCAATTTGGCATCGGATTTTCACTGTAGATTCCATTTCGTGTGCCGTCAAACCTTACTTTCTGAACAGCCCTTGTAAATGAAACATTTAAAGTCAACTTTAAGAGGAGTAAAATAAAATCCGCACACTCGTTTTTAAAACTTCAGTTACATTGTCGTTAATTACCAGCATCTGAAATCAAGGTTTAAAATAGTAACAAGTGAGATGATGATCCGCCCGAGATGGTCACTTCCACCTCTACTGAAGGAAGCATTCTCGTCAAAACATCTTGCACTGCGCAAACAGCACAGGTGAAGCCAGACTGTTCCTAGACAACACTCAGTGCGCCAGTGCCTTGGGTTGAATGTCGAGACATTTCAGTATTCGATCGGTAGGTGCTGTTGACATTGAGCTGTTTCACTTTTCTCTCTTGGTGGTACTTCGGAGAACAACGCTATATTCCAGAAGGCGGTTACGCTCGTCATTAGTATATACGCTTTATTTCTCACTCACTCATCACACTCTCGAAAACCAAGCAAAATAATTTACATTTTGCAGTTGTGGATGATTGCTGGCAAGGGATAAATAGTGACATACTAGATCTACTCGTCCGTTGGATCCTTGACATGTGAACTTGCCCGTTGAGTACCGTATTTCATTTTCCAGATTGGGAATTAATTGAAACATTCAACTTCATCTTGAACACCTATTTCAGCCGTTTATGAGAGCGGGAGGACTGTTTTTATTTTGTACTTATTCCGGAAAAACCGCTGTTGAGACTAGTTAAATTTATTTTTGAATGAGTTTCGAGGGAAAGTTACAACAAATCATAACCAACTTTTCAACCTTCATTTCATATAGTCATATCCATTATGCCGAAACATCTGCGACTAGTAATTCAGAACACTTTGCAAATAATAGTTGGGCAGAATTACGGAAACACCGCGAAGAATGGATACCTGAACAGAAATGCAGGTGCTAACCAAACCTGCAGGTGGCGCCGTTGTTACACCACGAACGGCACCTGTGCACTGTCCTCAATTCATTTGAAGTGTCAGCCGTGGTCAGAAGAGTGTTCTATACAGTTGTCAGTGCATTATGCGGGATCTATGTGAATCTGAACGTCGACGAACTGGTTGGTGTTCGTACTGTGGGTGCTTTCATAATCAAGGTAGCCGAAAATTTATGCTGCTTACAGGGAAAGTGGCGAAATGCCATCCGAAAACTCACAAGGCGGTCTAAACTGAATGTTCTGTGATCATGACAGGAGGTCATTGTAGAGGATTGTAACGAAAAATAAGACGGCAGCTGCAGAAGTCACTGCAGAACATTAAGTAGCACTCGCGAACCCTGTCAGAACCAAAACAAAACAGAGGAAATTCCATTAACTGGGAGCTGAAGGACGAGCTGGAATTCCGAAGCCACATAACAGAATGCAAAGGGCCATAGCAGCGGAATGCGGCGCCAAAGCCTTAAAACCTGGGATCTAGAATGGAAGAAAGCCTTTTGGTCGGATGAGTTCCGTTTCACATTATTTTACGTCAGGCATACGCTGTTCCAAGCCTATGATGCCGTCTATTTGTTGCTAAGAGTGAAACATAGCGGTGGGGAAGGGGGGGGGGGCGGGAGGGGGGGGGGATTTAGAGACGATTTGGGCAACCAGGTTTCAGTATTCCGCTGGCCCCATGATTTTTCTGGAATGTCACATTACTGCCAAAGATCATATGACCACTTTGGCTGGTCAGGTCCATCCTGCAGAAGGGTATTTGTTCCACAATGGTAATGCTGTGTTTGAACAGGACACGGCCCTTGTTCCCACAGCTCACTTCGTCCGGCGCTGGTTTTGTCAGCAGGAGTATAAAGTGTCGCATTTCGCCTGGCCAGCACGTCACCAGCTTTCAAAACTTCCTTTGAGTGATCGCTATCCTCCTCCATCTTCTTTACCGCAACATTGCCACTATTGAATGAATGGTATAAAAGTCGTTTAAGACCCATGCAGGATCTGTATTAATCCTCTCCCAAACGACTGTGAGCTGTTTTCAATGCCAACGGTCTTCTTACAACGTATTGTACATGGTAATGTGTTGTGCTATTGGTGTTTCCATATTTGTGTCGACCCCATTAGGTTTCAGCAAACGATGAGCTGATCAAACTCACACCTCCTAACATCGTGCCGGACCTCCTTTTGCCAGAGTACTGCGCCAGTTGGTCGTGCCTTGGACTCAACATGTCGTTGGAAGTCTGTCGCAGAAATATAGAGCCATGTTTCCCCTATAGCCGTCAATAACAGAGAAAGTGTTAACGGTGCGGGAATTTGTGCACGAACTGACTCCTCAATTTATGTCCCATAAGTATTCGACGGAGTTCATGTCGGATGATCTGCGTGACCAAATCATTCGCTCGAACTGTGCAGAGTGTTCTTCAAACCAGTCGCAATTAACTGTGCCCCGGTGACATGACATCGCTGTCTGGAAACACGAAGTCCATAAATGGGAGAATGAAATTTCCAAGTTGTCGAATATAACAATTTCCATTCTATTTTGTCTAAACTGGAATTCTGAGCCCGTGGCTGTGTGTAAAATATAGGTTGACTCTTACATAGAAGATTGTAAAAAGTGACTGGTTGCTATAACCATTTCCAGCCCATTCCACTGACACCATATTTCGCCTCACTGCGCGAACAGATACATTCGTCATAAGTCCCACAATTACTTCCGCGGTTATTTTATGTAGCGTTTCTTGTCTGTTAACACTGAAAACTCGACGCGAACGCAGTTGCTGTCTGTCGTTAAGTGCAGGCAACAGACCACCACCTGCGTTATCCGTGGTGAGGGGTAATGGCTGATATTTGGTACTCTCGGCACACTATTCACACTGTGGTTCTCGTAATACTGAATTCCGTAACGATTTTAAGACCGAAATATCCCATGAGACTAGCTACAGCTATTATTCAGCGTTCAGAATCCCTCACTTCCCGTCCTGCGGCCATTATCACCTCGGAAACCTTTTCACGTGAATCATCTCAGTACAAATGACCGCTCCACCAATGCACTGCCCTTTTATACCGTGTGTACGCGAAACTACCGCATTCTGTATGTGTGCATAGTGCTGTCCGATGACCTTTGTCACCTTTTTTGCTTTTAATTAGGCAGAAGCATGTTTTTACATAATATAGTGTGTATATTACTGCGAGCATCGAGTCGAAAAGAAGGTTAAATGAAAGGTATTGGTGTATCATTCCTCAATTTTTCAAATCTACATCAGAGTTCATCAGCCGTAATGGCTGGCGAGAAGTCGCACGCCAGTTTCTTGGTAATCCACGACCGGATGTTTTCAGTGGGTGGGAGATCAGGCGAAAGTATTCGAGAGGGCAACAGCTGAACACCCACTACACCGATGTAGGCATGGCAGCATGGGCAACATGTGCTCCTGCACAGCTGGCAGATTAAATTTGCCTCCACATGTCAGCTAGGTCAAAGCTACCGATCTTAACACGTCACAGATGTAACGCCAGTTAACCAAGTTACCGACTATGCAACCATGTGAGACCTTGTTGTGCACCCAATGGCGCTCAACATCCTCACAATAGTGGAGGGGCCCGTACTGCAATGTGTAATGCAGTCTGGCAACATTCTTTATCCTCGGCGCTTCCTCACCCGGATATGTACATCGTCAGGGTAGTACGCAGAGCAGGAAGTTTTTTGAATTAAGTTTTCTGAGCATAGTTGTACTGGGTGTACCAGGAGGAATTGTCAGTATTCATGCTATCACAGAAACGCTTCATATAGACATAGACCGTTTTCGGAATGGTTTCACTTAATGTACGGTTGTTCCTGGGCATTTGACGAGCTCGTATGTTTCTTTCCCTAATCGCTGGATTGATCGTGTTAGTACAATCAGCTGGTCACCAAGATCGCGAGACCTTATGCGTTCGGTTTTTGGTTTATGGGATTGCCTGAAGGGTGAGGTGTAGAGAAGAAAGATGAATACATGAGATGAAAGGCTTGATCGCATAATGGGCGCTGCTGCCCTCAGTAGGGAGCGTGCAGAGGTACCCAGACGAGTAACACAACAATTCTCCGAAGAGTGAACAAATGCGTTGAGGCTCATGATGGAATATTTTAAAATTTATCATGAACTGTATAACTGTGCTGGGGTGACTAAGATAATGCTTAGATGTGGAAGTGTAAAAATGAAAGTATTTTTTGTTAACTGTTGTAGATGTGTAAATCTGTCGTTGTATTTGCATAATACAGAAAATAAACAACGTACATTAACTGTCTTCTGTCTCGGAAATCATTTGAAGTAGGATAAGTGTCTATAAGAATTGTTTTGCTTCAAACGGTCGTTCCTATCATATCCCCAAATATTGACCACTGCTTCTCTACACCCTCCACGAGTTGAAAACAGTCCTGTCGGAGGAACATCCTCAACTGGGCATTATACCAGAGGTTGAAAATACTGCTACGGTTGTAAGGTTCTTTCATTTAGAGCACGACCGATTTCGGGCTGTTATACACCCATCTTCAGGTGTCGTAACTTGGTGCTCTGACTCCAAGCGCCGGTAGCACACAGCATCTTGACTCGACCACCGCGGCGCTCGGAGTCACAGCGCCAAATTATGACACCTGAGGATGGGAGTATAAGAGCCCGAAACGGGTCGTGCTCTAAATAAAAGAACCTTACAACTGTAGCGGTATTGTCAGCCTCTGATTCTACGAGTTGATTATATGAAACAACAGGCCTTCGATGCCCAACGGTACCGATCGGCCGCCGTGCTATCCTCAGACCTTACGCATCACCTGACGTGCATACGGAGGGCGTGTGGTAAGCACACCACTCTCGCAGCCGTTGTCAGTATTCATGACCAGTATCGCTACTTCTCAAACAAGGAGCTCCTCATTTGGTCTCAAATGGAATGAATGCACCTCGCTTTCCACCAGCACTCGGCCGACCCGAACGGTGGCCCGTCCAAGTCCTATCCAAGCCTGAAAGAGCTTAACTTCGGTGATCTGAGAGGGAACAGGTGTTAAAAATGCAGCGAGGCCTTTGGTGAGTTGATTTTATACGTTTAGGGAAAAAAATCAACAAAGGAAGTATGAGTTCACAATGACGTGATATTAAATAGTGAAGTGTTTAATATACGATGCTATTGAAACTAGTCTTAAGAATATCTTGTGATGGAGACAGAAAAAAAGTTACTAATAGTATTACGATCAGTAGATTCCTGTGTCGTTGTCATCATTTCAATCTTATCTCATGCTATTAGCTTTGCTTGAAATGTTGTGTGATAGGTCATTTGTACGAAAGTTGCGAAGACATCAGATGATCAAACATCGTAAAAGAAACCATGTAAATGCTGTAGAAACAAGGGAATTTGAAAACTGTTGCAAAAGGTTTGAAGAATAACTCTGAATGGTTAGAAATGAAAATGCAAATTTTATAATAAGGGCACCTGCAACCAAAGGTATGCATATTCGTAAAATAGCCGCAAACAGCTGTTGTATGACCCTTTAATAACACTACTGGTTTCACGAAATTGTAGTTGCATCCCAAAAATAGCACTTGTTGGAATTAAGAATTAATGAAAATTGTAAAATTATAATATGAAGAAATTTTTAGACCTGCATCAGATCCATTCCGGTAAGACTTTAAAACAATATGTCATATTATCCTTCGTTTATTCATTCTAATTTTATTGTATGGAACTTTTTGGTACTTTTCATTGCGTTCTTAACAGTAATGACGTTTACGGATCAAAGTGGAATTGTACTATTTAATTTCAATTTCATCGGTAAGCACTCCTTCTTTAGGTGTTACAATTTTATCGTAGTTTTTAGAGCTGACTTCATTCTATAGCCGTAATTTTCATTCGGTCTGTTTTAACTTTTATTTTAATCACTACTTTGACGAATTATTACAATCTGACAGGAAATGAGGGGACGTCCAGTGAGTTCAACTTCCATTGTAAGTGAGATGACGATAATTTAGATGACCTTCGTATTAAAGTTTGCTTCTGTCAGTTATGCCCCTTGTGCCATGTTGATTGCAATTTTCTTCTCCACAGATTCTTGCCATTCAAAAAATACTTTATTATTTTATAATTTTTAATAAGTCTTCATTCCCGCAAACGAAGATTTGTGAAGAAGAGAGCAGACCGACCCTGACGATGATATAGACACAGAGTGCGCGATGTCGACCTGGAAACGGAACGGTCTTTGTTGAATCAACAGCATAATGAAAATCTTGCTCGCGGCCAAGGACTGGCGAAACACCATGCACTTCCGTGAACTCCACATCCGCTTTCGAGGGCCGGATGTGCGTGGAGTTACAACAGACCGCGGTCGCATGGCCTTGTTTACGGCAAACACCGCTCGCTTATGTGGGCTGCGACGCCGAGAGTGTACACGGAAACAGTCGGGACATGACCGAAAACAGCGGTGGAAAACAGCAACTTCCGATTTCAACCAGAATGAATTAGTGGAGGAAATCAAGCAAGTCGCCTTGGAATGCCGCAAATGACCCAACAAAAACAGTGATCCAACGTCCATGACCTCCATAAAGTGTTCAGCTGGAGCTTGTGACACTTAGAAAGCCTTGGCGATAGCCAAAACCTCGTGAACCGTTGGATCGGCTAAAGATAACGCCTCCCGACGGAGCTCTCCTTTCGGGACATACCGAACAACGAAGTCACGAATCAGACAATTGGTATAGGAATGTCGGCAGTGAGCACAGACAAATTGACACTTCCTACGTAGCCCACGGAAGTCAGCTACTTAGATTAATGTGTAGATGCAACTCTTGCGTTGTAAATCCGGTAGTACTATTAAAATATCATACAACAGGTCTTTGTGATTTAATTTTCAAGAATGAAATTAAATTACTTGCGACTGAAGGCGGAATTTATATATATTTCTGTTTTCATTTCACGTACATGTTCTACTTTCCGATTACAACGATAATAGTGGCTCCCATCAGTACATTAGCACCAGATGTGAAAAACGGCAACAGAGTGATGATTTACTGGGCTCGTTACGAAATCCTTGTGCTACAAGCGGTCGTCAGCTCTGTCAGTGACATTTGTCACTGTGCGACACAAGTACTCCACTTTGTGTCGCCTGTCGACGTACTGAATGACCCCTAATGACGTAAGCAGCCTCCCGTGGCAGCTTAAGCTTTATGTTGACGTCTCGCGTCAGTTAGTGGAGGGAGAATAAGCCTCTGTCGCTCGACAGTTGATAATCCCTTCCTGCGTTGGCTAAATTTCGTCGACAGTAGAAAGCAAATCAAAGAGTAGCATAACGGTAATTGTGACCGGTCGTTGCCGGACGGCCGTATTTAGTAGTATTTTGCGGGGGGTGCGTGAGGCCGACAAGCACGGCTGATTGGCCTCCATTGTGCGCAACCCCGTTATCGCAGACAGATGTCATTCCACTGTGCGAGGGGGTAACACGGCCGCTAGGGAGAGACGCAGCTATTACAAAATAACTCCCCTAGCGGCGATGTCAATCTTTGACAAAGTACGGCTGGCTGTTGGCTTAATTAAAAGCAGATATTCATTGCGGTGTAGGATAGTTGTATTCTTAGTCGACTACAGAGAGGTTGTTAATCGCGCTTCAGCTATAATGACTTCTGATCTCCAGTCGACTGAAAAAGACCTCTCCTCCGTGTTTGCAGAGAGATTAATTAGGCGGAAGAAGGCCGAAAGCACGTTCTCATATGAAAGGTTCGTCATACAGGGTGTTCGGAAATAACCGTTACAGACCTCTAGGACCTGTAGAGGGGAACGAGTACGTAATAGACTGACTAGGAGCCCATGTCTGGAACCGTACCGTTTCCGTTGTACGATTGTTTCATTTCAGGTATTTAATTAATCCACTAATGCTCAAGAAACTAAATTAGGCAGTAATTCGAAAGAAAACAGAGTGATACACCCTTCTATTACAGTTTATGCAACGTTTAATTGACGCGACAGATGAAGATCTGCTGTCACGAGTTCTGACAGCTGCACTAGAACTCGAAGAGACATCATCTGGGACGGGGAGAGCACACCAGCACATGTTTCGTAGGCTCAATGTCTGTAATGACGTTAGTGGTTGCCAGTTGCCACATCGAGCCGCAGTAGCAATGTAAATGTTTTTTACGTACGGTATGCTACGCTCTTTTTTTGGCTTGATATAATGTAAACGCATAATGTTTAAATGTTAATGCAGAATATGTGCTTAAGTGATAAATGGATGTTTCGAATTGTTACCTAACAATTGTACTGTGGAATGCCTAATTCAGTTCCTGAAGCAGAAATGGATCAGTTAAACATCTGGGTTCAGTCGCACAATGGAATTGCCCAGATTGCAAACACGGATTCCTATCCAAAATCTTGTGTATTCACTTCTCTTCACAAATTTCAGCAGAAGTCTGCAACGGAAATTTCTGAACATCTGTGCTAATCATGTTTACTCACTTATTGCGTGTGAGCGTTCTTTAACTTGTTAGGGTATTCCATAATATTATTTAGTGCCTCGACTTTATTTTTTCCGTTATGTCAGACTGCTTCAGTAACAAAATAGCATTCTCATGGACTGTAGTTTGCTGTTTTTCTTAGCTTTCGTTTAGCATTGAACCCACTTTAAACAAGCCAGGCTACTGTTATTTACCGAAAACAGCTCAAGATTCACATTTAAAATAATAACTGAATCTAGAACTGATTTTACGATGTTTTTCCCGTTCTGAATTTACTTTTATCTAGCTGTGTTGGTGAAAATTCCTGTATTTCGATTGCGGGGGGACTTGAAATTTTCATAAATCACCGCAGGAAGTAAATATTTTCTAATGATCTGTTATCTCTAATTATGTCCATTTTGGATATAGTCGTATATTTGTCGATGTTGCTGGACAAAAATAAATTCCCTGCTATGTAGATCACCGTTACATTTTGCTAAATAAAGATCGTTATTAACGAAAAACAAATTTTGGAAAGGAATGTCAAATGGTGTGACATATAGCTAAAATACTTGCCAGTGTTAGCTACCAACTCGAGGTTTAATTTCTCAGCTCAGTATACTGTGCCAAAGAAAGGACAGACTGCTAATATAACGACCATGGTTGGGGGCAGGTGTAGACATGGAAAAGTACAAAATTTTCCAAGAACTGCAGCAAGGAACATAACGTCCTTTAATAAAAGCAATCAAAAATTTATAGAAGAATTGAAATATGTGGAATTTCAGTACGTATTTGTAGTATTCAAGAGACAAAAAAGAAAGGCAAAGGGCGGAATGAATATGACTAACCTCTTCATTTATAGTGGTGTTGAGAAGAAGACAAGAGCTAACGCAGGGATAGGGAAACTTATCTGTAGGAAATGCAAAGATCTTATTGAATAGTGTCAAATCATTTCTGAAGGAATAGTTTTACTGAAACTGACACTGGCTCGCCACAAACTGAATATTATATACCTGTACATCCCAGAGAATTGTATGTGAAGAACAGAAAGAGAGATCTTCTATGAGCAGCTACAAGAAGTTATCGATCTGATACCTTCAAACGAACAGTTACAAAGGAAATTTGTAATGCTTCCATTGGAAACAGAGTAATACCTAGAGTTAAAATACGATTTAATGAAGACTTTCTAAATAACAGTGATGACATTTTTATCAACCCACGCTGATGTAACAAACTGCTAATAAAAAATACGTTGTATGACCAGAAACAGAAGTATAAACACGCTTTTCAGGACGCAAGAGATCATAAACAAAAAAAAAAAAAGATTGCATTATTACGTTGAGGAACATCCGTACTCAGTCAGTGCTGGATGTAAAGACATCAAAATCTACCAATGCATGGAATTATGACAGCGTACTTATTGCAAAATTCAGACTTTATGTGGTAGGGAAAAGGACTGCTAAAGAACCAATCTAAAAGGAAGAAAAAGTTGATATAGAGTCATTATGAGACGCATCTACAAAAATCTTATATCAGGAACGCTTAGCTGAGAAAATTAAAGAGAAACTTTTAATTCAGATAAGAAAGGTTGGGAGAAAATCAAAGAATGTGTTAAAATATCATCTCAAGAAGCAAAGGAAGAAAACAAACAGAACAACATGGTTTCGCAAACAGATTAAGAAAATTCTTAAATAAAAGAGGTATGCCTATTTCAAATACAACATTAAAAAACAAGAGCCTTATAAGGATTATAAAAGAAATCGTATCCAGACAAAATATATTAATGAATGGTTTGAAGTAGAAGCACTGGAAAACATTAATGCACTGCAGAAACAAATCTGAAGAATGATAGGGCAGAAAAATAAAGAATGGAGAAAGATTTTGCAAATGAACTACAGGAACGATGCGTCAGTGGTTTAATATTTAACACAGTAGTATAAAGGTAAAAAGATTGCCAGAAAATGAGGTCAGTGTACAAGTAAACCATGATGTAAGTGTTTCACATGAAGAGGTAGAAGCCCTTTGGGTCTTTTTAAGAACAGGAAGTCTCCAGGGAAATATATGACTCCCAACGAATTATGGAGTTTGGAGGAAAAATTAATCAAGTTCGTTAATAGACTAATAACTCATAATAAAATTCCAAAAGAACAGAGAATTAGTATTACAATTCTCATATACAAATATGAAGCTAAGAAATGCCCATACAATTACAGAGGGATAAATATACTGATTTCATCTCTTAAACCGGTAAAAAAAAAAGAAGTAAAATAAAGAACATTACAATCCTCACAGGTGAGAAACATATCTTTAGATCCAGTAGTAAGAGAAGCTGTATTCATTTTTAGACAGGTTGTACAGAAATCCGTTGAATGCTACAGTCCATGAGTTAACAGATATGGTAGACCTGCTCTGCATTCGGGAGATTCCTTCCACCATAACAAAAACAGTAGAAGATATGTAATCCAACAACTACATCCAAGCTAAAATTGTTTCCAAGTTAAATAGCTACATTGCAATTGGTTGTGGCTAGGACAAGGTGACTCTTTAGCCTGCTACTTTTCAAAATGGTTCAAATGGCTCAGAGCACTATGGGACTTAACTTCTGAGGTCATCAGTCCCATAGAACTTAGAACTACTTAAACCTAACTAACCTAAGGACAACACACACATCCATGCCCGAGCCAGGATTCGAACCTGCTACCGTAGCGGTCGCGCAGTTCCAGGCTGTAGCGCCTAGAACCGCTCGGCCACCCCGGCCGGCTCCGCTACTTTTAAATACAGTCATGGGCAAGGTGATAAAGAAGGCAATTCAGGTCACGGCTGGTGGTGATTGGATGAACTCTACTGGCAGAAGGATTGGTCACAGTCATCCATCGTCGAAGCTGAGGCATTCGGACGGCCAGCTGGATTCCCAGATCTGCTCTCGACTGAACTGTCTCGTTGCCCTTGTGCCAGTATTCAGGATATCAAGGACCAGCAACGACTGTTATGGCCCAACTTCCTGCAGGAAACACTTTAAGGGACCCTTAAGGCAGTATCAGTGGAACGTCAGCTAATAAGAAGGCTCGTTCTGGTAAAGTCTTTCCAAATATGGCAGGATCTTTTAGTCAATTAAATATTGTCACTCATCCTTCAATTCATGAAATTTTGTTTCATCCTTCTCATCTGGATGCCTCACTTTGTTTCTCAGGCAATGTAGTTAACAATACTGGTAATAACAGTCGAATGGAAGAAGGGAAAATTGGGGAAATAATTATTGTGCAGTCACAAATTTTTGAAGGATGTTGCAGAGAACATAAATCAAATTGGTTGGGTGTGAGTATGGATGTGGTGGGTGGGTGTTTTTCTTTAATTATTAACAAATCATGGCATTTAGCGATATGATGCCACAAAATAAAATGACGCTCTTTTTAAGTTTCTACAACGAAGTCCTAGTCATATTTTTCTGTAAGATTAACAGTTTACGCATTGCACGAGATTGAAACAGTGCACGCTGTTACATTTATTGTCCCAGTGGTACTGTATTACTGCTTGTTTCTTTAAGGCAGTAGGTTAAGAGGAACGATTAAATTTGTGTACATAGGTCCAGTAGAGCCATATTAAAGGATTAATTTTCTGGAGGTGTGACGGTGGAGATGGGAGTGTTTGATGGTAGAAGTGTGAGGGATGGTTGTCACTGGGATATATTGAAGTTCTTAAATGTCTGCAGAGCTACATTGTAAATTAATTAGTAATTACAACTTTTGCACGATAGTAGCAGCGTTCTTCTGGAGAAGGCCTCTACCCCCCCTCCCCTATCCACTGTGAAGTGTGATTAGACCAAATTAATATATCAGGAGTCCATCGCACAAAGGAGGCGGCCACACAGTCAGCGGGGGCTGTGTGGCGTGGACTGGGCGGTTTTTTAGGCTAGAGGATTTCTGGGAAACAGATAAAAGTCTACAGTCTCAAAGAGTGCAGGTCGAAGACAGGAATAACGTAGATCTAGAAACTACTGGTGTAACAGTTCGTGGTATTGTGGATTTTGTAAGAATGAGTATACTAATGACGACTCACTTAAATGATTCCTGAGAGGACCTCCTTCAGAGGAATAATGTCCAACGTCTCCTGGTGTCTCGTCTTTACATTCAATTGAAGTGAAATATAATTTTAAAATTGTTTTGTACGGAAGTGTTTGACTATGGATTTCCTGATAAACGGAAGACGGAACCCAACAATTGCATCTAAAAACTTACAATGTTCGATTGTTTAGCTGCGACAATCTACACTCATGGAAATTGAAATAAGAACACCGTGAATTCATTGTCCCAGGAAGGGGAAACTTTATTGACACATTCCTGGGGTCAGATACATCACATGATCACACTGACAGAACCACAGCACATAAACACAGGCAACAGAGCATGCACAATGTCGGCACTAGTACAGTGTATATCCACCTTTCGCGGCTATGCAGGCTCCTATTCTCCCATGGAGACGATCGTAGAGATGCTGGATGTAGTCCTGTGGAACGGCTTGCCATGCCATTTCCACCTGGCGCCTCAGTTGGACCAGCGTTCGTGCTGGACGTGCAGACCGTGTGAGACGACGCTTCATCCAGTCCCAAACATGCTCAAGGGGGACAGATCCGGAGATCTTGCTGGCCAGGGTAGTTGACTTACACCTTCTAGAGCACGTTGGGTGGCACGAGATACATGCGGAAGTGCATTGTCCTGTTGACACAGCAAGTTCCCTTGCCGGTCTAGGAATGGTAGAACGATGGGTTCGATGACGGTTTGGATGTACTGTGCACTATTCAGTGTCCCCTCGCCGATCACCAGATGTGTACGGCCAGTGTAGGAGATCGCTCCCCACACCATGATACCGGGTGTTGGCCCTGTGTGCCTCGGTCGTATGCAGTCCTGATTGTGGCGCTCACCTGCACGGCGCCAAACACGCATACGACCATCATTGGCACCAAGGCAGAAGCGACTCTCATCGCTGAAGACGACACGTCTCCATTCGTCCCTCCATTCACACCTGTGGCGACACCACAGGAGGTGGGCTGCACGATGTTGGGGCGTGAGCGGAAGACGGCCTAACGGTGTGCCGGACCGTAGCCCAGCTTCATGGAGACGATTGCGAATGATCCTCGCCGATACCCCAGGAGCAACAGTGTCCCTAATTTGCTGGGAAGTGGCGGTACGGTCCCTTACGGCACTGCGTAGGATCCTACGGTCTTGGCGTGCATCCGTGCGTCGCTGCGGTCCGGTCCCAGGTCGACGGGCACGTGCACCTTCCGCCGACCACTGGCGACAACATCGATGTACTGTGGAGACCTCACGCCCCACGTGTTGAGCAATTCGGCGGTACGTCCACCCGGCCTCCCGCATGCCCACTATACGCCCTCGCTCAAAGTCCGTCAACTGCACATACGGTTCACGTCCACGCTGTCGCGGCATGCTACCAGTGTTAAAGACTGCGATGGAGCTCCGTATGCCACGGCAAAGTGGCTGACACTGACGGCGGCGGTGCACAAATGCTGCGCAGCTAGCGCCATTCGACGGCCAACACCGCGGTTCCTGGTGTGTCCGCTGTGCCGTGCGTGTGATCATTGCTTGTACAGCCCTCTCGCAGTGTCCGGAGCAAGTATGGTGGGTCTGACACACCGGTGTCAATGTGTTCTTTTTTCCATTTCCAAGAGTGTAATTACATCTTATGGACATGAGAGGAACGTTGAATGGGAAGGCACCATGAAAAAGAGTGTGCTCCGTTGGCGATATAAACGCTGCAAATTCAAAGTTAGTTGATTGGTATAAAATGTTGTCTAGTATGACAAGTACGTCACAAAGTGTAGGAATTGTTCTATTTCATTTCGTAGATGTTATTTCGTTATTCCCAGTTATAACTTAAATTATACGATCAGTAGCAGCGCACTTGTAGAAACCTGTATAAAGCAAGTAGTGAGATGATATAGCACTGAGGGCGCATATGCCACCTCAAGGCAGCAGGGTAAAGTTAGGCATATTTCTGCTAAGGTGCTGTCACCAGCCTTCTTCGTGGAAGAATAAGGCCGGAGGAACCTTGCGACAAAAAGATTCAGATCAGTCTTGTATCTGAGTCGGAAGGGTTGTGAAGTAGCTAGTAGTGCCATACCCAAGAAGTATAATATGTGATGGTTAAATTGAGCACAGTCATTAACAAACGGCCTCTAATAGACGGGAAATCATTGCTACACATAATTGTACAGTATTAAGCAGCTATTTCTCAACCAAGCAGAAGTGGCAAGGTTATTACGACGGCCTGTCGGAAGTCGTTGTTTGCAGTGTAGGAGGCAGACATTATGTTGCAACATTACCCACTGTACTGGCCAAATACTACGATGGGAACTACGACTTGTAAGCCAATGTGTAAAAGCTGCTAAATCAACCATTGGTAGCAAAATAACCTTAGTGGTTGTAATACGTTACTCAACATCACAAAAGTACTGAAGGATTTCTATGGTTAAGTTTAGTATATTCTGTTTTTCATAATGCGAACGTATTGTAAAAGTCATGATTCATCATACTCTTGTACAACTTAATACAAGTGAAGTGTTGAAAAGCATCAAGCTTTATCACAGTGTTGTTATTTGAATAGATGTTTCGTGTGTCCTTTTCCCAAACTGTGATATTTAATCAGCAATATTTTCAGATCGAAAGATGGGTATACCTGGGTCTATAGAAAGTGCTTAAAGTTATTATTGCCATATTAAGCAATGCATCAGATACTGTTCAAAGTACCAGCTGTTTTATTACATTGACAAACATAATTACAGCAGTTGAAGAAGAAGGCAACAGCAGGTATTGTGCATGTTGTAATTATTAAGAAAGAGATTATTAATGTCGTGATTTAGAACATACGATTTTAGTGATTCAAGGCGTTTTACAAACTAAATTCATGTTTCAGCAAAAGTGAGGGAAAGTGATTTTGCTATGTAGCACTAAAGAACTATCATTTCAAAAATTCTTCACGCTGAAAATTATCAGGAAACATCAGTGTAAAAAAATCATTTTCATTCAGTGGTCAGTTCTTTACAAAGTAAATGTTAAAGAAAGACCTTTATTAGTTACAAAAATTGTAAATAACATCACGACAGTAACTATGCATCTTAAACACTTAGCAGGACCTTTTCCCTCAACTCTTCAGTATTATTTCACACAAGTGTCTCAAGTTTAAAACAGATTTAATGTGTACTGATGAAAGTGTGTTTTGCTGTAGTAATGAAAGTAATACATGTGTAGGATCTATGTTGTCCATATACAGTGTATGCCGCAGTTTCAAAGTGTTATGACTTGTATTGTGTGCTCTCCTCCCCCTTGTTTCCTTGTCAAGTTACTCAAAATTAAAGACTGTGTGATTAAAGTTTATCTCTGTAGTGTTTAGAGCGAATAGCGAATTCAGAACTGAGGTCTTACTGCATGTCTGCCAATTATAATTGAGTCCGATCGCCAACACGGTCGTTTACGGGCGAAGACTGACCCATATGACGATATAACTGGGTGGGGCAGCGCAAGGATGAGCACCTACGTGGAGAAAAACAGGACGCCCTGTGAATGAATTTCTGTTACATAGCAGGAAATAACGACTGCTAATTCACCCTAGAAGAGCTGTTAGCGGTAGTTTTGGTGACAATAACCTGGAGAGAGTAAAAGAAAAATACGCGGTTTGTATTGTTTTCTGCACAATTCGCACCAGAAAATGGTTACATCCTTTACTTTCCTACTTTGAAGGAAAAATCGTGAATTATGTTGGTAGTCTTGAAATTACAAACGCAAACGTGTAGAACAGGTGAAAATCGAAAAATCGATAAATTAACACTAGAGTATACTGAGTCAATGGCGCATTACAACTCTGTTTTTCCAACGTGTGACAAGTTTGGTGGTGGAGATGGGGAGTATCTTCACAGACTGCGTTTCAGTAAACAGTATGGCTAAACAGAAAAATGAAAAAGAGCAGTTATCCATCTCCCATGCCCTTGCTGCTGTCATTTGCCTCATCATTCAAAAGGCGTTTAGATCAAAAAGCATTTTCAGTCTACTTTCTGATTTGGAATACAGTGTAATTGATCTTGAAGTGTAGCATCTGTAACTGTCAAAGCTCCAGGACACTGAACATAATGTCGGAACTGAATCATTCTGCAAACAATTCGACAACATCAATTTCATTTTATACACTGTTAAAGGTTTCGATACCACAGTGAGGCATCAAATGTGTAATCCAGCATGATAACTACCACCGCCTGAAGTGGACCAAATGCCAAAATTGGCTTTCTCTGTCAGACCGTGTGCACAGCTTTATAGTACTCCATCAATTGTGACCAGCAGCAGAGGGCTGCATGTACCTATCCACTCACTTTCCCATCATAACACAAAGATCAATAAAAACATCACACTTACTCACTTCTCGGCCTTAAATACTCACTTAAAAACTCCTAGTAAGTACTCAGTTAGTAAACTGATAATAACTTACTGTTTAAGTACGAGTACAGTTCTCACGTTAGAGAAGTGGAGGGGAAGTGCTCGGGAGATATAGCCAGCGTAAGTTATAAAAACAGAGAAGTAGAACTTCGCTAAAGCGCAGTACAAAGTCTTAAAATGGATATCCCATATATTCCTACAACGTAAAAATGGCGACGTTGAGATGTGACACTTGTCATAAACAAGCGAAAGTCCTTTGCATGCATTTGTTGAAAGCACAAAGTTCGCTCGATTCCATATACCAAACGCCATTAACTAATATTCCTATGAAGTGCATGATATTTCTGAGCGGAATCTGTCTGTACTAGCAATGTACCAGGCAGCTATAATTAAAGTGAAGCTACTCATTCCAGTGTGGGCTGTAATTATAGTAGGGCATAATCATGATATGGTAAGACGTCAATATAGGGCAGATTTATGGTTGAAAAAAATTACTTGCGCTTTTCAATACCAAGTGCTATTTTGACAATGTGAATGCAAGAAAGATGTACTGAAATTTTTCCTTGTGTAATGGATTACGAGCAGGACGAGAGAGGAAGGCATAAAGTTGATTTTATTATTTACTGCTACTTACGCAGTTTTTTCAGTGTGAGCACCAGTTTTGTTAGAAAGATGCTCCATTCTGAAAATGATGTTATCATTATTTGAGTGCAACAATTCCAGTGGGATCTAGGCAATCTGTTCCATTTACTGGCCTTCAAATCGATTAGAAACCAAACATGTTGTTTTAGGTATCCCCAGAGCCAAATATCACATCGATCCAGATCAGATGAACTTGCAAGCCATGACAACCACCAAGTACTTACATTTAAATTCTGCAATTTTATGCCATACCATTGTCACATGATTGCTGGAGCAGATATTTCTTGATGGAACGAACTTGTTCTGCACTTCTGAATGCTCAGTCCATTGATATCCATACTCTATGATCAGTAGCAGAGGGTGTACTTGACTAATGCCTCAAGTAATACTGGAGGGAACTGACACCACGAATGCTGTAGGGCTGTCCATAAATCCGTAAGAGTACGAAGGGGTGGAGATTTCTTCTGAACAGTACGTTGAAAGGCATCCCAAATATGTTCAATAAGGTGACCAGTGGAAGTACTTAAATTCAGAAGAGTGATCCTTAGCCACTGTGTAGCAACTCTAGACATGTGCGGTGTAACATTATCCCTCTGGAAATGCCCAAGTCCTGAGCAATGCACAATGGACATGAATGGATGCAGGTGATCGGACTGGATGATTATGTACTTGTCGCCTATCAGTCATATCTAGACGGATCAGGGGTTTCACATCACTCCAATTGCACAAGCCCTCCAACAGCTTGAACAGTCCCCTGCTGATATGCAGGGTCCATGGATTCATGAGGTTGTCTCCTTAGGCTTAAAGGTCCGTCCGCTCGATACAACTTGAAATAAGGCTCGTCCGGCCAGGCAACATATTTCCAGTCATCAACAGCTCAGTGTCGGTGTTGACGGGACCAAGCGAGGCGTAAATCTTTGCTTCGTACAGTCATCAATGGTACACGAGTTGGCCGTCTGCTCCGAAAGCCAATGACGATGATATTTCGTTGAATGATTCGCACGCTGACCATTGTTGATGGCCCACCACTGAAATCCAGAGCAATTTGTGGAAGGGTTGCACTTCTGTCACTTTGAAAAAATGGTTCAAATGGTTCTGAGCACTACGGGACTTCACATCTGAGGGCATCAGTTCCCTAGAACATAGAACTAATTGAACCTAACCAACCTAAGGACACCACACACATCTATGCCCGAGGCAGGATTCGAACCTGCGACCGTACCAGTCACGCGGTTCTAGACTGAAGCGCCTAGAACCGCTCGGCCACACATACCGGCTGTCACGTTGAACGATGCCCTTCAGTCATCGTTGGTCCGTTTCTTACAGGATCTTTTTCTGGCCGCAGCGATGTCGGACATTTGGTGTTATACCGTATTCCTGATATTCACGATACACTCATGAAATAGTTGTACGGGAAAATTCCCACTTCACCACTACGTCGGCCATGCTGTGTCTCATCGCTCGTGCGCCGACTATAGCACCACGTTCAAACTCACTTACAGTTTGATAACCTACCATTGTAGCAGCAGTAACTGATCTAACAACTGCGCCAGGCATTTGTCGACTTGTATAGGACTTGTCAACCGCAGCGCCGTATTCTGCCTGTTTATGTAATTCTATATTTGAAAACGCGCACCTATACGAGTTTCTTTGGCGCTTCAGGGTAATTCTTTTATGTAGCACAGCTTCTGATGTCCACAAACAGAAGAGGTTACGGCAGCATCTCTGAAAACGCTACTTCGGCAGTGTCACTGTAGCCACCCTGCGTCCCTTTGTGCGCCATCGGCAGCAGCTCAGCAGGGGAGCGCCGGAGCAGGGGTGTGTCACGTATTCTATCACCGCCTGCTTTGCCCGGCAGGGTTGAGCTAAAGCGTCGCGGAGCGGCATCGCCCTTGCATGCGAATAGCGTCCGCCCGCGGCTAAATACTGACGCCCCCTGCTACCGGCTTTCGCGACACTCCACCGGGCTTTTTTCTCTCTCCCCCGTATTCCCTAGAGGACAAAGTTCGCCAAGTTATTACAGACCGCCCACTCGTTCGACCCTGATAAAACCTTACGCGTCTGCTCTTTCAAACTGAGATAAAGGAGACATTCGCCGGGCAACAGCACAATTTCTGCCGTGACAGGTCTGTATTAACGGAGAGCCTTTCGCGTACTGCGGTCCATAAACGCAAACTCTGTATGCGGAAATGGCGTGGCAGGTTCTTATCGGCAACGGAGCAATAGCCTGTCTACGTTGTCATACTACTTGCGATGGGATATCTTAAAACTGGTGCGGCTAAACATTCTACTAGTAATACGTCTACTAGAAACCTGTCAACTCAACTGTATAACGAAGTGTGAGACTTAGGATGAGGATTTATAACACCCCGAGACACTAACAAGATCTGAACCTAGTGAACTATGCAGTGGACAGACCACTCTGCGTAATGTAGTGTAAAATGTTATGAAGAAACTGCAGAACATCTAACTCTTAGTACAAATACGATAGTTCACGTACATGTAATGGTAAAGAGGTTTCATCGAACTATGAAGTGAAATCAATGGTCAGAATAAAATCCCATTTATTACTCCATGGCGTCATTTGAATTCTAATCACGGATTAGGCAAATCCAAGAATTACAGAATCCATGGAGCTCAAATAAATCACAAAAGGTACGTGATTATCCCTTAGCACTTGTGAGGTCATCAGTCCCCTAGAACTTAGAACTACTTAAATCTAATCAATCTTAGGACATCACACACATGCATGCCCGAGGTAGGATTCGAACCTGCGACCGTACGTTAACTAGCTGACTGCATGAACTAATTTAGAGAAGTACAGCCGTAACTTGGAACAGATATATTCGTCGTTCCCTCGTCACGATGCATACGAATGAAAGTCGTAGTTACCATCGTTCTAAGGCTCAGGTGCAAAGTACGCCTGTAGTGATAACTGTGCATTATAAATGCAGCCTCACCTTAGTCCAAGACCAAGAACCTTCCCCGCTATAGATGAAGTCTTCATTTTCTGTACATCTAAAGTGAAGTGTTCCCCCTATGGAGGTCTCAAAAATTTGCTGGTTCTGCCCGAATCAGATTCTCGCCAGCCAATCGTGACAGACTTTCCGAGTTCCAACCAACGATAAATTTGTAACATTAGTAGCAATCTGCCTTATCGTAAAGAACTGCTGTGATTATTCCATTATACACATTTCTCTCTTGGGGTGGGACAGAAAACAAGTTCTCTGCTACTATGAGAAAGAACGAACACTATGCTTTTATGAGAATTCATATTTAACTACTTAATACACTCGTGGAAATATCGAGAACTGTATTTCACGTTCCCATAAATGATACTAGCTTCTCATATACAGCTGCGAGTCTTCCTCTGCGCTATGGACATAATTCTGCTCAACCATCCCGGGAATTCCTTACAAAATTTAAACATCTACTACTGCTGACCACCTTCGAGTCCAAAGAGTCCTTTCATTCTGAGAGTATCACCTTCTCATTCTCTTTTAGCCCTTGAAGCTTACAACCGGACGAATGTGATGCTCTAATCGAGTGGTTTCCAACGAGAGGGTAATTTTTTAGGTGATTCGATTTTGTTTCAGTCATGACACAAAATTATTTTCAAATGACCATTACTACAATGACAATTTTCTAAAATAATATTGATTTCATGAGATATCCGTGGTCTAGAGGAGGCCAAAAGCCAAACTGGTCTTGGATCAGAACTCAATTGGCCTTCCTCACTCGATCTTCTGAGACTGCATAAACTACGGACATCATATTGCGCCCAGATTCTTCTTTGTTTCCACGGTCGAAAACCCATACCGTCATGTGGTTGCTGGGACACTTCGTTCATTATATTGTAGAAGGTGAGGGGGACGATCACATCAGCTTCATGCAGTACATGATCACGAGCTATTGGACATGTTTGCGAATGCCTCGATATCGAGACCTCTTTGCCAACATGTTGAACCTCGCAGGGTGTTGGTTAACTTAATTTTTCTGATGATCAGTTTTTTCTTTGTTATGTATGTTCCCATCTGATTTAAGCTTGTCCTCTCCTGTTTTCGCCGGTCGGGGTGGCCAAGCGGTTTTAGGCGCTACGGTATGGAACCGCGCCACCGCCAAGGTCGCAGGTCCGAATCCTGCCTCGGGCATGTATGTGTGTGATGTCCTTAGGTTAGTTAGATTTAAGTAGTTCTACGTTCTAGGGGACTGATGACCTCAGAAGTTAAGTGCCATAGTGCTCAGAGCCATTTGAACCATTTTTTCTCCTTTTTTCCCTCTTCGTTTTATTTTGTGTTTTGACTCAGCATAGCTCCAGTCCTATTGTTAAATGAGTATAGATCAAGTATAGATAGACATGAACGTATACAATCCTTGAAATCACTTGGGATTTGCTTAGTTTGGTATTTCCAATGAAATCTTGTTTCTCTTTCCTTTACTTTCAGATTCTATTACAAAATATAAAAAATATATGAATAAAACAAAATAAAAAAAATTAAAAAATTACCTAAAAACCATATACAAATAATTATTGATACATATCATATGAACTTGGTTGTGGTTTGCCGGCTACGTTCTCGGTTTTTGTTTTTTTCCTTGCTCCTTTTCTTTATTATTCTGTTATCATAATTAATTCATTCTCTCATTTTCAGCTTATATTATATGATGATTCGACTACTGTCTACTGAAGTGTCATAATAGTACCAAGTTATTCTGATAATAAAAAACGTGGCTCAGCCGGATACAGCGTCTGCTTCGTAAAAAAGAGGTTGCGTCTTTGATTAATAATCAAAACGTCTTCTGTCCCAGATCTGATTAATAATCAGCATTCGCGGCCGAAGACTTCCGGCATAAGAAGTCACTCCTCATTTTGCCAACTGCCTCGTCAAAGTGGCTGGAGAAGCGGACAGACGTTCAGGCCACTATCTTCTCCTAGGGATGGAAAATTGCCGCTGAAGGTGGAAGAATCAGCAATGATCAACGGCATGAGGATGTAGAAGGCAATGGAAACCACTGCATTAAAGACCTGGGGCCTATAAATGAAGAAGTGTCATGATGACCTCTCTATTGGCAAAAGATTCCCTATTCGGATCTCCGGTAGGGAATCTAGGAAATCTGAAAAGGGAAATGCCTAGACTCTATCTAGATATTGTAGAGGTCAGTGAAGTCAGGTGGAAAGAAGACAAGGATTTCTGGTCGGGTGAGTATGGATAATATCAACAGCAGCACAATGAATACGAAGTAGGGCAGAGAGTGTCTTACTGTGAACAGTTCAGTGATATGGTTGTTCTTATAATAATCGACAGCAAACCAACACCGACAGCGGTAGTTAAGGTATATATGCCGAAGTCACTAGCTGAAGATGAAGAGATAGAGAAAGTGTATGAGTATGTGAAGGGTTATGAAAATCTAATAGTCGTGGGAGACTGGAAAGCAATTGTAGGGGAAGGAGTAGAGGAACAGGTTAGAGGAGAATATTGGTTTGGGACAAGAAATGAGAGAGGAGAAAGACTAATTGAGTTCTTTAATAAGTTCACCTACATCTACATCTACATCACACTCCGCAAGCCACCTAATGGTTTGTGGCGGAGGGTACTTTCGGTAGCACTTTCTGATCCGTCCAACCCTGTTTCACTACCGCATAGTGAGTGGGAAGCCACTGCATTGGCTCTAATTACTCAAATTTCCTCTTCGTGGTCAGTACGCTTGATGTATGTGGGGGAAATAGGATGTTATCTGACTCCTCCTAAAAGTGATGTTCCGAAATTTCAGTAGTGAATCCCTCTGTGATGCACAACGTCTCTCTTGTATCGTCTGCCAGTGGAGTTTGTTTAGAATCTCCGTAAAGCTCTCTCGCCAGCTAAACGATCCCGTGACGAAACGTGACGCTCTTCGTTGGATCTTTTCTATTTGCTCTATCAGCCCTACCTAATAAGGATCCCAGGTACATGAACAATACTCCAGAATATGGCTAAAAAGCGCCTTATAAGCTAGTAACAGCGAACACTCTGTTCAATAATCACAAGAGGAAGAGGTATACTTGGGAAAGGTCGGGTGATACGGGAAGAAAAATGGTTCAAATGGCCCTAAGCACTATGAGACTGAACATCTAAGGTCATCAGTCCCCAAGGCTTAAAACTACTTAAACCTAACGACATCACACACATCCATGCCCGAGACAGGTTCGAACCTGCGACTGTAGCAACCGTGTGGTTCCGGACTGAGGCACCTAGAACCTCTCGGTCATAAGGGCCGGCTATGTACAACAGCCAAGAGCGAATAATAAGGTTAGACGACCAAGTACCAAGCGCTCGTAATAAATTGGGTTAAGACAAGGAAGTAGCCTTTCGCCCCTACTGTTCAGTCTGTACATCGAGGAAGCAATAATGGATATGAAAGAAAGGTTCAGGAGGGGAATCAAAATTCAAAGTGAAAAGATATCAATGATACGATTCGCTGATGACATTGCTATTCTGAGCGAAAGTGAATAATTACATGATCCGCTGAACGGGATGAACGGTCTAATGAGTATAGAGTATGCATTGAGAGTAAATCGAAGAAAGACGAAGGTAATTAGTAGAAATGAGAACAGCGAGAAACTTACATCAGGATTGATGGTCACGAATCTGAAGAAGGTAAGGAGTTTATAACACTACCGTCTGCTCCCGCTGTACCACAACCTCAAAGCTGGAAGCAGGTTGTGTGATAAAACTATTTTATTAAAGCAATCATAGTACAACGCAACAGAGCAATGTTACCCTCTGAGAGGAATTTTGTTGTGTTGACCGTGTTGTACCTAACGGAGGTGGCTTATCGGAAGTGAAAGTCAGAATTACGGAAATATTTGAACAGTAACAAACAAAATTTTGCCTATCTGCACTGTTTAACAGGTAAAGAAAACGGTCGCCAGCTTAACTAGGCAAGAGAATGATTAACATTCTCGTTCAAGAAAATAGTTATTAGTAACTTTAATGGATAAACACAATCTATACTTTGTCACACGTGAGTGCAGTGAACTCTTGACACATACATATGTGCACGGTAAGATTGAAACTAACAGTTATAGCAGCACAAACTATTTGCAAAATTATAGCAGATACCGAAACACACTATTACTTTCAGGGCTTACACAAACTGAATGGTCTTTATAACGTTATTATTACTATTTACTGCAGAATCATTAATTGGATATAGGTTAAGTCTCTCTCAGTTAAATACATTACTATTTAAAATGAAAGTTAATTTGAATCCACATACAGGTTGCTCCGCACTATCATTTGACTAAAGAAATTAAGGTTTTCCTAATTAGTGGTCTTTCCGTTACTTGTTACCGAGCATTAACCTAATAGAAAAACTGTGGATCCTGTTATATTATTAATAAGCACTTCTAATACACAGGAGAGACAAACACTTAGCAAACTTGAATATATAACGTTCCACACTGCAGTTTTCCACTTTCACTACATTGAGAGACAAAATTAACATATATGTAAGATACTGACTCACCTTCTGTGATTTACAACAGTCAGTAATGAGATCATTTACGAAGCATAACTTTATAAGCCTCAGTCTATAGAACTCTTAATTTGAAGTTGGCAACAATACATTAATAAGCAGTTTTATTAGGAAAATTACTTTAATTAACTTTCTTTTTTTATGTTCAAGAGGCATTAATTAGCAAAAACACTGGTCTTTAATGCTCTTTCACTAGGGACACTCGGAAATCACTTTAGTTCAAACGGAGAGGAACCTGAGAGGTGTTAAGATAAGGAGAAAAATTAAGGTAGGTACATAAACTCAGTTATAAATTACCTTATATTTGAGCACACTAACACATCCATTAAGCTGATCCTTCACTGTACATTGCTATAGTGCTCCATTACAGTGATTGCGCAATGTGGTGGCGATTGCATGTCGGTAGGTGGAATTGCAGGTAGAATTGCTGGACTCTTGTCATTTCTTGATGGCGATGATAGATACAAATTCCAGAATTAGCCGGCACGGTAGCTCAGCGTGTTCGGTCACAGGGTTACGTGCCCTCTGTAATAAAAAAAAACTGACTCAATCGATCAAAAACGAACATAAATGGATGTCTTACGAGGTCCGCCCCGAGCAGATGCAACAAACAAAAACGAACAAAATGAGATTTAAAAAAAAAAAAGTTGGTAGAGCACTTGCCCGCGAAAGGCAAAGGTCCCGAGTTCGCGAGTCTCGGTCGGGCACACAGTTTTAATCTGGCAGGAAGTTTTTTAATAATCAAATACATTAAATAAAACAAAACATTTGCACATATTGACATTTCTACCAAAAATTATTCACACAAAATTAAAATCATATACAGCAAGTTTTGGTCCCTCCAAATGAGGCAAAGAATTCAAATGGCAGATACACTACATTGCATAGAATCAAATCATGACATCAAATTAAACAAAGAAAAGAGTATACAATTTTGTGACATCTATTCAATCAAACATATTTACAGAAGCTCAAGATGTAACATTAATTAAAAGAAAAGCAAAATAAATCCATACAGCATAAGAGCTGTGGTGTTAAAAGTTTTCCTAGCGAGGCAGTAAAATAACCAATGATGGACGGAGAAAAGAGGACATCACAAGCAGACTAGCAGTGGCAAATAGGGCATTCCTGGCCAAGATAAGTCTACTAATATCAGACATCGGCCTTCATTTGAGGAATAAATGTTTGAAAATGTGTGTCTGGAGTACTGCATTGTATGAAAGCGAAAACTTGATTGTGAATAAACAGGGACAGAAGAGAATCGAAGCATTTGATATGTGGTGTTACAGACTAACGTTGAAAATTAGGTGGACGGATGAGGTAAGGAATGAGGAGATTCTACGCAGAATCGGAGTGGAAAGGAGTATGTGGAAAACAGTGATAAGAAGAAGGGACAGGATGATAGGTAATCTGCTAAGACATGAGGGAGTGACTTCCATGGTAACAGAGAGAGCTGTAGAGGGCAAATACTGTAGAGGAAGACAGATATTCGAATACATCCAGCAAATAATTTAGGACGTAGGTTGCAAGTGACACTCTTAGATGCACAGGTTAGCACAGGAGAGGAATTGGTGGCGGGCCGTATAAAACGAGTCAGAAGAACTATGACCAAAAAAATGTTATCAATGATCACTTTTTTCAAATTAGTAGCATTAATGCGGTGGTACTTACAGGTTCGGCATATAGTCCACCCACTACACGCATATGTTGTGCTTTGTCCCTTACATCGCTGGTGATAAAAGTCAGACAGATACCTAACAAAAGCTACATATTTCAAGAAAATGTCTTCTCCGATATGTAAATAGTACCTGCTGTAGTCAAGAAATTGCTTCAGTACTCACTTCGAAACATATAAATGCGTTACATGCAGCACGAAACAACTGTTATTCTATAAGGCAGGCTCGTCCAAACTGTGCCCCTGAGGCACTAGCGCCAGCAATTGCCCGCGGCCAGCACCCCATTCGTATGTTTGTTAGCTGGCCGTGCGCCTCGCCATGGCGCTATACGCGCGCTTCGTAAGGACCACAGACCGCCGCGCTAACAGCGGTAATTTTTTTTGGGTCATCAGTCTACTGACTGGTTTGATGCGGCCCGCCACGAATTCCTCCCCTGTGCTATCCTCTTCATCTCAGAGCAGCACTTGCAACCTACGTCCTCAATTATTTCCTTATCGTATTCCAATATCTGTTTTCCTCTACAGTTTTTGCCCTCTACAGCTCCATCTAGTACCATGGAAGTCATTCCCTCAATATCTTAGCAGATGTCATATCATCCTGTCCCTTCTCCTTTTCAGTGTTTACCACATATTCCTTTCCTCTCCCATTCTGCGTACAACCTCCTCATTCCTTACCTTATCAGTCCACCTAATTTTCAACATTCGTCTATAGCACCACATCTCAAATGCTTCGATTCTCTTCTGTTGCGGTTTTTCCACAGTCCATGTTTCACTACCATAGAATGCTGTACTCCAGACGTACATCCTCAGAAATTTCTCCCTCAAATTAAGGCCGAGATTTGATATTAGTAGACTTCTTTTGGCCAGAAATGCCTTTTTTGCCACAGCGAGTATGTTTTTGATGTCCTCCTTGCTCCGTCCGTCCTTGGTTATTTTACTGCCTAGGTAGCAGAATTCCTTAACTTCATTGACTTCGTGACAATCAATCCTGATGTTAATTTTATCGCAGTTCTCATTTCTACTACTTCTCATTACCTTCGTCTTTCTCCGATTTACTCTCAAACCATACTGTGTACTCATTAGACTGTTCATTCCGTTCAGCAGATCATTTAATTTTTCTTCACTTTCACTCAGGATAGCAATGTCATCAGCGAATCGTATCATTGGTACCCTTTCATCTTGTATTTTAATTTCACTCCTGAACTTTTATTTTATTTCCATCATTGCTTCCTCGATGTACAGATTGAAGAGTAGGGGCGAAAAGCTACAGCCTTGTCTTAAACCCTTCTTATTACGAGCACTTCGTTCTTGATCGTCCACTCTTATTATTCCCTCTTGGTTGTTGTACATATTGTATATGACCCGTCTCTCCCTATAGCTTTCACCTACTTTTTTCAGAATCTCGAACAGCTTGCACCATTTTATATTGTAGAACGCTTTTTCCAGGTCAACAAATCCTATGAACGTGTCTTGATTTTTCTTCAGCCTTGTTTCGAATATTAACCGTAACGCGAGAATTGCCTCTCTCGTGCCTTTACTTTTCCTAAAGCCAAACTGATCGTCACCTAGCGCATACTCAATTTTCTTTTCCATTCTTCTGTATATTATTCTTGTAAGCAGCTTCGATGCATGAGCTGTTAAGCTGATTGTGCGATAATTCTCGCACTTGTCAGTTCTTGCCGTCTTCGGAATGGTGTGGATGATGCTTTTCCGAAAGTCAAATGGTATGTCGCCAGACTCATATATTCTACACACTAACATGAATAGTCGTTTTGTTGCCACTTCCCCTAATGATTTTAGAAATTCTGGGGGAATGTTATCTATCCCTTCTGCCTTCTTTGACCGTAAGTCCTCCAAAGCTCTTTTAAATTCCGATTCTAATACTGGATCCCCTATCTCTTCTAAATCGACTCCTGTTTCTTCTTCTATCACATCAGATAAACCTTCACCCTCATAGAGGCTTTCAATGTATTCTTTCCACCTATCTGCTCTCTCCTCAGCATTTAACAGTGGAATTCCCGTTGTACTCTTAATGTTACCACCGTTGCTTTTAATGTCACCAAGGGTTGTTTTGACTTTCCTATATGCTGAGTCTGTCCTTCCGACAATCATATCTTTTTCGATGTCTTCACATTTTTCCTGCAGCCATTTCGTCTTAGCTTCCCTGCACTTCCTATTCCTGTATTCCTGATTTTCCCGGATTGTCAGCGTTCATAAGCGACACGAAACCGTTAGTCAACAGACGTAATGCTCCAGTGGATCAAGGTGGATGGTCAACAGCAGCAGATAAAAAGAAAGGGGACCGGCGCGTTCGCAATATTTAAGGCCGAGTGGGAAATTAATTTTCTTTGTTCTGTTGTCGAAAATCTTGCCAAATGTTTAGGATGTCAAAGGAACCTCATGTATTTAAAAAAGTACTCGATTGAACTGCATTTTCATACCTGTCACAAATATCAGTTCGAAAATTTGTCGCCAGAGGAACGCCAGTCAAAGCTTGAAGAACTGAAAGAAAATTTCAAGCAGCATTATAGAGAAGTGTTTCCTATCGTATGACTCTTTATTATTTATAAACATGATATATGAATCTATATTTTATAATCTGATATGTCACTTAGTAATGTGCCAATTATCGAGTATCAGATTGTCAGCAACAAGGAACATTTCTTTTTGGTTAATTCTTATATTTTGGCTGCATTAAATCTTGTCGCATAGACATAAGAGAAAGTTTCATGTGCGTTATTTTTTGACACTTTCTGAGAAGCCGTCACATTCTCTCTCGGACAGCAAATTTGTCATTAAGGGTCCTTTTTTGCCGTCGTAGGAGCGGGAAACAGGGTGGCCAAGTATGCGCGCAAGTCACAAATGCTCGCTGAGAATTGCGAAAGTAGGGAAACCCTTTACGGCTGGGAATCTCATCAAGGATTGCCTGGTCGACTCGGCGGCTTGTAGTTGTCCTGCAGACTTCACGGAAAAATTTAAAAAAATAGCTCTTTCGCTTCAAACTGTTGCTCGCTGAGTCGAAGATATGGCCTTAGATATGGAGCAGCAGTTAATGGTGAGAGCGGCAAACTTCTTGTCATTTTCTGTCGCTCTTGAGGAGTCCGCGGACGTTGCGGACGTATCTCAGCTCGTTGTATTCATTCGAGTTGTCGACGACAATCTGCGTGTCACAGAAGAATTTCTCGACCTTATACCATTAAAAGGCAACAACCACGTGTTTGGATATTTTTATTGCCATGGAAAACGTGTTAGTCAATGGGTTTAAAGTGGGAACGCGTGACCAGTGTAACAACGGATGGAGCCCCTGCGCTACGATGGATACGCACTGGACTCCTGGTTTACGTCAGGTCAAAAATGGCTGAAGTCGGCTGTTCCTTATTCCCGGCAGTCCATTGTCTGATACACCAGAAAGAACTACCCCTCCTTGAGGGGTGAAATAAATACCTTTTTGGAAATGAAAGGACGTCCAGAAGAATTATTTTGTAATCCTAAGTGGGTGGCGAATTTGGCTTTTTTGAGTGACCTTACGGGTCATTAAAATACTATGAACATATCAGTCCAAGGTGAGAATCACTCTGTTGTTGATTTAGTGCAGACGATTCAAGCATTTAAAAAAAACTTATTTTGTGGGAAAAACAGTTGAGCGAGAAGAATAGTGGACAATTTCCTGCACTAGACGGTGTTGTAGAAGATGTGGATCTTTCAGATTATGTTGAAATCATTTGCGAATTACAAGGACAGTTTGAAAACAGATTTCTGGAGATAAGTAAGCTTCAACCGGCCTTAGATATATTTGTTCGCCCGTTTTCCCTTCGGACAGAGGACGTCTCACAAGTGCTTCAACTAGAGCTGATTGACCTGCAGTGCGATATCCGCCTCAAGGACCACTTTCTTAGGTGTAAAACTTTGGATGACCTTTACCACGACAGAAATATCCTTCTTTGCAGAAGCAAGCGGCCAAAGTTCTCTCAATGTTTGGTTGCACGTATATTTGTGAGCGCTTTTTCTCTCTTTTAAAACTTGCTAAAACTAAGAACCGTTCATTACTTGGCGATAAAAATTTGACTAATTCTTTGAGGTTAGCAGTCTCACGGAATATTCTACCACACCTAGACAAAATCATTTCCAGGAAAAAGAAAAAAATGTAAAATGCTAATTGTCTTCTGTAACAATGTTAACTATAAGAATTAAAGTGCTTTATAACCTTAATTCTATTTTTAATAAGTTTTCAAGCTTAGTTAATTAAAATTATTACGTAAAAAACAGCAAACTAAGGATCTAAACTCTGAAAAGGGATACAAAAGCTGTAGCACAAAGTATAACAAAAAATATTTACTTGTAACTACTAACAGTAAGAATCAGACTCTGTATCCCTTACATAAAATTATTTCTAAAATAGAATATTTTGTTTACGTTTGATCTGACCGCGGGACCGTCCAGCGCAGAGCAATGCTGTGCGGTCTCACTCGCTTCGCAGCTCTCTCTCTCTCTCTCTCTCTCTCTCTCTCTCTCTCTCTCTCTCTCTCTGTCGCTCTCTCTCTCTCTCCCTCTCTCTGTCGCTCTCTCTCTCTCTCTCTCTCTCTCTCTCTCTCTCTCTCCTACGGCGACACTAGCGACACACGGTCGCGGACGGGGCGCTGAACTACAACTGCCATGCGCCCGCCGGGCGTAATTCTTGATGAGCCGGACAGAAGGGCTGCTATAGTGGTGTACGCAGTGTTATTATTGTTATTATTTCATTGGTTAGGTACAAAGCATTAACAGACTGAAGTCGTCCAACTTCTGTCAGTTCAGAAGTAAGGAGATCAGGAAGCAAATGGTTTACAAACGGTAAGTTTAGTGAACACATCTGAACTTTTTTTATTTTAATATGGGGTTGTAGTGTGCAGGTTAAGCAAGTGCCGCACTGGAGAGGGGTAACGCAGGAGAAGCATGTTGTCTAAGAAATGTCTGCCCTCGCTGTGGATAGTTAACTACCTGAGAAGGATTTGTGGATAGCACTTGTGACGCAGCATGGCTTGCTTCATCATTCATTATAACACACACACACACACACACACATGTATATACATTCATTCACTGAATGTCATTCATCTTTCATCAGTTTAAAACTTAAAGTGCTAAAAGAAAAGTCTTTCATTAGTTGAGCATCAAATTTGGTGACAGTGGAGGGCGTCACTGATGGCAGGAGTGAGGGGAGGTGGATACCAGCTAATGACTGATTGCAGTCAGAGGTAATGGTCCAAGGAAAACGGGAAGCACTTCTCTAATCGGAACATTGGACATTGTATCTTACAAAGCCCGACTGCCCATTGCACCCACTCGGACATCAGCTTTTCAGCATGAACAGTTTTACGACTTGCTTGCCGATTTACTGCTACGTTCTTAGCTCTCTCACAGCCTGCCAGAGTATTAACAGAAGATAGCATGTCTCTTTCATAAAGGAAATGAAGCTGAGATTAACCTATTAGATTGATGTTCGATTCAGTTATATCTGCACTTTCATACACAACCAGTAATTTGAATTTATTTAGGGACTCTGACTTAGATAGTGGGATATTAATTAGGAAACGGAGCATTTTTGGGAAAGACACAAGGTAGGTTATAGTCGCATTGAAAGTTGTATAAGCAAATACACTGAACAACGAGCGTTCCATTACCCTGGGATTGCAAGTAGGGGCATAAGGGACCATGGCTCTCTACCTAAGCTGGGTAAAGTGGCGAATATGGCCAAATCTTAAGAGACAGTAAGTAATGTGTAAGGTGTTTTCCACTGTGCAACTGACATCTTTCATCGGATCTGTTAATTACTGCACGTGGTACATCTCCATGATTACTAAAAAAAAATGGCTCTGAGCACTATGGGACTTAACATCTATGGTCATCAGTCCCCTGGAACATAGACCTACTTAAACCTAACTAACCTAAGGACAGCACACAACACCCAGTCATCACGAGGCAGAGAAAATCCCTGACCCCGCCGGGAATCGCACCCGGGAACGCGGGCGCGGGAAGCGAGAACGCTACCGCACGACCACCAGCTGCGGACCATGATTACTAACGCTGAGAAATTTTGCCTCCAGAAAACTGCGATACGACTGCTACAGGTTTGAGACGTCGATTAGCCACAGCTGCTCGCAGTGTCACCTGCTACAAACTGCAGCGCACTTCGTGATATCACTTGATTTCTAGGTTAGTTCGATTTGCCGAGCGCTGTGTGATTCACCTTCGGTAAATGTGTAATTTTTGCCTGCGTCTGGAGAGTTTTGCATTATATCGATTGGTCGATAGGAGAATGTCAGGTTTTAATGAGAATTTAGTATTAGGACTGCTGAATGTAGTCATGGAAATATCGATATCTTCATTTGGGATAGCGCTGGTTGAAACCGAGACGACTTTACTGTGACACCTTGCTTAAAAACAAACCAAATGATGAAGAGGGAACAATATTTAATTTAACATATACATCTGGATAAAATAATTTTGCACATAAATAAATGGACTGGAACGTGAATTTCAGCATCATGTACGACGTGAGTACTGAGAATAAGAATTGTAAGTCAAATGTGTAATTATGGATTTTTTGTTAGAAAGGAATGCCATAAGGAATTCTTAAAACAGAAACACATTCGAAAAGAAAATGAAATTCTTCCATGATTCTACTAAAATGACGCTTTCTGACAGTTTAAGTTTAATGTAACTTAAAAGAAAACATCACGAAGTTCACATTGTATTTTAAGGAGGAAAGAGCACAACTGCAAGATATCAGCCCCAGAAGTCGATCCCACGTGATAACTTGGACCATAATAATGACGGTACACAAATGTGACTTTCTGAGAGTACAGCTTAAAAATTTTCGCACGGACTGGATGTTTTTCACTCGCTGCTCCCAACTGCCGCCGGTTAGTGCCCGAGCGTGAAGTACTGCACTGCGGAGTGAGTAAAAAACTTGTCAAATACCGTTTTCACGTTGGTAACGTGCGTTGTTTCACTGTGTCAAAGCGCAAAGTTTCTGACACGTGGCTAGTATCAGAAATCAATTTGCAGTGAACGCTTTTATGCCGCTATTCAGAAATGCAGTCCAAATGAATGAAACTATTTAGTAAATAATTAAAAAGTAGCGTAGTTCTGTTTAATTAGCAACAGCGCTTTCTACGTTATTTTATTTTCATTTTAAAACTGACACTGTTGCAGTAAAGTGCTTTTGTAGGGAATGAGCTATTCTTTAACGTAATTGACATAATTAAATAGTAAACTGACATCATTATCTCCGCTTCATAATAATTCTTCAGTTGCTTAGGTTTATTAATTCATATATACATGTTACGTGCTACGACTATTTTTCACGGTGAATTATATGTGTTCTCGAACAAGTTTTCAAAACGAAATGTGCAGATTTGTCCAACTGCCCTCACCTCTTCCACCCTCCTTCATCAAGGCCCTTAAAGCAGGGCTCTGGATGTCACTTCACTGCACCATACTTCACGCTCGGGCATTGGGCGGCCGCAGCGGTGTGGAGCGCGTCACAAACATCCCCTCACGCACGAAGTTTAAAAGCTCTGCATTCTATCGACATTTTGCTTGGGATCGAGAGACGGTTCTGACATTTTGTAAATGTGCTTCTTTCTTCACGTATTTTCTCAAGTTGGTGATGCTTCCTTTTTAGTAGTTGTGTTTGTTGAAAGATCTCGTCCAATGATGATTGAAGTTATGTGAAAGTGGCAGCCGCGTAGTATGCCCAGAAATAGTCAAGTAAAAACATTCAAGTTCTCTTAAAGCCAGCACCATCAGTTTGGCGATAACAGTGCTTCTACATATGCTTTCACTGGTTACATGACGGCTGGGAGCAATCACTATAGTCACTCGCCTTCGTTTATCCTCACATTTGCCAAATGCGATATTGCCTTCACATGAAAGTCTTACTTTTTTTCACTGTCACACACTGTATTGCACTGTAGCGTTAGTGTGTAAAATATTATACATATGTCACTAGGTTATTTATTCGCGTTCGTCATACCAGCGAGCTAAATGTACCAGCAACGACCATGTCCCGCTCGCTCTTTCTGCGTCACAGTGTTTACTTGCCAACTATCGACTATCAATAATTCACCATGCTCTGTTGGTCGCATAGCAGAACTCCACCTATAAAACTTCAGAGGCTGTTCAGGGACAGATGGTTCAAATGGCTTTGAGCACTATGGAACTTAACATCTGAGGTCATCAGTCCCCTAGAACTTAGAACTACTTGAACCTAACTAACCTAATGACATCACACACACCCATGCCCGAGGCAGGATTCGAATCCGCGACCGTAGTGTTCAGGGACATTTTCTGATTATTTAGGTATAAGGGACGGTGGTCTCTGGTGGCATATCAAAGAGTACTGGTTACGATTGACTGAATCTGCCGCCACAGTTACCTTTATTTACCAGAAAATATCTTCACAACAGTGGAAAAGTCAGTAAAACGACAACACGAAACTCAGAATAAAGCTGCAACCCTCAGATCGCTAATAAAGTAGTTTAATAAGATTGCCGTCGCTGGGAGAACATCTGAGCGTAGCCTTTCTGGACTGCTCTTCCATGGCATTCAGTGAACAACATGGACGAGGTGGATTTCAGCAGACTTACTGTCAGTAAGCCTATCCGTACTGCTGTGCATCTCTGTCAACGAACAAATAACTCAGACGGAAAACAATCCCTAGGACATAACCGTACTGAATGCAGTCCTGAGGTCGATGGGTAAAATAACCTGTACTATTGTCAAAAACTAGCAAGAGTCAATGCAAAAAGTGTTTCCAAAGAAGACACAAAGTGTATATCATTTTCCAAACAAGATATAAAGTGCGTACCGTCGACATTTTGTTTTGTAGATATTTTCAGTGCACTAGATATACAAAGATGAAAGAGGGCTACATATCAAACGAATTGGGGTTACTCTGTGACGAGTCACCGGAGACCACGGGTCCCTTACACCAGACTCTCAGAAAATATACCACAATAACTTTCGAAATTTTGACGGTAAAGTTATGGTTTACCCTGATTATTGAAATTACTGCAAATATTATAGACATTTACATGAAAAAGAAATATCGTTCACAAAAATAGGCATTTCAAAAATAACGAAAATGCGGTCATCACGCACTTCAGTGACCTTTGTAGAATGAAAAAGGGTGCGGATTTTGCATCGCTCTTATTCTACGACTCCGAGTGTTGACATGTCGTTGGAGATGGAAATGGGGGTCGCCTGTCAATAGAATGTTCAGTGGCCATTCATTGTTCGCTTTCAAGAAACTGCAGAGCACACGGTTTTCTGTATGGCAGGTCAGCAGCAAGCAACTCCTGAACAAGACAGGTTTTGTATGTATAGCAATGCAGGATTCGTACGTGTTACGATGACGACGAACGAGTCGTCGCCAATGTTGAATGGTGGCCAATGCTAAATAGAAACAGGTAAGTCACAGGAAGTTTGACACTAACGCCGATACGGTGCTGCCTGCGTGGTATGGATCTGCAAGGACTAAAATAGTCAGAAGCCGTTGGTAAAAAAATAATATATATTGTGCTTAACTGGTTGTAGAGGAATATTCTTGAAATCATGCATATAATTATAAACAGATAGCTATTGAGGCCACACTTAGGCCATACGTTACTAAGTGGCTTGTTAGAGGTTGCTTTCTATCAGCTGAAGGCTATGCTACTTTACTACTTGACGTCCCGAGCAAGAGTGGACGAGCGCGCACTAGAAACGTGATACAAGCCGCGGAGCGGCTTTAGCGGCAATGGTCGCGACTCGCGGGTCCAACGATACCAATACGGACCGCGGTCGATAACTACAAGCCTAACAAGTGTGGTATCGAACGTTGATACCACAGTACGACCTCATACCAGCAGGCCTGCAGAATGTTCGGGAAGTCCCCCGAGCACTGCATGTTTCCACACCACCATTCAACCCCTGGGACCACATCTGCAACAGACGTCGCCTCAACTGCTTAACTCCCTGTGCCACATTTCACTTCAAAACTACCTGTGTTTCTGAATTTTGCAATCACTTTCCTGCAGACATCAGACCAACTCCGTTTTCAATACCCTTTAGAGGAAGTTTAGCTGGGCGGTTGCTCACGGTGAGCGTTCTCGCAAAAGAACTTTACCAGCAATGCGCGATCCTTCATGCGGACTGTCGTGTTGGGCGTCTCGGGAGCAAACTGAGGAACAGATGTGTGCCACGCCTCTGTCGGTGTTCATATTTTGACGCTTACAGCGGCATCTATTGGACAAATTTTCTTTAATGTTTTTTTATTTTTTTCGTGACGTTTCCCCCGTGCGTCCATAATATGCTGCTCAAATCTGACGTAATTCTGAGTAGTTGTTCTCTTCCTACAACGTTTTGAAACTGAAACTTACGATGCGAAAAAGCAGACCTGCATTTCTGGCCAAGTTTCTCGCTTACCGAATACTAGACTCCTGAAACAACTTTTTGGCTACTTGGTGGGACACTAAGAGAAAAAAATCTGTCTTAAAGAAGTATAACCAGATCTCCGGTTCGCAAACTTGACTCGAATTTGGGAGGAGGGTGGATCAAATCCGTGTTCGGCCATCCTGATTAAGGTTTTCAGTGATTTGCCTAAATTGCTTCAGGCTAATGCTAGGATGGTTCCTTTGAAAGGGCACAGCCAACTTCCTTCCCCATTCTATCTTAGTCCGATGGTACCGATCACCTCGCTGTCTGGTCGCTTCACCCGAACCAGTCAAGGAACGAACTACTAGATCTAAATGAATGGAACGTTGCCAAACGTCAAATTGAACATGTATAGGAGAAGCTGCTGATGAAGAACAAATACATAAAACTGATATTTGCAGTCAAAAACAGTCTTGATCACAATTTATTTATTACGGTGACCGGTTTCAACCACTGCTGTGGTCATCTTCAGACCAATGAGAAAGAACCTCCATCTGCTGGAGAATCACTACTCAAGTAGTACTACAGCCGAAGGAGGTTCTTACTCATTGGTTTGAAGATGACCACAGTAGTGGTTGAACCGGTCACCGTAATAAATAAATTGTGATCAAGACTGTTTTTGATAGTAAATATTAGCAACGCATTGATCACTCTCGCTCCCATAATGTATTCAAAAGTAAAACTTAAAACTGACATTGAAAACATCGCAAAGGAAGAAATATGTCGTATCCGCAGAAGAACGAGCCACCAAATCACTCCGAATGAAAAAGTTTTGGGAAAGAAAGAAATTGTTGACTGCTAAGATCAAAACCTACTCATTGTAGACTCTGTTGTATAACGATTGATTTTAGTGCTCCAGTATCGCCGTAAACTATGTAAACAAATAAATAAACAAATAAATATGGACACACTATATACGTATTTTCGTGGTCATACATTGTCCGCTGCCGGCCGGGGTGGCCGAGCGGTTCTAGGCGCTTCAGTCCGGAACCGCACGACTACTACGGTCGCAGGTTCGAATCCTGTCTCGCGGATGGATGTGTGTGATGTCCTTAGGATAGTTAGGTTTAAGTGGTTCTAAGTTTCAGGCGACTGATGACCTCAGATGTTACGTCCCATAGTGCTCAGAGCCATTTGAACCATTCTCCGCTACCAAGAAACTCCAGAGCCAACGTTTTTCTGCCTGTCAACTGTTTTTTATATTGCACAATATTTTCGTTAAATGTAAACATTGGCTTCCGCGGCCGTTGTCACAGTCAATAAAATTCTCCTGGGTTTGGGACCGCATTGTCAACTATAAAATTCCGACGTGTCGGCGGCTGTTGCAAGACGCCTTCTTCAGAGTGTATTGCTAACTGCTGAATGGACCCTAGTTTCAACACTTATATACTATGGTCGAGTGCTGTCATTGCGTATGAGGGTGAACAGGAAAGGTATTAGGTGTTCTTTTATTGGTCTTTGCCGTGTGTGTTGTCATTGGCGGATTTAGGCGTTTTCCTTTGAAGTTTCCTTTATTGCTTGCCATTGGTAGAAATCAGCGAATAGGAAACTGAGTGGCGATTGCAGTGTAGCGCTGTTTACTAACTGCCTAGAATCGACAAGGGCGCGTCAGAATTCTGAGTACCCTCCGCCGCTGTGGCCTACAGCGCGCCTGTTGCTTTCCGAGAGCTGTCACTGCTGGCAGCCAAGGCTGGGAGTCGGTGCCCGTCTTCTGTGTTCATGTTGTCTGGTCGCTTGGCTATTTATATAGCCTCTCTGATGTTCCACCACAACCGAAATGGCTATTTCGGCAGGACGCGGGCCTCTAGAAATTCAATCTTCATCCTGTACTGTTCCTGATGTTCTGCCACCGCTGTTTTGTTGTATTGTCGGAGACGGATATACCTCTCGTGTTCAGACAAACGTATTGGACGCCCAGTCTCGCCCACATACACCAGTCCACATTCGCAACCGATTTCGTAGGCTCCGGCGGCATGAACCTTGTCAATTTAATCTGTCGTCGAGCCCGAAACGTCTTTTATTTCGTTGTTTCTACGAAAAATCGGCTTCATACCTGCCGACGGAGAAGTTTGCCCAGACGTGCAGTGACGCCTTGTACGTACGGTGTTCCGTGCTTCGTTCTGCATTTCCCTATTGCCCTCCTCCTTTGGTTCCCTAGTTTTATATATCATTCTCATGTAGTAGCCATTAGCCCTAAAAATAGACCTGAGGTTCTGCAATTCTGCTATGAGATTGTGTTCATCCTATAGGCTGTCTTAGTTAAACTTCGCAGGGCCGATTTCTTTTGCTTAGGATAGTAGTCGGAGGATACATGCACGTGTTGTTGAGTTTTCTATAAACTCTGTGTCCAAGCTTTCCGTCAGGCTTACAGTAAACTTCCACGTCGATAAAAGGCAATGCCCCGTTTTTTTCTATCTCCACAGTGAAGTGAATTTTTCTGTGCTGCTAACTGAGATGTTGGTGGAAGTTGCGAAGCTCTCCTTCTCCGTGTGGCCAGATGACAAAAGTGTCGTCAACGTATCGTAGCTAGAAATTCTGGGCGTAATGGTGCAACTGGAGTGCTGTTTCTTCGAGCGCTTGCATAAAAATGTCTGCTGCCACAGGTGATAGAATGGCACTCGTTGCTACAGCGCCCGTCTGCTCCTAGAAATCCCCTTTCCACCTGGAATAGCTCACAATTACAGGTGTTTATGCCGTCCGTCACGGGTACATTCATGAATGAAGACTTCACGTCGAAACTGAACATCATATCGGTACCCGAAACGTTTACATTTAACGAGCCGGTGTGGGCTGGAGATCTACGGCAACATCGAGCAGCTCGGATCACTGATGTTGAAAAGAGGTAAACTGATAAATGACCCTGCGTTCCTGAAGAGATGCAGGGACACCAATGTTGGGCCAAAACTTTTACGGCTTACGTCCCACATGAAATCGAACAGGGCTAGGAAAATCAGTATACAATCCAGCAAAGCCCTGTTGCGGGAAACGATCTGCTATATTCCTGGTAGTCTCGACGTGGACAACATAAAACTGTGTGAACTGCACATCTTCCTCAGTGGAAAACTGGATGTGGATGACTGGTAGAAGATCCATTGGGTTAACCTCCCCACAAGCCACAAGGTCAAGCGAAAGTACCACTACCCACCAGATGACGAAGTTCGACAAATTGCTACAGAAAACAACGGATGAAAGACCGATTCTGGACACGTGACGAACAGTGGTGAATCTCTCCAGCCACACCTTGAGCGATGCAACCAAACAAATTCTGGCTAGAGGGATGAACTACGCAATCGCACCAAAACTCGTGCCGAAACACGATATTATCGAATCAGTGGAGGCCTCAGTTCGCCACCTATCACAACTAGAGGCCGAGAAGATCCAGCAGAAAACAGTACGAGTCCTGGCTCACGCAAAGCCTCCGAAGCAAACATCAGCAAGGAGGAACGTCATGCCATCAAGGAACTGAAGAACGACTCTCAGGTAGCGGCAAAACAGGCGGACAAGGGAAATGCCACCGTAGCGTTGGTCACAGTAGATTATGCCAAGCGGATGGATGACCTTCTGAACCCATTTACCATAAACTTAAGGGGGATCCGACGGCCCAGATAATGAAATTGAGGCAATGGCTGCTGAAGCAAACTAGGATGAATTTTGACACGGCTCGAAGACTCATTCCACAAGTTCCACAGGCACCAAGAATATATGGTGTATCAAAGTTCCACAAAGAAGCCTTTCCTTTACGGCCGATAGTGAGTAATATTAATTCACTAGCCTACAAACTAGCAAAAGAATTCGGTCCGAAGCTCAGACATCTAGTGTGCCACCCAGATTCATACGTCAAGGCCTCCACCCACATTGTAGCACACTGAAAAGTAGAGCGGCTCTCGGATACGGATCTGGTGGTCAGTTTCGACGTGAAGTCGCGGAGATGATTCCTGAGGTTCCTGTTATCTGTACCATCACCGGTAAACGCTATGAGAGTCTCCTGAGCGCCAACGTCATTCCAACCCATCAATAGCGTGGATATGTGTGGAGGATCATATTTATACAAGATAGCGCGCCTCCAGACATTGTACAGCCAGGGAAGCGGCTGCTGCAGGGATACTTCGGAAGTGCTAGAATTATCAGCCAGACCGTCCATATCACCTGATCTTAATACGTGTAACTTCTAGCTGTGGTTTTATCTGAAAAATGTTGCATTCAGTCTTACAACTACTAACGTAGCTGCGCTGAAGGCACGCACTGAGCAACGTAAAGGTACTCTGAATTTGACTCCCGAAACACTCCGATCTTCTATGTAACAGGCTGTTCGTGTTCGTCGTTTCATCTTGCGGCAGAAAAAGGTGGACAGTATATTGCACAAGTCTTGCGCCAGTCTCACGACTATTAGAAACCGATGTTGGTTTGCTTTTTAAGCGGTATTTTCTCTCAGGACACTTAGAAACAGATTTTTCGCACCCGATGTCTTATGACCTTGCGGTGGTGGATGGGCTTAAGTAACGGTGCCACAACTGTTGGCTACCGAACTTGTGCAGTCACGCACATTGGACTGTACGGCTGGTGTAATGTGCAACTCAAATCATAGCCATCGTATTGCCAGTCATCTGTCATTTTCAGCAGGCCCCATTTTCATCAGGACGCTTATAGCGCCGTCTGTTGGTAAAATTTTCCTCAATTTTTTTTTTTTGTGACGTTTCCTCCTGCGTCGCTAATGTGCTGGTAAGATCCGCCGTCATATTGAGCAGTGCTTCTCTTTCAACAGCGTTTTGAAACTGGGATTTTAGTTATGGACACTTTGTATATACATTTTGTTTTATCAAAAATGGACACACTTGTCGGCAGACATTTACCAACTATCCTCATTTCTGCAAAATATACTATTTTTCTGCCTGACGACCGCAACGTGAACCAACTTTAGGTCTGTTTCCTCTAGCTTTACCACCGGCTAAAAATATGGGAGATCCTTAGAATAAACAGAGTGACTGGGCACATAGAGATTTTCAGACTCCTTTGAGTCTTTATCAGCGCTAATATTTGGACGGGGTGGAATGCATTACGACGAGCATGCTGCGGCGGACCGGGCTTGACATGATGGAGGAAACCTCAGCGTGCCGCTGTATTCAGCCGGATATAGAGGACGAACCCAAAAGTATTTTGACCTGTTTCTCTTTAGTAAAATACGTTTGTCAGTATAGGAAATCCTCTTCAATGTTTAAGGATAATACTCTAGAATGATTTCAAAACTATACTTTTAAATCCGTTGGTGCTTGTAGAGGACATTTGTTAACGCTAGAATCATTTTACATGAGTCAAATTTCTTTTAAATGCTAATATGAAGCTACAGCTCACAAGTTTGTCTTTAATATATGACATTGAAACTTCCTAGCTACTCTGTAACTACGAGAAATGATGTATTATACTCGCAAGGCAGGAGACGGGGCACTGATAGAAGTAAAGCTGTGAGGGCGGACCGTGAGTCCTGCAGAGTTCGTGTTCTTGGTCTGGCACGCAGTTTTAATGTGTCACGAAGTTTCACGTCAGCGCACACACCGCTGCAAAGTGAAAATTTCATTTAGGCTGTTATACATAGTTTGCATTTTTTAGCTGTATTATATTGTAAGCACATTATTAGAACTCAGATGTTCTTTGATTTTATATTTTTTTACAGATCTCAAAATGGGCGCTTTCCCTGCAGCTGGCCAGTTTGAAATAACAAAGTCAGCAATGGACAGAGTATATATATATATATATATATATATATATATATATATATATATATATATATATATATATATATATATATATATGCCTCTTTAATGCAGTAATAGGAAAGGTGAACATAAGTACTATTCATTGTCAGGAAAAATTCACAAGACGATGAGATAGAAGACTGCATGAAACCTGTTAGCAGACGTTAGGATTAACAAAAGACAGCGAGGCAAGAGACTCTAAGCGTCTAACATTCACTAGCTTTTATCCATTTCTCGCAAATTCTACAGAAGCTCACCAATAGTGCTTTGAATGTATCACCTCAGTATCGGCATATATGGTGAAGACCAGACGTCAGGGGAAGGAAAACTACCATGTACGTGATGTGACAGGAGATGATTGTAAGTTTCCCTAGTACCTTGCGCTGGACATTGTTTAAATATTAGCCATTTGGTTGCATATGTAGTAACTAGCAGAGTGATAGTGCGTTGGCACCGTATATTTAGCCAGAAGAAATGGTAGATGGGGAAACGTTGTATTGTATGGTTGTTCCTGAGATAGTGTAACACCACATTTCCATCAACGGGTTCCTGTTGCGAACGTTCTGTATCCAACGCCAGATACATGTTCTACAAATGTAAAAGCCAAGATTCCGAACAGTAATTATCTCATATGTAACATGTGTTGTGTTTTCAGTTATATGTAGGTGTTATGCCGCAATTGAGTAGCAGGAACGTCATTTCTTTTTCATGGGCCATAGCTCATGTTCTTGTCAACTGACGCTTAAAAAAGCACAAGCAGAAATTTAACTTTGCAGATCACGCCATTCTGACTCTCGTAACCGTTTTCCAGGGGAGAATTGATTCCCGTGCTAAGAGAACTTTTCTCATTGTCCTTAATGAAAATAAGAGAGTAAATTGCCTGTTTTCTTTGCTAACGGTCATGGAGTGGATGTGAAATTTACTGCGAATCGTGAAATAAAGCTGCTGAGCTCCTAAAGAGATATGCTAGATACACGGAAGATGACCAACTTTGTGGATAGCAAGGAGCGGTAAAATATGGATTTTTATATGTCTCTTGTTTCAGTTTACTGCAACTTTTTTTTAGTAAAACTGTAAGCGTTGCTCTATTCAACAATAACTTTATTTAGAATTATGATAAAAGCCATAATATAATAAATTGTTTTGATTATAAATAAACAAAGCAGTTATCAGAGGACTTCAAAACCTGAGTTACAATATCGCTGCTGGTGTAAGGTCGTAGCAAACGACACTATAGTGCTCCTAAGCTTTCGTTCAGAACTTTGCTGTACATCTTAAGAGACGTCGTTACTCCGTTGAGTCTTATCGACTGACGGGTCGGATGTGTGAGAGTGAAATACATACTGTAGAAAAAGAGGCGTAACTGGAGTTATACGTGATAAGCAGAGATGATCCTTATCAAACATAAAACTTAACTATCGATTGTCGTCTTGTCAAACATAAAAAAGAAAAGCAGTTCTAAAGGCTACGTTTCGTGGTCTCTAACTTTCTATGAAAATTATACCTATGTTTACGTATTTCAGTGGTCACTCTACACACCGTGGCTAATAGGTCGTAAACTGTGACGAAATGGTCACGGCTGGTTCTCTGTGTTTCCTTCTTGTCTGTAGCGCGTTACTTTTGAAATTCCCGCTTCCCGCTGTGCTGATTTCTTACCATAGCCAGAGGGTGCTCGAGCCTTGTTTGCAGGAGAGCGTCGGTCGAGAGGAGAAACTGATTGCGGACGTCTGGGCGCGTACAGGAGGCCACGCCGTTTTGTTCATGGTTTGGCGTGACTCGTTTCAGGTGTGATGCATCGTTAAGGCCGTGATAGCAGCCCATGTTACTGTCTTGGTCGCAGGTGGATCCAACTGGATGAGGCCTGGTTGTCCATTGAAACTCCTATCCTACGGATGTCATTGGACTTAAAGTAAGATGTTTTGACCATTAATTGCTTAGGGATTCCCACATCTGTAGTAATTCGGATACAGACTGTTTGTTTCGTCGGTGTGTAAATGATTGAACAAAGGGCAGTTTATTTAATGCTTACCTTACGCCCGTGTTCTGCGTGTGCTGCTTGCGAGTGTAATCTCGACTCTCACCTTTGTCTATTGATATTAAGTGCATCGTAAAATACTGAATCCAAGTAATGACTTTCAATTAATTAGCTGGATTCTTTCTTTCCTCATCACGACGTGTGTTAAATAGCAAAGTAGAATTGTAGATCTTAACTTGCTCTCTCATTTGCGGGGCATCAAAACCTGTTAACTAATTAAGGCTTGCGGTAGGTTAGAGGATTCCCTCCCTAGGCCCGACAAGACGCCTCCTGAGACGCGGCAAGTTAGGAGTAGGCAAAATGCAACAGGGAATAACAATATTAATGTGCTAATAGTAAACTGCTACCCGTGATCTAGGGGAAGCGTCTTTGATTCATAACCAAAACGTCTTCGGTCCGGGTTCGATCCCCGCCACTGCCTAAACTTTGATAAATAATCAGCATTGGCGGCCGAAGACTGCCGGCATAAGAAGTCAGCCTCATTCTGCCAACGGCCTTGTCAAAGAGGGCGGAGGAGCGGATTGAGGTTCAGGGCACTCTCTTGTCCTAGAGGTGGGAAATTGCCCCTAAAGGCGGAAGAATCAACAATGATCAACGACATGAGGATGCACAGGGCAATGGAAACCACTGCATTAAAGACACGTAACGTGTATCCAAAGGACATGTGGCCTGTAGTTGAAGAAGTGTCATGATGATCTCTCCATTGGCAAACGATTTCGGAATAGTCCCCCATTCGGTTCTCCGGGAGGGGACTGCCAAGGGGAGGTTACCAAGAGAAGAAAATTGAATAATCAACGAAAGGATAATGTTCTACGAGTCGGGGCGTGGAATGTCAGAAGCTTGAACGTGGTAGGGAAACTAGAAAATATGAAGAGGGAAATGCAAAGGCTCAATCTAGATATAGTAAGGGTCAGTGAAGTGAAGTGGAAGGAAGACAAGGATTTCTGGTCAGATGAGTATCGGGTAATATGAACAGCAGCAGATAATGGTATATAACAGGTGTAGGATTCGTTATGAATAAGAAGATACGTCAGAAGATGTGTTGCTGTGAACAGTTCAGTGACCGGGTTGTTCTAATCAGAATCGACAGCAGACCAACACCGACAACGATATTTCAGGTATACATGCCGACGTCGCAAGCTGAAGGTGAACAGATAGAGAAATTGTATGAGGATATTGAAAGGGTAATGCAGTATGTAAAGGGGAACGAAAATGTAATAGTCATGGGCGACTGGAATGCAGCTGTAGGGGATGGAGTAGAAGAAAAGGTTACAGGAGAATATGGGCTTGGGACAAGGAATGAAAGAGGAGAAAGATTAATTGAGTTCTGTAACAAGTTTCAGCTAGTAATAGCGAATACCCTGTTCAAGAATCACAAGAGGAGAAGGTATACTTGGAAAAGGCCGGGAGATACGGGAAGATTTCAATTAGATTACATTATGGTCAGACAGAGATTCCGAAATCAGATACTGGATTGTAAGGCGTACCCAGGAGCAGATATAGACTCAGATCACAATATAGTAGTGATGAAGAGTAGGTTGAACTTCAAGACATTAGTCAGGAAGAATCAATACGCAAAGAAGTGGGATACGGAAGTTCTAAGGAATGACGAGATACGTTTGAAGTTCTCTAACGATATAGCTACAGCAATAAGGAATAGCGCAGTAGGCAACACAGTTGAAGAGGAATGGACGTCTCTAGAAAGGGCCATCACAGAAGTTGGGAAGGAAAACATAGGTACAAAGAAGGTAGCTGCGAAGAAACCATGGGTAACAGAAGAAATGCTTCAGTTGATTGATGAATGGAGGAAGTACAAACATGTTCTGGAAAGATCAGGAATACAGAAATACAAGTCGCTGAGGAATGAAATAAATAGGAAGTGCAGGGAAGCTAAGACGAAATGGCTGCAGGAAAAATGTGAAGGCATTGAAAAAGATATGATTGTCGGAAGGACAGACTAAGGATACAGGAAAATCAAAACAAACTTTGGCCTCATTAAAAGCAACGGTGGTAACATTAAAAGTGCAACGGGAATTCTACTGTTAAATGCAGAGGAGAGAGCAGATAGGTGGAAAGAATACATTGAAAGCCTCTATGAGGGTGAAGATTTGTCTGATGTGATAGAAGAAGAAACAGGAGTCGATTTAGATGAGATAGGGGATCCAGTATTAGAATCGGAATTTAAAAGAGCTTTGGAGGACTTACGGTCAAATAAGGCAGAAGGGATAGATAATATTCCATCAGAATTTCTAAAATCATTAGGGGAAGTGGCAACAAAACGACTATTCACGTTGGTGTGCAGAATATATGAGTCTGGCGACATACCATCTCACTTTCGGAAAAACATCATCCACACAATTCCGACGACGGCGAGAACTGACAAGTGCGAGATTTATCGCAACAATCAGCTTAACAGCTCATGCATCGAAGCTGCTTACAAGAATAATATACAGAAGAATGGAAAAGAAAATTGAGAATACGCTAGGTGACGATCAGTTTGGCTTTAGGAAAAGTAAAGGCACGAGAGAGGCAATTCTGACGTTACGTCTAATAATGGAAGCAAGGCTAAAGAAAAATCAAGACACGTTCATAGGATTTGTCGACCTGGAAAAAGCGTTCGACAATATAAAATGGTGCAAATGTGTTCAAGATTCTGAAAAAGGTAGGGGTATGCTATAGGGAGAGACGGGTCACATACAATATGTACAACAACCAAGAAGGAATAATAAGAGTGGACGATCAAGAACGAATTGCTCGTATTAAGAAGGGAAGAAGACAAGGCTGTAGCCTTTCGCCCCTACTCTTCAATCTGTACATCGAGGAAGCAATGATGGAAATAAAAGAAAGGTTCAGGAGTGGAATTAAAATACAAGGTGAAAGGATATCAGTGATACGATTCGCTGATCACATTGCTATCCTGAGTGAATCTGAAGAAGAACGAAATGATCTGCTGAACGGAATGAACAGTCTAATGAGTACACAGTATGGTTTGAGAGCAAATGGGAGAAAGACGAAGGTAGTGAGAAGTAGTAGAAATGAGAACAGCGAGAAACTTAACATCAGGATTGATGGTCAAGAAGTCAATGAAGTTAAGGAATTCTGCTACCTAGGCAGTAAAATGACCAATGACGGACGGAGCAAGGAGGACATCAAAAGCAGACTCGCTATGGCAAAAAAGGCATTTCTGGCCAAGAGAAGTCTACTAATATCAAATACCGGCCTTAATTTGAGGAGGAAATTTCTGAGGATGTACGTCTGAAGTACAGCATTCTATGGTAGTGAAATATGGACTGTGGGATAACCGGAACAGAAGAGAATCGAGGCATTTGAGATGTGGTGCTATAGACGAATGTTGAAATTAGGTGGAATGATAAGGTAAGGAATGAGGAGGTTCTACGCAGAATCGGAGAGGAAAGGAATATGTGGAAAACACTGATAAGGAGAAGGGACAGGATGATAGGACATCTGCTAAGACATGAGGGAATGACTTCCATAGTACTAGAGGGAGCTGTAGAGGGCAAAAACTGTAGAGGAAAACAGAGATTGGAATACGTCAAGCAAATAATTGAGGACGTAGGTTGCAAGTGCTATTCTGAGATGAAGAGGTTAGCACAGGGGAGGAATTCGTGGCGGGCCGCATAAAACCAGTCAGTAGACTGATGACCAAAAAGGAAAAAAAATAGTAAACTGCAGGAGCGTCTATAGAAAGGTCCCAGAACAGCTCCCATTAATAAGCGGTCACAACGCCCATATAGTAATAGGGACAGAAAGTTGGCTGAAACCAGACGTAAACAGAAATGAAATCCTAATCTCAAATTGGAATGTATACCGCAGAGACAGGCTGGACAGTGAAGGGGCAGGCGTGTTTATAGCGATAAGAAGTGCAATAGTATCGAAGGAAATTGGCGGAGATCCGAAATGTGAAATGATTTGAGTGAAGGTCACGGTTAAAGCAGGCTCAGACATGGTAATTGGATGTCTCTATAGGCCCCCGGGCTCAGCAGCTGTTGTGGCTGAGCACCTGAAGAATAATTTGGAAGATATTTTGAGTAGATTTCCCCATCATGTTATAGCTTTGGGTGGGGATTTTAATTTGCCGGATATAGACTGGGAGACTCAGACGTTCATAACGCGTGGCAGGGCCAAAGAATCGAGTGAAATTTTTTTTAAGTGCCCTATCTGAAAACTACCTTGAGCAGTTAAACAGAAAACCGACTCGTGGCGATAACATATTAGACCTTCTGGTGACAAACAGACCCGAACTATTTGAATCAGTTAATGTAGAACAGGGAATCAGCGATCATAAAGCGATTACTGCATCGATGATTTCAGCCGTAAATAGAAATATTAAAAAAGGTAGGAAGATTTTTCTGTTTAGCAAAAGTGACAAAAAGCAGATTACAGAGTACCTGACGGCTCAACACAAAAGTATTGTCTCAAGTACAGATAGCGTTGAGGATCAGTGGACAAAGTTCAAAACCATCGTACAATATGCGTTAGGTGAGTATGTGCGAAGCCAGATCGTAAGAGATGGAAAGAGCCACCGTGGTGTAGCATCCGAGTTAGAAAACTGCTGCGGAAGCAAAGGGAAAATCACAGCAAACATAAACATAGCCAAAGCCTTGCAGACAAACAAAAATTACGCGAAGCGAAATGTAATGTGAGGAGGGCTATGCGAGAGGCGTTCAGTGAATTCGAAAGTAAAGTTCTATGTACTGACTTGGCAGAAAATCCTAAGAAATTTTGGTCTTATGTGAAAGCCGTAAGTGGATCAAAACAAAATGTCCAGACACTCTGTGACCAAAATGGTACTGAAACAGAGGATGACAGACTAAAGGCCGAAATAATAAATGTCTTCTTCCAAAGCTGTTTCACACAGGAAGACTACACTGTAGTTCCTTCTCCAGATTGTCGCACAGATGACAAAATGGTAGATATCGAAATAGACGACAGAGGGATAGATAAACAATTAAAATCGCTCAAAAGAGGAAAGGCCGCTGGACCTGATGGGATAGCAGTTCGATTTTACACAGAGTACGCGAAGAAACTTGCCCCCCTTCTTGCACCGGTGTATCGTAGGTCTCTAGAAGCGTAGCGTTCCAAAGGATTGGAAAAGGGCATAGGCCATCCACGTTTTCAAGAAGGGAAGTCGAACAGATGTGCAGAACAATAGACCTATATCTCTAACGTCGATCAGTTGTAGAATTTTGGAACACGTATTATTTTCGAGTATAATGACATTTCTGGAGACTAGAAATCTAGTCTGTAGGAATCAGCATGGGTTTTGAAAAATACGGTCGTGTGAAACCCAGCTCGCGCTATTCGTCCACGAGACTCAGAGGGCCATAGGATCGGGTTGACAGATAGATGTCGTGTTTCTTGACTTCCGCAAGGCGTTCGATTCAGTCCCCCACAATCGTTTAATGAACAAAGTAAGAGCATATGGGCTATCAGACCAATTGTGTGATTGGATTGAGGAGTTCCTAGATAACAGAACGCAGCATGTCATTCTCAATGGAGAGAAGTCTTCCGAAGTAAGAGTGATTTCAGGTGTGCCGCAAGGGCGTGTCATAGGATCGTTGCTATTCACAATATACATTAATGACCTGGTGGATGACATCGGAAGTTCACTGAGGCTTTTTGCAGATGATGCTGTTGTGTGTCGAGAGGTTGTAACAATGGAAAATTGTACTGAAATGCAGGCGGATCTGCAGCGAATTAACGCATAGTCCTGGGAATGGCAATTGAATCTCAATGTAGACAAGTGTAATGTGCTGCGAATACATAGAAAGATAGATCCCTTATCATTAATCTACAAAATAGCAGGTCAGCAACAGGAAGCAGCTAATTCCATAAATTATCTGGGAGTACGCATTAGGAGTGATTTAAAATGGAATGATCATATAAAGTTGATCGTCGGTAAAGCAGATGCCAGACTGAGATTCATTGGAAGAATCCTAAGGAAATGCAACCCGAAAACAAAGGAAGTAGGTTACAGTACGCTTGTTCGCCCACTGCTTGAATACTGCTCAGCAGTGTGGGATCCGTACCAGATAAGGTTGATAGAAGAGATAGAGGAGATCCAACGGAGAGCAGCGCGCTTCGTTACATTATCATTTAGTAATCATGAAAGCATTACAGAGATGATAGATAAACTCCAGTGGAAGACTCTGCAGGAGAGACGCTCAGTAGCTCGGTGCGGGCTTTTGTTAAAGTTTCGAGAACATACCTTCACCGAAGACTCAAGCAGTATATTGCTCCCTACTACGTATATCTCGCTAAGAGACCATGAGGATAAAATCAGAGAGATTAGAGCCCACACAGAATCATACCGACAATCCTTCTTTCCACGAACAATACGAGACTGGAATAGAAGGGAGAACCGATAGAGCTACTCAAGGTACCCTCCGCCACACACCGTCAGATGGCTTGCGGAGTATGGATGTAGATATAGATGGAGATGTACACCAAGGTATTTAAGTATGTTGTTTATTAAAATATTACCTGAATGTGTCAGTGATTTATGTTGCGCTAGTTGCTTTTGGGGTATGAAAGGAAATGTTGGCAAGTCTGCCGCGTAAGGGAATCCTGCCAGTTTTGATTGTTGAGGGAACTTTTATTGGGAAACTAGTCCTGCCTTGGGTTAAGGCTATATTCGGGCCCTGGCATTTCCACTGCAGGCTGCACTATCATCCTGTTGTTTCATGTTGCTTTGTTCTCAAACTAGGTGTTTGCGCTAAACATTCTTTGGGCTGGGTGTTTCGACCCCTCAGAATTAAAATTGGGTTTCAGCTGAGTGTTCTGTCTATTGACTGTCCATCGTACGCCACATCGGTAACGGTCAACCTGTCTACAGTTAGTTTAAATTCTGGAGTTAGCTGTAAATTAGTAATAGTTCCATTACCCTTTGACCAGGATTCTTGCTCGACGCTTATCTTTAAATACGCTACTAACCTGGTTAGCGTATGTTGTGGCTAGCTTACATAGATCACTACTCAATAGCCCAACACAATATGTAGGCCGTAAAAGCCGAATATGTTTTATTTATTTCTTTATTCTAGTCAAACTATAAGCATACTATTCTTAATTGTATTACTCTAGGTAGCCATTAAGTTGCCATTTTTAGGTTGTTCAGATGGAGTGCGGCTTTTGAGTATAACTTTGTCAATTTCCAATTTACTGTTCTTCCGCCAGTTTTTAATCGTGCTTATGCGCTTAGGTCTGGAAGTCTTTTCTGAAATTATCTGTATGGAGTGTAGCCATGTATGGAAGTGAAACGTGGACAATAAATAACTTAGACAAACAGAGAATATAATATTTAAAAATGTGGTGCTACAGAAGACTGCTGAAAATTAGATGGGTAGATCGCATAACTAATGACGAGGTATTAAATAGAACTGGGGAAAAGAGAAATTTGTAGCACAACTGGACTAGAAGAAGAGATCGGACGGTAGGACAAATTCTGAGGCATCAAGGGATCACCAATTTGGTATTGGAGGGCAGCACGGAAGGAGACTAAGAGAATAATACACTAAACAGATTCAGAAGGATGTAGGTTGCAGTAGTTACTGGGAGATGAATTGGTTTTTCGCAGGATAGAGTAGCATGGAGAGTTGCATCAGACCAGTCTTCGGACTGAAGAACACAACAACATGTGCTTAGGAAGAATCTAATTTTTTTGTTACTTTTGAGCTGTACTTAAGGTCATATTGTAAAGAAAGGAACTTATTGGAAGTAACTGTCGCCGTAAAGTGTTGTGGACCGTGCACTTTCTTGTTAATCACTTTAATGTCCTAGTCAGTGTGTAAACTTATTAATTATTTCCCCTTAAAATGGACTGTGCCTGCCTTGATGTTAGAAAAAATTGTTTCATAACAAGTTCTTTAACGCGCCTACACGCATATTTATATTTATGGGAGAACTTAAATAGAGTTCGCCTGTTGAACTTCAGATATAGTGCAGAAAACTGAATCAGGTGTTTATTATTGTTCAATTACTATCATCTGTCAAGTGTAACACGCGCAGTTTTCTTGGTGTTTTACGAAGTGTTACAATAAATGCCAATTGAAGTGAAGTGATGTGGTATTTCAGTTGTTCTCGCGATTTCCTATCTCCGCATGTAATATGAATTGTTTTATGTAAGACTGGTTAAGCCTTTGTTGAAATATCGGAGAGAAGTGTGCGTGTGTGTTCGTAGTCACAGATAAAATTTTTGCTTCAGTAAACTTAACTTGTTGGCTTCCTTTTTAAGACTCTTCTATTTTGTTGTGGATGGTAATTAGTGTTATTATGTAAATATCTGTCCATGTACGTTATTTTTCGAAAAACGTTATGTACCATATTTTCATCGGTCTGTCTCACGACGAAAACCTCCAAGAAAAGTATTTTGTTGTGTCGTGAATAATCGGCTAAAGGAACGCAAAAGTCTTTGCCGACTAGGGAAAATGAACAAATCTATTGTAGTAGAGCATCCACTCCAGTCAGGAAGTCATGAATTAAAAAGTGTTTGAAACAAATATTTTATCTACGACGAAAAGCTATTATTCATGGCTGTGTACAGAAGCCATTGAAATATACATTACATAGGGAAAATTATAACAGGAAAGAAGAAAGTATGAAACTTAGCGACATATGGATTGTAGTTCTGCAGAGCTGAACAGTTTTTTATACTGGACAGGAGGACAGTCATAGTTAAGTTTAATGTTTGACTAGGATCATCTCTGTTCATCATGTGTAGATCTTGCCACTTTCCCTTTTCTAAAATACATACACTGAAGCTCCAGAGAAATTTATATAGGCATGCGCTTCAAATACGGAGATATATAAACAGGCAGAATACAGCGCTGCTGTCGGCAACGCTAACAACAAGTGTCTGGCACAGTTGTTAGATCGGCTACTGCAGTTACGATGGCAGGTTATCAAGATTTAAGTGAGTCTGAATGTGGTGTCATAGCCGACGCACGAGGATGGGAAACACCATCCATTTCACGAGTGTACCGTATCAGGAATTTTGTAAAACATTAAATCTCCAACATCCCTGCGACCGTAAAAAGATCCTACAAGAAAGGGACCAACGACGAGTGAAGGGCATCGTTCAGCGTAAGTCCAACCCTTCCTCAAATTACTGCAGATTTCAATGCTGGGCCACCAACAAGTGTCAGCGTGCGAACCATTCAACGAAACACCATCGATATGGGCTTTCGGAGCCAAAGTCCCATTTATTAACCCTTGATGACTGCACGACACAATGGTTTGCAACTCGCTAGGGCCTGTCAACACCGGTATTAGACTCTTGATGACTGGAAACTTGTTGCCTGGTCGGTCGTGGCTCGTTTCAAATTGTATCGAGCTGATGGGCGTGTACGGGTATGGAGACAGCCTCATAAGTCCATTCACCTACATGTCAGCAAGAGACTTTCAAACTTGTGGAGGCTCTGTAATGGTGTGATGCGTGTGCAGTTGGAGTGGCATGGGACCCTTGACACATGTAGTCACGACTCTGCCAAGTATCATGTCTGATCAGCTAAATCTGTTCTTGTCCATTGTGCATTCGGACGGACTTGGGCAATTCCAGCGGGGCAATGGGACACCCCACATGTCCAGAATTGCCATAGAGTGGCCCCGGGAACACTCCTCTGAGTTTAAGCACTTCCGCTAGCCATCAAACTCCCCAGACATGAACATTGTTGAGCATATCTGGAATGCCATGCTACGTGCTGTTCAGAAGAGATAACCACTGCCTTGTACTCTTACGGATGTATGGACAATCCTGCAGGATTCATTGTCAGTTTACTCCAGCACTATTTCAGACATTAGTTGAGTCCATGCCACGTCGTGTTGCGACATTTATGCACTCCCGCAGGTGTAACAATCTCTTTGGCTCCTCGGTTTATGTGGCAACGAGACGTCCGACCGTCAGGTGGCAGGACTCAGTGGAGGAGGAACGCCTCTGAATAAGTGCAGTGCAGTTCAGTACGGAACGTTAGAAACAGAATATTTTCGTGGAACATGAACTTATATCCCGAAAGGTTTACCAGCAGCAATAAAATCCTGTCGTCAAAGCCTTCATTCTATCCTATGTTACACGTTATTATGAGAAGTCGGATAACTTTTATTGAGGGCTGCACTACGCTTTAAAGTGACACAGATACATGACACTTTTTTCAGTACAGATTCCATGTCTCTGTAAACAACTGTCAGAACTTTCTACTAGCCGTTCAATTCCCTGAAGACAGGAATCCGGTCCTGGGTCATAGAGGCATTGAAGGACCGTTGTGTGATGGTCCTTCTCGTTGGAAAATCTGATTACCGCAAATCAATTCCTCCGTGGTCGATGTCGATAGCCTTCTGGTCGATACACTACATTGGATCCGATACCTCCACAGTTTCACTATGAATCTGTGTGCAGTTTAGGTGTACCGTTCAGCGGTTCCATTTACAGCGTAATTTCGGTTCGACACCGTGATGCACCCGTTATCCGTACCGCAGCGGACCTGTGTGCGTAAGAAACATTTATTCTCCTTGACAACGAGCCACTCTTGCTGCGTTTTGGTCAGGGACGTCGTATGTAGTGGCTACATAGTTTTCGTGAGCCTATAGATCTATGTGTAGCATTTGGTTTAAGCGCAGAAGGAAATGGGTAAATTAATAATTAAATGCCTGCAGTGATTCTAGTAGACGCTGAGTTAATTTTTGATAGATCAGTAGTACACTATATTGTATTAATTGTATTTGTTTATATTAGCATATCGATGTCTTTCATAGAGATTAGAGAATTATTTTACGGTATAGTGACAGTAAAGTGCACCCAGTTTCTTTATGAAATTTCATATTATGACTAGTTTAGTTGCAGAACAAACAAAACGTGCTTCATTATGTCTTCACTGCATTGAGTTATACGAAGATTTTTCAATTGATTAGTAAACACAATTTAAAAATAAATGAATAAATAACTGCACCTACATTCTCGTACCAGTCAAACGAATTAATCTTCGAAGTAACCTGAGATAAATTTTTTAAATTGTAGAAAAGAAATTCGTTATATATGCGAATATTAATAGTATATCGTAGGTCAGAGCAAATGGTTTCAAATAATTTGATAATTTTTCGGATGACTCAGTGAAGCAATACAATGATGTTGATTTTGTATAACAAGAGACAATAAACTGAAGAAATAATTTCTGGTTCTATCGGTTTTTTTAACTTGTTATAGACAAGAAAATTGTTAATTCTGTTATTTTTCTTCAGTGAAGTAATAAGGACTGCAAGAGTTTTTCAATTCCTGATTTTTCGTCAATGTTATTCTTTCTTGGCATTTTTCAGATCTCAGGTTAAATTGATGATTCTAGAGCATACCGTTACGTCTGAAGTGAACAAGAAAATTTCACACATAAATGAAACGCTGCCTGAGGACATTTTACAAAATTTTGATTAAACTGAGAGAATTAATTCACAAATATTTTGCTAAGATGTTGTAAAACAACTTCAACCTGTCTTTTTAGAAACACCGGTAGTGTTTTCGACTGCGAAGTTTCGCAATAAATGTTTTTCCGATGAATAATTGAAACTAACTAATCAAATATTGTAGCAGTGCAACAGTTCCTTAGGATCACATTATTCAATCTATATTATATATCTAAATTATTTATTATTACATATTCTAGTGCTACAATCTACAGTAGATTAGTCTGACACCAAACGAATATAAGGGGCAGTCATATGAAAACGAGACAGACGAAAAAGGTAAGGAAACTCTTATTTCAAAAGTAATCGCAATAAGAATGTTCCTTTCCATATCTTGTTGGCCAACGTGTTGTCCTCCATCCTCACGATGTGCCGAGCATATCTCAGTGTTCTATTCAGTACCGTGCTTGAAACTCGTTCAACACTCGCTTACACCTCCTGCCTTCATTTGTGTATCCAGACATCACCTTGTTTTTTCGTGCCACGGATATCTCCCAAGATCTTTCGTTCCTCCTTCTGAAGCCAGATAAGGCTCTCTGGTCCAGTGTGGTCGTTTCTATTGTACACGATGCGCTATTTCTGGTTTTTGACATAATTTCTCAGTTTGATATTCGTGGAAAGGTATTCCTTTCCATAGCTTGTTTCGCAACATATGCAGGGTTTGGGACATGTCCAGTACACTCTGTAGGTCTGTAACTTGTGTATTACGTTACCCCCATGTGGTGGAATCTGTTCGCATACTCCATCACTTGACCTATGACCTTCCCGTTTGCCTCTACATTCAGGACCTAGGCCTTAATGTACGCTGCCTTGAGACCGACTTTCGATGCAGCAACAGCAAGATTTTCCAGTGCCGTTTTTGTACCTTATTCGTTTTCTACATCTACATCTACATCCATACTCCGCAAGCCATCTGACAGTGTGTGGCGGAGGGTACCTTGAGTACCTCTATCGGTTCTCCGTTCAATTCCACTCTCGAATTGTTCATGGAAAGAAGGATTGTCGGTATGCCTCTGTGTGGGCTCTAATCTCTCTGATTTTATCCTCATGGTCTCTTCACGAGATATACGTAGGAGGGAGCAATTTACTGCTTGACTCCTCGCTGAAGGTATGTTCTCGAAACTTTAACAAAAAGCTCGTACCGAGCTACTGAGCGTCTCTCCTGCAGAGTCTTCCACTAGAGTTTATCCATCATTTCCGTAACGCTTTCGCGATTACTGAATGATCCTGTAACGAAGCGCGGTGCTCTCTGTTGGATCTCTTCTATCTCTTCTATCAACCCTAGCTGGTACGGATCCCACACTGCTGAGCAGTATTCAAGCAGTGGGCGAACAATCGTACCGTAAGCTACTTCCTTTGTTTTCGGATTGCATTTCCTTAGGATTCCTCTAATGAATCTCAGTCTGGCATCTGCTTTACCGACGATCAACTTTATATGATCATTCCGTTTTAAATCACTCCTAATGCGTACTCCCAGATAAATTATGTAATTAACTGCTTATAGTTGCTGACGTGCTATATTGTAGCTAAATGATATGGTATTTCTTTTCTATGTATTCGCAGCACATTACACTTGTCTACATTGAGATTCAATTGCCATTCCCAGGACCATGCGTCAATTCGCTGCAGATCCTCCTGCATTTCAGTACAATTTTCCATTGTTACAGCCTCTCGATAGACCACAGCATCATGCGCAAAAAGCCTCAGTGAACTTCCGATGTCATACACAAGGTCATTTATGTATATTGTGAACAGCAACGGTCCTAAGATACTCCCCTGCGGCACTCCCGAAATCACTCTTACTTCGGAAGACTTCTCTCAATTGAGAATGACATGCTGCATCTCATGTAGCACTGTCATATCACTGGAAAACGCTGTGTAGTCTGGTATGGTGTTATGCTTTATTTTGTGCCCAATCTGAACAGTAACGGTGAAATTATTTTCGAAGAGAGACATTTTTCTTTGAAGATATTGGCCGACTTGTCTCATATTGGGTAAATATATTCACAGCTACGGCGATTACTTTTGAAATGATAAGCATTTGCTTACTTTTCTTCTATCGGTCTCGTTTACATTTGACTGGCATTTATGTAAGTCATATCTTAAAATTCACTTGACTATTTAAAAAAAAACTTCCTCGCTCCATATCGTATGCCTCTCGGTGTAAGCCGTTGCCTGTGAATAACTGCCAACGAAATTACGACACACACACTCTTTAAACTCCAGGCTGCTGCTACATGTGTTCAACACGGGCATAACGTTACCTTACGACCGGTGGAAAGTGTTCGTAAAGACCGGGTCCCTCTTGCCTGCCTGTATTTACATATTCTCGTAAAACACTGTGTGTGGCGAGCCCGTGCACTTTATTGCGAGCTGGTCCACTGCATTATATGGAAATAACTGTCAGACGAAACTACTGTAGGGTGAAATACGAAAGTCAGGTCGATGGGGCTTCCGGCCTTTCCCAGATTCCTCGTGTGGTACTGCGGTAACCATGTTTTCCCGGAACTGGGCTGACTCGTGCTGTAACGCCAACTCAGCCACGTGGATTCAACGAATAAATTATGTTCCGCACTGTGGAGTGTTGTTTAGGGAAGAAGAGTGAAAGACAGGTAAATACGCATGGTTTTACTTTCATTGGCTCGTCTCCTCCCAGACACATCATAGAATGTCAATTGTGCTCTGAAGACAAATATAGGTAGAAGATTCGAAAACCAGTCAGGTATTCTTAGTGTTCAACCCATTCTAGTCAAAGTTTTTGTTTTATTTACAAGTACTGTAATATTCGCGCCGGATTATTTGTACAGTGTTTTTGGTTGTCTGTTATCCTCCATACAATTGCTACGATCTTTTCAGTTTCTTCTGTATTCTTCTATGTTTTTTATCCAGAGACATTAATTCTAATACTACCCTTATTTCAGTATTTCACTTTTGGTTTTGTCTTAACTATTCTGCTACAAGAGTGATAAGTCTCACTTTCGAAATGCAGCTTCCTAGTGTATCCCTTCTTTGTCTCTATCCAGGTTTCAATTCTGTAGATGAAAACTGCGACCAACAGTGTTTCACAAATTTTCAGAAGTGTCTCTTTCTTTACTCTCGATTAGAGAAGTATTGTCTGAAAAACAGGCATTGTTATTTTACATTTTGCAGTTAACTTGTGTTAATGTTGCTCTACAAAAAAATTAAAACTTTCTTAAAAATGGCATGATTGTACTTTAGTAAAACCTTGAACACCAAGGAAAATATTAAAAGTAACCTACTGCCACAACAGGTGTTAAACACAGAGGCTGCTGTCCTTACAAATGTCTTAGCATGCAAATACCGCAGTCAATGTTTTTAAAGACATTGATTGGTGCCCCTTTGCAACAAAAAATATATGTTATGTAATAGCTGAGAGTATTCAGAAGCTAGTAACTGTTGTCGTCCGTCAAACAGACCAATACATGCAACAGATTTTTTGAAGAAAAAAACAACGTAACATACAAGGAGTGCTAAGTACACGGAAAGTCAGGTTTAAAATATATAAAAGACCTCAGTAGATAGTTGTACTGTAGAGTTTTAAGAGGCTTCGTGTAGTACCCTATTAACATGAAAGAAATGGAAGCACAGTCAACACAACATTCAGAGCGAGTAAACTGCTTATGACTCTAAGCTATGTACTGCGAAATAAGGAAACAGTAGACTACCTCGTAGACACCAAATGCGATCAGACCTACACCAGTGTATCACAGAATGTAAACATGTAAGAAATGCCGCTATATATATTTTCGCTTGCACAGTAACACTGGGTATTGGCTGGACAACAAGAGTCGTGCAGCGAGTATGCGCCGCTCATGGCAGATGGCACCACGGGAAGAGAATTAGAGTTATTTTAACAGCCAAACACTGTAATGAGTTACAGATACGAACGATGAAAAACTAACAAAATTCGTTGTTAAAATATAAATAATGTGCTTATATACATATTTTTTAATGAACAGATGTGAGTAATGATTTAAAAATTAAAATATGTAAAGTACATATCGTAGTAGCGTAGTGGAATCAAAATGTTTTGTATTGAATCATATAATTTTTTCGTTCTTTTCTTATATTCAACATCTACGTAAACTAAATGAGTTACAGACACCGCCAAAGGTACATTAACGTGTTGTTTTGTAGCAAGGATGATGTTTTGATACATCGTTAAACATCTTTATGAAACAAAGTAAAAAAATACGCTCTTCAGTTTATGAATTCCTGTATCTTCAACATTTTGTTACGAGCAGTGGTAGCCTACTAGCGTATGCTTGAATCTGTCGTACCAGTATTGTTAAAAATGCTTATTTCAACCTGTTATTAAAAGTGTTATAAAATGTTATTCGATAAACAATATTTATTCGCACGGTTAAGAGATCAGCTCCTATGTGTTCATCATTTGACTCGCCACCAAGATCCTGCATCAAGAGGTTCGGTGCAGACAAGAAGAATTTACGCGGCATCCGGAGGAGCGTTCCTGCATCAACATTGTCACAATTAAGGCTAAACACAATGGAATTAATGTGAAGCAGTACGTAATGCAAATTACCTTTGTTGATCTTGAATGTATTGATACTAAAGGTCTGTTGATACTGGTATTAGTCAAAGTTCACGCAGGATTGTGCACAGATTCCTAAATTACTTTCAAGTTTCTTTCAACTATTTTTTTCCAATTATTCAAGCAATTATTAATCAATTTCCGCCATGCCACTTCTACCTATTCAGTAGTAAAGGATCTCCTGACATAACGTTTATTGGATTAAATGGAATACATCTATGTCATAAAACTGCATATCCAAAAATGCAGAGTTACGACATAAGTGCACTGGAAAGGTATACCATGATAACTGGAGGCCCAAAAATAATGAAAAATAGCGGTTGTAATTTGCCAATTTGAATTTGAGGTGCATTAAGGAATTATTCCGCTTCAACGTTTTAATGTTTATTACTATGTGAAATTGTATGAAGGTGATATATGTTTCTTGTATTTATGATATAGGAAAGATAGTTTGTGAGAGACCATGTCGCGACAGTGGGCAAGGCCAAAGATGATTATACACCGCCATGCCGTACGGGAAAGATGCTGATGGGCAGTCAATGAGGCGGCCGCTATCAGACGACGAGACGGCCACGAACAAAAATAAATTAATTGTTAAAAGTATGGTTAACGCTCTTAGTTTACTAGCCTAAATGGTTCCAAATGGTGTTATACTTGTTACATAGAAGTATGGTTCTAACTAGGTTAGGAATAACACCCACTGGTACCGTGGGTAAGGTTGCAGCTGTGGTGTATAATGCTTAGATAGGCTAATTCGAAGCAGGTTATCTGGGTAGAAATAAAGGATGTTCATTTTTGGAGGTAATTAGGACATTTAGTCATCGTAATTTGGTTTGATCTGTGGCTTTGAGAATTGATTTGGTGCCTGAAATAGTCTTAAAGCCGACTGTTACGGAAGTTGTTTAGCGTTGGTTGCAAGTTATTCAGTAAGTGATCTCATTAACATTGTAGCAATAGAAAAGCGTTTGTCTGAAAAAAAAATGGGTAATTTAAAACGACTTCAAGTGAAGCATATCGTAGAAATTGATCGAAGTGCTGTCAGTAAGACTTCAATTGGTCTGGGTTTGCAATAGATGAATGTCTGACACTCTCTTGAGGATAATGGTGTTTTTTGGTATTGAGCTGTGGTGAGAGGTTGGCTGGGGTACGAAATTACTCAGTTTACTTTTGCGTGTAACAGAGTGAAGGTGAATGATATTGGACTTCTAATTTTCTTCGTAGTTGTCCAAATTGTAACACAGATTCCATTTGTAAAAAGACTATTTGACACGTAGGTATTGATAGGTTAATTTGGAACTATTGTGACGACAGATGAATAGCCACTACTTAAAGTAAATGATCAACTATAGACTATTAGGATTAAGTTGGATGAGAGCTATCGTAGTTAGCAGCTAACGCCTGAAGAGGTCTAGCTTTGTTACACCATTTGTAGAGTTTAAGGCGTAAAGTGATGGTAGTGCCACATTTACTTCTTTTATATATTTTCTAATAGAATTTGATTAGAGTTTTATGTAGTTATTTTTTTTGGGGGGGGGGGGGTGAGTCATTTAATCATAGTTGCATGCCGTTGCCTGAAACCATGAAGAATCAATAAATGTTGTGAAGGAGTATATACTAAAATTTCCAGAATGAAATGTACACTCTGTAGCCATGTGTGCGCTGATACGAAACTTCCTGGCAGATTAAAACTGTGTGTCGGACCGAGGCTCGAACTCAGGATCTTTACCTTTCACTGGGCAGTGCCCGGGTTCGAGTCTCGCTTCAGCACAGAGTTTTAATCTGTCAGGATATTCCATATCAGCGCACACACTGCTGGGTAGTGAAAATTTTATTCTGGAAACGTCCCTCAGGCTGTGGCCGAGCCACGACTCCGCAATATCTTTTCTTCCAGTAGTGCAGGAGAGTTTCTGTCAAGTTTTTAAGGTACGAGACGACATACTGACGGAAGCAGAGTTGCGAAGAGGGGTTGTGAGACTTGTTTAGGTAACTCAGTCAGTAGAGCAACTGCCCGCGAATAGCAAAGTTCCCTAGCTCTAGTCTCACTCGGACACAAAGTTTTAATCTAACAGGAAGTTTTATATAAGGGCATAACGCCGCATAGTGAAAATTTCATTCTGAAAACATCCCTAAGGCTGTGGCCAAGGCATGATTGCACAATATCCTTTCTTTCTGGAGTGCTAGTTTTGCAAGTTTGGCAGGAGAGCTTCTGTGAAGCTTGGAAGATAGGAGACGATGAACTGCCGAATGAAAGCTGTGATGAGGGGCCACGAGTCGTGTCAGGATAGCTCAGTCAGCACTTCCGCCTGTGCGGCGTGTGCGAGTGTTTGTTTACTTGTGGACTTAGTCTGCGCGCGGGCTAATAACAACGATCATGGCGAACAAGTACAGAAAAACTACATTACGATTCAATTTCTGCAAAGACTACGAAAGACCAAAGGCTTTAGCAGTGGAACGATTCATACGTGAGAACGTCAAGATACCGCCAAACGATATTGTCGGAATTCACCTGTCCATCGTTAGTCCCACGGTGTATGTTAAGATGGTAAATGACGCGGCGTGTGAGAGAATTCTACAGGCGACCAAAGCAGGTCTCCGATTTTGCCATAGTGACGGGAATGTCGGCACGGTAACTGTAGAACATGCTGGTCTGGGTGTACGGACAATACGTGTTTTTGAGCTGCCATTTGAGCTCCCGGCTGACGAAGTTATTGAGGCTTTTAAGCCATACGGCACGGTACATGGTCACACAGCAGAACGCTGGACACAATTCGCCACGTACCCCGTGCTTAACGGAGTGAGACAGATCACTATTGATCTTCAGAAGCATGTACCGTCCTATCTGACAATTGGTGGTTGTAGGGCGGTGGTGATTTACGATGGGCAACCACGCACATGTTCTGGCTGTGGCCAGGAGGGACACCTCAGGTCGAACTGTATGCAACGGCGGATTACGCAACTGCCTTCAGATGTGCGGGAGCCGTCGCCAGAGATAACAGTACTACCGATCACCTATGCCAAAGCCCACACTGCGTCCGCTGATGACCGAAAGGACACAACCCCAGTGGAAGTTCCCGATGGCACTCTCCGAAACCTTGTAGCAGACGTCGGGATGACAGAGGATGCTGCTCCATCGAGCATACAATCTACGGCGACAACATCAGTTGACACCGAACTCCTACCAAGCACACCGATAGTACACGAAGCAGTTCCAGCCACTACAGATGCTGTTCCGTCTGGAACGCACTCTGTGACGACAACATCAGTTTCGACCGAACTCCCGCCAACTACAACGATGGGACTCGAAACACTTCCAGTTCCTACGGATGCTTTTCTGTCGGGCAGCCGTGATTCCCTACAATCTGAGGACACGGAAGGAAGATCACGCAAACAACGTTCCCCGAAAAGGAGGAAACGGCGTCGTCGCACGACATCTCCTAGGGATGACTCCCCTTGCCCCGACGACGATGCGCCTGTGGAGCAAGACGACACAACAGCCTCTACGAAGCAGGATGAGGCAATGGAAACTGTTCGATCCGACCCGCAGCGGTCTGTCACATTGACGGTAGCGGGACGTGGTGATGCTGAAGAGGAACCACAACCAGTTGGCTCTCCAGACGCAGATGCTGTGGCTATGGACACGAATATATCACTGCCTGCAAAGATGTGGTATGACGATATTGAGGAGGCGCCGGACGTCATACAGAGACAGCCGGCACTCACAAAGACGGCCTAGTAATTGCTGAAGGTGAAGAGAGAGGGGCGAGAGAACGTCTTCTAACTCAGCCCCCAGCGCCGATGCAGGGAGATATTGTTGCGCCTCGACAAAGTGGGATTCAACGCCATGCGAACCGTATTACGACATTAAATATAAATGACGTGCGTTCACCAACCAAAATACACCTACTGAAGGAAACGATTTGGGCATCTGATGCGGATATTGCTTTGCTGCAGGAAGTCCACATAGCTGCACTCCCACACATCGCAGGCTACCAATCCTATTCGTCACATGGAGATCACAGTGGGAGTGGGGTGGCAGTTTACGTGCGAGATGGCTTACCCGTGGAAAACGTTTGTTACCTTCCGTCGGCCAGGGGAATGGCTTTCACGACGTTTGGGACACGCATCATCAATCTTTATGCACCGTCGGGAAACAATCGGCGGCGGGAAAGGGCGCGATTTTATGCAGAAGATATAGCACCACTTTTCCATGGACGTTATGAATGTGTAATAATTGGTGGAGATTTCAACTGTGTTCTCAGCCAGAAAGACCAATGGCCGCAAGCAAACATCAGCCAGGAGTTGCGAATCGTTGTCAGCGACCTTGTACTTAGTGACACGTGGGAATTACGACATGGAGATGCACCGGGATACACCTATGTGACAAGTCATTGGGCGAGCAGATTAGATCGCATTTATATCTCACGGGCTCATGCAAATGATGTCCAGGACGCGGAACGCTGGCCATTGGCATTTTCCGATCACAGCGCTTAAATCTGTACGGTGCTTCTTCCCCGTAGAGAGGTGTGGAACAGCAAGGCCCCGTGGAAATTAAACATTCAACATCTACATGATCCCGAATGTCGTCAACGGATCCTTGAGACATGGACGACGTGCGAGCGAAAGGTTGGAAGGTATGCGACGAAGCTTGATTGGTGGCTGACTTGTGCTAAACCGGCGCTTGGCCGTACGTTCATCTCATATAGCAGCGAGATGGCCGAATGGCGCCGCCGTACGACCGACTTTTATTTTGCAGCGCTGCGCGACCTGGACGATGGTCCGCCGGGACCGGACGTCTGGATCGAACGCAAAAGGATAAAAGCTAAACTAGTGGCTTTAGCTCGGAAACATCTTCAGGGAACCATGGTGCGCGCCAGATGTCACGATACGATACGACACGAGATTCCTTCCATGCACCACGTCGTGAATGAACGAAAGCACCGACGACGCCTTTTGGTACGGGAGTTAATTACCCGCGAAGACCGAAGAGTGACGCGTCAAGCGGACATTGTCTCTGCATTCGTCGACCATTACCAACACATCTATCGGGAGGAAGCAGCCCGTGTTGATGACCTCGCACGTTTAGCCACATACGTCTCCCGTACACTAACAGTGGAAGACGCTGGAACCTTACTGGAAGCTATTAGCTGTGAGGAAGTACATGATACGATCGCAAAGGGTGCGTTGAATCGCTCCCCAGGCATTGATGGACTTCCTGCTGAATTTTATCGAGAATTTCGCAACGAAATGGCACCGCGATGGACGGAAATGTACAACGAGTTGTTAAATTCCGATGCGCCTATTCCGCCGGCTTTAATGGAAGGCCTCCTGGTGCCAGTACATAAACCGAAGCCAGGAATTACGGTCACACATTATCGCCCCATCACCCTGCTTAATGCCGACTATAAGATCTTTGCACGGATGCTAGCGTCCCGATGTCGTCTGTTAATTCGTAGCGTTCTCTCCCCAGAACAGACGACACCGGGTGGATCTGTGAATGTGCAAACAGCTACTGGCGAATGCCGTGATGTAATAGCGCTGGCGGAGGAGTGCCGGCTTAAAGCGGCGATGGTGGCGGTTGATTTTGACAGTGCTTTTGATAAGGTACGCCACAACTATCTGTACGCTGTACTGGAACAAATGGGATTTCCAGACTGTTTTACTGGTCTCATTAGAAGGATTTATGGGAGCGCACAATCCTTGGTACACGTTAATGGGCGTATAGCACGGCCCATTCAAATTCGACGTTCAATTCGCCAGGGCTGCCCTCTTTCGATGCTGCTGTTCGCGATAGCGTTGGAACCATTAATTGGGAGGCTAACAAATTCTCTTTCTGGGGTGGAACTGCGGGGCTACATCTTCAAATGTCGTGCTTATGCGGACGACCTCCTGCTGCTCGTTCGTTCTGAGGAAGAGGTGAAGACGGTTCTTGAACTGTTATTGGACCACAGTGTGACGGCGGGTAGTGCAGTGAACATGAACAAATCGGCAGCAATGCCGGTTGGAAGGGGCCTTACGCCGGAAGAAATCAGTCCGTTTCCTTATGTGCAACGATTCCGCTATCTCGGCATAGACTTTACCTCATCTGTGAAACATACTGCGGCAGTTAACTACCGACGTATTTTACAGACAACACGTACCATGGTCCGCCAACATCTCCTACGACGCCTTGATCCTTTGCAGCGAGTCGAATATCTGGACACTTATGTGGTTTCTCGAATGGTGCATATTTCGCAGATCCTGCCCCTTCCACTCACGCTCGGGCATCGACTTCAATCAGCACTAGGCTACTTTGTGATGATTGGGTCGCCCCTCAAGGTGCGATACGCAACGCTCACGCTCCCTACGGACAAGGGGGGACTCGGACTTACGAATGTTCGCTGCCGAGCGACGGCGCTCCTTCTAGCCACGATGTACAAGCAATGGCGTAGCGGGCGTGATTCCCTTACATCCCGCCTACTGGATCTCCTAGTCCCAGCGTCCCTCACACCTCCGGTGGCGGTGGGCAACATTACGCCACATTTTGCGCATGTATCAACATTTATCGTGGAACTTAGTTATATCAGAGACGAGCTTCCGCGCACGAGACCACCATGCGCGAAGGATTTTTATGTTTGGCTGCTACGACGGATAAGTCGTAATGTCATTGAACTGAAACACCCCACGTTGCATTGGCCGAAGATTTGGAGACATATGCACCAAAAATTCTTTCCTACCTTCGTTCTGGCACTGTGGTTCTCTGTCACCTGTGGCAAGTTCAACACCAACCAACGACTCCATGCAATTGGACTAGTGGACACTCCACTGTGCCCGAAATGTCGCCAAGTGGATGACGATCATCACCGCTTAACTTGTATCGCGGTGGAGGACGTATGGCTCCTAGGACGACAGATGGTGGCTTGCTACCTCCGTGTGACCCCGCAACCTGTTACACCTGCTTCCTTCTTACATCCGGAGAGTGACTACTTTCCGGCGACTAAATCACAGTCGATCATCTGGGTCAAAGGTTGGACGATCGCGTACCTCTATGGGGATGCTGCCAAGTCGCGACTCGACTTTTGGTATTTCTTACAGCAAAGCCCACTATGAGGTTCATAGATGGTCACACTATCGGAAAACCTTTGCCAACTATCTTCAGCCAGTCTTCCTCGACCCCCCACCCAGTTGGGATGTGCCGGGTGCAGTCGGTGTGCACATTTGGCAGCTGATAATGAACCTCACGCTTCTCTCAACGCTCCATATGTAATGCACATACTATACCATGAAATGATCTACATGATCTACATGTTCCTTTTAACAGGGTGATTGTGGAAAATAAATAAATATAATAAATAAAAACAACATCCCTGTATCCCTGTTCCTTTACATTTTGTGATTTGTTGTACAATGATTTTCTTTTGTTTTTGTTTTTGCAGAGGGGAAAAAAAGTGGTCAGCGCGACAGAAACAAAAAGAAAAAAAAAAAGAAAAAGAAAAAAAAAGTCAGCAGTGCACTTGCCTGCGAAAGGCAGAGGCCTCGAGTTCGGGTCTCGGACTCGTGCAGATTTTTAATCTTCCAAGAAGTTTTATGTTAAAACTTAATTCCTATTAAGAGGTTAATTCTGCGATTGTATAATAAATGAAAGAAGGAAATAATGACGAAAGTATTGCTATCGGAGAACTACAAGTAAATAAAATACAAAAGATACGAAAGTATTTTTTTATAAATAAATAATCTGTAGGTAGATTAAAAAGTAAGCATGCTAAAGACAACGAACTTGGTGTGACTTGGATAGAGAAGCAAGTTTCAGTATCGAGAAAGGAGAGGGGAGTGGTTACAATTTACACTTCCTGAATTTGAAATAAATTAAAAGCCAATAAGTATTATTAGTATTGGTAAATCATAGTCCCATCAAAGACCGGACAGATTCTCTAATATAAGAACCCTTAGATAAACATTAATTTATAAGCAAGAATCGTCGTGAACGTTTGAACACTGACATATAGATGTTGTTTGGACAACCAGTGTAACATCACTGATGATTGTTAGTAATGGACTTTGATTAAACACAACTTTATAAATAAAGCTTGTACATGGATTTCGAGGATGTAAAATTCTTGAACTCGAAAGCAAATACTGACTAAGCGGTTTTTCAAAGTCCACTGATTCCTGATTCATGAAATATGAATGGAATAGGACTTGTCAGAACGATTTAAGGTAAGATATAGGTTTGCTTCTACGAACTTTGTTATGGGCGATTTACAAGACTACCGTCGAGTGTTAAGATGTACTTACATTTTTACCAGTAAAATAATAATGTTTTAGCTTCGTTGATGAGGGTTATTCTAACTTATTGGTTATAAGACCACGTGTGGCAAACTTAGGAGAAAAGATTTTATGGAAGCCTGTGTGTTGTTAGCTTTTTTTGGAGTGACGTATTGAACCGTTCGTCTTGCTAGTGTAGTTTAGTTTGTGGTATCTCTGAAGCAGATAACATGTCAATAAGCAATAATACCAAGCAGTAGTAATAATAGGTTTCTACCCTAAGGGAGAAATGAAGGGTAACATCAATACATTACTCGAACATGGTCTTCTTTGAAGGAATAAAATCTTCGAGGTGAGATTACATTTAATGATTGTGCTGTAGGTAGGTTCTCTCTCGTTTGTAGTTTTTTTCGTAGGGTGTGTGCTTCATCAATTAGGTATCTTACCTAGTTTTATTGCCATCGTTTACTGCAATGTAACCTGTGTTATAGTGGGAGGGAAGTAATAATGTCAAGCTACCTAATTCAAACTGACCTCTACTGAAACCTCGAAAGAAGGCTTGATGAACGGTGATTGCTTCATTCACTGATGTCAGTCTCAACAAGTTGTCATGTATAAGGTACACTCTTTGACATAAAACTTGACGGACGGCCGGCCGCTGCAGAGGCTAAGTCCGCGCCGATCGCGACATGGGACAAATAAACTGGCCAACTCGCTAATTCTCTAAGTCACGCTATCTGAACGATCTGGCAACACAGTAGACTGCGGCTCTTCCTGGTGGAAATCTTGTCCCATGTTACAGTAAACGTGTACTCTTTATGCCCGTGGTCTTGCGGTAGCATGCGTTGTTTCTATCTATAATGTCTGTGGATCGACACCACCTGGCGCAAAAGATTTTTATAGCCTCTTCTGTCTGAATGCTGAAGACGTGAATTTCATGATAGCGCAGATTCCATCTATTTCACTTGCTGACACACCGATAACAAAATTTTAACCAGTAACGATTTTGTGGCGAATTTCTCTGGGACGAAGTTAAACGACCTTACTAGATTCGATGAGTTTATTAATGCTTCATACTTCGTTTCTTTTCCTTTCAAAGTCAATTATCCGTGCAACTTTTGGCCAATATTCGGATGTTTTCGTCAAGGCAGAGTGTCTTCTATGGTGCGAAGTGTATTACAGTTCTTGTTTCATTCCTTATTGTAAGTCTATGCGATAAACTGTGTGAATGTCTTGGAATGCATGCTCTGTAGCAGTGCAGGAACACTCCACATTTGGAGTTCCATGTATGGATTCATGAAGTATTTAATGTAGACCCGAAGTGATAGTTAAGGTCCTCAGATGTAATCCAGAAAAAGTTATAGTTTTTGAGGTTTCAGAGAACGGAAAGGAATTGCTAACGCCAGCGTCAGAAAACCTCTACTGTGAAATTCTAGTACCGGCTAGGGTGGCCGTGCGGTTCTAGGCGCTACGCAGGCTCTAGGCTACGATCGCAGGCTCGAATCCTGCCTCGGGCAAGGATGTGTGTGATGTCGTTAGGTTAGTTAGGTTTAAGTAGTTCTAACTTCTTGGGGACTGATGACATCAGATGTTAAGTCTCACAGTGATCAGAGCCATTTGAACCATTTGAATTAAAATGGAAAATAAAAAGTTGTGTTCAGCGAATTTCACCGAGATTGTAACTGTCATCTCATATAGCACTATCATCGCAACGCGTAAGGGAACCAATGAGCCAACAACACACTGGCGGCAACAAGCGGACTATAGTCATTTCAATATTGCCTGAGCCTCAAAACGCAACATTAAACACACAAACAAGTGTTACGTATGTGAAGAGCGCCGCCCTTGGACTACAGAAATTAAATATACTTTCTAAGTGTCTTACCTTAGAGTGGATTACATCGTATGAGTCTTCGATGTGGAAAATGAATGCAAAGTGAATTTGGCGAGCTAATGCCGGGCTACACCCGGAAGTAAATGCACTATCACAGTGTTGACAAATACTTGCTACGACGCTGCCAATTCTCAACTCTCTTCTGATGTCGCCTTGTGGGCTATGTATACATTTCAGGCATTGAACTATCATTAATCAAGAACGTTACATGTTTCAGTTTCCGGCGTGGAAGAAGGCTGTTGACGTTGACATTATATCATTTCAACATAGGGAAATCAAAACGGATGACTCAGTGTTTCTTTTTCAGCATAAAGCATGTGAGACAATTTTCCGTAACGTTCATAATCACCTCAAAATACTGAGGAAGTAAAAATGCATCGAAAGCTTATAGGAATTCAATATAATGTAAGGTATCAAATGTTTTGCACCTCAATGTCAAATGTGTCCACGTACAATCTATTGCAGCATACATATGTCATGATTACCACGAGATTGAAGAAATATGTTGGTAGGGATAGAAGGAAGAAGACACGCACGCCACAAATATTTGATTCCTCATGGCATTCATTTCATTTGAGATTTAACAAGAGGTAAAGCAGGATAATACTTTCGTTAACACGAAAGATATGCCGCACATATGGATAACGAGGAAGTCTGCGTCTTCATCCGTTTCCTCCTTGAAATCTGTACGCTCTATTATATACTAAGTAGCCTGATCGTTGTTTCCCTAGTGTTACCCTCTTGTTTGGTTCGTAAACAATGATTAGATTCCAAATGCATGTCTCCTAATGAAATTTGTTTTTCAACCCTTCCTGCGTTGTTTTTTGTGTTTTTTTGCTTGGCATTCATGAAGCAGACATCTAGCCTCCTCCCCCCCCCCCTCATGGGTTATGTCTCAAAACTAAACCGTTTTTTATCCACTGGCATAATTTATTCAGGCAGCATCAGCACAAGACTGTCAAACTAATCCTTCCATTTACAGTTGCAACACTCTAACCAACAGCTGACCCAAGTGTAATTCACGGTCATGGTCCGAAATTATCAGCTCTCTGCTACTGTGGCAAATTCCGTACTATACTTTCGATTCCGCAGCACCAGTTTATCTGGTAACACTGTGTTAAATCAACTTCAGTAATTGCAGATTTGTGCCAGAGAAGCTGTCCACCCACTGACGACTTTATGTATCTCACTTCTCCTGCACCGTTGATCACGAGGTGCCGAAGTAAATGAGTGTATTCTGCATGACGTAACATTCCGTATTCTCTTCTTTCATAGCCACTCTTCTTATGCATGCATCGATACGAAATAGGGATGTGAAAACTCTTGCGAATGAGAGAATGACAATAATAATCGTAACAAGAACAAGCAAAAATGAGTGAAGTTTGTAGCAAATGCAGAACGAGAATGGCAGTGAAAATAAAAATCTATAAAAATAGGTTGATTGTTGAGCTGGCACAATGCAAATATCTTCTTAGCATTTTGTTACTGAATTTAGTTCTGGATGTTTGCAGAGAAAAAGGAAAATTCGGTACTTCTCGCTAGTGTAATATAATGTGAACCAGCAACCACCCTTTCCTTAGAATACGACTCAAGCAGGTCCCAAGTAGCTACCAAGGCGTTGCTGCATTCTGCACAGATTTATTCAATTGTTTATGCACGATAAGTAATTTTTTTACGTTCAGCAGCAACAGTTAGCCACTTCATCAAAGATACTGTAAGCCCTCTACAGTCCTTCGTGCATTTCGCTGCAGTCCTCTGGCGTTGGCATCATGCAGCTTCCAACTTTATCCACTACATTGTTTACAAGTAATATAAAAAGTAAAGGCCCTATCACATCTCCCGCAGGAGTCCTATCCGCAAGGGAGTCCTGAATACAAATCTGTTCAGACAATCGGTAAGTAGAGATTTTGTTCAGGGAGCTAGCCGAGTTTCACAAAATCTCTGTAGAGCAAATTTGAGTTCAATAATTTGAGCATTAAACAACTTTAAAAATTCTACAATAGATTAATGTGAGCGATATACTCTTATAATTATGCCCCGCGACTCCTCAAAAACGATAATGAGCTTTGTTTCTTCGCAGTCACTGGGTACCCTTGATTGCTCCAGGGTCCGAAGAAGAAGGGAAGAAAGTTGTCGAATCCTGTCAGTGGTATCAGTCTGATAACATCACATTTGTCTTGTTATTAAATATCAATAAGTGGTATGACGCACAGACTCCGCACGTAGTTGATACGTTTACTCTTTCACATAATTCTCAATGATCATCTGCAGACAGCATCATCAGTATACTGTCTGTATTCTTAATATTAAAATGGTAATTCGTTTCCCCATTCCGAAAAGGCTTCGTTGATATCGATATTAAAAAGGGCATATGACAAGCTGTACCCTTGTAAACCTGTGCTGATGGCCTCTTTATTTTTTACACGCTGTACCTGGCCACGTATTACTGTGACTCAGTCTGGTTAAACTCAAAAGAAAGAAAAGAGAAACACACGTTTTTAACATGTATGAGAATTAGATACATGTTATAGTCTCCTTCTACCTCCCGTGTCCAAAACCACCATCCCCTCCACCCTTGTAAGTCTCCTCCTTCTTCCCCTCTCTCTGTCCATCTTCTCCTCCACCATCAAATCCTGGTCTCTTTCTCTCCCTGTCCATCTGCTCCTTTCCACACCCTATGCCCATTTCTTCTTACCTCTCTGTGCATCTCCCCTCCCCCACCCACTCTGACTTGGAGTCCTTTCTATTGTTATTCCGAATTCACATTCCTTTGTAGTAGTCCAGTCATAAGCAGCATGTCAGAAGTACCAGTTTCTTTTTTCTGTAAAAACCGTCTTTCAGGATGGAAGTAAAACAGCACATCCTGGTGTATAAAATTAATGTTTAAAATAAGGAGAAAGAATATAAATGGGAGAAACAGTGCGTCTAATGGTTTAAATGCCCCACTATTGTAGTTAAACATCCAGCGACAAAGAAATTGCATATTTTTACAGTAGAGCATTTTCTTTCTCGTTGCCAGTTTTAATAGAAAACCTGTTAACTGTTGTTTTAAAAAAAAATATACATAGTATACGTCTGCGTGAATGTTTAATGGAATATCATTTAAAATTAGAAGTAACACGTGCAAGAACATTTGGGCAATTTTGGTAGAGATCAGCGGCGTTTGCATGGAGTTTTCAGTGCTAACAGATAATGAACACTGCATGGAATAGCCGCAGAAATCGATGTGGGACCTACGACAAACTTGCCAGTTAGGACAGAGCGGCGAAATTGGGCGTTAATGGGCCATGGCAGCAGATGACCGATGCGAGCGCCTTTTTTTACAACACGGCATCGACTGCAGCTCCTCTCTTAGGCTTGTGACCATATCGGTTGGAATCTAGACTACTGGACAACCGCGATCTGTTCAGATGAATCCCGATCTCATTTGGTAGGAGGTCACGGTAGGGTTAGAGTGTGGCACAGACCACAGGTGTCCACAAAACACTGTGCAAGCTAGGGGTGGCTCTACATTGATGTTGGCTGTGTATACACCTGGTCCTACGGAATCGTTCAATGACTAGAAATGGTTGTGTTCGGAGCTTGGAGACCATTTGTTCCCAAAGAACGGTGGAATTTTTATGGATGACAATGCGCCATTTGCTCGCGGTCGGTTTGCAGAACATTTTTGCAAAACATTCTGGGCAAATCGAGCGAATGATTTGGTCACCCATATCACCCGACATGAACCCCATCGAGCATCTGTCTGCATAATCGAGAGTTAAGTTCAGGCATAAAATCCTGGTCCGGCAACGTTTTCACAAATATGTGCGCCTCTAAGTCCGCAAATTCAATATTTCTGCAGCGAATTTCGAAAGACTTACTGAGTCTGTGCCACGAATAGTTACTGCACTACACTGGGCAAAAGGAGGTGGCCTGTGATTGTTGTCATCTCACTGTATAATTCTCATAGTTCGTGAATTAACTCCTAAACGAACAGAGCTCATTGGCGTAGATTTTACCGAGGCCTGTGTTAGTTAACAACCGTTTACAAAAATGATTAATTTACTGTCTAAATTTTACCTCTCAAATATTTCGTCGTAAATTTTAAAGCAGTGACGTAGTGCTTTCTGTGCATATTTATGTGACACACTAGCGTAGTATCTTTCTCAGTCACCGACATTATGTGTAAGTCACTTTCAAACGTTCTTAAAGATTTGGTTTCATTTTTGCCCCGGCATGATATAATCGCCAACTTCGTGTTGTCCTCTACAGACGTGGTACATGTTATGGCCCAATGTTGGGTTCAACATGGGGAAACTGATGCCCGGCTATACTGGATGTATCAAGTTTATTGCGAAAAAATAAAAGCTTCTCTTCTCCTTATTTGGAATTCATTACAGTAACGTAAGATATAATTCTCAACCGGGCCTCTATCTTGAAGTGGGTGCTACACGGTTAGTCTGGTGGATTGTGGACCATGGACGGCAGAATCACAATATACTGAAGTCATCCTGAAGACACTCGCTGTGTGCTAATTTTCTCTGATTGCACGAACTCTAGGATGGGCCTTAATGTCAAAGTCCCGGATGTGTACTGCGGTAGAAGCCAAGTCTCAGTGAAGCATGACGATGATTGGTAACAGCTCCTCGTAGTGTCGAAGGCGAAGATGCGACGTTGATGAACTGGCCGGTGTCGGAAATCAGGCTGCAGGAGGTTCTGGCAGAGAGTGAGGTAATGGACCGCGCAGAGATGTGAACTCTCTTTCCCTGGTTGTACACCGACAAAAATATGATCATGAGGCACGGATAAGGTGCGACTGCCAGCACGAGGAGATGAAATAGTATCCACGCTAGCAGCGTACTGTTGTCGGCAAGGCTGACTCCACTCGTACTGGCTGACGAAATTCCTGTGGACAACAAATCAGACGGTCCGGTTGCTATCCGAGATATTTACTAACGAGCAAGACAAGCACTAGTCGGTGATAAGTTTTCCGGTATGTAAGCTGTTTGGTAAGGATGACACCTGATATTCAGCCATTCGCAAGTGTGCGTCTGGTAGCTGTCTCGTAGGCACATGGGAACACAGTGACAGACAGAAATCCACTATCAGTATGGCAATCACGATTACAAGGAACTTCAGATAAATGAACTTTGGACGGTTAAGTTAAAGAATACCTGAGATATTTAGCATCTGTTTCTGATTTCGGGAGGTGGTAAACATTAAGAGTTCCGTTGCAGAACGCTTGTCCTAATCTTGTTACATATAGTGTAGCGTCTGCTTTACGGTCCCAGTTGAAATTTACGTACTGATGAGGGGGACAAAAGTAATCCCACCTGTTGCATAACTTCTATGAGACATACGTTTCCCGAATGTTCCTCGTTGCTTAAAATCTATACCGATTTTCTGTGAAACTCATTCATTTCCAGTTAGTCCATTCTGATGGTGTCTTCGTATTTATGGTGGACAATATAATCGTACTGTCTCGGTTTTACTATAGATTCGGTCAGAGATTATTGCTTTTATATTCAGAAACCAATGAAATGCAGTAGGCTCCGTACCAACCAATGATTGCTTCCCGCACAAATTGCAGCACAATGTAAACGCAGAACATAACAGTTTCTAAATCAATTTTTACAATTTCAATATGCGTCACTTAGCCAGGATTCAGTTCACGAGAGGCCTAAGCAGATTTTTTAAAAAATCTACAAAATCACTGTCATACAAGGAAGAATTGAAAATTTTCTCAACATGGAAATATGCTACTTTTATTGATCCAGTGAGTAACTATACAAATTTTTCTCTGTAACGCTTAGATTTCTTGGTGCCACAGGAAGACTCTCACGCTTCCAACCATATCATTATAATTTTAATCATAAATGTGAAGTAAATGCAGCTTCCAAGAAAGTTCATTGCAAAGAATTAAGGTTAAATGTGTGAAACTTCGTTTCGTTTTGTAAAGATATACACTGTAAGGTCATATTCATGTGACCACCTGTAAAATGCCTGAGTATCCACCTTTCGCAGCGCGCGACGCTGCTAGATGTGCAGGAAGAGAGTCTGTGAGGTTTTTAAGGGACAGATAGTTATGATGAGCCACGTCGACTCCATTTCAGTGGTCATCAGAGATTAATTTCTCATTTGAGGATACATGGAGTTGACAGCTGATCCATGTGATCCTATAAATTCTCGATTCGGTTTAAATAAAAGTAGTTTTGTACTTTCGCGAAATATGGGAAAAGAGTGTCACAGAAATAATACAGGATTTGGGATGGACATCATTAATAGAAAAGCGTTTTTCGTTGCGACGGAATCTTCTCACGAAATTCCAATCACCAGCTTTCTCCTCCGAATGCGAAAATATTTTGCTGACAGCGACTTACATATGGAGGAACGATCACCAAGATAAAATAAGGGAAACCAGAGATCGTACGGAAAGATATAGGTGTTCATTCTTTCCGAGCGCTATACGAGATTGGAATAATAGAGAACTGTGAAGGTGGTTCGATGAACTCTCTACCAGGCACTTAAATGTGATTTGCAGAGTATAGATGCAGATGTAGATAGCCGAGGGAGTACGGTAAACGCATCCTGGCGCTCTTGGCACCATGCCCTTATGATGCGAGATGTGTCACACGTTGTGTTGTCCTGGGGTATATGTCATCGTGCCGAGAAAAAACAAACAGCATGTAGGGATGCACATGGTCCCCATAGGTAGACGCACATTTGCATCGATCCATTCTGCCTTTTAGTGTGACGATATCGTCCAGGGGGTGCCACGAAAACATTCCCCAAAAGTAATGCTCCCCCTCCAGCCGACTATTAGAGCAGGGTGTTTACTTTCAGACATTTTGAAACGTCCCCTTGGAACAGTTATACAAGACTGTGCTTAAACTGACACACAATATTTTTTAGCGGAACGCAGTCTGACTTTCAATAATTCCTACAAAAGAATGGCCCTGACTAAATTAATCTCAACGTTTCACAAATCACTTACCTAACCAAAATCTTCGTTAATCGAACTACTGCAATACAGCGAGCGCCACTACTGCCAGATAAATAAAAGATTCAAACTACGGAAGGCACTAACTACTGATAGGCATAGTTAGCAAATGAAAGATTTTAATAGAGAACAATCAATGTATTTACCTCAATAGTGTTCAAGAGTCATAATGTATATAGCAGTTCATGACATCCAGTATTACAAATTTCAAAACTCCGCCATCTCTCTCCCCACATCCACCACTGCTGGCGGCTCACCTCCAACTGCGCAACGCTACGCGCTGTTAACAGCCAACTGCCCAACACTACAATGACAGGCAACAATGCAAACCAGCCACAGACTGCACAAAGCACAGCCAGTGATTTTCATACAGAGCACTACGTGGCGTTACCAATATAAAAACCTAAACAGCCTACTTACAATTTCCCAGCTCACACATCAATGGCCATCTGTCTGAATGAGCATAGAAAGGGATTCATTTAAAAAGCTCCACTGTCGCCACTCAGTGGACGTACAATTGCGGTATTAACTTGCAAATTCCAACCTACATCGACGATGAGCAGCAGTCAGCGTGGGTACATGAACAAGACACCTGATGCGGAGGTCAATATGCAGGAATGTTCTCCGAAAGGTCGTTGAGCAGACACTGTGTGTGGCACTTTGGTTGCCCTGGGCAGTCAGGTTCTCAGCAGCTGCATGCCTGCTCGCCCGCACAAACCTCCGCAGCCGTCGTTCACCTCTGTCATTTATTACCTGTGGTGCATCACAGGTGTCTCACTGACGGTTTTGGATAGCATTATTTGCCTATGCACAGTGGTCTATATTTTAACCACAAGGGCGATTAAAATCTTAGCCATCCTGCAAATACTGACGCTCTTTGTACGAAAGCCAGTCATCACGCCCTTTTCTACATCAGATAAATCGCCCCGTTTCCGCATTAAGGCAACGATTGCTCTGTTTTCCGAGTCCCCCCCCCCCCCCCCCCCTGCTAATGCTTCCAGCTGCTGTCAGTGCGCGGTTAATTCAACTCGACGTAAAACGTAAGTGGTGGTCACATTAACGCGACTGAACCGTGTATAAAGAAAATACCCAACGTATCTTAGAAACCAGTAATTCAATGTAAGTGTATTAATTATATTCAATGTAAGTGTAGGGAGGTAGCATTGCTCACGTCCGTAGGTTTAACCTTAAAATACCCTACACGTGCCTCCTGGGTGGTGCTAATTGAGCAACTGTGATTACAGACCGACAGACTATCCATAGGCTCTCCTGGCAATGACATATCAACGAAATAGCAGAAACAGTTCTTTTCAGAGCTCATTAACAAGAAACATTGGACCAACTATCAGACTCCTTCAACTGAATATCGAAAGCATTAGCAGGGCAAAGTGTGACTATCTGTCAAAATTTTTGCTGGACAACAATATCGATGTCGTCGCCATTCAAGAAACTCGTGTTTCCAGCGAAGAAATGTTCGAAAGCCAAGGTCTAATTCCTGGATATTCTGCACTTGGTGTAACTTACCACGAGGTGTATGGAATTGCTACGTATGTCCGTAACAACGTAAACGAAGCTTCACTGATTTCTGTAAGTGTGGAGCCAGATATACATACAGTTGTCAGACAATTGCACGGCATTACTATTACAAATGTTTACAAACAACCCAAAACATCATGGCCCGATTTTGTCCTACACACAGCAGAACATCCTGCAATTTACATAGGAGACTTCAATAGTCACCATGAACTTTGGAAGTACTCTCAAAATGTTGAAAATGGGAGCATGCTTGCAGAATGGATCGAAGAGAATAATCTTCATCTAGTGTTTGATGCCAAAGGTCAATGCACTTTAAGGTCAGCTGCTTGGGACAAGGATTCAAATCCTGGCTTATGTTTTGTTAGCTGCAACGAAACTGGCTTTCCCATCAACACCACAAGGAAAGTGATAGATGCCTTTCCTCACAGCCAACACAGACCTGTAATAATACAAATTGGCTGCACTGTTCCTGTCATACGATCAACTCCGCATGCTCGATGGAATTTCCAGAAAGCTGACTGGATGAAGTTTTCAACGGAACTGGATAAGACCATTCGATGGATACCTTCATCACATAATAACTATCAACGCTTCATTGGTGCAGTAACAGCAATAGCTAAAATGTGTATGCCAAGAGGATACCGAAAAGAATATGTTCCAGGATGGAATGACGAAAGCGAAACACTGTACCAATACTTCCAGCAAAGTGGCGACCCAGAGATAGCTACGGAACTATTGTCCAGCTTGGGCATGTCTCGGAGGCAGAAATGGGCAGAAACAGTAAAAACTATAGACTTTACCCACTCGAGCAGGAAAGCATGGAGTCTTCTGAGAAAACTGGGAAGAAGTGCACCAGCATGCAGAGAAAATTCCGGAGTAACACCAGACCAAATTGCTTTCCACATCATTACTACCTCAAGAGTACCTCCTGACAAGGAACATACAGGCATCGCCCTCATCTGAGTATACCCATCCCTTCACAGTTTCAGTCATTGACTCTGAACTGAAGAACCTCAAACCTCTTAAGGCACCTGGATTCGATGGTATCCATCCAGAATTCCTGATCCATATAGGAGGAAAAGCTAAGAAATGGCTGGCAGAATTCTTCACTGACATCCTGCTGACTGGTCAACTTCCATCTGAGTTTAAATAGGCGAAGATAATATCTGTTCTGCAACCTGGCAAACCCAGCAACAAGGTAGAAAACTATCGCCCCATTTCCTTACTCAGCTGCTGCTACAAGCTTTTTGAAAGGCTAATATATAACAGAATAAGTAGCGCTATCTTAGAAAACGTTCCAGTTGACCAGGCAGGCTTCAGACCAGGGCGTAGCTGCTGCGACCAAGTATTGTCTCTCACATCCTTCATAGAGACAGGATACCAGATGAAGCAGAAAACCTCCGTGGCATTTGTTGATCTAACTGCCGCCTTTGACCCTGTGTGGAGGGAAGACCTTGTCTACAAATTTCTCCGCATCATACCCTGCAGAACAATGTTTCGACTGATAAACAGCATGCTAAGTGACCGGAAGTTCCAGGTAATCACTGGAAGCAACATAAGCAAGGAGAGGAAGCAGAACAACGGATTGCCTCAAGGATCAGTTCTCTCACCCTTACTTTTCAACCTATATCTATCTGATCTACCTGACACTTCGTCCAGACAATACTGCTATGCCGATGACCTGGCTCTAGCACCAAACACCAGGAAATGAAGACAACAGAAGAGATTTTAGCCAATGACCTGTCTGCATTAGATAATTACTTCAAAATCTGGAGACTCCAACCGAGTGTGAGTAAAACAGAAGTTTGTTGCTTCCATCTAAATAACCAGTTGGCGAACGTAATACTGGAAGTAAGTTTCAGAGGCAGAATTCTTCGTCACAATTGGAACCCAAAATATCTTTGTGTCATCCTGGACCGTACACTATGTTTCAAACAACACCTTCTTAACTTAGCTCAAAAGCTGAGGACTCGAAACAACATCCTCCATAAGCTATACGGAACTACCTGGGGATCTTCAGCAACCACCCTCCTGCGAACTTCAGCTGTGGGCTTGGTGTACTCAAGTGCTGAGTATTGTGCACCTGTTTTGATGAATAGTCATCATAGAAGGCTTGTTGATACCGAGCTGAATACGACAATGCGAATAATATCTGGCACAATCAGATCTACTCCAGTTTATTGGCTTCCACTTTTAACCGGTATAATGCCTCCTGATCTACGCAGATGTACTGCCCTTATGAGAGAATTTCACAAAATCTCCAGGAATTCTGACCTACCCGTGCATAGCGACCTGCCACTTTTAAATCGCAAGAGACTGAAATCACGCCATCCAACTCTGTGCGATGCTGCTGACATGGTTGCTAAGAATTTCAAACCTCTTGAAGAATGCAGAGGTCGGTGGGAAGCAGTGACAGATGTGCACCTGCATAACATCTTCTCAGGTGCTAAACTTCCGAGTGGATTCGACTTACCAAGCAAGATCTGGTCTACTCTCAACAGAATCCGTACCAGTCATGGGCGATGCAGGGGTGCTCTCTTTAATTGGAAGAAGCTGTCTGATCCACTTTGTGACTGCGGGGCTCCATACCAGACTGTTCACCACATCGTAAGTGAATGCAGGATTCGAGCCTATCACGGCGCCAAAGAGAACTTCCTGCTAGCAACTTCAGTTGCAGTGCGCTGCATTGAAGGACTGGATATTCAGTTGTAAAGACAAGTTTCTTGTGTGTTAATATGTGCATATGTATATGTAATTTCATGATATGTCTGTATTAGGCATACGCTAAATAAATAAATATTGTAAGTGTAATTTCCGTCAGTAGGTAAATGGCAACGGCTACACTACAGATCATCCAATATTTTCAATAAAATTAGATAAGGCTTAGAAAGACTGTGTAAGAAAGGCACCCAAAGCGTAACATCGTGAACTTAAGAAGCAAGCTGTAGTGTAGCTCGTAATTAAGCGATCCACATAAAGAATCCCTAGATGAGCCTCTGCATGAGTTAGCTTAGCATATAACTTAATGTCTTCACCTCTGGTGCCTCAGTTCTGGGCACAAACAGTCAACTCCACAAAAGAAGGCTGAGCAGCTTAGTATGTCTACAGTGATCACAATGTAATCTTTATATCACTTGACATTTTACTAAGATTTCTGATAATGATCGGAGCTTCACATGCATATTCAATACATTTATGTCCGATTTGTCAGTATGTACATCCTTTCCTTCCCTCACCTGATGAATGAAAAGCATGAGTAACAGTGTCTAAGATAAATTTCAATATATAGGCCTGTTGGTGCTAAAGTAGTTTGGTAGTATGGCAGAACATCCAACCCTACCAACCACGTACCGGATAGCAATGAGGTTTCTGTTCGCCTTGTACGAAGCTCTTCTACAGTTTCGCACCACACAAAAGGGAACTTCCTGTGCGCTTTCAGAGGAACGGAAGACGTGGATTCCAAAAGTGTTCACTCTGCGCTCTTCCGGGAGACGCGAGATATGTGACACCGACTGTGAGTGTACCTATTCATTGTTATTGATTATTTTATTTTTGTAGTTTCCAGCTCTAGTCAAAATTAACTTCTTGAGCGATGGCTCACTGCTCGTGGAGGCGTATACGGAAATTTTGTCGCTAATTTCGGGTCATTATAACCACTTGCATTTGGCCACGCATGCAAGCCATTGCTCTGGACGCCTGATGTATCTTATCAGTTCAGTCTGATTTAATTGCTTGGTGATCTCACGAGTATAGTATAAATGAGCAGATTTCTGAAATTTCGGTAATTTCGATTTTAGATCGTAATCTAGTTTAAGCGACCGGAGAGGCCGAGCGGTTCTAGGCGCCGCAGCCTGGAGCCGCGTGACCGCTACGGTCGCAGGTTCGAATCCTGCCTAGGGCATGGATGTAGGTTAGTTAGGTTTAACTAGTTCTTAGTTCTAGGCGACTGATGAACTCAGAAGTTAAGTCCCATAGTCCCATAGCCACTTGAACCAGCCAGTCTAGTTTAAACATGCCTTTGTTTTCTCATCACATGTTTAAGCAAGGATCTGAGAGTCTTATGTTCACAGATTGTGTCTCATAGTAGTGTTTCTCGTTGAATTTGCTTAGTTATTCTGAATTCTACCACTCACTTTATTCACTTTTTTGTGACTACCGCGTGTTCGCGGATTGTGACAGCTACTACATGTCGCAGTTACTGATTCTCGGGGTAAAACTTCCAAATTAGTTTCAAAATTTCGTCTGTGGTGCAATAGTTAGAAGTTTAATTTTGTTGATGAATTCTTGTTCACTTGCTTGGGGCAGTCAAATTAAGTGAATGACCGTTTGCCAACCACATGCAAACTGATGAAGTTTTTCTTTATTCTTATCATTGTCCTGGACCTCTGTTATAAGTGTACATGTGCGTGAATGTCATCACCGAAAGGTTTCACCGTTCCTTCCATAATTAATGATGGATCCTGCTGGTTTCTCCAAGACACCGTTGTAAAAGTAATTTTGTAGCTCAGCCGAGCGTGTTATGATGAACAGCAACCATCAGCCATTTATTAGTAGTTTAGTTGTACTTTAATAAACGTGATATTTTTGCAAGAGCACATACTTACATATTCCCTCGCAAACGTCCATTTTTACGTCCTACTGCTAAACGTTTTGCAAAAGATAAATATGGCCAAGTTATTTGTTTAATATTTATTCAACTATCACAGACTGTGGATCCGGCAACGTAGTTCATTTCAGTGCATCCAGATACCATCTGCCCACTTTCCATGTTAATAGATACCTCATCTTCTAGGGACGCATCCTGATCGTTCACGTATTGATACCGCTCACCAATATAAAATACAAATTATTCGTTTTATTTTATATTTATTGCTTGTGGTATAACAGATAACACATTTCTTTATTGTCGTATAACTGCTGGCACCATGCATGCAAACGCCTCTGTATTAATAAAATATTACAAGCCACTTCCATAGTATCTTTGACAGGTAGAAAATTGGCTTATAGTTGACGCTCCTAACAAGTTAATGAACCAGCTTGTTAGTAATACAGGAAATATGTTCATTGGCAGATGATTAGGTCGAAAGCTATTGATCAAAAATTCACATAGTATCTATAAATCAACAAATCATCTTCTCATTGATTAACGTAACTTATACAGGCGAAGTAATGACAAGGTATCATTCACTATTAACAAGCCGCTTCAGATATAATTAAACTGATAACTAATGGCTCCTTCTGCACGAATAGAAAACGATATGAGTAATTAGATCTTAGTCACCGTTCTCTCACATTATTAGTACCACGTCTGCCAGAAGCAAATGACGCAGGAAGGAAAGCACATCAGAGGAGCAGATACGAGTGGGAGGCTTATTTCAGCGATACGGACCATTGACATAAATGGCACTGGCCAAGGGCACATTGTTATAGATGGATGCCTGGGAACGGGCGTCACGAAAACAGCGAAAATGGTCAGCTGTCACCGTGAGCACCTGTGGGAAGTCGAGAAACGACGGGAAAACCATGAGTAAACCGCGAGGTGTTCGATGTCGTCGCCTCTTCCCTGAATGTGGAGGTCGGAAGCTTGTCCGCGGGGTAGACGGCGACGTGTTACAGATCCGACGAAAGAGTACAATGCTGTTGCAGGTACAAGTATGACGGCGAAAACCGTTTAGCACACATTGATGAACGAGGAGCTCCGTGCCAGACGCCTCGCACGTGTTTCCATGTTGAGCAAACTACTCCGTTCCTACGACAGTCATAATAATTGAACCGTTATTCAATGGAAACGTGTTATGTTGTAGGATCAATGTGTTTCCTGCTACACCAGGACGCTGGGCACGACTAGATTCGCCGTCATCCAGGCAAACGACCACCCCAAACATGTACCGAAATTAGGCCGCTGAGAGCAGCGTTTTGCTTTTTGGGCGTACATCAGGGCTTCCATGGGACCAGCGCTAGTAATTTAAGCCACCACAATAGTAGTGGGCTACAGCAACAATATTGTAGGCTGCCTGGAGCCCTTCACTCCTGATGTTTTCCCGATGGTAACTGCGTCTTGCAACATGATAATCATCCTCGCCTCAAGGCAGGAATCGTACCACAGTGGTTTGAAGAGCATGATAGTGAATGCACGTTGATGCCGCACACGCAATCGGACACCAGTTCTGCATCCACAAACTACCGGCCCGTAATTAATGGGAACTACATGAGCTGTGATTAGATATCTGATGCCTCATACGTACGGTAACCTAGTAGGGATTTGTTGCCACGCAGAATCGATGTTGTATCGCTTTCCGAAAGTGGACCAACAGACTGTTAAACAGATCTCTTTAATGTTATGGCTCATCCGTGAAAACTGAAGTAAATTTCTCAGTTCCATCGCTATGTCTGAATCATATGTTACATTATTTCAAAGTTGCATTTTTCAAAGCCTATGTCTCTCCGTTTTGACTCTAATCTTGTCCTTTCGATTTGCCGTTTACATCTGTTTGCACAACTGTTTCATTCAACATTGTGTTTATGTCTCTTGTATTACGGCCAAGGTGGACTACCATCGATGACTGAAGAAATGTTACATTACTGAAATCGCAACTTCTGTATTTGAGTTTACTGTGGTACTTACACCATCGACGCTTACATGACACACAGTTTTGATGTTAAAAATTTGTAGATAACTCAGTACTGTCTCCATGTGTAACAGTAGTGATACTAAAGTCATTAACCGTTATGTAGGGGTAATATTAATGCCCGCAAATGAATACCATATTACGTTTAAAAATTCCTGACGAGCATCTTATGCGTCTACAGATGTTATTAGGCAGAAGGAAATGATATCGATATATAACAGTTACGTATATGATACAACAGATTGTCATGGTACTTTTTAAAATTTGACTCCCTCTGATACCTGGAAGTTCTCAGCCACCGCATTTCAGTGACGAGAGAAGCCACAGCAGTCATTCAGAGTTTGTGTTTATTGCAGCAGATCGATATTTCGGTTACCGAGTGACCATTTTCAATGCATCAGGTGACTTTAGTATATTGCCACTGGCGTTTGGCACAGTCCCTCATGGACTATTCACGTTGAAAGTTCAAACTGCACTCTTGCAACGGCTGGAGTGTGTTAACCTCAACTGCGGCACTTTATATGGTCACTCAGTGACCGAAATCTGTATCTGCTACAGTTAACACAAATTGCGACTGACTGCTGTCCCTTTGTTCACCAATTGCTATGCTTCTTGTTACATATTTTTCGTTCTTTGTGTGTTACGTCAATAGTCTATATCTGAAGAGATTTTTTATTGGGTAGTTAAACTACATTAGATCTACCTTTAAAAATAAAATACATCTACCTTTATTTTATAGTGAAGTCCTTTTAACCTGACCAGGTGTCGTAAATAATGTTATCTATCGTACCCACAAACGTTCTGAATATTCGGTGGAAACATGAACGTGTACTGAATTTTATCTGCACTGGATTATTAACTGTTTTCTATGATGTGTAATTTATGAGAAATCTAATGTAGTTACATTTTGCGAGGAAAAGTCTTATATGTTATGTTTTTAACTTTGCCATAATCCTGTATGATAAATGCGATAGTAGCAGATTAATACCAGTTAGATGTGGACAGTAATTATGAGCTAATCGTCTTCTAGCTGTTAACTAAAAATATGCATTTGCTTACAACTACCCGTTGTCCATTATCACTTTTTGGGCCCTATATGTTTTAATTGTAGAGATTACCTCTCGTTTCCTAGGTGATTCTTGGAACATTACTGTCCATTGGCACTGTTTCTGCCCTATATGTTCCAATCTGCAGTAATTTGTTGTTGTTTCGTAGGTAGTTTATTGCAGCATGAGTTTTGACACTTTCGACGTACGCCTTACGGTGTATAAATTCTAAGTTGTTTAGCCATCCGATGATCAGCCTTTGAAAGAAGTTAGGCAGTTAATCGATTTACACCGTAAACTTTGGGACATCGTACATTCTCTCTAGTCTTAACAAGTGAAAAGTTGCGAATAAGGGAATGTTCACGTTTCTCGCTACTGCTTTTTATGTATTAACAGCATTTTACAAAAACATATTTTGTATTCAATGTGGATTATCACTTGATAACGCACCTATAATGACACGAAACCTGTTGAGTTGTCTAATGAAGGAACCTATATACATCTAATACGGCTTAAAGAAATTTTTCATTTTTAAAATTTTTTAATATTTTAAAAATTATTTTGGAGAAATTTTAAAAATTTTCTTAGAGTAACAATGTATAATCTAAACTGCGGTTGTCCTAGCTACTAAAGTCCTTCATATCGAGAAATCTGATATCTTTTTCTCTTCTGTAGTTAAATTTCTGTTTCCTTGTTCGATTGCACTCTAGATATCCGATGATACGCTTCTGCCTATGAAGCTTCCTCTATAGGTTTCCAGAGAGGAAATACCTTAACATAATAAGTGTAAGTTATCGGCTACGAAAGATATTGTAGACATGCCAATATGTGGAGCCGGTAATTTGCTTTCAGGTTTGTAAGTGTATTAAATAAACATACAAAAGTAGGTTTGAACTGTGTACTAAATCTCAACCGCATAAAGACGGCTACCTCCCCTGCAGTCGAAGAAAAAATAAAGACAGAGTACTCCTCTCCCTGTGACAGATATCTGCAAGGTACAACGAGACAACCGTTTCCTCGCTATTGTGATTTATGCTCAGCTCTTTTTTTTTCTCTATTTGAGCTGTCATCTTTCAAATTTAGTTGCTTTTCTTATCTCCTTCAGTGCTGGCTTCTCCATTGGACAAGGACTCACTGCAGGCAAGTTGTTTACGCTTTCAGCTCGAGACGTGATGCAAGGAAGATATAGCCTCTACAGAAGAACAGCGAGGCACGATGCATTGTGCAGCACAATAGAGAATCTGTAATTTATAGAATTACATATATGGGGAAGAGCAAAATATTACAAACTGTTCTCCCTTTTTTAGTGCACACCTTGTAGTAAATATTTTAGCATACAACTACCAATATTTGGGACGTAATCTAAAGCTCCCATGGCCTGGCTCCCTAGGTTAATTCTGCTTAAAATGCGTAACAAGAGAACTGGAGGTCAAAATATAAAAATAAACTATTCGGGCATGTAAGACTTTGTCATACTTTAAAAATGGTGATACAGCAACCTCGATCACATCAAATGTCTCTCAGTGCACCACCAGTTAGTAGACTGCACCGAGCCGTCAGCTGTTCCATAATATTCCAGAGGTATTACAAAGGACACGATAGAAGCCACACTAATGTTTATCTGTGCCAGATAGTTCACATTCATCCCAATAACGCTAAACCCAGAAAAGATCTAAGAGACCATTGAAATGGTTCAAATGCCTCTGACCACTATGGGACTTAACTTCTGAGGTCATCAGTCTCCTAGAACTTAGAACTACTTAAACCATACTAACCTAAGGACATCACACACACCCATGCCCGAGGCAGGATTCGAACCTGCGACAGTAGTGGTCGCGCGGTTCCAGACTTTAGCGCCTAGAACCGCTCGGCCACACTGGCCGGCTAAGAGACCATTGAAGAAGGCACTATCATTCTGAGCAGTTTCTGTTTTAGGGTACAGCTGGACTATTCCGCTCACCAGGCTAATCCACTTGAAATAGGAAATGTTGGAACAGTGCGCTATTTCATCACTAAGTCGAGGCCGTTTTCCCCGAAGCGTGCACCAGTATCTCTGTGTCACGGTATGTGCTTGTAGTAAGGCTGTTTTCTGTTACAGTGTTGAGAGGACAGAAGAACGAAATTTAAAGGTAAGCGCTATTATTGCTATACATAAAGAATATAACCTAACAAATTAATATGTGCCATGAACAATAACATGAAATATTAAACTCTTTATGTTATCTGTATAAGAATACAAGTTATTCAGTGTGCGTTTCAATCAAACATTGCTGGGTTTTTGTACAATGGTCGAATTTGGTGCGTCTTTCTAAATGTCTGCAGGGTTATATTGCTTTGTATACGAGGGGCTATTTCCGCTGGCTGAAATTATCAGTTTAATAGATGTTTAATGTGAAATTAGGGAGAATATGCATTCCTGATTTATTTTCAGATGGTTCGTAGATACAAAAGGAAAAAGCTAATCGCTTCATGGTCCGAGGAAGAAATGAAACTCGTAGTAACGAGTGTTACAGGCGGAGACTTGAGTATGAGAGTAGCTGCTGTGTTGCTCAAAATTCCTTATTCCACCTTTAAAGATCGGCTAACCATTTCAAAAATTTAATTCAGCAGTGGGAGAAAAGAAACTTCGCAGACCAGCTGTCATCCGACTACATTCAGCACAGAGGAAGAGGATGATTTTAGTTACATGTTGGAGAAAAGAAACTTCGCAGACCAGCTAATCATCCGACTAAATTCAGCCCAGAAGAGGAGGCTGATTTTAGTTATTGGCTAAAAGATAGCTGCAGGGCTTTTGGCTGCACTCCTGAACATATTTGTAGAGCAGAATTCGTGTAAGCAACGACGAATTATATTGAGCATCCCTGTAACACTGAAACCAAAGACTGGTTTACAGGTTTATGAAGAGGCACAGTGATTTATTTATCACTCCGAAGACCACAAGGCTTGTCAAAAGCTAGAGTGAAGGGGATGAATCAGCAGGCTGTGAATGCATTTTTCAGCGTGTACGAGAATTTGTCTGTGTAAGCTGGAGTTTGTGATGAGCCTCATTTCATCTTCAATGTTGACGAGACGGGCTTTCCCCTTAATAATTCCCTATCTAAATCAGCGACAGCAAAAGATACCAGGGAAGCTGTGAAGATAAATGCGGAGAGGGGCGAGAAGGAAAGTTACTATTGTAGCTCGCTGTAGTGCTAATTGCATTTTTATTCCTCCCTGTGCTATCTTCACAGGTGTTCGATTTGGAGAGGTATACAAATACACTCTACCAGTGGGTTCAGAAGGCACCCTGTCTGATTCTGGGTATGTGAACGAAGATGTTTTTCTAAAGTAGCTCGAACACTTTCAGAAGCGCAGCTCCCCTGGAAACTGTTTTCTAATTTTGGATGGCCATAGCTCTCATTGTTCTCTCCAGTATCTGATGTATTGTCATCAGAATGACATAGAGACGCTCTGCCTTCCACCTACGACCAAACACGCCCTTCAACCTGTGGGCAGATCGAACTGCTGAAAGTTTTCTACCATCATGCTGCAACACATTACATTCAATCGACACCAGGAGGTGCAATCAATAAGTTTAACTTCCGAGAACTGTGTTCCACACCTTGGGATAAAGCTATCACCGCTGAAAAAGGTGTTAAAGGATTTAAATGCCCTGGATTGTTCCCTTTAAATCCGTTAGTCATTTCCGAAGACAGATTTATTTCCTTAGTTCATTTCCAATAGTTGTTGTCTGGACACTTTGGCAAACACTCTTGTCAGTCGTCTGCAGAAGTTGTACAACCGCACTCTCCGCCTGGCCCTACACTTGCTGCAACGCTTCCTGATGAACGGCTTTACGTGGATCAGTGAAGTACCAATTTCTCCTTCCTGAGAGATTCTACAAGACTGTACGACTATGTAACGCACTTGCGCGCTCCAGACACACTAGTTATCCGCGCACGGTAGTCGCGCAGTCCGAGGCACCTTGTCACGGTGCGCGTGGCTCTCCCCGTCGGAGGTTCGAGTCCTCCCTCAGATATGGGTGTGTTTGTTGTCCTTAGTGTAAGTTAGTTTAAACTAGATTACGTAATGCGTAAGCTTAGGGACCGATCACCTCAGCAGTTTGGTCCCATAAGACCTTACCACCAATTAAAAAAATTAAAAAAAATAGTGCAGAGGTTGAATTCTGTATGTTGAGTATATTTACTGCGCAACTGATAAGCTGCCAGTAAGAGATGACTAGAAGAATAAACTAACTACCAAGGCACTCAAAAAGAAAAGACCCATACATGACAACAAGTTTATTTGGATTAATGGACCAGAAATTTCCTTCGAGCCTTGAAACAGTCAGAGCAAAATAAGCTCTTCTGGCTTGAACACAAAACAATATTACAGGCAGTAGGCTTGATATTGGAGAAACAGCACCTCAGGCAGAAGGTCTGGTAATGGAATAAACAATGTTCTAAATTAAAAGTTGCTGACTCAGCTGGTGTAGAAACATAGTCTTATTAAAACTTTTTGCACGCTTAGCACAGAATAAAGATTGGAGAACGCACAAGTGAGAGTCAAGGATCACAATGAGGAAATACATACTCTGAAATATGACAAGTCTGGTCACTAAACCAGGTTGTCTTCTTCTTGTAGGTTGCCACATTGCAGGACCTCGGGCGGGAAGAGTGACTCAGACGGAAATAACTCGAACGGAGGTGACAGCTCAGTGAACCTCCAGGCTGAGCTCATGATTGAAAACATGTTTAAGAACTTGGAACCTGGGCCAGGAAGCATTCGGAGTGAACTGCCTGTTCAGAGACAATGCGCAGCCGTAAGTACAGTCAGTCTTGCTACCTAACACGTGGCCGACATAGGAAAGATATATGTGGTACCATCAACGTCTGCTTGAGCTTAGGTTTCCATCTGGTGGCCGAGTGTACCATGGTAGCCTTTGAGTGTCAGCAGTAAGAACACCGGCTGTCGCATAACTTGGATTTCTTGTGGGCTACAGGCAGAGTAGTTGTAATCCCACAACATTGCAAAGACAACACCGACAAATTAGAGGCATACGATGTTAACCGCCTCCATATCCAGTTTTGAGTAGTAAATCAAAGAGTTTGAACTCCAACGCAGCTCGGGGCGAAAAGAAATCTCGCCATTTACAATGCTGAAGAAACTTCTGAGACGACGATGTCGCAACTATCACGTATGGATACGATGGCGTTCATTTGCAGTAGTCAAGTGATAGACATTGTGCGGTCGATACTTTAACTTTTCTAGGGACTAAGAACGACTGCAAAGGGCTTGAACGTAGAATCTGGTCGCCAGATGGGACTCTTTTGTGATGACGGCGCTGCATTTAGAATTATTTTTGCTTTCAATTGTTTCTGCTTAGCCCGAAGACTTCAGTGATACTTACGCAAGTTTTTAATTGTGTAGGTTAGTTATTAGACAATGTATTACGGGACTTTATATTATACGTATTTAAAATAAATAGCAGACTGAGGTGATCTGACTGCCCTTCTGCCGGCCGGTGTGGCCGAGCGGTTCTAGGCGCTACAGTCTGGAACCGCATGTCCTCTACTGTCACGGGTTCGAATCCTGCCTCGGGCATGGATGTATGTGATGTCCTTAGGTTAGTTAGGTTTAAGAAGTTCTAAGTTCTAGGGGACTGATGACCACAGATGAATAGTCCCTTAGTGCTCAGAGCCTGACTGCCCTTCTATTATGCTACTGTTATGCAGGTACTGTCGTCAGCTGATTTGTCACTATTTCTGCATACTTTTTGTAAGGCTAGCTTCTGTTTGTTGTATTGATCGTTAACGAATAAATAATCAATTCAACAAAAGTTAAATCATCGGTGTGGCCTACCATTATTAATCCTGAGGGATTTCTCAAAATTATTTTCCATTATTCACTTTTATTAATGTCCAATCTGCAAACTTGCCGCACTCAGAAATACGACAGCAGGAAAACTTCTGGAAACTGTTTAATTTCAATTAGCATACACCAAGCAAGCATTATTCAGGTCGTAAATGTGCCCAACCGACACAAGAGGATAATCGATTTGTTTTGTTGGCCGAGACTTCCAGTTAGAGTGAGGCGAGCGTTCCTGTGTTATGTTTAGATAACAAGCCACAGGAAATACGATATAGTAACTATTTCGTTGGTACTGTTTAATTTACTCTCATTGAGAGCGGCTGTGACCCAGTTTCTCGGGTTCTATCCTGAATGTGACGAAGAGAAATCTTGTTTAAATGTTGTGTTAAGACGAGTACTTGCTAGTAATCCGAGGAGATTTAATGAGCAAAATTTGCTGAAAAATCCTTTTTGGATTTTAACTACATATTCTGTTTTTGTTCATTCCATTTCTATCTGTGTGTGTAGATGTACTATTCGTATCTGGTATCGCAACGTCTATCATTTACTTGTTTTGGGATTTCCTATTTCTGCTGCTTGAATATTACTCTCTTGTTTCTTGCTGCAGCCCCTTGAATCGTCTGAATACGTTAGTGCAGCAGCACGATGCTACACTGTGCCTTAGCATATATTGCATGTGAGGCACCTTTTGGTTGCCTTAGAATCTTTTCTTATTTTCAAAATAATTATCGTATTTACACTTACTCCAGAACACAGATAATTAAAATATATTACTTCGTATTTCACTTTTACGAACAGATTTTGGTTTATGGTATTCTTTTACTGTAAAAGCCATAGTTAAAACTCTATCATTTAGCAATTTTATGCTCCTTCCTTACATACTCTGTTGCACACTTAATTGCATATTCCATAATGTTTCTACCCTTATGTATAAGTTACGAGTGTGCTTTCCCTTTGTCATGCAATACTGTATATACTCTGATCAGCCAGAACAGTATGACCACCTACCAGACAGCGCACGTATTGACCTTCGGCAGGGATAACAGTGGCGACGCAATGCGGCCTTGGTAGGTGGTTGGAGGGTGTTGGCACCACTTACAATTCACCTAATTCCCGTGAATTCTGGGGGAGGGGGATGAGCTCTGACGCCAAGTTCAATCGCTTCCCAGATGTTTTAGATCCGGTTCAGATGTGGAGAGTTGGGGGTCTTGCACAAAAATTGGAACTCGCCATTTTATTCCTCGAACCGGTCCATTACACACCTAGCCTTCTGACATGGTGTACCACGTAGCTGCAAAATTCCACTGCCGCCGAAAACCATGATCGACATAAAGGGGCGTAAGTGGTCTCCTTGGCCGTCATGGTGCCTTGCAAGAGCTCCAGTGGACACGCGGATGCCGACGTGAACGATTCGCACATTCCCACGGTCATGGCGAAGCTGGTATTGTGAGTCATCAGACCATGCTACGGTCTGGCACTGCGCCAACGTCCAGTGTCGATGGTCATATGCCCATTTAGTTGTAGTTCCCGATTTTGTGGTGGCTCATGCAAGGGTCGTCGGCTGCGGAGGCCCATCACCAAGAGTGTTCGGTGCACTATGTTTTCAGACGCTCTATACTGATGTTAGTTCCGTCACAGTTCGTCACCTGTCATATTTTACCAGCTGTTATGACGGGTAGCCAATCAATGCCACGACATATAATTGTTTCACTTTGAGTCCGCCAAGTGTTGAAGGCACTCCGTACAGCTCTCGTCAAACACCCGACGACTTGTGTAGCTCCCGGAAAGCTAGTGCCGAGCCTCCGGGCCATTAGAAAGTGCCATCGGTCAAACTTAGATGGATCGCTAGTCTTCCCCATTGCACACACCGACAGCTCACTCACGGATACTACCTTCACCGTGCGTGTGTGTGACCACTAGTCATTCCCTGCCAGGACGGGTTTACAACGATAGGTGGTCTGTGGTCACAGTGTTCTGCCTCGCGTGTATAATCGAAAATCGTGGATAACACAGGAAATTTCGCAAATATAGACTTATTAATTCAACGTTTATATTTCCACTGAAGAGCCAAATAAACTGGTACACCAGCCTAATATCGTATAGGGCCCCAGCGACCACACAGAAATGCCACAACACGACGTGGCAATGCATTGGAAATAGTCAGAAGTAGTGTTGGAGTGAACTGAGACCATGAATCTTTCAGGGCTGTCCATAAATCCGTAAGAGTACGAGGGGATGAACAACTCTTCTGAACAGCACGTTGCAAGGCATCCCAGATATGCTCAATCATTTTCATGCATGGGGAGTCTGTTGGCCAGAGGAACTGTATAAACTCAGAGGAGTATTCCTGGAGCCACACTGTAGCAATTCGGGACGTGTGGGGTGTAGCATTGTCCTGCTGGATTTGCCCGTCCGTCGGAAAGCACAATGGACATGAATGGATGCAGGTGATCGCACAGACCGCTTACGTACGTGTCACCTGTCAGAGTCGTATCTAGACCTGTCACGGGTCTCATATCACTCTAACTGCTCATGCCCCACACCACTGCCGACCCTCCATCAGCTTGAACCGCCTCTGCTGACATGCAGGATCCATGGATCCTGTACACCTCCATCAACTCGATAAAATTTGGAACGAAATTCGTCCGACGAGGCAACATGTTTCGTGTCATCAAAAGTCCAATGTCGGCGCTGATGGACCCAGGCGAGGTGTAAAGCTTTGTGTCGTGCTGTCATCAAAGGTACACTATTGGGCCTTCAGCTCTGGAAGCACATGCCCATGATGTTTAGTTGAATGGTTCGCAAGCTGACACTTGTTGATGGCCCAGCATTGAAATCGGCAGTAATATGTAGAAGGGTTGCCTTTCTGTCACAATGAACGATTCTCTTCAGTCATCGTAGGCCCCGTCCTTGCAGGATCTTTTTCCGGTGGCAGCGATGTCGGAGATTTGATGTTTTATGGAATTCCTGATACTCACGGCACACTCTCGAAATGGTCGTACGGGAAAATTCCCACTTCTTCTCCACCTTGGGACGTTGTGTCCCATCACTCGTGCGCCGACTATAACATCATGTTCAGACTCACTTCAATCTTGGTAACCTGCCATTGTAGCAGCAGTAACCGATGTAAGAAATGCACCAGACACTTGTAGTCAAATATAGGCGTTGCCGACCACAGCGCCGTATTCTGCCTGTTAACATATCTCTTTATTTAAATAATCAGGCCTATATCAGTTTCTTTGGCACTTCAGTGTAATAAGGTGTTGGTATCTTTCCACAACTGTCTCTGAACGATCAGCAAATGTAATAGAAAAACCCCTGAAATGATCACTGACATACCACATTTAATGTATTTATCGCCCTCTTGACAAATACTCATCAGAATGGACGAGTCCTTTTCGTCTGAAATGGAAATGGGCATAAGCACTAAGGAACTCGGCGAACAAAAGATGCGGTCTTCGTGAGAAGAAAGTAATTCTAGAAGGGGCCAGTTCGGCTGTAAGGGGCACACACGTAATCGGCTTGGTGATTTGTCTTAAATTACTCGTATGTGCTGGGCTCACAGTTTCCCAGTAAGTCATGCATTCACGGGGGAAGCATTCCTGTAAAAGGATTTAAACACAATAGCTGCCGCGGTCCATTGTCTGGGACCGGTAGACAGTTAACGGATTTACCTGAATATCTAACCTTAAAGGACAATGGGATGTGGCAGGCTTTTGGAATCGGACAGAAACGAGGAGGCAGCGAACTTCATGTGTGGCAGCCACACTGTATCACATGTAAACTATTTGTATGTCGCGATGCCGCCGATCACTTCATTCGGTGTGTAATGTAACAATACGTATGTGTAAACTGCTGGCAATGATGGTTCGTCACGTTACTTTGAAAAAGAGAAGCTACTTAGAAATAAACTGAAAGATATATTTATTTCTTACATACAGCTGTCTTTTATTTTACAATCTACTGGGCTGATATTGATGGATTTACAAACATCCGAAAATAAAAAAAATCATTTAAGATCATTTGGTATGAAATTCTTTATTGACTGTTCATGTACCCTTGTAACAATGTGATTAATTTCGTTGAAAACTCCTTATTTAAAGAAATGAAATCACAAAATGACAATATAGTTAAAATAATGAAGGCGTAAAATTTCTACAAAGTAATTATCACATGCCTTACTGGACATACTTTGTTAGCTACTGACAAAGAGTAAACTATTTCAATACAAGGCAGTTCGTTGAAACAAATCGTTTACAAAGGAAGCCTGTAAATGTTACAACTGTCGAATATACATTTGAACTTAGTTTTCAAAATAAGTACTATATTTCTGCAGCGCTTATACTGTAATTTCCAAAACAGAATCTTTCTGTTGAAATTTTTTAACATTAGAAAGGTGTCGCAATTAAAAATTGTATCATGAATAAGGTTGTAGTGCAATAACGTTGGTTATAAATAAGAGAAAAGTGCACTAACATCAGATTTAGTCGGTCACATGTTTTCCGCGAATCAGTTTAAGCCACACTCTTACTGAAATGAGGGCGGTAATTTTTTTTCAAATGTGTTTTTTCACTATATTATGTTCTCATGCGTGTCTCGAATGAAAAGAGATGCCAAGAGGAGTTATACAAAAAAGTGTATGAGTTCGTGAAATAAGGAACCCGCTGAGTTTAACAATGAGATATAAACAATCTAGGATCTGCAACAGTCCCAGAGAAGATAAGTAAAAATCTCTTAGCATTTCCAATTTATTCTTTCTAGTTGTAAATCTATAGTGCAACACTTGTTTCTGTTCCTCCAAACAAGCATTTACAATAGCTAATGTTCAATTTCTTGTTTATCACTATGCACAAGCAGACATATTACATGGGTGAGCGAGACTCCGAAAACTTAGCAAAACTTTGGCAACAGCGGAACAATCGGGAAGAGAATTAAAGGAAATGGGGCAGAGCGAAGGAAATGTAACCAGACAGGGAACAGGAGGAAAATTTACCAGACTCTCACCCATCCAGAAAATTACGACCTAAGTATAGAAGTCGCTTCACTCTGCAAGCTACGTGATGTGCCGTTTGGCCAGTGTAGCATCCTCCTAAGATGCTAAAGATTCGATCAGCCGTTTCGTGCACAGAAGAGAAGCTGCCAATAAGATAAAGCAAGTTTCAAAGAGACAATATCACACAATGGATAACGTGTTATTTAATGAAAATTACTGGTGGTGCTCTGAAGAAGCGTGAAACTATGGACATCATACCTCACTCTGAAGTACAGATGAAGGGATCCATCAAACTACGAATCGAAACTAGCGGTCACAATAACAATTTGATTTATTCCCGTAAGACAAAATTTAAAAAAAATGATTTGCTGGCTAATGAAGAACAAACATTTAGTAAGTGAACAAGAGATTATAGATACGAATTATAAGTGGGCGGACATATGAAAGCACATTATGAAACTAGATTGTGGATATGGTCAACGATTGTGGAAAAGGTTAGTGACTTGAAGAAAGACTCCCGGAAGAGCAAGAACGAACACTTACTTTCGCCAAAGTGCATAATGGATGCAACTTCTTGAATGTCAATATTAGATCTGCGAAATGAAATCATTATGCAAATTAACTAGCTTTGCGTCCCCCATCGTCTTGGTGGCTGTAATGAATGCGCACGCTTACCACTCATAAGATGGGTGCGTGTGGAAGATGGCTGTAATGGCAGCTGAAAATTCTGAGTTCAGCTCAGCGTCTGAACGTGTTCTAAGTCAGAGGCTTCCCTCTCTGCAGCTCTCTACAGCGGCCTGGGAAAGTGACTTTCCAGTCTCTTTGAGGCAAGCGTCTTCTCCGATCTCTCTGCAGCAAGTTAGCCAGTTCTGCAGGTGTCAGAATCTCATCGACCAACTGCAGCTGACATTGCGATTTCCAACAAATAATAGCTTATAAACAAGTTTAACAATTTCCTACTATCATTTATTTTGTCATGGTTAGCCAATAATGTTTGGCAGAAAATCTCTCCCGCTACATGACCGATTACCAGTCATAGTCAACCAAAATCCTAGCACACAAGCACATTTGGGAATTTGTCCCGTCTATTGAAATAATTACTGTGAGCCAATCACAGAATAAATTACTAGATTTTGACAAATATTCATGTGTCATTCAGATTCTAATTCCATGCTCTCAAGCTATGGTTTTTTACACCTTCGTATCTAATGTAGCTAATGTTGTTCTGGTCTTCAGTCCAGAGACTCGTATGATGCAGCACTCCATGCTACTCTATCCCGTGCAAGCTTCATCACCTCCCTGTACCTACTGCAACCTTTATCCTTCTGAATCTGCTTAGTGTATTCATCTCCCTCTACGATTTTTACCTTCCACGCTGCCCTTCAGTACTAAATTGGTGACCCCCTGATGCCTCAGAACATGTCCTACCAACCGGTCCCTTCTTCTAGACAAGTTATGCCACAAATTTCTCTTACCCCCAATTCTATTCAATACCTTCTCATTAGTTATGTGATCTACACATATAATCTTCAGCAGTCTTCTGTAGCACCACGTTTCGAAAGCTTCTATTCTCTTCTTGTTCAAACTATTTATCGTCCATGTTTAACTTTCATACATGGCTACCCTCCATACAAATACTTTCAGAAACGACTTCCTGACATTTAAATCTATGCTCGATGTTAACAAATATCTCTTCTTCAGAAATGCTTTCCTTGCCATTGCCATTCTACATTTAATATCCTCTTTACTTCGACCATCATTAGTTGTTTTGCTCCCCCTATAGCGAAATTCACTACATTAAGTTTGTCGTTTCCTAATCTAATGCCGTCAGCATTACCAGGCTTATTTCGATTACATTCAATTATCCTCGTTTTGCTTTTGTTGATGTTGATCTTATATCCTCCTTTCAAAACGGCATCCATTCCGTTCAGCTTCTCTTCCAGGTACTTAGCTGTGTCTGATACAATTACAATGTCATTGGCGAACCCCAAAATTTTTATTTCTTCTCCATGGGTTTTAATTCCTACTCTGAATTTTTCTTTTGTTTCCTTTACTGCTTTCTCAATATACAGACTGAATAACATCGGGGATAGGCTACAAACCTGTCTCACTCCCTTCCCACCCACTGCTTTTCTTTCATGCCCCTCGACTCTTATAGCTCCCATTCGTTTTCTATACAAATTGAAGTTGCCTTGAAAGAGAGTATTCCAGTCTACAAATGCCAGAAACGTAGGTTTGCCTTTCGTTAATCTATCTTCTAAGATACGTCGTAGGGTCAGTATTGCCTGCCGTGTCCCAAAATTTCTACTGATCCAAACTGATCTTCCCCTAGGTCGGGTTCTACCAGTTTTCCATTCGTCTGTATGGAATTCGCGTTAGTATTTTGCAACTGTGACTTTCTAAGCTAATAGTTTGGTAATTTGTCATCTGCCAACACCTGCTTTCTATGGGATTGGAATTATTATATTCTTCTTGAAGTGTGAGGGCATTTCTCCTGTCTCATACATCTTGCTCACCAGATTGTACAGTTTTGTCAGGGCGAGCTCTCCCAAGGCTGCCATTAGTTCTAATGGAATGTTGTCTACTCTCTTCAGGCAGTATCATATCTCCCATTTCACGTTCATCTACATCCTCTTCCATTTTCATAATATTGTCCTCAAGTACATCTCGTTTGTATGGATCCTCTATATACCCCGTCCACTTTCTGCCGTCCCTTCTTTGCTTAGAACTGTGGTTCCATCTGACCTCTTGATATTCATACAAGTGGTTCTCTTTTCTCCAAAGGTCTCTTTAATTTTCCTGTCGGCAGTATCTATCTTATCCCTAGTGATATATGCCTCTACATCTTTACCTTTGTCCTCTAGCCATCCGTGATTAGCCCTGTCTATCTCATTTTTGGGACAAAAAAAAAAAAAGCAAAAATGAGTGCTTTCTCTAGGAAGAACACAATGAGATAAGAGGCTCCAGAGTGAGGAAAAAAGCAAAGCTATCCAATACCTTGACAATTAAAGGCAAGTTGCAACATATTTGCAAATGAAGTATGAAAGCCTTTTCAAAGAGTTTTCTGCATTTTGGCGAAAAACTTGGGGGTCGGAATCGCTGTCACACGACTATATAGTGGCCGTAGTTTCATAGGAGCCATACGATCGAAAAAAACTGGAGAAATTCGAACACAAAACAAGTTCAATGTCGAAAGCAGCTTCAGCTGATAGGGTGAGGATAGCCAGTTGTCTGTGAAACAGTGGTAACGTAGTCGTACTTTAAAGACAAGCCTCTGTGGTGGTGTATCACTTCAATGACACGTATCGCAAAGACCGGTCGGATTAAGACGAATGCGATGGAGGGGTTCATTTGTTGCGATGAGATTTTGAATGACCTTACACCACGATGAGAATAGAAAGAGTAATGTGAAAACACACTGTTATTCACGATATCAATGGCGTAGCCACTTAATTTGGAAAGTGGGATGACTGTACTTCACAACGTGATCTGGTGGTAACATGTGTCAAGGATAAAATTTTGGGTTCCATAAAACTTGTTACAAAATTCACGTATATGGCGCAATTTAGAGTAGATCCAGCCAACATTGGCGGCAGAGTAGACTGACTGGATGAAGACACGTAAATAAGAGATGTACGTGAATGAGTGGCTCTAGTACATTTTAAAACGTTATGCCATACGTACAAAATTGAAGCCTTCACGTGAATAGTGGGAAGACCAAACCATACAAGGGGACGGGGCCTCGCAACCACTTCATGCCCAAGTCGAAAAATATCTTTCTAAACGTAAGGACTGGGTAATTCCATCAATTTGCGCTCTATCATCACGGGCAGCTGGAATATTTGTGTAGCATAGTCCAATTTGCTGAAAATTTAGAAAGCTGAGATCTGGTTTTGTAAAGAAGACAAAGAGGAAGCCATACTTTTTCACGACTTACCCCTTGAACTCGATTCTTCATCACCCACCAGTCGCGTTCAGCCATTATCATCGGTCAGAGACCCAAGGTAATCGTCAATGATTTGTGACTGCTCAAACGAATGACAGCTTTTTGAAAGCCCCGCAGTATTAATAGGGTACATTTCCGTTCATTAATGCGTACCCCGGAGAGAGAACAAAAGGAATAGCCTTCAGGCTACGACGTAGAAATACCATAACATCATCCGATTACGATCGTACCGAGAAATTTCCTCCTAATACCTTCTAGTGGTAAGTACCCTCGGATGGTGATCGGGAACAGTAAGTTACATTCACTAAGACAGATGCTTGAATAGAAATTGAAAGATTTAATAATAGCTGACGCAGTGTGATTGACACCGGTCACCTTGAACACCTGCATCAAGAAACCGTGTCTGACCCGGTTAGATGGGCTGTTAAAATCAATACAAATTAAGGTTCCACACACAGAAGTTGCTGCAGCCACAGAGACGACGTCCCGGCATTTGTCTACAGTCGTCATTCTCGAGCGTCCAGGCACACAACTTTTTTGAACAGCAAGAATTTTCTCTAGCAATGCTGACAAACGGAGACAGTTTTATAATTGATATTAAGTAGTGTGATCGGGCGGAATTTATCAATGCCTGGACGTTCAGTTGCCTTCGGTGTTTGTACGATTATTGAAGGGGATTCATGGGTCAACCCCCACCCCCAACCCCCACCCCTGTCTCACATCATTTACCTCTGACTTCATGGCATCACTCATAAGGGGCCAAAAGTGGGATTCTTCAGAAAAACCGTCGAGTCCCGGCGATTTTTGCGCTGGTGAATCAACAACAAGGCGATATACAATATTTCGAATGAAATAAATTAGAAAGTCATCATTTAATCTGGGAGTAATTGCATCAGGGACGATCGTACAAGTAGCAGGGACGCTATAAAGGTAGGTCATTTAGATCCGGTCATCATATAGATCGCTCTGGAAATGTCACATTCGAACATCAGTAACTGACCATCGGTGTGAGTGAGACGCGTCCGCAACAGGGTAAGGTGATACAAGGAGGTCAGTTCATCCTATAGCAATGAGCGGTAGGCCGTTTTCACCCCGAGTCCTTCCGTCTATTGTCTCCTGAACCGAAGAATCTTCTGCTTAACATGGCGTACAGCCATAATCCGCAAGGCAGATTTTCTGGCACCCTTCTAAACTTGTCGCAAGACGGAACAATAAAATTCGCGGGTCTGACCGAGATCCCCAGCACTCTCAGCGCCGTAATGCATTAATGCTTTCCAGAGCAATGGTTTTGCATGTCTTCACCACCACTTCAGAAGGGAAGGATAACGGACCTACGAACACAAGCTAGGTGTTCAAAGCTGTAGAGCGATCTTGATGGAAGGACTCTGAAAGCGGCACATGATTTAAGATTATAGCTGCGGCACAGCGATCAGTGAAACAAGTTGGTATCACGTCTTTCGCTAACAGGGGTCCACATATCATAAAGATAAAAGCGATCGAGTCTGTTCCTGGCAGTAGGTGTAAAATGCATATACTTGAACGAAGCTGGTACAGTGACAGATCCACGCATCACGTATTTGTGAAGAGCGAACAAAAGTTACTGAGACCCTTTCTGAAATTAAAATTAGTGTTTGATCCAAAGGGACGCTAAACAAAATTAAAATCCCCACTTAACGTAAGATTCTGAGCAGCTTTAGAAATTATTAAGCTATGTCCTCTTTACAAAAACGCGTGCCGTATGATGAATGGCCAGTTCCTGAAGAGGTATCAAGAACAGTTAAAGAAAGGCCACCAAAAGTGTAACCGACTCCTCGGCCGTTAGCAAGAAATTTTAAACCAGTCAGTAGTATTCCCTCTTTGTCAAATAACGCAGTACCAGAAGATGGTTTGAATGTCACACTAAACAAAGTTTAAAATTCGGGAATAGATAAATGGTCAAATAATACTTCTTGCAATGTCTACACTTGAACTGTAAATAAATTGTCGCAGCTCCGTAAGCTAATAAAGGTATAAGCCTGCATCTGTTTATTTCCAAAACAATGCGGTTGGTAACTTGCAAGCGACCTTTAAGATCGTGTATCACAGTCCCAGTCCATGGCAGAATCAACGGATGACTCTGGATGTAAAGAGGTTACTCCTTTTCTTCTACTTTAAGTTTTCTTTTCGTTTTTCTTTTTTTTTTCGTCTTTCGCGACGCCGTACGCTGAAGTTCAAAACGCTGTTTGTTGCAGCTTTGCAAAAAGGCGACTGCCACATGAATCAACAGGGAGAGGGCCAGCAAAAATTCAGTATCAAGTGCAGAAGTTACACTCCACCCTTCCATAGGTGTGTATTGTGACTCGTGGGAATCAACGGAAACAAGAATTTTCACCGTCAACGCGTGTTCTACTGGCATACCTGTGTCGATGTGGCTCTGATCAACAGCGGCCTGTGACGTTCTTTCCCCATCCGGAAACGGAGAAGAACGGTGGAAATAGGTTACAGACTCAGGGACGACCAGCAAGTCCGTCCATATAGTGCCGAGCTACGGAACAGGTTTATCCTCATGTGATTCCGAAGAGCCGATCTCGGTCTCGGGAAACACGTCGGACAAGGTCCTGGACGCTTTAAAATCTTGAACACAGCTGACATATCAGCACCCGGTGTGAACTAGGGGGGTAGGAGAGGCCTCCAACGTAATCTTTTCAGTTGAATGGAGGAGGGACAAGAAATCTTCTGACACCTCACCACCTCGCCGTCTTGCGTTCGTCTACACTTATTTTGAAGTGGAGGTGGTAGAGGCACGGAAGCGACAGTGCCAGTGTACCTACCCGACGTTGACAGGGGAAACGCGCTACAATCAACAGGTAATGTCTTACGTTGCCTCTCAGAAGCTTGGTTGGACACAATGGCTGTCACTTGGGCAGGTCCAATAAAGACAGCGTTCTACAATGTTCGTAAGTAGAATTTAAGACCGTGACACAAGGCGGGCAATTTGTACGGAGGAGTCAAATTTCATTACATAAAGAACCGGTCCCTTTTTGTCCTGTGTAAATTGTATGTACCCAGTATCAACACATCTGCAAATGAAAGGGGATGTTCCGTTTGACCACCACGTATACGGATCGAACTCCACTATAATCTTGTAAACGATGTTCATTGGTCCAGCTTTCCCGCCTTATATTCCGTATGTCCCCAAATGGAAGCAGGACGGTGTTGAAGGAAATGTCATCAACTTCGGGCGGAATATTAAAGACTCTAACATTAGTCTATTCCACCTCTGCGTTCTCCATCGCCATGACGATAAGTCTGAGGGACTTGTCTGTGCTCGAAAAGTAGCCTGTCAACATGAAGCGGGTCTAGAGACATGACATATACGGTTCACAACAGAAGTAAGCCGTGTGGACCTGTGTTCTGAAATCACCTTTTCGTATCTAAAAGCCAATCATGAATGCCGCATGGACTTGCCAAAACTAAAACAGACGATACCTGTTCGTGAGATGTTTCTGGGAGCCGTGGAAGACGTCAAGGCACAAATAACGCCGCTTCAAAGTCGAGTCATAAACGTGAGACGCTGAGTGGTAAACGAAGATACGATTACATAACGAGTCAGACGCCACTGAGGATAAACTAGGAAGCTCTCGCAGCGCTACGATAGCGGCGGAAACAGGCAGAACGTATTCGCCAGGTGTGCGAAGCGGGAATGCCCCTAGACTAATCTTAGATATGAGGAAATAACCATCAAACTGCGTTGTGTGCGCATTGTAATTAGGCTGCCTGTCTGCTTATAAAAAAATTCATGGGTTCCGTCATCTCACCCGTAACCAGGACGTCATCCATCTTGATTTTTTTTTCCATTACGTTGTTTTGTACTCGTTATTACGAATCATATCAGCATTAACAAATTGCAATATTTTTAGCTGACATTCAGGATGAAAACATTAATAAAGATAAGGAAAGCTTTTTTCTGTCTCAGATGTTATGTCTAACTAGTTTCCATCTTACAGGTAAATGTTTTGTCTTACTTACTGTGAAGACCAAGAAGAAGTAGCAGACTCTATGTCACTCTCGTCAGCAGCTAAAAGTAGTTCTAATTTACTGAAATTTATTAAAAAATCACAAAAAGTCAAAGGAGATGAATTCTACCGTTTTGATGTTTATGGCGGAAATACAAGGCGCCGAAAATACAATAACCTCTTCCAAATGGCGGTGGAGGTTAGAACATGATCTGTTTTGGGAACACACTGTTGCAACTCAAGTGTATGTAATCTGACGGATCTCGCGTTTATAGATGGCATAATTCCTCAGAACCTGCTGAGTCACCCATTTTCTGTGAAAGGAAGGGTACAATACGGGCCTTAATGTTTAAAATTCTAAGTATAGGATATACGAGTTTTTCCAAAATGGTCTTCGAAACCTTGGTCATTTATATTCCGAAAATGGAGCATAATTCTGACACACAGTTACATTTTTTCTTTGTTTTTATAGGTTAGTTATTGAAAGAATCTCCTCGCCACAGCCTCCTGGCAGCTAGAATAACTGACAGACACCAAATCTGACACCTGGGTCCAGTGGAACTTTTGGGCACCTTCCAGGACACCACCATCACGTCCGACAATTAGAATGTAGTACACAAGATTCAAGAAATGTAAAAGTATAATGAAGAGGACGAGTTCTGGGCGTCCGAGTGTGAATGATGCAGATGCGGAACGGGTATCAGCAGTCATTTACACAGAGCCACACAAAAAAAATCCTTCAAGCGTTTTGACAGATATAGCCACCATCAAATAAGTTGCACAGGGTGCTACACAAGTTACTGAAGCTTCATGTCTATACGGTGCACCTGCTGCATGCACTTCATCCAGACAGTAGCAGTAAGAGCTAATCATTGTGAGCCTTATACACGATGGCCCAGACTCTCTGAAAAGGATATTTTCTTGGACAAAGTTTTCTTTCATATATCTGGGAAAATAAACGACACAGTGTGAGGATCTGGGGCTCTGAGAACCGACACTTTTTCATGGATGTTGTTTGCAACAGTTTAAAGATAAACTCGTGGTCTGCTTCATGATCATGTGGTAGAACTGTTTTTATTTGCAAAAGCGTCGATAACCTAGACTGTTTATGTGGACATGCTGGAACGGTTTGCGTTTCCACAAGCTGAACAAATGACAGTGCCACTTTTCGCTGGGCCTCAAGCGTTAGGAAGGCTAGAGACACATTTTTAGTTCCCTGGATCAGTAGAGGAGGATCCAGACGTGTCTACCAGGCCCAGCTCAGAAACTGTGAGCTCTCATCTAAGTAGAAGTTTCACACATTAATGACGACATGATAAGCTGGACATAGGAGGAACTGCAATATCACTTCGATATCCAGCGTGCTGCATATGGCACACACACTGTACACTGATAACGGCTCTAAAGACTATCTACAATTCCCATTTGTGAAAAATGCGTGATGAAATTCGTAAACATTGTGCGGGAACAACCTGTATTTGCCAGTTAAACTTTCTGGTTCCGTTATATTTCTACATCGCTTCCACATAACTAGAAAGAAAGAGCCCTTGCACCTCAACAGAAATCAAGAAGCAAGCTGTAAGCACATTCATCGAATTCGAAAATCTCACAGAAAGAAAACGAAATAAATCGGACTTACGAGCTCTTTAGAAACACATGCAACACGAACAGAAGTATATAAAAGGTGCTGAAGAACCTGTAAATAATTTTAACTAGAGAGAATCACAAAAAACTTGTCAGTCCTTTTCATCACATCGACATAAAAACCAGACGGCAGTGGAGAGCGTTATAAGAAGGAAAAACGAGCCGGCCGTTGTGACTGAGCGGTTCTAGGCGCTTCAGCCTGGGACCGTGCGACCGCTACGGTCCTCAGGTTCGAATCCTGCCTTGGGTATGGATGTGTGTGATGTCCTGAGGTTAGTTAGGTTTAAGTAGTTCTAAGTTCTATGCGACTGATGACTTCAGATGTCAAGTCCCATAGTGCTCAGACCCATTTTGAACCAAGGAAACACGAAGTATATATCCAAAGTCAGCTGCAATTAAGACGCTACGTAATAAATATTCACAAACAGGGTGGTTCAGACTATATACGGACTGATTACAAATTAGTCACAGGGCTGGAGCTGCTGTGCACCGAAAATTGTTTCCTCGATACTCTCATTCCAGCAGCATGTGACGAGCTTTGACACTGAAACATACACAGTCCGTCTAACAGTTAACAACTTAATCACACAGAATCAACTTACTTACAGAAACTCAAATATTGGTTGGCTCTAGAGGTGCCATTAAGATTTTCAGCTATCCACTCCCCACAATCAACAGTTTCACAGTAACAGAAGCTTTACATGTTGGAATCGACGGAATGGAGTCTAATGATCGTTTGGCGTAAGAGAAAACGAAGGAAAAAGAATCGGAGAACGTACAAGAATATTGGGAGGTAGTTAGGAAAAACCGAAGAATAAAGCAGTAGCCAACTTTTGACTATCAAAAGACACGATTGTTGTATCCAGCAGCTAACCAGATACGAGCACTTCCCACAAATGAATGTACCATCTGGAAAACCGGTGTTATGGATTCAGATAATCAATTGATAAGCTCAGGTTTATATGCAGGAGTACGGAAGGAAGCCAACATCTGCACATTTTAGTGGGACTCTAGATATTGTATGTTCTAACTTCTTACAACTGTTCCTTCATTATTACCTTTACTTCTCTAAGTTATTATGTAGATGACGCCAGAACTGAATGTTATTACTTTTTGGTTACTTATGTTTTATTAGTAATATTAGTAAATTATTTTCAGTAATTATGTGCATGTTATTAACACTACAAAATGATGTGCAGTGAGATGTTAAATGTATTATACATTAGTTTCCAGTAACTCTACATGTAACATTGACAATTTTTCTAACTTCATGAAGTATACAGAAACTTCATATGCATTTATCGATTTTTTTATTTCCAAGATTAAAACTAATAGCGACCTCCAAAATGATATTCGAAAAGTTTGTCATCAGAGATGAAATAAAATGGGAATGTAGCTCGAAAGAAGGCATCACTACGTACAAATTTATATTTGAAACAAAATAATAAAGTCAACCTTTCATGTTCCTATGAATTATAGCTACAACTTTCTATTCCTCACTCTACGCTCAGCAATAGTCAGTGATATGTTTGGTAACACTTACCATGTTGCACTCTAGGGGTAGAAGTCTCACGCTCACGGATCAGTAAGGAAATTAAAGATACAAATCTTCCTTAAGTGGCATGAAATGGAATAATTGTAAGTTTTGTATATTTTAATAATGTCGACATGAGCAATGCAAATTAAGGAAGGATTAAAAGTGCGACGGACCGCGTCTTGGAAACAGAATCTGGCGTTTCGTTGCAATGTTTGTAACAACCAAGCTATACGGAGACGAATCATGACCGTTCACTCCCCCATGCCTCCCCTCCCTCCCCCCTTTTTTCTACCCAGAACACCAAAAATTGCAGCAGAAATTCTTGATTTTTATGATATCAGACTTCCAGTAAATGCATTAATGCACTAGCGCTCCTGAAGAATGCTATTTCAGGGAAATAGTTTAACCACAGATTAGGGTATGTCTCTGGATGGAGATTTCGGTCTACAGATTCTAGTTTGCTAATTTGAAACTTATTGATGTAGTGTATTTATGAGCAATATTATTTCTTGAAGGAACGCTACTACAGCAAGGTATGCAGGACCAATCGATTGAAGTCTGGTAAAGCACGTGATGGCGCTCGAATAGAAGATAGAACCGACTCTTACAAGAATTTTTTTATGACCAATCTTGGTACACGAGAAAGGCAAGGCTCTAGGTTCATTCTCCGATGAGGGCAGCTTTAATCTGAAAAAAAAACAAAAAAAACACAAACACCCATATTCTGCTGCTGAGTGATTCACATTACAATGTCCTCAGTGGAACCGAAGGTGTTTCCTTATACAAGCATTAATTCGCTTCCAATTCTGTTATAATTTACACTACGTATTTCATGTACTCTTGCATATACCACTGAATTAACCTCAATTTAGGGCCAAAATCCCTGTGACAGATAGGGGAGCTGTCGTAACCTGTGAGCAGTAGTCTATGCTACAGGGAGGGACGCATATAGTTTACACGATATTTTGTATCGTAAGTTACTTCGACGTCCCACACGTTGCTTTAATATATTTATATGTCTGATGGAAAACATTGTGAAATGGTTAACATCAAGGGACGCAATATTTGAATACTGTTTTGTTTAGCGTAATTATTATCGTCAGTTTCGTTCATAATTATTGGCAGATATGGAAAGATGTCATCTAAAAGCTACGTACTGTGTATACAGATGGGGCAGTGAGCAGAGAAACATTCTGTGACTGATTTCTTATCATGCTGTATAGAATTCCTTTAATACTTAAACTTTTGTATTGACTGTAAATAGTAGTAACACATTTCATTCAAATGATGAGGTCGTATATAAGACACTGCTTCACTTACCAATTTATATTTCATTATAACATGTGCAGTACCAGTGTTGACACATAAATGTATGTTGATTAAATTTGTACACACGCACCGTATAAATCTCGGAGGTAACTGTTAAGCCCTTGGGTTACGTAGGTTGGTGGTTTATGTTGCGATGGAAAACATTCAGTAACCTTGGTTTCACTTTAAGGAATCGAAGGGATTCTCTGTATACGTTTCTTTCTGTAATATGACGTAAATTGGGAACATTAATACTGCAAATTTGTAAGCCACCAAAGTAAAACCGACACACAGCTTACTATATTATCTTCTTGTGAGGCCTTGCTTCTTTGGCATTGGTACTGCAGAGTGAAACTTAATGCATCACTTGTGCCTTATATTTCTGTTGTCTCCTGACGCTGCTGTTTCGATGTTTGTTATTACTCAGTACTAAGTACGTGAAGTATAATGGGTCTCCATAAGACATTTCTGAATACACTTCACGACACAATTAATGAAGTTTGAAATTCTGTTCGAAGGTGCTTAAAATCTATGTCTGTAATGGTACAAAAGCTTGACATTCTCCGACGTCACCCTCGGGCATGAAGACACTTCAAACAGCAAGGTGCCGACATATGTTGCAAAAAGAAAAAGCCAAAGCTCGTCTCAACTTAGCTTCATGACACGTGTATGTTACATTAGTGATGTCACATTGGAACCAGATTTCACCACAATTCTACCCAAGGCCACCTCGGACGTGCAACATGGCGGGCAGGTCGTCACATCCGCTCTTACTCACATTTCACTCCTTCTTCTAACGCCTCTGGGATGGCAGCCTCAACCTCGAGGCCCAGCGTTTATACCACGTAGCTTTCTTAGGTGTGAATGTTTAAGGGTGTGACACTGGGTAATGCGTGATTAAAGCAGCAAAATGTTAGTCTAGTCCTCCCCCCACCCCCATACCCCCAGTTTGTCAATACACTTGATGGCGCTCACCCGCTTATACTGAGAATTTTGAAAATGTACCTGTACAGGGACAACCTGTTAAGTAGTCCCTGTGCATGTAGGCAGGCATCTGGAATCAGAGGTGAGTCAAGAGTTTGCTTGCCAGCAGACCCCTAGGTCTTCTTGACAGGCAGTATGTATCTTCAGAGGTGCCTTTTTAAAATTCTCACCAAACTTTAACTGTTCCCACCGAGGATACTGTCGAACTTGGAGGACTTAGAGGAACGCTTTGCCGTTTTATTCACGCATATGTCAATGTCACACCTCCCTGTGGTCACGCCACAGAATGGCACATGAGAGATGAAAAAAGATTATCACCCTTTATTAATTAGAATCACGTTAAAATTTCCCTAGTGGTTCTAACCTATATACAAGGAAGCAGAAATAGCGGTGGCGATGCGCTCCAAAAGGTGTGATGGCGTTCAGTGCGAATGCAGCGACACAATGTCCTCAGAGAAAAACTGAAACGTCCTGACGTGTCATGAAACATCCTGGGTTGTCAAGAATGTCTTCCTGTGGCTCATCGCACTACGAAATGCGAGAGAGATCCCAAGGAAAGGTATGGTTTCATTGATGCCCTTCATGCCATTTTTACCACTGCCTGAGGCCTTTCCCTGTCGATCCTGAGCGGCAATGTATCTAACACGTTTCTGTTGGCCACCCAAAAGCAAACCGCGTGGGTTTCCATGAAGGACATTGTCGTTTAGATCTGCAACGCAGAGACGTCAAAAGTATCGATATGGGAGGCTGTGACTAACTTGAAACCGTGAGACACGTCCGAGGTGGCGTTCAGTAGAATTATGCTGAAATTTGGTGCCACTGTGACTTTTTTAACTCACCTTACACGTCACACAAGCTCTGTCCGTTTTTTCGCATGTAGCGTGGTCTTGCTGTTTGGAGCATCATCGATCCCGAAGGAGACGTCTGAGAGCACCACACTTTTGCACAATTATAGAGGAACGTTTTAGGCACCTTTGAAGCAAATTTCAAACCTATGTATCGCAATGCAACACAATTACGGGGTTTCGAACCTAAAATCCTTCAATTTTGTTGTGCAGTATATATATATAACTAGCGGAAAAATGGTGCCATCGGAGTACAAAAAATGCCACAATATGTTCTTGTTTATTTATAAGAGTCTGAAAGGTGGAGTACCAGCTGCCTCATTCTGCCTTCCTTAGCATCTTCAAACATTTTCACAAAGATTTTGGCGCGCAACATATTCGCGCTTTTTTTTTAGAATTCAGCTCACCTCAAACTCCCACAAGACCCCTAATGTGACACACTCACACCCACTAGCTCGTCACTGTAAGTCGCTCATGCCAATCCACTCCAGGCTGCCCCCTTTCTTAAACCCTCATTCGGCCCCATTCACAGTCATTATTCTTCATCTCATCCTGTCATTGTCTCTTGTGTCACAGGCAAAGTACCCTTCGTTATGTCCAACTACTGGAGCCTCCGCTCACTGCAACTGTGCGTCTGGCTCTCTCTTACTGCCGATATCTCATTCCTGCCTTCACACTGCTGCTGTCTCTTCTCATTGTTGCTATCTCTCTCCTCGTTATCATTGTCATATACTCTGTCTCTCACTGTGACTGGTTCTCTTCCACCTCCACTTTTCTTTGTTCCTCATCCTCCTCCCCCCCACTCCCCACCCCAACCCAACCCCCGCCCACCGCCCCGCTGACAATGACTCCTACACTCGTTTACCAGTACTGATCTATCAGTGTCAACTTTGTTCCTCTGTCACTGTGTCCCACTCTTTCTTTCGCATTACCATTGCCTCCTTCGCTCTTTCTGTAACACAACCACTGCCTACCATCTTCCAGTATTTATTACATTTCCGACTCCTTATCACCGCCATTATCATCTTTTCTCTCAGCATAAAAAATGGTGTATATGTTCGCATGCTAAAGTTCTTAACAAAAATTTTTGACATGCTGAGGAAGGTTGTTGTTGTTGTGGCCTTCAGTCCTGAGACTGGTTTGATGCAGCTCTCCATGCTACTCTATCCTGTGCAAGCTTCTTCATCTCCCAGTACCTACTGCAACCTACATCCTTCTGAATCTGCTTAGTGTATTCATCTCTTGGTCTCCCTCTACGATTTTTACCCTCCACGCTGCCCTCCAATACTAAACTGGTGATCCCTTGATGCCTCAGAACATGTCGTACCAACCGATCCCTTCTTCTGGTCAAGTTGTGCCACAAACTTCTCTTCTCCCCAATCCTATTCAATACTTCCTCATTAGTTTTGTGATCCACCCATCTAATCTTCAGCATTCTTCTGTAGCACCACATTTCGAAAGCTTCTATTCTCTTCTTGTCCAAACTATTTATCGTCCATGTTTCACTTCCATACATGGCTACACTCCAGACAAATACTTTCAGAAACGACTTCCTTACACTTAAATCTATGCTCGATGTTAACAAATTTCTCTTCTTCAGAAACGCTTTCCTTGCCATTGCCAGTCTACATTTTATATTCTCTCTACTTCGACCATCATCAGTTATTTTGCTCCACAAATAGCAAAACTCTTCTACTACTTTAAGTGTCTCATTTCCTAATCTAATTCCCTCAGCAAGGAAGGTACAATGAGGCAATCGAAGCCAAATTTTAAGACACTTATAAACAAACCAAATAATTTCCCATTTTTGTACTCCAATAGGAGCATTTTTCCTATGGTTCGTTTACTTTCTCTGACGCAGGGGGGGGGGACATACCACATACGAAAACAAATGTATCGGTCAATAAACTTTAGATTGTTTACTTATGTGAAACTGAAATAACGCAAAACTAACTTTAGACGTTGGACGGGCGTTTGCTTAGGAGGGAAAAAATACATGTGCTCTAGTACCACAACATGAGGTTCCCAGATAAGTGCGTATTTTACGTGTGAGAATTTTACGTGTGCGAGTAGCGTATTTTTACAACTCTGTATCTATGAAACGGATAAAGATATGAAGAAAATGTTCACTGTTGTCCGACATCTGGGTCTTAGGAACATATCGTAAAAGTTAATAACCGTTTTCTGTGCATACCCGTCTCAGAATCCACGGCAGGGTTTTGGTACGCTGGTGACATCGAAAATACAATAAGAAAAATAATTTTTGTGTGGTTTTAAAAGGAACCGCCCATGAATGAAACGTGCTTCCGTATGTCCTCTGAAGGCCACTTCAGGCACATAAGAACGAATCAAAATGGTTCAAATGGCTCTGAGCACAATGGACTTAACTGCTGTGGTCATCAGTCCCCTAGAACTTAGAACCACTTAAACCTAACTAACCTAAGGACATCACACACATCCATGCCCGAGGCAGGATTCGAACCTGAGAGCGTAGCAGTCACGCGGTTCCAGACTGTAGTGCCTAGAACCGCTCGGTCTCTCCGGCCGGATATGAACGAATCGATTTGTTCCATTTTACTAAGCAGGAGGAAGTGTATTAGATTTATGTTTTGACCCTGTGCTGTAGGACAGTGAAAGTAAGACAATGCTTCTATTGGGAGTACAAACGGTCCATAGACCAAGCGCTAACCACCAAATTTTATCTTCGATCATGTCAGCCGTATTATCATTCCGGCACTTTCATTTATAACCCCAGATATGGTAGGCACTACTTTCCTTAAGCTTCGTATCAATACGTATTGGATACGTGCTAAACGGACTTGGCTGTACCAAATTTGAGCGCTTTCATCTCACAAGAAAAGGCATTGCCTCACAGTATCTTGGATTATCTACTACGACATGTACTTTTTTTGCACACTATTCTCTATGGATTCTGAAGCAATTGTTGTTTTTACTGTATAGTGAAATATAAAATATTGAGTTCTGTTTTACTTTATTTATTTTGGGAATCATATTTATCTGAAAGAATTTCTGCTGAATGATAGCGTAACGCAACTTATTACTGAATCGCAGGGCCGGAGAAAAACAACTCCATAGACACAGTAATTGGGAAACGTTTATCGAGTGGATATGCAGCACAATATAAGACGTAAATGTGAAAATGGTTAATATTTGTATAAGGAAGAAATCTGTGGAACACCACAGCCACCAACGCTTGCCGGATGACGTACACGTGCGACGTCGGAAATTTCATCAGTGCTACTGAACACGCACACGATAAATGGGATGCATATCAGAAGGCTCCCAATCTGTCGAGCGATACCGCACGTACCGCGAGAGTCAGTTCTTGCAGCCGGACAACTAACTTTCCGCACGGCATCACGTTTGCGGGATGCGACGGACGGCGCTTTTAGCTTTGGGTCTGCGCTGCGCTGCAGCTCGCCCGCACGCCGGCTTTACAGACCGACCGCCGCAAAACGCGGCGCAATTTCGCGGAAGCTACGACAAAACCAGTTTTTGCGACAGGGCCATAAAAGTAAATACCGGTAGCAGATGCTAATAACAGGAGTGGAAAGCCGCATTCATACAGCGGCAGATGCGGCGGTCAGCTGGCAGCACGGCCCCTAAACGCCGGCTGCCGGGCTACGTGAGGACGGCCTACGTGACGGGCCGCCATGGCTACACAATGTTCGGCCGGCGCAAAGGCAGGAGCTGCGGCCGCGCCAGAGGTTCCGACACCGGACTCTGGCCGAGTCACTGGTGCGAAGTGCAGCATACGACATACCCGAACAGATGTGCCACTGGACTTTGCTTTTCTTTTTAGCACTCGGGTTTTTTTTTGTCATCTGTCTACTGACTGGTTTGATGCGGCCCGCCACGAATTCCTTTCCTCTTCATCTCAGAGTAGTACTTGCAACCTACGTCCTCAATTATTTGCTTGACGTATTCCAATCTCTGTCTTCCTCTACAGTTTTTGCCCTCTACAGCTCCCTCTAGTACCATGGAAGTCATTCCCTCATGTCTTAGCAGATGTCCTATCATCCTGTCCCTTCTCCTTATCAGTGTTTTCCACATATTCCTTTCCTCTCCGATTCTGCGTAGAACCTCCTCATTCCTTACCTTATCAGTCCACCTAATTTTCAACATTCGTCTATAGCAGCACATCTCAAATGCTTCGATTCTCTTCTGTTCCGGTTTTCCCACAGTCCATGTTTCACTACCATACAATGCTGTACTCCAGGGGTACATCCTCAGAAATTTCTTCCTCAAGTTAAGGCCGGTATTTGATATTAGTAGACTTCTCTTGGCCAGAAATGCCTTTTTTGCCATAGCCAGTCTGCTTTTGATGTCCTCCTTGCTCCGCCCGTCTTTGGTTATTTTACTGCCTAGGTAGTGACCATCAGTCCTGATGTTAAGTTTCTCGCTGTTCTCATTTCTACTACTTCTCATTACCTTCGTCTTTCTCCGATTTACTTTCAAACCATACTGTGTACTCATTAGACTGTTCATTCCGTTCAGCAGATCATTTAATTCTTCTTCACTTTCACTCAGGATAGCAATGTCATCAGCGAATCGTATCATTGATATCCTTTCACCTTGTATTTTAATTCCACTCCTGAACCTTTATTTTATTTCCATCATTGCTTCCTCGATGTACAGATTGAAGATTAGGGGCGAAAGGCTACAGCCTTGTCTTACTCCCTTCTTATAACGAGCACTTCGTTCTTGATCGTCCACTCTTATTATTCCCTCTTGGGTGTTGTACATATTGTATATGATCCGTCTCTCCCTATAGCTTACCCCTACTTTTTTCAGAATCTTGAACAGCTTGCACCATTTTATATTGTCGAACGCTTTTTCCAGGTCGACAAATCCTGTGAACGTGTCTTGATTTTTCTTTAGCCTTGCTTCCATTATTAGCCATAACGTCAGAATTGTATTTCTCCTGCCTTTACTTTTCCTAAAGCCAAACTGATCGTCACCTAGTGCATTCTCAATTTTCTTTTCCATTCATCTGTATATTATTCTTGTAAGCAGCTTCGATGCATGAGCTGTTAAGCTGATTGTGCGATAGTTCTCGCACTTGTCAGCTCTTACCGTCTTCGGAATTGTGTGGATGATTCTTTTCCGAAAGTCAGATGGTATGTCGCCAGACTCATATATTCTACACACCAATGTGAACAGTTGTTTTGTTACCACTTCCCCTAATGATTTTAGAAATTCTAGCACTCTGTACGTGCCAATAAAACCGCCTCCGCAGTGGAAAATGAATTACGTCGATACGAACGTCAGGACAACGTAACACCTAAAGCGAAGGAAATCTCTCAGCAGGCCGGGAATCGAACTCGGACCTCTTCAGTTTGCAATGTGACGCGCTGACCGCGCAGCTGCCGAGGCAAACGAACTAACTCAAAGGAACGCAGACTGTGAATATCCCATCGACCACGGGTGCCGGTCCTCTGCGTTATTTAATTCAGTCCGCCAAACACATCACCTCCGAGTACTGCTTACACGTGAACATCTAAAAGTATTTGTTACTTGTATTCCAATATCTGTCCCAAATGGTTCAAATGGCTCTGAGCACTATGGGACTGACCTGCTGAGGTCATCAGTCCCCTATAACTGAGAACTACTTAAACCTAACTAACCTAAGGACATCATACATCCCATGCCCCGAGGCAGGATTCGAACCTGCGACCATATTGGTCGTGCTGTTCCAGACTGAAGCGCCTAGAGCCGCTCGGCCACCCCGGCCGGCTATCTCTCACATCTGTACAGTTTTGGTACTCTACAGCTCCCTCTGATATAGTGCCTCAATACCTTTCTGTGACCGTGACTCGACCCTTGATTTGCAGCTCATCGCGAGCGGTAGCCTTACAATTTGGCGACCTGTGCGCGAGTCAGGGCCAAACCCAAACTTTCATATGTCGTTAACCACGCGTCTACGACCTGTACTGGCACATCCATTATGTATACACACGTAGAGGTCAGACGTTGTACTTGGTAGTCACTTTCCCCGTATCGGCACAGTATTGCAATGCCTGTTTTTTTCTGATTACGATGTGAAGTTCATTTAGACATGCATTCATACATGTCCAAAGGAACTATGCATCGTAATCAGAAAACACAGGCACTGCAATATCGTACCCGTATAATGGATGTAAACCTCATGCAGTTCAGTAGTGCGTGATGTGTCTTCACTTAAGACAGGCATAGTGAGGGTAGCTTACGCTGTTCAGCCTGTCAAAATCTGATGAAGAATTATTTCAAGCTACAGGCGGGCATTGCCAGTTTATTGCAAGAAAGGTCCTCTGCTCATTACACTGTCGGACGAATTGTCATACACAACAGCGATATCATACAAAGATGTGATCGCTATTATGAGCGACTGAACACTAAATATCTGCCTCATGATAATTGTCAACGGACACTTATATCGTTTGATCAACGCCACTGGTAAATTTTAGCTCGTAGATATCATGTGTAGAATAGAACATAACTGCACCCTATCTATTTGGAATCACTTGGAATGGCAACTTCGAACCAGAAAGTATTCAGTCGTTTTTACGCTATTGGTCTCTCGGCGTTCATTACGAATAACAGTACAAACTCCACAGCAGTGCACGAAGAAGATGGAACATCTGAAACGGAACTTAGATCAGTACTAATGACATTCCTCTCTACCGAAACAGCTGTGCTGCATACTTGAAACAAGTAAAACTATCCCCACATTGTCCTTGACAAAAAAGTCTACCAGTACTAATAATAGGCCTGCATTTGAGGAATGTACGCATGAAATACAGCGTTGTATGGGAATGGACCATGGTCTGTGGGAAAACAGAAGAACAAGAAAATCGAATGTAAAAGGATATTGAAAATTAACTGCCCTGATAAGATAAAACCGAACAAATGTGAATAGGATCCGTGCTCCGAAGGTCCCGTACAAATTTGATTATGTGTATAGATAATCATTTCGTCTGGACGAATTTCCTGGAGCCAGTCTTTCAATTGGACACCACTTCAGCGACTTGAGTGTGCCTAATCTATCACAATTACCCAACAGGAAAACGGGAACGACAGTTTAACGTGAAATCCCAACCGCGTGTCGGTTCTGATGGCTTCTCATATCGATGAGAGTTGAAAACTATGTTAAATCGAAGATCGAAAAATCCATCGTCCGCATGAGATCCGATCCCACGACCTACCAGTGTCGAAGCACCTGCTTCAACAATGATCACAAGGCCCAAGATACAGGTAGAGATGGTCACCCATAGCGTTTGACGAGTGAGTTTGCGATCGTCAGATTGTGTGACATAAATAGCAGAATCTCTTGACTGCGTTGGCTTAGAAGCATAAGATTCTTCACCGCCAAGGAACCGTAGACCTTAGTATTTGACATAAATTTAAATTTGATACCTCCAAACGCTCCTGAGAAAAAGCGGTCCAAACAGAGGGGAAGACAGACAGACAGACAGACGGACAAACGAACTAACAACAAGTGATATTGTAAATGTTCAGTTTTTACTGACTGAGGTACGGAACCGTAAAAAATAGAAGTTTCTCCACAAAATCGTCGAGGAAAGAAATGTGCGGCTAACACTGAGTGGCAAAAGGTACCGGATACACTATATGCATAAAAACATCAGAGGGAGCTTCTGTGACACTAGAGCAGTTGTTCCCAACGTGGGGGTTATTTTCCCATGGAGAGGTGAAAACACGGTCAAGAAACTAAATTATTTATCACTATTTCGTCATATGTAATACTGATCGCACAACTTACTAACAATTACACTTTTTCAAATACTAGCGTTGACGAGTGAAATAATGTGTTGGAGGTTACAACTTGTGAAACGAATGTACGAAAACCGTGCTCACATAGTCCACGTAAAGCACAAGTTCTGCACACATTGTACCATGCATCCCTAGCAGTAAAAAAGAACGCATGTATCACATAATCACATATGTTTAAACACATCATGAAAATACAAACATTCTTGCTGGTTTGATGCGGCCCGTCACAACGAATTCCTCTCCTGCAAGAACGTCTTCATCTCACAGTAGCACTTGCAACCTTTGTCCTTAATTATTTGCTGGATGTATTCTAGGCTCTGTCTTCCTCTACAGTCTTTACCCTCGAGAGCTCCCTCTAGTACAATGAAATCCAATAATGTCTTAACAAATGCCCTACCGTCGTACCCCTCTTCTTCTTGTCAGTGTTTTACATATATTCCTTTCCTCTTCAATTCTCCGAAGAATCTCCACATTCCTTACCTTATCAGTGCATCTAATTTTCAACATTCTTGTGTAGCATTACATCTCAAATGCTTCTAGTCTCTTCTGTTCCGGTTTTCCCACAGTCCATGTTTCACTACCATGCAACGCTATGCTCCAAACTTACATTCTCAGAAATTCTTGGCCGGGAATCTCCTTTTTTGCTAGCGGTAGTCTGCTTTTCATGTCCTCTTTGCTCCGTCCAATATGAGTTATTTTGCTGCCTAGGTAACAGACTTCGTTAAACGCATCTACGTTGTGATCATCAGTCATGTTGTCAAGTTTCTCGCCGTTCTCATTTCGGCTACTTCTCGTCACTTTCGTAATAAGCCCAGATATTGGTTCATTATTCACTTCGTAACAATGAAGGAACAAACTGACAGTACAACGTAACAGTAACTATGTGAAGGACACTAAGCTGCTGTATTATTGCTGTAGTTATTATTAGTGTCAGTGGTTAGACACATAGTATTGGTAGCCAGAAGTCTTCCATTCTCTATTACTTCAAAAGTAAGGAGTCCAGTAGTCAAATTATTTACAAACGGTAAGTATAGTGCATGTATATTAACTTATTTGATTTTAAATGGCAGTGCATGAGTGGATGAAGGAAGTGTCGCTACGGAGAGGAGTGTTACAGAGGAAGCATATTATCTACCCTCATTGTGGTAGTTAGTTTTCTTTTCTGGGAAGGTGCTGTAGGTAGCACTCCAGGTGAACTGAGAACTACTTCATCATTCTGTGAAAACAGATTCTTATAAATAAACTGGCCGAATGACTTCTTTGACTCATTACTACGTCGTTTGTTCAAAGAAAATTCTTTTTCGTTCCAAGGGGATTGATGTTGGTGGAAAGGCGCGGGGGGGGGAGAAGTATTTGTCAATATCTGATTGCACTTACTGGTCACGGTCCGCACAAATTTTCGTTGTCGTCATTCCATTCTACAGCAAATGGTTGTCCTTATTTGCAATTGCGAATACGTTGAATGCACATTATACGGGTGGTTACACGAAGCTATTTTGGGAATTGGAAATTTCTGGCAATTTCCCATTGGACCAAACTGCTAAGGTCATCGGTTCCTAGGCTTACACACTACTACTAAATTAATTGAAACTAATTTACGCTGTGGACAACACACACACACCTATGCCCGAGGGAAGACTCGAACCTCCCACGGGGAAAGCCGCGCGAACCGTGGAAAGACGCCTCAGACCAAGCGGCTACCGCACGCCGAAGGTCTTGTGACTGGTTTGTTGCCGCTACTTACTCTCTTGTGCCAACCTCTTCATCTCAGAGAATCACTTGCGATCTATGACCTCAATTACTTTTTGGATTTATTCCAATCTCTGTCTTTCCCTACAGTTTTTACGCACCGGTGCTTATACTATTGGTAGTACCTTGACAGTTACTCCCTGATGTCTGAACTCATGTTTTAATCCATGTCCTACTATCGTGTCGTTTCATCTTCTTAGTGTTTTAGATATGTTCATTTCTTGCCTAACCTGCAGAGAACGTCCATATATTGTAGCTTATCAGTGTAGCTAATTTTCGACATTGTTTTGCAGCACCACACCTAAAAACACATCCTTTTTCTTTTTTTCGGATTTTCCCATAGTCGATGATCCATTAACACTGAATGCTGCGTTTCTCATTCACTGAATTTTTTTTCTCCATTGAAGGTAGATGTTTGACACAACTCCTTGTCAGGAATAACCTCTTTACCTATTCCTATCTGCTTTTCATGTCGCCGTCTATTCTCTGTTATATTTTATTTTGCTTCCAAGGTAGCAGAATTCCTGAACTTCATATACTTCGGGTTCCACGTTACATGTTAAGTTTATCGCTAAGGTGATTTCTGCTACCCTCCCCCCCCCCCCCTGAATTTTAATCCCTTCACCCTGAATATTAATCCCGCTCTTGCGTCTTTGCTTCTTCCTTCTTTGCTTCTTCAATGTGTAAATTCAACAGTAAGAGCGAAAGACTGCACCCCAGTCTTACTCTCTTTTTAATACGAAACAGTTATTGTCTTCTGTCCTGATTGTTTTCCCTTGATTCTTGTAACTATAGTATATTATCCGCCCTCCCCTAAGGCATACTCTTCGTTTTCCCAGAACTTCGAACGTCTTGCAACATTTTACATTGTCAAGCACCTTATCAACATCGAAGAGTCCTATGAAAAGTTATTGATTTTTCTTAAGTCTTCCTTTCATTATCAATCACGAAGCCAGATCTTTCTTTCTGAAGACTTTAACTTTCTGAAAGCTAGACTGATGGGTCACGTAGCAGATCCTCAATTTTCTTTTCCATTCTTCTCTATTTTATTGTTGTCAGAAACTTGGATACTTCAGCCATTCATCTGCTTGTTCAGTTGTTTTCGTATTGACCTGACGTTGCTATCTTTGGGATACTGTGGATGATACTTTTCCTAAAAACTTATGAAATGTCTCTTAGACTCTACTCAGCAATATGAATAGTCGCTTGATTGACAATTTTTTCAATGACATTAGAAACATGGAAGGTATTTTACCTATCTCTTATGCCTTATGTGATCGCATCTCTTCAACGCTCTGTTAAACTCCGACTCTCGTTCTGGATCCCCTAGTACTCCCATATTGACTCACATTTCTTTCTCAATCCCATCATCAGAGAAGAGGTCTCCCTCTCGTCAGCGCTGAACAGTGGAATTCCCATTACACGCTTAATTTTGACGATGTTGTGTTTCATTTCATCAATGGTTGTTTTGAATTTTCTAAACGCTGAATCAGACCATTCCATCATCATTTGATTATCGATTTCTTCACATTTTTCCTGCAATCGTTTCACCTTAGCTCCCCTACATGTCCTTTTTTTCCCTAAGTGACATATTTCTGTATTCCAGAATTTCCCTTACAATTTTTGTACTTCTTTCTTTCATCGATCTGTTCAAGTATGAAGGTTGTTCGGAAAGCATGTCTGGTCGTTCGCGAAATGTTTCGTTTGTAACAGTTAGCTACTCCTTTCCGCTACTTATCTATGTAGTCTCCACTCCGACAGAGACAGTTATCATAGCATTGTACCAACTTTCCGCCAGCCGCTGTGGCCGAGCGGTTCTTAGCGCTTCAGTCCGGAACCGCGCGACTGCTATGGGCGTATGTTCGAATCCTAACTCGGGCATGGATGTGTGTGATGTCCTTAGGTTAGTTAGGGTTACGTAGTTCTAAGTTCTAGGGGACTGATGACCTCAGATGTTAAGTCCCATAGTCCTCAGAGCCATTTGTACCATTTGAACAAACTTTCCAATACCCTCATAATAGGAGACAGCCATCTGTGCTATCCACCAATTCTCTACCTCGATATGCAACTAGTAAACTGTGCGAAATTGTTGTCTTCATCGTCTACGGTTCATGTAAGCAGAGATAAAAAGCAGAGGCAGTGAAGTCTAGTGCGTTATCAAACACTTTCCTTCGAGAACGCTGCAGACGCGTCCTCATTACCCCTGCAGCGTGCAGCCGGAGACTGAAGACGGAAATCCATGGCTGTTACGTTGTGTGGGCTGCGTGAAATTAGTGGACATCTCTCACATGCACTCATACGAAGTTCATTAGGGAAGTAAGGTCCGATTGGGTGCAAAATGGAAACCACTGTGAAAATCCGATGGAACTTCGCGCAGATGTATCTGATAGTGTCTTTAGTATGCCTGTTGATCGCTTCACATTGCTCTTTCCTGTTCAGAGCGCAAAGTGATCACCTAGTAATGCCTAAAACTACAGTGTCTCCCCGAAGTATGTAAAACTGCTGAGAGATTTTGCCTGAAACTATGCAGCCCACATATTATGAATGTCATGCGTATTTCTCTCCAAGACAATTTTCAGGCATATTCTGCAGGACCAATGAAGATGCTCCTGAACCTTTTCGATGGGAAGTGTTTGATCACCTACAATACAGCCCTTAATTCGCTCCCTCCGTTGTCCATCTATGCCCTCATGAACCACTGGCTATGAAGACAACATTTTGGCACAAACGAAAGGCAGACCAGCGTAGAGATTTGGCGGAAAGCACAGGTGGTTGCTTTCTGTGAGTATGGTACTGGAAAGTTTGAACAATACCACGACTAAAGTCTAACTCGGAGCTGCGACTATTTAGAGTTGTATCTGGAAGATGTGGTTAACTGTTACGAATAAAAAAAATTGATTTTCACTTTGCGACCGATTTGACCTTACTTTCAGAACAGCCTTCGTATTTGGCAGGAAACACTATTTTCCATGCATCTCTACGTGCTAACTGTGCAGTCAAAACTGGAACGAACGACGTGGCGCAATCAAAATGTATGATAGAGACAGATTTATTCAAAGCTTCAGCGAATTTTTACTGTGAAAATACAGTGAAATGAATACCCTTAGCTGTATACAGGCGTTGATATAAGTCAACGGGGACAGTTGAAAATTTGTGCCTCCACCGGGACTCGAACCCGGCGTCTCGTGCTTAAAAGGCAGTCACTCTATCCATTTGAGCCATATATATAAAATTTTTACTGTAGTTTCCATTTCACGATCGATCGGACCTTACTTCCGAACAGTCCTGATACTTCTCCAGCTGCCCAAAGCTCCTTTGCCGCTACCTTCCTTATATCCATGATTGATAGCCTTCAACATCAGTAAATTCAATGCAGTATACATGCTTTTGACAAAGGAACTGATTGTGTAAATTGAATGGGGGCAGGAGGGGGGGGGGGGGTGGAGAAAAGAAAGAAAAAAGGAAGGAACTAACTATATCGCCTGTTTAAATCTTTGTGCAGAATCAGTGGCGATGACTGAAAATGTGCGTTAGACTGGGTCTCAAACATGGGATCTCCTGCTCACTTGGCAACTGCGTTAATCACTGCGCCACCCGAACATTGGGTTAGCACCAAATACGTGGACTATCTCAATAGCTCCCTCACCGATTCAAATTACCACCTAGAGACACAGCTGAAAGAGCGGACACTCACATTCATGTCGTCCATTAACAGCAATGGGCAATAAATTCCGTCACTTCAGTGCAGAAGCACATTTACGTTAAATGTACAGTGGGAATCTAAAAATTAGCGAGGGACTGTGGAATCGGTCGGGGATCGTGTCGAGATAGTTCAGGCATTTGCGATGAACACAGTGATTAACGCAACTGCCTAGCAAGCAGGAGATCCCGGGTTCGAGTTCCAGTGCGGCACACGTTTTCACTTATTGCCGCTGATTACGCACAGTGTCTCGAGGCAGCAGATAGCATTAGTTCTTTCCCTTTCCCTTCATTCCTCCCCCCACTCAGTTTAAATGTCCAGAAGAACAGACACCACGCATTCGTATAAAACACCTGATATTACTTAAGGACGAAATATTCACGATCAGGCACTGGTCACAGTGAGAGTCATGCGATACCTGATTTGTGATTTGAGCTACAATGATAGGGAAAATCGAGTGAGGTGACAGCTGAAATCCCATTCCGTCTACCAAGCTTTAGATTTCTCGTGGTTTCTTTAAATTACCTCGAAAAATGCTTGAGTATTGCGTTTGAGAAGGACACGGCTCATACCTTCGCTGTCTTTTCACCTACCGGGACTGTAGTCCGTATCATAATGACTTCGACGGGACCTTAACTTATAAGGTTTCTTCTTCCTGTCGTCAATCATATATTTTTGTGGGCAAGGTGACAATGGAGTCATATTTATTGGATGAAACCTATGTGTACGTAATAAATGCATGAAAGAAATCAACGTAAAACCCTTATCAGATTAGTTGGTTTGTTTGGGGAAGGAGACCAGACAGCGTGGTCATCGGTCTCATTGGACTAGGAAGGATGGGGAAGGAAGTCGGCCGTGCCCTTTCAGGGGAGCCATCCCGGCATTTGCCCGGATTAATTTAGGGAAATCACGGAAAACATAAATCAGGATGGCCGGACGCGGGATTGAACTGTCGTCCTCCCGAATGCGAGTCTCATGCCTAACCACTGCGCCACCTCGTTCGGTCAGATTAATTCTAAGGCATTGTTCCTCGATCACTTGTATTATACGAGGTAGGTACGGAAACAAAAAAAGACGATGTCCATTGTGAGGAACTTTTCCTATAAACTATGGAGAGCCCACGTGCCAAAGTAGGTCAAGACAGTATGGTTATCTCCATCATACGCCTCAGGTAACGGTCATGACGGTAGTTTTAGTTAAATTTGGTCTGGTACATAGCACTGCTGACAACTTTACTTCCCACTACTATAAAAACATAATGTAAGAAGGAAGAAAATGAATGTGGTAGATCCTGGTGCGCTAAGGTAGCTGCCGTCTCATATTGTATGGAGTATATTGCAGGAACGCTATTGTAGGTACTCTACTATAAAATTGAGCTGACTCCACTACAGGCTTCGTACACGATCAAAATATTTACTTGGATGGACGGTGTGGAACGGGGCCTGTCGAGGCACTGGTGTAGGTCTGTTCAGGCAATGATCGAAAGCAGTGTGCTGTAGGCGGAATAAAAACCACGCACTGTCTGAATGTGCGATGAGTCATATCAACACTGCTGAAATAACAGCCTGTTGTTCTGAGTAGCTTTCTGAGCAAACAATGTAGGCGTGCCAGACCGGCGTCAACAAGGAAATTTCGAAGCATACACATCTACTGCCTTTGTTCGTCTTTTGCGCGATGTATCACAAATTACGTTAATGCAACTCCAGTATATTCCACAAGTTTATTTACGTACAAGAGTACAAGCTAACTTCCGGTTTCACCTTTGATACGGCTGAGGACATGTGCATTAGATCATATCGCTTCGAAAATTTAGAGACAACGTAGAAACGTAATGTGTTGTTTGTGCTGTTTTCCCCTTATTCATGCCTGTCTGTATCAATATTTATATCTGTAACAGCATTCATTGTCTATTTTCAAAGACTGCGTGCACCGACAAGCTCTATTTCTCATATATTGTCTGCTGTAAACTACATTTGTGTCTTATACAATTTTCAACAGTGGTATCCTTGATTTGATAATTGTTCGCAAAAATTTCAGTTTATAAATTACAGTTTAGTAAATCAGCAACACTTGGCAGAATAACAAATAAATAAACTTTATTTGTTATACATTTACAGTATACGTGAGTAGATGATGTATGTGAATACGTTTAACTACAACATCCAACTGATCCAAATGGAAATGACTTGCAATATGTCGTTTCAACGCAATGACTCATTAAAGATTTATCACAAACAACCCATCCTTACCATTAAACATCTGTCATTTACGCACCAACGATATAAGCCTTCAACGGATCCTATAATTCCCAAGACAAAAGACGAAAGATGTAGCCTTCGGCATAGGGCAATGGAAAATGTAGTGGATTACAGATTCGAATGCAGTATGCTCACGTCATGGTATACTCCTGTTTTTCATCTTAGCGTAGTTACCACTTCCTGGTACTTTCTTATGAATTTAATGTAAGTATGTCTTGCAATACTGCAGTAATGTTATATTTCCGTAGAATTATAAAATGAGGGATGAAATAAATATTTGGCTATTTATTTCCGAATACGTGGCGATTTCCGAGTGTGTGATCAGGCAGGAAGCTAAGACGACAGCTTAAATTGCTGCAATAACATTCATATTTTTCCTTGTCACAAATATTTCGCATTTGATTCAACCTCTGCATCATCTACATCTACATATGTACCCCGCAGGCTACCTCAGGCTGCGTGATGACCTCAGATGGTAAGTGCAATAGTGCTTAAAGCCATTTGAACCAACCACCACCAGCACAGAAGAACACAGTCAACCCTTCTATGGCTATCAACGTGCAGCGCATAACTGATGCCTGCTTCATAGCTCCTGAGCTCAAAATGGTGACATTGTTGGACAATGGTTATAACCATAAAGCGATCCATAAGCCCATTGTAACGAACAAAAAAAAGCAAGATACCAGGCAAATAAGTGCAGTCGGCAGCGCGCTTATCCTAGCTAAAGAGTGTCATTGGTTGGAATGGTAAACATCTTATCCAGGTTCATGTCCTGCCTGTCTTCTGCAGCAGCAGTGAGGTCCTGTATGTGCTAAGCTCCATCGAAGTAGATACTTTGTGACGTCTTGCACCGTTCCCCGTGTACGCCGATAACTCATCTGGTGCAACAACGTCACCGGTTGCCTACATGCCATAGAACCACAATTCACCAGCAAACAGATTTGCATCATTTTCACTAGATGGCCCTACCAGCGCCACCACTGGATTAGGGAGGGGCGGGGGAGGGGTGTGGGACCTGTTTGCATCCCCGACGCACATAGTTCGTGCGACATTACGTCACGAGATAGTATTTAGGTCCGCACATCGCCGTGGAGAGGCAGTGCACGTCGAGGCAGAGGTATATAAGGACAACTGCTCCACTACGACGCTGCTGCCTGCTGCCAACCAGCTGCCTCCTCGATGGACACTGCCTGGCCTCTGCAGCTCTGGCGACGGCCCGCTCTCCCTGGTTCGTTGTAATAACCTGGTTCACGAGCTTTCGTAGAAAACTGACTATATTATATTTTTCCAAGGATCTATGTCACTGCGCACGTACTAAAGTAAACTTTCGTGGAACTTAGTTTCCGTGTGCAGAAGTGGAACTTCGTAAGTATTAGTTTGAGAAAAACTCGGCGAAGTACGAGACTTTGAGTTGTTGAGCGAAACCCTTCAAATGGTTCAAATGGCTCTGAGCACTATGGGACTTAACAGCTATGATCATCAGTCCCCTAGAAATAAAAGATGGCTCTGAGCACTGTGGGACTTAACATGTGTGGTCATCAGTCCCCTAGAACTTAGAACTGCTTAAACCTGACTAACCTAAGGACATCACACACATCCATGCCCGAGGCAGGATTCGAACCTGCGACCGTAGTGGTCACACGGTTCCAGACTGAACCACTCGGCCACATCGGCCGGCAAACTTAGAACTACTTGAACCTAACTAACCTAAGGACATCACACAACACACAGTCATCACGAGGCAGAGACGAAAGCCTTCAGCCTGTGAGTCATTATCAAGAGTTATTTGTTTCTGGTTCTTCGGAGCAGACGAGCATACCATTTTTTCCAATAAACTAGATTTGTGGAAGGTTCGAAGGGCTCTGAGCGCTATGGAACTTAATTTCTGAGGTCATCAGTCCCCTAGAACTTAGAACTACTTAAACCTACCTAACCTGAGGATATCACACACATCCATGCCCGAGGCAGGATTCGAATCTGTGATCGTAGCGGTCACGCTGTTCCAGAGTGTAGAGCCTAGAACGGCTCGGCCACCCTGGCCGGCTTTGTGGAAGGTTAGCGACTTGAGTTCCCCCTACGGAGGATTGTTTACTATACTCGCCGCAGCTGTGTACAAGGAGGAATGTGTGTGCAGATACCTACATCGACGAACCCGGCAGGCCAGTAGCACTTGCTACAAGAGCACTACAAACGAAATTTGGCAGGATACCAAATTTGCTGTGACTGAATGCCAGAAAGAGTGTGTCAAGGAAATAAAACTTAATAAAACAAGCGTACTAGCCCGGCTGCCATTGGTGGTTTTAATGGTGCTTTAATTACGTAACCATTACGGAACCTCACCTGAACCTCGCGATACCAGCGATACTCTACTGTGTTTCTGTTAACTACTTAAGATATTTCTGAGACAACATTCAGATTTGATTTCATTTGTGATACATCGATATGCTTATATTGCAATGATATTGTTCTTATGTGTATTCTTTCTTTTGTCACTATGACCTTTGTCGTACTTGTAACTCTGATTTTTGGGCGCGTAAGCGATAATTAGTAGTTAGTTAGAGTCGGACCTTGAAAAATAAAGTATTGGACGGCATGTTGGAAAGACGCGTATTGTATTCAGCTTATAAAATGTGAACTTTAACAGTGAGGAAGATGTTTTCAAGTATGCTTTGTATTGTGAAGTGATGTTTTGTGTGTTACGCGATATTGCAACACAAGCAATAAAAAGGAAGTGTAACTTAAATTCGGAGTGCTGATTATTTTTTTAACATCACCATTGTGCTAACTTTGAAAAGTTTAATTTTCAAGAATGGTTCGTGAAGCGCATCTACAAAACTGTTGAATATAGCAGAATAAAACCTAGGCCTCTTTGCATCCGAGCTTGGAATCACCACCACCTAGTTTTTCGACAATTGAGCCATGATTTTACAACGAGACCAGCGTTGGAAACAAGAAAAGATGAGTGCCTAGATTATTCATTATTACATGAAATGATTTTAATAACTGTGCTCTAATGACACCTTAGTTGTTGCCCGAAAATGCAGTATATAGCAGCGTGAGCAACACCACAATCATTATTAAATTTTGACCTTTGTTGTGGTAGGGCTGTTAGATGGTGAAACGCAAGATCAGAGCAGCCATCTAAACGATAAAACACCGTAACAACATGAACAGAAATTCAGACTTGTCCTATTCTGGACGCCAGCCACCAGAGCGCAACACGCCGCAAAACAACACGAGATGCGGACGCTACCGGCGAATAACCGCCTGCGTCTAGTAGGATGGAAAATGTGGACACTTCATCCGCCGATCACTATCAGTCATAGAACACAGTTCAATAGGCACTCGCTCCACAACAGAAGTCTATTGCTAATAAGTTCTCACTCCTTCCGTGTCATCTGAGAACGATTGTCATGCTTTGTGAGCAGTCAGACAACTCATACGTTACTGTGGACAGCAAAATCACACCAGTAGACACAAAAGAAGGCTACTATAGCCGTAGCCGAAACTTCTCTTTCACCAGTAACAATTTCTTCTCATACGACGCAGTACCATACACAGAAAAATTTAAAGCAACTGATTCTGACCGCCGAAACTATTCAATTACAAGAAGGAGATTCGTCATATGGGCTCAGTTGTAGGCAAGGTAGAGAGCAGACATCTACTCATTTGTAGGATACAAAATGCAAACAGACTGCTGACAGAACACTCGTGTGACGGATCCTAGAACACCACTCAAGTGTTTACGAAGTACTACTGAAAGAGGATATTGAACCTACACAAAGAACGACAGAACAAATGTTCAAATGTTTGAATGACAAAACAACGTCAAACGAAAGGCTGACAAAATTGAAATGGAAGACGCGTCAAGATAGGCGGCAATTATACCGCGGAAGCCCACAGACAAAGTTTCAATGAACTGTATTAAGAGGAGAACCTAGGAACATACTACAGTCACTATATGCCTTCCCTATTGAGCCATGGCGGCTTATGGAAGGGCGCGCGCGCTGTTGTACAGGCGCCGCATGTGCGCGCGTTTCATCGATTCTGGCCATTTCGCATCCTCTTTGCCGGGTTTTGTGTCCCCTCTGGGGCTGTGTGAGTAGTGAGTGGTGTATGGAACACGGAGTTGGACGGGATCGTCTCAATAATCGGCGTCCTGGCGATTGCAGCGAGTTGAAACAGTTGACCGTTGGGCAATACGGAGCCGCGTGTTCCTGCAGCGTTGACCGTTGCTACCGGCAAATTATGGGGCAAGGAGCGGCTCTCGTCGCGTGCACCCAGGTTGTGAAGTGCTCCAGTCAGTTGAGGTGGGCTAAAGACGCCGAGATGTGTCGGATAACTTGTTACCAGCTACGAGCAGCAGGGCAGTATTATCCGGCGTCCACCTGAAGTCTTGAAACTGTTTATATGAAATTATGTATAAAAACTGTTCAGTAAGTACTGTGCTGGAAGACTTTTAATTCCTGACCAAGAATCTGGTACCTTTATGCCTTTTAGTGACCACTTTTTGGGTTGTGTGTGTCAGTCTGGTGCAGGCCGCTGTGGCCGAGCGGTTCTAGGCGCTTCAGCCCGGAACTGCGCGACTGCTTCCGTCGCAGGTTCGAATCCTGCAATCCTGCCTCTGGCATGGATGAGTGTGGTGTCCTTAGGTTAGTTAGGTTTAAGTAGTTCTACGTTCTAGGAGATTGATGACCTCAGACGATAAGTCCCATAGTGCTCAGAGCCTTTTGAACTATTTTTGTCAATCTGGAGGTTTCTGTAAGCTATAATCCAGTAACTTTTAATCTGGTTCTGGAAATAATCGTTTTTATCATTATTTGATACTACTGATTGTAAGTTCTTTTTGTTGTAGATCTTAAGGCCCTTCCTGGGGTGAGTGAGTTATCGGATTTGGCCTGTAATTAAAGTTGTATGCGCTCGTCCTTTAGGTACCCACGTGTGAGTCATGCGCGTGTGCTGGTTCGTATTTGCACAATCTCTTACTCCGTGCTGAGGAGCCCTTAGAATTATAGGCGTCGATTTTAACCGGCCATCTGCCTTTTGGTGAGTAAACCTACCACGCAATAATTTAACGGTTGAATGAGGACAGTAGGAAAACTTCAAGCCATAAAGGGACACAAACGTTCAGAACGGTTGTATGACAGGTGATTTAAGTGGGCTAACGAGAGCTGCTGTACCTTTAGTCCAGCCCATTCCACTAGTCATGGTGCTTGTAGGACAACAAAGGCAATGGCTTTAACAGTGTGTTCACTGACAACGGACAACTAGCTGACCGCCAGAATTTCGCAGAAGACATTTGTGCTGGGCGCAATAAAACTTAAGGAGACAACGTGTGCGGAATGAGAGTCGGCAGAGTCTACGAGGTGCGTTCAAGTTCTAAGGCCTCCGACTTTTTTTCTCCTGACTGGAAAGAGATTGTTTTAAAATGAGGCCGCGTTCATTGTCAATACGTCCCAGAGATCGCAACACCGTACGGCAGATGGAATTTTACCGTCAGCGGCGAGAATGAGAACTGTTTTAAATACTTAAAATGGCGACGTTTTCCTTACTTAAACAGTGTGCAGTCATTCGTTTTCTGAATTTGCGTGATGTGAAACCAATTAAAATTAATCGACAGGTGAAGGAGACATGTGGTGATGGAATTATAGATGTGTCGAAAGTGAGTTCGTGGGTGCGACAGTTTAATGAAGGCAGAACATCGTGTGACAACAAACCGAAACAACTTCGGGCTCGCACAAGCCGGTTTGTAGACATGATCGAGAGAGTGGAGAGAACTGTTTTGGGGGATCGCCGAATGACTGTTGAACAGATCGCATCCAGAGTTGGCATTTCTGTGGGTTCTGTGCACACAATCCTGCATGACGACCTGAAAATCCGAAAAGTGTCATCCAGGTGGGTGCCACGAATGCTGACGGACGACCACATGGCTGCCCGTGTGGCATGTTGCCAAGCAATGTTGACTCGCAAAGACAGCATGAATGGGACTTTCTTTTCGTCGGTTGTGACAGTGGATGAGACGTGGATGCCATTTTTCAATGCAGAAACAAAGCGCCAGTCAGCTCAATGGAAGTACACAGATTCACCGCCACCAAAAAATTTCGGGTAACCGCCAGTGCTGAAAAACATGCTGGTGTCCATGTTCTAGGACAGCGAGGGAGTAGTCCTCACCCATTGCGTTCCAAATGGCACTACGGTAACAGGTGCATCCTACGAAAATGTTTTGAAGCACAAATTCCTTCCAGCACTGCAACAAAAACGGCCGGGAAGGGCTGCGCGTGTGCTGTTTCACCAAGACAACGCACCCGCACATCGAGCTAACGTTACGTAACAGTTTCTTCGTGATAACAACTTTGAAGTGACTCCACAAGCTCCATACTCACCTGACCTGGCTCCTAGTGACTTTTGGCTTTTTCCAACAATGAAAGACACTATCCGTGGCCGCACATTCACCAGCCGTGCTGCTATTGCCTCAGCGATTTCCAGTGGTCAAAACAGACTCCTAGAGAAGCCTTCGCCGCTGCCATGGAATCATGGCGTCAGCGTTGTGAAAAATGTGTGCGTCTGCAAGGCGATTACGTCGAGAAGTAACGCCAGTTTCATCAATTTCTGGTGAGTAGTTAATTAGAAAAACAATCGGAGGCCTCAGAACTTGAATGCACCTCGTAATAGGCTAACCCCCCCAAGTTACTTTGGAAGAAAGCCCTCCCCGACGATAACCCTAGATTGTGTGCGTGTGACTTAACAGTGGCGTGTGACTTCTTAAGTGTAGGAAGTGCCAGTGATAACCGACCTAACCAGAGAGCTAGCCCCTTCTTTCAAGTGTTTCTGTATCATGCCACTCTAAACTCAAGAGAGAATCTTATATACACTCCTGGAAATGGAGAAAAGAACACATTGATACCGGTGTGTCAGACCCACCATACTTGCTCCGGACACTGCGAGAGGGCTGTACAAGCAATGATCACACGCACGGCACAGCGGACACACCAGGAACCGCGGTGTTGGCCGTCGAATGGCGCTAGCTGCGCAGCATTTGTGCACCGCCGCCGTCAGTGTTAGCCAGTTTGCCGTGGCATACGGAGCTCCATCGCAGTCTTTAACACTGGTAGCATGCCGCGACAGCGTGGACGTGAACCGTATGTGCAGTTGACGGACTTTGAGCGAGGGCGTATAGTGGGCATGCGGGAGGCCGGGTGGACGTACCGCCGAATTACTCAACACGTGGGGCGTGAGGTCTCCACAGTACATCGATGTTGTCGCCAGTGGTCGGCGGAAGGTGCACGTGCCCGTCGACCTGGGACCGGACTGCAGCGACGTACGGATGCACGCCTAGACCGTAGGATCCCACGCAGTGCCGTAGGGGACCGAACCGCCACTTCCCAGCAAATTAGGGACACTGTTGCTCCTGGGGTAACGGCGAGGACCATTTGCAACCGTCTCCATGAAGCTGGGCTACGGTACCGCAAACCGTTAGGCCGTCTTCCGCTCACGCCCCAACATCGTGCAGCCCGAATCCAGTGGTGTCGCGACAGGCGTGAATGGAGGGACGAATGGAGACGTGTTGTCTTCAGCGATGAGAGTCGCTTCTGCCTTGGTGCCAATGATGGTCGTATGCGTGTTTGGCGCCGTGCAGGTGAGCGCCACAATCAGGACTGCATACGACCGAGGCACACAGGGCCGACACCCGGCATCATGGTGTGGGGAGCGATCTCCTACACTGGCCGTACACCTCTGGTGATCGTCCAGGGGACACTGAATAGTGCACGGTACATCCAAACCGTCATCGAACCCATCGTTCTACCATTCCTAGACCGGCAAGGGAACTTGCTGTTCCAACAGGACAATGCACGTCCGCATGTATCCCGTGCCACCCAACGTGCTCTATGCTGTAGAAGGTGTAAGTCAACTACCCTGGCCAGCAAGATCTCCGGATCTGTCCCCCATTGAGCATGTTTGGGACTGGATGAAGCGTCGTCTCACGCGGTCTGCACGTCCAGCACGAACGCTGGTCCAACTGAGGCGCCAGGTGGAAATGGCATGGCAAGCCGTTCCACAGGACTACATCCAGCATCTCTACGATCGTCTCCATGGGAGAATAGCAGCCTGCATTGCTGCGAAAGGTGGATATACACTGTACTAGTGCCTACATTGTGCATGCTCTGTTGCCTGTGTCTATGTGCTTGTGGTTCTGTCAGTGTGATCATGTGATGTATCTGACCCCAGGAATGTGTCAATAAAGTTTCCCCTACCTGGGACAATGAATTCACGGTGTTCTTATTTCAATTTCCAGGACTGTACTATTCATGTGAACATGTTGAGTAAGATGTGTAAAATGTTACTTGTCCTAGGTTAGTCATGTCGTTAGTGTATCCTTCTTTGATGACTTCGTAGCGGATTCTGATCAGAGAGGAAAAGGAGAGGACCAATGGCTTTAACAAAAGTATTATCTCTTAAGTTAGAAGTATAGTAAGGTGCATGTCGTTAGTCTGTCATCTACCAGCCTGAAACTGGGGATGAAAGATGGGGTCAATTTTCTGACCCGAAGCAATATGTACGTCTAATGAGTTAATTAGAACCTAGGTCGACAATATTTCTCTCAATCCTGTCTGGCCAGAATTAAGTGTGTGTCATGACAAGGTGGCCATAAGCAGAGATAAGATACTTGATTTTAACTGGACCTAAGACATGGGTAAAGGGACATTTTTTTGTGAGCTATTTGTGCTTATATAATTGTTCATAACATTGCTTTCATGGCCCACGTAGCTTTATTGCAATCAATAATGAGAATACTTTATTAAGGGTTTAGTTATAGGCTAGCAGACTCAATAACTAATGAAACTGAAATTAGAGTTTCATTAGAGTATCTGATAGGACTAATAATAGAAAATGTTTTGTAGCCCCTGAAGGCGATATATTTTTATTAAGAGTTTGTTTATTCATTTTTGATGTGTTGTTATACAGTAACTACCACCCTTGCTATAAATGTTTAATCTCACAGTGTCTTAACATAACTAAGAGTGTTTTCAAGATGTGTATTTATTTGTATTTGTAATTACGTGAATATTTACTCATTTTAATATTTTGAACAGAACTTCTGTGATGCCTATTGAGAACCACTAACTGCCTCCTTGTTATGAGTGTTCCAGTTAACAGTGTGTTAAAACAATTAAGTGTGTTTCCATAATGTGTACCGATCTGTATTGTACAATTGTGATTAATTACTTAAGGTGATATCGTTTCTAGAACTTTCAAGGATGCTCTGAATATTTGTTGCAATAATTCATTGTGTATGCATAATGTGTACCCATCTGTATTTTATATTTGAGATTAATTGCCTGAGATGATGTCACTTATAGAACATTCACAATGCTGAGAATATTTGCTGCAATTGGAAATTGTCACTGTGTCAATATTATACTGTGCGGTCTTGGCAGATTAACTGTCAAATGTTGTACTTTCAACAGTGCCTAGCATAGCATGTTATATGACGGATTGGTACAGCGTGGAGATTAGGGTCTCCTCCCCGTAGCATCAATTGAATAATGTTCTGGACTGTCGTTCCATCGGAAAGACAGCCCGAAGTCCAGTTTCTTCAAAGATACTCGATTGTGATGAAACGGAACTTGTTGTACCGTTCCAATGTTTTATTAAATTGCTAGCACGCAGAAATTATTAGCAAGAGTTTCTTCTCTCGCAGGTAATAACTCAGCTGGTGTCCGAAAGAAGAGAATGGACTAAACAGTGTTATTTATTGAATTATTTTCTGTTGTGTACCACGTTTCCCAGTTTCCTTTCCTTTGTGCGGCCTGGACGGTATAAATGTGTGAGTGTGTGAACTAGCAGAAAGCTTTAGGCAGAGAGTGTAACAGTGCATAAATGGTCGTTCTGGGATAGGGTAGTACCAAACCCCCAAGCGTGAACAAGTTTAGCAGAGACCAAGTTTGCAGGTCAGGGCAAAGACGACACGTAGGCACGTGAATTGGCTCTGTCAGGTTGCGCGCCACCCCCATCATGTTTGTAGGCGGAACGGTTAGGCAAATTCGGTGGGAAGAGCACTTGTTCCTGGGTGGTGGTGCAGAACAGACAAGGAGACGCAGCTCTCATTTTGGTAATGTTCACATAGCTATTAGATTGTCAGAAATCTGCTCTGTAATGAAGTCCAGATGTTGAAATCAGGTGCGAAATTACCACTGAACCCCATAAAGGAACTGATTTTCTTAATTTACTGGACCTAAGACATGCGCTAGTGCCTTGTTCAAGCAACGCACCGTGTGCCTTAAGCTCACGGACATTTTATTGTTCTGTGCTTAACGGAAACTCACTCATTCAATTTATTTTGATCTGCTCTTCCATTTGTAGTAATATTTTGGGGATTTTTATTTATTTTCCATATGTTTTCTTTGTGAACTTGCTTTCGCACCACGTGGTCGGTTGGAGCAACCGCCGCAACGATAAATTGTAGTTTAGGTTTGAAAATATATTGTACACGATGAATAATCATACGATAGTGAGCGAGTTTAAAACAGGGCAGGAATAATCGTGTGTCCATATTTTTCTGGGTTTCTGTTGGCTACTGAAACTTGGCCATGTGGGTTGAACAGCATTGAAGAGATGTTTCTTGTGCACCCCCATAACGATTTGATTTGTTGGTGATGATGTGTATTAAGTAAAATACTCGTGCCACAAGGAAAAGTATCGGATGTTAATGCCCACTGATTTGATAAAAATTTGCGAAATACTCTTCCACCATGACCTAGTTTTGCTTGTAGTGTATTTGCAAAACTTGATCTGAGTAATCTATAGCAACAGAATGTAATAAGCGTGGGTTTAGATATAATTGTGCGGTTGCCAAGTCGGCGCCCCTCTGTCCCATTCCAAAATTACGTGGCGAAACTGAACCATGTTAACTAGAGACCGGTTTTGATGATGTATATTGTAAGAGAGACACTAGTTGTTGAAATACCATCGGTACTGAATAAATATCAATTAATCTCTACCCTCGACTTATTATTTACTCCGGCCATCATAAAGGATAGGTGGCAGTCAGTATCACAGTCGAATTCTGGGTCATGAGAGCAAATAAAAGCTATATACTGCCTATTAAGTCCTGTATAGGCGCCTTCTTTAGTGGTTAAAAAAAAGTGCGTTATCCGTTGCGTTCAAATTTTTACCGGTTCGTTAAAACCTTCCCGTAGAAATTATTCATACCCAGCAATAACTCGCAGGGGCCAGTAATTTCGTGGACCACACGAATTTAAGAAACCATATACTAAAGACGGTAGCTTGCAGGAGCGGTAGGACATGTCAAAGCGACGATAATCTACCTACTTAAGTAGACTTTTACCACCACTAGTACTGGAAGGTTGCGTTGCACAATTTCTATGTAATTTCCTTTAATATGGAACTTCCTGGCGGATTAAAACTGTGTGCTAGACCGAGACTCGAACTCGGCACCTTTGTTTTACGAGGGCAAGTGCTGTACCATCTGAGCTACCCAAGCACATCTCACGACCCGTCCTCACAGCTTCAATTCTGCCAGTATCTCGCCTCCTACTTTCCGAAATTCACAGAAGCTCTGCTGCGAACCTTCCAGTACTAGTACTCCTAGGAGAAAGGTTATTGTGGAGACATGGCTTAGCCACAGCCTGGGGGATGTTCAAACGGCTTTGAGCACTATGGGACTTAACTTCTGAGGTCATCAGTCCCCTATAACTTAGAACTACTTAAACCTGACTAACCTAAGGACACCACACGTACCCATGCCCCGAGGCAGGATTCGAACCTGCGAACATAGCGGTCGTGCGGTTCCAGACTGAAGCGCCTAGAACCACTCGGCCACCAAGGTGCCTGGGGGATGTTTCCAGAATGAGATTTTAACTCTGCAGCGGAGTGTGCACTGATATGAAACATCCTGGCAGATTAAAATTGTGTGCCAAACCGAGACTCGAACTCGGGACCGTTGACTTACGCGGTTTCTTGTTATTGCTAGGAAAGTTAACTTCCAATGTAGTGGGCGGGGTGCTCCTTTATTGAAGTTTTAATACTTTGTCTCCTTGAAACTAATCTCTAATTTTCCATTTAGGTATTGCTGCCTATGTCAATTCTTATCAAACTTGTTTGATGTTTGCTGTTTGGTATATGTTAACAGCTTTGCATCGGCAGCAGTTCACGCGTTACTGTTCGGCTGGTCCACGGCAGGGACACGTTTACCTTGTACTTCGGTGGCTTTACCGTTATCGCAAGAGGCGTAAGTGCCGGCGGGTCACATGCGCCTTTGGAGATTTTCGTTTCAAGCCTCAGGTTGTGTTGTAAGAGGTCCATAATTAGAGAACTTGTTGCTTGCGCACTCGAGCTGATGTAATTTCGATGTACTGCTCACGCGCTGCCTGCGATATGTAAGCTACAAGAGCATCTGAGACCAAATAGTAGTATTGACTGCAGTAAGAACTGCGTAGCAGTAGCAGTATGTTGTTGCTACCGAGCAGTCGTGTCTGGTGTATCGTGTTGGCTGGGCCGGTCGTGTGCAGCGATGGCGGAGTCTGAGCGTTGTAGGATAAGGTAAAAGCAGCCTCGCGCATGTGTAGTATTGTCACATCAAGTCCCATGTAAATGTTTTTAATAAAAAAATCTGTTAATAATAATCTTTCTCATAAAAGTAACTTTTGACATTCATCACAATTTAAAGAATTCACTAATTTCTCCAATCCTTAGCCATCCCGATTATTGAAAAGGAAAATCAGTTCTTCCCTTTTATATAAGACAAATCTATCGGCCAGCATTGCACTTAGCTGCGCCAGGAAAAATTTCTTATAGGAGCAGATATATACGCGTTATCCGGCGATCTAATTAAGGTAAGATTTTTCAGCTTATTCAGAATGATGTATCGGGGCCATGACGCAGCAATGCTGACGTCCAAAATTTACCAGGTTAAATTGACTGTCAATGATTGAAAGGTTATAGGTTTGTCACAGTGTATTATATTTTCACTGTTGGGTAGTTAGGCTAAATGAGAGTATTATTCACAATGTTGTTATATTTTTGTGGGGAGGTTACACTTGGCGACAACCGGCCAGGATCGAATTTTTGTGAATTTCTGAGAAGTGGTCAGCTATATATCTGCTCTTATTTACTTAATATCAAAAGTAGTTTGCATCTGGCGCAACGCATTTACTAATTTGTCACTTTTTCTTTCACAGATCATCGGCAATTTATTGCTCTTTGTTGTAACTGTATTTGTTCCATTTTTGCTTTGTCTTTGTTTGATTTTGTGCTTAACTTTGAGTTGTGAAAATACCGCGCAAAACTGCTAACAGTGCATCGCGATGTGCCAGGAGTGAGAAAGCTGACTCGAATAATTTGACTGATAATACTAGCGACACTCAGTGTAATAGTGATAATCCTCTAATTACAGATAATCAGTGTGTGTCGATCACTAGTAATGATTTTTATGCTAATGATGAGCAAACAAATTCAATTGTGTCCTGTGTTAATTTAACGACAATTGATGACGCGGCACGTTCCGTTACAATGAACGCTGTCCAGTTTGAAACACCTGATTTGCAAAATTTACGTAGCGAACAGATAATTGTTTCTAACGAAGGTGACCAATATACACAAAGCACATCAGATTTATTTTATTTCGCTGTAGTGACCAACACAGCACATCCGATTAGCAAACCTTTTTGTGAATCAGACAATGACCAAATGGTTTCACAAAACGTGACAAATGCAGACTCACCATCACACAGTACAGAGAATAGAGTCGGTAATTTTGGCTTGGATCAAGTTGTAGCATTACTGCTACAATTCAATGAAAAACATGACAACAATTACAAACAACTTAATGAAAAACTTGACAACAATTCCAAACAGTCGAATGAAAAACAAGACGTCAATTTCAAACGACTTAATGAATCGAACAAACAACTTAATTAAAAACTAGACAACAATTCCAAACAGCTTAGTGAACAGATTAAAGCCGTTCCCTTGCAATGTCATGATACTGAAGAACAATTACGTGAGGAAATTAAGGTTTGTGCTAGGAATAGTAGTGAAGAAATTAGATCCGTTGCACAAGAATTAAGTAATACACATGCAGCCACAACTAAATACCTTAGAGATGAAATTAGTGCAGTCGCTACACAATGTTCTGAAAACGCAAGACAGTTACGTGGCAAGTTTAAATTAATGTCAGCAGAACTTTCACACACGCTGGACGCGAAAGTAGACAAGAAATTCGAACAACAGAACAGCCTAATTGACGAACGTTTTAATCACCACCTACAAAACAGTGAAACGCGTTACCTTAAATTCATACAGGAACAGAACAAAGTAAATAAACAAGTCATGGAAACAATTACTGCACAGAGACAGGAAGATAAGCGTAAATTATTTACGAAAGCAAAAACATACGTAGACAATAACATTGCTACAATATCAGACGAAATCAATACTATTAAACAGTTGAACACATAACTGCATGATGAAATCTCCGATCTTAAAACAAAAACAGACACACATATGGTAGACTTTCAGACAGTGACCAACAGACTTGAACAATTAGAATTATTACAGGATCCCGATGCCATTAAACCAGACGTTAAGAAATTGAACAAAACTACCCGTAAAATGCAAAAACAAATTAATGCTTGTGACACTAAAAATGATGTTCAGATTAAAGCATTGACTGAAAAATTTGATGAATTGGCCAGTCGTATTGACGTTATCGAAAATAACAATGACACCAAATCAGACGATACGTCACCAATTTCTTTCAATCAAACACCCGAATTCCAAAATTTACAGCAGACAATCAATGAGATAGGTTCGTTCAATAATACATCGCGTAGAAAAGTGTCGTCTTTACAGCAACAAGTGACGGAGATGAAAAATGTATCAGCGTACGCCACTCTCCGAACATTTCTCACACTCTCACAGCCAGTATAATTTAGGTAATTTACAGTGAATACGTGACTTAGATTCCGAACAGTCACAGACAAACACATTATCATACAATCCTGAACCTGTTCAGACATTCAGAGAGGATAACGTTGATTATAAGCAATTTTTATCCGTGCAAAAATCTAAGGTATTTAAAAATGACAGGACACAAATACATCCTTTGGACTGGATACGACAACTTGCTTTTGTATTTTCAACAGCTTGGCCTGTAATGCAGAAACTAGAATTGGCCTGGATACAACAATTTGCATTTGAATTCTCACCGACATTGCCTGTAATACAGAAACTAAAATTTATTTGCAGCGCGTAAGAGACCTCAGGGGATTCATTACACTTCGATGAATATGTGCCGTAGCGTGCACAGGGCCCCGAGCCGTAGTAGTGCTATTTCATCTTTAGTTTTCTGCACTGCTGCCTTCTACTATTCTTTATATCTATCAAAACAGCTCTTCAACTATCGATCTATCTAGGATAATAATAAGTAAAGAAAACCTGATATGACAAGTCTTACCGAAAGTGACAGTTTTCTTTAGAGACTCCCGAAGCGACAAGAACTACCAGTGTAATTTTAATAACAGACAAAATGTTAATCATCAGTATGTATAAAATTTTCAGCAATCGCAAACACATTTTTGGGAACAATACAGGGTTTTCACTGCAACAGCATCAAAAGCAGCCGGTTAACATACCTAACCAACAATGTAGTCTGCAAGGTCAACCAAGCTTTAATGTTTCGCCGCCTACACGTATAGCGTCGGCTCCACCAAATAGTAACACACAGCAACAAGGAAGTCAGTACATACAGAAAACACGTCATTTCAATTCCTATCGCAAAGCGCCGTATAGCAACGATTATTATGACAGACGTAAAAGTAATGAGCACAGTTTTCAGCGTAACGGTCGGTCTTACCAGCAGCAGAATCATCGGCAACAACAGATTATCATGAATGAACCAGACAGTAGATATCATCCCCAACGTAATACGTCAGGGAGAAATAACAGAACAGTACAAATAGTGGAAATGCCACAGCATCCTCTCGCAAATAACAGTACATCAGAAAGAATTTGACTAGATACAGCACAGATTGAACCTTCCAGCGATGTAAGCAATACTTTTGATACACAGACTCTTGTTCACGAAAATGTTATTACTTTTGACGACATCCGAGACACTCTTTTGCATGAAAAACCAGTTATTCAAAAAACCATTTCCCACCCTGTCATTGAAGTAAAGATTGGATCATCCACATTTTCGGCAGTAATCGACTCTGGTTCACCTATGTCAGTTATAAATGAGGAAACTTTCAACGCTTGTAACAAAGAGAATACTTATCCTACATTACCATTAGGCAAAACTAAAGTAAAAGGAGCAGTATCTGGTAAAGGAGTAGATGTAAAATTACAGACACACTTATCATTTTGTATTGCTGGTCATACGTTCCACTCTAATTTTTGGATTGTTTCCTTATTGGCAACAGACGTTATTTTAGGTACGAATTTTTTGGTACAACACGACGCAATTATTGACTTTCAAAATTCCTATTTAATGTTAAAGGATGAAAATGTACAACTGGCATTAGCATTTCAGCACTCTTTATCTGCAGAAGAACAAACAATTAATCGGACAGAGGTCATTTCTGCATCACGTAACAGAAACTGTAATTCCACATTGTTCACAGATACGTATGTTCACAACTACAATACACCAGACGAAGCCGACTATGACGTTATACAAATAATTTCGGATAAGGTTAAACAGAGCAGTGCAAATACAGACGACGAACGTACGCAACTACGCAAAATTCTTTTACAGCAAGCTCCAGTTTTTGACAACATCCCTGGTACTATGTCCGGTTTCATGTATGAATTTCAAGTTAAACAGCACGACACATTTAAAGCTAAACATTATCCCATTCCGTATATTCACAGAGAACAGGTTAAGAAAGAATTGTAAGCTATGCTTGACCAAGGTATTATTGAATCAGCAGTTAGTCCGTACATAAACCCGCTCCATATTGTTAAGAAAAAGGATGGCTCACTTCGCCTCGTACTTGATTCACGTCACATCAACGACATTATTATTAATGAAACAGATTGCCCACAGACACTAGAAGAACTTCTACAGAAATTTCATGGTACTGCTGTTTATTCCACATTAGGTTTGAGATCGGGATTTTGGCAAATTCAGCTCCATCCGAACTGCAGAAAGTACACAGCATTTCTCTGTTTTGGTGACTGTTATCAATTTTGCAAATTACCGTTCGGGTTAACAATTTCTTCAGCAGCATTTATTCGCGGTTTGAATGCTATACTTCCGACAGAACTTAAAGACAGAATGACAACGTATGTAGACGACATTCTTATTGCAGAAGCTAACTGGTCTGAACACAATTTGATTCTGGAACAACTGTTGCAAACTTTTCGTGCACGAGGACTGACAGTTAATCTTAGCAAATCACACTTTGGCAAAACTTCTATAAAATTTCTTGGACATGTAATTTCAGCAGAAGGCATTGCGCCGGACCCGGAAAAAACTTCAAGCTTTATGTGACATTACTGTTACAACGACGAAGAAACAACTACGCAGCTTTCTGGGTTTAATTAACTTTTTCCGTAAATTTATTCATTACTCTACTTTAGACACCCCTAGATTATGCCAACTGACGGGTAAAACACTATTTGGTCCTGGGATAGCCAAGCGCAGTCTGAATTTGTCAATCTGAAACAAGCTTTGTTGAATGCACCACTTTTATCACACCCAGATCTCACTAGAAATTTTTACATTGCCACCGACAGTTGTAACACAGCTTTAGGCGTACACATTTTTCAGGATATTGAAGAAGACGGTAATACAGTAATTAAAAACATCGCCTTTGCAAGTTGCATTTTGTCACCTGCTGAACGCAATTATTCTGTTACAGAACTTGAAACTTTATGTGTTGTATGGGCATTTACCTGATTTAGGCATTTTCTTTATGGGAGACATACTACTGTTTACACAGACCATAGAGCTATCCAGTTTTTACTTTCCGCAAAATTTACACACGACAGATGAAGCAGATGGATTCTTTATTTACAGGAATTTTATTTTACAATTTTTCACATTCCCGGTACCCAAAATATTGTAGCAGACGCACTATCCCGTTCTCTCAGCAACAATCAGCAAGACATCGCAACCAACTTCTGCCAAAGCAAATTCTAGCCTCATGTATATTCAACAAGTCGCATTTCAAAACTTCATTTCATCGTCATTACGAGACATAGCACAAGAGCAGAGTAAAGACAACGTATGGAAAGAAATTAAACACCTTTGGCAAGATAAGAATAACGTTACCATTAGAAACAATTACACGATACGCAATAACATTCTGTTCCGCCGCTCTCACCCTTACGGCAACAACTGGTTACTATGCATTCCTGACGAACTTGTTAACAAATTAATTTGGTATACTCATTTAAGTTACGCACATTATGGAGCCAGAAAATGTTTTCTTATACTGAGACAGAACTGTTATCTTGCCAACATGGAGAAACGTATTCGACTAGTTTTAGCGTCATGTAAAATCTGCCAGAAAGCTAAATCAGACACGACTTCACATATTCCTCCGTTACATACCATTGCACCTGTTAAATTGAGACACATGGCCGCTGTAGACATTTTTGGTCCGATTCCCAGAACTAATAGAGGTTTTTGCTACATCTTTGTCGCTGTGGAACTCATTTCGAAATTTGTTACCTTCACTCCGTTAAGCAAAGCTACAGCTAAATCTATTTCGAATGCATTTGTAAAACATTTTTTATTTCATGTAGGGCATGCATTGAAAGTAATTTCCGACAATGGACGACAATTTCGATCTGCGGTATGGACACGTATGTTACGAGCTAGAAACATTTTTCCGATCTCTATATCCAAGTATCACGCTTCTTCGAACCCTTGTGAACGACTGATGAAAGAAATTGGTAAACTGTGTAGAATGTACTGCCATAAAAGACATATTGATTGGGACGCACACATACTGTCATTCCAGGATGTAATTAACTCCATACCAAATGAATCTACTGTGCTATCTCCGACTGTTATATTGAAAAATGTTGAACCACCTAACAAAATTAAAGAATTAGTATCTTTTCCTACATCTCGTCGACTACGTCACCATGAAATAATTGACATTGCGCTCAACAACATCAAACGTGCCGCAGAGTGCCGGAGACGACAGCACAAACAGGTTTGTACACGCCGTGGCTTCCACATTGGACAGAAGATATTAGTAGGCACGCATTGTTTATCCAACAGAGGAAAGAGTAGATGCAGTAAATTTGAACTTCTATACGCAGGTCCATACAGAATTCGCAGCATTCCTCATCCCAATGTGGTACATGTTGAAACTTCGAGAACCAGAAAAAGCAAGGGCAATCACCATATTTCCAATATTAAACCCTTTATTGAATGAACATACTTAACGATCTATCACACTGTACCGCCATTTCCTGATATTTGTATGACTATTTACTGATGATTATCATTTCTTTTTTGTATGACTATTTACTGATGATTATCATATTTTTTCCTGGCAAGTGCCCGGCACGGTAAGGTTAGCAGGTCGCTTTTCTTGTCGTTATATATCAGACCGTGCACATTTTCGGTTTTTTGTATATGTATGATTGTTTTCCTATCGAAAGTAGAATTTTTGTCTGTATGCACTATGAAATGTTTAAGATGTAACAAACACCAGTTGACATTGACATTTTGCATTATGATATCTCAACATCTTGACTATTTTACATTTTTTGCTACTACATTATGATACTGTGTGTACATTTTTTGCACTTGAAAATTGTCTATGTTTTTGACCTAATATGTTTTCTGTCATGCTATGCTGTATGCTTAATTATTTTTCTAGAAACAAGTTTTTATTTAATGGGTATATGAATTAAATGCAAGATATTAATCCATATTCATCAATTTTCAGAAAGCAATACCGTGTAAAAGAAATGAATCAAACAACCACAGTGGTTTACTATGAAATGGAAATTTTACCATCAGAATGAAGGAAAGAAAATGCAATATCTTGTCATGAAGAGTAAATGGATCAGAATTAACAAGCATTAACCAGAATATACTATACACATCGTATGATAGCAGTCTTGACTAATTATTTTTCTTTCAGAATAGAAGGCGATTGATGCAGACTGTCAGACAGAACTACAGATGTTAATTTTAGTGATGAAATATGCTAGAAGTAAGAAACTCTATACTATATGAAGTAATGAATGATAATGAATAGTAGTATGAAGTAAATGGTAATATGAATATGCATAATGAAGTGTCTATTTTTTGCAGATGATAATAAATGATGATGATTAGTTATATGAAAATATGGTAATACGAATAATGAAGTTTTTCTTTGTAGGTGATTATAGTGATGAAGTTATGGTAATATGAATAATGAAGTTTTTCTTTGTAGATGATGATAATGATGTTTATACATTTACTGTTAGTTAAGAAATGCTATGTAGTTATTTAAGTATTTGTGGTAGTTCCTTTTGACAGTATGTCTTATGTCGCATAGTATAATGACTGAATGTTTTGGAAAAGACAGCTAGAGTACATACATATTAAGTACACGTTTCATTACCTGTTAATTCGAAGTTCACTACTTTTCAGCATAACATGCATTTCTTCTTTCAGCTCAATAATCCACTTTGTATTTTTTTCCAGGTGAAGCTTTTCATGATACTTACTAAACCTGTTACTTATTAACCTGTTCTAGTACTTGCATTGTTTTACCCAGTTGTGTCTATCATTTATGAATGTGATCACATATACTGTACTTGTTTCATAACCTTGCTACAGCTGACTCATGAAGAATGACGTTAATAATCCTTATTTCCAGCAATAAGTCAAAATCAAATATTTTCATGCCCCGGCAATTAATTATCGATCCCAGTACAATGCATTGCTAAAAAATTACGAGTCCCAACTATTACCAGTATACAACTAAATAATGCTACGAGTTTAAGATATATTTTTAGTCCTAAAGGTAATGCAAATTTTCTGTGTATTGATTCCATTATGTCTATGTATTATTGGACTACCAACCTTGAGTAATAGTTCCGATGTCTTACATTTTAAATATGTTTTATGTCACTTATATGATGTCATATATAAACACCAGTAGCTTGATGCTATACTCAATAGCTCCTGTTTAAATGATGACTTGTGAATAACACTGAATAATGTTTTGTAACACTATATGAATACTTTGTAAGTGGCCAATGAGTGCCAATACACTATATGAATACTATGCAACTAGCCAATGAATGTCAGTAACTCAATAGCTCCTGTTTTAAATGATGACTTGTGCATAACACTGAATAATGTTTTGTAACTAGCCAATGAATGTCAGTAACTCAATAGCTCCTGTTTTAAATGATGACTTGTGAATAACACTGAGTAATGTTTTGTAACACTATATGAATACTTTGTAACTGGCCAATGAATGCCACTGATTCAGTCAGATGAGTTATGAATAGTGTTTCGTAATACTCAATATTGTTCATATCGGTTGATACACTAGTGTAATTCTATGATGACTAGCATAAGACTTAATGTGTCCTTCACCTTCTGACCTAATTACTGCAATATACGTTTATCCTGTCCATCCTCATGATCATGGAGCACTATATTGGTTTTTGCACTAATTCTACGTTGCTGTAAGAGTATGGATTCTACAAGAATATGGTGTTGACATATCAAGCTGTCCACAACCTTGAACGATGGAGATGTTATTATGGTCCCACTGTCTGGTGTACCTAATGTACTACCAAAATGATAACATTGAATATTAATACAACATTTCAGTGTCTTGGCTACACTGATAAATACTTCAGGGAAGAGAACTTCAGATTGTCTCACTTGGTGTTGTGCTTCTGTAGAATGATATAGACTTTCAGTGCAGCTACGTGCAACCTACTGTGCTACAACCATGATGCAATCCTTCCCATTCCTTTCCTAGTTCCTGTAAAATAGTAAAGGCTTATACAGTGCATTTAAATTCTTGTAAAATGATATGTTTTGTACTCAGTGCGTGTGCACTCTATTTTCTTAATATATTTTGTTCTCATTGCGTATATACTTTGTCATTTCTGAATATGTCTTGTACTCATTGCATGTGCACTCTATTTAATTTCTTAATATGTTCTGCACTTATCAATGATGTATATACTCTGTGATTGTAGCCTTAGTAAACTAAATAGATTATAGAAAAAATTGTTGCTCATGGCAAGTCCAATTGACTCACCATCGCTGCCAAATTTTTGCCCCCCAGTGGAGGGTTATTTAAGAGGTCCATAATTAGAGAACTTGTTGCTAGCGCACTCGAGCTGATGTAATTTCGATGTATTGCTCACGCGCTGCCTGTGATATGTAAGCTAGAAGAGAATCTGAGACCAAAGAGTAGTATTGACTGCAGTAAGAACTGCGTAGCAGTAGTAGTATGTTGTTGCTACCGAGCAGTCGCGTCTGGTGTATCGTGTTGGCTGGGCCGGTCTTGTGCAGCCATGGCGGAGCCTGACCGTTGTAGGATAAGGTAATAGCAGCCTCGCGCATGTCTAGTATTGTCACATCAAGTCCCATGTAAATGTTTTTTATAAAAAAATCTGTTAATAATAATCTTTCTCATAAAAGTAACTTTTGACATTCATCACAATTTAAAGAATTCACTAATTTCTGCAATCCTTTTATATAAGACAAATCTATCGGCCAGCATTGCACTTAGCTGCGCCAGGAAAAATTTCTTATAGGAGCAGATATATACGCGTTATCCGGCGACCTAATTAAGGTAAGATTTTTCAGCTTATTCAGAATGATGTATCAGGGCCATGACGCAGCAATGCTGACGTCCAAAATTTACCAGGTTAAATTGACTGTCAATTATTGAAAGGTTATAGGTTTGTCACAGTGTATTACATTTTCACTGTTGTGTAGTTACGCTAAATGAGAATATTATTCACAATATTTTATTTTGTGGGGAGGTTACAGTGTAGTTTATTGTCATTGCTCGTACGGAAAGATATAGGTGTTCAATCTTCCCGTGCGTTATACGAGATTGGAATAATAGAGAATTGTAAAAGTTTTTCGATGAACCATCTGCCAGGCACTTAAATGTGATTTGCAGTGTATCCATGTAGAAGTAGATTCTTTTTCTATCATGCTGTGGCGGGGATGTCACCGGATTAGGAAGCAATTTACTCACTGTTTCTAATATTGTGAGGCCCTTGTGGACCTGTGAGGATAGCATTTGAGCAAACTGAGCACTGAGTTTCGTGATTCCTTAAAAAATGGTTTAATTGTCATTATCATTTTATTAGGGTTTTAGGGGCCCGGTAATTTTATTAAAGTACTTAATTTATGTGTGACAGTCTTGTGGCCAATCAGTCAACTACTACTGTTTGCATAGGGTTTTTACATGTGGGTAGCGTTTGACCAGCTTTGCACTATCTTGCCTATATGAGAGCAGAATAACCCGTGCAGATCTATGCATCTTAATGTCTTTTAGTTAGCTTTTGTTGAACTTAAGTTCGAGTTCTGAATGGGAATTTGCCCGCAGTTGTTAAGCTAGTCGCGCGGACAGACTGCCGCCGCACATATATTTGATCAGTTAACGGTATGTAATAGGGCCATAATTGTATTGCGCAGCTGACATATTATACAGTCGTTGGCTGTAGAGGCTGGGCTGTGAGGAAGGACGCCGTAAATTTGTGACTACCAGCCAATACCCAAGTGTGTAGTGAACGGCATGACTCGAGGGAAGACTGATGCAAAATCACGTTAAATTTTACACGTAATTTTCGCCGTGACATTTTTTTGTTCGTTTATTGGTTTATGTTGGTTTAGCATCCTGCAGGATAGCCACAGCTGCCCTATAACGTCAAACGGCTGCAAACATCATCGTCGCGTAGCGTTGGGAAACTACACCAGCAAAATTAATGGAACGTTTGGACGAAAATCATTCTAAGTACTTTGGTTTCGTGATGAAGCGATATCACACCATACTGCATGACTTTTGTTGTAAAATATAATCGTGATTTTCTACTTCCCAGCGATGCGTAATTCACATCGTGACATATCCATAACGCTTCACTGACAAAGGGAAATTGTCTCTCATAGAGCACCTTAGTGAACTATGAGAAGATGTCAATTTCACCGAATGAATACCACTCATCAGAATCCATAAAGTTACCACAGAGGAATTAACTGTACAAAATATATTTACAGTTGTAGGTATTTCCATTAAGGAATACATTCTAGTCAAGAAAAAGCTAGAAGACCCGCCCGAAAAGCCGCACAAGTTTTCACGTTGTTTCTGATATATGGAAATACGGGGGCTCTGGTTCGAATCCGCCGGGCAGACTAACGACGTGGGCCTGGGTGTGGTTTTCAGTGGTTCACCGCATCCGACTATAGCCACAACATTACCGGTACTGCACAATTGCTGAATAGGCCGATTACTAAAACGTCGTCCACTGGTGAATGAATGACATCAATATTATGTGTTTCAGAATAGCCCATAATAGGATAATTGCGTAACAGATTCGAAGGAACGTAATAAGAGCCAGAACGACGTGACACATCACAAAAATATCCTTAAGTTGCAAAGAAAAAGACACGTAACAGACCAAGTGGAATTAATATCTTCAGTGTTGAATCCATCATCCTTTATGGTACCCAAAAGGAAGCTGATCATAAATGGTCGTAGGAAAACACGTTTCACATCATATTTCCGCAAAATACGACAGATCCTATTCAAAATGCTCCATGTGAAACGCAACAAGGCCGTAAATTTCGGTACCACTCCGGTATTATCATCACCCATCCGGTGCACAGTTGCCCGTTAGTGTAATACACATTTGATCTGCTTTTCACTATGACCATGCTGACAGACTTCCATGTTCTTAGATGACATGCGTTATGTGAACCGAGGTACCCCTTCAGGGTGGATTGAATGGTAACATCAGACTGTAGATACAAGGCAGTGTGAGCAGGCTTCTTAAAATTGGATGGGCCAACGAACAATCAGCCAAGGAAGGAAGGCAGCCATCCATTTCCACCTCCATCGTGAATCAAATATTTGGGTCAATTGAAATCAGGTGTTCCAAAAAGTCATTCAAATTATGATTGCCATGAGGCCTACCAATTAAGATATCGTCTACTTATGCGGAAAAACACTCAGATTTAAAAGCTTCTTCCTCTAAGGCACGTTCCTCAGAGTCTTACATAAACAAATTGGCAATAATACGTCACAAATGAGACAGAACTTGTGAGTGAAATGGCTAGGAGGAAGTGGGTGCTACATCCTTTTGAACAACTTCTGTTTATTATAATGGCAAACATTTTAAAATCCGAAGATCATCAGTAAGGGAAATCGAAATCGTTAATACAATCCTGGACACAGTAGATGATAATGATACAAGTAGTGACCCAGAATTTCAGTTGATTCCAGTTATTTAGCTCAATTGAGCATATGATTTAATGAGTTGAACGCCATAACTAGTACACTGATAAATAATTTCAAGAATGGAACACCTCGTTGTTGTGACGCTCAGTCCAAAGTCTGGTTTGCTGCAGCTCACCATGCTACCCAATCCTGTGCAAACCTCTTCATCTCCGAATGACTACTGCAACCTACATCCTTCTCAATCTGGTAAGTGTATTCATCTCTTGGTCTCCGTCCACGAGTTTTACCCTCCACGCTTCCCTCCAATATGAAATTAGAGATTCCATGATGCCTCAGAATGTGTCTTACCAACCGATCCTTGCTTTTATTGAAGTTGTGCCACAAATTCCTCTTCTCCCCAATTCTGTTCAGTACCTCCTCATTAGTTACGTGACCTGCCCATATCATCTTGAGCATTGTTCTGTAGCACCGCATTTCGAAAACTTCTATTCTCTTCTTGTCTAAACTATTGATCGTCCTCGTTTCGCATCCATACCTGGCTGTACTCCGTACAAATTGTTTGAGAAAAGACTTCCTGACACTTAAGCCTATACTCGATGTTACGAAATTTCTCTTCTTCAGAAACGCTTTCTTGCCAATTCCAGTATACATTTTATATCCTCCCTACTTTGACCATCATCAGTTATTTTGCTCCTCAAATAGCAAAACTCATATACTACTTTAAGTGTCTCATTTCCTAGCCTAATTAACTTAGCATCCCCTGAATGATTTCGAGTTGGCTTATCCTTGGCTTATGTACTCTGGCTTTTGTTATAACCTCTTTTCAAAAGACTGTCCATTCCGTTCAACTGCTCTTTCAAATCCTTTGCCGTCTCGGACAGAATTATAATGTCATCTGAAAACCTCAAGTATTCAAATTCGTACTCCAAATTTCTCTTTTGTATCACGAAAAATTTAAAACTCCATTCATGAACAAGACTGCCACAAATCTTCTTTATCCAAGGCAGCCCACACTGGATGCCTGTTTACCAAAAGAATAAATTTGCTTCAATTAAATAGCAGCGGTACAATAGCCAGACCCAACTCCCGCTAAAGTACGAGGGTCGGTCAAAAAGTAATGCCTCCCATTTTTTTCTACTTAAAAAAATTAAGTTAAGTGAAAAATTTGAATTTGGCGCCATTCCTCAAACCTTCTTCTGCAATCCACTGCAGTAGTAACTTTCTGTGTCAACAGGTGGCAGCACAGCAGAAGTTTGTAAGATGGCCGACATCGATGTTCGTTTGAGACAGCGTTGTGTGATTGAATTCTTGAATGCAGAAGGTGAAACGCCCATACGCATTCATGAAAGACTGAAGAAGGTGTATGGTGTTGTGACAGTGGATGTCAGCACTGTTAGACGATGGGTTCGTCGTTGTAAGGAAGCTGAAGGGCAAACACCGTTGACTGACGAAAAGCGGAGTGGCAGGCCGGTGAGTGCAGTGACTCCACACAACATTCAGCAAGTTGATGACATCATTCGTGGTGACCGTCGGGTGACTGCAGATGAAGTGTGTCGCATTATTTCTCTTAGTAAAGGCAGTGTGATCACGATTATTAAACAATTGGGGTACTCAAAAGTTTGTGCACGGTGGGTTCCAAGAATGTTAACCGATCAGAATAAAGAGGCAAGGAAAACAATAGCCTCCCAACACTTGCAGCGCTTCCGTTTGGAGGGAGATGAGTTTCTGAAAAAAATTGTGACCGGGGACGAAACATTGGTGCATTTTTTGAACCCGAATCAAAGAGGCAGTCAATGGAGTGGCGTCACACAAGCTCGCCGAGGAAGAAAAAATTCAAAACTGTGCGATCGGCAGGGAAAGTTATGGCAACAGTTTTCTGGGATACAGAGGGTGTGATTCTGGTTGATTTTTTGGAGCAGGGATGCACAATAAATTCTGTTCTATACGTCACAACCCACAAAAAACTTAAAGCACGTCTTCAGCGAGTTCGCCCAACAAAATCAATGGCAGATGTTCTTCTTTTGCATGACAATGCAAGACCACACACCAGTCGTCACACCTCTGACGAGATTGTCAAAATTGGATGGGAAGTTTTGCCTCATCCCCCATACAGCCCTGACCTGGCACCATCAGACTTCCATCTGTTCGGGCCACTAAAAGAAGCTCATCGTGGGATTCATTTTGAAGATGAGGAGGCCGTCAAAACATCCATGCGTCAATGGCTTAGGAAGCAGAGCTGTGATTTTTACCGTGCTGGGATACATGCCCTTGTTCAAAGATGGACCAAAACTGTAGAGATGGGTGGAGATTACATTGAAAAATGACAAAATGATCCTCAATGTTGTGGTTTTCAACCTATGTAATTGCATTTAAATTTGCTGACAATTAAACGTAGAAAAAAAAATAGGAGGCATTACTTTTTGACTGACCCTCGTACATCGGCTAAGTTCAAATGGTTCAAATGGCCCTGAACACTATGGGACTTAACTGCTGTGGTCATCAGTCCCCTAGAACTTAGAACTACATAAACCTAACTAACCTAAGGACATCACACACATCCATGCCCGAGGCAGGATTCGAATCTGCGACCGTAGCAGTCGCACGGTTCTGGACTGCGCGCCTAGAACCGCGAGACACCGCGGCCGGCCATCGGCTAAGTCCTTCAGCAGCGCCCAGTAGGTTCCACTGTCAGCAGTAAGTCTTTCTTAGCCACTTATAAAAACATAAAGTTCAATGGCAGCGACACTGTCTCCGATACCGACCAAAAACATGGCGGTGTTGCGAGCGGTGTGCTGCAGGAAGGCGAGCCGACACCCCGATCCTTGGACAGCTGGATTACAAGAGAAGTCGCGATGTAGCGGGCAAGGACTGGCTGCCACTAGACGGCGCCGCACTCGCACCGCTCCCAGCACCGCGGCGCATCAAGTCCCGTCGAGGTGGAACGGGAATTCAAGTCACCGCTACTGTTGATGACTTAATGTCGGTGGACCATCGCAACTCCATTTGTCTGCTCATAGTACTAATCATTGAATAAAAAGTAAGTAGAAGCCGAGGCATGTCGATTAGTTTTGTTAATACAACATCAAACCCAATCTCAGTCAACGGTAACAAGTAAGAACAAGCAACACGTATGAAGAGAGACCATATCAAAACTTTCTAGGGAATGACAGTCATTCATAAGTACCCTTCTCATTGACGTAGGAAATTCGCCAAGCTCTGAATGTGATGTTGACACCGACATGTAAGACTAAATAGAGTAGCAAGACGCTTTGCTACATTATATGAGAAAGCACAGTCGTTACTCATAGTGGGATACAAAGGAACCTTAGGAAGGAAATATAGGCTAGAGGAACAGCACAAAAGTATTAAAACTCTTGATATGTCATTTTAGGTTTCCCCGGGCGTATGGAAATCTTGAATAATTCTGGGGTGTTCAGCTGGGTGGTGTCTTCCAACAGGCGCGACATTTCGGCAAGCCGACTTCTTGCCATTTGTAGGCCTTCTTGGAGTCTCATTGATCTCTGATGGATGTCGACTTTATACCCTCATCTCCCCTCCTTCCCCCCTTCCCCCGAACACACGCATGCTCGCAGCCTCCATTTGGCCGCCTCGGAGCATGGTCCAGTTGCGGTGCTTTGGAGAGGGGGGAGGGAGGCAGGTGATGGGAAAAGCACGACGCCGTGTGACGGATCATGAACCACAATACTGCCGCGTGCTGGGCTCTGCAGCCGTGGTGACAATACATCTCTCCATCTGATGTGAGTAGATTTCCTTGTAGATGGCCGCTGTGCTTTGGTCATAGTCAAGGTTAGGTCCCAGGCCTTGCATAACGGAAACCCGCTGTCCTTATATGTATGAGAAATATTCAACATTTCCGTAGGCCGGGAAGCCCTAAAGTCATGGAAGAAGCATCTTACGGAGAGGAGATACACAGCAAAATTAGCAGTTTTGACAAGTTTCACAACAGGAATGATCGCCTTTTGGCACCCCTGACTTTCTGCTCAGACGTCGAGAGGACCGAATCATACCATCTCTCGCGAAGCTCGTTCATCAGATCAGTACTCATTACGACAACCGAATCACCATGCTAGCCAGCCTGGTGGTGGCCAGGAAGAGGATCCAATAAGCGACACATACTCGACGAGTTCGCAAGAGAACTCTTCTCGCTCCAGCTGCATCTAGCCTCGACACTCTCCCCTGAGTCGTAGGAGTGGCTTGATGCAATTAGCTGGTCTCAAACCCAGCTGGCAACCTGCACGTAAACTGCTACTTAAGAGTGCCTTTTAGCAAAACTACCTCAAAAATAACCTTGGAGAGCCGTCATCAACTGTATTGAGAAAATTATCCGTATTCTAAAAGGGGGCCAAACTTAGCAGCGACACTGACTACCATACCAACGGCACAATTCATCAGCGTGGTGGAAGACGCCGCTCTTGTCCTGCCATTGGACGTTGCAGATGCTTAACAGGGCGGCCCTCAGAATCCAAACATCTCGAAGGAATAGAGGAAAGCACTTCAAGCGACCTCGAGAACATGATGAGACTGTCCCGGCAGACAATGAGATGTCTACGCTCCTACTACCACGTGAAGTACACGACAGGGACCGATGACCTATGCAGTTTGATCCCTTAGGAATTCACACACATTTGAGCATTTAAAGTTCACGAAAAAGAATTGTACGACACATAAGAAGATGACACCTACAAGAGAACTGAGACTATCCAACAAACCAAGAGGATAGGCAGACCATCGGTCTTCACCAACACACGTTCCCAAGTAAGAAGACGGTGAAGAAACTTGATCAACGAGCAACTGGACCTCTTAGACTATAAGAAGCGAATACCTCTCCAGAAAATCACTTGACATCCATACTTAGCCTATTTGTGGGCAAATGTCAACAACACATACGAAATTCGGCGTATTTCGTCATGCAGCTCCAGAACTTCCGACTGGGTCAACAAGATATCATGGTGAGCTTCGACGTGGTATCTCTCTTTACACGGATACCTTTAAAGAAGTCCCTAAGTTTCGTAGGAGGAAAGTTTGGACCAGCGCTAACGAAATAGTTCGAATTCGTGCTTGCGGCAACGCACTTTCTGTTTCTCGGACTTACTATTAAAAGACAGATGGACTACCCGCTATCACCAGTGGTGGCTGATATACTTACGGAGACTTTTGAGGAAGACGCTCCAGAGTCGGCAGTCTACAAGCCTTCGTGCTATTTTCATCATGCACACTATACATTACTGTACAAACAACACTGCCTATAAGAATTCTTGCAACACCTGATCTCGCTGTACCAGAATATCTAATTCACAATGGAGATAAAAGAAAACAGCCAGCTTCGGTTTCTAGGTATACTTGTTAAGCGGAGGTCAGATGGCATACTAGGTGTCCACCGTAAATCGACACTTACAGATTTGTGCTTGCATGCCTCCAGCTATCATGCTCCTTCACAACGGGAAGGTGTCCTAAACATACTTATAAGAGAAATCTCGGATGTTAACAGTTCAGCACCCGAATTGCCGCACTTACATGGCGTGTTCCCCACGCATGGGCTGGAAAGAGAGAGAGGCTGAGGGAATTGGACAGAGAAAGGAAAAAGAAGAAAATGGGAAGAGAAAGGAAAGTTGAGGAGTTGGACAATTTGAGAGGAGGAGGCGGAGAAAGGAAAATGGACTGGGTGAACACGGAGAACGGCGAGGAGGATATGGACAGAGACAAGGAAGAGGAGATGAAGAGTGGGGTGGATGAGATAATATTAGAGGAGTGGAGGAGACAGATGGAACGAAAAGGAGCAGGCGGAGGAGCAGACTGACAGAGACTGGAGAAGGATATGGATAGAGAATGGGGATGGAAGATATGGGAAAAGGTAGGGAGGAGGCCGAGGAGATGGAAAGAGAGGGGTGAAGGAGGTGCGGAAGGGAGAGATGGACTACGAGAAAATTGTTACAAATACATATCTGGGCAATGCTGGGTACTCAGCTAGTATTAAATATAATGAACGAGGCAACAGCAGTTTTCTTACCAAGTTAAATTTACAAGTAGCTTGAATAACAAAAAGTAACGTTAAATAGTATAATCATAGTCTATTGCTAATATAATAATCAGTTTTCAGATAATATGATTTTCTTGCCTTTTCTTTAATACAAGTATTGCCCACGTCCCAGTACATTCTTCTCATTGGATCTATGAAAGGCCTTGAATGAATCATTACACGAACAAGTAATAACTGCTACACTAGACTGCCTTATAAATTGCGCTAGCAGGTTGTGGGGTATTAATCTTGCATAGAGGTGCCGGACTGCGCAATGAACTTCGAGTGGGACGAGAGTGTGCAGAGCGCGTCGCAGGCGGAGAAGAGAGGGCAGGGCGCTGGGGTTACGGCCACGGAGGACAGGTCACGGCGCTAAGGAAATTGCCGGTTTTAAAACGGAGCCGTAAAAGAGGCGCCACCAGCTCGTGTTATCTTTACTGCCGCCTGTGCAGTGCTGCAGAGTAGCCTACAGGGCAGGCGCGTAGCAGTTACGCTGCTGGGACTCTCTCCTGGCTAGCACGTCGCGAGCGCCTCCTCTCTTCTGTCGCGAGGCTGCGCCCTGTTTTTCGTAGATTGTGTCCTATTGGAGACCCTACGTCTCATCGTATCTGGCTACCATGATTGAAGGGGTTCTTTCGTATCTTTTTCTGGCTGCAACCGTAAGTTGCCCTCCTCGCTATTCGTGCCAGAGATAGTTTCCGGCATATGGCGCCATTGTGATTTTGCTCGAGTCGTGTGTTCGTAGTCCTTATAAACTGGTTTTGCTATCGCCATACTAGACACGCATTATATTTAACTTCAAATGCCTTCAAATGAACAGATGCGGAAATTAAGGTGGACTGTCGATACCGTCATCTGTTTGTTCGTTTATTTGTTATTGTTCTAGCGCGTAGAACAGCTGATACGATAAGCATCCAGAACATAAGTTCAAATGGACGGTTTTCCAAGGAAATCACATTGTAGTTCTTCAAAAACCAGTCATTAGAAAGATTTACGACTTCTCCCAATTAAATACGAAATCATGGATGTTGGCTCGATCTGTTTTCATTGTGTTGCTGGGTAAATGCAGATCTATATGATCAGAGCATGTATTATGGGGCTTTTGAAGACTGAGAGTGAAAATGTGTAAGAAACTTGCATTGCATTGTTTCTTTGTGAGTCTGTGTGGCGAGACTTTTATTTCTCCACAGTAAATAGTAAGACACCTGTCTCTAAATTCATAGATGAAGTTGCAACGTGCGAAGAGGCTGCCAAGTTGTGTTCCACTGGGCACCAACTGATCAGGTTATCTACAGGAAAGCTTTTCCTGGCAAAATTGAGACGTACACCAGGTAAAAAAATAATCCAGTGAATGCACAAAATATTCTCAACCAAAAAATAAGAAGCAAACAGGAAAGATGAAAGGGAAGACACAACATAATAGTGCAGCGGGTTAAAAATCTCTATGTGCAAAGAAACACATTTCAGAATGCATCACAGACAAAATTATGCTATGTGAAAATAATATGAAATAAATTAAACAGTAGGTCCGTCCGCAGCTCGTGGTCTCGAGACAGCGTTCTCTCTGCACGGGGTCTCGAGTTCGATTCCCTGCGGGGTCATGGATTTTCGTCTGCCCTGAGATGACTGGGTGTTGTCTTCATTATCATCAATACTCTCTATTACGGTATGAAGAAGGCTAAGGCAAACCACCTCCAATAATTAGGACCTTGCCTAGTACGGCGGTGCGGGCGTCCCGCATCGTTCCCCTACGCTCTATCAAGAAAAATGGGACTTCATTTTTATTTGGTAGGATGTTAGTTTTCAGGCACTGAAAATATAATAGTAGCTTATTAGGACCATAGAGATTATTAAAAAATTTTGGCTCCGATAAAATTTAAAAATTTTCGAATAAAAACGTATCTAAAAAAACGTTTCTAACAAGTTGGAAAAATGTAACTCAGGAGAAGAAGTTCCAGGTCTCCGTAACAGTATTGAAGTGCTGGAGGTTTTCTTAACAAAAACGTTTAAAATTGGTAATAATGGCTAGCATAAGAATGAATGGCAAGGTTTACGTGTTCGATAGTCAAACTGCACACGGCTTTTTCTTTCGTTGATGGTAAGCGTATTCCAGCACCTTTTGGAGAGGATATTTTCAAAGTCCGAACAGGATGCCGAGTTGTAACATACTGTTTGCCGTATCAGAAACTGTTCAATGGAAACGTCTGCATACTGCACTTGAGGTCGACTGGCTGAAATGACTAAACATTAAATAGTGTCGTGGAGCGGTTTGCAGCTTGCGAACTCGACGAGGGGCAAGCCTCGTCAAAATAAGAGGTATAGTTTCCCCTCAGGGGAGGAAGTGGTGTTTCACAGGGTGATCGGGAGTATGTATGCATTAGTGATTTCAAATATTTAGAGGATAACTGTGACGTCTTGCAGAGGAGAGGAAGCCTATTTAGTATTATTCCGGTTTCTCTCTTGTCATTTTGCGGTTCTCTGATCGTGCACTTGTTTTCAGCGAGAGCCTTGCAACGGGTGTGGAGGCATTAGAAACCTGGGTGATGTTGGATGAAAGTCTGGGTGGGGCTTAATTAACGCCTACATATTTCAGTTGTTTCTGTGGAAACTTGAGGCATGCAGTTTTTTTTTAATCTGTTTTGACCATTGACTTTGAACTGTATTCCTGTTTTTTATATTTGTGCATCTCAGCCACGCTAGTTCTCATTTGCGAACGTAGCCAAACTTTGGGTGCATTATGCGCTGGTGACAATGAAAATGTCTGCCGGGTCGGGACTCAAACCCGAACCTTCCGCTGTACGCGAGCGACCGCTTTCACAGGCTCGTCCACCCAAGCACGCTCCACGCAGCGACCCCCACTTGCATACTTCACCTCGTATGTCTACCTCCTGTACTCGCGTAGATACTGTGAGTTGTTTTCGTCTTACGTCTCTTTCCATACAGGGTTTACAACATATGCGCTGCTATAGAATGTGGACGAAAGCAGTGACTTATGGAAGTATGGGTCGGTCCAGGGAGTGTACTTAGGTGGTAGAGGTGGTCAAGGTGACTGTCAACCAAGCGCAAAATCCGCGTTTGAGTCCCGAGTCAGCACAAATTTTCGCTGTGACTAATAAGTAGAGCAGCCAAAGTTTATCCAAGTTCTCAAATGCGAATATGGTGCTCGGATTTCATACGGTTGACGATCGCTGCTGTGTCTGTGCCTTCAGACATGCCTGCATCTCCGACAGACATTATAAAGTAAATCACAAGAACATAGACACTGCAGTTTAATAGATATAGAACAGTTACAGACCATCAAATCCCGAAGTCTTTCGGAGAGTAATTACATAGCTACAGGGAAATTAGTTACACACTTTGAGATACACTGAAGTTTAACCTTATTTCGTAGATCAAAGCGACGCTGAGACGCTTATTTAGTTATTTCATAGTGTTTCAATGCAGATTATTAATCCAGCTCCTCTACTAAGGGTTTCCGAGTTAATCTGCAGATTAATAACTCCCGGAACCTGTCTTGTGCGCCGCTGAGCGAGGATTCTAGCCGTGGACGCTGATGATACATTGACCGAAGCCACTTGTAATCTCTTCCTTCCATCCTTCTTCCATCTATTGTCCACATTAAGATTTGAGAGGGTTCGAAGATTACAATAAACTTTCAGTTTTATTTAGCTTGCCATGTTGAGATATTGGTCTGACTCTTGAAGCTGAAAATCTAACATCAGATCCTCACGATTCGTTTGAGCTAAATTAATTGCAAGATTATTGTTGCAAATTTTTGTTTCGTAAAATCCACTGATTTTCTCACATTTTTGTATATCATAAATTATTTTGAGTTTTTCACATGAACAAAGTCGAAACTATATCCTTTGCACCTTTTATACTGAAACACGTCCGTTCACATCAGATACAAGCTTACGACTCCCACACTTTGCGGAAGTAACAATATTCCGAAGGGTTTACAATTTTTCTTAACAAATTAATTCCTACTAGATTTCATTACATTGTTAATTACGATTGTTTCATAAATGAATCTAGAAATAAAAATAGTAAACAGTATACGATTGCGTAATTAATAACAAATTTTAAGTGCGAAAATAATCCGTAATTTAAAATGTTTCTAAATAATAATTTTAACTGTACATTCAGAACCAGTTATTGATTATAACATCGAAACTAAAATATTTTATAAATTAATCTCTTGTCATTAATTTCACCGTGAAATATGTGTATAAAATTACATGAAAGTTTTCAGAAAAGCAACTCAGATTACACTAAACTGTCCATAATTGAAAAAATAATACTGATGTCGACAACTACTGCTGAGAAAAGTAATGCTAGAGGATAACGTCCCGTTACACACTGAAGTTCAGAGAATGGACATTAGGAACGTTCCACATTCTATAGTTTTGCAGAAGAATATTATAGCACAGTTGGCAACCGGGAGATAGAGATACTCATGAGAACTCTTTAACAGAGTGTATACCATATGGAATACGGCTGCATAGAGTTGAGACAAAAGTGCTTGACAGAAGTGACGAAGACTACACTGACTTTTTAAACATTAAAACATGGGAAGACCCAGTTGTGTAAGCTGCGAACATATTCTGGAACTGGAGAAGAAAAATGTAAGGAATGCTCGAAACAAACTGTAGTTGGAAAGCTGGTTAAAACAAAGAGAACAAAAAGCCTTGTTCAACCTAAAAGACCCTGCAGTAACAAATACTTTGAACCAATACTTGCATCACATATTAAGAAAACAAAACCCTTAAAATTAAAATAGTGCTATTCTAATTTCAGCCGCGTTTACATTCTCACACGTAGCCAAACAAAGAATCTAACATTTCTAACTTTGTCAATGTTAAAATATTTACTATAATTAGAAAAACTATGAATTAAAAGTTGAAAAAGAACTGACTTTACTGGATCCAGCCACCTTCGTAACACATTACCTCCCTAAAAGGTTATGGCGCAAGTCAGACATCTCGCAAAATACGTTATGGCATAACACTTCATACAGTGAACAGTTTTCTAAATACCGTGTGTAAAGCTGTCCTCGGAGTCTTTCGCGGCGGCTTGTGTGAATAAAATCTTCAGGATTTTCAAGCCAACCAAAAATACTTTATTCAAGTGTTAGAAATATTAAAATGAAACTGAATGCTATGTTAAGTGATTCGCTGTAGCTGTATATGTTCAGGTCACTTATAAACCCACGCATTCGGTTTCACAACGTTTGAGTGGTATCTGCCGGTGTAAATGTAAATGCCATGTCATATGTAACAGAATGCCATAATGTGACAATAGGTGTGGCTAGGTAAAGATTTCAGCACTCCTCAACTGATAAAAGAACCTTCGTCTAATGATAAAAAGACGATCGTCAATGATAAAAGTCATTCTGTGTTAAGTTGCGAGCTGTACACATTCCGATTAAAACATGCTCTTGTCGGCCTTTGCCAACAAACAAAATGCCCCTCGTAGATGTTATTATCATCTCGCAAAATTTTAAATGGCGTACTAAATTCTTCTCTTTGTCAGCTGAAACAGGTTCAGGTCAACTAGTAAACTAAACTTTTCCCTGTTGTATGAAAATAAAATACATTGACTTAAAACATGGTGTACAGTTCCGCACATTGCAAGGTGCCGCAAGTCACAGGAGTAGGCGGTATGCAGTGGGTAGTGAGAAGGATTTCATGCCGTCTTAGTGCCGGATGGACGTACCCCACTGCCTAGTGGTTGGTTTTCATATACGCTTCTGTCATAGTCATGTTGAGGGTAGTCTGTAGTATTATTACCACTCAATAAATTTTCAGCTGCCAAGATCGCTAAAATCATTTATCCATACGTATTACCGGTTTCGGCGATTCGGCGTGGTACTCGTCCGCCTGCTTATTTAGGTGGTAACATGCCTACCATGCAGTGGTCCTGGATTCGATTCCCGGCCAGGTTGAAGATTTTCTCTGCTCGTGTACAGTGTATTGTGCTGTCCTCATCATCATTTCATCATCAACGATGCGCAAGTCGCCCCACTTCAAATATGACTTACTCCCTGCGGCCCAACTTCCCTGGATGGGGTCTCCCGGACAACAATTCCACAGGATCAGTTCATTTCATTTCTGTTGCCACCTTCGGATCTATCTTTACATCACTGCACAGTCTTCACCTTCAGTACAGTTAATGGTGCTAAACGATGTATATTCATGTTGCTATCCGGATCTAGGCGCTACACTCTGGAACTGCGCGGACGCAGGTTCGAATCCTGCCTCGGGCATGGATGTGTGTGATGCCCTTAGGTTAATTAGATTTAAGTAGTTCCACGTTCTTTCCAGCCCTTATTGCAAGTACATAAATTCTATAAATGTCACCTCTCCTGTATTCAAACAGCTCGGTTTTTGGCGTTGTGAGGCTGAATGGACGTCGTTACAGAACTTTCTAATTCAGAAAAATGTCCAAAGAAATATTGGGAATCGAACACCGATTATTCTGCACTGCGACGGGTACCAGTCGAATACGGAGGCAGTCAATCAGCATCACGGACAGTAAATTGGTTTAGTAAACGAATCTTGACCACACACCCTTTAATACCACTGAGAAGGCAAGCAGCCACTCTGATTACGAGGATCCTGCGATGGTACCATTAAATTAAAAAGCATTGCCTAATTTTTTTCTATTTATTTAAACAGTATCGACTGAAAACCTACTGAATGAAATGACGAATCTTATACAAAACATTAGCGCTAAGGAAACCTCTACAGCTAAGTCAGTAAGCACAAGTGCAATGTCTGAGATAAATGTTCATTGGAAGGAAAGAGTATTTAGTGAAACACAAATAATTTTATATAAAAAATATAGAAATGAATGTAAGTTATAAATGTACTGAGTGTAACATTTTAAAGGTATTAGAGCAAGTAATTCATCTAGACAAAATGAAATCATAAAGGCAGGGAAAGCACTCTGGGTTTTCGGCCGCCAGGATTTTGGATGACCTTGGTGCGATCGCCGCAAGGGAGGAAAAGAACTGAAAACCAGAAGCAGTTGTATTTGAGTCTTGGCAGTGTAAATATCGTGGTGTGCCATATCCGGCGATGTGAACATTAAACAGTGAAATTTAGTGTGAAAGAGCTTAATATTTGGTGTGGCAGTGGCCTGCAGTTCCTGAAGTCGTCTCCAGTTTATTTTGTGTCAAAAAATAAGAATATCTGATTGGTTTTACATGATGGAGTGTGGAGCCAATGATACAGCGAATTAACATGGCTACCGCAAGTGTATGAGTGTATGGGGGTTATAAAATAATTCCATCACTGAAGATGAGAGGAGCCTTTCTAAATTTTCATATGGGAAGCAATAACCTCAGCATCATATGACTTCAGCGAACAAGGCAAGACATTTTCGTACTAACAGTCCTTAGCAGTGTATCATAATGTTACAGCCAACCCCATACTTCGTGAAAGTTCTAATATAGCTTTGTTAAAAGTATTTGTTATAACTTTTGTCCAAACTCATATAATCATCCAAGGTCACTTTCTATTTCATTAAATGTAAATTTTGTGTCATTCTATATGGCCAACAGATTGTAGTTACTTGATTCTGGTGATACGACAAACTTGCAGTGTCATATAAAGGTAACTTCCAAGAATAATTGTTTACTTTCTATTTGAAGAGACAAAATGTGTTTGATTTAGTATGTCAGCGAAAAGTTCAATTTTATGAGATTTATTACCTTTACATTTACTTTATGAGAATGTTAACTTTACGTAATTATTGAAAGTAAGGCCGGCGCCCACTAAGCGTCCATATTGTTTCCAAGTAAAATTGTAGTCACAGAAGTCATTAACGTAAATTTACTTTCGGAACATTTAAAGAAATATAAACGGAATTAAAGTAGTGAAATTGGTCCTTCGGAGCTGGTAAACAAAGAGGCTTCATAGATATAGTTTCCTTTCAGTGGATCTGCCGTAAGGTAAGGCTACATGGCTGCAAGCTGTTTGCTACAGGGTTTGCGGATAAAACCTGTTCCAGGTAGGCCATATAAAGTGTTGTATATGTAATTATTTATGTGAAGTACGAATCCCGAAAATCGAACTCCATTATCCACACCTCGCTTTGGAGAGCAGTTTAAAGCGCAAATAGGTGCTTTGCTAATAATAGAATTCTGTTAGGTAACACGTGACAAAATTTCTGTAGAGATCGTGGTTAATGTTGGTAAAAACAGAGTAATGTTGTTTATTTTTAATGAAATTGCTCTACTGGGCGAACTAAAAACTGTATTTTTCTGAGAAGCGAGACGTAGTCGACGCAGGAGGGACGAAGGTTCCTCTTTCCTGTTAGGCAGTTCCGGCAGGTATCGGTACACGCGCGTGGTGTCGCAAACCCTTACACCTCACCGGATTCGCTTTCCGTAGCGCGGCCAACGCCGTGTTTTCATTTCCAATGAAATGCAGAAATTATTCTACACATTAATACTTCGACATTAAGCAATATTAACGGGCCACATCCTTAGATATTGTCACTTTCGTAGTTGAAAAGCTTTCCTTTCCCTGCTACGGAATGTCAACAACGTTTCGATTGCATGCCATTCGAGCATTTAAAATATAAAGGCAGATTGGTCACACATGGCATCAGCGGGTTCGGCTACAAACCCTTTCAGTGCGAGGTCGCAAGTTCAGTCTTTAGTAAGACTCATTTCAAAGTGTTGTGACAGTTATGACAGTAAATATTAGTTCTAATGACTCACCATGTGCATCAGGAGGGCAAAATAAAACGAGTGTCAGGGAGGTGCCGAGATCAACCTCCTATCAGACGTCGCCGACATTCAATAAAAGTTCAAAACAAACCATTAACTTTCACCATCAGCGCTGAATCTAAAATGGCTGACCACAGCGATCACGACACTTCATACCACCAACATCCAACGCGAATTCCTTAGGAGTTACAAAACGTACCGGACAGCAAGCTAGGTATCCACTCGTAATGAATATAGGATCATATTGCTGCAATGAGGTGACGAGAACTGATTGAATATGATGACATGTAACCGAATGCAAAACACTCTATCGTGTAGATTACGTCGAAACTTACTTTCATTTAAGGCGTAGCTGCCGATAATGTGATAATATGTTCTATAGAAAACGGAAAAGCAAACTCCCAAAGACTGATTCTGTCCTGTGGTCCCATATGGTATGAACTGCAATGTTACACACATTGCAGATGAGATGGTTTGGTCTAAAAGAAATATGATTTTTGTATGCACACTAGAAATCAAGCAAAAGCATATTATTTCACGAGCTATTGGGCAAAGTCAGTAATCATAAGCTCTCTTACGCGCATTTCCCCAATTTCGCTTGCTACGACGTAAATATTCTCTAATGTCCTTGCAAGATCATTCACACGAGAAAGAATTGTAGGGGGCACAGAATCTCCACATTCTCAAAGCACAATAAATAACTTTACAGCCAATTTACCATCCAGGTTAACCGTCGGAATATGAATGTGTTAAGGCGTTGATGTTAGCTGATCCTGACAGTATTCTCTTTGTATCTCTAATTTCCTGGGTTCCTTTCATACTCATTTCCTCTTCAGATCCCTGTCGGTCCAAGTTGAAAACAAATTCTTTACTAAGCGATGGGATAAGTTTAGCTCAACTACATATTTTCTGGCCGATTTCGCAGTATGCTCTGCATCTTCAAGTTGACGCTTTGTTTGCAATTTTGTTATCTTACGTCCTCCAGTTCTGTAGATTTGTTTGAACTGACGCGACCATCCAAGGTTTCCCTTAAAATCAATGTAATCTGTGTCTCATCATGCACATTGTGCTAGTTGCCCTGGGGAGAGCAATATTTATTCATATTTATGCTATGAATTACGACTTGTGTGATTCTTGAAAGACAGAAAATGGCAGAAAAAAGTTTATCGTTCAACGTAGTTGCTTGATGTTGTTTAATTACCCACTCTGGTCTTGGTTTTGAATAGGATAGACAGGAGAGACATTGTAAATGCACTTACGTTGCATTTTAGTCAGATACACGTGTTCGTTTTCTCTTAAAGCTTTTATTTACGCGTCTATAGCATCCCTGCATGTTAGAGACTAATAACTTATTTTTTCAGAATATCAGAATGGGCAGTTCAGCGCTAGCCTATGAATGATTGTTGTTGGCCATTTACACAGTCGCAACATCTTATTTGAATATTGCCACTTTAAACGGCACAGAGCCGTGGTAATAACTTACAAAGTTTGCATTTTTATTATGTTATTTAACTCCAGTGTCATTTTGATTTACTTGCAAACTATTAATAGCACTTTTCGTTAAATTCCTGTGGTTGCTGCATAGCTGCAGTTTTTTATTTCAGCTACGTAAATTCACAGAAACTGACTTCCACCGAAATGATTAGGTGATAAATATGTCACACAACAACATTTCTCTAGATGAACCCATGACATTAAAGCAGTATTAACTTCAATAAAATTTCAATGAAAAAAGAACCTGGGATGTTTTGTTATCAGACGAACTAGTAAGGGCTTTTGATACAACTCTTTACGTGTTTCATACACTGTGGGATTTGCCTGTGGTAAGTTGTCACTTTTGTTTGTATTCTGTCATTTGATGTGTAACCGTAAGTTTATGTGCCTACACATTATACAGTTTAATGAACTGCACATGTACACCCAATTAAAGCACACCACTAGACTTACAGAACGAGACACAATATACCTTTTAAAAAACAACTCACTGGCGCCTTGGAACGTGCCTAGAAATACATGTGAGAGTAGGTTACACAGTATGTGTACTTTATTGTTATACGTATTGTATTTTCTTTCATGTACCACGTCCACTTCAACAACGAGATATATACTGCTTGGCAAGGATTCCATAAGAGAGATATAGCATTGCTAATCCACATTCTGAGAAAAGCCTACAATGTGACAGACCAGACGGTTTTATGTCCACCAGGCTTCGACGATAAATGCAAGTAGTGCCTTGGGAGTCTGAAATGAGTGATTTGTGTTTGAATATTTTTCTAAAAGTATTTCTTGTTGCTGCACATACTGTAGTGCTATGGGAGATAGTTTCATTCACAGATTTGTTTCAATAGATTCGTGGAAAGTAAGTTTATTGAGAGGGGGGGGGGGGGGGATTTTTTTCAATTCATTGCAATATTGTCATTATCCTACTATTTTTCGTTTTTTGTGTGTTACATTTGTGTATACCTATCTGTTCTTTCTGCTTAGTCGTGAAAGATGGATAGGGCAAAGAGACAGGATAGAAATTAAGGTGACAGTATTACATGTTTTGAGGAGACTGTGAATATCAGGGTGTTACTGTGTACTGATACAGATTACATCAGCCCAGAACTCCAAGCTTTGAAAACCGCACAGTCTGATGTATGCAACTTAATGTCTGCTTGTATTGTGGAGGCGTTACAAGCACAGACAGCTGGCGCCAGGCTAATACTAAACAAGCAGTAGCGGCAGTAAGTGTGATACAGTCTATCGTCGTAGGAAATGACTTTCTCTCTACATTAATCCATTCTCTAAAGAAAATGAACCTGCCAAAGAGTTATAACGCGAGAACAGCTGGTTAATGGGAAGAAACGTGAAAAAAAAGAGATACTAAGAGAAAGGGAAATAGACAAAATGTTAGCAGTACAGTTCAATAAGGTCCTCAATGCTCGAGGTAAACATATCGTTGACTATATTATAGATGAAATAAATAAAATCCGTACCCAAGTCGAAGGACTTGTTATAAAAAACAAATATTTACTTAACAAAGTGAGCGAACGAGACACGCCAGTCACTACCTTAGGGGAAGCCATCAAGCACTTGTAGAACAGGTTGAGAAGATTAATTACGACGACTGTAGACGATATGTGAATCAACTTAGAAAAATTGAAACCAAAGTAGTCGCAGCTCTGCTGTGTTTGAACACTGTAATGAGTTGCGAGGAAAACGAAGTACCGCCCCATCCTTTGTTATGCCAGTGTCGCCTATATTACCACTCCTCACAGAAGCTAAAAGGCCCTTCAAATCCTTGAACGCCACACACTCCGTCTCACCTTCTGTATCCTCCTGTACCCCACACGAATGCTCTATGACTGCATCCTCTCCAAGCACCTTATACTTTTCGTCGAACACATCACCACCCTGTGCATCGTCCACAGACTCAATCCCCCCACCCTCTGGTCTCTTCTATCCTCTCTACCCCCAGCCAGTTGCAGCACCTCTACTCTCGTGTCCAGTGCTATCTCCATCTCCACACCTCCACCTCCTTTCCCTACACAACTTCAAGCACCCACCCCTCCCAGATGATGAGCCTCACCCTGATATCTACCCTTCCTACAACTCTAACATTACCTTCCCCCCACACACTCCTTAGGGCTCCCTCTCCCCTCCTTTGCCTTCCCCTGAGCTGTTTTCCTTCCTCACTGACCTCCCTTTCCTGTGCACCCCTTCGGTGTCTCTGCTATCTACCCTTACTTCCCTTCCCACCCCAACCACCTCCTGCCCATTGGTGCGCCCCCGACCCTGTTTACCTTTCCTCCAGCCCCTTCTCCCGCTGCACCTTCGTCTCCCCTCTTTTTTCCTCCTTTCAGGCCTCCTCTCCCTCGGCAGGCCTCTTCAGACAGTTTTTATTGTACATTATCTGTGCTCCATAGCGATTTTTCTAGGTTCTTTGTTCTATATTTCTATATTGTGTCCAACTTTGACCTTGTGCATGTGACTTCATTGTATTTTATGTGCTCCACAAATTGCCAGCGGTGTTCTTTTTATTTATGTCGATTTTTTTAACAGCCCCACAATGAGAATCTCCGTGTGTGTGCACATTTTCACATCCAATGTGTCTACTTATTAAGTTCCCTTCTTTTCGCCTTTTTTATCTATAGTTCCCTCTTTTCTTTAACAGTAATGTCACTTGGCTGAAGAGTGGAAGATTGTGCCACTGCCAGTCCTCCCCTGTCCATATGGAGGATGGGAGTGAAATCACAATAAAGAGTCATATATGCACACTGGCATAGCGGCATATTATTATGCATCCTCATTTTTCTCCCAACAACTATCTGTTTGTAGATCAGCAGGAGGCAACACCCCAGTATCTACTTATTCATTTCATATAGAGCTATTAGCTACACTAAAAGCAAAAATGTCCTCTCTGCATTATGCAGTTATTGATGAAACTGGACAGACCTACTGTCTAGTGCTTGATTAGTGGCTACTACCTCTCCCCAACTCCCATGCTTCACAGCCAGAGGAAAAAATTTGAACACTAATTTTTAAATTTCTCATGAACAGGAATATGGCTGTTAGACTGCACCAGTATTACAGGTCGCCTATCTTGGATTGTGATGTCATAATTATACTACGTCAGTAGTTGAATTTCTTTGAATAAAGATAATGGTAATATTGATTATTATGTCCTCTGCAACACACTGTCATTACGATTTGAATTTGCTTCGAAAATTCGATTTTAGCTCGAAATTTTGAATTTCCTGCCAAAATTTGAATTTCCCACTATTTTTAGTGGTTGGAGAAAGGGGAGGGTTCGGGACTTCCTAGTGAGGTGGAGGAAACGTATTCTCGTACTGGGTGGTGAAATCCCATTGTAGTGTCCTGCAGCAGAAAAGACTAATGATCAATTTTGAACACATTTTATTAAACTAAAACACCTTCTTGGTAAGCAATAATTTTCAAACTCAAGAACAACAAGAAATACAATAATTCTTGTGATGGAAAAGGCCAAATAAAAGTTATGAGAGAATGAAAAGAAATAATAACATCCAAAATACTATGCTACTCAATTCCTAAGTGGCGCTACGCCCAACAAGATACAGGTTTCTACAGAAGACTAAGGCGAGTGTCTCCCGGGATAGAGCTGGCGTAGGTATTGGCCAGAGCTGTGCTGTCTGTAGGTACACACTGTCTCTGCTGGCATGCTTATAACACTGATTGTGCGGAGTGCTGCACTTAGTCACCTTGTTTCCAATCGGTGCATCTCTGTTACATGTCTTTTCATGAAGCAGTGCTGTTTTTATGTGGCAAGTCTGTCGATGTTTACATTCGCAGGCGACGTTCTGATATGAGCTCTTGAAGGGAGGCTGGTAGCCTGTATTGTTTGTCTGTGGTGCAGGCTCTCTAACTGATAAAGGGCTGCTACGCTATTTCTTCCCCTGGAAAAAGAATGCACAGCACCAAAAAAGTCCATAGGAGTGGGGACATCCTGGTCGATGTCCATAGGTTCATGGCCATCAGGGGCTTGAGGCAGCAACGCAGCAGGGGCAACTGCCGGCAGAGGCAGCGGCTGTGGCAGAGGCAGAAGCGGAGGTTGTGTCACTGAGCAGCCATCAACAGGCACCTGCTGCTCCCCCAGGGTGTCGTGGTCCACCAGACAGGGGCAGAGGTGGTTGAGGTGCCGGCAAGCAGTGGAACCATCGGCCCACTAGTGAGACACCATAGCCTGTCGGCAGTGCTTGGTGATGATGGCAGGCACCCAGTGTGTCTGTGGACGAGAGAAGATCTGTACCCAGACCTCCTGCTCGATGCGGAAAGAGTGCGCTGGAGTGTGAATGGGTGACAAGTCTTGGGAGCGAGGACAGATAAGGAAAAGCAGAATGGTTGACCATGTAGTATCTCTGTTGGACTTTTACTGGCATGTGAGGCGTCGCAGTTTGTAGCCATAAAAAGAAGCACGGCCTCCTCCAGTGGGAGATGGAGCAGCAGCTTATCGAGTTGGGTCTTGAACATCTGCACAAACCGTCCTACCTGGCAGTTTGACACAGGGCGAAATGAGGCAGTGTGGACAAGGGAAATCCCATTGATACCTAAGGGCGTCCTGTCTTTGAATCTACCAGGACGAGCCAATGGGATTCATGAAACAGCCCTGTAAAATACAAGTGAAGACGTTCCCATGGAGCAGGAGCACCTGGCCGTATAAAATACTGTTGCGGAATTGCTGCCTAACGTGTTTGGAACATGGTGCAGGCCGACACAAGAGAGGCAATGCCTTAATCCAATTAACGCCAATAAAGGCGAGCTGTTTGGTAAGGACGGTTACCCAATGGCCAGCATGGAAGAGGTCGAGGACACAGTGGAGCAATGTATGCAGTGTGATCACCCGAGGAACATCCGAATCACTATACAAAAAGATGAAACCACTGCAGAAAAAGAGATTGTGCCGATGATCCCAAAAGTGCTGGACTTCCACATCGCAGACACTACAATGATTGTTCGGGCAACCCGCAGTGATTTGTTGGCGAAGAGCTTGCAGCGTCTGCTCCTGAGCGGAGGCCCGCTGGATCCCATCGGCAACCAAAGGAAGTACATCCAGATCTGCGTTCACGTACGGTTCCACCTGAAACATACCATGGGGGATGCGTCAAACAGCTGGGAAAGGAATTCGGCGTTTGCATGACTTTCAAAGGTACGACAGATAATATCAAAGTCGTACACTCCCCAGGAAGAGCGACCATTGCTTTAGGTGGCTCATTGTCAGGGTGGGCACTGAGGCACCTGAGTGAAACAAAGAAATCTAAGGTTTGTGGTTTGTCTGCAGAGTGAAATGACGACCACACACGAAATCGTGGAATTTCGTTACGGCGAAAACCAGCGCCAAAGATTTCTTTTCAATTTGTCTATATTTGGTTGAGCAAAGGATGCGAAGGCCACCACTTTCGAGAAGACCGCACCCAGGCCATGGTCCGATACATCGGCGGCGACGATATGCGGCAGGGAAGGGTCGTAAGTGTCCAGAAAAAGGGGTCGGGAGAGAGCCGACTTGAGACTTGTAGAAGCCTGCTCACACGCCACGTCCCAAACCCTATGCACACCCTTTCTCAACAACCCGGTCAGCTCCGAAGAAAATCTCGGCGGGGTGGGGTATAAAACGCTGATAATAGTTAATTTGACCTATGACGGATTGCAGTTCCTTCATGTTGGTGGGAGAGGCAGGTTTTGTATCGCCTTGACATACTCCTTAGAGGCGTGTAGGCCACGGGCATCAACCGTGAATCTGAGATAACTGACAACGCGCCCAAAAAAGTCACACTTCACTTTCCGGCAACGCAGGTTAGCCTCGGAAAAAACCTGAAACAGCCTACCAGCTTACCAGCAAGGTCCACCGCGGACTAGGCACTGACGATGACATCGCCCAGACAATTTGCCGCACAGGGCATCTGATTTGTGAGGTGTTCCAATTAACATTGGAAAATGGTAGAGGCGCTGGCAGTGCCAAACGGGAGGCGGTTGAAACTTCCTGACAGACTAAAACTGTGTGCCCGACCGAGACTCGAACTCGGGACCTTTGCCTTTCGAGGGCAAGTGCCCTACCATCTGAGCTACCGAAGCACGACTCACTTTACAGAAGCTCTCCAGTAAAGTTTGGAAGGTAGGAGCCGAGATACTGTCAGAAGTAAAGCTGTGAAGGCCGGGCGTTAGTCGTGCTTCGGCACCTGAGATGGTAGAGCACTTGCCCGCGAAAGGCAAAGGTCCCGAGTTCGAGTCTGGGTCGGGCACACAGTTTTAACTGCCAGGAAGTTTCATATCAGCGCACACTCCGCTGCAGAGTGGAAATATCATTCTGGAAATATGAGACCTGCAACTTCACCGACGGTTGGCGGTTACTATTACTGCTAGGAATCATTCTGAGAGGCGGTTGTACCGCAAAAGTCAAGATGGGGTATTGGGATCTGCTGTGATTCCTCGTCCAACGGCAGCTGCAAATAAGCATCTTGCGTTTTATCGAAACGGTTGCACTCGCAAGACCTGTGTGTATGTCATACGCTGATGGAACAGGACATGCACCGATGACGGACTGAGGAGTAACCGTGAACTTAAAATCGCCACAGATGCGAAAAGCACCGTTCGGCTTCTCAACTACCACTATAGGCGTCGTCCAGCGACTGAGCGAGACGGGAGAAAGGATGCCCTCTTCTTATAAGCGACGAAGTTCCACTTGGAACCTGTCTCGGAGAGAATAGGGGACTGGGCGGACCTTAAAGAAATGGGGGATACCAGAGGAAATAAGCTGAATACGTGCGGTGGAACACTTCATCCATGGTGTGGAGTTGAGAACGAGGTATTTGCTGACAACGTGGCAACGAGGGTTTCCGAGGAGAGGATTCAAACTGCGTGTACCTTGTCCTGCAATGACAAACTCTGACGATCAACTATGTTCAAACCCAGAAGGTTAGTAGCGACGGGAAACCCGACCACCAAAAACTAAGCTGTGAAGGAATGATCATTATAGGAGATCTGTGTTGAAAAAATGGCGTTGAATGATATATTGTGATTTCTGATACTACGCAAGTCGCCTGAGCGTTGGTATGTGTCACCATCCACCATAGGAACGGAAGAATTTAAAAGACCACAGGAATATGCGCGACCTCCATGGTAGGGAGGAACGGGGTCCTAACTGGGGAATGATGTCCGTGAATGGAATGTGAGGCTTCCAGGTCCTGCGGTGACCATTCATGGCAAGCCTGCCAGCCGTGCACCTTGCTCGCCGGTGGGGACACTCCGACCATTGGTGAGTCCTAAACCAGTCCAGACAAAATGGAAAACGTGCGAAAGACTTTCTGTCAAGGAATGTGCCTACCGACCGACGAGACACCTGCTGGGCGCTAGGCAAGTGGCGAACCGCGAAAACAACTGGATCGAGGCGGGGCGGTTGTAGCCGGAAGACGGTGAAGCGCACGATGGATCGGCAGACTTGTCGAGGGGTGGGACCTGTGGCTTCAAAATATCATCCCGAAATCTCTCGTCTGGTGCGTGAAACACCACAATATCGCAAATCAACGAAGAGGCATTAGACTACTTGCAGGCAACGTTGGCGCACCCAAATTGGCAATCGCGGGAGAGACTCTGGAGCGCCGTAATCCATTCCCGATATGTCTGACCAGGGGACTTTCGACAGAAAAAGAAGTCTGACAGGCGGAGGTGACGGATATTTGTGCGGCACAGTAATTAAAAATGCAGCCCTTAATATGTGTAAAAGAGAGATGTCGATGTGATTGCTTAGGGTTCAATTGTTAAATTAAACGATACACTTGTGGACCGACTGTTGCTAAAAAAAAAAAAAAAAAGCCCGACTTGAATTTTCGTAGTGGGTCCCATGTGCTAGTAAATGTTGTTCCAACTATTCGACATAACTTAACCATGGTACGACAGATGTATCGAAAGCCGGACGCGCCGGTGAAACAACGTGCAATGTGTTCAGTTAACCGGTGATGGATTCAACACTATGAGCTACATCTTGCAACGCTGGGGAGTGAGGGAGATGTACGGACTTTGTGAGCACTGCCTGAATCTGCTACAGAGTTTCCGTCAAGGACTGAAGATATTCCTGTAAGGTGGCCATTTCACCCGAAAATGAAAATTTTATCCTCGTCGCCAATAAATCTAGTGTCCTTGTCCGTTATGCGGGCCCTCTAACTGATAAGATGTCATTACGGGTTGTGAGTAATTAATTTAACAATCTCATTAATTTGCATAATTATTTTATATCAATTTTTAATATATTACCTTGTTTCGCCATTCTGTATTACTCATGAGCATCATTTTCAACAGTGATCTGGAGTCGATTGGCGAACAGTAAATTTGTTACGGAATTCTCGTTGTTTTTTAGGATTCCGTGTATCAATCGGTAGAAACGGAACCGTTAGAAGATCGCTTTGTTGTCCATCTCTCTGTTTGTCCTACAGACAGGAAACCCTTTTTTGAGGAAAGAGCAGACGTATCAACTTGAAATTTATGTCACATACTGTGGTCTATGTTGCCCTGGTTACGAACAAGAATTGACGCTTCTACGACAATGCAGTCAAATAATACCGTCATTTACGCCACACTTCTCAATATTTTCAAATTCACTCATCATAACCTATACGGTACTTCCCGCTGGCAAAAAGGAAGATTTTATAGTACAACCAAAGGAAAAATCCGAAAACTATACATTTGTTATTATTTCACACGATTTTTTTGTCGCTTCTGGTGTTGATTGTCTGATAAGACATCTTTTTCTAAGGAACGAGTAGACGAATCTAGCAGAGATTTCCATCATACACTGAGGTCTGTAGGCCCTTGATGGTATAATAAATGTAAGCTTCTAAGTCAACGCAGTCAAATGATTCGGCAGTTTATATCACGTATAATAATACAGACTCATTCCTCAAAACATATAGGTACTTCTCGCTGATCTACAACGATGTTATTTGGATAGATGTAAGGTTTCACTTTGTAAGTAAAGGGAAAAAAATCAAAAAATTTTTGTTTTCTAATTACATAATACAAAATATTTCTTGTTTAACTTGTTATTGCAATTACAACAACCAATAGTACTGCATTCAGGCTGACTGGGTCGCAATGGTAAAAGTCAAACATCGCGCAAGAACTTATTTTATTCCTTATGCAACGCGTTTTGGAGTTAATCTATCATCAGATATCCTAAGCGATTGCAACATGTAGGCTAATCCACCAGTATTTATTTCACATAAAATTTAAAGCGCCATAGCTATCTTCAGTAAGCGCTTCTGGTTATCTGGTGATTGATAAATTCCGAGATGCGTCATATGAGCAGTTAAGTCATTCGCTGGATTATGTTTGACTTTTGTCATTGCGATCCAGTCTGAGTACAAAACTACTAATTAATTTAATAGTGGTCGCCTGCCTCCAGCATGATATTGTCTCACATTTATATTATTGAATTCTAAACTTTATTGACTATCTTACAGTCCATGTGACTGATATCTAGCTTCAGTGTCGAAAACAGACAAAATGGTAGACGTTCTCCATTCCCAAAAGGGAATGTTCATACAGGTGGATCCATAAAGCACTTTACTACTTTGCAGTGATACAGTAACGTACTGCGATAACTTAGAGATTAGGCAGACGTGTCAGTTTATAGTAAATAACCTCAATTTCTATTCACGTAGTGCATCATTACCCGATTCTGCCATAAGGAGCACCAGCATAAATCAAATTTAAAATGACTGCTTACATTGATTCGGAGCGTCCTCGCTGTGCATTTTGTTTTCATGAATACGCTGAAGAACTTCCAAGCAGGCCTACAATGCACTCTTGGCACAAGAACTTCGTTTAGACGTGTTGCCCTTAGCAAACTGAAAGTGGACCGCACCTTCTTCTTCATGGAGAAAACTGATATTATGTATATGGATATGTTTGAGAACTTTTCAATTACACAGGTCGATGAAGGTAGCCAAGATGGGATCATTTACTACCTGAAAGACGGAGCACCACCTCATTTCCTCTAGCAGTTCGAGGTTTCCTCGATACCCAGACTTCTTGCGTAACAGCACCCATTCTATTGTCCTCGATGGCGAGACAAGGGTACCGTCAAGGGCGCCCCAAGGAATGGTGAGACGACTGCTGTTGTTTTCTGTATACATAAATGATTTGGCGGGCAGGGTGGTCAGCAATCTGTGGTCATTTGCTGATGGTGTCATGGTGGACGGTTAGGTGTCGAAGTTGAGTGAATGTAGGAAGGTACAAGACAGACTAAATTTCCAGTTGTTGTGATGAATGGCATCTATTTCTAAATATGGAAAAATGTAAGTTCATGTGGCTGAGTTGGAAGATCAAACCTGTAATGTTCGAATACGGTATTACTAGACTCCTGCTTGACACTGTCGCTTCGTTTCAATAACTAGGCATAACGTTGCAGAGTGTGCTGGAACTTTAGTAGGGAACCGAATGGTCAACTTCGGTTTATTGGGACAATTTTAGATACGAGTGGTTTGTCTGTAAAAGGAGACCGCATATAGGACGCAGGTGCGATCTGTTCTCGAGTACAACTCGTGTATTCGGGATCCGTACCAGGTACGATACAAGGAAGAAATAGAACCAATTCAGAGGTGGGCTGCCAGATTTGTTACTGCTAGGTTTGAACAACACGTTAAGTGGTACAGAGATGTTTCGGGAACTGAGATTGGAATCCCTGGAGGGAAGGCGATGTTCTTCTCGAGAAACACTGTTGAGAAAATTTAGACAACCAGCATCTGAAGATGATTGCTGAACGGTTCTACCACCGCCAACATACCGGGTGATCAAGAAGTCTGTATAAATTTGAAAACTGAATAAATCACGGAATAACGTAGATACAGAGGTACAAATTGACACACATGGGGTTTTATTAAAACCAAAGAAATACAAGCGTTCAAAAACTGTTCCACAGATGGCGCTTCATCTGATTAGAATAGCAATAATTAGCATAACAAAGTAAGACAAAGCAAAGATGATATTCTTTACAGAAAATGCTCAATATGTCCAACATCTTTCCTCAACAATCGCTGTAGTCGAGGAATAATGTTGTGAACACCACTGTAAAGCATGTCCGGAATTATGGTCAGGCATTGGCTTCGGATGTTGTCTTTCAGCATCCCTAGAGATGTCGGTCGATCACGATACACTTGCGACTTCAGGTAACCCCAAAGCCAATAATCGCACGGACTGAGGTCTGGGGACGTGGGAGGCGAAGCATGACGAAAGTGGCGGCTGAGCACACGATCATCACCAAACGACGCGCACAAGAGATTTTTCACGCGTCTAGCAATATATTTTTTTTTGTTCTAATAAAACCCCATGTCATTCCAAGCATGTGTGTAAGTTTTTACCTGTCTATCTACATTATTCCGTGGTTTATTAAGTTTTCAGATTTAAACTGACTTTTTGATCACCTGGTACTTTCCGTGTAAGGACCACGAAGATACGAGAAATTAGGGCTCTTACGGAGACATAAACACAATCGTTTTTCCTTCGCTGTATCTGCGAATGGAATGAGAAAGGAAATGGCTAGTAATGATACCCTCCGCCACGCACCGTACAGTGGCTTTCGGAGTATCTGTGTAGATGCAGACGTAGAACCACTTCCTAGGTCGGTGGATCGGCCGTAAAGGGTCAATGGCATGGTCATCTCATTCCCCAGACCTGACACCACTGGATTTCTTTTTCTGGGTTTACAGTAAAGATTGTGTGGATGTTCCTCCCCTACCAAACAGTTTAGCCGGCCAGAAAAATCTGTCGTAGCACAGGCTACGCCCGAATTGGTGCAACATGTATTGAAGACACTAATTATCAGTTGGACTATACCGCATCACAAATGATTAGTCACATTGAACCAACTTGCCACTTTTATGTGGAACGAGAGGTTTTTTTCTGCAAAATAACACATCTAACAATTCTGTAAGTTATCTTATTAAATTTGTATATCACTCCAAAGCTGTAGAGCCTTTTTGACTCTCCCAGTACATAATTGAGTTTGTTGTAGGGAAACCTGGTCAATCTGTCTACTGAAGATTTTCGTTCTTCAGAAACGTCACAATGCCCGAACACAGAACATATTCCATAACTTGTACAATAACAGTGGCTCTAACAGCAGCGCATTGTCTGCACGGTAGTATGCAGATCTGCGACTCGTCGAGTCAACAGCGGCTAGTGAAACGACTGCTCGGAAATCTAAAGCGGCCAGCGGCCCTCGAGGGCAGAGCTGTCAAACACGGCTGGCGTACCGCGGCGCGCGGCACGGAATTAATGGCCGCAGCGGCCGCGCGGGGCCGACTTCCGCGACTACGTCCCAGGCAGACAGATTAGCCTGCGGTCCCCCGGCTGCGGGGCCTTCATCACATCGCCCCAGAGAGCGACCGGGGCGCGCCCTTTGTGACGTCGCGTCGGCGCATTACAAACAGCGCAGTTCCCTTCTGTTGGGTCTCCCAACAGCGACACTGTGTGCGCAAGCCGCTGTGCCCCTCGGCCACTTGGCCGTTCCTACGTTATTTGCGTAGTCTTGAGTCCACGAGTTTCACGAGTAATTGAACCTAATAGCAGACCGAGACTCTCGAGGAAGTCAGTGCGTCGGGATTTTCCTTCCACGCAAAAGTGGAAGGTTAATTTCTCTTTATTAGGAGTCGAAAGATGTAGAATTGTGTAACTCTTAACGCATTTGGGATATTACCTATTTCATTTCCTATAGACTGACGGAAAGAAAATCGCAACACCGAAAAGCTAGTTGATGTAGAGTAAGGAAATTTCGGAAATATATTTTTGAGAAATTAACATTGCAATATCACACTTTAGTGGAAGTTCGAGATAAGTGGTACATTTTCTTGTACAAGTACTAGGTTGTCAGTTTGCAGGATGGTGTTCTATGCCTGTTGCACTTGGTCGGTCAATACAGGAACGGTTAATACTGTATGATGTCACATATTTGCTCGGGTAATAAAACTGCTGATCGAGCAGGCCAGTGCAACGTAACAACGCTCTGTAGAGCATGTTGAATTACAACAGCGGTATGTGATCGAGCGTCATCCATTTGGAAAACAGCTCCTGGAACACTGCTCATGAGTGGCAGCAGAACAGAACGAACAACAATAATGACATACAAATTCATGGTGTGTGGGATAACCATAAGACTCCTCCTGCTGTCATCCAAAATTGCACCCCAGACTATAACTCCAGGTGTAGACCCCTTGAGTCTAACATGCAGACAGGTTGTTTTTACAGGGCCTCAATTGGTGTCCTAAGCTACACACAGCCATCACTGGTGCCGAGGCAGAATCATCTTTCATCAGAAAACACAACAGTCCTCCAACTCGCCCTGCAATGAGCTCTTGCTTGACACCAATGAGGTCGCAAATGGCAATGGCGTTGGGTCAGTGGAATGCACGCTATAGTGTCGCTCGGAGTTGTACCATGCAATAACCGATACCCAATAGGTCATTCTGTCACTGTAGTGCCAGCTGCTGCTGAAACTGCTGCTGAAGATGACGTACAAAGCCCCAGAGCCATATACTAAACACAGTGGTCTTCCTTCTCGATAGTGTCATGGGGCCTGTCTGGAGCCCAGTCGTCTTGCGACAGTACATTCTCGGAACAGCGCTGCCAGGAATCGCGTAAAGTGACTAAATTCCCGCCAAGACTTTCGACAGTGTTGCAGAAGAAACATTCAGCTCCTGGAAGCCCTGTTACACAACATCGTTCAGACTCAGTGGAATGGTGATAGTGGTGTCTTTTTCACCTTAGTGGCATTCTTGACTAACACTAACTCACCCAGTCTGAAAGACAACTAATTTTCACAACAGTTCCAACGTGTATTGCAAGCAAACTTGATATGCAAAGTGGCAATATGATTAATAAAATTCTTTTCCGGGCTATTATGCCGTGGTATGATGGATTTCGCATTATAACCCAACGTTTCGTCCCCATCTGCGGAGGACATCTTCAAGGTCAGTAGTGAGACAGTGTGTGTTTCGGAAGTTAACAGAAGCCACGAACCCCCTTGAAGATCTCCTCCGCAGATGGGGACGAAACGTTGGGTTACAATGCGAAATCCAGCAGACCACGGCATAATAGCCCGGAAAAGAATTTTATTAATCATGACAGTTCCGGCCGTGAAAGTTTACATTTTACAAAGTGGCAGTACTAGCCACTTTATGAGACTGGCACGAAATTTGAACAGACTTCGTCTTTCAGATGTCGAAACACGGCTACCTACTTTCGTTTAAGTGGCGCAATTCTCATTCTTGCTGTTGCGATTTTTTCCATCAGTACATACGCGGTGTCTGTTCTTTCGGACATGCCCGAACATTAGCCATTTTTGGTCTTACAGCGATATATGATTAGAATCTGAAATTTACAACTCATGCACACACTGTTGACGCAGTGGATACGCGACTGCAACTTCAGGAGGTTGCGCAATTTACACACATTTGGGCATTAGTACAGTATTCAATAGCTACAATGAAAAGCTACAAAGAACAAAACACTGTGTTGTAACGAAGTGACAGCTGTTTGCAAGAAAACTGAAATTTCGATCTCCTCTTTGAGGGGACAAAGCTGCTTAGAAGGCGAACAGGGTCAGAGAAAGCCCCATATTCCTGGTACAATGAGGTTTCCTATCCCTTTAAGAATGCGATACAGTACGGGCACCATACCCTCCCTCCCCTCACGTGGAGGGAGAGTTTAAATGGACACAGACACCATGGGAAGAGACTATGGCACGAAAGAGCGAGTGCAAAGTAACGAATTATTTGCACAAATTGAAAGAGTTTTAGGTTTATGTACACAGAAACTCAGAAAGTACAAGGGGGTGTTGAAAATTAGTGCCCCCAATTTTTTTTCTGTTCTCCATATCTGTTGAAGTACTACATGTCATGTGTATTACTTGGTCGACTTCCCCCGTTTCGGAAATTTGGAAATTTGTGGTAGGTTCTTATGAGACCGAACTACTGAGTACTGAGGTCATCGGTCTCGAAGTTTACACACTACTTAATCTAACTTACGATAAGGACGACACACACACCCATGACCGAGGGAGGATTCTAACCTCCGACGGGCGGAGCCACTCGGATCGCGACAAGGTGCCCAAGACCGCGCGGCTACACCGGGCTGGGACCGCTTCGCAGACTCAAGTAGGAGCCGTCCGCAGCCAACAGGCTCAGAATTTTTGCGTGCAACACTGCTGTGCGTAACGCAAAGATGTCGGGCGAGAGTAAAAGCGTGCTGTAATCGAGTTTCCATTCGAAGAGTTCGTCCACACATGGACCGCACTCTCCTTCGTCGTGACAATGCCGGACCACTCAACAGCGTTCCGACATCTTCAACAACACAACGCCTTCGGCTTATCGTCACTGATCAACCTCCAGACAGATCCGTCTTGGCCCCATCAGATTTTCATCTGTTCCCAACAGTTAAATAACACCTCCGAGGACTTCACTTTGATAGCGACGAAGCGGTGCAAGCAGAGATGAGGCTGTGGCTCCTTCAAAAAAAGGCAGTCCACAGTGACTGTATCAGCAAACTGCTTCCTCTACCGGATGTGTGTGTTCCTCGTGAGGGTGATTATGTTGAGAAAAAAATTGTATACATGAATAAAGCTGTAGAACGTAAACGAAGTTTGTTTTATTTAAAAAGGTTGAAGAGTTTTCTAATAAAAAAGGGGGCGTTACCTTTTAGAAAGTTCACGTAAGTTACGTAATGTAGGTCGTCCCACGCTAAGACCATTGTGCAACAAGAGCGGCGCCTTGTCAGAAGAGAGTACATGTCCCCGAGTTCCTGCAGAAACAGCTGCGATATACTTGAGAAGTCTGCCACGGGCGTGGACGTGTGTGATGACCTTACGTTAGTAGGTTTAAATAGTTCTAGGGGACTGATAACCTCAGATGGTAAGTCCCAAAGAGCTCGGAGCCATTTGAACCATTTGGAACTTGGCAAGCGCATCATATAGTGCCAGTGAAATACCCCAGCAAGTGTAAAACGTAATCCAAAGCTGAAGTACGCAGAACAGTGCATTTGTCGACAAATCGTTTAAAAGGCGTTCGGATTCACCGTCAAATTCTCATGGTATGTGAACAAAATGCAATGTCAGCAGTAGCAAAAAATTTGACCAGGGCGGCACAGATGTGGGTAACGCTGATCAGAAAAGATGGCCAACGACATCGACCGCAGAAGAAAATTTTCCCAGAAATCGAGGAACTGATGAACAGGAAGCGCAGAATGACTGGGCGGAAACTGTTCAGCAGATTTATTTATTTATTTATTTATTTATTTTGGGTCATCAGTCTACTGACTGGTTTGATGCGGCTCGCCACGAATTCCTTTCCTGTGTTTACCTCTTCATTTCAGAGTAGCACTTGCAACCTACATCCTCAATTATTTGCTAGAAATATTCCAATCTCTGTCTTCCTCTACAGTTTTTGCCCTCTACAGCTCCCTCTAGTACCATGGAAGTCATTCCCTCATGTCTTAGCAGATGTCCTATCATCCTGTCCCTTGTCCTTATAAGTGTTTTCCACATATTCCTTTCCTCTCCGATTCTGCGTAGAACCTCCTCATTCCTTACCTTATCAGTCCACCTAATTTTCAACATTCGTCTATAGCACCTCATCTCAAATGCTTCGATACTCTTCTGTTCCGGTTTTCCCACAGCCCATGTTTCTATACCATAGAATGCTGTACTCCAGGCGTACATCCTCAAAAATTTCTTCCTCAAATTAAGGCCAATATTTGATATTAGTAGACTTCTCTTGGCCAAAAATGCCTTTTTTGCCACAGCGAGTATGCTTTTGATGTCCTCCTTGCTCCGTCCGACATTGGTTATTTTACTGCCTAGGTAGCAGAATTCATTAACTTCAATGACTTCGTGACCATCAATCCTGATGTTAAGTTTCTCGCTGTTCTCATTTCTACTACTTCTCATTACCTTCGTCTTTCTCCGATTTATTCTCAAACCATACTGTGTACTCATTGGACTGTTCATTCCGTTCAGCAGATCATTTAATTATTCTTCACTTTCACTCAGGATAGCAATGTCATCAGCGAATCGTATCATTGATATCCTTTCACTTCTATTTTAATTCCACTCCTGAACCTTTCTTTTATTTCCGTCATTGCTTCCTCGATGTACAGATTGAATAGTAGTGGCGAAAGGCTACAGCCTTGTCTTACACCATTCTTAATACGAGCACTTCGTTCTTGATCGTCCACTCTTATTATTCCCTCTTGGTTGTTGTACATATTGTATATGACTCGTCTCTCCCTATAGCTTACCCCTACTTTTTACAGAATCTCGAACGCTTTTTCCAGGTCGACAAATCCTATGAACGTTTCTTGCTTTTTCTTTAGCCTTGCTTCCATTATTAGCCGTAACGTCAGAATTGCCTCTCTCGTGCCTTTACTTTTCCTAAAGCCAAACTGATCGTCACCTAGCGCATTCTTAATTTTCTTTTCCATTCTTCTGTATATTATTCTTGTAAGCAGCTTCGATGCATGAGCTGTTAAGCTGATTGTGCGATAATTCTCGCACTTGTCAGCTCTTGCTGTCTTCGGAATTGTGTGGATGATGCTTTTCCGAAAGTCAGATTGTATGTCGCAAGACTCATATATTTTACACAAAAACGTGAATAGTCGTTTTGTTGCCAGTTCCCCTAATGATTTTAGAATTTCTGATGGAATGTTTCTATCCCTTCTGCCTTATTTGACCGTAAGTCCTCCAAAGCTCTTTTAAATTCCGATTCTAATACTGGATCCCCAATCTCTTCTAAATCGACTCCTGTTTCTTCTTCTATCACATCAGACAAATCTTCATCCTCATAGAGGCTTTCAATGTATTCTTTCCACCTATCTGCTCTCTCCTCTACATTTAACAGTGGAATTTCCGTTGCACTCTTAATATTACCACCGTTGCTTTCAATGTCGCCAAAGGTTGTTTTGACTTTCCTATATGCTGAGTCTGTCCCTCCGACAATCATATCTTTTTCGATGTCTTCACATTTTTCCTGCAGCCATTTCGTATTAGCTTCCCTGCACTTCCTATTTATTTCATTCCTCAGCGACTTGTATTTCTGTATTCCTTATTTTCCCGGAACATGTTTGTACTTCCTCCTTTCATCAATCAACTGAAGTATTTCTTCTGTTACCCATGGTTTCTTCGCAGCTACCTTCTTTGTACCTATGTTTTCCTTCCCAACTTCTGTGATGGCCCTTTTTGGAGATGTCCATTCCTCTTCAACTGTGCTGCCAATTGCGCTATTCTTTATTGCTGTTTCTATAGCGTTAGAGAACTTCCAACGTATCTCGTCATTCCTTAGAACTTCCGTATCCCACTTCTTTGCGTATTGATTCTTCCTGACTAATGTCTTGAACTTCAGCCTACTCTTCATCACTACTATATTGTGATCTGAGTCTATATCTGCTCCTGGGTGCGCCTTACAATCCAGTATCTGATTTCGGAATCTCTGTCTGACCATGATGTAATCTAATTGAAATCTTCCCGTATCTCCCGGCCTTTTCCAAGTATACCTCCTCCTCTAGTGATTCTTGAACAGGGTATTCTCTATTTCTAGCTAAAACTTGTTACAGAACTCAATTAGTCTTTCTCCTCTTTCATTCCTTATCCCAAGCCCATATACTCCTGTAACCTTTTCTTCTACTCCTTCCGCTACAACTGCATTCCAGTCGCCTATGACAATCAGATTTTCGTCCCCCTTTACATACTGCATTACCTTTCAATATCCTCATACACTTTGTCTATCTGTTCATCTTCAGCTTGCGACGCCGGCATGTATAACTGAAGTATCGTTGTCGGTGTTGGTCTGATGTCGATTCTGATTAGAGCAACCCGGTCACTGACCTGTTCACAGTAACACACCCTCTGCCCTACCTTCCTATTCATAACGAATCCTACACCTGTTATACCATTTTCTGCTGCTGTTGATATTACCCGATACTCATCTGACCAGAAATCCTTGTCTTCCTTCCACTTCACTTCAATGACCCCTACTATATCTAGATTGAGCCTTTGCATTTCCCTTTTCAGATTTTCTAGTTTCCCTACCACGTTCAAGCTTCTGACATTCCACGCCCCGACTTGTAGAACATTATCCTTTCGTTGATTATTCATTATTTTTCTCATGGTAACCTCCCCCTTTGCTGTCCCCTCCCGGAGATCCGAATGGGGGACTATTCCGGAATCTTTTGCCAATGGAGAGATCATCATGACACTTCTTCAACTACAGGCCACATTTCCTGCGGATACACGTTACGTGTCTTTAATGCAGTGGTTTCCATTGCCTTCTGCATCCTCATGTCGTTGATCATTGCTGATTGTTCCGCCTTTAGGGGCAATTTCCCACCCCTAGGACAAGAGAGTGCCCTGAACCTCTATCCACTCATCCGCCCTCTTTGACAAGGCCGTTGGCAGAATGAGGCTGATTTCTTATGCCGGAAGTCTTCGGCCGCCAATGCTGTTCAGTGCTAGTTCAGCAAATACACATCTTAATAGTAGTGTTCATTACATCGTCTAAGATCATCTGCAGTATCGGAAACAGCTCACGCTGGGTTCTGCCAAAAATTTCATCTGCTCACAAAGGCGCCAAATTTGAGAATGGATGCCAAAAAGGTGACTTGGGAAATTAAGCAAAAGCATTGTTCTCCAGCACGACAATACAACAACGTTAAAGGCGTGAACAATACGAGCTTTCCTTCAACCTTTTCGTTGAAAGGTTTGGAAGCATCCGTCGTACAGTCCATATCTTGTACATGTGATTTCCACCTTATCGGCAGGTTAAAAGAATATCTGGGCGAAAACGATTTCCAACGATAAGGATACTCACACAGTCGTCTGGAATGACTCCGTGACCAAAGGGTGAATTTCGGTCCTCCAGGAAATGAAAGATTGGTAGAACGTCCAGACAGCTCTTTACAGAGACTTGGTTACCATGTTGATAACTATTGTCATGTCTCTGTGTCACTTATAAGCGTAGTGTATCTTTCAGTAAAAGTAGCTTGGACTGCGATAATAATATATAAACCACTCTCTGAAGTTCCGTTGTAAGTAATATGAGACCTGAAACTTCCTGGCAGATTAAAACTGTGTGCCGGACCGAGACTCGAACTCAAACTTCATATCAGCGCACAGTCCGCTGCGGACGGAAAATCTCATTCTGGAAACATCCTCCAGGCTGTGGCTAAACCATGTTTCCGCAATATCCTTTCTTTCAGGAGTGCTAGTTCTGAAAGGTTCGCAGGAGAGCTTCTGTAAAGTTTGGAAGGTAGGAGACGAGATACTGGCAGAAGTAAAGCTGTGTTTCAACATTATCACTGTACTGAAAGTACATGTTTATTATGAAGACGATTCCAGTTGGGGATTGCAACTCCACGACGTTGCAGTGGGTAGTTGTGAATTGAGAGAGCGTGGTGACTCTCAGGAGCTTATTTGTTATTATTATCGCCGCTTTCGGGACTTCTCCTTTACTAATTATCTGCCATGTTGCGGCAGCAAAAGCAACCTTTCCAGCTTGGGAGTACGGCTCCTGTAGACAGAGCACATCCAATCTCCTCTCCTCCACCTCCCTTCGGAGTTCCTGCATTACGAGTCGGACGGGGAGTGAGACGTGCTTGGGTAGGTCAGATGGTAGAGCACTTGCCCGCGAAAGGCAAAGGTCCCAAGTTCGAGTCTCGGTCCGGCACACAGTTTTAATCTGCCAAGAAGTTTCATATCAGAGCACGCTCCGTTGCAGAGTGGAAATCTCATTCTGGAAATATGTGACCTGCAACTTCACCGACGGTTGGCAGTGACTACTGCTGCTAGCAATCCAGCAGTGGGTGAGTTCACAACCTGTTAAATTGCTCGTCCATACAGGGGTTTTGTTGCCCGTCGTTTCTTTATGCCCTGACATAAACGATTACCGAGTATTAAGGTGGCCTGTGAGGTCATTCAGTGAAATACAGGTATACACTATGTGACCAAAAGTATCCGGACACCTGACTGGAAATGACTTACAAGTTCGGGGCGCCCTCCATCGGTAATGCTGGAATTCAGTATGCTGTTGGCCTGCCACTAGCCTTGATGACAGCTTCTACTCTATGCGGCATACGTTCAATCAGCTGCTGGAATGTTTCTTGGGGAATGGCAGTCCATTCTTCATGGAGTGCTGCACTGAAGAGATGTATCGATGCTTGTCGGTGACACCTGGCACGAAGTCGGCGCTCCAGAATATTCCAAAGGTGTTCTGTAGGATTCAGGTCGGGATTCTGTGCAGGCCAGTGCATTATAGAGATATTATTATCGTGTAACCATTCCGCTACAGGCCGTGCATTATGAACAGGTGCTCGATCGTGTTGAAAGATGCAATCGCCATCCTCGAATTGCTCTTCTACTGTGGGAAGCAAGAAGGTGCTTAAAACATTAAAAAATGATTCAAATGGCTCTGAGCACTATGGGACTTAACATCAGTGGTTATCAGTCCCCTAGAACTAAGAACTACTTAAACCTAACTAACCTAAGGACATCAGACACATCCATGCCAGAGGCAGGATTCGAACCTGCGACCGTAGTGGTCACGCGGTTTCAGACTGAAGCGCCTAGAACTGCACGGCCACACCGGCCGGCGCTTAAAACATCAATGTAGGCCCATGGTGTGATAGTACCACGCAAAACAACAAGCGGTGCAAACCCCCACCATGAAGAACACGACCACACCATAACACCACCGCCTCCGAATTTTACTGTTGGCGCTACACACGCAGGCAGAAGAAGTTCACCAGGCATTCGCCAAACCCAGACCCTGCCATCGGATCCCTAAATTGTGTATCGTGATTCGTCACTTCACACAACGTTTTTCAACTGTTCAGTCGTCCAACGTTTAAGCTCCTAACACCAAGGCGTCGTTTGGCATTTACCGGCGACATGTGTGGCTCATGAGCAGCCTCTCGACCATAAAATCCAAGTTCTCTCACCTCCTGCCTAACGGTCATGGTATTTTCAGTGGATTCTGATGTAGTTTGGAATTCCTGTGTCTTGGTCTGGATAGATGTCTGCCTGTTACACATTATGACCCCTCTTCAACGGTCAGGCGTCTCTGTCAGTCAACAGACGAGTTCGGCCTGTACGCTTTTGTGCAGTGCGTGTCCCTTCACGTTTCGACATTACTATCATATCGAAACAGTGGACTTAGGGATGTTTAGGAGTGTGGAAATCTCGCATACATACCTATGACACAAGTGACACCAAATCGCCTGACCACGTTCGAAGTCCGTGAGTTGCTGAGCTCTCCATTCTGTTCTCTCACGATGTCTGATGACTACTGAATTCACTGATATGGAGTGCTTGGCCGTAGGTGGTAGCACAATGCACCTAATACGAAAAAGTATATTTTTGCGGTGTCCGGATACTTTTGATCACATAATGTATTAGAGTAAACTATGCAATGAAATCAAGAATTAAGGATATTAATCTGTTTTTAGCGCACATGTGATTTATATCGTTGCTTTCTTCATAGAAACTTGTATAGCGATGAATTATGGATGGTCCTACACACAACGGTCCAAACTAAGCTGAAAATAGTTTTAGCATAGCAGTTGTAGGCAACAAATAGTTCACCACATCACAGTCTCTGTAAATTCCACTATGTTCACAGCGCACAAACTGATAAACCGAAGACTAGCTTTCTAATAATCCCATAGGCGTGACCTTACCACGAAACTACAACACATGTGTCCGCAGGCCGTTCTAGTCCAGCTTACCCGCACAGCTTCCAGCACACACTGCCTTGCGTCTCTGTGTTGCGTTTTGTCACAATACACACTGCTCTAATCAAATTAGCAGGCATATAGCTGAACATAATTCGTTTTTAAACACTTTTTACAATATCCATATACTGTACTTAAACCTAATACATTACGCAGTTCTGTGCAAATTTATTCTATCACGTACTATTATAGTTTCTTATAATTTTTCTCTATTTTAATAGACTGCGCGAACCAAAACAGCAATCGCTCGTCAAAACAGCTCCTTTATTCCTTCTCGCACGTTTTGCATTATGATATTCAAACCCTTCTGCAATTATTAATACATAAATTTATTATATATCCACGCAAAGGCTAATAGCTTTATGTATTTGAAGATAAATTTTTTTTAGGTGTACAGTTTCACCTGTTATGTTATAGACCGTCGCAAGGAATCCTCTGCTGGGAACGCAAAAATTACGTAGAGCGGTACGGAAAATTATGCAGCCGTACATCTGCAGCTATTGCCACAAAATATATAGCATTTTGAAGTTATCGGTAATATAAGAGTAATTAGAAGTTATGGAATGCACTCACCATTCACAAATGGAGGAGATAAGGGAAAATGAAGGTTACGTAAAGTACTTACCATCCGGGAATGGAAGAGAATGGGATAAGGTACACATTAGAGTTATTCCTTCCTCCACACACGCTGCGGAATTCGTCGTAGATGTTGGTATGACGGAGAACAGTTGGACTGAGATTTGAGTCTGGTTCCCAGATAACTTGAGAAGACTACAAATTCCTGATAAAGCTGTAGGAAACGAGACTGTACACACAGGTAAAGCAATGACTTCGGCCGCCCGTTACTGTTTCACTGCGGAACACCAAAGTACAGTTCCCCCTTTGAATCTTCACACGAATTTCGAAACGGCTAATACTGGGATAAACGGTTTCGGAACAGGAAGTCATCTGTAACTTCTCAAATGACAAGATAACTGGACCGGGTGAGACTCAGTGGAGATTAAAGTACTATCTCCTCTTCTAGCACTTGCTTATCGAAGATCGCTGGAGTCTAGAACTTGCTTATCGAAGATCGCTGGAGTAAAAGGCTACAAGCAATTGAAAGAAAAAAGCGCAGACCATTGCCGTGCCAAGAGAGGTTTTCGGACAGAGGCGATTAGTTACAGGCCTATAACGCTGATGTGAATGAGTTGTACAATTAGGGAATGCGTTTTACAATTACGCATTAAGTGGCTTTTGGAGGATGAATTTATCCTCTAAAAAAATTGATATGAATTCTGTAGACAGAGATCTTACGAATCTGAACTCGATCTGTTCGCTGTATACAAAGGAGACAGGGGTTTATGCCGTGTTCCACAACTAGCGACGGGCAATTCGAACAGTTCCGCACAGTCGTTTAACAAAAGAAATATGAACTTACTGAGTACACTACCGAATTAATGATTGGACTCAGGACTTCTTCACAGGCAGAAATCTACATGTCATTCTTGATGGAACAAAATCGTTAGATGTATAGGCAATTTTGGGAGTACGCGAAGGGAATATTAGTAATTTACCTTATTCGTCTGATGAATAACATCGGAAGCTCCGTGAGGCTATACACGAAAGATGCTGTTGTCTATCGGATGGTTGCAACTTCAGGAGAATATAGTAAGATGCAGGAAGGCTTCCAGAGGATCGACAGTTTATGTGAAAGGACTGGCAGTTGATGTGCATGGACTGGCAGTTGATGTGCATGGAATGGCAGTTGATCTTGAATGTAAATGCATGTAATATACTTGGCACAAATATGCAAAGAGGTAAGCTGCTGTTTACGAGAAGCACCATATAACAGTGATTTTGTAAATAACCTAGGCGTAAACGTTTGGAGCGAAATACTCGTAAATACACAGACCAGTGACATTAACGTAATAACGTTACCGTCGCCGTCATCTTACTTCTACGTACAATAACCAGTCACTGACGGAACGTGACAGCACTGGCAATGGAGGGTATATGAAGCGGGACGCGGAAAAAAGTGCAGTAGTTGTAGTAAAGCAGAAGCGAAGCGATATCCATGACGTCGAAACATATTTATCATTGACTTTCGGGCCAAGGTGTAAGCGTTTCTTGAACGGCTAAGCTTGTAAACCGCGTACAGCCCTGGATAAAGTCCGCTCAAAAATCATTCTGCGAACGTTGCTGCGTCTGGGCCTGTGCATGCACCCTTACTGAATGCTGTTCATCAGTGACGAGGACTGGATTTTGTAGCACAGTACAGCACCAGGACGTTCACTGAGTGGTGACATGCGTCCTTTTCAGAAAAACGCATTTTTTGCGCCATCGGGCTGATGGACGTTAACGACTACTTTCTAGAACGCTGCAATAATGATCGAAGATTCCAGGCCTGACGAGGGAGCATTATAGTCTGGGACATGTTCTCATGGCATTATTTATGCGATCTGGAAGGCACAATGACGCAAGCATGCGTCTATCCTTGGAAACAATCCCCTCCCCTATATGCAGTTTGTATTCCCTCGTCGCGATGGCACCTACCAGCAGAACGTACAATATATACGTGCATGGTTTGAGAAGACCAGGATGAGTTTACCGTACTCCCCTGGCCATAAAACTCCCCGGATTCAAATCCAATCGAAAATATGTGGGACAACCTTGATTAGGCTCTTCGCGCCGTGGTTCCTCAGCCGAGAAACCTATCGCAGCCGGTCACAGCACTGGAGTCAGCATGGCTCCACATCCGTGTCGGTACCTTCCAGAACCTGATTCTGGCGATGCATTAAGTGGTTATTCAGGCTTTTGATAGGTGTTCTCATTAATTTGATCGGACCGTATCGTAGGAAAAACAAATGCCTGGCTGAAATTCATTAGGAGGAAATGTAGTTCATTGACGAAATAAGACACAAAACACTCATTAAATCAATTATTTAGTGTTATTCATCCCTTTGGGACCCATACCAAATACGATTAATGCTATAACTAGAGAAAATGTTATGAAGAGAGTCGTGTTTCGTTACGGAGTCCTTTGCTCGGCGCAAGACCGCCAAGGAGACACTCAACGAACAGGGTTTCTGTATCAACTCCCTCTTCTGCACTAACTTCTTCAACTAGGAGTATCCCTTACATTCTGAATTATTTGTTACATACATTCAAATCTCAGCCTTCCTCTGCAACTTTTACGCGCTACAGTTCCTTCTAGAACCCATGAAAGTCGTTCCACAGTGTCTTAATAGATATCCTATCATACTTTCCCGTCTTCTTGTCAGTGTTTTCCAGAAATTATCTTCATCGATTCTGCAGAGAACCACCTCGTGTGTTATCTAGACCTTGCACCTATTTTTCAACATCTTTCCGAAGCATCACGTTTCGAAACTTTCGACAGTCTTCTGTTCCGGTTTCCCAACAGTTCGTTATTCGTTTCCATGCACTACTATGATACAAGCGTGCATTACAAGAAACCTTTTCATCATATTAATGCCGTATTTTCTTACTAGCATTCTTCTATTGGTGAGAACTGCACTCCTGCGTTTCTTTTATGTCCTTCTTGTTTTGTCCATCATCCATTTGGTTTAAAAGGTACAAAAATTCTTTCGCTTTGTTTCCCAATTTTGATAATATTTTTATCGCTAGTCTCATTTCTACAACTCCCCATTATCTTCCTCCTTCTTGGCCTTCATATGTAGCCATATCTTGTGATCAGTTCACTGTGTGTTCTGTACAGTAAGCCCAGTAATTCCCCTTCGATGTTACTGAAGACAACAGTGCCATCATCTAATCTCACCACTGATATTTTTTCACCTCGATTTTTATTCCTAGTGCTGAACCAGTTTTCTATTCCTGTCATTACTTATTCGATGTTCAAGCTGAACAGTACGTGGGAAGAATTGCATTCCTGTCTTTCCTTCTTTGCCTTCTGGTTCTTGGTCTTCGGTTGCAAAGCATAGGTTCGAAGAGTATACGGGCAGCGTATTGCTGAGACCTATCTCCTACTTTGCGGATTTACCATAGCGAGAAAATCAGAGAAATTAGAGCTCACGCGGATTGAGAGTAAATCGAAGAACGACGAAAGTAATGAGAAGAAGCCGTATTCAGAACAGCGAAAAACTTAACTTCATAATTGGTGATCACAAATTACATCAAGTTTAGGAATTCTACTACCCAGGCACCACAAGTAACCATAACAGACGGAGCAAGGAGGACATAAAAAGTAGAGTAGCACTGGCAAAAGGGACATTCCTGAGCAAGAGCAGTGTATCAGTATCAAACCTTTTTCTTAATTTGAGCAAGAAATTTCTCAGAATGTACGCCTAGAGCACAGCATTGTACTGTAGTGAAACATGGCCTGTGGGAAATCGGAACAGAAGATAACCGTAGCATTCTTGAGATGTGATATTATAGACTTATGATGAATTCATGTGTACTGACAAGGTAAAGGTCGGCCGCTGTAGGTGAGCGGTTCTAGGTGCTTCAGTCCGGAACCACGCGGCTGCTACGGTCGCAGGTCCGAATCCTGCATCGGCATGGATGTGTGTGATGTCCTTCCGTTAGTTAGGCTTTAGTAGTCTTACATCTAGGGGACTGATGACATCACATGTTTAGTCCCATAGTGCTTAGACACATTTGAACTATTTGAAGAAGAGGCAGGATGACAGGACATCTGTTATGGCATCAGAAAATAATTTCCATGGGACTGTAGAGGAAGACAGAGATTGGAATATATCTATCGGTGAGGACAAAGGATAAGTGCCATTTACGAAAAAAACAAAGAAACAGAACTACTTGACTGCCTCCGTAGCTGGGTAATTTACGCAGATCTCTGTCATGCGGAAAACTCGAGTTCGATTTACGTCACTGCCAGCGATTTTTCTTAGTGGAAGGATTGGCGTGGAGAGCACTCAATCTCGTGAGGCCGACTGTGGAGCTACTGGAACGATTAGTGACAGTTTCAAGGTCAGGAAACCCAGCGTAGTCCGGGAGAGCGGTGTGCTGATGACATGACCTTCCGTTAGCATGGGATGGCGCCGTTCAGAGGACGACATGGCGGTCGGTCGCACTCGATTGAGCCCTTTTTTCTGTAGCAGACATAATCTTAGTTGTATCTCTCCTAGCTGTGGCTTGCTGGGTTTAGATCCATTTTTTCTTCGCAAACAGAGCGTATCGCAGAAGTGACAGCGACTGTAACGACGGCACGCACAGCGTGAGTGACACGTAAACGGCCTGCTGCGGCGGGTAAACGAGGCCTCGGCTTACTGCTGCCGCGCCGGTAATCTGCTATCTCGTCAGATGATCTGTGATGTGTCGTACTGGCCGTGCGTGAGCGCACGCACCTCGGCGCTGCACGCCATGGTGCGCCAGCCCAGCCTGGGCGGCCGTTGCGTGTCTGCAGGCAGACCGCTGTTGCCGCTGCCGGCGCCGCCGCCGCCTTAAAACACTCGGCCTAAATCCCGCGGGCGGAGCCGAGCCGTCACTCACGTAGACAGCCCGGCCCGTTCACTTAGCAGCCCTGCTTCTTGGCCGCAGGTTCCTTTGTTATTCCGGCCACAAGTTAAGCCCCCGGACGATGAAGCGCCAGTCGGGTTTGAAATTTAGAGTGACCCGTCAGCTAGTGCGTGCTAGTAGCGGCAGAGGCCTCAACGTGTCTCGTAAAGTATTCATAGAGGCTGGATAATTTGATCTGAGGGCTCTGACCTCAGCCACTCAACCCTAAAAAGGCCACCGCCGTCTACAGTGGGAGAGAGACGACTTGCTGGTGCGCTGTGTTTGGGTTCTAGGTTACTTTAAGATAGAACTGGTGCTGGACTACAATTTCTTTTATCTGTATTTCATTGTAGTGCTCTTAAAGTAAATTATGTGTGCTATTTGGACTTCTTTTCAACCCCACAAGGATACATGAAAAACGACTAAAGTTGTGTATTTAACAGTCGTTTGTCTTTCTACACATAAAATTAAATGACTACGCTGGAATTCAAAGTGTTTCACAGATTATTTCAGACTATTTCTGATCTTTCCGTCTTCGAATACTACGGAATAAACTGACATATAAGTAATTATGTACTTGCCTCCGTAGCTGAGTGGCTTGCCTGGGTAACTGTCGGCGACCCGGGCTCGATTACCGGTACTGCTGACAATTTTTTGCTTTGACGAGGTGCATTCACCCTCGTAAGGCCAATTCAGGAGCTACTTCTCTGTAATGTTTCCGCTCCGTTTTTTGGAAGATGAAAATATTAAACTAAGATAAAGGGAAAGAAAAAAACACATGAGATTCTAATGAGTATTGAATTGTGAATTTACTTTCAAAACGATTTCTTAAGAATTTACTTTATTTACTAGTGATTCATCAAGAACATTAACACATTCAATCAAACTTGTGAGCGTGGAAGTGGTTGCCAGTGGGTAACTGATGAGAACAAATTAAATTTCCTTTCAACAAACGGAAATTTTATTCCTAAAAGCCCCTTTTTTTAAAGAGATTTAAAATTATAATCAGAAAGCACCCTCTAAATATCAAGTTACAATTTATTCAGAGGCAGAAAGAACAAATTTTGACAGTATGAGCCTTCGGGCTGAGAACCTTGCCGCTCCCTTTTGACACGGCCGTAATCACGACCGCTCACAACAACCTCTGAAACTGGTGCAAATCTGCAACACACCAGATTAACTTAAACTAAAAATTTTAACAACTCACGTAAGTACATAAACTACGCACCCCGTAGGAGGGATGGAAATGGTACAAAACACTAACATTAAAAAAATTAACTTGCCACCGAATGTGCAACTTGACTAAAAGGAAAAAATACTCTTACGGTGTAAGGTTGGCTAAGGGTGGCAACTTTATACACAAAAATGATCATTTAAATAAAAACCCATGAAATGCAGTCTTAAATAAAATATACACACATGCTCTACATTACACTTATACCGCCTCTCAAGATGATAGAAAAGATAAAAACATATTTGAGGAATTCGACCATTACACTTCAAGCAATATATTCGTTCACACCGAATCCGACAAACATGACAGAGGTAGCTATTATCATACGGCAGACCGACAGACAGACACACAGACACTAACTGCCTAACAAACGCGTACGGGAGACAGACGAGTAAGCTGAGGACGAGAGACTGAGTAAGAAAACAAGTAGAATTTAACAGGTAAATGAAACAACATATCACGAATCACCTAATAAACTGCGATGTCCGGCGAAGACCTGGCGCAGCACCCCCAAAACGCTCTCCCGAATCGTCCGCTACCAGCCGCTTCAGCGGACGCAGGAAAGCGCGCCGATCTCACGTCTCACGGCGTCGCAGCCCGCAGCGGCCAGACCGATGTCGTGGGTTGACTCCTGTTGCTCTCGTGTCGGCTGCGAAGCCACTACCCCTCGCCATACGGCGTGGCCCACTGGACTGACGTGGCGACCTCACATGCGCCGACGCTCAAGACGGACAAGTCATGTTGCGTTCCAGTACGCTACCGACCAACCGCTCTATCCAACCGCCAATGACTATTTCCTGAACAAATTCGAGCAGACTGGCGACCTAACACATACTAGCTTTCCAGACAACAGACACTGACTGCCCCACACTGACCCGGCTGACCAACTGACCAGACTGGCCGCTTAGCAAGCGCTTAGCGCCCCTTAAATGCACGTGAGCAGGCTACCTTTCCCCTTTCCCACCAGAGGGAGACACCAAATCTGCGATTGCCACAGCGACGCCACCGCCAGAAACGGAGGGCGACTGCTTCACACTACGCGCTGCGGCGTGCTCTTCAAAACAGCAATTTTTACCATGGCTTAAGTATCGTGATAGGCAACGTTTAAACTTAAAGTGAGGAAACAATTTGAAGCTTGAATATTTAGATTTTATGCTTGAAATATCACGATTTTTCTTTGAAGTATTTGAAAAATCTTAGGGCAAATTATGTAAACGTTCGAAATTAGTATTAAAATGCACGAGAATGATGAAAACATTTGAAAACTACGAGAAAATGGTTGAAACGCTTTTAAAAAGATTGTTTTTCGTGTGCGTGAATTTGACTTTCTTTTAATCAGACTTTTTGGCGAAATCGTGTATTTTGCTTCAAACTTCGAGATTTTTTGAGGTGTTTGGTTGATTTTTGAAATATATACATTACGCATTAAATTGCATCTACTCATTGCACACGCCATAAGATTCGATTGTTAACTGCATATCTCTAAACCTCAGGAGTACCTTACTTAGAAGCTGCTGAAACCCAACCCTCCAGATGGCAGACACTCACAACGGTACCAAACGTTGTATGTCGACAGAGTATAAATCAAAACACATATTCACGGTCAAGCGCCAAAGAAACTGGTATAGGAATGAGTATTCAAATGCAGAGATATGCAGGCAGGCAGAATGCGGCGCTGCTGTCGGCAACGCCTATGTAAGACAGCAAGTGTCTGGCGCAGGTGTTACATAGGTCACAGCTGCTACAGTGGCAGTTTATTAAGATTTAAGTGAGTGTGAATGCAGTGTTACAGTCGGTGCACCACCAATAGGACACATCACAACCGAGGTAGCGATAAAGCGGGGATTTTCCCGTACGACCGTTTCACGAGTGTACCTGAATATTAGGAATCCGGTAAAATATCAAATCTCCGACATCGCAGAAAAAAGGAAAAGATCCTGAAGGAACTGAAGAGAATCGTTCAGTGTGATAGAAATGCAACCCTTCAGCAAAGTGCTCCAGGTTTCAATGCTGAGACATTAACAAGTGTCTCCGTGTGAACCATGCAAAGAAAAATCATCGATATGAGTTTTCGGATACGAAGGTCCACTCGTGGACCCTTGGTTATTGCACACGATTTACGCCTGGCCTCGGCCCGTAAACACTGACATTGGACTATTGGTGGCTCGAAACATGCTGCCTGGTCGGACGAGTCTCGTTACAAATTGTATCGTGCGCATGGACCTTTACGGGTATGGAGCCAATCTCATGAATCGATGGACCCTGCATGTCAGCAGGGGCTGTTGAAGATGATGGAGGCTCTGTAATCGCTTGGGGCGTGTGCAGTGGGAGTTATATGGGACTACTGATTCGACTCTAACACGTGACACGTACGTAAGCATCCTGCCTGATCACCTGCATTCTTTCATGTCCATTGTGCATTCCGACGGACATCTCCAGCAGGTCAATGCGACACCCACACATCTAGAATTGCTACAGAGTGGCTCCAGGAACACTCTTCTGACTTTAAACTCTTGCGCTGGCTACCGAACTCCCCAGGCATAACACTATTGAGCATATCAGGTATGCTTTGTAAGGAGCTGTCCAGGAGGAATCTCGAGCCCCTCCTACTCTTACGGATTGTTGGCAGCCCTGCAGGATTCATGGCATCAATTTCCTCCAGCACTTTTTTTTTTTTTTTTTTTTTTTTTTTTGTCTACTGACTGGTTTGATGCGGCCCGCCACGAATTCCTTTCCTGTGCTAAACTCTTCATCTCAGAGTAGCACTTGCAACCTACGTCCTCAATTATTTGCTTGACGTATTCCAATCTCTGTCTTCCTCTACAGTTTTTGCCCTCTACAGCTCCCTCTAGTACCATGGAAGTCATTCCCTCATGTCTTAGCAGATGTCCTATCATCCAGTCCCTTCTCCTGATCAGTGTTTTCCACATATTCGTTTCCTGTCCGATGCTGCGTAGAACCTCCTCATTCCTTACCTTATCATTCCACTTAATTTCAACATTCGTCTATACCACCACATCTCAAATGCTTCGATTCTCTTCTGTTCCGGTTTTCCCAAAGTCCATGTTTCACTACCATACAATTCTGTACTGCAGACGTACATCCTCAGAAATTTCTACCTCAAATTAAGGCCGGTATTTGATATTAGTAGACTTCTCTTGGCCAGAAATGCCTTTTTTGCCATAGCGAGTCTGCTTTTGATGTCCTCCGAGCTCCGTCCGTCATTGGTTACTTTACTGCCTAGGTAGCAGAATTTCTTAACTTCATTGACTTCGTGACCATCAATTTTGATGTTAAGTTTCTCGCTGTTCTCATTTCTAGTACTTCTCATTACCTTCGTCTTTCTCCGATGTACTCTCAAACCATACTGTGTACTCATTAGACTGTTCATTCCGTTCAGCAGATCATTTAATTCTTCTTCACTTTCACTCAGGAAAGCAATGTCATCAGCGAATCGTATCACTGATATCCTTTCACCTTGTATTTTAATTCCACTCTTGAACCTTTCTTTTATTTCCATCATTGCTTCCTCGACGTACAGATTGAAGATTAGGGGCGAAAGGCTACAGCCCTATCTTACTCCCTTCTTAATACGAGCACTTCATTCTTGTTCGTCCACTCTTATTACTCCCTTTTGGTTGTTGTACATATTGTATACGACCAGTCTCTCCCTATAGCTTACCCCTACTTTTTTCAGAATCTCGAACAGCTTGCTCCATTTTATATTGTCCACGCTTTTTCCAGGTCGACAAATCCTATGAACGTGTCTTGATTTTTCTTTAGCCTTGCTTCCATTATTAGCCGTAACGTCAGAATTGCCTCTCTCGTGCCTTTACTTTTCCTAAAGCCAAACTGATCGTCACCTAGCGCACTCTCAATTTTCTTTTCCATTCTTCTGTATATTATTCTTGTAAGCAGCTTCGATGCATGATCTGTCAAGCTGATTGTGCGATAATTCCCGCACTTGTCAGCTCTTGCCGTCTTCGGAATTGTGTGGATGATGCTTTTCCGAAAGTCAGATGGTATGTCGCCAGACTCATATATTTTACACACCAACGTGAATAGTCGTTTTGTTGCCACTTCCCCTAACGATTTTAGAAATTCTGATGGAATGTTATCTATCCATTCTGCCTTATTTGACCGTAAGTCCTCCAAAGCTCTTTTAAATTCCAATTCTAATACTGGATCCCCAATCTCATCTAAATCGACTCCTGTTTCTTCTTCTATCACATCAGACAAATCTTCACCCTCATAGAGGCTTTCAATGTATTCTTTCCACCTATCTGCTCTCTCCTCTGCATTTAACAGTGGAATTCCCGTTGCACTCTCCATGTTACCACCGTTGCTTTTAATGTCTCCAAAGGTTGTTTTAACTTTCCTGTATGCTGAGTCTGTCCTTCCGACAATCATATCTTTTTCGATGCCTTCACATTTTTGCTGCAGCCATTTCGCCTTAGCTTCCCTGCACTTCCTATTTATTTCATTCCTCGGGGACTTGTATTTCTGTATTCCTGATTTTCCCGGAACATGTTTGTACTTCCTCCTTTCATCAATCAACTGAAGTATTTCTTCTGTTACCCATGGTTTCTTCGCAGCTACCTTCTTTGTACCTATGTTTTCCTTCCCAACTTCTTTGATGGCCCTTTTTAGAGATGTCCATTCCTCTCCAACTGTGTCGCCTACTGCGCTATTCCTTATTGCTGTATCTATAACGTTAGAGAACTTCAAACGTATCTCGTCATTCCTTAGTACTTCGTTATCATTAGTCGAGTCCATGCTACGTCGTGTTGCTGTACTTCTGCGTTCTCGCGACGGCTCTACAAGACATTAGGTGAATTTATCAGTTTCTTTGACTCTTCAGTGTAGTTTGTGCTATGTGCTGTCATGCAGCATAACGTGCGTAAACGGTAATTAAAACTACAGAGTACATGAAAATCATGTTTGTGAGAGATAGTTTTGCAGAGCTCTCGTGGGTAAGCTGGTAGAGCGTGATTGTACTCTACCAAAGTTTCTGCGCTCAAGCCCTACTGCTGACAGTTGTTCTTAACTGTTTACGCGTGAGACTGTTATACTGGAGAACTTTCCCGTGTAAAAGGACTTTTCGAAGTCGTAGCAATGTTATTTTGGAAGTCTGCTTTCACTTCGTTAGTTGAAAGTAGCGAACCTATAGAGTACGTTTGTATAGGAAGGTGTTCTGTTCAGTTGGACATGTGCAACAGAAGAAAAACCACTTGTGATGTAGCAGCTAGAGCATTTATAGGTTTACAGAATTGATGTTCATTTCTTCAGAATATACAAGCATATGTTTCGTAAGACGTCCGAACTGTTCACGGTTTTTCGGAGAACATTAGTCTGCAACGACGGAATAACAATCCTAAGCTGCAGTCCCTCAGATTCAATCAATTGTGTTCTCCACGTTTCTGTAATTCTCACCGTTACGTGTGGATAATAGCTAAACTCGTTGGTGAATGCAGACCCTGTGGAACTTCGACGAAGTTCTGTTTCAGACACAAGCCTTCATTCGGCCATCTACAGGTCGGATGCGCAAATGTGGAATTCATCAAACGTGCTTAGTGTAGGAAAATAATTTGCTTCACACATTTCTTCGGTATGCAGCCATTATTTTGAAGCCTTCGTTCCTGAATGAATGACGCTGTGTGTGTGTGGGGTGTGTGTGCGGGTCTGTGTGAGTGCGTGCTTGCGTGCGTGTGTGTGTGTGTGTGTGTGTGTGTGTGTGTGTGTGTGTGTGTGTGTGTGTGTGTTGTGTGTATTTACTTATGTAAGTTATGTACACATTAATTTGTTTATTATTACTATTATCAGTTTTGTTATGTGTATCCTCGCGTGTGATGCAAGTGTCCCTTAATTTTCCTGTTTCTATATTCTGTTAAACTACAAGTGTACTCCATAGGATTAATACTTTCAAAGAAGCGAAACGAACGCAGATAGCTAAGAGAACATGGCTTTAAACTCTAAACAGCCCTTCTACATGTAATAAACAAGTTGTTCCATATATCACTTTCACGCATAACACAGTAAAAAAAAAAAGTGGCCGTTGGAGATTGAACCCACCCTCGGTACAACGATCAAACGCTCTACCAACCTCCCCACGAAAGCTATAAGCGTTAGTCACCCACTGTTATGCTCATCCTGTGCTCCGTAGTTCTGGATTTACTTTTACTTTACGTTTACATCCGTTCACCTAGAGGACACAAGTAATAAATCGGAGTTCTGGTTGATACCCTATCATCATAAAATGTGTCCGCCCCTGGTAGCTGAGCGGTCAGCGCTACGGAATGTCATACCTAACGGCCCGTGTTCGATTCCAGGCTATGTCGGAGATTTTCTCTGCTCAGGGACTGGGTGTAGTGTTGTGCTTATCAACATCATTTCATCCTCATCGACACGCAAGTCGCCGAAGTGGAGTCAACTCGAAAGACTTGCACCACGGAAACGGTCTACCCGACGGGAGGCCCTAGCCACACAGAATTTCCATTGTCATACAAATTTTGGTACCAGTCTGAGTATCTGACATCTTGGGGTTTGGGTGCTAGCCACGTCTTTGTAATAATGGTGTGTTTTGCCCCACGGCTCACTATACTTGGTGGCCGTGGCGTGCGGACACCACAGTTTACGATATATTACCTCTCCTTGTAGTTATATGATTCTCTATGATTTACGTACATGGAGGCAAACACTAAATATTGCTTTAATAAACATTGCGAATCCTCTTCTGTTTACCACAATAAAATATAAGTTACTACTTTTCCTTTCGGCTGGATCCGCTGATGGATTCGTCCATAGACACTTAAGTCAAGGGGTGTCCATTTCTGAGAACTGTGTCTAGTGAGTTGGGTCCTTTCTCTGTATCCCTGTGTCTGCTCCTACCCCTTCCATGTCATGCTGGGATCTCTTGTTTTATAAACTGGAGATATGGCGGGGTCACCGTGCGCGCCTGCCCCCGAACGTGTTATCCGGCCTTCCGTCTTCTAGCCACCTGTGGGTCAATTCTGATAGACTCTCTTCGTCAAAACGTAAATACCTCCACTCTGCATATTTCGATTATTATGCTGTTTTACCATTCTTACTGTAATAAAACCCCTCAGCTACTTAAGTTTTTTAATTATCATTCACACACACACATACACACACACACACACACACTACATATAAAATTTCTATAGGCTTGACGGCCAGTGCATATCAGGTTATGTTTCGTCTTGCGGGAACACAGGTCACGCTGGGAGCGAGACGTATGTGGGGCGGGAGGCCCCATTGGCTCGTGATCAGTCGAGAATTTGGATCAAGCAAAAATGTGTGAGGACGATTGAGAAGGTTAAGGAAACACTTTTAGAGAAGCAGAGCTTCCAGGTTCGTGTTCCTGAGTGGTAGAAATTTTCAACTTACATCACCGATTAATTTTAATGCCCTAATGGCGGCCGCAATCGGGAAAATTTGCCTGAAATTTGTTAATTATGAACTTGAATGTGTGCAGTGTAATGAGAGCACACAGTCACGTCTCAGCCTGTTGTGCAACAAAACAAAACAACACTTCTGTGACGACAACCAGAACAGTTAACTATTGAACTATTGAAAATGGAATATTTCCGTCAGTTGATTTTGATGTTATGAACATTTAAACATTATGTACCTTTTTTTTGGAGACCATGTGTAATACCTGCATATGCAAAATAACATTAAGTCTGAAACATCCCCTAAGAAAAATTTATGAATTACTGTGCTGATAAACCCCTTACGTTATTTGATTTTCAAACAGCTGAGTAAAACTGAACGTAATCAGCCATTACTCTCTTCACTTATTCTGATCAACACTAAACTGACACACAATATTTTTAGCTCAACGCAATCTGACTTCCAAAAATTCCTACAAAAAAATGTCCCTGACCAATAATAACCTATACCTTTCATGAATCACTTACGTCACAAAAATCTTCGTTATTCGAACTACTGCAATACAGCGAATGCCATTACTGCCAGCTAAATAAAAGATTCTAACTACTGAAGGCACTAACTACTGATAGGCATAGTTAGAAAATGAAAGATTTTGATAGAGAACAAACAATGTATTTACCTCAATAGTGTTCAAAAGTCATAATATATACATCAGTTATCAGTCCATGACATCCAGTCTTACAAATTTACTCTCTCTGATGGACACACATGTCCAGATCATCCGCTCTCAAATCTCCGCCATCTCACTCCCCACATCCACCACTGCTGGCGTCTCACCTCCAACTGCGCAACGCTACGTGCTGTAAACAGCCAACTGCCCAACACTATTATAGCGACTATTTCAACAATGCCATCCACCCACAGACTTCACACAGCAGTCTGTGACTTTCATATAGAGCGCAACATGGCGTTACCAACATAAAAACTTAAACAGCCTACCTACAAGTCCTTCAGATTACAGGAAACCCGAAACCTCAAGGCAAATCGACACTGTATGCTGTCCCGGGACTCGAATCTGCCATTACAATGTCTTCTGCCAGGTAAACGATCCATGTACGACTTATCACCTACCATCACTGGAAGTAAGGAAAGAGGTACTGACGGAAGTGCAGCTGTGAGGTGGACGTGTATCACTCAACCGATAGATGTGCTTAAGGGTGAGGGAGGGAAAAGTCCTGAGTTCTAGTCATGGTCCGACCTACCAGGAAGTTTCAAAACTGTGAGCACTCCACTGCAGAGCAGAAATTCATTTGGCATACGACGGACCTGGTGAAGATACCCTTCATTCTGCTCCCAATAACTGGAAACCTAAAATGTTTGCAATGGGGCGGATGACCTCGGTGTTTGGTTTCATTTCCCGAATCAGCCAACCAACCAACCAAACATGGTTGCTACATTATCTGGTTTCAAATGGTTCAAATGGCTCTGAGCACTATGGGACTTAACATCTGAGGTCATCAGTCCCCAAGGACATAGAACTACTTATAGCTAACTAAGGACATCACACACATCCATGCCCGAGGCAGGATTCGAACCTGCAACCGTAATGGTCGCGCGGTTCCAGACAGAAGCGTCTAGAGCCGCTCAGCCACAACGGCCGGCGCTATATTACTATTCTAGATTTTTCAGTGCAGTTACATTTTTCAGCAGCGTTTGCTTTTGAAGTCAAACGTGTCACTTGCTGCTGTCGGGTTCGACAACGGATCCCGTAAGGAGGCTGTAGGATCTCATATTTATTTCGATTTAATTTCTTGTCATGCTGAAGGATCTTTTGTAGATTCAGCTAAATTAGAATTTGCAGTACAGGATAGAGAATACTATCAAACTCGTCACTAAATGTAATCAAATGCATTACCTGCCGAAAACCGTAAGGGGCATCTTTTAATTTGATCGCAGGCTGCCGCGTCCGACAAGCTTTCAGTTACCCTGTCTAAAGTATCAGCAGCAGTATCTCAGCGAATGAATAACTGAAAGCGGCTGGCGTTTTTGCTTGCTTTATCGCCGTGCTCGCACTCTTGCAGCCAGAACAGGTAACGAGAGCGCCGGCAGCACTCATTTCTTCTAACAACCCGGCAGAGCATTCCGTGGGGAGCGCACCCTAGCTGTGTGTGCTGCCAGCTGCCGGTCAGGGGCGGCAAACATCCCCCCGCGAAACTGCCGTCCCATTTGAATATGCAGATCGGACGGCTGCGTGTCTTCCTTAATTAATTTCGGCGTTAACGCTCGTTTTGGGATGGATCAAAAATACCCCACACCGGCTGCGGAGGCGTGAGTAGCATAGCGTGCAACACCCAACGCCCCAGTCCCCATAGCGAAGAAAATTTTGCGGTCCAACTCCAACCCCTTCGATGAAAACGTCTGCCCTTTGTGTGTTATTTCTCAGAATTGATCGACTAAAATTAATTAAAAAACAGTCTTGATCGCAACCGACGTTAACTTCGTTGTCGGCGTTTTAATTACGGGACACTCTAACTGATCAGTTACAGTGACTCAGGCCTCCACTGCGGGTCAGGCGCCATGGCCATAATCCAGATGGTGTAAACTCTGATGATGGCCCTTAATTAAAAGGCCGAAACTGGTCAGAAGTTTACATCGGCTGCGATCAAGGTTGCTTTTTAAATAATGTTTATGAGAATACAGATTACTGTTCTCCAAAAACGGTCGGCCGCTGTGAGCAAGCGGTTCTAGACGCTTCAGTACGGAACCGCGCTGCTGCTTCTGCGCAGGTTCGAATCCTGCCTCGGCCATGTCCTTAGATTTGTTAGGTTTATGTAGTTTTAAGTCTATGAGACTGATGAGCTTAGATGCTAAGTTCCATACTGCTTAGGTCCATTTGAAACATCCAACAACGTTATATAATATTATTGATCGACTGACTTACTGTTTAAATGGTTTACTCGTTGGAGAAAGCCATTACTGTGAGTAAATACAATGTAACGTTATGAGAGCCGTGCCCCAGTGTTATCTCATTGTAACCAACACCAGCTAGACGAAAAGGACGAAGAATTGCGAAAACTACGGGCTGTGATGCCAACGAGAAGCGTCGAAAGTCAACAGCTCTCTCGTATCAACAACAGGTTTGATATACACTCCTGGAAATTGATATAAGAACACCGTGAATTCATTGTCCCAGGAAGGGGAAACTTTATTGACACATTCCTGGGGTCATATACATCACATGATCACACTAACAGAACCACAGGCACATAGACACAGGCAACAGAGCATGCACAATGTCGGCACTATTACAGTGTATATCCACCTTTCGCAGCAATGCAGGCTGCTATTCTCCCATGGAGACGATCGTAGAGATGCTAGATGTAGTAATGTGGAACGGCTTGCCATGCCATTTCCACCTGGAGCCTCAGTTGGACCAGCGTTCGTGCTGGACGTGCAGACCGCGTGAGACGACGTTTCATCCAGTCCCAAACAAGCTCAATGGGGGACAGATCCGGAGATCTTGCTCGCCAGGGTAGCTGACTTACACCTTCTAGAGCACGTTGGGTGGCACGGGATACATGCGGACGCGCATTGTCCTGTTGGAACAGCAAGTTCCCTAGCCGGTCTAGGAATGGTAGAACGATGGGTTCGATGACGGTTTGGATGTACCGTGCACTATTCAGTGTCCCCTCGACGATCACCAGAGGTGTACGGCCAGTGTAGGAGATCGCTCCCCACACCATGATGCCGGGTGTTGGCCCTGTGTTCCTCGGTAGTATGCAGTCCTGATTGTGGCGCTCACCTGCACGGCGCCAAACACGCATATGACCATCATTGGCACCAAGGCAGAAGCGACTCTCATCGCTGAAGACGACACGTCTCCATTCGTCCCTCCATTCACGCCTGTCGTGACACCACTGGAGGCGGGCTGCACGATGTTGGGGCGTGAGCGGAAGACGGCCTAACGGTGTGCGGGACCGTAGCCCAGCTTCATGGAGACGGTTGCGAATGGTCCTCGCCGATACCCCAGGAGCAACAGTGTCCCTACTTTGCTGGGAAGTGGCGGTGCGGTCCCCTACGGCACTGCGTAGGATCCTACGGTCTTGACGTGCATCCATACGTCGCTGTTGTCCGGTTCCAGGTCGACAGGCACGTGCACCTTCCGCCGACCACTGGCGACAACATCGATGTACTGTGGAGACCTCACGCCCCACGTGTTGAGCAATTCAGCGGTACGTCCACCCGGCCTCCCGCATGCCCACTATACGCCCTCGCTCAAAGTCCGTCAACTGCACATACGGTTCACGTCCACGCTGTCGCGGCATGCTACCAGTGTTAAAGACTGCGATGGAGCTCCGTATGCCACGGCAAACTGGCTGATACTAACGGCGGTAGTGCACAAATGCTGCGCAGCTAGCGCCATTCGACGGCCAACACCGCGGTTCCTGGTGTGTCCGCTGTGCCGTGCGTGTGATCATTGTTTGTACAGCCGTCTCGCAGTGTCCGGAGTAAGTATGGTGGGTCTGACACACCGGTGTCAATGTGTTCTTTTTTCCATTTCCAGGAGTGTAAAAAGGTCGTTCTGTTACGTCATCGTTCCGAGATTGTTATTTCAGCAAACAGAATCATATTGAGTGATATTATGTTGTATGTGTGTAAGTTTAATAAAACATAAAATACTTTTACACAGCTTTTTCATCCCCATTACGGTTATAAATTGTTGCGAACCTAAAGGTAATGTAAACAATACAGTATGCAACAAGGTTCAAGTGTTCAAGTGCCCTAATGACGGTGTAATCATACATAATTGGTCCCGTTCATATCGAAAAAGGATTACGGAGATACTAAATATTCAGTGGTAAGTTTTGTGTTGAATATAATTTGGTAATGCATGTTTTAGATTACGGTATATTGATATTTGCCGGATCACGTGACAATGAATGTATCACGATTAATGTATTTCACAGGTCTGTTTTCAGGCATTATCTGGGAAGCATGTACTACAGACAGAAAAACCGTAACTGAACCATTAAACAAAATTCTGATCACTGAATTTATTCTTCAAGTTGTACTGGTAAAAGAAAATAATGTGAACACAACCGACTGTGATGTGCATGCGTCACTGGGTTTGTATAAAATTATTATTGGGAGATGTGTGAATGTCCTTTGCCAGACCACTACTGTACCTTTAAAATGCCCCAGATGTTCCTAACAATTCATACGAACGAAAACAGAGAATTTTTTCAAAGATGTGATCGGTTTTGCTTACCTATATGCAAGTTATGTTGTATACTAAGTTATGCACGACATCGCAGTTATGCGTTCTTAACTATCTTAGCCCCATTTCCACATAATCATAAATATGTTTTCTCCTTTAACTAACCTCTTTCAAGTGTCAACTCAAAAACCGCTGATTTTACGAACCACACAATTCGTTTGGTGTTGGTGTATATTACAATCTCCGCTTGGATATGACATCACGATACGCATATTTGGCCTTGTTTCAATGTGGTATTGATTACAACATGACAATAAGGGCGCGCGAACAGTTGATGGCCTAGTAGGTTAGAGTATATCTCTTATCACCATCATGAAACCTCCTGTTTTCACGACCACCACGATGGTTGCTGATTACCGCGTAGTACCTGATTTCTTAGTTCATGGTAGTCACATATGACTTGTTCGGTTATGATTTCAAACATATCTCCGAGAATGAAAGAGTGAAGATTATGAAAAGAAGTTTAGAGTTCTGATGTGGTAGTTGCATTGGTCACCACTATAGACAATAGACATACCAGCGACTTTACGGAAAGAATGATAGGTAGAGCGAATTTGGAGTTATAGCATTAATGAGAGAGCAGCTATCCAATGTCATAGTCGCACAACATAAAAAGATGTGGCTTTCTCACACGTTTCAAGCACACACCCAAAAATTACTGTCTGTGGATGACAACCCATCTAGGTTCACGAACACTGTTCTGCATGGCAAGACGTAGAAGTGCAATAGTAAACCTGGATGGATAGGCACGTGTGTGGATGTTGACTGAAGGATTTATAGAATTGTATTACCGAAGTGCCCTGTTTCACTACTTTACAGCTATGACGGAACCATAGCCGATCTTTTCATAATGAATGCTGGTTACCGTGAAGAAGACAACTGTGTACTCAGTTGATTACAATGATAGAACTTAGTGTTTGTTCCGAAATTCTGCTACAGTGGAGATAAATGATAGCGAACTCCGAAATATGTATATCTCCATGATAATTTGTATTACTGAACAGAGAAATAAATACTTCGACAGTACTAAGTGAAATGCTGTACTCAGAGTAGTTCCTAGTCTACCGTATTTGTAGAAATGATGAACAAATGACTGACAGTAGCGTATTATAACTACCGCTCGATCTTTTATTCTTTTTTGTTTTCCGTTATGTAAATTTCATATACACCTGACAGAGGAATGTGCAAATCAGAATGAGACGCCACAAATCTCAGTGAAATGGAAAAAATATAGAAATTGATGATCATTTAATAACAAAAGCAAGGAACGTGGTAGTATTTGTTGAAATTTATGAGTAGGAAGATGGGTACGATGTACGATGAACTGTTGTGCCAAATACACTGACTAGCAGCGAGCAACAAATATCATCAATCTATATTAAACACTTAACTCTGGAAGTATATTGGGAAGTGGACGAATTACAAAAATGTATGAAGTCTATGAAAAGCTAGATACTCCTGGGAGGGTGGGAACATAGAATGTTGTTATGTTTTTGATATCGATATGTGTACATTTGTTTGTTCTCTGTATCAGACGTCTGTGACGACTGACTCTATACTCAAATACTTATTTTGGAATGAGCCCTTTAAGTATCGAAGGTAAATATACGAGGGTTATTCGGAAAGTAGGTTTCTGTCGGTCGCGAATTGGGAACCACTATGAAAATCATAACTGCTCTATTTCTAACAGTTATCTTCACCTACCAGCTACTTCTCTATATAGTCATCGGTCCGACGTAGTTGTTTGTAGTAGCGTTCTACCCTCGTCATAGAAGGCAGCCGTCTGTGCTTTCCGCCAGTCTTTACGCTAGTCTACCGATCGCTGTCCATGCCAAGATGTCTCTGTAGCTAGCAGTTAATGTGAGCAGAGATGAAACTAGGGGGCAGCCAATTACGGGCTGTATTGTGAGTGATCAAACACTTCACATCGAAATCGCCGCAAGAACGTCTTCATTACCCCCGAAGAGTGCCGCCGAGAATTGCCACGTAGTAGGAACCGAATGACAATCGTTTTTTATGGGCTGCACCACATCAGGCGAAATTTCTCAGCAGGCACTCATATTTGGCGTGAGACGCTATTTCCCTGGCATCTTTACGTGCCCACTGTGCACTCAGAACTGGGAAGAGCGACGTGTCGTGATCGACGGGCACACTAGAGACATTGCCCAACACATCTGTGCAAAGCTTCTTCGGATTTTCATGATAGTTTCCATTTCGCGACCTACCGGATTTTACTTTCCGAACAGCATTAACATTGAGCATAACTGGTAAGAACTAGAATTACGATGTATAATCGCTTTTCTTCTAATTCACTGGTATGAATATTTACCACCCATAACTGAAGGTAGATTTAGAAATACATAATAAATTAGCAAGTTCATTCAGTGTTATTCCCACAGAATTCATGCTCATATGCACATAATGTTAAGGGGGGAAAACTTTTCGTCACGTAAATAGTTACATATTTTAGTTGCAGCTCATGGCATGGAACAAATACTTTCAACTCGCAGAGCACTAAGCATACTAGGTTTATCAGTCATTTATTCAAAGGCAATGATTACGTATTTACGCATTGTTATTATCGGTGAAGTCAGAAGCCTTCTAGCAGCAGCAGGCGAAGTGATGAAACAAATTATAGTGATTAAAAATCTTCTGGGTATAATGCCGACCCATTGCTAAAAACTAACAACAATAATAAAATAAAACCGACGATTCGGCCAAATAGCAACGGCCTTCCTCAGGCCACGACTGGTTTTGCAAGGGGATAGGTGCTTGTATTTATTACAGAGAATCGATGTCTGACGTCACTGTTGTAAAACTTTTAATTGGCCCACTAATACGTTGCAGTTCGGCCTAAACGTCAGTTTTAGTTTATTATTGTTGTTAGTTTTTAGCAATGACACGGTATAATACGCAGAATAATTTTAATCACTATAACACCGGCCACGGGAGCCTACGTTCTTATAAAACAAATTATATTTCGAAATTTTTCTAGTGATCATATGGGTTTTGTTATAGATTGTAAACTACTTTAGTACTTCGTCTGGCTTGGAAAGAACTGTACGGCCTTAAAGTTCTGAAGCATGTTGAGTATTACCGGTATTCTCCACTTGGAGCTAATGGATTGAATTACTGAAAGATGTACGGCTAAAATAAATAATTGATGGAGAAAAAGTTTTAGCATTTTATGATCGGTCTCTTTCCTCATAATGCCGCTCTTTATTCCTTTGTTGACGAAGTATAACGGGCTATCAGAAAGTTACCGTTTGAGGCCGTTGCTCTGGCGTATATGGAACATAGCTTGACTGCGATGCGGGCGTATAAACATCGACCTGTAGGCACGGGCTTAGCGTGGAATTTGTGTATTTGCGAAATGCGTGCGGTAAATGCGGCAACGAGGACTATGGCTGCATAACCATCGAATGCGTCCAAACACGTCCTACGCGTTGTTGTTATTTTCGTGGCTGCCGAAGAACAAGCACCAGTAGATATCTATCGACGAGTGAAGAATGTTTATGGGGCTGCATGTCTGTCTGAAATGGAGAGCCAAATTCCATGCTGGTCGCAATTCGACACAAGACGGCCCCCCCCCCCCCACCACCACCACCACCATATCGTAAATGTCGTAACTCACAAGTTACACCATCTGAAGTGGGAGACACTCGAGCAACCGCCATGTAATCCTGATATCTGCTTATGCGAATATCACTGCTTTGGTCCCTTAACAGCTCATAAATCCAAGCCTCGGACAAGAATAATATACAGATGAATGGGAAATTGAGGATGTGTTAGATGACAAACAATTTGGCTTTAGAAAAGGTAATGGCACCAGAGAGGCAAGTATGACGTTGAAGTTGATAACGGAAAAAGAAGTATAAATTAAAGACAAGTTCATATGCGACCTGCAGAAAGCGTTCGATAATGTAGAATTGCGCAACACGTTCGAAATTCTGAGAAAAATAGGGGAAGCTAAAGGGGGGGGGGGTCCGGTAAAATAGATTATGTACAAGAGCCAAAGGAACGGTAATAATACTGGACGACCAAGAACTATGTGCTCCCATTAAAAAGGATGTAAGACAGGGATGTTATCTTTCGCCCCTACTGTTCAATCTGTACATCGAAGAAATCATGACGGAAGTAAAATAAAGATTCAGGAGTGCAACTAAAATTCAATCTGAGAGATATCCATGATGCGATACGCTGACGAATTCCTATCCTGAGTGAAAGTGAAGCAGAACTACATGATCTGCTGAACAGAATGAACAGCTAAATGAATACAGAATATGGATTGAGAGCAGATCAAAGAAAGACGAAAGTAATGTGAAGTAGGAGAAATGCTAATAGCGAGACACCTAACATCAGGATTGATGGTCACGAAGTAGATGAAGTCAAGGAATTCGGCAACCTAGGCAGTAAAATAACCAATAATGGAAGGAGCAAGGAGAACATCAAAAGCAGGCTAACACTGGAAAAAACGGCATTCCTGGCCAAGGGAAATTTACTAGTATCAAATATAGGCCTTAATTTGATGAAAGAATTTCTGAGAATGTGTGTTTGGAGCACAGCATTCTGTGGTAGTGAAACATGGACTGTTGCAAAAACTGAAACAGACGAAAATCGAAGCTTTTGAGATGTGGTGCTACACCCGGATGTTGAGAATTATTTGGACCGATAAAATAAGGAATGAGGAGGTTCTGCGCGGAATCGAAGAGGAAAGGAATACGAGGAAAACACTGACAAGGATAAGGAACAGGATGAGAGGACATCTGCTAAGATATGAGGGGGAATGACTTCTATGGTAACAGAAGGACCTGTAGGGGGCAAAAACAATAGAATAAGACAGAGAGTGAAATATATCTAGCAAATGACTGAGGACGTTGGTTGCAATTTCTACTCTGAAATAAAGAGATTGCCACAGCACAGGAATTCGTGGCGGGCCGCATCAGAGCAGTCAGAAGATCGACGACTCAAAAAAAATGTTTCAGAGGTTTTAATGTAATGGTGCTCACTATTTTTTCTTAAAATAAGTGAGTAAACCAGAAATAAGACGGTAATACTCGCGTATATCATTGGAAGGGGAAATTCTGTAAATAAAAAACAACAAAGAAATTAAAAATTTCTAGATTTCAGCCTGCCCAGGGTCCTTATTCTCCAGATTGTGACGGGGGTATGCCTTAGTGGCAATTAGTTTTATGTTTATCAATTATTGGATCTTTATCAATTATTGGAAGCAAGGAAATTGTCTCTCCGTCTCTGTCACCATTTGTAAAGCCATTCTCACACGGAAAGTATATCTTTGCAAAAACAGACATAGTGTCTTACGGCACAACAGCAATTTGTGAAATTATAATGTTACTTAAAAACCGTCTTGATTGCAAATATTTTTATTCATATGACCGGTTTCGGTTCATTCAGAACCATCTTCAGATCTGAGATTTTAGTTACAGGAGTAACCCGTCCAAATCCAGCAGTTTTCACATGCTACGTCACATGATGTGAAAACATCATGTGAAAACTGCTGGATTTGGACGGGTTACTCCTGTAACTGAAATATCAGACCTGAAGATGGTTCTGAATGAACCGAAACCGGTCATATGAATAAAAATATTTGCAATCAAGACGGTTTTTAAGTAACATTAGAAAGTATATCTCATCGTGAAGCATTGTGCTTGGGGTACGCTTACGAACGAGCTGATACATCACAACGAACATGACTCTCGTCGTTATTTGCGATCGCAGAGCTGTCCAGCGACATTTTTTGCCTGTATCTGGCGTGCTGACCATGTAATTTATTTATGGAAGAGTTTGTGAGGCATATATCCTGTCTAGTCGGCTTGCGGAATGACTGGTAAGAAAGATATGGCCAGTCAACGTGTTGAACTTCCCAGGTATCGTGAAGCATGAGGTCTCGCACCACTATACGTAGTTCCTGGCATGTAGTATACAGGGGAATCTGACCTTTGGGATGCAGAACGCAGTTGAAATCTCCTCCTAGCAGGTAGTGGTCATAACGCCCTGAAAACAGGGGAGCGATTTCCTCGGAATAAAACTGGGCTCTTTCATGGCATCGGTCGCTGTCTGAGGGGGCGTAGACATTAATGATGGTGTCCCCATGGCAGTGAGTGCCATGCCCTGAGCTGATGGAAGGAAGGCGACGTCGGTCACAGAAATCTCGTGGCAGACCTAGATGGCCACTCCGACGCCCATAGGATCACTCGCAGACGTGTGGGCGGTATACCCATTGATATCCGGGAGACTGGCCAAGTGAACTTCCTGCATAAGGTTGAAATCAATATCCGAAGCCCAGAACATCTAAGCATAAGGCGGATTTTCACCCTGGAACGGATGTTGTTGGTGTTGATGGTTGCTATCCGGTAGGCCTGGTGGCGGACTGCTGGAGGCTGGTCCACTCCGCCGTTCGCGCATGGGCGTTTTAGCGGAACGTTATCCCGCTCCACCGCAGGGGATTCTGGTGAGAGTATGATTAATGATTCGGCCGCGACGGGGCAGGGTCCCGTAACGGGTCTTGCTCCTCGACCTCCTCCTTATGCCACTCCGTGGAAGCGGGCACCGGTCTATCAAATGTTCAAATGTCTGTGAAATATTATGGGACTTAACTGCTAAGGTCATCAGTCCTTAAGCTTACACACTACTTAACGTAAATTATCCTAACGACGAACACACACACCCATGCCAGAGCGAAGATTCGAACCTCCGCCGGGACCAGCCGCACAGTCCATGACTGCTGCGCCCTAGTCCGCTTGGCTAATCCCGCGCGGCCGCAACGGTGTATCGTCCATTTTGTCTGCACAAGATGTTGTAATGGCGCGTGGCGTAGTGTCGCCTGTGATATGTTCATGAATTAGTTCAGCGTCTGCATGGGGCTTCGGGGAGATTGGGTCAGGCACACCGGTGGATGTATCCGCGCTCATAACGTCTTCGTCAGTTGTAGCGGGCTCTGGGGCCTCATGCTGGTAGACGCGTCATCCTCGACTTGCAACGTCTGCTCTTGGCCGGAAACTGCGCGACGCCGCTTGCGACGTTTCGGAGAACGTTGTTTCCTTGTGCGACCCTCTGTGTCCGACGACAGAAAGGAGTCGCGGCGCTCTGGCAGGAAGGCCACTGTAGGAACGATTAGCGAGTCGACCTCCATAGTGTTGCCGCGGTCAGGGACAGCACCGGTTGCGTCGGTATCGTCGGAGCGGCGTCGATGGCTGGCTGAGGCGGCGGGCCGTCCGAGGCGCTCTCCATCGGTGTCTGGTCGGGCTCGTTGGTGGTGTCCTTGGTGGCGCCTGGGCTACGCAAAGCGGTAGGAGAAGCTAGAGCAGCAGCGTAGGTCACCGGTAGCACTGTAGGTTGCGACGTGGGTGGTTCTTCGGCAGCTGGAAGTTGCGTAATACGCCGTTGTAGGCATTCGGATCTAAGGTGGCCTTCTTTGCCGCACCCGGAGCAGGTCCAAGGCTGACCGTCGTATATAACTGGCTGGTTCAAATGGCTCTAAGCACTATGGGACTTGACATCTATGGTCATCAGTCCCCTAGAACTACTTAAACCTAACTAACCTAAGGACATCACACACACCCATACCCGAGGCAGGATTCGAACCTTTGACAGTAGCGGTCATGCGGTTCCAAACTGAAGCACCTAGAACCGCAAAGTCACTCCGGACGACCGTATATAACTATTGCACGGCATCCGCCGATCTGTAAGTAGTACGGGACTTGGCTTCGGAGATCAGTGGTGGCCTGTCGGACCCCGTTTAGGACAGGATACGTCCGAAACTGTGCCCACTTCTCCGCAGTGTCGCCGTGGACTGTACCGTATGGGCAGGAAGTTCGAATGGCAATTCGAAAATGCGTATCGTTCGCATACCTAAGCCTGCGTGGTCGACTGTTACCTCCTCCACATTGCCATCAGCATGACAGAAGCGGAGCCACTGTTTGGTCTTACGTAGGATGCGTTCGAACGCCCCGTAGTTAATGATTTTAACATAGACCGTGCTGCTCACGATGGACAAATGTATGACGATCTTCACTTCCTCTCACAAAAAACGCTCCACCTCTAAGTGCTTTGGGTCGAACATAATCGTTGCAGAGAGTAAATAGGAGTGTAGATTTACTGTAACGGTTCGCCATGTATCGTATTCGCTAAGCCTACACTTAAGCAACGGCCGTCAGAATGTAAACAAGGAGAGCTCGCACGCGTATGCTCTGTTGCCCTGCTGAAGGCAGACTGCGTCCTCTCGGCTAATCCCGCGCGGCCTTTATTCAGTCCTTCACGCTTCGGTATGATCTCTAAAGTGAAATTCCACCTTGTGGTGTCACAAAACTGAACCACTGAAACGTATACGTGTCATATGAGGACGGCTTAAGCAAACCGCGTCTGCTCCTCACTTCACTGTCAATGTGAATTTCTTGCTCAGGGAAGTGGCATCTTCCGATGTATACACGAATTTTATGTGAGTAGCTCCCTACATCTGTGGAATGCAGAGAGACATGCAATCTCGAATATCACCACGCTGAGTAATGGAATACAACTTTCAAGGTAAGGTGACACTAAACGGTGTTTTTTCCTTTTTTTGTTAATAGAACACGTTCTTAGTCAATTGAACGTGGAAATAGAATTTTAGTCGTTCTTAACAAAACCGAAAACTCACTGATGATCAACGCCCATACGTAACTTAAACAACTACCCTTCTTATAATTAATTAGGCACTCTTCACTTAAAACTTCCGGGCTGATAGACCATGGTCGAAGTATAAAACTCTCTCCCGACGTTTCGTCTCCGACTGCGGGGGACATGCTCGGAGATCCGAAGATGTTTCCCGCAGTCGGAGACGAAACGTCAAGAGAGAGTTTTATACAACCATCACGGCATGTCAACCAGGAAGTTTTAAGTGAAGACAATACGGGCTGTGAAAGCTTACATTGTATAATTGGGCACTGTTTTCCCTTTGTGATGTCACGCTTGAAGCAATTATATTTACTTATTACAGTAATAACGATCGATGAAAAAGTTTCTGTTCGGGGGCTGTACAGTCCGGAATCGTTATGCCACTTACGGAAAATCGACGTGAGCATTGAGGAAATGATACCGTCGACGCACAATGCCCAAGTTTCTCATTCGGTAAAACACCGTGCTCTGCTGTGTGAAGAAGGGCGTAACTGCCTGCTGGACATCCTCGTCCGACAGGAATCTTGTCAGCTCTCGCTAGACTCATACATACTACGCACCAGCGTGAACAGTCGTTTTGTTGCCACTTCCCCCGATGATTTTATAAATCCTGATGTCATCTTATCTATCCTTTCTGTCTGATTTGATAAAACTCTTCCAAATATCTATTAAATTCTGGTTATAATACTGGATCCCCTATCTCTTATACATCTCCTCCTGTTCCTTCTTCTATCACGTGAGACATGTCTTCCCCTTATAGAAGCCTTAGGTATACTCTTAACACCTTTTGAAATTTTACTCTGCATTTAACAGAGGAATTCCCGTTGCACTCTTAATGTCATCACCCTTGCTTTTAATTTCCCCGAAGGTTATTTTGACTTTCCTATAAGCTGAGTCAGGCCTTCCGACAACCACTTCTTTGTCAATGTCTTCACATTTTTCGTACAGCTACTTAGTCTTAGCTTCCCTGAACTTGCTATTTGTTTCATTCCTAAGCGACTTGTATTTCTGTATTCCTGAATTTGTCGCGCGGTTAGAGGCGCCATGTCACGGATTTCGCGGCCACAGCCGCAGGTTCGCGTCCTTCCTCCGGCATGGATATGTGCGTGCGTGCGTGTGCGTGCGCGCGCGCGCGCGCGCGCGCCTGTGTGTGTGTGTGTGTGTGTGTGTGTGTGTGTTGTTCTTAGCATAAGTTAGTTTAAGTAGTGTTTAAGTCTAGAGACCGATGACCTCATCGGTTTGGTCCCTTAGAAATTCACCCACATTTCGACATTTTTATACCTCCTTCTTCCGTCTATCAATTGATTTATACCCATGGTTTCTCCGCACTTACCTTTTTTGTACCTACGTTTTCCTTCTCTACTTCCGTGATTGCCCTTTTCAGAGATGTCCATTCCTCTCAAACTGTATTGACTACTGAGCTGTATCTATAAGCCTTAGAGAATTCAAGTGTATTTCGTCATTCCTTAATACTTCCGTATCCCACTTCTTTGCGTATTGATTCTTCCCGAGTAATCTCTTCAGTTTCAGCCTACTCTTCATCACTGCTACATTGTGGTCTGAATCTATGTCTGTTTCTGGGTACGCTTTACAACCCAGTTCCTGATTTCTGAGTTTCTCTCTGACCATGATGTAATCTGGCTGAAATCTTCCCGTGTCATCCGGCTATTTCCAAGTATAACTCCTTCACTTACGATTCTTGAACAGAGTATTTGTTATTACTAGCTTAAATTTATCAGAGAACTCAATTAGTCTTTTTCCTCTCTCATACCTTGCCCCAAGTCCATACTCTCCTGTAAAATTTTCTTCTGCGCCCACCCCTTCGTATGCAAGCCAGTCCGAAATGACAATTACATTTTTTTCCTCCATTTACGTACTGTATTACCCTCAATATCCTCAAACACTTCATCATCAGTTTCAACTTATGACGTCGGCAGGTATACCTGAACTATCGTTGTCGGCGTAGGTTTGCTGTCAATTCTGATAACAACGACCCTGTCACTGAACTGTTCATAATAACACACTCTCCGTACTACCTTCCCATTCGTAATGACTCCTACTCCTGCTATACCACTTTCTGCCGTTGTTGATACTTACCTATACTCAACTTGTAGTATTCTCTTTAACCTCTTTTAAAAACAAAATGCTACTTAAGTTTCCATGTGCTGTGGTACAAGGTCTCTTCTGTAAAGCCCACGTAGGCTCAATGCTGTTGAAGTTGAAGTCCGCTGCCTGGCTATGTGCTAGAACCGAGCGACGTGGCGCAGTGGTTAGACACTGGACTCGCATTCGGGAGGACGACGGTTCAATCCCGCACCCGGCCATCCAGATTTAGGTTTTCCGTGGTTTCCCTAAATCACTCCAGACAAATGCCGGGATGGTTCCTTTCAAAGGGCACGGCCGACTTCCTTCCCCGTCCTTCCCTAATCCGATGAGACCGATGACCTCGCTGCCTGGTCTCCTTCCCCAAAACAACCAACCAATCTGTGCTAGAGGTAAAGTCTGCGCCTGCGTCTGGGTGACACGCTGGAACTCACGGCATACAAACTCGAACTAACTGTACTGACTAACTGGGCGTTACAGGCTCGAACTAAGTGGCTAACTCACTGGCTGAACTGACTGGCTAAAACTGGCCCTCCTGTACGTGGCGGCGATCCTAAATACTGGCGCATGAGAGGGCGTTGGCGGCGTGTCTCCAGGGAGCCTTGTCGTTGGCCTCTACCGATACTCTCGTCCCAGCGTACGCCAGCACATTCCTTCCACCCGAAATGCAGCAACGTTGTCGCGTAGTGAGGCAGCGAACGAAAACGGCGATAGAGGTAGGACGCTGGACGTAGAGATGTGCCGGCGCCGTGTGGATGACAGCGTACTCCCGACTATACCCCGTCATCTGGCTAGCGAGGCCACAGAAACATTCTCCAGGAAACTGCTACCAGGGCACATGTTCAGGCCTGAGGGCGTGTTCTGGGGCAATGACGGCGACGGCGATGGGGGTCCAGGTCCATGGGGTCGACGAGGCGGGACGGCGGGAGCTGGGGCGCATCGTCCATCCGCTCCTCTTTGGGCATCCTGGTGGCACCAGCAGGCGGCTGCGAAGGCCACGCTGTTTATCGTGGCCGTGCATCTGGTGGAAGAATAGTAGCACTGGCGCCGCCGGATGCTGCGGTGGGTGGAGCAAGTCTAACAGCGTTCGATGACGGCGGTCATATAGAAGTTCCACCGGTAATGGTCCGTCTCGAGAGTTGGAGCCACAGGAGGCGAGAAAGAGTTGCAGCGCCTGTTCCCGTGTGTTGGTCATGCGAAACTTTGGCATATGTTGCTTCTCTGTAGGACTGCGGGTGAAACGTGATGCTTGAGGAATGACATTGCATTCACGAAACTGTTCAAAGGAACTTGAAGTGAAATGTTGTCCGTTGTCCGACACAAGTACTTCTGTCAAACCTTCTATGCAAGGTATTGAAGACAATGCTTGAATGGTCCTACGTGATGTGGTAGAAGTCACATAGGCACGGCTAATGGAAATTTGCTACGAGCTAACGAGTGTTCCGAAGTGGTCCTCCAAATTCTATGTGCAGTCGTTGTCATGCACTCGTTGCCATGGCAATTACAAAAATCTGTGTTGGAGCGGATTGGTTCTCCGCGCTTGCGCGACACTGCCGGCCGGGGTGGCCACGCGGTTCTAGGCGCTACGGTCGCAGGTTCGAATCCTGCCTCGGGCATGTATGTGTGTGATGTCCTTACGTTAGTTAGGTTTAAGTAGTTCTAGGTTCTAGAGGACTGATGACTTCAGAAGTTAAATCCCATAGTGCTCAGAGCCATTGTTTTCTGCGCGACATTGTGACATCATCCGTTCACTGTGATCACTCATGCCCTGCCAAGTACAGTGCCGCCCGCTGTTTAGCACGAGCAATTCCCCAATGTCTTCGGTGGGGTAACCTTAACACATCCTTTTACAATACTTTGGGAATAAGCACAAAAGATTGTCCACTGTCAGTTTGAAATACAATCACACCTCGTCGAACTGAAAGGCTATGCCGACGTGACAAATATCGGCGCACAACTGAGTCCGGGTACTATTCAATGGACGGGGCAAAGACGTGAAAATATAATGCTACAAAATCTTGAAGTCTGGGTCTGCTTCCGTGTCCTCTGCTATTTTTCTGAAGCCAAAAAATTCCATCAATTCAGAGTCCTGCTCATATATTTGGCATCAAGATGCGGCAGAGGCATCTAAATCAGAGTCTGGGCCAATCGGAAAGCGAGATAGGACGTCTGCATTGCCATGCTCTGCCATAGGTCTGTACCAAATATCATACTGGTACTGCGAAAGCAACTAATGCCAACGTTGCAATTTTTGAGTGGTGCGTGTAGGAACCGGCTTTGACGGATGAAATAAGGACTCCAAAGGCGTATGATCTGTCACTAAATTGAACTTGCGACCATACAAAAGGTGATGGAATTTTGTCACGCCATACACAACAGCAAGAGTGATGTAATTTTGTTACACGATACTCAATGGCAAGGGCTGCTTTTTCTATTTGAGAATAATTGCACTGAGTTTGATTTACCAACTTTGAGGCAAAAGCAATACGTCTGTCTTGTGTACCAATTATGTGGGAAAGCACAGCGCCAATTCCGTAGGAAGAAGCGTCGGCTTGCAAAACTACTGGCTTGGCAGGGTAAAATTCACTAGACATCAGTCACAAAGCAAAAGCATTTTTGAGTTTCTGAAATGGGTCTTGACAATCTTTAGATCACATTTTTGCGACGCTAGCGACGCAATGTTGCCGCGATCTGAGTTCGAAAATTCTCGCGCGGTCTGAGAGACTCCACCTTGTGAATTTAGGGATGATGGTGGTGTTTGAAGCCTCTTGACGTTAAACACGGTTACCCGGTATGTAAGTTGTATTGCGGGTGTTGCAGTTCCATTGGTGACAAACACAACGCCAGCGGTTTAACAAAGCCGCCGGGAAGTTGAAAGTTCAGTTGCTCGCTTGCGAGGGCTGCGCTTCCGGCGCTCGGACACCGCAGTGGTTCCTTAACGACACAACGCGGCCGGCCTTCTGTCGCCACGTGGAGCGGAAAGCAGCGTCACGAGTTAGCGCAGACGTCGGCCCAGCCTAGCGAGGCCACTGTGCGATGCCGGTCACAACGCACTGTCCCGTGGCGCGCAGCACACCACAGTACAGTCGCTTTGTTGTCGCTGGCGAGGGCCGAGCTTTCAAAGCGGCCCTAAGGCCGCCTAGCATTACAAAGTCCGACAACGGCGCGGTCCCGCTACGTGGACCATCCTGTCCCAGAAATAAAGATGACACAAGGTCAGAATACGATTAGGCATAACTCAAAACAGCAATCACTTTGCAGGTTTCACTACAAATAAGAGCCAAATCTGAAGGTAATATTAGTTTCTCCTACCCAGTGCCACTTCCCTAGAAACAGCCATACACGAGATGACTTGCGGTAATACAGGGTGTCCTACATAAAACCGGTATGCCTCACTTAATCGTCTCTAGTCGAACTGCTTCCGAAGTGGCACTTTGTCTCGAAAGTTGGCTACACTGCATCTGGCCGGGAAACGGAGTGCAGCCATCTGTTCGTGCGTCAGTTATGTGAGAAAATCGTACTGTCGAGTTGTTACAGAAATGGGGCAGTTTGCAGTAGAACAGCGAATTAATGTTGTGGAGTGTTACATACATCAGGTCATCTTGTACAAAAAGATATGAAACTAAAAGCCTATATTGTGAGTATGGTGCAAGAAATGAGTTTTGGGAATCATGAAAAAATCGCTGTTGCAAATGGCTATTGAACCCTTTGCTGTACTTAGTGTCGAATGAGGCGCGGTTTCATTTGTCGGTTTACGTAAACTCCCAAAATTGCAAATAGAGGACGCAGAGCAACCCACATATTCTGCATGAAGAACCTCTCCACTCAGACGAGCTAGCTGTTTGGTGTCCCTTGTCCAGCATGCGCCTTATTGGCCCCACATTTTTCTATTACACCTTAAACAGTAGCAGATACCTAGAGATCTTTGACTCAGTACATCTACAGTTAACAGAGGCAGAGACGCTGCGTGCAGTATTTCAACAAGATGTAGAAACCGCTTACCCTTCCAACCAAGTACGGCCCACATCACCATTGTACTCCATGAAGACAGACTTGTCAGTAGGAGCCTCTGGTCCCCAAGGTTCCCGATCTTATCATGTGGCTTTTACTTACACTAAAGGGCAAGGTGTATGCTGAAAAAACTCGCACAATTAGGCGATCTTAAACCGAACATTACTAGAGAAATTAACGGCATCAAACCTGCTGAATTACAGCACGTTGTTGGTAATGTCATCAGCACTGCATGGATGCCCATGGTCACCATTTCCAGCATCTCTTATAAACAGGTAACTACATGTTTTTTAACTTTACTATTATCTGTTATTTTTTTGTATTTAGTACGTTGGTGGTTGAATATCGGGCGTGAGACGTACACGTTTTATATGGAACACCTTGTACACATACCCCAGCAACAAAAGTGACACAAGTCAAATAACGTTAAGTTGAATGTAATTTTTAATACCATTGATCATTTAGTTGTCTGTGTTTATACAGTGTCTGTATCTTACATGAAAATATCATTCAGACATGTATGAACTTCTAAAGGAACAGAAAACTACAGCGGTTGTAAATGTAACGAAATATCGTGCGTTGCAGAGTAAAAGAAAAAATGGAAATTTACGCTGTAAAGAAAATCCATATTTCATCCCTTTCTCGCAGAGAAGTCGGACATTCCTACATTACATAATCCCATTTATCATTTTATATATTCGTAAATTGTGTTCCTTGAATTACATCTAACTCTTGTTCCTTATTAAATTCTACTAATTTTCATAAATTACGATTTTACATTTTGTATTATTCTAATACAACTTGTTTTTCATTTGTTAAATTTTATTTCTAGTCAGAATTCTATTATGAAATTTCGCCATGTTATTCTTAAAGAACCAATCTAATAAATTGTACAATTAAAAACAAATTCTGAAGTTTTGCAATTTGGTCCTATATCTGCCCTTACGTACTAATTTCGGCTGAAGGATCTTCGATGGTCGTATTATATTACGGTAAAAAAATGAAAATTATTTATGGTGGATATATGCCAAAAATATTTTGTGAGGAGTCATAACAAAGTAAAGGTTTAGAAAATAAAAGAATGACACAACAAAAAAGGATTAATTAATAAATAGCCGATAACGCCAGACATTCAGCGACAATTTTCTAATAAAATTTCTAATAAAAGTACATACTTGAAATTCAAAGGACGCTTAAACTGTTTCATTGTAAGTTTCATAAAATTGTGTAAGTCGATTTTTCACAGGTATTGCATTTTTGATTTGTGTCACTGTTCTTGCTAGTGTGTGATAAAATTTTACAAAACCAAGGGGCGCTGCAACTCCTTTCGTGCCAGGGGGCAGCAGGAATGATTTAGCCCATGCGCACTATATCTAGTGCATGCGCTGTTGTACTTCCGATGCATATAAAGGCACCGTCATTTTGCGAGTGGAATCTCACCTGGACCCCTCACCTCCAAACTATCCTTCAGAAAGCCCATTCCCGCCTCCACCTTCCGAAGCTCCTGTCTGGTCGGACATGGGGATTGCATCCTTCTACCATCCTCCACACCTACACATCCCTCATGTATCCTATCCTCTGTTATGCCAGCGTTGCCTGGATATCTGCACCCACCCGCTTTTACAAGGCCCTCCAAATCGTTGAACGCCATGCACTCCGCCTTGCCTTCCATATCCGCCTTCCTTCCCCCACACAGCTCCTGTATGAACTGATCCCCTTCCCCCACCTCCTACTTTTCCTCCAACATCTCTGCATCCTTTACATTGTCCGCAGGCTTCTTCCCCCCTCCCCCAACCATCTGGTTTCCTCCTTCCTCTTCATCCCTCAGCCGTTGCCGCGCCTCTATTGCTGTATCCCTCTCTCTCTCTCTCCACCTCCACCTCTCTCTCTCTCCACCTCCACATCCTCCATCTCCTTCATCGGGGATATTTCCAGCGCCTCCCTCTCTCAGATGATGAACTTCGCCATGACGTCTACCCTTCCCACTATAACCTGGCCTTGTTCCCCCTCCCCCTCCCGAGGGCCCCCTTTTTCCTCTCCCCTCCTGGTCCCAGAGCGGACTTTTCTCTTCCCCCCCCCCTCCCTCCCTGAGACCCTGCACCCCATCCTTGCCTCTTTCCTTCCCACATCCCTCCATACATGGCCCTCTTCAGCGCACCTCCCGCCCATCTTCCCCCTCTCTTCTCCACCCTCCCTTGCACCCTCCCCCCTTCCTTCTTCTGGTCTCCCTGATCTCTTTGTGCCTGGCAGATCCTCCATTTTGATCATCGTCAGTGTGCCACGTCAGTGTTGTGGTTAGTGCTGTTTCTCCTGTGGATCAAGAGGTGTGGCTTTAATTGTGTGCTGCCTTGAGGTTCACTGTCAGTGTTTGTTATGTGCTACGCCATCCGTCGGCACTTTTATACTTCATTCATATTGTGCCTTATGTTCTTTTAATTGTCCCAGTGTGTGGATTTTTTGTGTTGCACTACTTTTTTATGGTTTTTATCTCTGTTTTACAGTTGCCCCTTTTTTTGTCTATTGCCTTCCATGATGTTATATCTATGTTCACCATATTTTCTCCTTTGTATATTTTTAACTGTCTTCTATTGTTTGTTCTATGTCTTCAGCTGAAGAGCAACGCATATGCTGCTGCCAGCCTGCCCTGATGGGGAATTGAAATACAATAAAGAAAAAAAAAAGCTAGTGGAATCGGTTACTGGTGAGAGCAGCATAACTTTTCTCACCTGATGATAGCGGCCAGGTGTACCGCTGAAAAATTGGTCCGGCTGGAAACCTGACAAGAATTTGGGTGCGTGATGCGCTAGTGATCTGTAGTATCGGCATCTAATGTTTAGATCAGAAATTTGCCTTGCTGTTCGAATTGAAAGAACTATATGTGCCTAAGTGTTTTTTTTATATGCACGTCATTTTGAGTTATACGTAAGAGGCAGCATGAATGCTATGTACCTCAGAAAGAGTAGATCTCTTTCTTCATATTCTACGTAATAGCTCAAGGGACATCTGTCAAAAAATTTAAAATAAATCAGCATTTACTATCTGGGCAAAATGCCACCACTAACAAAATGAAATGTATCGGTTCCCGGGCAGTGGTCAACGTGATCTCGACTACTTTTTGCAGTATGGCACCTTGTATTTATTCAGATTAAGAGCGAGGCCATGTCGAAGAAATGGCTCTGAGCACTATGGGACTTAACATCTATGGTCATCAGTCCCCTAGAACTTAGAACTACTTAAACCTAACTAACCTAAGGACAGCACAGAACACCTAGTCATCACAAGGCAGAGAAAATCCCTGACCCCGCCGGGAATTGAACCCGGGAAGGCCATGTCATATTTACGTAAACTGAAGTAGCATAATTATACTATTTACGTGCTAAAACTGCGAAGTGTAATGTAAAGTCCTACCTTCGTCCCTGCATTATGTTAATCAATATTTTAAAGGATGGTAGAGAATTGTTGTGTATGTGCCAATAAGAAGGGTGGACGTATAGACGTGACTGAATTTCAGGAAGGAGTAACCTTGTTTGGAAGTGCCGATGAGTGGAGTTGCACCATTTGTTATTGTATCAACGTGGACTGTCCTACATGTCCCAAGGAATGGTGTACCATGTGACACGGCTTTCCAACACTGCTGGAAGAAGGACCCTAAGCGATGGGGCTTATTGCCACGCCTTGTCAGTGACAATCGGTTTCAGTCCCGACTGGAAGTTCTGACCTCAGGGAATGCGGGTCCGTCTCAACCAATTCAACCAATTACCGAGCAATGTGACGGTAAGACAAAAGTGTTAAGACATTAAGGAACTTCTATGGTGTTAGGGGAAGCTTTAGAGTGTAAAAATCCTAGAGGAAGACAGAGACTGGATTACAACCAACAAATAACTGAGGATGTAGTTTGCGAGTGAGACTCTGAAATGAAGTGGTTGACACAGAAGAGGTGAAGAGATATTTGTTTCAGGCTGAGGACTAAAAAAAAAAAAAAAAAGGGTCATCGAAGTCAGACTCGTTGTCGACGTGCGCATATCATGTCTCTCTGGTCATAGGAAGGCAATGTTTTGATGGCACAAAAAGACATATTGTATGCTCCGTATCAGTTCTGTGTTGGGCTTTATGAGGTACCCGTTCCTGTTGATACGTCATACGTGACCATGTCTATGACATTATTGCCAGATTGTCTTCTCGTAGTCGTCGGGGTTGGATGGTCTGCCCACCGAGTTTTATGACCCTGTTCGGCCTTTGTTATGTACTATATTCATACTGTTTTTGAACGAAGTGTTGACAGGAGGGTTTGTGTTAGAACTAGGCAATAGCTGGCTGTGGGCCTGTAGTAGATGTCACGAGTCGGCATCTTGCCTCTTTTCAAATGAGGATGTTAGTTGATGGGTCAAATGTTGAGAATAAGATTGTTATCATTTTCAAATTAAGTATTTTATCTCAATTGTTTTTTTCTGCTCTTTTAATAAGAGTGTGTGGAGGTTATCGTAAACGTTGAAGATGTTACAGTGTACCTTAGAGCTGCTTTTTGTACCACGAATTGGATCCACAGGTTCTGCTTACCGCATCAAAGAGTTTGTTTTAGCATTTTCGGTAAGCAACTGTTGCCCATCCTTCTACCTCTCGGAGATCTATGTACATACTCCTAAGCCACCGTATGGTATGGCTTTACATTTCATATTTCACTCGCCACTGGTGCGAAGGGAAAACGTCTGCAAGCTTCCGTATGAGCCCTAATTTCTCTTATCTTGTCTTCACGTTCCTTGCGATAAACGTACGTTAGTGGCAGTAGAGTCAATCTGTAGTCAGCTGCAGATATTGTCCTCTATACGTTCCCAACAGTGTCTCCCACTTGAGTTCACGAAGTATATGCGGAACACTTGCTTGTTTGCCTAACCTGCTGGTAACAAATATAGCAGCATGTACTCTGAAGTGCTTCAATGTACTCCTTTAATCCGACGTTTTGGTGGTCCCAAAGACTTGAGCAGCACTCAAGAATGGCTGGCACAAGTGTTCTCTAAGCCTCCTTCTTTATAAGCTACCTGACGATGTTAGGGCCCCTTTGGTTTTGTAGCCCATTTTTAATATGGAGCTTTGTAAGTGTAGCTTTCGGTATTCGGTAGTGAAATGCGCTACAGGAAGCGCCTGCGTGTCGAATGCCTCGGTTTGTGGTGTGTGGGAGTATGTGGCGTTCACTAGAAGCCCTCATTTACTAGAGAAAGATGTCTGATTCTTCGTTGTTATTTTTGCTCTCAGTAGCTAATTTCTTAGCTAATAAACATATGTTATTGTTTTGATTATTGATAGTTTATCATCCAGCTACGAGTTTACTAGTTGTGGACTGGTTGGTACTAACTCAGTTTCTAAGAAAGATAAGGTGAAGCACATGAGACTGTGCATAACGTGAGCTAAATATATTCACGAGGAGTGCATGGATATGTCGATAACAGAAAAAACGACATTTTGCTTGCCCCATGTGTGAAAAATTAATAACGTTAGGTTTTTAACCAAGCTTTATTTCTATTGTTCGCAAATAGTTTTTCATTGCTTTATGGATTATTGAGTAAATATATTCAGTTATTGAAATACAAAGTAAGTGGGCCACATTGTATACACAAGTTAGTGTTATGGCCCAATCGTAGTTATTCAGCCTTACAAATATGATTATTTTTATACTAATAACTAAAGTTACAGGATAAAATGGGTAGAGATTTTTAAAGAATCTACGCAAAACAGGGATTTTAAAATTTCTTAGATGCTAAGTGAGCGACGCTTACCTAGAAACCTTCCAATAAACCGATGTCGAAAATTCGTCTACTATGTTAGTGCCCTCAAGTGGTGTTCCATGTAATATCGTTTTCCAACGTTATTCCTAGATGCTTAATCGATATTACTGTTTCGACCAGCACACTCTTAATACGGTGTTTAAACATTACGGGATTTTTTTCTATTCGTCTGCATTAACTTACATCTTTCTATACAGCAAGCTGCCATTCATGACACCAAATACAAATTGTATCGAAGTCATCCTGTATCCTCGTACATGATTAGTATGCTGTGGTTACATGTACCTTCCAACATGGCAAGAGTAGTTTCCACACGCGGCACGTCTGCCTTTCCGGGTTTTATTAAGTATCACTAACCCCGTCTCCCTCGACTGGTCCGCTAATTTCCCGACCATATCCCCTAAGGGAATATCTGGGTAGCACTAAGGGATCTGATCACGTTACGTCTTTACAGTCTGGGAGATACTTTTCGTCATCGTTTTGATACCGCTGTTAAGGTCAGTGGCGGTGTTACACGGTATCAGTATTAAATCTCGTGGGTCTAACATGGTATTTTTTAGTCTGCTGATGCAGTGGTTGTGTGACATATGGTTCATTGTATAGTTCCTCTTTTAGTAATACTTCCACCCTCCTCCACCACCGCAAAAACACTGTACAGAAAGAAATGATGTCCCACGAAAGAATTACCCGAAAGGGATCGTAATCGATAGATGTGACGTACATATACAGACAAACAAATGATTATAACTTCAGAAATATTGCTTGATTTATTCAATAGAAATAATTTCGTGAATTGAGCTAGTCAATAAAGCGTTGAGACACATCTGGCTCTTATGCGGATGGTTGTAAGTCCTCAGGGATATCGTTTCAAATTCTGTTCAATTGCCACTTTAGATCGTCAAAATCCTGAGGTGGTTTAAGGGGTCTACCCTTCAAGCTCCAAACTTTCTCAGTTAGGGAGACATTCAGCGATCATACTGGCCAAGGTATCGTTTGGCAAGGACGAAGACAATCACTAGGAACTCTCGCCCAGGGTGGCCTGCCATGAAGGGTAACAAAACGGAGCGTAGAATAACGTCCACGTATCGCTGAGTGTAATGACACGGCAGGCGACAACCAAAGGGGTCCTACTATGAAATGTAGCGGCACCCCATACCGTCACCCCTAGTTGTCGGGCCGTATTGTGGCCGACAGTCAGATTGGTGTTCCACCACTCTCCAGGGAGTCTCAAAACACGTCTTCGCTGTTCATTCGCCCTCAGTTCGAAGTAGGACATTTCTATTCAAGTCTAAGAGATTCCGGGCACATATGCTTCCAAACTAGCTTGTTGCAGTACACAGATCAGTGGTCGTCACTTCTCTATAAGACATCTTCTTACTGCCCTTTTGATCACTGAAGCACCAGTGGTACGTCTGATCGTTGATAATGATGGATACGGGGCTCTGAATGCCTCTATGGCGATTGCTCGGTCCTCACGTTCTGTCGTTTCCCTAGTTCATGCGCTTCCTTTCTGGCCCTGTCTTCCGGCATAGTCCCCCATTCCTACCAACATCGTCGAATATTGGCATCGGTCTTATTCCAACGTCAAGCGAATCGCTGATTACATCACCCGGTTTATTTGAGTCGGGCTACACTTCCTCTCTCAAATGCTGACATCAGCGTACCCGTTGACGCGTCTGCCTGCGACGCATGGTTTTTTTTTCCTACGAGTACACGGAACACAGTTTGTACAGTATTTAACAATCATTTTCTGAACATTGCTGGTGGATTAATTAAAATTTAGTTTCTACAGGAAATCATATAACTCTCTTGGCTAATGCCTTTTCGAGATTGATGTCTTAGATCCTCCTCTATGATAAAGACAAGGGGGAGAAAGAGTCAATAATTAAATCATGAAGACTAAAGACTATCATGGATATGATGGAATGCCCAGCAGAATAGTACCATATGCACATGTTAGCCCTGTATTTAGTCATTTGAGTAATTTTTTCTTTAGAAATGGTCAGTTTCCTGAACGATTAAAGTACTCAGTAGTAAAGTCGCTTAATAGAAAAGGACAAAGGGATCATGGAGATAATTTTAGACCTATTTCTATGCCTTCAGTGTTTGCTAAACTTATTGAAAATGCTGTGTATGTAAGGATAATTGATCATTTTACATCACAAGATTTGCTATCAAATGTACAGTTCGGCTTTAGAAGTCGTTTAACAACTGAAAATGCTATATTCTCTATTCTCTATGGGACATTAGATGGGTTAAACAAAATGTTTCGAGTTCTATGCATATTTTCTTAATTTAACTAAAGCATTTTATTGTTTTGATCACATAATATTGCTCCAGAAGTTATACCGTTACGGAATATGAGGAGTAGCTTACAGGGGTGCCCCAAGGATAAGTGTTGGAGCCACTCCTGTTCCTTATTTATATGAGTGATATTTCCTTTAGTATTACGGATAACTCTAAAATATTTCTGTTTGCTGATGACACTAGCTTGGTAGTAAAGGATGTTGTGTGCCACATTGGCTCGGTTTCAAACAGTGCAGTCCATGATCTAAGTTCATGGCTTGTAGAAAATAAACTAACTCTAAATGACAGTAAGACTAAGTTCTTACAGTTACTAACATAGCATTCAACAGAATCTGACGTTTTAATTTCACAGAATGGGCATATCATTAGGGAAACTGAAAAGTTCAGATTTCTAGGTGTTGATGGTTGGCGGCCGGGGTGGCTGAGTGGTTCTAGGCGCTACAGTCTGGAACCGCGCGACCGCTACGTTCGCAGGTTCGAATCCTGCCTCGGGCATGGATGTGTGTGATGTCCTTAGGTTAGTTAGGTTTAACTAGTTCTAAATTCTAGGGGACTGATGACCTTCGAATTTAAGTCCCATAGTGCTCAGAGCCATTTGAATTTGTTGATGGTTCAAATGGCTCTAAGCACTATGGGACTTAACATGTGAGGTCATCAGTTGCCCAGACATAGAACTACTTAAACCTAACTAACGTAAGGACATCACACACATCCATGCCCGAAGCAGAATTCGAACCTGCAACCGTAGCAGCAGCGCGGTTCCGAACTGAAGCGCCTACACTCACTTGGACACAGCGGCCAGCCTATCTGTTGCAATAGATAGTGAACTGTCCCACGTTCGGGATCTTGTTCAAAGACCTAATGCTGCCAATTTACTATTCGAACGGTATCTGCTGTGAATGATCGTTCGACATGAAAATTATTCTACTTCGCTTCTTTTCGTTCGCTTATGTCGTATGATATTATATTTTGGGTCAACTCCTCCCATTCGGCCCAGAAACGGGCGGTTCTGGCATTAAGTGGTGTAAGTTCACGAAACACTGGACGACCCCTGTTCACCAGTCTGGGTATTTTGACATTGGCCTCTAAATATGTATATTCCTTACTGTCATTTCTTGTTAACAATAATAGCTTATTACCAAGATTAAGCAGCTTTCACTCAGTTAATACTAGGCAGAAATAAAACCTGCATCTGGATCGGAGTTACTTAACTCTTGTGCAAAAATGTGTGAGTATACTGCTGCATCCTTTTTTAAGAATTTCCGCATGGGTCACTCTTTCCATTCTGTCGAGGAGTTCCTTGGAAAATTAATCTGATTTTTGTTGTATTGTTGTTAGCCTTTACTTAAACTTATGGCTTGACTTTCTTTGGGTTCATAAACATTGTATTGTTATCTGTAGTTACTTTTATGTTGTAATTTCATGTGTTGACAAGTTCCATGATCTGGGAGATTTGCTCCTCAATTTGGTCCTCAGGAATTTGACGGGTAAAAAAAAAAAAATATTCGCAAGGACTTTGTGCCCTGCAGTCGACATGTCCTCTGTTTACTGTCCTTGCTGGCTGCTCATTGAAACTGCGCTATCCCTATTTTTATTACATGAGTGGGTAGCAATATATTCTAAATTCAAGCAGTAAAATCAATATTTTAATAAACAAACCCCAAATGATTATAACAATAATTATAGAACTATAATTGCCGTTGGTTACCATAGTTCACGATTTTGCGTTGTCCTTCGATACCTGAACGAATATTAATTTGTGACCGATTTGCTTAATATTACTGTCCACCGTCTTTCAATCGTCCTGTACTGAAGACTGTCGAAAACACATTCTACAATTCTTGACCTCTTACAGTTGCTTTTAGTAAGTAGATATCAAGACACCATAAGCCGAATCTAACCCACATGGGCTCTAGAGTAAGATCGGTGATGCCCGCCCGGTTAGCCGGTTAGCAATGCGGTCTGATGCACTGCTTTCTGGGCGGGAAGGCGTTCCGGTGCCTGTCACGAATCCGCCAGGTGGATTCGTGTCGAGGTCAGGTGTGGATGGTTTTTCAGCCGGTTTTCCATCAGCTTCGGCGAATGCGGGCTGGTTCCCCTTATTCCCCCTCAGTTACACTATGTCGGCGATTGCTACGCAGGCACTATCTCCACGTACGCGAACACCATAATTACTCTACCATGCAAATATTGGAGTTCGACTCGTCTGGTGTGAGACGTTCCCGCCGCGAGGGGGAGTGAGGGAGGGGGGGGGGGGAGCAAACCCTCTTTTCCGTCAGAGACTTGTAAAGAGGAACGTAATCGCCTTTTTTGTGCTCCGACAGGAGCATATTCTCCCCAATTTTCCCTGTAGACTCCTTGCATAATTCTTGTAGAATTGTAGAATTAGTAAACAGACAATCATTTGAAAATTGGAGTGTTTATTAAATCCTTGCATCATGGCTTCAAAGTCAACGAAAACGTCTTCTTCAGAAGGAAATTTGGACGACAGGTACGCTAAAATATAGTCGTACCTCCGCCACAACATGAAATCTAGTTGTCCAAATTGTCTCCTGAAGAAGTCTTTGTAAACTTTGAAACTATGGTATAGGCGTTTCATTAAACTTTTAATTTCCAACCGATTGGGTGTTTAACATTTCTACAGGGACATTTCATTCTACGATTGCTGCTGCAGCCACGTACGGAATTTCGAAAGGAGTTCAGTAAAGTTTTGAAAGTTTATTTATGTAGTTCGGCACATTCATATGCTATGACACGTATCAACAACACTGGCGAAAAGAAACCGCAGCACCAAGAAGGGGGTGTGTGACATAAACGGAAGTTGGTAGGCGCGTTTCTACGTCTGAATTACGACGTCTATCCAAATTTTTCACCCGTCGCATAAGAGTGGCACTACGACGACTCAAATCCGGTTTGGTCTAAATGCACGCTATAACGGCCGTGCGTGTTAGTTAGCTTTGAGATTGGACGTGGAGAGTTGATGTTAAGAATAGCTTTTAAGCGACAAGGATGCTATTATCAACCCCTCACTGAGTAGGTACGAAGTCGTGTGTTAGGGCTACGAGAAGCTTGATGTTTCATCTGCGATATCGCAGAAAGACTAGAATGTAGCCACTGCACATGGTAGCTGGCAGTTATGATCACGAGAATGTACAGCTGCAAGAATGGATTTGTGTTCTCTGAGCATCGCTTCAGTTATTCCTCGTCAAAACTAGTCACATCTCATCGTCGCAGGGCGCTGTATTCGACAGAAAACATGACGTTCATTTAGAGAAGATTCGTCGGAGATGGCCCGTTTTCAAAATGAACAGCACACTGATGTTGTGGCTGATGCAACAATCCCTTCCAGTGGATCATTTGTAGTCCAGTGGCATTATTAGCGGTAGACGCTTTAACGTTTGCTATTGTTAAATAAACATGTCTTTTTCAGGAAGTGAAAGCTTTTCAAGCACGTCCTCTGTTCCTTCGGAAAAACGAAACAGAGGCGTTCGAAATCCTAATAAATATAAACAGATCGCGTTTACAAACTCAAAAGCAATGGGAAATGAGCATATTAACCATTTTGGAAAACATATTCAGGCTCCTCACTTCGGAAACCTGTGCAAGTAAGTTTCTATCTCCTAATAAAACACCGCAGTTATTTGCGCATACGTGTATTCGTATATCCTAAGCTTTGTGCTTTGAATAAATTTCAAAAATTCATCATTATCATTGTATTTTGGTGCCTTGTCAAGAAGATAAGCTATATACTCAAATTTTGGAATATAATAATCTTTTATTGCTACCCACTGTTATTGTTTTGGCTTTACTTTCATTTTCAATTGTAATGAACTTTTAGTGCTACCAAATATTAATGTTTTGGCTTTTTTTTTCAAGTGTCACTGCAAGTGCTTTCTTCCACTATATCGCCTGGAAAAACTATGGCACTGATCAAGACAGTGAATAACTTTATCCCACGCACGAGCAAGACACTTTTCTCCAAGCGCTAACCGATGTTCATCCACTAGAAATCTATAGGAATCACTTGCCTGATGAAGATATTCAAATAAAATGTAAGCCAACGACTCGAAAAATCAAATCAAACGTTTTACGTACCATATTATATTGCTTAATAATTATCAGCGAACTGTACGTCGTATCGTTTTACAATCTTTGTACGGGATAACTAAATAAAGTGTTGTGCGACTGTGCTGCTTCAAAAGTCTTAACCAATCTCATCATGATAACAGAGGCAAATCAACTGTCTGTCCTTCAAACACGATTCTTCCGACGGGATTCATGAATTTGTAGGTGATATGCTTGCCAATCAAGTGCTTTATTCTGACACCATAAAATATTATCTTTCCGCAAAGCCAAACGTAAAATACTTACGCGAAATATTCATCACAAAACATCTAGAAAGCCAAATCAAAGTAGAAGACTACTTTTGTTGAGGTATTTTCAAAAAGATTTTAATTTAACTTTTGGTCCAACACAGGTCGACCTGTGCTCGAAGTGTAAAGAACTAGGCACCAGAATAAAAGACATCCGCTTAAATGACAACGCCAAACGAGCTGCTACCGCTGAAGTAGTTGTCCACGAAAGAAAGCCCTCAAAACTAAAAAAAAAATTATATCGTCCGACTGACATGCAAAGAAAATGCAAAAGTAACTACATTGTGCTTTGACTACATTCAAAATCTTGCCCTGCCTTGTTTTTCTGTAAAAGAGGTCTTTTATTAGCTTCGGCTACGGCTAAACGAATTTTGTATTCGCAATTTTAAAACTGGAAAAGCAACTGCTACCTCATATATAGAAGGAGACGGTCACAGAGGTCTCGATGAAGCTCGCTCTTTTTTAATTTTAGTAAACTGGTTATTTATTCTTAAGGAAGTACATAAATTTGCTATCAAGTCTGAATTTACTATTTCTACTGCTGTACTATTCCAATCTCACAATATGTACAAAATGTTCTCACACGCCGACCTACCTGTCCGACCCGATTAATGTTAGATCTGACAGTCACTGACCCTCTACTACAGCTAGTTGAAACTTCGGTCGTATCAGTGGTCTTCAAAGTTAAAAGTGCTCGCCCAAGTATTCCATAAAGTATACGGAATATGCCACTAATTTCATTAAGACCGAAATATCACAGGTTCATAACACATAAATTAGTTAATCAAATTGTCCTCAAAATGTTCGTAACTGAAACTGCCTGTGTCACGACATTTCCTAACAGCAACAAACCCAACAGTTCTTCATTTTACAAGTTATTTTCTCGGCGACATGTAGCATGATGTTACACGTACGAAGGGTGGCGAGCGACTCTCTCGATTCCACCCCACTCTGTGCCTATGTAACTCTCTGCCCGTAAGAACAGCTGAATTCTTATTGGTTAGTGGTTTAAATGACCAATCAGAAAGATCCTTCAAGGTCATTCTCACAGCAAAACTTGCTTGAGCCAATCACTAATAGAAAATTATTTAAGTCATTGCAATGCCAATTTCTAATACACTCCTGGAAATGGAAAAAAGAACACATTGACACCGGTGTGTCAGACCCACCATACTTGCTCCGGACACTGCGAGAGGGCTGTACAAGCAATGATCACACGCACGGCACAGCGGACACACCAGGAACCGCGGTGTTGGCCGTCGAATGGCGCTAGCTGCGCAGCATTTGTGCACCGCCGCCGTCAGTGTCAGCCAGTTTGCCGTGGCATACGGAGCTCCATCGCAGTCTTTAACACTGGTAGCATGCCGCGACAGCGTGGACGTGAACCGCATGTGCAGTTGACGGACTTTGAGCGAGGGCATATAGTGGGCATGCGGGAGGCCGGGTGGACATACCACCGAATTGCTCAACACGTGGGGCGTGAGGTCTCCACAGTACATCGATGTTGTCGCCAGCGGTCGGCGGAAGGTGCACGTGCCCGTCGACCTGGGACCGGACCACAGCGACGCACGGATGCACGCCAAGACCGTAGGATCGTACGCAGTGGCGTAGGGGACCGCACCGCCACTTCCCAGCAAATTAGGGACACTGTTGCTGCTGGGGTATCGGCGAGGACCATTCGCAACCGTCTCCATGAAGCTGGGCTACGGTCCCGCACACCGTTAGGCCGTCTTCCGCTCACGCCCCAACATCGTGCAGCCCGCCTCCAGTGGTGTCGCGACAGGCGTGAATGGAGCGACGAATGGAGACGTATCGTCTTCAGTGATGAGAGTCGCTTCTGCCTTGGTGCCAATGATGGTTGTATGCGTGTTTGGCGCCGTGCAGGTGAGCGCCACAATCAGGGCTGCATACGACTGAGGCACACAGGGCGAAAACCCTGCATCATGGTGTGGGGAGCGATCTCCTACACTGGCCGTACACCTCTGGTAATCGTCGAGGGTACACTGAATAGTGCACGGTACACCCAAACCGTTATCGAACCCATCGTTCTACCATTCCTAGACCGGCAAGGGAACTTGCTGTTCCAACAGGACAGTGCACGTCCGCATGTATCCCGTGCCACCCAACGTGCTCTAGAAGGTGTAAGTCAACTACCCTGGCCAGCAAGATCTCCGGATCTGTCCCCCATTGAGCATGTTTGGGACTGGATGAAGCGTCGTCTCACACGGTCTGCACGTCCAGCACGAACGCTGGTCCAACTGAGGCGCCAGGTGGAAATGGCATGGCAAGCCATTCCACAGGACTACATCCAGCATCTCTACGATCGTCTCCATGGGAGAATAGCAGCCTGCATTGCTGCGAAAGGTGGATATAGACTTTACTAGTGCCGACATTGTGCATGCTCTGTTGCCTGTGTCTATGTGCCTGTGGTTCTGTCAGTGTGATCATGTGATGTATCTGACCCCAGGAATGTGTCAATAAAGTTTCCCCTTCCTGGGACAATGAATTCACGGTGTTCTTATTTCAATTTCCAGGAGTGTATATTATTTAATAAAATAGACCGAAATGCAAAATAATCTTTAAATTAATTTTGAAACTTATTCCACTTCCGACCTCTATTCTGGCTGCTCTCCCACAAAAGGAAGCACACTTCGACATACGTCCGCATCTTCGTGGTAGCACCACAATTTTCCCACGATTCAATTTCATATGTTTTTATATAAAATAGTATTAAGTTTTTACGTATGTCCCACAGACACACTCTCATTCATACCCCTGTATACACACATACATGAGGAGATAATTTTGAATGATTCTTTTACATTACGGAATTGCAAAGTAATTAAAGTTTTGAAAAGACAATTCCAGTTAAGTTATTTTATACCCTGAGCACTCTGTTTATGACTTTAGATGATAATAAAAGACAAACTGCTATTGCTCCTAACTGAGTTTTGAAACATAAATGCCGGTTTTTGGACATTTAAGTAATTGTCTCAATTTCTGAAACGATAGGAGATAAAAGTCTGAAATTTTTGCAGGATCCTTTACTTAACAACTAAAGATCGTATACCCAGTTAGAACAAAATCGGTTGATAATTACTGTGGTATTTAGATTCGTATGGAGTATGAGTTTACGTTCCTACTAGATTTTACTTGAGACCTTTCTCACGACTAATGGCGTCAGCTGCACTGTGAGTTATGGCGAAGACACATTCCTGCCACCACTGGGCTAAACGGCTGCATGCTTTACTGCAATGAATGCTATCGGTAAGTAAATTACAACGTGGCCATCCCCACAACTGTACTATTCGTACATAAAAATCAAGTTTCTTTGAGTTTTCTCAGTAATCCGTATTTACAAATGGCGCTTTTATAAGCTGCCCACGCTCTACCGTAGACCACATTGAATACGAAAGGACCAACCGATTAACTCAGTTTGCCTGGTCTGGAGAAAGTGTGTAAAGTTCAGCGTTTGAGTCTGTACTGCAGGGTAGCTACACTATGTCCTCCTTCCGATAGGTATAAAAATGATCGCCAGGCCAAGGGCTATCCAAAACACTTGTCAATTCATCTCTGTGATCAATAGAGCACGAGATATGCCCCCCAGAGAAAATCACATTTCGCGCGTGGCGTTTTGGAACATATTGCTATCGTGCGCCGTCGTGCACCAACCGATAAATGTAACAAAGTTTTAGTGAAACTGAAAACGTATTTCAGTTTTTTCAGTCTTAACTTTTTCAGTTTTAACCAAAAAGACAGACGAGGGTTAATCATAACTCTAATCTCCTGTCCATATGTCGACGGGACGCTAAACACTAATCTCCTCCTCCTCCTCCTGTCCATAGTACGCTAGCACACCGACAGGTGTGTGAAGCAAAATGACGCAGCCGGTGGATAAAGTGAAGTATCGTGCAGTAATACGTTTTCTGTATTTGAAGAGGAACATTGCTTGTAACACTACGAGCTGGAAGACATACGGAAACAATGCATCACATATGACAATTGGTTAGGTGGTGCAGACGCTTGCAGTGTTATCATACAAGTGCGAATGACGAATCATAGGGTGGGAGACCATCTCTGTGTAAAGAAACTTGCATCGCAAGAGAAGTGGTGGCACTACTGCTCGCTGACCGGCGGATCGCAAACGAGTCGATATTGAAAAACGTGAAAATGAGCTATGGATCAGTTTTCTACGTCTTTCACGACATTCTGTATATGACGAAAGTCCCTGTCCACTGGCTTCCCAAATGTTTGTACAGGTTGTAGAAGCTTGCAAAACCCAGGCAGCAGGGAAAATATTGCTGCTGCGTCGGGGCAATCTAGATGACTTCCTTAGCCACATAATAACCGTGGACAAATGTTAAGTTTATCATTACAACCTCGAGACGAAGGAGCAAGTTTGATTGTGGAAAAAGGCAAATTTACCACTTGTGAAACAGCTGAAGACCCAGTCACCATCGGGCAAAATCTGTCATGGTGTCGCGCTATGAGTTATGGTCGTAAGAGGAAATCAATCACTGGATCATACTTCCGATATTTCTAGGTAAAGCTACGGGAGGCTGTTAACGCAAAGGATGAGGGGAAGCTGCTGTGACGAGTGTTTATTGTTCCACAATAACTCTGCACCTTATTCCACACACGACACAGTCGCGTATGTCGCTTCGGTGATTTACCAAATCTTGCTTCACCTCTGTGTCCTCCTCAGACGGCATCCAGAAACTGCTTACTCTTTTCCCGAATGAAGAAACATGCGTGGCTGACATTTTCAGGAAAACGTCTCGTTTATATTTGAGGTGGCACGTTTCCTGAAGAGCCTAAATGCAGCATTCTACAACGGAGGCGAGCACCTGCCTATACAGGCTGGATCCAAATCCGCTCTTACCGCATCCGAGCTGGTTACCATTTTACAAGCCCTGTTATACGCACAGACGACCACACAGACACAACAGTCATATATTCAGGTATTATGTCAGCCCTACAAATGATAAGATACCATCATAATACAAGGGCGTCCAATTAGTAGCAACACAATTTTTCTGAATGCTATTTGGCTTTCTTGTTTAGCAATTCGCTTCATCTGTATTTAGTCCTTTATTATCGAATCGCTACCATTTCGTGGCACTAAAAGCCACATCTTTACGTGAACATATAACTAAAACATTGGAGGTGACAGACAACGAACGCAGGGTACAAAGTTCCAAGCTTTCCAGCTCTAATACAGCTGAAGCACTTTACTAATATCCAAGATGACTAATCATAGCTGTGGTTACCCTACCTACAACATTGTATGCTATTTGCTTTTATTCATGATTCCAGTACACCATATTGTTCCCCACTGTTCTGGCGACAAAATACTACTTTTCAGCATAGTCTCCGTTCAATGTGACGGCAGTACGCTACCTTACTGGGAGGGCCTGTATGTTTTCCTGATGACGTTATACTGGTCGAGTTCGCAGCTCTTGGTCTGGATCACGGGGTCCTTTGTTTGATTCCCGGCCGGGTTCGGGAGTTTCTCTGCCCGGAGACTGGATGCTTGTGTTGTCATCATTATTTCATCATCATCATCTTTTGTGACAGTGGCTAGATTGGACTGAGAAAAAAATAGGACTGTGTAAAAATTGGATGTTGTACGGGTGCTGATGACCGTGTAGTTGAGCGTCCCATAAACCAAACGTTATCATCATGTACTGGTGGATGTCGGAGGCAATGTTTTGGTGTACCAATGACCTCCACGTGATCCAGTCCTACTTCCCATGGAGCGCATCCTTCATTGGGCCAGACAGATGGAATTTGGAAAGTACGAGATCTGTGATGTAGGGTGGATGAGGAAATAAATTTCAGCGTAATTTTATGAGATCCTCTCGGATGCGCAGATTTGTATGAGGCCTAGCATTGCCATTAAGGACATTTTCGTTGCACAATGTGATTCAGAGTTGATCGCTGCAGCAAGAGGGTAGGACATAGAAAAAGATAATTCCCTCAGAGTCGCCGATGGCAGCCACCATGACTTGGGCTGACGGTGTGGATTTGAACTTTTTCTTAGGAGGAGAGAAGCTGTAGCAACATTATTTCCATCGCCGTTTCGTATCCAGTTCGAAATGATGAACCCATGTTTCATCACCTGTGACGAAGTTCGACAAAAAATTGTTACGATCAGCCTCGTAACGCACTATCAAATCCTCACACAGGCTCGTTTGTTGCACTTTATGGTCTTCTGTCAGGCGGCGAGGAAGCCAGTGGGGACATGTCTTTCGGTACCCCAGCTGCTGGACGAGAGTGTCAGTACTATCAACAGAGACGTCCATTTGTGTAGTGAAGTGTTTGATTATGATCCATTGATCACCTCGAATGACAGAGTCCGCACGTTTCAACATTGCAATCGTCACATATGTATCTAACCGGTCAGCACGCGGGACATCGTACACGTTTGTGTGACCTTGTTGCGATGTAGACAGACAGTGCTTTTATTGCCTTTCATATCTCCGTAGACATTCAGCAAGTGCGTATGAATGTTTGCGGTGATTTGGTTTTCCTCCAAAAGAAATCCAACGACAGCTCTCTGCTGTCCCGAAATACATATGATACAAAACGCCGCTGTTCCCTGCGCATGTACCCCGACATCAATATGGGATATGCTCACCATGCACACGTACACAAGCCGCACAAGGGTTGGCATATTCCGGATCATGTGGTCGAGCAACTGCTGGGATATAGCCTCCCACTCTTCCACCACTGCCACCACTGCCTGTAGGAGCTCCTGAAGTGTCGTATGGGTTTGCAGCGATACGTTGACCGAGAGCATCCCGGACGTGCTCGATGGGGTTCAGGTCTGCAGAACAGGCAGGCCACTCCTTCGCCTGATATTTTCTGTTTCAAGGTGCTCCTCCATGACGGCAGCTCGGTGTGGCCGTGCGTTATCATCCATCTGGAGGATGGTGGGACCCAGAGCACCCCTGAGAAGGCGGACATACTGGTGCAACATGACGTTCCGATACACCTTACTTGTTACAGTTCCTCTGCAAAAGGCATGCAGGGGTGCACGAGCACCAATCATAATCCCACCCTACACCTCCACAGAGGTCCCTTTTGAGGACATAAGTGGTTCACGCCATATGAAAACCGGCGAGAATCACTGTTCAGACTATACCTGGACTCGTCCGTGAACATAACCTGGGACCACTGCTCCAATGACCATGTACTGTGTTCTTGGCACCAGGCTTTACGGGCTCTCCTGTGACCAGCTTCAGTGGAAAGCACCTTGCAGGTTTCCATGTCTGTTCAGTCGTCAGTAGACGGTGTGTCTGTAGACAACTGTTCCAGAGGCTGCGGTAAGGTCCCAAACAAGGCTACTTGCAGTACTCCATGGCCGTCGGCGGGCACTGATGGTGAGATATCGGTCTTCCTGTGGTGTTGTACACTGTGGACGTCCTGTGCTGTAGCGCCTGGACACTCTTTCTGTCTGCCGGAATCGTTGCCATAACCTTGAAATCACACTTTGTGGCACATGGAGGGCCAGTGCTACGACCTGATGTGTTTGACCAGCCTCCAGTCGCCCTAGTATTCTAATCCTCGTAACGTCATCAATATGTGTCCTTTGAGCCATTTGCAACACACAATCACTATTAGCACGTCTGAAAACGTCTGCACACTTATTCGCTGCAACGTACTCTGACAGGCACCAACACGCATCTGTTTATGTGGACTGCTGCCAGTGCCACTGTGCGACGACCGCAGGTCAAATGCAACGCATGGTAATACCCCGAGGTGATTTAAACCCCCAAACCGCCCACCGGAGCTTTGTTTCACCATGTATCAGCATTATTCTTAATTTAGGAGCCAGAGTGTAGCTTTGCATTAGACACTGTACGAATTCGTCAGCAGTGTCAACATCAAGATGTAGCTCCCTACGCTACTAATCTAACACCCTCGATAATTAAAATGAAAAGATAAGAGCACAGCACAATTTACGGACTATATTTCCACATGCTGCTCAGCAGGATGTGCAACACTCAGCCTATGAAAGTATATCACTACGTTCCTCCAACATGTACGTATCTGAATACTGCTGTGACTATACCTATAATTGTTAATACCCAAATCTAGCTATTGTTTACCATTTTCATGTTCTGTCTAGATGGTACTTATAGATCGGTACAGACGAATAACCGGTCCGCAGCTTTTGAAACAATTGTTACATGATACACAAAAGGTCATTTTAATTAGATACGTAATCCTGGATTGAATAGATATATCCCATATGTGTACCGAGAACATTTCAACGTTTTCTGTCGTTTTACCAGTATTTTTATAGCAAACTACCTCTGTGTATCCTGTGTTACATGTTCGTCTTATTTACTCGTTTTGGTATAGTGTGGATGTAAAATTTGCTTAATGTTGGAATTTGTCCTTAGTTAAACCTAAGTAACTACCTAACATGGAATGACTTTAAGGTATATATTGCACTGTCGAAACAAACTGTAGAACCATATTTCCAGTGTTGAGAAGGATGGTGGGCACGTATCAAAAGCGAATCATAAAGTAACTAACTACAGGCTACCGGCAAGTCATCCATCGCTGGGGAAAATATGTTGCTATAAGGCTGACATATTCGCTAAGTGTCACGGGAATTGTTTTGAAGGTGATATCAAAATTTTTACGGCTATGTCTCGGAATGGCCCCATCATGGAGGCAAGTATGAAGCACGTACCTGTATATTTGTTACCACTAGCAAAGGTGCTTAATTAGCTGGAGGTCAGGAGGAGCACCGCCTCATGAAACGCACATCACGTGGTGTCAGCCCACCGCAGCACTCCCTGTCCTGAGTACGGCTGGGGCTGTGTGCTGCGGCAAGTCCTTCGGCCGCGGTACAGCTGTTCGTGCAGTATTGAGCCGTCCGCGGACACGCTGCGGTTTAATATGGCGGCGTCTAAATAATGGATTACCGGTCACGTCGCGGTCCCTGCGGCTAATGGCCGCCCAACTGAGCGCGTCGAGGTCTCCAGCTCGCTGCGCACGCTTGAGGCGCGAGTATTCCTACTCTGCAGAGAGATCGTTCGAAGCGCCGTGGTAATAACTAGCGTCACCGCATTCTCCGCTTTCTTTATGACTGCATATTTTGATATTGTTGTGTACTACATCGTACACAACGGTAAGGAGAGGTGGGCTACAGAACGGTGCAGCTGCTTTCGTCACAGGGAGGCTTGACAGGAGCAGAAATTACTAACGAAAACATCAATACAGTGGTGTTTTACTTCACTTGTAGCTTACTCCAAGCGTTGCGAAGAGCCTTTACAAAAAGATAGAAAGAGGATACAACAAGCAACCAAACAAAAAGTAATGCAATCCAGCTATTACTAAGGTGCAAACTAAAGGGCGTCTTGCAGTGTGAGGCTCCTGCTACTATTGTACTAGTGAACTGTCGAAGCCTAAGATTGAAGACGTCAAAGATTCCAACAGAGTTTGGCCATGTAGCTGCCGTCTGCCATTCTATATCACGGCGGCAGAAGGCGTTCGCATTGCACCGCTGGAGATACGGCTCAGCAGGCGCGTATCGTTGGGTCCTTCGGGTCCCCACGCGACCGCCAGCAGCGTCTGTCGAAAATGTGTGTTTACGTTGCCGACTGTGAGACGCCGGTGAACGTGGTATCGATCTGTGACACCACAGATGCAGATCGCTGTTTTTGGCCCCAAAAGCGTAAGAAATTGCATGTCCCCCCCCTCCCCGTTGCCCACAGTGTTTCACAACTCCACAACAGGCTACAAAACTCCACTCACCCTACCGCCGCCCCACACCGAACCCAGGCTTATTGTGAAGTTCGGCCCCCAGTTGCCCCCCCCCCCCCCCCTCTAGGGAACGTCGCACACCAGACGTTTGTTAACTCAATTTTTGCGTGCATGGGTAACTATGTTGTACGAGTACGTGGAAGAAGTGTTTATGTAACAATCGCTGATATAGTGTAACTGAGGCGGAATAAGCGGAACCCGCCCGCATTCGCCGATGCAGATGGAAAACCGCCTTAAAAACCATCCACAGACTGGCCGGCACACCGGTCCTCGTCACTAATCCACCGGGCGGATTCGTGCCGGAAACCGGCACGCCTTCCCGCCCGGAAAGCAGTGCGTTAGACGGCATGGCTAACTGGGTAGGTACTTCAATCTTATTCAACACCTTGGAAAGAACGCTGTGAAGTGGTGATGGTGGGAAGTTCCTATGGGACCACACTGCTAAGGTCACCGGTTCCTAGGCTTCCTCAAAGCTTAATTGAACTTACGCTAAGGACAGCACACTAATCCATGCCCGGGCAGGACTCGAACCTCAGACGGGGGGAGCTGCACGAACCGTGGCAATGCGCCCCAGATCAAGCGGCTACCCGCGCGGCAACACTGTCAACTGACCAAGGCGAGAAGACACTCCTGAGTAGTTAACGACAGCGGCTGTGTTAGTTGGGGATGAAGTTACAGTCATGGCGTATGGAATTGTTCAACGTGTGACGTCACAGGGGTATCGCCAGAACTGTCAGAGGTATTGACGGGACAGTTTTACAATGAACCGACACTACATGTACTATCGACATATTAGAGTGAGATCATTCCAGTGCATCTGATGCATGATACATTCCATCTCCAAAGCATAGCAGGCATTGAGCTCTTCAGAATATAAATTCAGTTCTAGACAACAAGAATCTTCAAGTAACTTTCTTAGCCGAGAAAGCCAATGGATAAGTATCCAAGGTCACCATGTGATACAATTCTGTTCAATTTTCTGCTCCTTTTCTCTATCTAGGGGGTAAATGGTTCAGACAGAATACTCTTCGTTAATCATAATCTAAATCTGCACATCTTTACAAATGATTCTGATGTAACATGACAGACACTTTCGGCTGCAACATAAAATTGGTTGAAATTGTCCACCATTTTATGTACATACGAGCATTTGGCTCGTTACAATACGCCAGTCACTACTCTTGATGAACTGTTGTATCCTGATGAAGCTGCTTGGGCAACTGTACCTGAACACGCCATCAAAGCTCTGGTTGACTCAATGCCCAGGCGTATCAAGGCCGTTATTATGGCCAGAGGTGGTTGTTCTGGGTACTGATTTCTCAGGATCTGTGCACAGAAATTGGGTGAAAATGTAATCACATGTCAGTTCTAGGATAATATATTTGTCCAGTGAATACCCGTTTATCATCTTCAAAACAATTCCCGTGACACTTAGCGAATATGTCAGCCTTATAGCAACATATTTTCCCCAGCGATGGATGACTTGCCGGTAGCCTGTAGTTAGTTACTTTATGATTCGCTTTTGATACGTGCCCACCATCCTTCTCAACACTGGAAATATGGTTCTACAGTTTGTTTCGACAGTGCAATATATACCTTAAAGTCATACCATGTTACGTAGTTACTTAGGTTTAACTAATGGCCAACGGGTTTGAATTAAACCAATGTACCTCATTCGAAGCACGAACTTATAAAATCCCTACTGAGATATGTTTTCATTGACATTAATTTATTGAAACTTCGGTAACTTTCAAAACACTTTTGACTAAACCTTGCTTAAGATTGCACTCATCTAATGAAACAAAGTTATACACACGTAACAAAAATATTCCGTTGAATTTTTCTCTGAGCAGTCTCATAGTAATTTATATTTTAGTATGTTGCTTCAGGCAACATATTCCAAACACGATTTGCTGCGACCAGCACCAGCAATCTGTAGGGGAGTGCAAGTTTCAGTTAATCTACTTCTCACTGGCTCTACAGCCCTTGGTGGGCCTTGGCCTGCTCTAGAACGTCATTCCAATCGTCCCAGTCCAGTGTCTTGCATCTCCATCTTCTGAAACCAATAATTTTTTAATCTTCTTGTATGTCATCCCAGTATCGGAGACTTGGACTTCTCTGTTTCTTCGTTTCACTGAGTTTTGCAGCAATGCTTTTTGTTTGGTTCTCATGTTCTGTGTGAAAAATTTAGCCGATTCATTGAAGATGGCTTAGGTTACAGAATTTTATGATTTCCGGGTCTCTATACAATTTGTTAACTTCAAACTTAGATCGTCTACGCAGTGCTCTGTCTTCATTAGTCACACCATACAAATTACATCAGACCATTCGTTCAAAACGTCCGGTTAGCTCTTCGTACTGTTTTGTCAGTGTCTAGGTTTCTGATTTATACGTTTAATACTGGACGTATTAAAGTTTTATACAGGTGACACTTTGTTCTTCTAGACAAATTTCTTTATTTAAGTTGTGTGGCCAGCCGTTAAGAGCATTTATTAGGTAGGTGGATGCTCCGCTTTATTTCCACACTAACATCATTGTGTGATGCTACCTGTGTTCCCAGATGAATACACTAACAGACTCTATTTGCGCCTGATCAATTTCTAACATTGTGTTTAGTTCTGGTCGTATTATTCACATGTATTTTGTTTTATTGATGTTCACTTCCAGTCCCATTTGTATTGCTACTTGCACCACTGATTGTGTTCCCATGGCAGCTAGTGCCGTTCTAGCAATAATGTCCACATCATCTGCACAGGCCAGAGCCTACGCCATTCTCTTGTAAATTGTGCCTGTTGGGGCGATTTGAGCTGACCTTATTACCTTCTCTAGAGCTAGTTGAAGAACCTGGTGTTAAATTTCCCTGTTTACGTGCTGTACATACTACTATTTGCGTAGTCAAATTTATGACGCGCATTAAATGTTATGGACGGGTTAGTTCATTCATGGCTTCAATAAGCTTATTTCTTGTTGTGGTGTCGTACGCTGCTTTAAAGCTGTTGTGTTTCTATATTGTATTCCCTTGTTTTCTCCAATATTGGCGTCAGACTGAATATTTAGTCAATAGCTGTTTTGCCAGATCTAAACGCTGCCTGATACCTCCTAAATGCTTATTCTGCAAGAGGTGTTACACTTATAAAAGGCATGGAGGAGAAAATTTTATGTGTGGTGTTCAAAAATGTTGTTCATCTATATCTTGTATATTTGAGGATGGCAACTTCCCATCTATAGCATATATTACGAGAATATTCAAATCATCTGGGATGACTTTTTGTGCACATATATATCAGATCAAGGCGTGCAGTCATGTAACTAGATGCTCTCCGACACACTTAATAAGGTGTCATTGACATGTAACTTATTGTAGGCTCGCTTCTTTATTGCTAACCAAATCATTGGCATCAAGAGCACTCCATTTTCCTCTCCTTCCACCTGTTAGTTTTCACTTATTTCCCAAGTTCAGCATCCTCTGAGTATAGTAATTACTTAAAGTACTCTGCTCAGTGATCTAACATTCCTTTATATGATGCTATTAGTTCATAACTTTTTCTTCTAAGTTGTGTTGTTTATGGTTCATATTCATTTCGTCATTGGCCATTCTGTGGAATTTCCTGCTTTCAAATAGTCTTGTTAAGCCATTCCGTGTATGGAAACGGTCTTATGTAAAAGCTTCTATTATTTGCTTTCAGTTCTGCTGGCCTGCATTTTTACACACTACTGGCCATTAAAATTGCTACACCAAGACGAAATATAGATGATAGGCGGGTATTCATTAGACAAATATATTATCCTAGAACTGACATGTGATTACATTTTCACCCAATTTCTGTGCACAGATCCTGAGAAATAGGTACCCAGAACAACTACCTCTGGCCATAATAACGGCCTTGATACGCCTGGTCATTGAGTCAACCAGAGCTTTGATGGCGTGTTCAGGTACAGTTGCCCAAGCAAATTCATCAGGATACAACAGTTCATCAAGAGTAGTGACTGGCGTATTGTAACGAGCCAATTGCTCGGCCACCATTGACCAGACGTTTTCAGTTGGTGAGAGATCTGGAGAATGTCCTGGTCAGGGCAGCAGTCGAAGATTTTCTGTATCCAGAAAGGCCCGTACAGGACCTGCAACATACGGTCGTGCATTATCCTGCTAAAATGTAGGGTTTCACAGAGATCGAATGAAGGGCAGCGCCACGGGTCATAACACATCCGAAATGTAACGTCCACTGTTTAAAGTGCCGTCAATGCGAACAAGAGGTGACCAAGACGTGTAACCAATGGCACCCCATACCATCACGCCGGGTGATACGCCAGTATGGCGATGACGAATACACGCTTCCAATGTGCGTTCAACGCGATGTCGCCAAATACTGGTGCGACCATCATGATGCTGTAAACAGAACCTGGATTCATCCGAAAACAATTATATTTTGCTATTCGTGCACCCAAGTTCGTCGTTGAGTAAACCATCGCAGGCGCTCCTGTCTCTGATGCAGCGTCAAGGGTAACCGGAACCATGATCTCCGAGCTGATAGTCCATGACGCTGCAAACGTCGACGAAATGTTCATGCAGATGGTTGTTGTCTTCCAAACGTCCCCATCTGTTGACTCAGGGATCGAGACGTGGCTGCACGATCCGTTACAACCATGCGGATAAGATGCCTGTCATCTCCACTGCTAGTGATAAGAGGCCGTTGGGATCTAGCATGGCGTTCCGTATTACCCTCCTGAACCCAGCGATTCCATATTCTGCTAACAGTCATTGGATCTCGACGAACGCGAGCAGCAATATCGCGATACTATAAATCGGAAAGTCGGAAACGTGATGGTACGCATTTCTCCTCCTTACACGAGGCATCACAACTGCGTTTCACCAGGCAACACCGGTCAACTGCTGTTTGTGTATGAGAAATCGGTTGGAAACTTTCCTCATGTCAGCACGTTGTAGGTGTTGCCACTGGCGCCAGCTGTGTGTGAGTGCTCCGAAAAGCTAATACTTTCCATATCACAGCCTCTTCTTTCTGTAGGTGATATTTCGCGTCTGTAGTACGTCATCTTCATGGTGTAGGAATTTTAATGACCAGTGGGGTCTATATTTCATTCTTTCTTCCTTTTGCCTCCTCACACTCTCCATCATACCATTCATTCCTTCCGATCTGTTGTTCCACACCAGTTACTTCCTCTGCAGCAGCTTGTATCTCATTTCTGATTTTATTCCTCTGATCATTTATATTACAAGTGTAGTTCTACAGAATTTTTGTCAACCTATTTTCCAAATTAATAGCTAGGTTCTCACACTTCCTTGGGATCTTGAATTCTGCGATATTATACTTACTTTGTCTTTCTCCTTTAACTTTATGTGGATCTGAATTTCTCCCTGTAATTATTGCTATCAACAGGTAATGATCAGTGTCCGTATTAACGCCTCCGAAACGATGGCAGTCTACTACTTCAATGCCATGAGTGGAATCCACTGATTCGTGACACGTTTGCTTCCTAGTTTTGTTATCTGGTGACACCTAGGTCATTTTATGTATATCCTTATGCTGGGACCATGTGCTATAAACTCATATTGAGTGAAGCTGCTAAATTTATCAGACGAAGTCCGTCGTTATTACTCTCTTTTTGGAGGCTATATTTACCAATGATAGGAGAGAAGGATATATGAAATTCTGAGAAAAATAGGGGTAAGCTATAGGGAGAGAAGGGTAATATATAATACGTACAAGAACCAAGGGGGAATAACCCTGCTTCGTTTATTGGGAGAGTTTTAGGAATGCGTAGTTCATCTGTCAATACGACATCGTATAGAAAATTAACGCGACCTAATCTTAAATACCGCTTGAATGTCGGATTAAAGGAAGAGGTCGAAGCTATTACGGAGGTACTGCGGCAGCTTAAATGGGTATCTCTGGAGGGAAGGTGGCGTTACTTACGAGGAACACTGTTGAAAAAGTTTAGAGAACCGGCACTTGTAGCTGACTGTAGAACGATTATATCGCAGCGGACATACATTTCGCTAAGGGTGACGAAGATAAGGCATATAGATAGTATTTTTTTCCCTCGCTCTATTTGCGAGTGGATCAGGAAAGAAAATAACTTTCAGTGCTACAGGATACTGTCAGCCACACATAATACGGTTGGCCTCTGCACTATTTACGAGGAGGTAGATGGGACTGGTCCCTCGGAATGAAATGGGGCCACTGGTAAGTCTGTCATCGTTCGTCAACAGTGAACGGAGAATGGCATGTGGCGTATAAATTTATCATTACAATGCAATGTTTTATCGCTAACTACGACTACCGTTGGCAGTGCAATTCTTGGTACATCCAACAGTTTAGTGAGAACTTTGTTTTCCCTTCCCCCTTCCTCTCGCCGCGACCATCCGTCCTTCCTGACGTCACATGATTTGCACACTACTGAATACTTGGAAATAGTATTTCTTTTTTCTTTATATGATTGTTTTTTTTTTCTTTCCTATGAATCTGCCAATTACTTTTCAGGTCACAGAAACACCAAAACATTTCGCATACTTATTTCAAGTTTTTATTTCATATATTCCTCTCCTCATCTGTTATTAGCACAACCTCTTGCTTTCTTGACAATATACTTAATTCTAAACATCCTGCAACCACATTTTAGACGCTTTGCTTCTGCATCTTTCCTGTTACCGCACGTTCAGCGTTTAACTTACACGCAATTTTTTACTCTAGATGTGGTTTCTGAGAAAATTTATTCATGCCTCTGTTTCAGTACTAATAGATTACGTTTCCTATCGGGTGCTGTATTTGACCGATCTATTCTGTCTCTTATATCTTTCACTCTTTGTTCTTAATGCGTTATTTGAAACTCGTTTTTCATTCTTTATTCATGAGAATTGAGCTGGTTCAATTCAAGAAAATATTTGAGTAGGCTTGGTGTGGAGCAGCGGGATCACAGTTGGAAATTTTTCGATGGAACTTCCGTTTCCGAAATACGGCTGATCATCAAGGCAAATACGTTAAGAACCGGGAAACTGGACCTACTTTGTGCCTGTGATGTTTTTCGTGTTCCCAGTGAAAGATGACATGCTGTCTCTCTCTCTATCTCTCTCTCTCTCTTTCCATCTGCGTGTGTGTGTGTGTGTGGTGGGGGGAGGGCTGAGATAGGATCTTATCTTGACTACGCACTAAATTAATCTGTAGAATTTTATTTCAAAGCTGCTGTTTTCCTAGAATCGAAGGCGTAGCACCTTTTACGGTCTTTGACGACGACTGGACAATGAATGTTCACGATCGATTTACTTTTTACGTATTTGCATTGCGGATGCTGAAGAACGTTGACCAGCATGGGACGTGGTGTGAAAACAAGAGAGAGCCAGTCCGCAGATATTTATATCAGTGTCCCAGTCGGAAAAAAATATTTGTGGTGACGGCGCCACGAGTGGAAAAGGCAGGGACACAGCGAGGCAGCGCGAAAGTCCTAACGACGTCAGATTCCGCCGCTGTCAGCTCGGCGCGATGTGCTGCGGCCGGCTGCGGGCAGCAGAATGTATTAAAAGCGGGAACCGTGGCAGCTGGCGGAACAACTGTTGCAGCTCGGAAATGTTTCAGCGCAATATGCATCGCTCCGACAGAGGCAACCGCCGCCCTCGCCCAGCCGCCGCACTATTCAGAGCTTTCAGTGCCGAGTTTGCGTCACTCGTGGAGGGTGTTCGCATCCCTGCAGCTAGCCGAACGAGCAGCGGCTACATTAGAACTGACAGCACCCCAGTTTTTCGTAGGTACTCTTTTAAGAGATTACATCAAACCGATGCTTATTGAAATCTGGTGGCGTTGCATCGCACGCTGTCCTATTTCAGCAGTAGTAGTGAATTCAGCCTATTTTCTGATTTCGTACTTGATGCGGCTTAGCTGAACTTCTGCTGTTACAGTTCGTTGCTGTGTTGCGCCTAACCCTTTCGTTCCTTTTTAACCACGCTGTTTCTGAACTTACTGTTTTATCATTCTGTACAACAGGAACTTCGAAATTCAGCGATTTTTCAGCTGCAGCACCGATTATTACTTACATAATTTTTTCCCTGTTTGGAAGGTAAGAGAAGAAGGTTCTGGTAAAAGTAGAGCGGTGAGTATGGGTCTTTAGACGTGCTTGGACAAGACAAACACACCAAAGGTGAAAGTTCCGTATTCGAGTCCCGATCCAACACACAGCTTTAATCTTCCAGGAAGATTCAAGCTTCAGGTTCTTACACAACCAATTACAATATCTTCCTTTATATTGGTAGATTATCTCTCTTCCCTAACACTTAACCCGTTCTAGGGACCACACTGTTTCACGATTCGGCATTTTCGTCGAGTTTCTTAATTTTGTGTATGTTTGGTCTTCCTATCACCACTGTGATCAGTTACCCTAAGGGAGACTGGTCTAGCAGAATGCGGGCGGGCGTTGTCGTGGAGCAGCATCGTTTCTTGCAGTCTTCCTGGTCGTTGGTCTTGGATTCCGTCTGCAAGACGTCTCGTTTGTTGACAATAAATGTCATTAGTAATACTTACACCTATTGGAAGATATTCATAGTACACCGCACAGTCGCTCTTCCACCAGAAGCATAATACTATTTTTTGTTGATGCTCGTAGGTGTTAGTATTGTAAGAGTCCTACTTTGTTTGGGCTCAACCACTCATTTCCTTTCCTGATCTTAGTATAGAGACACCATTTATCGTCACCAATACCGATACAGGGTAGGAATGGTCTGTGTTGTTCACGTGCCAATTGCTGAAGTGCCATTGGAGGTTGAGTTTCGTGATTTTGGCTCAGAGCGAAATTCCTCCTCATTGCTTGCAAATGTCGTGCGTGGTGGAATACTCACAGTTTATCACATCAGCCAGTCCTCGAGAACACTCACGAGAATAGTTGCAGATTAATGCATTTAAACGATCTTCATCAAACCCAGAAGATCTTCCTGAACTTGAGGAGTCACTAATGCCAATAGATTCTCGTTAAAACGAGAAAAACATTTTCCCGACGCACTCGGTCCAGTAACGCTATCCTCGTACTCGGCACAAATTTTTCGGGCTGTCTCCGCTGCTGTCACCCCTCCACTGAACTCAGAAGAATATGTCGTAAAAGTTCTCATCTTTCAACTTGGGACTCAATTTCGTAGCGTCCGCAGTTCCACTCTCTAGCCTCCAATGACAAAATAACAATATGTAAAAAGTAGCAACAGTAAACTACAAAAAAGACAATTGATAAATAAGGCCACAGTAACGGGAATAACAACATTAAAAAGAAAAATGGAGCGAACTAATGCACCAACCAAATATATAATGTTAATACTTGCCACGCAGGAATAATATACTACTGGCCATTAAAGTTACTACACCAAGAAGAAATGCAGATGATAAACGCGTATTCACTGGACAAATATATTATACTAGAACTGACATGTGATTACATTTTCACGCAATTTGTGTGCATAGATCCTGAGAAACCAGTACCCAGAGCAACCACCTCTGGCCGTATTAACGGCCTTGATACGCCTGGGCAAAAAGTAAAACAGTTCTTGGATGGTGTGTACAGGCACAGGCGCCCGTACAGCTTCAGCGCGATACCACAGTTCGTCAAGAGTAGTGACTGGCGTATTGTGACTAGCCAGTTGCTCGACCACCATTGACCAGACGTTTTCAATTGGTGAGAGATCTAGAGAATATGTTGACCAGGGCAGCAGTCGAACATTTTCTGTATCCAGAAAGGCCCGTACAGGGCCTGCAACATACGGTCGTGCACTACCCTGCTGAAATGTAGGGTTTCGCAGGGATCGAATAAAGGGTAGAGCCACGGGTCACAACACATCTGAAATGTAACGTCCACTGTTCAAAGTGCCAGTCAGTGCGAACAAGAGGAGACCGAGACGTGTAACCAATGGCACCCCATATCATCACGCCGGGTGATACGCTAGTATGGCGATGACGAATACACGCTTCCAATGTGAGTTCACCACTATGTCGCGAAACACGGATGCAACAATCATGATGCTGTAAACAGAACCTGGATTCATCCGCAAAAATGACGTTTTGCCATTCGTGCACCCAGGTTCGTCGTTGAGTACATCATCGCAGACGAACCTGTATGTGTTGCAGCGTCAAGGGTAACCGCAGCCATTGTCTCCGAGCATGGTCTCGACTGCTAGTGCTCCGAGGGCGTTGGGATTCAGCACGGCATTTCATATTACCCTCCTGAAGCCAATGATTCCATATTCTGCTAACAATCATTGGATCCCGACCAACGCGAGCAGCAATGTCGCGATACGATAAACCGCAATCGCGACAGGCTACAATCCGACCTTTATTAAAGTAGTAAAAGTGATGGTATGCATTTCTTCTCCTTACACGAGGCATCTCAAGAACGTTTCACGAGGTAACGCCGGTCAACTGCTGCTTGCGTATGATAAATCGGTTGGAAACTTTCCTAATGTCAGCACGTTGTAGGTGTCGTCACCGGCGCCAACCTTGTGTGAATGCTCTGAAAAGCTAATCATTTGCATATCACAGCCTCTTCTTCCTGTCTGTTAAATTTAGCGTCTGTAGCATGTCATCTTCGTGGTGTAGCAATTTTAAAGGCCAGTAGTGGATAAACTGCAATTTGAAAAAGAAGAAGCCATTGGAACTGTGCAAGCAAGGCTTACATCTTATTTTAAACACTGGTAATACAAAATCTCAGCATTTACTTTAAGTCTGAATGGAAAGTGGCCTTGGACTGGATTACTCATAGAAAAAGTGGATTCACTCGTGTTTACTATATGAAAGGATAAACTAAAAACTTTTTGGTATACGTCCACTCCCATTTGGATCTACTGAAAAATGACAGTTACATTGTATTTAAGTGTGGTGGAATGGATACGATGGATCTAGCAAAAAACCGGCCATTTGGAGAATTTGAAACCGATGGAATATCAACGCTTAAGTTATATTTCTTTCGTAACTTAGAGCTTAACATGGAAATTCCCCAAGAATGTGGAGCAGAAGAGTTTACAACACACGCCCAAGAAGACATGTAGTACTTTGATAATAGCGAAATGTACAAAATAAAAGATAAAATTAACCTTCAGGAATGTCCTCAAGAAGAAGCTTCCAAGAAGGAAATCAACTAATTGTTAAAGCCATAAAAATATTTTAAAGGAAAAAATTAGGTATATATCAAAATTCGAGATTATGTTTTCTTTGAATATGTGTAATTACTTATTGCAAAAATAATTAGATGGTGTAGATGTTATTTAAGTTATAAGTTAGAAACTAAGCTAGCTTTTATTAAAACTACAGCAAACAGTCATAAAAGATATATTTTCCTTGTACAAATATACACAAAAAAATTATTGAAGCTGTTGTACAAGAGTACCTGTTTCCAATCCTCTACTCTACCTAAATACTTTTTTTTTTTTTTTTCTTCAGTCTACTTACTGGTTTGATGCGGCCCGCCACGCTTTCCTGTGCTAAACTCTTCGTCTCAGAGTAGCACTTGCAACCTACGTCCTCAATTATTTGCTTGACGTATTCCAATCTCTGTCTTCCTCTACAGTTTTTGCCTTCTACAGCTCCCTCTAGTACCATGGAAGTCATTCCCTCATGTCTTAGCAGATGTCCTATCATCCTGTCCCTTCTCCTTATCAGTGTTTTACACATATTCCTTTCTCCTAGGACAAGAGAGTGTCCTGAACCTCTACCCGCTCCTCCGCCCTCTTTGACAAGGCCTTTTTCAGAATGAGGCTGACTTCTTATGCCGGAATTCTTCGGCCGCCAATGCTGATTATTTATCGAAGTTTAGGCAGTGGCGGGGATCGAAGCCGGGACCGAAGACGTTTTGATTATGAATCAAAGACGCTACCCCTAGACCACGGGTACAAGCCTAAAAACTATAAGAAGATTATTTTATACTATTTGTAATGTTAACTTGTCAAGTGGTGAAAAGTAGGTAGTTGAGCGACCTTGAAAAGTAACTGAAACTAGTTAGCTGAGAACGTGAGAATGCTCATTTCTTATCTGTATGAAAAGCTTTGACTTTAAATTGATGGTTCCGTAACTTTTTACTACATATCTGCCGTCATTTTTACGCTTCATTTTGATATTACGCTTCGACTGGTCGGAAATAAGGTAGAGAGGAGATGGAGAGGGCATGGCATGATGTGTACATTTTTGCACGTCATTTTAGTAGTAGGAGAGACGTCAAGAAAGTAAATGTACTTTGACCAAAACGGACTGGTGTTTCTTTGTTTTTTGAGGATTGGCAACACTGAGTGTCAGAGAGGGGACCACTGCGAGCACTGCAGCAAAATGGCACTACGTAAACTCACGTTGTATTGTCCAGTTTTGTTAAAGATGATGGTAAAAAATCTCGACAAGTGCGAGCCACCACTTATGATCCGCTCCCTTCTTGTGAAAGAATTGCACTTAACCGAATTTCTTTCGCGAATCGAAACGGTTTACGGCGAAGATTTTGTGAACATAACGAGTTTTTAGGGGATTTATTGAAGGCAGAACAAATATACATGATGAACAGAGGAGTGGAAGATTTTTCGTTTTGACTTAGAGCTGGTGCAAACAATGAGAAAACTGTTCGTGGAGGCAGCTGATTTAGAGTGGATAAAATTTCTACAGTATTTCGTCAAATCTCCAGGAGTCTCCTATACGAGAGAATCACAGAAACACTGAGACATAGGAAATGGATCTCATGTTTGGTTCCATAATATATGACAGAGCAACACAAGGAAAATCCGGTCAGTAACGCACTCGAGTTTCTTGAGCGAGTTAAACTATAAGGTGAGGATTTTCTGAGTTCTGTTGTAACATGAGATACAACGTGGGTGGCTCATTACACATCCGAAACAAAATTACAATCTTTACAATGACGTTCAACCAATCTACCGAAAAATTCGAAACCACACGTACGAGCCGCGCGGGATTAGCCGAGCGGTCTTAGGCGCTGCAGTCATGGACTGTGCGGCTGGTCCCGGCGGAGGTTTGAGTCCTTCCTCGGGCATGGGTGTGTGTGTTTGTTCTTAGGATAATTCAGGTTAAGTAGTGTGTAAGCTTAGGGACTGATGACCTTAGCAGTTAAGTCCCATAAGATTGCACACACATTTGTACATTTGACACAATTACGGGCAAAAAAATTGTGGCCTCATTGTTTTGAAACCATTGTACCATTTTGGTCGAAGTTCTGCAGTATGGAGAGACCATCAATGCGCAGTGACACTGTGAGACCCTAAAAGAACTGAAAAGGGGTAATCAAAACCAAAGGAGGTGAGTGCTGACGGGAGGAGAACGCTTTTTGCAGGACAACGCCCGTCCCCGAACAGCCTTTATCACCAAGGTGCTCTTGGGCTCAAGTGGTTGCGATGTTTTGAACCACCCTTGATCCTCTGACTTGGCGTCTTCAGATTATCATCTTTTCACCTCCCTGAAGGCACACATGAGTGGAATAAAATTTTCAACCAACGAGCGGTTGCAGAAAAAGATTCTGAAATGGTGGCGGGAGCTGGGGAGGGGGGGGGGGGAGGGGAGGGGATTGTTCGAGCATTGTATGGGTTCGCGATTATGTGGTAAAATAGTCAACAAGTGTATCAGCAATATCCTGTAATTTTTTCCACTACGTTTATTTTTGAAAGGACTGAACATCTAAAAATCTAGTACACGTAGTTTCTGAACATGCCTCGTGATCGGCGGGGAAATAAGAACGAGGAAAGGGGTTGGGAGGGGGGAGGGTTTTTAATTTCCCGTTAACACAACAGTGAACACGTTTGTCGAAATTCTGAATGATAACTGTAAGGGAACAGATGAGCATTTGTTACCTGCTACTAATTATTCTATGTTTGTGACTGGTACTAGAGACTGCTGTCATAGTGTGCACAACGACGCACCTATTTTAGATGAAACCTGTGTCTAGTTTTTTCTGAACTTTTCGTCGTGATCATTTCCTGTGAAGTATATGGGAGGCAGTAATACGTTGTTTGACTCTTCTCACAAAGCACTCCCTTGAAATTTCAACGGTGACCTACTCCGTGATGCACAGCACCTTTCTCTTAGCGCCTCCCACTTACATTTAACTACCTGCGAACGCTCTAGCGTCAGATAAACGATCCGGCGACGGAACGTGTCGGTCTTCGTTGAATGTTCACTACGCCTTCTATTAATCCTAACTGGTAACAGTATCAGACTGATAAACAGTAGTCAAGAATGGGTGGAACGGATGTTTTTATCGTCCGATGAGAGCGATTGTTTGTGTGTGTTCCACCGGTTACTGCATTGCGAGAGGCGTTTTTGATTGGGCGGCAAGAAAATTGAAAAAGTAAGATTTTTCCCACGCGACGGCCATACCGACTTGTTCACTTTTATTGTTTCCCAATTAATAGGTACCGAAAATTCACACGCACTGGAGTGTCGGTACTATCGACAGAAGTTTGCTGTGAAAGTGTGGGCTACTGTTCTCAATGATTTTGTGATTGAACCGTACCTACTTCCTGATACGGTGATGCGATGCCCTTCCACAGTTTCCTAAATGTACTGGGAGTAGTTCTAGCGTGACAGGATGAAGGCACACTTCGCACTCGATGTTATGAACCGCATTGAACTACAGTAAATGTAGCTCCATCCTAGACTCATAAGTCTGGGGCAGCGACTGGTCAATGAAATGTAATAATACTGGTCCAGCAGCCGTTATTCGATATTGTTTTATTAGGCAACAGTTTCGACGTTCCAGTCACGTCATCTTCAGGCATGTCGTATGAATGATTCCAAGTACCACTCCTGCATGTACATAGACAAGTCCCCAGCATTCGTGTCTGGTTCTGTAGACATCTTAACTTCACGCAAATGTGTGCTCTTCACATGTGTGGCGGTAACTGTGTGAATCTGTAGCATTTCTATCATTGCGAACCACAGCATTCACTGCCAAACGTGCCTTAGTAGTTGAGAAGGATAACATTAGCTGTCATGTAACGTAACGGATGGACTGCGGCGTAGACATACGTATTTGCCTTTATCAAAATTTTTTAAACATAAATAATTCTGAGTTGATTAAAAGTTGAAGCAGCTTCTCTGTTGTCACACAAAATTCATATTCTTTTCATTATCTACTTTGGTTAGTAATGTTAGTATTGTGTAATGCAGGCGGAACACTTCGTGCGCCGACGTCGCGCAAGAAAATAATAGCTGAGTGAAGAGTTTCAGGCTGAATATAGAAGTCGAGTGATGGCAGGAGTCGAGTGAATACATGGTTACAGAGGCTGCATGGTTAGGTATAAGCAAGGCCGCATGTATAGCGTCTTTCTTTCTCCTTGTAAATACTGATGTACCGCGACTCTGCCATTAATGCAGAATAGATTCTATAAACAGATAGATGTTATACCAAGTGATTTATATAAAGTGCTTTGCCAAGTATCAACATTGTTAACTGTTCAGATTTACGCGATTTATGGCTCTGTCCGCTTCTTAGTTCTGTTAAAGTTGTTGGCATCCCTGTGGTAATTATAATTTTGTTAGTAGTGTGACCTCCTTAGTCTACTCGCTAGTAACGTCTTTCAGCCTCTCATCAACAGAGCGGAACGCCACGACCTACGAGATCCTTTTCTACTGGATAAAATAAGTGGATAATTCTGTTTTCTACCTTGATAAGAATACCGTTATAGCCTTTCTCACACCCTGCCTCCAGAGCACAAAACTGGACAGGTGCGTATAAGTGATACAGTGGAGGAAATACGCAGGATGCTTGGATGGATGGGGTTAAAGGAAACAAGCAACGAGGTCTTTCTTTGTGCATCCAGCCGGAACAGGAAGGACACATAAGACAAATCCTAGTAGACCCAGTTGTATCCGAATATCAAGAAAACCGAGAGACAGAGGCAAGTAGACGGCAGAGAGGGGTAAAAGAGTTGATACACCCAGAAAGCAGCTGGAAGCCCCAAGGACAATTTATAGGACAGGAGACACAACCACTGCATTCGACCGATTCTTCCACTCTCTCTATTACCACAAGAAAACTATTTCCATCATTGGTTCTTCGATGTACAGATCGGACAATAGTGGTGAAAGACTATGTCCCAGTCTTACACCCTTTTTAATACGAGCACATCGTTCTTGATCGTCCAGTCTTACTATTTCCTCTTGGCTCTTGTACGTATTGTATATTACGCTTATCTTCTTATAGCTTACCCCCATTTTTCTCAGAGTTTAGAATATCTTGCCATATTTTACATATTCGAACGCTTTTTGCAGGTCCACAAATCTTATGAACGTGTTTTTATATTTCGTTAGTCTCGCTTTCATTATCAACCACAATGTCAGAATTGCCTCTCTCACGCCTTCACCTTTCCTAAAGCCCAGCTGTTCGTCATGTAACATAACCTCAGTTTTCTTTTCCATTCTTCTGTATATTATTTTTGTCAGAAACTCGAATTGGTGAAATGTTAAGCTGATAGTCGGATAATTCTCACGCTTGTCAGCTCTTGCAGTCTTCGGAGTTGTATGGATGATGGTTTTCCGAAAGTCATTTGGTACATGGCCAGAGTCTTACAATCTACACATTTTTAAGTCCTCCGTAGCTCTCTTCTAAATCGAGTCCTGTTTTTTCCTCTGTCACATCACACAAATTTTCCCCCTTAGAGGCCTTCATTGTACTGTTTCAGCTATCCGCTCTCTCCCCTGCATTTAAGACTGGTATTCCCTTGCGCTCTTAATGCTATACCCCTTCCTTTTCTTCATGTTTTTCATACAGCCATTTCTTCTTAGCTTCCCTGGACTTCCTGTTTATTTCATTCCTCAGAGACTTGTATTTCTGTATTCCTGAATTCCTTGAATAGTTTTGTACTTCCCTCTTTCATCGATCAATTGAAGTATTTCTTCTTTTGTCCATGGTTTTTTCACACTTACCTTCTTTGTACCTACGTTTTTATTTTAAACAACTATGATTGCTCTTTTTAGAGATGTCCATTCCTCTTCAAGTGTTCTGCCTCCAGTGCTGTTACGTATTGCCGTATCTATGGCCTTAGAGAACTTCGAGCGTATATCATCATTCCTTAGTACCTCCATATTCCACTTCTTTGGGTATTGATTCGTCCTGATTAATCTCTTGAAGTTCAACATACTCTTTATCACTACTACATTGTAATCTGAGTCTTGGTCACGTCTTACAATGCAATATCTGATTTCGGAATCTGTGTCTGACCATCTGCCATTTTCATCCCGTCTTTTTCATATATACATCCTTCTCTTGTGATTCTTGAACAGAGTATTGGTTACTAACTGAAATTTACTGCAGAAGTCAATTAGTCTATCTCCTCTCCTATTCCTTGTCCAAAGCCCATATTCTGGTTCAAACTTTTCTTCTACTCCTTCACCTACAAATGCATTCTTGTCCCCAATTCCTATTACATTTTCATCTCCCTTCTATATGCTCTTTCACTTTCTCTACCTCTTCATCTTCAGCTTGCGACGTGCCATGTATACAGGGTGTGGTAGATAAGTAATGAGACTCAGTCTAGAAAAACAATTTTATTGATCCAATTTGTACAAAACGTTAATATTCTTCAAAGTACTCGCCTTGGGCGTCGACACAACGTTGCCAGCGTGTTTTCCAAGCTTCATAGGCCCCACTGTAGTCCGTTTGAGTTATCCCAGTTAGTGCCTTCGTGACAGCACGTCGGATGTTCGGAATATCGTCGAAACGATGACTCTTCAGGCATCTTTTGACCTTCGGAAATAGGAAGAAATCAGGAGGACTCTAGTCAGGGCTGTATGGTAGCTGTGGCAGAACTTCAACTCCAATTCGGGTCAAGTAGGAGGTCACGAGGAACGCTTTGTGCGCCGGAGCGTTGTCGTGGTGGAGACGCCAGCGTTGAGCAAGGTCCTGTCGCTTCCGTTTGACAGCTCTGTGCAATCGCTGAAGGACTTCTTTGTAGAATTCAGCATTGACAGTCTTCCCTTGAGGGACAAACTCTTTGTGAATTAACCCCCGCTTGTCGAAAAACACAATCAGCATTGTCTTGATGCGGGACTTTGACATTCTTGCTTTCTTCGGCCACGGGGATGCCGGTGTGTGCCACTACGAGCTCTGGGCTTCCGTCTCCGGGTCGTACTGGAATGTCCAGGACTCGTCGCCTGTTACTACGTTGTCTAAAAAGTCTGGATTAGTTTCCAAATCATTCAACATCTCACGGCAAACGTCCACTCGTTGTTGCTCTTGTTCAGCGGTGAGCACTCGGGGAACCAATTTTGCGCAAACTTTCCTCATCATCAAATCTTGCGTAACAATTTCGTGAACCGTAAATTTATTCACGGAGATATCATCGGCGATCATTTTGAGACTTAAACGACGGTCGGAGTCCCAGAGTTCTTTCACTTAGGTCACCGTTTCATCCACACGACTCGTTGAAGGGCGTCCAGATCGTTCCATGTCTTCAACGGATTACCTCCCATTTTTAAATTCATTAAACCACCGGGACACTTGAGCTCTTGATAGGGAGTCTCCTTTGTAGGCCTCCGTAATCATAGCAAAAGCTTCCGAAGCAGTTTTGCCCAAGCGAAAGCAAAATTTGATTGCATACCGCTGTTCTATCGAGCGATCCATCTAAAGCGTTTTCACAAGTGTCACGGGCACACAAACAACGTAATACGCGAAACTCGACCCTCACTGCACCAGAGCTCCGACGCGACTGCGAACCGGTTCTATTGTTAGCTCAGATCCCCCACCACGTGACGTACAGGTGAAGACCGCCCTGCGAGCGACTGTGGCGCCGCGCGGCGGCCAGTCTCATTACTTATCTGCCACACCCTGTACGCGAACTATCATGGTCTGTGTTGGTTTGCTGTCGATTCTGATGAGAAAAACCCTATTACTGAACTGTTCACGGTAAGATACTGTCGCTCCTAGCTAACTTTTCATAACGAATCCTACTGTCGTTCTACCATTTTCTGCTGCTGTTGATACTACCTTATACTCATCTGACCGGAAATCTTTATCTTCTTTCCATTTCGCTTCACTGACCTCTTCCATATAGACGGTGAGCCTTTGTGTTTCCCTTTTAAGATTTTCTAGCTTCCCTACGACGTTCAAGTTTCTAACGATCCAAGCTCCGAGTCGCAGGACGTTATCCTTTCGTTGGTTATTGATTCTTTTTCTCATGGTCACCTCACCCTTGGCTGTCAACTCCGGAGATCGGCATGGGGGACTATTCCGGAATCTGTTTCCAGTGAAGGGATCATAATGACACTTCGTTGAATTACTGGCCATGTGTCCTGTGGATACATATTACATGTTTTTAATGCAGTGGTTTCCATTGTCTGGCCTCATATACTGTTCATAATGGCCAGAATGTGACATTAGCAATCCACTGACAAGTGTTTAAGCATTTGGATAGGAATGTAGTCTTACCCTGGAGCTTTGTGAGGGCAAAGAATTGAGAAACTCCCACTTAATGAACGGAGCAGTCTAAGATTCCTGTTCACGTAAAGGAAGTAGCTCTAGCCGCTGTTCGAGGACACGAAATGCACTATGGTAATTGACAAACGCACAGGATCGAGCACAATGAAAAGCAATATGTTCGGCAACAGCGTCTGAATCACTGCAGACATTACCATTGGACTACGAAAGACGCTAGGACGGTGGTTATGATGAACATTGAATCTAGTTTCCAGCCGGTTGCAAAGGTACTCCGTAAATCCTACTCAGATTCTAAATTAAAAAAAAATAAAAAATATTCTGTTTTCTTTCAATATAATCGTTCTCGCACACGTTGTCGACCCTGTGACCTGGAATGAATATTTCTGAAGTCACTAACTGCCCCTGCGTCTCGGAAACTACCCTCGTGACTATTTGGCCTGTCGGTTTTGCAGCCACACCGCACTTAGCACCAGTGGCGGCTATGCAGCGGCTTGGCTTCGCACGCGCGCAGGCAGCGGCCTGCCGGCACAGACAAGAGCAGCCGCCGCCGCCGCCGCCGGACAATGAGGGAGCAGCCCTCACCCCAATAAGCCGCATCTGTCGCAGGCCGGCCCATTTCACGCGCCGCCGCGCCCCAAAAGACGCCAAATTAATTTTCCGTCTCATCTGGCGCCGCGCGATCGGCTCCGATTCCTGCCCGCGATTGAGATTTACTCTCCGGAGCACTATTGGCGCTGCTGCTGAAAAGAAATAGTTGTGAGAGCTAGCGCGGGTGCAGCCCCGCTGGGACGCGCTGCAGGCTTTGCGATTGTGCGCGCGCACCCTTGCTGCCCCGTGCGATGGGGCCGATGTCGGCTCGAGCCGGTGCTCCTTTTGTTCGCCGCCTGTTTCTGATGCCCGGCTACATTCGAGAGCTCCTCTGTTATTCGGAATGGAGCCTGCCTTATTACGCTCCTCAATCCTGTTTGTTCCGTTTTGTGTTTGGCACTTGGGAAACATCCCCGATCCGAATGTAATTCCGGGTGCCGCAGTGCGAAAAGAAACTTTAATTTATTCATCCGTTGCCATGAGTGTGCAGCCTTTCGTTAAGAGCGAGGGCGCAGAATGAGATGGAGGCCAGTGCACCCCTCTCCGTGCATTTGTTCCACGGTGCAGCTACCTATTCTGGGTGGTTGCGAAGCTGTAACACGCCGAGAGCACAATGTGAGTTTTAGGTTTTACACTGGAAATTCGTACGTAACTGGTAAGGATGAAACACGGTTATTCATGAACAATTTTAAAAAAAAGGTAGCAATGATAGAACTTGAATTACACATAAAGAAATCGCAAGAAATGAAAAATTCTCATTCATAACTTCCTGATGCACATAATAGAATATAGATCAAACAATACTGACACTTACGCATAAAATAACACTAACGTGGCTATTAAAAGTGAAGATTTCCAAAAGGGCTTCTGCAAATTATTAAAATATACGATTCCCTGCACAATTTGACTACGCCAAATAACATGTATATAGCCATATCATACACGTAGTGTGAGTCAGCTGATGTATTGTTCACTCCTACGTCCTCTCTGACAAGTTCGTTGGCAGAATGAGGGTGACTTCTAGTGCCCGAAGTCTTCGGTCGGTAATGCTGATTAATAATAATTTATGTGGTGGTGGGTTTCGAACCAGGGACCGAAAACTTTTTAATTCTAGCTAAAGTCGCTACACGCAGATGGCGGGTACACGTCTGCCACTCTTCCAGATAGGCTTCATGCAACCTGCACCGCCGTCAAAAACCAGGTGCAAGATTTTCGTATTTTCTCGCTGGCTATACACAAACTGTTAGTCTCACAGAAAAAATGTACAGGAAACTTAATGGAGTTAAAATTTTGCAATGGGAGACGTTTCCTCTGCAGGCCACTACCTCCTAGTTATTAAAAAAGAACGCGTTTGAAAGTAACTTTCGTACGTTTTCCTTGAGTAATTCGGAAACTAGTGCCTCTAGCGAAAACATATTCCAGTACGAAATTGAGGTACATTAAATTTCTTACGGACGGTCCTGTTGATAATTTCTGTAGGACTAAGAGTTTGCACATAGCGACCAAGATAACATGAACAACTTTATGTGGTGTACTGAAGCCTTTGCGAGTTGCACGAAATTTATTGGTAGGTCTGATGAATCTCTCTGTTATGTAACTGCGATCTATAACCGACCCCGAGTACAGATTGCACGATCAGATACAACAACAAACAGATAAACATGTAATAATTGGAGAGTAAAGAAATAACAAATAAGCTAATGTAAAGGTCTATATCTACTGAACTGATCTTGTCTCTTACACTAAATTACATTAGGGACTTAAGATGACTTAATTATGCTTTAATGCACTTTTGCCCGCACGATAACATGTTAATATAAACTTTACCCAATTCTGCCTCACCAATTCCCAAATTTCATTACGAATATTGTTCTCCAAGTCTTCAAATGTTATTGGGTTACTTGCGCACACTTTTACCTTTAGACTGCCCCACAAATAAAAGCCACAAACGATTACGCCCGAAGAACGTGGGGATCACAGTCCTTTGCTGCAGTTTTTTCTTCTGTGACTCTTCCATGAATTCTAGAGACTGACTCGCGTGAAGTGTGACAGCTAGCCCCATGGTGTTGGAAAATAGCAAACTTAGTATCATGTGGGTCCATTGTGCATAAAATTCCTCGAAGACACTCACATACACAACAGTTTTACTCTTGTTTCAGAAATATGGGACCCACAGTCCGACTTGGCCGACACGGCGTACCACACACAGATTTTTTCACCGTGAAGAGGTTCGTCGTTAATCGTATAAGGATTGTTTGTTGACCTGTAGCGGTGTTCTAGGAGTTCACATGTCCTGTCAGTTGGAAAAAGACTTCATCACTCAAGAAATACAGCAGCAAGTTCAACACTTCGTTCTCAGTTGTTTGACTTAGCGACATATAGTAATTCACACGTTTATGCCCTACCTCCTTCAGTTCTTGCACACATGACAATTTGTGGGGCTTCATTCTTATATGGCGCAAAACAATAAATGAAAATTTGGGGGTGACAATAAGACGTCTAGTGCTAGAATTCGGTTTTTCGTGTGCCGCCCTGTATACAAAAATACATGATTGTTATTATTGATTTCTTAACATACTTTCTCCATAGATGAGTGAATTCCTTTCTCTTTGTTGGAGTTGATTGTGCCCACACAAGCATTCAACTGAAGACGATTCGCGAACTAACTCATTTTCCTTGTGCTTAGATTTGTTTGCTGCCCACTCCTACAAGTAGACGATACACATTACCCTGGATAAATACGCACTGTGCTAGTACTAAACAAGAGTCAGAGTCAATTTCGTACTACACTTTGAATAACATCAAGTTTAAGTGAATGGTATACCGTGACCCCTGTTTAAATAGGCATTCTTAATGCCCCATTAGCAGATATCATTGGCAGATACAGAATATTTGCTTGATACATTTTTTGTTTTGGTTCTGGACATAAGATGATTGGGAATGACCTAGAGAAATGGGACATAATGTATACCGTGAAGGATTTGAACTGGGTGCTATCGTTAGTCTTGAGCTTGTACTATGAATTTAATATATATTGTGCAATGACGTACACAGGTTTCAATCACAATGAAAATCGATTGGAGGTAATATAATTTTGTATGTGAATAACCAGTTTCGAAATATACGGGATACATATAGATGCCGGTTGGTCTCCATTATGTCTAGGGTTACTCCTACTGCTGTAAGCGTTTTTCCTCCCCTGCGCAGAGCTGTTTCTGTCTTTCCCTACAGCGTTTTCCTTGTAACTGCTGAATTTTAGAATCATATATTTCCTTATTATGAGTGCCTCTTTCTGTGATCCTTGCAAATTGATGAACCTGCTTTTAATGTCCCACAAAAATTACTAGGACTTACTTATTCCTCTGCTTCCAGATCCTGGTCCCAATTTCTAATTTGGATGTACTGTTTAATCCCCTTTGTTGTTTATTAATTAATACTGGATCCTTGTATATTTAGATCCCACAATTTTTTTTTACAGTTGTCCCTTTACCTACTCAGTTCTCACGATACACACTATTTTGTTCAAAATTAATGTCTTAAATTGTATCGCCGCTATATTTTGAAAGCGAGTTGCTAATGACTTAGATCGTGAGTCACTTACGTCTGTTTTTCTTTTAAAGCATCTCCAGTAAAAAAAAAAAGAAAGACACACATTGCATTTTCTTCAGTAGATCTTGTTGCTTGTGAACGCATTATCTGTATTCTTTGTTTTCTGTTCGTTCAGTGACTACACCTACCAAAAGTATGAATATATATTCCAGGTTCTGATTTTTTGCATGGTCGGTAAAATATATTCGATTTCCTAATATTTCCGTCGGTTTAGACAACAGGAATCGAAATATCGGGTTATAATCATTTTAAAAAGCAGTACATTAGTTGTCATGTGACGTAAACTTTTGTTTCAGCAACGAAAAATGAAGCTTCATGAGCATTGAGTTAAAGATACAGCTAGTACATTACGTTATCGAAATGCCTCTGGCGAATAGATGATGACAGAAAGGTAGACGAAAAGCTTATTCTGGTATAAGCTACGTTGGATGGTATGCACCTATCACCCTCAGTTAGTAAAAAACTCTATGTTTTCCTACGTTAATCTTGTTCGTTATGGGTCTACCCAGTGCAGTGCGCTATACAGGAAGTTGCTAACAAGAACAGCTCAATACATGATTTTCTCTTCTCACACGCATTGCTTTCTTTCACGGTAGCTTTCTTATCACTACGAAAACAAGACTTATTCATTAGTTCGAAGAGCTCTATTTCATGTCTTAGATGCGTAAGACTCAAACAACTGTTCTGTGGTCACCGAATAAGTTAAAATACATTCAAAGAAGAAAAAGAGGACGAACAAACTGGATACCAAGAAGATATTATCTGAATGGGACGAAAAAGGTAGATGTGAGGTACATTTACAAACAAACAAATAATTACAATATCAGAGAAATTCGATGAACTACTCAAGACAAATAGCTTCACCAACTGAGCAAGTGAATAACGCTTTGGTCCAGCTCCGACCCTTACACATGCAGGTATTCTGCATGGCATTGACTGGTTGATGTTGATTGTCCATCTGAGGAATATAGTGCCAACTTCTATCCAATTCGAGCGCTGGACCGTCAAAATCTCTAGATGATTGGAAGACCCTGCCCCTAATGCTCCAAACGTAGTCAGTTGCCAAGGGACCAGGCGGCCTTGCTGAAATGCAAGTTCAGGATGTATTGCCATGAAGGGCAGGGAGTAAAAATGTCTTCAGTGATGGTTCCCGCTTCGAAATGAGCCCCAACGATCAGCGACGAAGTGTCTGGAGTGCCGCGGACAGCGGTGGGACTAACCTGGCTGTCATCCACCACCCGGCCCGATACCACGGGGCTGTGGTCTGGGGTGCCATTTCTTTCCATCGCACCACTCCTTTGGTTGTCATCCACGACGTCCTTTCAGCAGAGCGGTACGTCGACGATATTATACCCCTCGTTTCGTTGCCCTTCATAGCAAGACACCCTGGGCTTACATTTCGGGAAGACAATGCCCGTCTACACACAGCGAGAATATCTATTGCTTGTCTTAGTGCTTGCCAATCCCTACTTTGGCCAGCAAGGTCGCCGGATGCCTCTCGAATTGAGAACGTTTAGAACATTATGGGCAGGGCTCTCCAGCTGGTTCGAGATTCTGACGATGTGACGTGCCAGTTGAACAGAATTTGGCTCGATAGTCCTCAGGAGGCATCCAGAAATTTCTTGAATCAATGCCAAGTCGAACACCGGCTTTCATAAGGGCCAAAAATGGAGCCACTTATTGAGTTCATCTATTTGTGAACCTCTTTCTCTTGAATGAATCATCAATTTTTTTGAAACTATATCATTTATTTATCTGTACGTGTACATCACATCCTACCGATTTTCATCCCATTCGGGTAATTGCTTTATGATGTGCCTTTTTTATGTCTTAGAGTTTCTGTTACTATATAACACTCAGGGACATTGTAATTTTTTACTTATAGTACTTTTGGCAGCGGATCAAGTATAAATATTGCGTAAATGGATGATATACATTATTTGACAGTGAAATCACACTTTCTCAATAAAACACTGAAGATAAAATCCCATGATATTATCGGTAAAGCTAAAAATTGCGATTTGACGGTTCTTACACACAATTTCTTGTATTCATGTCAATAGAGAGGTTGGATGAAGTCTGAAACATGTTTTCAAAAGAGTCAGAAACTATAAATATCCACATTTCCTACCTTGTAGATGAAAAGCGAACCATTCATGCTAATTCATTACGAATAATAAGTTTACAGCGTATAAACTGGTTACAGACTCATCAAACAATATTTTCAAAGAATTCGGTCATCATTTCGGTGCCCATGAGAAAGCCAATTTCGTTTCTATTATTTACCTAAGCCAGCGATGAAATTTATATTACAGAAATAACTGTCTTCAATAAACATAGACTTTCAAAAGAAAATTACTGGGTACCTCACGTATATAACAGAAATTAATCTTTTGAAACTAGACATTAATGTTGACCGATCAGCGTTACGTGAGGTGTAGGGGTGAACTACGTATGTGCAACGACAGGAATGCCATCTACGATGATGTTATGTTGGCCACCTCTATTAAACTGTTCAAAAATGTATTAAACTATAGTACGACAATCCGAAGAGACTCTTTGCGTCCGCAGCTCGTGGTCCTGCTCATGAGATTCCGTGTTCGATTCCCAGCGGGGTTAGGGATTTTCCCTGCATCGATATTACTGGATGTTGTTGTGTCGTCTTCGTCAACATCATTCATCCCCCTTACGGTCGGAGGAAGGCAATGGCAAACCACCTCCGCTGGGACCTTGCCTAGTCGGCGGTGCGGGTCTCCCGCATAATCCCCTACACTCCTCGGAGTAAAGGACCTCATCATCACCATCTTTCTTTGCTACTGGTTACCGTTCGCTAGAAGAGATGAATTTCAAATTTCGGGTCGTTATGGATGAGCAGTGTTTTTAAGTTAGGCTAATACTTGCATAAATACCGTGGATAACACTAAAGCTTTATATGGAACCCCTATTTAAGGTTTCAGGTAGGTATGTCACATTTACTCCGTAGGCTTTTTTAAATTTTCAGTGAATATGGTGACAAGGATAGCATGTAATTCCGACCCATGGCTGCTTATGTAACCTTGGTTGCTGATTCACGAGCGACAGCTATCAGCAGTCTACAACCGCAGCCGGCAGCAGTGTGCAGCCGAGGCCAGTGCTAGCACAGAGGGAGAGTGCTTACATGGCTGGGGATCGCGTGCGTGGTGCAGCGATATCCTCTAAACGAGCAGCTCGCGATAAGGCGGCTTTCCGGCGGCCACACTAACATACCAGGTGTTAACACGCTCGTTACTCGTGCGCGTGTTTTACCACCTGCAGTCCAGAGTAAACTGTAGATGTACATCACTTAAACGAACAAAACGTTTGACTTATGACGCGTAAATAATTACATAACTTATTATACTTTTTTGGAAACTATGCACGTGCGTGGGAAACATATGAAAATACATAGATTGTAAACAGTTACTTCCGTTCATTAATTTCCTTGACAAGAAATTTGAATGAAAAGTTCAAGCACCCGATGAATCAGATAATAACTATCCCCCAAGATGAACACTTGATGACGTTATGTGACCAATGCGACAACGTTACACATTTCTAGTACGTGTAAGCGTTCAGGTTTCTGTCTTACTGGGTGCCTGTGCGATGGTTTTTACACTAATATACTAGCTACGTACACGGCGCTACCCTGGTATGCATTATTTCATTTCTATCCTATACACCCCAGCCGCCTCATCTCTGTCTATCGCCTTTTCCCCCTTGTCTCTGTTCATTTCCTCTATCCCCCATTCTCGGTTCATCTCGGCCATCTCTGCATCTGCTACTCTCCCCTCTCTATGACCATATTCTCCTCCCCGTCTCTCTGTCCAGCTGTTTCCTATGCCTATCCTATTTTCCGCCTCTCCCTGACCATCTCCTCCATTTTCATTTTGCTGCCTTTCTACTCCTTCCCTCTCTCTCTGGCCGTCTCCTCTTTCCGTCGTATATCCTGAACTATTTGTCGCATATTAATACAATTTAGTACGCACATTCAGAGGCTTAAGTGGGTACTGTCTGCTAAATGTGTTGCGAGCTGATTTAGTAGCAAGGAAATAATAAATTTTGCATAATGACGTCACGTATGACGTGGCAGTTTTACTGCAGGAACAGCGAAAATGTAGTAAGCGATAAGCCTTTTTCAATTCATCGTTTTTTGTGAGGGTAATCAGGGAGAAAATATTTTTGTTGCAAGCCGTTAAGTGCTCTCATTCTCGAATAGTGTATAGCTCGCATCGTAGCTGTACATGCAATAAACAATGTGGCAGTATGAAGTAAACACACTGAAGACTGTATAAGCGTGGTATTCTCTACTCTGAATCGTATCGCGTTGTACATATCAATCAATAAAAATACTGTAATAAATATCACGAAGTTCAAAAGTGAAAGAGAAGCATTTTCAGAGAGTAAGTATTTTACTCTCATTCGCTTGATGTTCTTCAAATCAATAACTATTTGTGATACACTTTTTCTAAAGTAGTCTACGTTCTTTCTCATGGTTCATACTATCTCCTTACCAGATTTCATCGACCGGTTCAGTAGTTTCGCAATTATAAATTCAAACGTCATGCTTGATGCAACGGTTTTTCACGACTCTTTGTGTTTATGACGTCAAAAATTCTGAAGTACGTGTATAAATATGTAAGTACCTTCGAAGATATATGTCAACAATGTCTGCAAAAGGTGTCGAGGTTACAGTTAGTAGTAAACAGGTAATAAATTAAAATTCGTGTCTACTGCGATAATAAACAGCGAAAATATAGTAATCGATAAACTTTTTCCTTTTATTAGTTTTCGGTGGTTGGTAGAGAAAAATGGTTCCAACAATATGACATAATGGATAAAATTTGTTGCACTTCACAAAAGTGCTATCGTACTCGAATACTGGATGAATAAAATCTGGTTATTCACGCATCGTGGCCTACGCCTCTTTTTGTCCCCCCGCACCAAATCCCTTGTATTGTAGATGGTTCTTATAGCCACAGCGGTTCTTTCCAGACTGTAAGTGATATTGTACCATGTTTGGTTGAAATGGATGCAGTGGAGGAGACGTAGAACATGCATACATAAACATGAAAGTTTATGTTTTATGTACACATGTATTTTTACAGTGATCCGATTTTGATGAAATAAGCCTTTGCGGCAACACAGGCTATACTGAAGTTACCTGCGAAAAAAACACAAAAGTTGTCTAGTAGTCTTGGAGATTAGCGTCTTTAAGGACATATAGACTCGACGGTTTTACCGCTTTTTTATTAGTATTCTGTTGCTTGCAAAACTGAACAGCTGACAGCTTATGCCTTATGAGGATTTTTTAAACCAATTAATCAGTGGTGGATATTTAAAATACCGAGATCAAAATGGACACATAGGTTAGTGAACACAGGGAGGTAGTAGCGACACTGAATACCGTAGCTCCCAAATCCTCCAAAACGAAACGAAAAATATATCTATTCAAAAACGTAGATAAAAATTCTCTTGACGTCTTCCTGAGGGAAAGTCTCCACTCCTTCCAAATTAAATACGTAGATGTAGGCCAGAGGTAGATCGAATTCAAATAAATAGTTTCGACAACAGTTGGGAGATTTATACCAAATGAATTAACAAACGACGGAGCTGGTTGACCATGATGCACAAAATCTGACCTACATTCTTGCCGAAAAAAGCGTAACAAGTATAAAAGAACGCGAAATCCCTAAGATCGGCGATCTTTAAAGAAGCGCGAAATTTAGCCCCGACTTCAATGCGGGATGCTTATAATATTAAGCACAACGAAAGCTTATCTCGAAACCTAGCATAAAATCCAAAGAAATTCTTCTCGTATGTAAAGTATGCTGGCGGAAAGACAATAAATGCCTTTGCTCCCCGATAACAATGGAGATACTATCAATGAGCTTGTTGCCAAAGCAGAGTTACTAAAAACAGTCTTCCGTAAATCCTTCACCAAAGGGGTTGGAAAAAAGACGATTTTAGACTAGGGAGGCGTCGTTGTCACGGTACGCATGGCCATGTTTCGGCAAAACACGTCCCCTGTTTCAGAATTGAAATCAAGAACTGCTGCCAACAAGAGTATATAGAAGTACATATTCTCGAAGGAATGAAACACCTTAAAACACTTAATAAAAGTAAGCTTTCCGGTCCACATTATATACCAATGCAATAGCTCCGTACTTGACAATTAGATACAACCGCTCAGTCGACGAAAGATTCGTGCCGAAAATCTGGAACGTTGAACGGGTTGCAAGCCGCTACTTGCTTTAATCGTAAATATAAGGACGATTGATGCTAAATGCTACTATATTTACATGAAGAAAACTATTATATTCTCAATGCGGGATGCTTATAATAGTTTGCACAACGAAAGCTTCTCTCGAAACCTAGCATAAAATCCAAAGAAATTCTTCTCATGCGAGCTGTGTTTTCCGTTATTTTATTATGATGATCGTTTCTCTCAATACACATCGGCGTCAACAAAATATTTTCGCATTCGAAGGAGAAAGTTAGTGTATGAAATTTCGTGAGAAGTTTCCACCCCAACGAAAAACGCTTTTAGTCTAATGATGACCACCACAAATCCTATATCATGTCAGTAACACTCTCTCTTCTATTTCGCGATAGTGAGCTACACCCTTCAATTTTTATGTATGGAATTAGTGAATTTACTCATGGCACTTTTGTTGCCTATTTCTGCAGTCGCTTCAGAACACAAAAAATAATCAAATTAACTCATTTGATAAGATCGAACATTGACTTTCTGGTGTACCATGTATCACCAAAATAAAATAAAAACAGTGAACAGATGAAGGAGTGTGAATCAGAACAGTGGGGTATTTAAGTTTATGAAAATAATGAGAAGTTTTATTAATTCTTTTATAACTACCACGAACTGATAAATCTTACAAAAGAAAGTGATAAACACAAGTCAGAAAAGAAGTGGCTTCATTGGCAAAGCGCTCATTGTGGTATAAGATATACAAATTTTCCCTTGAATTAATTCTTTTTCACAACACTATCTGACACGAATCCACTGTGAGACCCAATTTTGTTCAACTAGAATCAACTATGAGCAAATACACAATAAACTTTGGTCCACGGAAAACAGGGAGCTGTAAATATCATCTTATAATCCTTCTTTGGTATAGCGATACTTTACCCTTTCATCTCCAGTGGCAGCAGATATCGGCGCGCTTTGCCCACGAAGAGCAGCCCACTGCGGCAGCTGTAAAGTTCATTCCCATCCGCGAAAATTCGCAAACTACGCGGAGTGGCGATCTGAACGCGGGAAACTTTACTATCAGAGCCCCGAAATCACGGATGATTTCAGTGCGGGGTGCACCCGTTCGCAGGACTAACCAAGCAAACCAGACTTACAAGCAAGACGAAGTTTGCTGGAAATGTCAGACGTCAGACAGCCGACTCAGGACGAATAAGTCCACCCTCGTGTTACACGATATGTTCAAGATGATCTAAAGTTCCGCTGTTGGTACAGCTGCAAACTGCCACTGGCTCTTAGTCCAACACAAGATTCACCCACTATGGAAATACCTAGAGTTCTCCACCAGGGGAGGACCAAACGAAGAAGAAGGCAAAAAAATCACAACCACATTCCACCTATCCTCGGTACAGGAGCCATATTAGTAAACACGAAACTGCCTCCACATTGTACAAACCAATCGAACCATGCTCTACTCGCTGAATCCCTCTTGACTGTTCTCTTGGCGCCGGCCGAGGTCGCCTTGCGGTTCTACGCGCTGCAATCTGGAACCGCGAGACCACTACGGTCGCAGGTTCGAATCCTGGCTCGGGCATGGATGTGTGTGATATCCTTGGGTTAACTAGTTCTAAGTTCTAGGGGACTAATGACCTCAGAGGTTGAGTCCCATACTGCTCAGAGCCATTTGAACCATTTGTTCTCTTGGCCTGGTAGCCACCCCACATGCAACACCGGGTTTCTGACACTGGGGTAGCATAACCAGAGAGAAACCAATCAGCAATTCAGAAGCTCTCTTGTCTGAAAAAAGACGATTTCAGATTAGGGAGGCGTCGCTGTCACGGTGCACATGCCCATATTTCGGCAAAATATGTCCTTAATTTACCGAGAGATCTAATCTTTCCAGACCGACCATTTCCAATTTCTGAAAGAAGTCAGGTAAGCTTCCCTGCCAGTCTTGTTCATGAAACTTAAGTTTTTGCCGCTCGTTATAAGAAACTGGCGACTTCCTAGCGTCAGTGGAGTTATGGTCTTGCCTCCACTAAAGACCTGTATGAGCCGCTGTGTCTGTATCATCCCAGCTGCTAACAAGAGAATGCCCACTGTTTACACAAAAGCTCAAATTACAGCAGTATCCACCACCCGCTTACCACCAACTGTCCACTTTCACCACAGACTGCTGCCCGGCTCAGACTGGCCACTTTCACCACAGACTGTTCCCGGGCCCAGGAAAAATATTTTGTGAACCGATGCCCTTGTGCTTCAACCCGAAGTGGAAAGAGGGGAGTACAATGGCCCGAATCCATCGGCAGGTACAATCCACAGATCACTGCTTTCCAGAATCACCTGTGCAGCCAGGTCGCTGGACACAGCATTTATGGCCCACAATCCAACTCTGTCCCTGTTCTCTGTTGCCCTCACTATGGGCCATCGGATACAAGTTCTCCACAGGCTACACATGCAGTTGTATCAACATTCTGCCCACAATTTCCTCATGTAAAAATTCATAAACTACACATAACAAATGTAGTACTGGGGAACACCGAAACCATGACCTAATCTGACTGACAGTGTTGTTACAGTGAGAGAGTGGTGTGACACCTATCACTACTGCCCTGTTATCCAATACGTTATGCATGGGGAGTGTCACGATTCAATAAAGAAGTTAATGGACGTGGAACAGAAGAAATTGTGACACTCTAACAAGGGCTTTGCGAATGATATGCTGGAACATGACAGCTGTACCAACAAAAATAAAAATAAACACCCTGACCTCTTTCAATCAGGGGTCATACACACACTCACTGCTGCATGCCTGCAAAAGTTTTATGATTTGCTGGGTGTCAAAAATTTTCCTGTGGGCCCTCAGGTTTTTGACATACATCCCTGACCATAAGTACAACGATTGGATTGTTATAAGCTCATACCGGTATTAACTAACACATTCACACCGAAGCTGGGGTCAGAGATGATTGGTTTCCGTAATCACAATACAATACAGTTGAGCTTTCAGCGTTCTCTGCCTCAGACATTTTATTACTCCTGTCTATTCACAGTGGTTCGATCTTCCACAGAGACAATAACATGACAAGTTATATCCAAGCCTTCAGAAAAGCTAGTTCTTTTCATAATCAAAATTTAAATGATATGTGTAACGACAAACACAAAATAAAAATATGAGTCAATTTCCAAAATGGTTTGAATATTAGTGTATGTCTAGTGCATGATCTCATGTCAGTCTTAGATTTTAGATGAGAGTGTCCTTGTACCCCAGTGCACATCTGAAAATGGTGTAATCCCTCATGACAAACATAGCAAGAAAAAAGAATAAGAGGATTACATTTAACCTAATAAAATAAATATAGAAATGGCTCACAAAAATGAGCATTAAAAACGGAAACAGATTTTAAGTCTCTTACTGCTCCCTTCTCGACGGTCTTTAGGGACTACAAAAATAAACTTTGACATTGGACGGACTTCTACAACAGCGCTGGATATAAGAGGTGTGTAACAGATGGGACGTACTCATGGTGTACTGGCTAGCGTTGCTATCTCTGCATTACGGGATTCCGCGTTCGATTCGCTGCCGGGTTGGGATTTTCTCTGTCTGGGGAATGGGTGTTTGTGTTGTTCTCATCATTTCATCATCATCATCATCATCATCATAATTCGAGACAGTGGCTAGACTGGATGGTGTAGAAATTGGACAGTGTAAAATCTTGGACTTCGTACAGGCGCTGATGAACGCGCAGTTGAGCGCCCCACAAACCAAATGTCATCATCAGACCATATGTGGCACATGTAGTGGGGAAGTTGCTGCTAAAAGTAGTGTTTCATATTTACTTAACATCATCAGTGGTGACAGCATTGTTAGGAGCAGGACCAGTCTCCAGTCTATGGCAGCAACTGGTCGGCTTCTGGACTACTGAGAGATCAGAGATGGGATGCATATTGCGAAGAATTGTTCTTATTGAAGACAGTGCTGCAGCGGCAGTTGCCAGTGATGTGGGAAGTGTCCAGAGACGTCAGAAGCTTGGAACAGCGGCCCCCTGCCCTCGAGGTCGCCCTACGACAACAGGCAGCCCCACCAGCCACATTGTGACATGTGCACCTGCCCGGCGCCAAACACGGTCTGCTGCTCGCTCGCCGTTTGATACGCCGTTGTTCTCTGTACAGTCCTCAGAACATGTTACAGCGCAGTGTTTTTACAATGAAGGCTTATAGAAACACATACATAGAATATCAGAACAAAAATATGAAGTGAAATGACATGTGGCGTAGGCCTCCCGGAGGAGTCCTGAGCGCCTGGCGCAAGTCTTGTGAGGTGACGCTTCTTCGGCGACTTGCGCTCTATGAGGACGAAATGACGGTGAGGAGGACTATACAAACACCCATGCCCTGAGCGGATAAAATCTCCAACCCAGCCGGGAATCGATCCCGGCCCCCGGCATGACAAGCCGGCGCGCACTCCACTCATGTAAGGTGGCGTACAGAACAGAAATACGAACTAATGGTCATTAAAGTTTAGAATATTATTAATGGAATAAAGTTCCTTACTGCTTTCTTTCACTTAAAGATTATACCAATCGTTAGCCAATAGTTTATCTAAATTACATAAACAGTTCACTTTCTAGTTGTGAAGCTGTGTTGCTGTTGTTTATGTCTGTGTTACATTAGTTTCCCAGCACTACATATGTACCCCAATTAGCCAAGCTGACAAAGCCTGAACATGAATATTTCAAGCATTTTCACCTCATGATACACACCAAGTTCAGCTGTACACTAATCTCGGCTTTGGTACTTGCAATACGTGGAGCACGTATTGGTCTCACCGCGGACTTCTAGTACTCAGCCACACACAACTGATATCATGTGTAGAGGCCTGAAGATTGCGTTGACGCAACGTCGAAACTAGTAGCCAAAAAGAAAAAAGAAATCTTAAGTACAGCAGGAGGAGTTTCATTTTTAATAAAACCCATGTAGATATGGATGTAGGTAAGGGACCAAGAACAATATGGTTAGTAACGGAGCAATCTACATACATATCTTCCAAGCAATTCTGCTTCCTTCATTTTAAGATAGAATAGAGTTTAAATAGAATTGAGGAGGAGATGTTGAGTGGTACTTAAGATAGGTAAAAAAATTTGTGAAAGCAATGTGAAGTGAAGAAGAAATTAGAAAATAAATCAAAAACTTAGTTCACTTTAGAAGAATTACACACTGGCAAACAGCGGGAAGAGCAGCAGTGAAAGAAGAGCCAATGACCATCAAGTCAGCACGTTCCAGAAAAGCCATCGCCCTCCCCACGTAAGTGGACGCTGTCAATTCAGCCGCCAGGACATCACCCGATCGGCTCACGTGTTTCCCAGTTGTCACATGCCCTCGCCTACATTCCAAGAGCTGTCGATTCAGCCGTCAGGGCACTGCCTGACCGGCTCATGTGTTTCTCAATTGTCACATGTGATCAAAGACCCTCGCCTACATTCCAAGAGCCAATGACCGACGTTAAGAAGATTCTTCGAGAAGCTTTTCAACGTGACAGAAGAGGCAATGACCGCAAAGTCTTTCACCTCCAGCGAACTGAAGTGAATATGAAAGGTATATGTTATTGTTAGTCATGGCCATTCTTTTGTAGAGATTATTGAAAGTCAGATTGCGTTTCGCTAAAAATATTGTGTGTCAGTTTAGTGTTGATCAGAATTAGTAAAGAGAGAAATGTCTGTGCACGTTCAGTTTTGCTCAGCTGTTTGAAAATCAAATTACATAAGGGGTTTATCAGCACAGTCATTCAATAATTTTTCTAAGGGGACGTTTCACAACAATAACAACAACAGAGTTGTAAGCTTGTGACTCATGAGAGAACTGTTCTAGGAAAAAATAAAATCAGGCTATTTTCAGCTCTTATTTGTGTTATGATTTTTTGATACCTCCTTCATCGCTTCTTCGATCTAACCTTTACAAGACAGTGACGATAAACTCAAAACTTCTCTTTTACAAATCTTAACAAGTAATTACTATTCTTGATTTTATTTTCTCGTAAACCTAAATCAATTCTTTTTGATAACGCACCTTGCTATGTGATTTTAATTTCCCAAGTTGTCAGGATATCGCTACTCTTACTCCTACACAAATTATGAAATGATTTCTGTAGGTACAGGAATCTCAAGCCAATAAAACGTTTAGCACTATATATATTTTCACTGTTGAGCACTGTTACATATAGCTCGGCAAGAGGAAATTATTTGGCAGTTTATTCACTCAGTGGTCCTGATCAAATTGTTTTAACTGATGTGTTTGAAGAAGAGTTCAACTTTCGCATTTCTGACGATGATTTACCATAATACTGAATCCAAATCCTTTCAGTTTCAAACAACAGTTATTTGTAAATTAAGTAACTGATTAACTTTTGGAAAATTTGGTATGAATAAAGACTTACCAGCCACTGATGCCCTACAGGCCTACAGAATGCATCGTGGTCATTGGCTAATTAAATATCTTACGCTATCTATATCTGTTGATATGACTTCCTACACTCAAGCTCTGTGCCGAATGCTGAATTAATAACGGATATGGTTATGTGCTTGAATGTACCACTTAATTATTTATGTATGAATCCGAATGGTTATTAGAAAATCAAGCAAATTGGCCTATATTTTAAACTGAAATACCTTGCCCAGACTCTTATCGCTGAAGATATTCACACAATTGAAATGGGAAGTTTTCATTGGTGGCATGATATGAATTTGATCTTAATACTGCTATGATACAAATTAAATGCGTTAATATAGTATATCTGTGTTTCAGTATATGGAAAAAGTAATTTTGTTTCATTTCATTCGCACTGCAGAAAATGTCATCTGAGACCGTTTGCACTTTTTTGTAGAAAACACACATTATAAGTCATTAGTCATTTGTTATCTTCTCTCGAACCCTATTCCAGAAAAGCATGAGTTCCTTCGACTAAACTTATTATCTTCTCTGTTCAGTATGACATCCTATCCTTCCTCATGATGTGATTCTATGTAGGATCGGTTCGAGCTGGGATATATATATCAATCACTCAACGAAGGACAGATCTATAACCACTCTCATCACGAACTAGTCGGTGAAGGAAAGCCACATCAACCATCTGCACGACTACCTACGCAAATTTCTTAAGATAGTTTTCTGTTCAGTACGACATACGAAGCAAACCATTCTTAAACGGTAATAGAAATTACAATTTTCGATACAAAGGGGTAAACAAAATCAGTCAAGAACTCAGCCTAATAAAGGGAAGATCAGTTTCGTACCATGGCATATAAAAAATAGATCACTCCCAGGGCGTATACATATCTAGAACAATACGGCTCTTGGTCTTAGAGCAAACGTCCCCAAGTCAAGCAGGCACCCACACAGTAGCCAGAATACATACAGTACTGGGTTCTATTACTTAAGAAGTCTTAAAGCCACTCACATTTGGGAACCTATTCGGTGTGCTCGGACCTTCGTTAGCAGTCTCCAGTGGGACGCCGATTCAAACGCTTTTCAGAAATCTGGGAATACTAAATCAAAAGAAAATGGCAAGCCAAGTGTCTCACGTGCAATGGTTTTAAAATCAGTGCCAATTTGGGGACAGAGTTCTCTGTCTCAAGGAAATTTGCTATGTTCGATCTTTGATATATTCAAGATATAGGCAGTAAACCGACGTTAGGGACATTGGCCTTAATATTGTGTAGCCCCTCTTTTACCCTTTGTATACATAGAAGTCAGATGGACTTTCTTACACTAGCTAAGCACTGCTCCAGAGTTTCGTGATGAATACAAGTGACGGATCAGTGCCAAGGCGTACCACTGTAAAAACGAAATAACCTTATCGTAATATTGGAAGAGGTCAAAGATGAGAGGCAACAGATGCCGAAAAAAGTTTAAATTTTTCCAATTACAAAAAACTTACTATCCGAAGAAATCTTAACTATGTATTGTCTTTTCTTCGTCGAAAGTTGCCAAAATTACCCATGGTGCTATTTCTACAAAGAAAAAGCGTTATAGTTAATGTGGTACGTGTAATTATCGCCAACGGCCTTGCCGCAGTGATAACACCGGTTCACGTCATAAAAACGAAGTTTTGCGCTGACAGCCATGGCCATCACTTGTGCGGGTGACCGTCCAGGTAGGCCGAGTGCCTTTGGCAAGCCGAGGTGCACTTTTGAGCCCAGTTATCAGCTACTTGATTGAGAAATAGCGGCACTGCCTACGAAAGTGACAGCGGCCGGGAATCCGATGTGCCGACCACATGCCTCTCCGTATCCGCATACGATGGGACTGAGTGTGACGTGGCTTCTGGTCTTTACCTTTGGGCCTTCAAGGCCTGTTCGGAGGGTGGTGTTTCCCTTTTTTGCCTATAATTATCATCCATTCCCTGTCTGAAGCCATTAGTGATGGTATCGTAACAAATATGCTACTTCGTACAGCAGTGCCATAAGGCTGTGTATGTCACATACAATAATGGAAATCAGCGTAGGGGTAGTGTTTCTAGGAAAGTAATAGCACAATATTTCAGGCATACATGTACCGAATTTATTATGGTCATGATGGAATAACACCGATCCTTTCATAACAATAGTAACAAAATAAAGCGTTTGCATTTCCTGGTTGGAAATTTGTATAACGGCACTCAACGTCCTATTGTGTTATTGTATTGTTAGTACTTTGTCCAGCCTCCGTTCTTCCTGATTACCTCGAGAAATGTCTTAGACATCGACTTTGTTAGGGTTTATCTTCTTGCAGTGAAATCATCGCCTATGCATCTCATGTCGCTCTTTTCACCTCACATACGTTCGCACATTGTCTTCCATTGCGCCGGCCGCGGTGGTCTAGTGGTTCTGGGCGTGCTGTCCGGAACCGCGGGACTACTACGGTCGCAGGTTCGAATCCTGCCTCGGGCATGGATGTGTGTGTTGTCCTTAGGTTAGGTAGGTTTAAGTAGATCTAAGTTCTAGGGGACTGATCACCACAGCATTTAAGTCCCATAGTGCTCAGAGCCATTTGAACCATCTTCCATTGCGATAAACACCCGTTGAAAGTATTCCCGAAACGACTCTTGTTGAAACATTAGACTTTCGTCCCCTAAATTCTAGCATCTCAGTGTACATGTTACAATTCATTCTAGTGTCCAACAAAGAGCGTGTGACCTACCTTTGGCCCAGAAGGCTGCCGAAATCATAACATGCCCACCTCCAAAATTTCTGCTCACTTTTACCTGCTGCTCTGTTCTCAAATAATGCCAATGTTATCATCCGGCCCAGCTTAATTAAACTTTTTCTCATAAAGAAAGACCATTTTAAGCCATTCTGAAGTCAATGAAAAATGTTTTTCAGCAAACTCCAGTCGAACTTGTTTATGTTCGGCTGTTAGAGCAGGTTTCTGCAGTCGTTTCTTGAATGTTAGATATATGTCTTGCGACAAACTGGAAACTGTAAATCAGCACCAAGCAGAAGAATAACGGTTTGTGGCACTTGTTCTGTCCACATCGTGCGCCCAATCCTACGAAATTATCAATCATTGTATTTGAAGGGTTCAAAGTCTCGGCGCTTCCACGATTAGATAGTCCAATTTCTGAGTTGCTTTTTCATCACATGATTACTGTTTTCCGCTTGTCACTGTCAGAATCGTGGTTGTGTACTTAACACTCAGTGTCAGTAATGGTGCCTGTTTCCTGTAAGCAGCAAAGACAAGGACGCACACAGTAACACCGCACAGGGCCGACTGCCTTTTTCAAATATGTGTGAAATCTTATGGGACTTAACTGCTAAGGTCATCAGTCCCTTAGCTTACACACTACTTAACCTAAATTGTCCTAAGGACAAACACACACACCCATGTCCGAGGGAGGACTCACACCTCCGACGGGATCTGCCGCACGGGACTGCCTTTTTACTAAGGGCCACGCTCTACCACCTTAACCGTTTTTGTATGTCATTCTTTTTGACAGGAGCTCTTGGAGACGACGGCCGTTTACTGTTGCGAGAAAATGAAACGCCTACAGTCGTCCTTTTGATTTTATTTATTTTTTAGCCATCAGTTTCTCCAGTCAGTGGGCAGTTGATGGTTGGAGTGCTGACACCAAAGTTTTCAGATAGCCTACGTAACCAGTTATGTTGGTCACTGATGCGGTCTATATTGGGATCGTGTCAACCCCTTCACCGTCAACTAAAGCCTGAAGATGGCACACTGAAATGCCGAAACTGGTAGACGGTTCATTTCCTCACAACCTTAATCGTTATTCTTGTTATATACCGTACTACTGACATCAAATAGCCGCGCGGGGTAGCCGTGCGGTCTAGGGCGTCTGGTCACGGCTCGCGTAGCTCCCCTCGTCGGAGGTTCGAGGCCTCCATCGGGCAAGGGTTTGTGTGTTGTTCTTATTTTAAGCTAATTTAAGTAAGATTAAGCAGTGTGTGAGTCTAATAGCGAAGTTAAGATTCTATGGTGTTGGAGGTGTTGTTCTATCAACACTCCAATCTTATTTGGAAAACCGAAAGCAGGTAGTATCAGTGCTCTGAACAACTTCTCTTGAACAAGGACATGGAGTGCCCCAAGGGTCAGTCTTAGGACCTCTCCAATTCCTCATATATGTCAATGATATGAGCTGTAATAGTCAAATGTTGCAGTTTGCAGATGACACTACCCTTATTGTCAAAGGACATACAGCCGGAGAAGCTCTTGATGCATCAAATTTGATATTTGAAGAAATAAAAGAATCATAAACAAAATGAAGATCAATGAAGATTAAACCCAACATTTGATATGCAGTCTAACCAATATTGAAGACCAAGAAAACATGGAGACTGTCAGACTATTGGGCTTCAAGATTGACAGCAAACTCTCCATGAATGATCACACTGCATATGTATGCACCGAACTTTCTCTTGTGGTACACCCCCTGAGGAAGCTGAAGAGGGTAATAACTGACCAGTTTCTCACAATAGTCTACCATGGACTCTTCCACGGCCACATTAGCTATGGACTGTTGTTGTGGGGAGACTCCTCAGGCTGCAAAGATGTGTGGCTATTACAAAAAAAAAAGCCATCAGGATCATATCCTCTAGCAAAAGACTGGACCACTGTAAACCTATATTCACCAGGCTAGGCATCATGACTGTTTTCAGTCAGTATGTGTTTTTCTGCCTCATTTATATAAAAGAAAATCAAAGGAATTTTAGCATAAGACAAGAAATACATAATTATCACACTCGCTGTAAGAGGAACATTGAAGTGCAAAGGTGTCGCCCATCAAGTACACAAGGCAGCTTTTCAACCGTCGCCCTAAAAATGTATAATCAACTGCCTCCAGAAGTGAAATTCCTGCCAACTGAATTATTTCGGAAAAAAATTGCTCAAGACTTGAAAAAACATCCTCTATATTCCTTGGAAGAATTTTTCATCAGTGGTTCTAGTGAAAGGACAAAATAATAAATATTATTTTTTATATATAGTTTTGCCTAAATTTAATCTTCTTTTTATGTTCTCAGTTAACTGCACATTTAATTTTGTGTTTTACTTAAAGTACACATTTTGCCAACACGAAACTTTATGTGTGTGATCTACATGGTTTTGTAAACATTTTGCTTTATGGTATTTTCACTTGCTGCTATGAAGTTTTACTTTTCTGTTCAGGTATATTTCATTTTCTCTATGTTCTACGTGTTTTTGTGCACTGAATAAATATTTTCTTTTACTTGTAATATAAATTTTGTATATGGTGTTGTATAAATGTTAGTTGATAAACATTGTATTTGTGACGCAGTCTGTCCAGCCATGGCTGGTAAACGACGAAGATATAGTAATAAAGTAATAAAGATGTCAGTAATTTGGTCCTATAGTCCTTTCCACAAATTTCCTAATTGACATCAAACGCCATACTATTTTACTCTGTTTGTCGGTATAATGGGCCTCATACTATTGTACATGCGCTATATACAAGAATTGCAACCAACATTGTTCAATTTCCTATTAATAGATATGCCTTTATAGTGATTTCGACTACGGTATGATGAAGCTGCTCGCCCCGAGCCCTCGTTTTGAACCCAGAGAGAGCGCGTGGCCCCGCCAGCGTGTTCTGGACAGGCCGCCTGTCGATATACGCACCCTGTCTGCGGCAGCGCAGGGGGAGGGAAGGGTGCGCCATTTCACCTGGCTGCGCGGCTGCCCGCCCTGCTGACTCACCCGCCGGCGTGCGCTCGCCCCTGACACGGTGGATCATTGTCCCTGTACGCACTCAGCCGTTATGTCTGTCCCCGACAGGGAGGGGCTGCGCAGCTGCGACTCGTCGCTCCTGTTGCTCCACAGCCCTATGAAATCCATTTCGTTATGGCCGATGCCCGATTTTTATCAGCGGAGAACCCCTTTATTGTTATAAATATAATCAGGCTGTCTCCCTCACTGAGGATGTCACTTGATGTCCACCCTTGTCTGCAATAGATTACATCCGATTAATTTGATACTAAGCTTGTCAGTTTTAGTAGTAATAATTTCTGCATGTGGCTGTAAATTATCCTCCTGAGACCTAATACAGGGAGAACCACATAAACTTTCGAGAGCTGGTCGAAACGGGAAAATTATTTTAATGATCCAGAATCTCTCTGTTGAACCAGGGGTATTGGCCGTTGTTGGCAAGTTGATTGTTGTTTCTGCAGTGAGGCAATTTGTCTGATATAATGCCACGTTTGCTCGGCTCGTGTAAATTTCTTCGTAAGCTCGTTGGTTGCGGATTTGTGAAGTCTGTGAGTGTATAGTTCGAGCAGCGTAACAATAATGAGCAATTGATGATGGATTCGCAGTCTTTAACTCTCAGAAACATACAGCACACACTTCGAGAGCGGGTTTTTCTTGGGGAAACATACTGGAGGTCAGAATCATCGTTTGTAACACAACGGACATTCTGGAGATGCTGAACTCTGCAAGCAATTCGTAGCGTCGATTGATCGAGGAGAGAAGAGTATCATATGGAACACGCCAGACAGCTGCGAAGAAATCGGCATTGCGACTATACAGAGTGCACATAATGTAATCGTTCCAAGAAACAAATCATATTACAAAAAGGAAATCATTTCATCGATTGCAGAAAACCTGTAGTCATCTGGTGAACTAAACGGTCTCTGTGATAAACACAAACAATCAAATGCCCGTACGTAATCTAGTGAAAAGCTATTTCAGTGGTGGACCAGCAGTATTGGCGTTTAACATAATCGAATTAGGGAATAATGTGACCAAAGTTTCCCACAGGTGTCCTGCTAGGCCATGTAATATTCAGATGTCTTAATCGTGTTGACCAAATCAGATACTGTCATTACTGCTGAAGAAAAACGGAAAAATTAACAGCTTGGGCCCAAAACAATATGATCCGTTTTAATGATCAAAATTCCAAAGTAATGCTAATTACAAGGCGTAAATACAAAGCAACAGCTAGAACCTTTCAGAGAATAATGTTTTGCAACTAGCTGAACGACTAAAATAATTGGGTATAATTATTGATTATACACTTATGTTTAATGAATATATATATAGAAGTCGGTGAAAGGGGGGGGGGGGCGGGCGGGGCTAATGGGGATGGAGGGAGAGGGTTTAGGGAAATGGTGTATCGCTTAACAAAAGGAGAGTTGAGGTCCTCCACCGACAAATTTGTAAAACTTGGTGTTGATTACAGCAGTTTTTGGTAATTGTTTTGGAGTTCAGGGTGAAAAATGTCTACTAATAAATAATAAGAAGCCCATTTTAAGTTAAATGATATTTATTAGTTTAGATAGTAACCTATTTGACCCTCTTATTCTTTTGTTGAAACGTGTTCGAAATACATTGCAATCTGTATTGCTACATAATTATAAAAGAAATTGATTGAATCTGTTGGAGTAACATATTCAATAATTTCTGAAGTCATTTTATCTAGTGTAATATGATACTCCATTAGGGGAGGGGTGGGGGAGCTATAGACCCCCTAGACCCCCCCTCCCCCCTTGCCTCCGCCCCTGTTTGGCTTCACGCACGAAGAAGAAAATATAACTGTATGAAGATTCGAAGAATCCTGTGCTTGATCAACAGGAAGATTGCTAAGGCTAACAGAACGGCGTCTACTGAAGCATTGTGCATTCTGTCAGGCCTTACACCAATAATTCTTCAACTATAGGCATTATCTGAAGAATATAGATTACAAATAGTGGCCCCATCCAGCAAGTATTGCCACTTTAGAAGAAAATTTCAAACTTCTCGAATATCTCAAAGAGATTTATAACGATGGGAGTTATTCAGAGAACGGAATAGGTTCAGGAGTGGAAATAATGATGCCTATCAGTTAAAGAATGGTTGCACAGTTAACCAAGTTCAACAATTACCAATACTGCGAGGCTTAGAGGAACTAGAGAACTTACGAGAAAAAAAAATGAACTTTGAAATGGCAGCTGTATTACGCTGGATTCGTTGAAAAATTTCAATAATCATAAATATGTGACAGAAGATATCAGAAACAAAACTGAGGAAGTACGTTAGAGGAAATGGCATATTAAGTTCGAATGGACGAAAGCACGTGTAGGAACTCCTGGGAATGAACTAGCAGAAAAGCTTGCCAAACAAGAAACTCGAGAAAATGCAATGGAAACATGCAATACAATCCCTTCGTCTACGATGAGAAAAAAATTAATATGCGTTAAAAAAATTGGGAAGCGAATGGCCAGAAACTCCAAAAGGGGCCATTATAAAAGACTTTTTCCGACTGTTCAACACCATCTTTCCATAAATTTACATCAGTCATCTAACCTTATAACAATGTTCACCGGGGATGGAAATTTAGTGACTAACTACCATCGGATCAGGGTAGCTCCAAGTGCTGCTTGTACGCGCGGAGAAGGTGATCAAACAGTAGGTCGCCTGCTATGGGTGCGTCGCGAGCTTAATGCAGCGAGAGATGCCGTAAGGAAGAATTTTACAGGAAAAGGAGACAGCTGGCAAGTCGATAAACGAATTTTTGCAAAGCTATATACGAACGATTTTCAAGTCTTGCAATTTAATAATGTTTCCTAGCCTATGAAGGTTTATGTTAGTAAAAGTTTTTTTTTTTTTTAAGTCATGCACTACCTGAAATCCTAACATCGTTTATACAGAAGTTTACTGCTGTGAATATCATTATTAGTACATTTTTATCACGTTCTATTTGAGAATCTTATGTAAGGATTCTGTTGTGAATAATTTTCATACATATATTGTAACTCGTTACAATTGACTTCTTCTTTATGTATCTCGGTATCTATACATGCAGTACTACAAATACTGCGAGGGATCGTGTTGAATAAATTAAATGAAAAAGAGACAAATAAACAGAGACCATAGTTGAGTGAAGAGGGTGTTGATAATGTTCAAAGACGTTTGCAGAACTCTGCGAGGGAATCATTGCATCGATCGATCGAGGAGAGGCGATATGGCACATGTCAGAGAGCTGCTAAGAAATCGGCATTCCGACCATACAGAGTGCACACAATGCAAGCATACCAAGAAACAGATCATGAGAAAAGAATGTGTTACTCTCGACGGTTCCAGGGGTTTCTTCTTCAACGTCAAAATATTCTCCCCATAACGATTCACAAAGTAGGAGATACTGGACTGCTCTGAAACCCCATATTATCGACGAAACACCACTGCATGATGAGAAGGTCGGAGTGTGGTGCTTACTAATCTGCGCGCACATTTCTCGGGCAAGACGGAATTGCTTTGGCCAAATGTATACCACCAAAGTCTCCCAATATTTTACATGGGGCATCCACTATGTGAGGAGGATAACGGGCAAACGGGGGACAAGATACATTAACATAGGGGTGTCAAATTTACGAAATTTAAGGAGAAGGATTAGTATATAATATACCCAAGAAATAAGTTGTAAAAGTGTAATATCTGTAAACTGGAACAATTGCTGCAATCGCTGTAAAGTCAAATGATAATGTTTAAAATAAATAGATAATCAATTTTCATCAATCTTTAACGTACCCCAAACATCACAAAGGAGTCATGTTAAAGGATTTCATTTAAAACAAAAGATATAGAATGCAAGGACCCACACATCAGAGTGTGAGCCCTCCAGCTCCTTGCCTAATATCGTACAGAATAGGACACGCTCTCTAGGTAGCGCTCTCAAGCTCCCCTCCCGAGTTATCCGTTGTGCAATTTTCATTCAGGGCTTGACGACATCAACTTTCATCTGGCGTCCATAGGCAAGGACGTTTGGCAGTAATCTTTCACAGCACGTTGCGAGGTATACCAGATATGCTCAATAATGTTTATGCCTCGGGACACTGGAGGCCAGCGGAAGTGTTTAAACACAAAAGGGTGTTCCTGGAGCCACCCTGCAGCAATTCTGACTTGTGTGGTGTCGCATTGTCCTGCTAGAATTGCCCAAATACGTCGGAATGCACAGTGGATTTGAATGGATGCAGGTGATCAGAGAGGATACTTACGTACGTGTCACCCGCCACAGTCGTATCTAGACGTATCAAAAGTCCCATATCAATCCGACTGCACACGACCCACAGTATTACAGAGCCTCCACCAGCTTGAACAGTTCACAGCATGGTTTCAAGAGGTTGTACACATCCATCCACTCGATAAATCTGAAACGAGATTCGTCCTCCCAGGCAACATGCTTCCAGCCATCAACATTCCAAGGTCGGTATTGACGTGCCTAAGCGAGACATAAAGCTATGTGTCGTGCTGTCGTCAAGGGTACACGAGTAGACCTGAGGCTCCGGAAGCCAATATCGATGATGTTTTATTAAATGGTTCGCACGCTGACACTTGTTGATGGCCTAGCGTTGAAATGTGCAGCAATTTGAGGAAGGGTTGCACTTCTGTCAAGTTTAATGGTTTTCTTGAGTCATGGTAGCTCCCGTTCTTGCAGGACCTTTTTCCGGCAGCAGCGGTTTCAGAGATTTGCTGTTTTACCGGGTTCCTGATTTTCACGGTACACTTGTGAAAAATCTCACTTCGTCGTTACCTCGGAGATGCTGTGTCTCAGCGCTCGTACGCCAATTATAACATCAATTTCAACCTCTTTTAAATCTTGACAACCTGCCATTGAGGCACCAGTAACCGATCCAACAACTTATGTACGATTTGCCGACCGCAGCGCCGTATTATGCCTGTCTACATGTCTCTGTATTTGAATACGTATGCCTATACAAGTTTCTTTCGCGATTCAGTGTATTAGTCATGGAGGACTGAAATGTGGTCGTTGGGGAAGCAGCAGAAGAAACGATTATTGGAGAAAGACTCATTCTGTAATAAATTTCAGCTAGTAATACTGAATACTCTGTTCAAGAATCACAAGAGGAAGACATTCGCTTGGAAAACCCCAGGTGATAAGGGAAGATTAGTTAGATTTCATCATGATCAGACAGATATTCCGAAATCAGATATTGGATTGTAAGGCGTACCCATCAGCAGGTCACAACATAGTAGTGATGAAGGGTAGTCTGAGGTTTACGATATTAGTCAGGAAGAATCAGTGCGTAAAGAAGTTTGAAACGGAAGTACTAAGGAATGACGAGATATGCTTGAAATTTTCTAAGGCTATAAATGTAGCAATAAGGAATATCTCATTAGGCAGTACAGTTGAAGAAGAATGGACATTTCTAGAAAGGACAATCACGGAAGTTGGAATGAAAAACAGAGGTAACAGCGTGAAATCGTAAATAACAGAAGAAATACCTCAGCTGATCGATGATAGAAGGAAGTACAAAATGGTCAGATAAATTCAGGAATACAGAAATATAGGTTTCAGATGAATGGAATAGATAGAACGTTCAGGGAAACTAAGCCGAAATGGCTGCATGAAAACAGAAATGATTGTCGAAGGACTGTCTCTGGCTATAGGACAGTCAAAACAATGTTCGCTGGAATTAAAAAGACGGGTGATAACATTAAGGGCTAACCGTTTGGTTATTATATGCAGAAGAGAGAGTGGATGGGTGGAAAGAGTACATTGAAAGCCTCTATGAGAAGAATGATTTGTCATATGTGATAGAAGAAGACACAGTAGTCGTTTTAGAAAAGATCTACTATTAGAATCACATTTTAAAAAGGCTTTGGAGGACTTAAGATCTAATCAGGCAAAGGAAAAGGTGAACATTCCATATGAATTTCCAAAATCACGGGGAAGTGGCAGCGAAACGACTATTCACGTTGGTGTGTAGAGCGTATGGGTCTGGGCTATGTATCATTTCACTTTGGTAAAATTCTCATCCACACAATTCCGAAGACTGGAAGCGAAAAGTCAGCTTAACAGCTCATACATCCAAGTAGCTGACAAAAATAACGTACTAAAGAATGAAAAGGAAAATAGTGGATGTGTTACATGACGGTCAGTTTGGCATTAGGTAAGTTAAAGGCATCAGAAAGTAAGACTAAAGAAAGATCAAGTTCCACTCATAGGAACTGTCGACCAGCAAAAATCGTTAGAAAATGTGAAATGATGCAAGACGTTCGAATTTCTGAGAAAAATAGGGGTAAGCTATAACGATAGACGGGTCATATACAATCTGTACAAGAGCCGAGAGCGAACAATAAAAGTTGACGAACAAGAAAGAAGTGCTCGGATTTAACAGGGTGTAAGACAGGGATGTAGTTTTCCCCCCTACTCTACAATCTGTACATCGAAGAAGCAATGTTTGAAATAAAAGAAAGGTTCAAGAGTTCAATTAGAATTCGAGGTGAAAGGATATCAATGACACGATTCGCTGATGAAATTGCTTTCCTTAGTGAAAAACAATAAGTATTACATAATCTACTGAATGGCATGTACAGCTTAATGAGTACAGAATATGCATTGAGGGTATATCGAAGAATGAGACAAGTAATGAATATTAGCAGAATTGAGAAGAGCGAGAAACGTGACATCAGAATTTATGATTAGGAAGTAAAAGAACTTAAGCAATTCTGCTACCTAGACAGCAAAATAACCAAAAACAGACAGTGCAAGGAGTACATCAAAAGCAGAAAAAAGGGTATTCTTGGCCGAAAGGAGTCTAATAGTATCAAATATAAGTCTTAATTTGAGGAAGAAATTTCTGAGAGTATACGTCTGAAACCGAGCATTGTATGCTAGTGAAACGTGGACTGTGGGAAAACAGGAACACAAGAGAATCGTAACAATTGAGATGGGGTGCTACAGACGAATGTTGAGAATTAGGTGGACTGTTAAGGTTAGGTATGAGGAGGTTCAGTGCAGAATCGGGGACGAAATGAGTATATGGAAAACACTGACAAGGAGGTGGGAGAGGATGATGGGACATCTATTAAGACATCAGAGAATGACTTCCATTATGACAGGAGGAGGTACACAAAAGTGTAGAGGAAGACGGGGATTGGAATATATATAGCAAATAATAGAGTACGTATGTTCAAAGTGTTCTACCGTAAAATGATATAATTGGCACAGGACAGAAATCCTTGACTGACGACACACACACACACACACACACACACACACACACACACACACACACAAGCGCGCGCGCGCGCACACACACACACAAAACGAGAAATAATAGGGTGCGTGTTTCTGCAATTAAGAAGCGACGCATCTGATTCTGCATTTTTTTTTACGATGCAGATTTAACCATTTCTGTTTTAACGGTTAATATTTGTGTTTGAAATTTAGTTTACTGTACCAAATTTGATCGTACAATATTGTCGATAGCCGTTTCAAGGTCTGGGTCGAAATTAGCTCTAGAGCCATCCAGGAACAACAACGTGGAAGTAACAGTTTTCTGTTCCCATCTGAATGCTTGATTTCAATCAGTCCCATGGCCTCTTGCCATCGGGGCGTTTTATTTCGGTGATTCACGCTACCTGTCAGCATTGGTGTTCTCGATTTCGGTGAGTCCTCTTGCCTCTCACCGTTGGGGTGCCTGACTTCGGTGAGTATCTCAGGCAGGTGCGTCTGTCACGTCTTGACATTTTGCCTTATTTGAATGCCGCTGGTAGCCTCGTGGGGCCAGCGGGGTAGTTATGACGGTTAAATGGAAAGGTACAGCGCAATCAGTCACCCTGTATGGCGATTTGGAATTACAACAATTAACACTGTATGGAACAGAAAACTATTTTGCCATAAAAGTTAGTTAGTTAGTTACGTTTTCCATCGATCAGTCTCACGGTAACCATTATGATGTGGAGCATGTGAAATATATAAGAAATGCACACATATATCAAGGTTCCTTTTTTTTAAGCTTAAAATTTTTATTACTTGCCCCACTCCCTTAAATGACACAAGTTACGTATTCATCTAAGGCACAGAAGGAATTGTCAATTGGATATGATTCCAATTTATTTTTGAAAGTATTTCTGCATTTTATTTCATATGGTAACTTTTTTACAGCAGCGTATACTAGCCCTTTTTGTACCAAAGACTAAGATGTTATTATCATGAATGTCACTGTTCTTTTTAGACTGGTCCATTTTGTTGACAACAAATTTAATTACTGAGTAAACGTACTATGAGGCTGTTGTAAGAATTCCTAACCTTTTAATAAGGTGCCTACAAGATATGCGACTACTAGCCCCAAACGTTGTTCTAACCACTTTCTTTTCAGTAGTGGATACTTTTTGCCTAAGCGTTGATTTACCCGAAAATATTATTCCGTATGACATCAGAGAGTCAGAGAGTGAAATTCCGCGAAGTATGTTAGCTTATTAATTTCTGTATCCTCAGAATTGGCCATTATTCTGACTGCAAACGTTGCTGGACCTGGTCGCTTTAGGACATCCAAAATATGACTTTCCCAATGAAGATTGTCATCTATATGTACACGCAAAAACTTAATATGCTCTGCCCTGGCTACTGACTTCTGTTGACGTGTTACATTTATAGAAGTAGCTGTGTTCCTTGCTGTAGAAAATTGGATGAACGTGTTTTTCCGATGTTCAGAGGAAGCCCATTCGCAGCAAACCAATTAATAACTTTTCCAAAAACTTTATTCGCAACTTTTCTGTTGGAGTTTTAATGGATTAATAATGATGCTTGTATCATCAGAAACACTGTTACTTTAGCTTCTTGTTTCAGATAACATAGATCATTTAAATATATCAAGAAAAGAAGAGGACCCATGATCGAACCCTGTGGAACACCTAATGTAATTTCACCCCAGTTAGATGAAGTGGCAAACTTTCTTAAATCACATAAAACAAATTAAGAAACATTTTTCTTCCTGTTCTGTAAATACGACTTTAACCAGTCATATGCTGTTCTATTTATACCATAGAATTGTAATTTCTCTAATGTAATTTCATGGTTCATAACATCAAATGTTATGGACAAATCACAAAAAATTCCTATTGGTGACATTTTACTATTTAAATACTCTATTACTTGGACAGTGAAACTGTATATTGCTGTCTCAATGGAACAGAATTCTTGAAATTCGCACTATGATTTACTAAGTATCCCATTGCTATTGAGATGGCTAACCACTCTTGAGAACATTACTTTCTTGACGATTTTTGAAAGTTCTGTAAGTGAGGGTACTGGCAAACGTCCCTTTTTTGTAGAGTTGCTTGACTATGGCATATTTTAATTAGTCTGGGAAAGTATCTTGAGTTAGTCACTCAGAACATCAGTGTAATTTCTGCACCTTGTTTTAAAGTCTGGTTAGAGATGTCATCTACTCCAAGAGAACATTTATTTTTCAAAGATTTAATAAATTTCCTTATGTCAGAAGAGGTTATTACTTGATAGTTAATTTGACTAAAATTTCTCAAAACTGACTCCACCATGCACTGCTTGGCGTTTTCTTTTGAGCTATTCTCAACAATTTTTTCACATACACTTAAGAAATGGTTGTTAAATACATTAGCTACTTGTGCACAGTAGTTTAAGATGGTCTCATTCTCTTTAAAAGTAATACTATTTACAACAGTGGTTACTTTTCCTGTCTCTCTTCTACTATCATTCCATATTGATTTGACTTTATTGTCCAAGCGTTAACTTTATCTCTAACATATATACTTCTTGATTTTCTGACAAATTTTCACAGTATGTTACAATACTGTAACATTACCTCTGGCTCTTTACTTATTCTTGCTGTATCATGCTGTTTTCTTTTCCTTTGTGAATATTAATACCTCTAGTAATTCAAGGTTTCTTTGAAAACTGTTTGGTGTTACATTTTCTAATTTTTTGGGCAACAGTATTCAAAAAGGGATATACATATATGTCAAGAAATATGTTGAATTTATCATTAGCCTTTGGCTCGTAATATACATCTCCCCAGTTAATGTATCTTTAACTTTCTCTGAAGTGCTCTATAGAAACTGGGTTGAGCAAACTTACACTTTTACATTATGATTTACGAACTTCCCTCCGTACTAGTTCTGTAAGTTAGTCAATTGGGCATCGTAGCCTGATAATCATTTATCACAGGAAAGAATGTGTTAGTTTTACATCCTCTTGCTGTACAAATATAATATCTATTAGAGTGCTTTTGTCTTGAGCTATGCTTGTAGGGAAACTGATCATCGATTGTAAGTTGTGTGACATTAATAACACCTCTAGTCCACTTTGCTAACATCAGCACTACGTTATCTAGATGTAGTTCACGTGCACAAAGGTCAAAGTACTGACAGACACTAGATTTGCTTACTTCTACTGCTTTGTATCTATACCCTTGTTTTGTGCAAGTGGCAACTCCTACTGTATCCATGTTAGATCTGCAAATGTAAGATCCTAAATTGTACCCATTTATACTGATAATTTCCATCCCCACAGTTATATGGTGTTCAGACAGATAAAGTATATTGATCACATTCTTATTTTTGAGATCATTTAAACACGCTAACATCTCATCTATTTTATTTTTTCTTCCACTTATATTTTGATGAAGTAAATTAATACTACCCTGAGATTTATCCGTATTTGACGACGAGTGTAATCTCGTCTTCTTCTTCATACTTGAAACTTCTTTTATTCTGTTTCTCTTTAGTCTGTCTGAACTTTGGCTTTAAGCTAAAAAACCTGTCTGGCTCTTCCCATTAACCACAGGGATAATCACTGTGGCCCCCTATAGTATCTGCTTATAGGGAAACTAACTTATCTTTCGCCTTCCTATTTTTCCTCCAGCTATCAGTAGCATCAACTCGAACAACACTTACCTGAAATTCTGGAGCATACTGTTCAACTCAGTTGTTCACTTCTCCTTATGGCAGTGTTTTGCCAGGACCGATCATGGCACTGAAAGACCTCAACAAAGCCCACATGTTTGTGCTCAGTTTCTGCTCATGTTTTTTCCAGGTCACTACCAATACGATATCTTGGGTTCATAGCCAGGCTAATTATTGCTATCTCAACTTGAATGACCTGACCTTCGTAACGTCCCTGCATAGATGACCTAAGTTATCTGTCTCCTGCCTAACTCTAACACTTAGTTTCACAAAACTTGTAAGCTGGTACCATGTACCTAATTTTTCCCTAAGCTGCTGGCCTGCACCCCTCCCTTGACTGCTACCTAGAAGCAGAATTCTTCTTTCCCTGTAATGATTTGAACCCGACCTGTCGTTTTTTCTTTATGCTAATATTCTGCTTTAACGTACATTCAGCTACATCTGGATGAGGCCCTCCCCCCAATACTTAGCAAATCAAAGATTTACTAACTGAATTTCAAAAGTTTTTTCATCAGTTTTTAGACCTTTTCTTCCTATCTTCTTCCATCACCCCGTCTCTTTTTCCTCCCTTAGCCAACATAATTCCTAATTCACGTTTTCTAATTCAACCTTAAGGGCACAAATTTTTGTCTCCTATTCGGCGATTTTTTTGTCTTTTCTAAATGACATACATTGCCATAGAAGTGCCACATTATCTATACCCGTTTCCTCGCCGCTACATTCGCCCCAATGAAACCATAACGGACTGTATTCACAGAACAGCCTCTCCTTCAGATTTCTACTGCAACCACCACGTTTGTCTCACCTTGTCATAAAAAGAAAACCATTCGCTCCCGGATCCATTTGCTTTTGTTTCTTTTCCGTCCACTACGAGACGCCACAAGTAGTAAGCGCGACGTTTCAAGCTCGTGCCAGCACTTGGCTGCAGCGATAAGAACGAAGTCTGTCGTACTGGCTACAGGGTCGGACGGGGACTGCGACAACATTGCTTTGTCACATATATTTGCAGCACATGGTCGCAGGGCTGCCAGCCGCCTCAGCTGCGCATGTCTGCTGCAGAATTGCCGCCCGCGGGCAAAGCTGCGAAGATACGAAGCAGTGCAGGCGGTGGCGGGGCGCCTGATACCCGTGGTTTACAGCGCCGGCTATCGAGGCAGCGACGCGGCTGGCATCCGCTAAATGAAACTCATGCAAATGCCGCCCGCGCTAATCTCGCCGGTTACTCATCGAGAGATAGCGCCAAATGAGGGCCGCTTCCGAGGAGATCGCCGTACCACTCGCCGCGTAGTTTAGGATTTAGGAGATTAAAACGGCGAAGAAATTAGGACTTGCTCCGCAGAGACGGGCGCACAACGCAGCCGCTGTCTCCGGTATCCGTGCTGAACCTTTTTTTCTTTTTATTGACCCTGTTCAATATTTGCGTGAACCTTCGATCATGTTAGCCAACGCAACAGTCTTAAAGTGTAATAGAGGGAAGGTCATAGGCTAGACACAGTCGTTTACTTCCGTTAATTGTGGTGTGGTGGAATCTCCAAAACAGCAAAATGTACCATCATTGTTTCATGCTTACTCCAAAATTACCAAGTATGTAGAGATACACAAAATTACATACCAATATCCTCAACTGTTTGCTCCTGAATTCTAGAACGTATTCTGGATTCGAATATCATAAATTTCCTAGAGACGGAAAAGCTTGTCTTCACGAATCAGCACTGCTATAGAAAGCTTCCTTCGTGTGAAACTCAAATTATCCTGGTCTCATATGATGTCCTGCGAACTATGGGCGAAGAACAGCTGACAGATTGGTTATTTCTAGATTTCGGGGAAATATCTGACACGTTACGCCAATGCCGACTGTTAACAAAGCAATCTACGGCTGGTTGCTCACATCGCTTTGATGTACTGGAAGATGTCGAAATTGAGCTAGTGTAAGATGATACGAGACGACTTAGACAGCATTTCTGGTCGGTGTGCTAAATGGTAACTGACAGTAAAGGCAGAAAAATTTTGTTAATGCCGGTAAGCAGCACAAGCAAATACATAAAGTTCGGATACAGCGTTAGTAGTGTCATGATTGATGTTGTCGTTTAAATATCTAGGCATAACGTTGGAAAGCGATATGAAAAGGGAAGAGCTTGTGAGGATTGTGGTAGGGAAGGCGAATGGCCGACTTTGCTTCATTGAGAGAATTTTAGAAAAGTCTTGTTCATATGTAACGAAAAAACATATAGGACGCTAGTGCGACCTATGCTTGAGTACTGCTCGAGTGTTTGTAATCCGAAAGAGGTAGGATTAAAGAAAGACATGGAAGCAATTCGGATATGATCTACTAGATTTGTTACCGTTTGGTCAAACAACACGCAAGTGTTGTAGTGATGCTCAAATGGGAATCCCGGGGAGGGAGGATACGTTCTTTTCGAGGTACACTATGTAAAAAATTAGAGAACTGGAATTTGAAGCTAACTGCAGAACGATCCTATGCCACCAACATACATTTCGCGTAAGGACCGCGAAGATAGGAGAAATTAGGGCCCATACAGATGCATATAGATAGTCGTTCCTCACTCGCTCTGTCTGTGCAAGTGGGACTGGAAGAAAGCTACTAGTAGTGGTACAGGGTACTCTCCACCACACACAGTACGGTGGCTTGCCGTGTTGTATGTAGATGTAGACGCAGATATACCTGTAGAAGCAGCTGTAGACATCCGTGGATAGAAAAATATTATAAATCACGTTAACCCGTTCGGCACGCTGAAACTCTGACGGTAACCTTCCTGATTGTTGCACCTCGTAATTTTCCCTTCATTTACATGCCGGTCGTGATAACGTTTTATTACACGGACTGTTTGTCACTAGTGCTGACACTTTGGTAAACTCATAGAGAACTACACGTGACAACGCGACAGTGTAAAGCGTAGTTCCGTTTGCATATAATGAGGTGCTTCTGCGGCTACTCAAAAGGATAGACCGCGACGTTTGGATCACAAATTTACATCAGACCTGGTATACCTCTCGTAGGCCATTAAAACAACATAAAGAGCGAGTTTGGAAATGCCGAGAGAATCTGAAAAAAAGATTTACAGGTCTATTATGTATGTTACGTATCTGTAAGTGGTCTGGTGGTTAGGAATCCAACTTAGTAAGACGAACGTATACTAGGCGACGGTTCGGCTCAAGCTCAAACTTACTTTTTAATCTGTACTACCGGAAGAAAGAAATTTTTGAAAATAACAGCGAGCTGTGTTTTCCTCTAGAAACTCTGAACATTCCCTTTAAGAGTGGGAAAACTGAATTCATTAGATTTAGTAGATGCCGTTTGAATTATGCTTTCCATTTCTGTATGACAAATACCATCCTGCTACGTGTGACGTCGACAGCACATCCGACGAGTAATTGTACGTTACTCTTACGTTCCGGCACAATCTGACTTTCTATATCACTGATTCTCACAATTACTTATCGAAGTTTGATTTGAACTTTTATAGCCTCACCCTCATCCGTGAAAATTTATTTAGAAATATTAAATAGTCAAATAACACATGAAATTCACTATAATTACAAGAAAATGCGCGTGTTATTTTTATCATGTTACCTCTCAAATATCATATAAATTAAATAATGTGAACAGTGATGAAAAAAAATGTAGAATAAAAAATAAGTGATGATAGAGTTCAAATCGTCGCCTCCAACACGACCCTTTTTTGATACGTGAACGTTAACAATTCTTTTTATCTCATTTTGTACGCTATTGATCATTGCATCTGTTCCGGGCGTACGTCCCGTGAGACTTACTCAAGCTCATCGTTGATCCATGTACTCAGTTTTCTTTTTTAATTATAGAGGGCAGCCAACCCTCTGACCTGCCAATTGACCACAATGGCTTATTACAGCAAGCCCTTACGCACACATACGTCGGGTACTTAATAAACGCATAAAATTTGTTTTGCGATTTTCTCGGAACTGTGAGAGTGGTGCACCTTAGTACTTGCACATTACGTTGTTTTAGCGCCCTCTTAAGATGTACAAAATTGGAAGTAAATCCGTGAACCATACGTGGTGACCTCTCCTTGTCAGATAATGCGACACAGACTCCATTTCTCGACAACCCGCTAGGTGGCACCACGGTAGAGCTCAGTACAGCATCCATGTACCGAGAAACCGCTAGGTGGTGAAATGAAACTGAAGTTTGCCAAAGAAGAGCTGGAACATATGAAGACTAGAGCGAGTGCTACCTGCTCGCTGGCGTCACGCACTGCCTCGTGTCCTTTGTGACTTGTGTACAGCTACGCCTAAAGTCGACAACCAGCAAAACCCTGCTGTCAGCGTGGTGTCGTTACATCAGGGGATGAGAGGCAACACGGCGGCCAGCTGTGTCTGCCGCGAGCATTCTCCGCAATCTGATGAAGAGTACCCCGACGCTTTTAGACATGCTGGTCAGACAGTCTAAAGATTTAAATAATATATAAGAGTTTGGTACCGATAAATAATTCTTCAGAAAAAATCCGATACGTTGCGCAATTCCGAATTAATTAGCATTGAAGATAGCCTATAAACCCGTGGCTCACAAATGCAAGCGCCCCGCCAGATACAATTGGTGTCATTTGTTCTCAAAGTGCACATGATAACGCAGGAGACTACTCCGTCTTTTACTTGGATTCTGTTCTCACTAACGTCTCATGGCTGTATTTGGTTCACTTATGAGGCTCATATAGAGGCTCCTATTTCTGACAGAATGATTCTTGCAGGTGTTTTATTGAAGTTAGGTGGTTGGCCGATTTTTATATCGCTCTCTTGCTCCTTTTTAGGAAACCAAGCAAAGAACACGTTTGGCGATACCATCTATTGCGGGTTGCTCGAATTTGCACGAACTTTTTCTCGCATAATTATTTCACAACAGAAACTATACTCCAACACCTTTAAAACTTTCCATGCTGCGCATGACCACCCTGTACGATGTGAAATTACCCACAGGAGGTGGACGTGACAGTACAAAAGGAGGACACGTTGGTTGATTCGGGGGAGGGGACCAAGCAGCGAGCTCAATAGTTCGATCTGATTAGCGAAGGATGGAGAAGAAAGTCGGCTGTGCACTTTCAAGGGAACCATCCCGGCATTCGCCTCAAGCAACCAGTATAACAGGAGGAGAGGAGTATTGTGTTGGCAGCAGAGGAGCAGTAACAGCAGGAAAGCTCAGTGATTACGAGCCTGAACCAGTGACTGGATGTCTCATGAGTAACAAATCCACAAGAGACGTTTCAGCGCACCTAAACACGGTAACGCGAAGGAAGGTAAACAGTTAAATCAGACCCCAAGTGATGACGTACAGGCATTGTCGAGCACTGTGGAGGATTGCTGTAGAAAAAAAAAAATCACATGAAATCAGTGGAAGGAATCACTCATGAGTTTGAAAGTGTTGCCAAGTCCGACAGTGACCTTGTATAGGGAGTTACAAAGAATGAGACGCTGTAGTCGAGCAGTTTCTGATAAGCCACACATTTCTATAGTCAATCTTTAGGTGGCGTTAAGGGTAACGCCACTAAGAACAGTGGATCTGTGGAACAGTGGTACTGGATCACGCTGTACCTCTGGTAGCCAGACGAAAGGGCGAATTTATAAAGAACGTTACCTGCCAACATGTGTAGTGCCACTAATAAAGTAAAGAGTAGGTGCTGTTGTAGTATGAGGTGTTTTCGTGGTTAATGGTAACTAAGAAATCGCTAAATTAACAATTATATGAACCCATTTTACAGAATTATCTACTGAATACTGTAGAACAACAGATCGGAGGCGATGATTGTTTGAATCAGCATGACAATCCTCCCTGTCACAAAGCAGCTCACAGATACAATAGTTTGTGGCAAATAAGGTTTCTGAAATGTACTGATACGGCTAGAGCCCTGACCTGAACCCAATGGAACCCATTTGGGATACGTTGGAGCATCGACTTCTTTCCAGACGCCAGCTCCGTACATTACTATCTTTTTAACTTCATCTGTATTTCGCGCCTTCAATCGTGACTATATTCAATACACTGGATGTATCAATTGAAAAACTACTTCAGTTACAACTTTTCGTTCTTTACTAAGTAAGACTGGCGACGGGATACAATCGAGAGCAGTGCTACACTATACCTCACGATCAGTGGATTTGCGCTGTGTGTTGGCAGCTGTATTACATTTACAAGGAATTTTATAACATGCAACGAGAGGTTATGTCATGATCGCATGGGTAGAACTGACATAAAAAAATCGATAGGACTGCTGAAAATGCATAGGTTTTCTATAGGATTCGTGTCAGAACCCTCGGCTGGCCAGTCCGTTACAGGAATGTTATTGTCGTGTAACCACTCCGCTACAGGCCGTTAATTATAAACAGGTGCTCGATCGTGTTGAAAGATGCAGTCGCCATCCCCGAATATCTGTTCAACGGTGGGAAGCAAGAAGGTGGTTGAAAAATCAGTGTAGGCCTGTGCTGTGATAGTTCCACGCAAAAAAACAAGGGGTGCAAACAGCCTCCATAAAAAACACGACCATACCATAACACCGGCGTCTCAGAATTTTACTGTTGGTACTATTCACGCTAGCAGATGACGTTCAGCGAGCATTCGTCATACCCACACCCTGCCATCGGCTCGCCCATTGTATACCGTGATTCGTCACTCCACACAACGTTTTTCCACTGTTCAATCGTCCAATGTTTACGCTCCTTACACTAAGCGAGGCGTTGTTTGGCATTTACCTGCGTGATGTGTGGCTTATGAGCAGCCGCTCGACCACGAAATCCATGTTATGTCACCTCCTGCGTAACTACACTCCTGGAAATGGAAAAAAGAACACATTGACACCGGTGTGTCAGACCCACCATACTTGCTCCGGACACTGCGAGAGGGCTGTACAAGCAATGATCACACGCACGGCACAGCGGACACACCAGGAACCGCGGTGTTGGCCGTCGAATGGCGCTAGCTGCGCAGCATTTGTGCACCGCCGCCGTCAGTGTCAGCCAGTTTGCCGTGGCATACGGAGCTCCATCGCAGTCTTTAACACTGGTAGCATGCCGCGACAGCGTGGACGTGAACCGTATGAGCAGTTGACGGACTTTGAGCGAGGGCGTATAGTGGGCATGCGGGAGGCCGGGTGGACGTACCGCCGAATTGCTCAACGCGTGGGGCGTGAGGTCTCCATAGTACATCGATGTTGTCGCCAGTGGTCGGCGGAAGGTGCACGTGCCCGTCGACCTGGGACCGGACCGCAGCGACGCACGGATAGACGCCAGGACCGTAGGATCCTACGCAGTGCCGTAGGGGACCGCACCGCCACTTCCCAGCAAATTAGGGACACTGTTGCTCCTGGGGTATCGGCGAGGACCATTCGCAACCGTCTCCATGAAGCTGGGCTACGGTCCCGCACACCGTTAGGCCGTCTTCCGCTCACGCCCCAACATCGTGAAGCCCGCCTCCAGTGGTGTCGCGACAGGCGTGAATGGAGGGACGAATGGAGACGAGCCGTCTTCAGCGATGAGAGTCGCTTCTGCCTTGGTGCCAATGATGGTCGTATGCGTGTTTGGCGCCGTGCAGGTGAGCGCCACAATCAGGACTACATACGACCGAGGCACACAGGGCCAACACCCGGCATCATGGTGTGGGGAGCGATCTCCCACACTGGCCGTACACCTCTGGTGATCGTCGAGGGGATACTGAATAGTGCACGGTACATCCAAACCATCGTCGAACCCATCGTTCTACCATTCCTAGACCGGCAAGGGAACTTGCTGTTCCAACAGGACAATGCACGTCCGCATGTATCCCGTGCCACCCAACGTGCTCTAGAAGGTGTAAGTCAACTACCCTGGTCAGCAAGATCTCCGGGTCTGTCCCCCATTGAGCATGTTTGGGACTGGATGAAGCGTCGTCTCACGCGGTCTGCACGTCCAGCACGAACTCTGGTCCGACTGAGGCGCCAGGTGGAAATGGCATGGCAAGCCGTTCCACAGGACTACATCCAGCATCTCTACGATCGTCTCCATGGGAGAATAGCAGCCTGCATTGCTGCGAAAGGTGGATACACACTGTACTAGTGCCGAAATTGTGCATGCTCTGTTGCCTGTGTCTATGTGCCTGTGGTTCTGTCAGTGTGATCATGTGATGTACCTGACCCCAGGAATGTGTCAATAAAGTTTCCCCTTCCTGGGACAATGAATTCACGGTGTTCTTATTTCAATTTCCAGGAGTGTATATAGTACTTGCAGTGGATCCTGATCAGTTTAGAATTCCTGTGTGATCTTTTGGATAGATGTCTGCCTATACGACCCTTTTTAACTGTCTGCGGTCTCTGTCAGTCAACAAACGACGTTGGCCTGTATGCTTTTGTACTATACCTGTCCCTTCACGTTTAGTCTTCACTATCACATCCGAAACAGTGGACTTAGGGCTGATTAGGAGTGCGGAAATCTCGCGTACAGACGTTTGACACAAGTGACACACAATCACCTGAACACGTTCGAAGTCCGTGAGTTCCGTGGAACGCCCCATTCTGCTCTTTTACGATGTCTAATGACTACTGAGGTCGCTGATATGGAGTACCTGGCAGTAGGTGGCAGCAAAATGCACCTAATATGAAAAATGTTTTGGGGGTGTCCGGATACTTTTGATCACATAGTGTAGATCACTTTAAAAAGTACCTGAAACATTTTATACGCATTTTACAGACGCCTGAATCATTTGACGCTGGGAACTGATGTTGGCTTAAAGATGTGAACAGTAATGGTTCTCTGCTTTTTCGCCACAGTATCATATCCGACATTACGTTTTGATTACGTTGTTTTGGGTGAAGGATTAAGAAGTGACAGCCAACTATACTTTCTTTTTACTTTTTCCATTACCCTTTTTCAAATTTTCGAATTTGTGTTCTAATAAATTACGTTAAAATGACACTAGACGGCATCGAATCGTTACGAAAAACAACGCATTGGAAACTATAAATCTGTCACAGTAAGAACGGTAAGCGATTTGCACTACCTTGACCATTATTATATTTATTTTTTCCTCGTTTACCCTTACCAGTTTTGTAAGCAAGTGAAATATGAATAATTTTTTTTCGTCATGTCATCATAAAAGTAAAACCACACACTACGCACACAAAAAAATGAAAAACTGATCCATGCTCGAATTTTAGAGGAGTAAGAGAAGGGGTATCCAACAACAGTTTTATTTTTTAAGGTTTTCTATTGCACTGATTCTCATTGTCGAATGTGTTCTGATTATTACACTACAATGACACTATAAGAAATTATGTCACACAGGAACACATAGATGCACACAAGGTTTTGAGAAATTGCATAAAATGGAGGAAGTTAATCAGACTGTCATGTACACATCTGATATGCATACGAACTAAGCACCATTACGTACACACTAACTGCCAACTTGGTCAGACACACTTGCAAATTCCCCTAGCACTTCTCTCGTGAACGCATGGCCATAAAATCGCCGAAAATATCTACATGTATTTGGACATATGAAGGGCTTCTTGTCAATAGTACTTTTACTGTTAAATAATCGTTGTGCATACCTATGAAACGCTACTAGTCGCTCTTTCACACAGTTCTGCTACTACAATAGTGCACCATAGTTGTTACCAGAACTAATGCTGAGAACATGTTCAATAGTCTACGCTCACTCCTTATATATGAACTGATGTGACAAAAGTCATGGGATACTTCCTAACATCATGTCAGGTATCGTTTTGCGTGGTGCACAGCAGCAACTCGACATGGTATGGACTCAACAAGGCGTTGGAACTCCCCTGCAGAAATTTTGAGCCATTTTGCCTCTATAGCCGTCCACAAAGCGATACTTCCGCGGCAAGATTTTTGGACGAGCTGACATTTCGATTATGTTCCATAAATATTCTATGTGGGTGGGCCAAATTATTCGATGCAACTGTACAGAATATTCTTGAAACCATTCGGGAACAATTGTGATTGGATGACGTGTTTGGGAACATGAAGGTCTTGAACGGCTTAAAATGGTCTCCAAGTAGCCAGACACTGGGACAGAGGCTCTAGTCAATACATCCCGCACCGTTATGGAGCCACCACCTGCAAGCACATTGCGTTGTTGATAACCTAGGCCCATAGCTTCGAGGCGGCTGCGTCGCATTCGGACAATACTATCAGTTCTACAAACTAAAATCGGAACTCATCTGATCAGATCACGATTTTCCAGTCGTCAAGGTGCAACTGAGATGGTCCCCAGCTCAGAAGAGGCACTACAGGCGGTTTAGTGTTATTAGTAAAGGCAGTCGCGCCGGTATTCTGCTGCCATAGCCCATTAATGCCACATTTAGCGGCACTGTTCAAACGTATACTTTCATCTTACGTCCCACGTTGACTTTTGCATTTATTTCACAGAGTTTTGCTCGTGTGCTATCACAGACAACTCTACGCTAACGCGTCAGTTCTCAGTCCTTAAATGAAGGTCGTCGGCCGCTGCGTTGTCCGTGGTGAGAGGTAATGCCTGAAGTGCGGTATTCTCTTGATAATGTGGGTCTCGGAATATTGACTTCCCTAAGAATTTCCGGAATGGAACGAGTCATGCGCCTAGCTCCTACTAACATTCCGCGTTCAAAGTCTGTGAATTCCCTTCGTGCGGTCGTAATCACATAGGAAACGTATTCAATTAAATCACCCGAGTACAAATGATACTTCTGTCAACGAGTGGCCCTTTTACCAGGTGAACCGGTATGAAATGAGCGTTTTTTGTGAAAATGAAACACTAATTTTGAATTGAAAAGTAAAAACATTTTATTCAGAGTACTAACCACTGCTTTTGACCACCTTTCTGGCAATTAGTGGACACCACGCCAATAGAAATATTCATCTTTTGAAACAAACAAATCAGACACGCAATTTTCGACTTATTCGTAGGAATCGAAGTGTTTTTCAGCCAATGCTTGTCCCATTGATGAAAACAAATGGTAGTCGGAAGGGGCCAAGTCCGGTGAATACGGTGGGTGGGGTAACAGCTGACAGCCAAGTGTTTTGATTGTATCCTGAACCAGTTTTGCTTTGTGACCAGGTGCATTTTCGAGTAAAAAAATACTTTGCCATGTCTTCTGGCCCATTCTGGTCTTTTTTCGATTAATGTATAATTCAAATTGATCGTTTGTTGTCTGCAGCGATTAGTGTTCACAGTTTCTCCGGGTGTTAGACGCTCATGATACACCACACCTTTCTGATCCCACCAAACACAGAGCATTGTCTCCTTTCCGAATCGATCTGGTTTTGCAGTGGATGTTGATGGTTGTCCCGGGTAACTCATGATTTTTCCGTTTAGGATTCTTAAGATAAATTCATTTTTCATCGCCAGTAACAATTCGATGCAAAATTGTTCTTTCATGTCTTTGAATCAAAATTTGACAAATGGTTTTTCGGTTTTCCATCTGTCTTTTATTCAATTCATGTGGCACCCATTTTCCACACTTTTGGATCTTTCCCATAGCTTTCAAAGGCTCAGAAATTGTTTGTTGTGCAAACATTTAGCATTGTTGCCATTTGCTTCTGACTCAAAGTACCATCTTCATCCAATTTTGCTTGCAATTCGGGTTCTTCAAAGTTTTTTGGTGGTCTTCCTCGTTCTTCATTTCTTACATCAAAATCATTATTACTAAACCGTTGAAACCATCTTTTGCATGTTGCTTCTGATAGAGCATATGTCTCGACAAGCATTCGATTCGACTCTGCAGCACTGTTTTTCAAATGAAAACAAAAAATTAATGCTTTCCGCAAACTATCACTTTCCGGTACAAAATTCGACATTGTTAACACGATGAAAACATATGATGTTGTTTGTTCCATGACTTGATGTATGCTAAATAACTTTGTCAGATGTGATACCAACCAAACACAAAAAAATTAAGGCTCGTTCACAACAAATGTTCCCTATTGACACATTTATATCTTAAGGCTCATTTCATACCGGTACACCTGGTACACCTTGTGCACGAGATACTACTGCCGTCTATGTATATGCATACAGCTATCCCATAATTTGTGTCACCTTTTTTTTAAAAGAGAAACTGCGCCAGTGGACATACTGAAATTTACCTGTAGCTTATTTGTAAACAAATGACTGTTGGTGGTGGCAGCAGACACTGCGCCAGAGGGGCCGGCCAACTCCGACTCAGAGGAAGGCCTCGGCGCTTGTTGGTGACGTCACGTCAGCTAGGCACGGCGAACGTCGGGTCTGTTGCAGGCAGACTCATAATGGTGGTGTCTCCCTCTCTGACACAGGAGAATGTGGAACTATTGCCGGTAGTTGACCAACACACACTGTTCTGAGAGCTTTCTGCAATCAATTAATTGTGCAACTCATTACATTTCTTAACAAATACTGTACTCCTAAACTTAAATTTCCATCTGTTTTAAGGACTGACATACAAAATGAATTTCATGGTTCATGGTCCTCCATGGTGCTGCTTTACTTTATTTGTAAATCTGAGGAAGTTACGTTTGTACTGGGTTGCTTTTACAAGAAACTATGAACATATCGGTGCTCTTGTTTAGATATCTTGGTTGACTATGAGGTGAGGAGCATTGCATGTTATTGAAATATCTTGCGATTGTACACGTTGGGGGAGGAGGTGGGGGACAGAAGTGGCAAAAGAAAGATACTTGTTTTATGAAATAAATTTTTTTTATCTTGTAAAGTTTTTTCTTTCAGTTGCAAGAGGGAAATATTTATCTTTTCTAATTTGTATATATTTTCGATGTATGAAACTATTTTGTTTCCTGTTTAGAATTACTTTCGTTGAAGACGACTGTAATCTAATGACTGGAAACAGTTGGACATTTACACATGTAAATTAGTTCAAATTTCCAGTGACGATGTCAAACGATAAAAAAAATACTATAAAAGATACGAGTTAATTTTAAGGGGGTTGGGGTAAGTTTCGATAACAAAATGGGTCAAGTAAATGTAGTTACTAAAATGTAAAATTTCCGAAGCTTGCAATGGGGCGAAGCATCTTCTCATATTGACCTACTTTCGTTTCGACAAGATTCAGTAATACAGAACTATGATCATTTGTAGCTTTACGATAGTAAGAAAATCTTTCATCTAAATAAAACTGCAGAATCCAAAGCAATACCACACATTTTGTCAAAAAAAAGGGATTTATAGTGATAAGCACTCCCAGGCGTTTGTGCGTGCAACAGACCTGGCGTTCGCCGTGCCTAGCTGACGTGACGCCACCAACAAGCGCCGAGGCCTTCCTGTGAGTCGGTGCTGCGCCGGCCCGCACTTCCAGCGCCGCCGGGCCTCTGCAGTGCGTGCCGTGGAAGCCATCAGGGTCCCGCGGGGCCGCACATTACCATCGACCGTCCGCCGTCGCCGTCCTCGCGCCATTACGACCGACGCGTCTCCTCCGATCACCCGGCGGGCTTCCTGCGACACAGTACCGCACTTTCTTGTGTCGCCGAAACCGTGACCATCTGTTCCCTCCAGCCTCCTGAGGGTGCCAAACTTCACCTCCTCCGCTGCTCCCTGGGGTTCGCGCATTCCATTACGGCAGACACCTGCAAATAAAGAAAAACAGTGTTCGATCTGCATACAAGTATGGTTACGTCTCTTAAGACATCGTCTTATTTTGAAAAACAATATCGTGAACAAAAGGGAAAGAGTTTGCGTATTGTGGATGTTACCCACCAGTTTTTAAGCGTATGGTGTATTTACCACGCCATGTTTCGGGAATACATTTACCACTCCCCATGTTTCGGGAATACGTTATTTTCTGCACTACGTTATTCCATTATCAAGTGCTATGAAACAAGGAAACACATCAATACCTCGCATTTGCATACACATTGACAACTATGTAAATGTTTACATTGTCCTGTAGTGTAACATACCGTACAGCGTCTACGCCGATAGGCACCGTCAAAATAAAATAAAATAAAAAAACAGCATCAAATATGCATTATCAGACATACAACTACACGTTGAACATCTCATGTCGGCTTATCAGACTCTCACAAGGTTCAGTTGTAAGCTAAAGGCAGCAGCCAGCGTTACCAAAGATAGTACTGCTCCACAACGCATGTAACGCAGATCCAAACGCAGCTATTGTCTATAGTAAAATCTTTGAGCACTATATGTCAAGTCCTAGCAAATTCTAAAACCCAATACTACAGCTATGTTTGCAATGTACCACTCCATATAGAACGATCAATATTAAACCTAACGAACCTAATCAGTATAGGTCTTCTCAGCGAAGGTCTCGCTAAAGTGGACCCATAAATTTTCTTGGACGTTCCTGTCTTCTCATTTAACGCCGTGCTGAATTCTTCTCGTAAAACGCAAAAAATCTTTATCCTCCATATGTAGTACCCTCATGTTGCATGTGATGTTCCGCAACGAATGCTGCTCACTGTTGAAGTGCTTCGCTGTCACTCATTACTATCATACTCGGTAAAACTGACTTTAGAGTTTCCTCCAGTTTGCCCTATGTACATCCTTTCACAATCCTGACCGTTGTTTCGTAAACTGTCGCTTTCCCTCTATGTTTCTCTCCTGTGCTAATCTTATTCTTCGGCTTCTACTCCAGTTTGTTGTCCGTCCTGTACGCAATTTTAAGCACTATGTTGTTACATAACCTCACCAACTTATATTAGATAATTTACTAATGTGTCATTACATTGTATTTCTCTTGATTTGTACCGTTTATTTTTTTTATTTTTTTTGTTTCTGTGTCCTGCCGCTGCATCAAACCTACCAATTAAAACCCGCGTCGAAACCATTTTAACTAATCTTTGTCTAAATATTTCCATTTCTTCATCGTTGTTCTTAGTACTTAGTATACACAGCTTGGAGAACAATACTTATTTATGTTTATGGGGTGGGACGGTGCCTTGTCAATTACTCACCTGTGAAGCTGGGTTCCCGAAATATTCCTATCTCAAGTTTGTTGCTCTTGCTCTCGCCCATCAGATCACGATAGTTTAAAAATACTTGTTGCTAGTGCTCTAGAGTAAATATTATAGTGCCACGTATTATCTTAACGCCACGACAAGAACAATAAGTTGTTATTGTGGTCTACAGTTCAGAGACAGGTTGGATGCAGCCTTCCATGCTACTCTATCCTGCGCAAGCTTCTTCATCTCCAAGTATTTAATACAACCAACATCCTTCTGAATCTGCTTAGTATATTGATCTCTTGGTCTCCCTTTACGATTTTTTACCCTCCAGTACTAAATTGGAGCTCCCTTGATGCCTCAGACTATGTCCTAGCAATCGATCCCTTCTTCTAGTCAAGTTGTGCCACAAATTCCCAAATTCCTCTTCTCCCCAATTCTATTCAGTAACTCCTCATTAGTTACGCGATATACCCATCCAATCTTAAGCATTCTTCTATAGCACCACATTTCGAAAGCTTCTATTCTCTTCTTGTATATACACTCCTGGAAATGGAAAAAAGAACACATTGACACCGGTGTGTCAGACCCACCATACTTGCTCCGGACACTGCGAGAGGGTTGTACAAGCAATGATCACACGCACGGCACAGCGGACACACCAGGAACCGCGGTGTTGGCCGTCAATGGCGCTAGCTGCGCAGCATTTGTGCACCGCCGCCGTCAGTGTCAGCCAGTTTGCCGTGGCATACGGAGCTCCATCGCAGTCTTTAACACTGGTAGCATGCCGCGACAGCGTGGACGTGAACCGTATGTGCAGTTGACGGACTTTGAGTGAGGGCGTATAGTGGGCATGCGGGAGGCCGGGTGGACGTACCGCCGAATTGCTCAACACGTGGGGCGTGAGGTCTCCACAGTACATCGATGTTGTCGCCAGTGGTCGGCGGAAGGTGCACGTGCCCGTCGACCTGGGAGCGGACCGCAGCGATGCACGGATGCACTCCAAGACCGTAGGATCCTACGAAGTGCCGTAGGGGACCGCACCGCCACTTCTCAGCAAATTAGGGACACTGTTGCTCCTGGGGTATCGGTGAGGACCATTCGCAACCGTCTCCATGAAGCTGGGCTACGGTCCCGCACACCGTTACGCCGTCTTCCGCTCACGCCCCAACATCGTGCAGCCCGCCTCCAGTGGTGTCGCGACAGGCGTGAATGGAGGAACGAATAGAGACGTGTCGTCTTCAGCGATGAGAGTCGCTTCTGCCTTGGTGCCAATGATGGTGGTATGCGTGTTTGGCGCCGTGCAGGTGAGCGCCACAATCAGGACTGCATACGACTGAGGCACACAGGGCCAACACCCGGCATCATGGTGTGGGGAGCGATCTCCTACACTGGCCGTACAACTCTGGTGATCGTCGAGGGGACACTGAATAGTGCACGGTAAATCCAAACCGTCATCGAACCCATCGTTCTACCATTCCTATACCGGCAAGGGAACTTGCTGTTCCAACAGGACAATACACGTCCGCATGTATCCCGTGCCACCCAACGTGCTCTAGAAGGTGTAAGTCAACTACTCTGGCCAGCAAGATCTCCGGATCTGTCCCCCATTGAGAATGTTTGGGACTGGATGAAGCGTCGTCTCACGCGGTCTGCACGTCCAGCACGAACGCTGGTCCAACTAAGGCGCCAGGTGGAAATGGCATGGCAAGCCGTTCCACAGGACTATATCCAGCATCTCTACGATCGTCTCCATGGGAGAATAGCAGCCTGCATTGCTGCGAAAGGTGGATATACACTGTACTAGTGCCGACATTGTGCATGCTCTGTTGCCTGTGTCTATGTGCCTGTGGTTCTGCCAGTGTGATCATGTGATGTATCTGACCCCAGGAATGTGTCAATAAAGTTTCCCCTTCCTGGGACAATAAGTTCACGGTGTTCTTATTTCAATTTCCAGGAGTGTACTATTTATCGTCCACGTATCACTTCCATACATTGCTACACTCCACAGAAGTACCTTCAGAAAAGACTTTCTAATACTTAAACCTATACTCGATGTAAACAAATTTCTCTTCTTCAGAAATGCTTTACTTGCCATTGCCAGCTTACATATTATATCCTCTCTACTTAGACCATCATCATTTATTTTGGTCCACAAATAGCAAAACTCATCTACTACTCTAAATGTCTCATTTCTTAATCTGATTCCCTCAGCACCACCCGACTTAATTTGACTATATTCCATTATCCTTGTTTTGCTTTTGTTGAGGTTCATCTTATATCCTCCATTCAAGACACTGTCCATTCCACTCAACTGCTATTCCAGGTCCTTTGCTGTATCTGACAGAAGTTCAGTCTCACCGGCAAACCTCGAAGTTTTTATTTCTTCGCCATGGATTTTAATTCTTACTCCCAATTTATCTTTTCTTTCTTTTACTGGTTGCTCAATATACAGATTGCATAACATTGAGGATAGGCTACAGCCCTGCCTCACTCCCTTCCCAACCACTGATTCCCTTTCATGCGCCTCGAGTCTTACAAGTGCCATCTGGTTTCTATACAAATTGTAGATAGCCTTTTGTTCGCTGTATTTGACCCCTGCTACCTTCAGAAATGGGGAGTATACCAGTCAACATTGTTAAAAGCTTTCTCTAAGTCTACAAATGCCAGATATGTAGGTCTGTCTTTCCTTAATCTATCTTCTAAGATAAGTCGTAGGGTCAGTATTGCCTCACGTGGTCCAGTATTTCTGCGAAATCCAAACTGATATTCCTCGAGGTCACCTTCTACCAGTTTTTCCATTCGCCTGTAAAGAATTAGTGTCAGTATTTTGAGGTCGTCACTTATTAAGCTGATAGCTCGGTAATTTTCACATATGACAACACCTGCTTTCTTTGGGATTGGGATTGTTTCATCCTTCTTGAAGTGTGAGGGTATTTCGCCTGTCGCATACGTCTTGCTCACCAGATGGTAGAGTTTTGTCAGGGCTGACTCTCCCGAGGCTATCAGTAGTTCTACTCAAGTATTATCTACTTCCGGGTCTTTCAGTGCTCTGTAAAATCCTTCACGCAGTATCATGTCTCCCACTTCATCTTCATCTACGTTCTGTTCCGTTTCTATAAAATCGTTCTCAAGTACATCACCCTTGTTGGGTGATGCTGAGGGAATTCGATTAGGAAATGAGACACTGAAAGTAGTAAGGAGTTTTGCTATTTGGGGAGCAAAATAACTTATGATGGTTTACGTAGAGAGGATATAAAATGTAGACTGGCAGTGGCAACGAAAATGTAGACTGGCAGTGGCAACGAAAGAGTTTCCAAGGAAGAGAAATTTGTTAACATTGAGTACAGATTTAAGTGTCAGAAGTTGTTTCTGAAAGCATTTGTATGGAGTGTAGCCAGGTATGGAAGTGAAACATGGACAATGAATAGTTTGGACAAGAAGAGAATATCTAACTTTAACCTAACGATTTCCGTTTTAAATTTTCTAACCTACCTGCCCGATTAAGGGATCTGACACTCCACGCACCGATCCGTAGAACGCCAGTTTTCGTTTTCTTGATACCGACAATCCCCTGAGTAGTCCCCGCCCGGAGATCCGAATGGAAGACTATTTTACCTCCGGTATATTGTACCCAAGCTGACGCCATCATCGTTTAACCATACAGTAAAGCTGCAAGCCCTCGGAAAAAACTGCGGCCGTAATTTCCCCTTGCTTTCAGCCGTTCGGAGTACCAGCAGAGCAAGGTCGTTTTGGTTAATGTTACAAGGCCAACACCAGACCAACACCGACAACGATAGTTCAGGTATACATGCCAACGTCGCAAGCTGAAGATGAGCAGATAGAGAAAGTGTATGAGGATATCGAAAGGGTAATGCAGTATTTAAAGGGGGACGAAAATCTAATAGTCATGGGTGACTGGAATGCAGTTGTAGGGGAAGGAGTAGAAGAAAAGGTTACAGGAGAATATGGGCTTGGGACAACGAATGAAAGAGGAGAAAGACTAATCCAATTCTGTAACTAGTTTCAGCTAGTAATAGCGAATACCCTGTTCAAGAATCACAAGAGGAGGAGGTATACTTGGAAAAGGCCGGGAGATACGGGAAGATTTCATTTAGATTACATCATGGTCAGACAGAGATTCCGAAATCAGATACTGGATAGCAAGGCGTACCCAGGAGCAGATATAGACTCAGATTACAATACAGTAGTGATGAAGAGTAGGTTGAAGTTCAAGACATTAGTCAGGAAGAATCAATACGCAAAGAAGTGAGATACGGAAGTTCTAAGGAATGACGAGATACGTTTGAAGTTCTCTAACGCTATAGATACAGCAATAAGGAATAGCGCAGTAGGCAGCACAGTTGAAGATGAATGGACATCTCTAAAAAGGGCCATCACAGAAGCTGGGAAGGAAAACATAGGTACAAAGAAGGTAGCTGCGAAGAAACCATGGGTAACAGAAGAAATACTTCAGTTGATTAATGAAAGCAGGAAGTACAAACATGTTCCGGGAAAATCAGGAATACAGAAATACAAGTCGCTGAAGAATGAAATAAATAGGGAGTGCAGGGAAGCTAAGACGAAATGGCTGCAGGAAAAATGTGAAGACATTGAAAAAGATATGATTGTCGGAAGGACAGACTCAGCATACAGGAAAGTCAAAACAACCTTTGGTGACATTAAAAGCAACAGTGGTAACATTAAGGGTGCAACGGGAATTCCACTGTTAAATGCAGAGGAGAGAGCAGATGGGTGGAAAGAATACATTGAAAGCCTCTATGAGGGTGAAGATTTGTCTGATGTGATAGAAGAAGAAACAGGGGTCGATTTAGAAGAGATAGGGGATCCAGTAGTAGAATCGGAATTTAAAAGAGCTTTGGAGGACTTACGGTCAAATAAGGCGGAAGGGATAGATAACATTCCATCAGAATTTCTAAAATCATTAGGGGAAGTGGCAACAAAACGACTATTCACGTTGGTGTGTTGAATATATAAGTCCGGCGACATACCATCTGACTTTTGAGATGTGGTGCTACAGACGGATGTTGAAAATTAGGTGGACTGATAAGGAAAGGAATGAGGAGGTTCAACGCAGAATCGGAGAGGAAAGGAATATGTGGAAAACACTGATAAGGAGAAGGATCAGGATGATAGGACATCTGCTAAGACATGAGGGAGTGACTTCCATGGTACTAGAGGGAGCTGTAGAGGGCAAAAACTGTAGAGGAAGACAGAGACTGGAATACGTCAAGCAAATAATTGAGGACGTAGGCTGCAAGTGCTACTCTGAGATGAAGAGGTTAGCACACGGGAGGAATTCGTGGCGGGCTGCATCAAATCAGTCAGTAGACAGATGACCCAAAAAAAAAAAAAACAAGGCCACATCAGTCAGTCATCCAGACTGTTGCCCCTGCAACTACTGAAAAGGCTGCTGCCCCTCTTCAGGAACCACACGTTTGTCTGGCCTCTCAACAGATACCCCTCTGTTGTGGTTGCACCTACCGTACGGCTATCTGTTCATCTGTAACGCTGAGGCATGCATGCCTCGCCACCAGCTGCCAGGCCTATGGTTCTCGACGGGCGGTGGGAGGGGGGGGGGGGGGGGGCGGAAGAAAACAAACTTAAAATTTCCAGCCTGCGATCTTAAAGGAAGAGTTTTACGTTACAGAATGCGCGTCATTCGCTGTTTCTTCTCTTTTCTTTTCTGTTCGTGGTGCCTATTGTCATAGAAGCTTTGAGGTTCTTATACCACAGGACAATATAAATATTTACTACACGACGATATAAATAGTTATGCAGTTATCAGCGTGTGTAGTATTACGATGTATTGATTTCTTTTTTTCTATTGTAGCACCTGATATAGGCATAACGTACTCTTAAAACTAAATGTATGAGTATCACACGTTTAACAACTTGGGCGTAATATTCTTAGTACTGATTTATGAGACAGTTGTACGATGGCTTCACAACACATAACAGGTAAACAGTTTGTATCTTATTCTATGAGATTTCGGGTATTCATCCGCATGAAGTCGATATCCTGCCGCGAAGCGTCAACTGTCAGTCATTTAGTGATCTTGAGATCTATTGCTGGCTTCCTACCTAAAACTGACACGGAACTCCTCGCGCATTGGTACCGCTGCTTGACCACCCTCTGTCGAGTTTAGCGCCCACAGTCGAATGTTACTCCCTTTACGGCGGGCAAGCGCATACATAATGATAATGCTGCTGGCACACCGACTGTCGAACTGTGTATCTGTGAATGTTTAGTTTTCGAAATAATAAAACTCTTATTAGGGGTAAAATTTTGTCTCATTATCATATCAAGATGAAATCCGACATCACGATTAATAAAATCTTCTCCAAAACGTATTCCTACAGATTCCAAGACTGAGCGCGGCCAAGCCTGCACTGACAAGACTATTCGTATTGCTCCTGAAAGACACGAGAAACACACTCCGTCTGCCACCGAGGAAACCAGACGTAGCTGAGCGTTGTATTTCCCGATAATATTCTGTGGTTTATACCGACACGGGAATCTTAGAGAAAACGACACCGTTGTGGCTTTCAGTTATTAAGAATTGCGTGGAAATGTGTTTCATAGGCTGTCTTACATCTAAGAAAACATGATTTTACGGCTAATGACATGTTTAGTGTCAGTTAATTCTTTTTACTTTGACCATCGAATTTTAACTCTGAGGCCAGTAATTCTACAGTGAGTGTGACTGCAATATCGTCGTTGCGTACGAGACTGAGGACCTCAAATGGAGTTCCATTCGCCAAGGGTACTGAACTCGATAAAGGGCAGTCATAGAGCGATAACTTACGTGCTTGGGTCTCCTCACCAGTTTTAGACATATCGTTAGTAGCGTGTATTATCAATCTCCTTCAACCAACTCCCACTACCTAACAGTGAAATCCGTCCCTGTAGGGCAAATAGAGAAAAGAAACTTATATTAACATCCTACGCAGTTTTCAGCTTTCATAGTTCTTGAAAAAGCATTTGACAGGATGTATAGGGAGAGCCTGTGGAAATTACTGCAAAACGTCGAGATCCAAATCACTTAATTAACTCCATTAAAAGCCTGTAAAATAAAACTTGTGCTATACTTGACATACCCAATTAAAAATGAAAAGAGGTTTTAAAAAGTCAAGATAAGAGACAAGATTATAATACATCGCCTACTCTTTTCAGTATTTATGTAGACGATGCCAGTCGAAAACTGAAAGAACGCATGTCAGAAGGCACAAATATAAACAAGAACAACTATATCAGTATATTATTATATCAAGTTACCTTACATTACGAAAGTGGAATGTACTGTGTCATATGTCGTTTAAAATGATGAAGCAGAGTATCAGTCGTTCTTTCATTTCAGTCTTTATTAAAACATATCTAGATTTCAGGTAGTAGGTAGCCATAATGAATTTCAGAGTTTTAATACATGTTCTGAGTACATCAGTCCTTGTTGTTCGGACTCCTGTTACAGTTCATTCAAGACTACTGCAAACAGCAGTCTTGAACGAACTGTGATAGGAGCTCGAACATTGGGGGATTTACGTGCTACGCTACTGTCACAGTTCATTCAAGATTATTGTATACAGAAGTCTTGAATGATCTGTGACAGGTGTGCGAAAAACTTCAGACTGACGTACAAGGGAATGTACTGAAACTCTAAAATACTACATTGATACTGGCTACTCACAGCCGAAAACTATATTTGCTTCAATAAAGCCTGAAAGAAAAGGACAACTGATTGCTTAGCTCCATTACATTGAAATAATATTATATGCTGAAAGCATTGTATTAGTGTCAAATTCTGAATATGAACTTACAAATTGAATCCATCTTTTAAACTTAATTGGAAATGATTATAATTTTAAGATAGCAATAAATAAAACTAAGCCAGTGGGAAATACACAGCACGAAATAAAGTTGCATTTAAAATCGGATTTGGGAACAAATTCTACTTTTCAGTTAACTAGGAAAACGTTACATTTAACGAATATGAGGAACTAGGCATTAATTACAAATATATCAGTTTATATGTTGCACTGTAAGATGAACATTAAAAAAATACACTAAGGACCTCAAGATAATGCGGTATAAGACAATAGCTGTACCTGTTCTAATGTACGGCAGCGAAATCTCGATTACTAATTGAAAAGGTTCCAGCCACGAAGCCGCCGAAATAAAATTTTTACGAGAAATCAAGTTTTCACTATGTTGGTTAGAAAGTGAAAAATTTTCCACTAAGTGACAAAACAGAAAAAATAAACAGAACTGGAAGGCTTCTTTGGAACGAATGTAAGAAACAACGATTCCAGAGATTGCGTTACAATACAAACATAAAGCAAATAGGAATATAGGATGGGCTATTGGAAGGATGGAATAGGCCTAGACAGGTCTATATGACTTAGGAAAAGCAAAAGAAGAAGATAATGATGTGCATCCGTTTACAGCCCTAATCACAATGCTGCACTTCAAATTATCCTTCCATTTTCCTCCATCACCTCACTGCTTTTTTAATTACTACCTTCGATCCCACAAGGCCTCAGGTAATAGTCATCATTCCAGTGTGATAATGATCATGGATCTTTTCGTGCATTACTAATACACAATTATACTATAGCATCATTATCATTACCATCGTTGGTTGTATTTTTTGTATTTTAGCTGTAACTTAAAATAGTCTGAAAAGTTTTAAACACCATATAAGTTATTTATCAACTTGTTTTTTTAACAAAACATCTTTTATCATCGTTTTCATGTTTTTAGAAACTTCTTTTAAACTGATCAGTGGTTTTAGTCCACGGCCAGCCCTCACCCCTCCTCCCACCATCACTCCACTCTTTGTAGGGGACTGAAATTCACCCGATGCTAGCTGAACAGTTATACTCATTGAAAGTAAAGATGAATTATACGATCTGTTGAACGGAATGAACAATTTACTGAGTACAGAACATGGACTGACAGTAAATAGAAGAATGATGAAACGTGATTTCAGTCGGGAGAACGGACAATTCGTTTCTCCAATACCTTCTCGCTCCTCCACCTGTGCAGTTCGATGCGATCGCATATTGTCACACATAAAAATTAAGTCGAGGCCGAATGAAACCTTGGAAAGACGCACATAGGGTTCGGTGGGTGCACTGTGTGGAAAGATTTGGAGCTCAGTACTTTGATGCAACATTTTATTTCTCCCTACCTGCATCACCAAAACGATCATGTTGGACAGTGTTTCAGGACGCGTTCTGTTCTGCTGCCTCTTACCATATGAGGGTACGTGACTTCAGTGTAATTACTGCCATTGAATGTAAGTTTCTGTTCTGTTCGTTACACTATATGTTCCTTTCAGTTACCTTCCCTATTATACTGTACAATTTGTACTGTATATGGTTCAAGTTCGATCAAGCTATGTTCTTCGACTGTGACATATCATGCGAAAGTTATTTTTTTCTTAAGTTTTGCATACCGTTTTATATGAAGAAATTGAGATGATATGCAAGCCTCTGGCGCCGCATGAATTTTTCATAAATCTCGACTGAAACAAGTTGTTACAATTATATTCTTATGCAATGGTCCGCTGATACCTGTGAATCGTGGACAAGTGGAGGAACGTTGCTTTGCTGTGGCAGGATGGTGCAGTCGCTTTCCCACCCAGGTGTTGTTGCAAGTTCGATCGACGGGCGACAGAGTACGAGATCCGTCGAAGCTTCTAAGTGGCCACAACAAAGTAGATGGATCACATTAAAACTCTATAAAGTTACATCAAGCTGGAACATACAGATGCGTTCCCTCACGCTGTGGATGCAGCCAGGCGTCGAACCACGGCACCTTTGTGTCAAGTGTAGTGGACGCGTCTGTACCTGAAGCTCACGTAAGCTCCTGAGAGACGGCACATTGGCGAAGCGCTGCAATAGCGGACAGTGGATGCCAGCTCGACATTCCTGCAGGTAGGCTTTGCAGCGGTTAGCAGAAGCGGTGGCAACTTGGCAAGGGCCCGCCGCGTTCACAGAATTCCGCGGACAACCTGGCGGCGTCGAAGCTCGGACTTCAAGCAGGTCGGCAAACAGCTGCCGGGCGGACGTGTTCTGACGCGATGCCCAGACCTGTAGAGCTCTGTAGCCGAACTGTTCACTGACGGGTGGGTCATTGAACCTACCCAAACCGAGATGCTTTGCTTTCGGCGGAGAAGGAATGCTCTCGGAATAATAGGTGCCGTCCTAGTTCAGCACCCTCTTAAAGGAGTACCGGCACACACTGACAGGGGCGTTTAGCAAGTTTGGTGTGTTATTGGACCCCTGCCTTCTAGGCGGTAAGTGGTCACAAAGCATAAATACTCCTTAGCGTCGCAGTATTCTGTCCACGCCACGAGACCTGAAATTACCTCTATCGCTCAGAAGAGACGTTAATAGTATCCCCGGAGAACTCACATAACGAGGAACACTCCACTAAACAACGGCTAGACTAGAGTGGTGTTGAGGCCAGTGAGACTTCAAGTGGTCGGCGCTAGTCGCTACCCGAAACCCAAGGCAACCTGATTGACTAACAAATTTAAGATCAGCCGAATTAAGTTAAAAATAGGAAGTACTGTTAATCTGGTCCTTTCACTTCGTCTTAGCGCAATAGTACACCGTAGAAACATTATCAAGCTAGAAAACATCAGGCATCGACTCATCACGTCAGGACGGCAGAGAATATCAGATACTAGCAGCTTTGAATGGCAAGCGGTAAACCAAATACCTAAGATTTTCTTTTCCTTAATATTTGACACATAAAAACTACGATCCACACAAATATAATATCCGCTCAACACTATGGCTCTGAGCACTATGGGCCTTTACATCTGAGGTTGTCAGTCCCCTTGAACTGAGAACTACTTAAACCTAACTAACCTAAGGACATCACATACATCCATGCCCGAGGCAGGATTCGAACCTGCGACCGTAACAGTCGCGCTGTTCCGGACTGAAGCGCCTAGAACCGCTCGGCCACCACGGCCGGCCGCTTAAAAGTATGCGGACAACAATATGAAATTTGAAATTGTCCACTAAACACCACAACAGGTGGACCAGTCAGTACGAAAGAAAGCAGGTAACACGCCGGTGTCAGTAGAGAAGCAGTAACACCAGAATGAATCGGTCAGCAGAGCTCAGTATCTTCGAATGTGAACTAGTCATTAGATGTCACCATACGAGGGCATTTGAAGAAATGTCAAAACTACCCAACTGGTGGTGCGATGAAGTGGGAATACGAAAGGTCAACACGGCTAGGCACATCTCACGTAGTGAAGGACAGACACCGTCATGCACTGCGGAGAGTGGCTGTATAAAAAAAATCAGCCCTTACCAATCAGTCGTGTAATCCAAAGTGCTACCGGCTGCTACTGTAATGTCTATCCGTAGGGCGTTAAAATGAATAGCGTGCAATGCTCGAGCTGCTCCTCAGAAACCGCATATTTCTGTATTCAGTGCTAAGTTCCGCTTTGTAAAGAGCGACGCCAGTAGACTATGGATGACTGGAAACGAATGATTCCGAATGATGAATTACACTGTAACTGTTGGCAATACTAAGGAAGGTGATGCTTGGAGAACGTTACCTCCAATCATGTGTAGTTCAAATTTCTCTGAGCACTGTGCGCCTGCTTAGCTTTGTGGTTGTGTGCTCGCCTCCCATGGAAGCGGGCCCGGGTTCGATTCCCGGCCGTGTTGGAGATTTTCTTCGCTCGGGGACTGGGTGTTATATTATCGTCATCGTCATTTCATCCTGATCACAGGCGCGCAAGTCGCCTAGTGTGGTGTCGAATGAAATAAGACTTGCACTGGCGGCCGAACTTGCCAGATAGCGGCCTCCCGACCGACGATGGCATACGTTAGAGCCGTGGTAATAATTGCTGTTTTGAAGGGCGCACCGCAGCGCATAGTGTGAAGCAGTTGCCCTCCGTTTCTGGCGGTGGCGACGCTGTGGTAATCGCAGCATTGGTGTATCCCTCTGGTGAGAAAGGGGAAAGATTGCCTGTTCACGTGCATTTAAGGGGCGTTACGAGCTCGCCAGTCGGTCAGTCTGGGTCAGTCTCTCGTCCTCAGTTGTGAGGCAGTTAGTGTCTGTCCGTCGCCCCGAGTGCTAGTATGTCTTTCATTTGCATCAACCTTTAAAGCCTGCAAAATGAGAGTCTTTCCACTCCGCCAGTAAGAAAACTCAGTGAGTGTTCGCTCGGTCGGGGATTAGTTCCTGCATCTGAGTCTGCGCGTTAGGCCACCAGTCTGCTCGAGTTTGCTCAGGCAACGGTCAAGGCGGGTGGATTGATCGGTCGGTCGGTCGCGCACTGAGACACAAGATGACTGGTCCGTCTTGAGCATCGGCGCATGTGAGGTCGCCACTTGAGTCCAGTGGTCCACTGTGTATAGCGAGGTGTAGTGACATCGCGGTCGACACGAGAGCAACAGGCCATCGGTCTGGCCGGTGCGAGCTGCGGCGCCGTGAGACGGGACGTCAGCGCGCCTCCTGCGTCCGTTGAGGCGGCTGGCAGCGGACAGTTCGGGAGAGCGATTTGGGAGTGGTGCTTCAGGTCTTATCCAGAAATCGCAGTTTATTGGAAGTTGAGTGATTGGTGATATGTTTCATTTACTTGTTAAATTCCACTTGTTTTCTTGGTGAGGTCACCAGCCGTTTTATTTTGGGGTCGTCTCACCATTCTTCTCTGTTTGCCCACACGCGGGAGGGTGGTTGTTTATGAATTGGGTGGTCCGTTTTTCCTTTGTGAAGTAGGGGTGGGTTAGAGCAACCTGCGGCATGGGTTGTTCAGTAATCTCTCTATCAATCTACCGTACGTTAGTACCTGCCTCTGTCATGTTTGTCGGATTTGGTGTTAACGAATTTATTGCTAGGAGTGTATCAGCCTAATTCCTGAAATATGTTTTGATCTTGCCTATGATCCTGAGAGGCGGTATCTGTGTCCTATAGAGCATGTTAACTTGTTTGACCAACCTTTTATAATTTTATATAAGATAGCGTTTCATGGGCTTCTATTTAAATGGCCATTTTAGTGTACAGGGTGTTACAAACAGGTTCGGCCAAAATTTCAGGAAACATTCCTCACACACAAATAAAGAAAAGATGTCATGTGGACATGTTTCCGGAAACGCTTATTTTCCATGTTAGAGCTCATTTTAGTTTCGTCAGTATGTACTGTACTTCCTCGACTCACCGCCAGTTGCCCCAATTGAATGAAGGTAATGTTGACTTCAGTGCTTGTGTTGACATGAGACTTATTGCTCTACAGTACTAGCATCAAGCACATCAGTACGAACCATCAACAGGTTAGTGTTCATCACGAACGTGGTTTTGCAGTCAGTGCAATGCTTACAAATGTGGAGTTGGCAGATGCCCATTTGATGTATGGACTAGCACGTGGCAATAGCCGTGGCGCGGTACGTTTGTATCGAGACAGATTTCCAGAACGAAGGTGTCCCGACAGGAAGACATTCGAAGCAATTGATCGGCGTCTTAGGGAGCACGGAACATTCCAGCCTATTACTCGCGACTGGAGAAGACCTAGAACGACGAGGACACCTGCAGTGGACGAGGCAATTCTTCGTGCAGGTGACGATAACCCTAATGTTAGAGAAGTTGCTGCTGTACAAGGTAACGTTGACCACGTCACAGTATGGAGAGTGCTACAGGAGAACCAGTTATTTCCGTACAATTTACAGCGTGTGCCGGCACTATCAGTACCTGATTGGCCTCCACGGGTACATTTCTGCCAATGGTTCATCCAACAATGTGTCAATCCTCATTTCAGTGCAAATGTTCTCTTTACGGATGAGACTTCATTCCAAAGTGATCGAACTGTAAATTTTCAAAATCAACATGTGTGGGCTGACGAGAATCCGCACGCAATTGTGCAATCACGTCAACAACACAGATTTTCTGTGAACGTTTGGGCAGGCATTGTTGGTGATGTCTTGATTGTGCACCATGTTCTTCCACCTACGCTCAATGGAGCACGTTATCATGATTTCATACCGGACACTTTACCTGTGCTGCTAGAACATGTGACTTTACAAGTAGGACACAACATGTGGTTCATGCACGATGGAGCTCCTGCACATTTCAGTCGAAGTGTTCGTACGCTTCTCAACAACAGATTCGGTGACCGATGGATTGACAGAGGCGGACCAATTCCGTGGCCTCCACGATCTCCTGACCTCAACCCTCTTGACTTTCATTTATAGGGGCATTTGAAAGCTCTTGTCTACGCAACCTCGGTACCAAACGTAGAGACTCTTCGTGCTCGTATTGTGGACGGTTGTGATACAATACGCCATTCTCCAGGGCTGGATCAGCACATCAGGGATTCCATGCGACGGTGGGTGGATGCATGTATCTTCGCTAACGGAGTACATTTTGAACATTTCCTGTAACAAAGTGTTTGAAGTCACGCAGGTACGTTCTGTTGCTGTGTGTTTCCATTTACGATTAATGTAATTTGAAGAGAAGTAATAAAATGAGCTCTACGATGGAAAGTAAGCGTTTCCGGACACATGTCCACATAAAATATTTTCTTTCTTTGTGTGTGTGGAATGTTTCCTGAAAGTTTGGCCGTAGCTTTTTGTAACACCCTGTATAAACTTGCCACCCTTTCACCGTAAGACTTTTCTTGGAAGTTAAAATCAAGTTGCACCTTCGGTGTCCAAGTTAATATTTTAATTTTAGTGTTTTCTACCATTTCCATCCCTCCTACGGGTACATAGTTTTTGTGCTTGTGTGAATTGTTAAAACTTTTAATTTAAAGTAATCTGGTGTGTTGCAGATTTTCACCAGTGTAGTCTTTCAGTGTCAAAAGGTAGCGGCAAGGTTCGCAACCCGAAAGCTCATACAGTCAAAAATTTGTTTCTTTCTGGCTCTGAATAAATTGTAACTTGATATTTAGAGGCTGCTTTCTGATTATAATTTTAAATATGTTTCTTTTAAAAAAGCTTTAGGCTTCATTAAAGTGAATAAATTACCATTTGTTAAAAAGGAATTTACTTATGATTTAATCAGTTACTCCCTGACAACTACTTCCATTCTTACGTAGTGTGATTAAAGTGCAGAAACCAACATTTCGGCTATTGCAGTCGCGACGAAACGTTTGTTTCTCCAATGCAATTTTTTTGTGTTTTTTGTGTTTAATGTTCTTGATGCCCAGTCCGGAACCGTGTGACTGCTACGGTCGCAGGTTCGAATCCTGCCTCGGGCATGGATGTGTGTTATGTCCTTTGGTTAGTTACGTTTAAGTAGTTCTAAGTTCTAGGGGACTAATGACCACATCAGTTGAATCCCATAGTGCTCAGAGCCATTTGAACCATTTTTGAATGTTCTTGATGAATCGCTAGTAAATAAAATAAATTCTTACGATTATTCTTTTAAAATAAATCACGGTGCAACGTTCATTTCATTCTTTGCTCTGAGCACTATGGGACTTAGCTTCTGAGGTCAACAGTCCCCTAGACTCAGAACTATTTAAACCCAACCAACCTAAGGATATCAGACACATCCATGCTCGACGCAGGATTCGAACCTACGACCGTAGCAGCACCGCGGTTCCGGAGTGCAGCGCCTAGAACCGCTCGACAACAGCGGCCGGCCACACCGGTCACTCAACATCTACACTCCAGGAAATTGAAATAACAACACCGTGAATTCATTGTCCCAGGAAGGGGAAACTTTATTGACACATTCCTGGGGTCAGATACATCACATGATCACACTGACAGAATCACAGGCACATAGACACAGGCAACAGAGCATGCACAATGTCGGCACTAGTACAGTGTATATCCACCTTTCGCAGAAATGCAGGCTGCTATTCTCCCATGGAGACGATCGTAGAGATGCTGGATGTAGTCCTGTGGAACGGCTTGCCATGCCATTTCCACCTGGCGCCTCAGTTGGACCAGCGTTCGTGCTGGACGTGCAGACCGCGTGAGACGACGCTTCATCCAGTCCCAAACATGCTCAATGGGGGACAGATCCGTAGATCTTGCTGGCCAGGGTAGTTGACTTACACCTTCTAGAGCACGTTGGGTGGCACGGGATACATGTGGACGTGCATTGTCCTGTTGGAAGAGCAAGTTACCTTGCCGGTCTAGGAATGGTAGAACGATGGGTTCGATGACGGTTTGGATGTACCGTGCACTATTCAGTGTCCCCTCGACGATCACCAGAGGTGTACGGCCAGTGTAGGAGATCGCTCCCCACACCATGATGCCGAGTGTTGGCCCTTTGTGCCTCGGTCATATGCAGTCCTGATTGTGGCGCTCACTTGCACGGCGCCAAACACGCATACGACCATCATTGGCACCAAGGCAGAAGCGACTCTCCCCGCTGAAGACGACACGTCTCCATTCGTCTCTCCATTCACGCCTGTCGCGACACCACTGGAGGCGGGCTGCATGATGCTGGGGCGTGAGCGGAAGACGGCCTGACGGTGTGCGGGAGCGTAGCCCAGCTTCATGGAGACGGTTGCGAATGGTCCTCGCCGATACCCCAGGAGCTACAGTGTCCCTAATTTGCTGGGAAGTGGCGGTGCGGTCCCCTACGGCACTGCGTAGGATCCTACGGTCTTGGCGTGCATCCGTGCGTCGCTGCGGTCCGGTCCCAGGTCGACGGGCACGTGCACCTTCCGCCGACCACTGGCGACAACATTGATGTACTGTGGAGACCTCACGCCCCACGTGTTGAGCAATTCGGCGGTACGTCCACCCGGCCTCCCGCATGCCCACTATACGCCCTAGCTCAAAGTCCGTCAACTGCGCATACGGTTCACGTCCACGCTGTCGCGGCGTGCTACCAGTGTTAAAGACTGCGATGGAGCTCTGTACGCCACGGCAAACTGGCTGACACTGACGGCGGCGGTGCACAAATGCTGCGCAGCTAGCGCCATTCGACGGCCAACACCGCGGTTCCTGGTGTGTCCGCTGTACCGTGCGTGTGATCATTGCTTGTACAGCCCTCTCGCAGTGTCCTGAACAAGTATGGTGGGTCTGACACACCGGTGTCAATGTGTTCTTTTTTCCATTTCCAGGAGTGTAACATTGCCCAGGGCGGCCGACTATCGTGTGTAGTGCCAAAAGTTGAATACAGAGAGGGTGGTGTGATGGTATGAAGGAGAATTGTCATTAATAATGTGTTGTTTTCTTATTGCGGTTAAGAAAACACTAAAAAGACAAGTACATAAAACGTTTTGCAGCACGGTATATTGCGTACAGTAGAAGAACACGTAAGAGGCGATGTTTGTTAACACTAGCATGACAAAGCTCCTGTCACAAATTCGTGTCAGTGACGCATTGATTTGTGGACAATAACATTCCTGAAGAGGGCTGGCCTGTCCAAAGTCTTGACTTGAATGAAGCAGAACACCTTTGTGATCAGTCAGAACGTCGACTTTGCTCCAGATTCTTGCGTCGAAAATAACTACTTTCTGTGGTTTCGTTGCGGCCGAGCGGTCCTAAGCGCTTCAGTCTGGAACCGCGCTGCTGCTACGGTCTCAGGTTGGAATCCTGCCTCGGGCATGGATGTGTGTTTAACCAGTTACGTTTAAGTAGTTCTAAGTCTAGGGGACTGATGACCTCAAATGTTAAGTCCCATAGTGTTCAAAGCCATTTGAAGCATTTTTGAATCTCTGGCTTCGACTCTTGAAGAAGAATGGGCTACCATTCCTCGAAACATTTAAAGACACCTCATTAAAAGTGTCCCCAGCAGAGTTCAAGCCGTGGACACACGCCATATAAATATCGACTAACAGGTGTCGGGATGCTTTTGATCAAAGAATGTATTTGTAACTTAAGCACAAAGCGGTGAATCTGTATAGTACTTAATCGTTTTTTGATGATGCAATATCTGCCAAGTACATTAAACATAACAGATTCAAGGAAAAATTGGCAACTATACTTCTCTGATCTTATATTCCGAAAAGAATTCACGCCTTACTATACAATTCTCCTTAGTATGGTATCGCTTAATATTCTAAAAAATAAAAACTGTACTGCAGAAACCAACATTTCGGCTATTGCAGTCGCGACCGAAACGTTTGTTTCTCCAATGCAGCTTTTTTTTTTGTTTGATTACACGGTACCATACTCATGAAACTTTTATGTCAGCTGACTCTGGTCGTGACACAGTACAGTAAAAGCCAAGAAATTAACGTTGCCACCTGCTGACAGACTGAAGTCCTCATCGAAACCACTGCGAAGTGTGTGGCTCTATATCAAATATTAGGGTTTCTTCCTGTTCCAGTCCAGTATCCGACGACGGAAGAATGGACACGTTGCGATCAATATAACCTTGTTCATTATATGTAGCGACGGCACAGATATGTAGCGTGTTGCAGAACTTGTTCTGGAGGATTTGGAAGTAGACTTTCAGGGTACAGGTGAAGTTTTGATACAAAACTAATAGATTTTCATTCTCTTTTGTCGATCTAGGATCGTCTGTAATCTATCTCCCTCCATATTAGTTGTTTACTCATATTTACTTTCCATGAAATTTCGGGACTGCACCCGGGTGACATCGTGTTTGTGCAACATTATTTCTATGATAAATATTCATCCATCTCCAGATAAGTGTTTTGCACTGGAGACAGGAGGTTCACTTCATTAACCTTACACCAAAATAGGCGCGGAGACGCTTGTACAAAGGCAGCCAAGTTGAGTTTCGCGTTCCGCCAATGGCGGGCAGGCGTTTGCGTAATGGGTGACACTACACGTGCGCTCTCTGCGGAAAGCGGGGTCGTGGAGCAAAAATCCATGTTCCGAATTAATAAAATTAGCTTTTTTAGATATGTCATTAGCCACAGAGTTATCTTTCTAAGATAGAAAAAATAACTTCGGTTCCCACGACTTTTCCAGTTGAAAACTGGCATCACTATTAATCAGATTTTCCGGCAATCGACATCTTGTATCATCATTACGTGTGTGCTTGCACGCCACGAATGCTGTAATATTTGAAAAGGATGCGAAACTCGACAGGGGTCTTAACCACTCCCGATTGGTTCGGATGTTATTAATCACTGAGTAGGAGCATCACAAATGATTTATACTGGTGATATCCTAAGTATAATGAGCTGATCGACAAATACAGCTGTGGGAGTACTTTCGTATCAGTGTTTCGGCTGCTGAATAATGCATTTACACAGTCAATAAGGCTCTGTTGTAATTATAATCATTAAGGAGTTCCGCTGTAATTGTAGTATTCTTGATTTCACACAAATGTCAGGCGGTTACTCCCATCGCCTTACCGCCTTACAATTTAATGGTGGTTATCTCATCACATGTCACTGTTTGATATCCTCACATGCTATAGCATGAATTAGCACAAAACACACCGCGGTCCTCATTGCAGTGCAATCGTAGGTGTCCTGCACAGTTGACGCGAAATGCGTAATCACGGTACGATGTAGATACTTAATGAAACACTTCTAAATAAGCTCCTTCGTATGGGCTGGTAAATTACTGGCGTTGGGGACACTCTCAGACGACAATAAGTTTTACGTCGGCCTTCCGCCATTACACCACTTCTGGTTTTCTCAGCAATTTCTGACTCTGCACAGTGTCTGCACTACACTTGTTAACAATTGTTGTATCTCTCTGGCGCTCGCGGTGCTCCACTATCGATATCTAGCGCACCTCGACATGTGTGAGACAAAACTGCATTTATCTATATGTATGGGGCTGCAGACCCCCTTACATCACCATCCAATATGGCTTCATTGTAGCTGGAGGCGAAGAATAATATAGGAAAAGTTCATGCAAATAAATACGAATACATTAAACCCAAATGCACTCTGAAACTATAAAAAAAATCCAGTAAGTTCCTTCTGACTTCGCTCTTAAACTGCCTCTGCAGCAAATGTTAAACAATGAACTCTCACTATCACATCAGTTCAGAACCATACAAGAAGGAGAAGAAATAACGTTAATTGTTGACTATCCTCTGTCTCTAAGACACTGGTAACACAAAAGACACTAAACAACATATAACGAATAATACAGATAATTAGCAATGCTTTACTCCTTATCAGTTTATACAAATGTATGTCTATGACTAACATGGTTGTCTCAGGACCAGTTTCCACACAGATGGATGTATTAGTCTGACCCAGGCTATTTTTACTGAATTTGAACAGGTGTTGTTACCATCGCAAACACGATGGCGAATACTTCTTGTTGTATAGATTCAAAATTTTAATTAATAATTTTCATTGTTTACCACATAGTGGCAGCATTCTACATTTGCATTTAATCTGATATCATAAATTATTAACCTCAGCAGCTAATCAGATAACTGAATCATTATTTATCTATTCTTCACTTATCATCAACGTACATCTTTTATCACTATAACTTGTAAATATGTATTTATATAAATAGGATGACAACTGAGAACATAAATGACAATCAAACATAACCTATTACATACTACGTACTCTATTCCCTTGTACCTTATGCTGTATAAACCTCCATGAGCTTATATATATTCACCTTACGATCTTGGTTCTATATCATTTTCACTTCAGATACATCATCCACTAATCACCTTCATTAATGGAGCCGGAAAGCTGTGTCTTGTCCTTGCTAAAACCACAACGTGTAGGTACATTCTTCTTGGAAACTACTCACTATATTGTGATAAAATTCTTACTGGTTGTCAAACTGGCTTTTTTCAGTATTTAAAAACGCTTTGGGAGCAGTGGATCATAACATAAAAATTTAATTTTTTATCCGAATACTAATTTTTGTTATAATGTAACATACAATATCTCATAACATTTTTTTCTGTAACGTGAAATTCAGCAGAAACATTTTAAAATAATAAACATACATAATACAGCAGCCTGTGACAGTTTGTGCCCTGTGTGTCTTATAGTTTTAAAGAAAATGGTAAAGTTAAAAAATCCAAATTTGAGAAACGAAGCTTTAAAATCACTTACCTGTTTAGAACATCTCAGCTGTATAGGATAGATTGTCAGAGTCTTCAATCTCATCTAACAGTTTTTTTTCTAATTTTTTTCTAGTGAAGTTTGTTCTCGTAAGTATTTTGAGCCTTTTCAGCATTTCTTGTTCTTTCAGAGTCTATCACAGCCAAGTACTGAATTGTGAACCATCCTGATTTTAGTCCTAGCCTCTTCAGAACATCACACTTAATCTCATTTACTTTATTGTAAACAGTCACTCCATCATACACTACATTACACTACACTACACTCGTTCGTCCTCTGTTAGAATATTGCTGCGCGGTGTGGGATCCTTACCAGGTGGGATTCACGGAGGACATCGAAAGGGTGCAAAAAAGGGCAGCTCGTTTTGTATTATCGCGTTATAGGGGAGAGAGTGTGGCAGATATGATACACGAGTTCGGATGGAAGTCATTAATCATAGACGTTTTTCGTCGCGGCGAGAACTTTTTACGAAATTTCAGTCACCAACTTTCTCTTCCGAATGCGAAAATATTTTGTTGAGCCCAACCTACATAGGTAGGAATGATCATCAAAATAAAATAAGAGAAATCAGAGCTCGAACAGAAAGGTTTAGGTGTTCGTTTTTCCCGCTCGCTGTTCGGGAGTGGAATAGTAGAGAGATAGTATGATTGTGGTTCGATGAACCCTCTGCCAAGCACTTAAATGTGAATTGCAGAGTAGTCATGTAGATGTAGATGTAGACTCCAAGATGTAGAGTACTAATTTCAGCACAATCCCTGCTGGGAATGCGACTCCACATTACATTATTCACACTTTCATTGTAATTTTGTGTTTTTCCATGTACGAGACACCTCTCCAATAACATTCCACTGGATAACTCTCTAAATATTGGGTTAATTTCTTCCGTAATTTCTGCAGGTAAATTGTATTTGTGTTCATAGATTTTTTCTGCATTTCTCAGTGTATTGCACTTTCAGCATAATGATGAACCAGGTGGACATAAACTGTGCTTAGGTTTGTATATGTCGTCATCATATGTAAAAATAGTGTCCAAATTCCCTTGCTCATACGACTTACACATTTGGTATTCTACCTTACTTTAAACCCATAATGTGTCTGTAGTCTGTTAACATCATTTGTCAGCATGTTCCTGCATCCAATAGGCTTTCCATCAACAAGTTGCTTTCTTCCTAATTTTGTTTTGAGCTGCCTCAGTTTTGAGTTGTTTTACTTGGATGTCATTGCCACAGGATGTCAATTCTTCGCTTGTTTTGAAACTTTTGCAGTGACCATCACCTAGGAAACTGATTTGACATATCAGCCTTGACCATGAGATAGACCATTCAAAAATTTTCTTTACCCATTCAACTTCCATGCCACCACTGCTTCCATTATAATTAGCTTGATAGTTTTCATAATGTTTATTTTTAATTCTGTCTGGACATCTGCAATATTTTGTCAAATTACGACATCTGTCACCTTTGCAATGTCTCTGATGGCCTTTCTTTTGTCAGGAACCCTCTAAGCCTACAGTGAGGTCCCTTTTGTTGACACCGTCATTGACACTAAGAGCTTCTTCAACTGCTTCCTGCATAGTATCTTGTGCAATATCTTCCACTACAAAATGTAAAGTTTTGTTGTGAATATTAAATTTTGTGGGAAACTTTGGTAAGCTCATAAGACCACACATCATTTGTTCTGTGGGTGTATTTTTTCCAATGGATCGAAGAGCATAAACCAGTCTGAAATTAAGTTCAAATAACTTTCCTGGCTCACTTTGCGCAAAGTGACAGTCAAAAAGTGGTACTCTGTAATTCTCTTGCGAGGCCAACATGTCGCTCGACTTGAAGCTCAAGATATTCCTGATTCCGATTCTTACACCTAACATAATTTTTAAAAATATCTAACTGTACACTTACGTCAAATATGTCATTTATGTGGTCCTGATCTGTTTCATGAGACATTTTATTGTAGTTGTCTTCACTAGTATGCACTGCACTAGGAGGAAGAAGCATCAAATGGCTCTGAGCACAATGGAACTTAACATCCGATGTCATCAGTCCCCTAGAACTTAGAACTACTTAACCCTAACTAACCTAAGGACATCACACATATCCATGCCCGATGCAGGATTCGAACCAACGACCGTAGCGGTCGTGTGGTTCCAGACTGAAGCTCCTAGAACCGCTCGGCCACACCACCACTCGGAAGAAGCCTCACTATCTGCCTCAAACCTAACCTCTAAATTTTCAGAAACGTTCTTACAAACATGATTCTTCCTTTTGTATTTCCGCTTTTTAAATATTCTGTTACATAATCACGGCATTTTCAGTAAAACAAGAATGCACCCACTCAGTCTACCTACTCAATACAGTTCAGAACAACACATTCAAAACAGCACACGAAAACCACACAACAAACTTCGATGTACAACTATCTTATTTTGTGCCAGAGCTGCCAACCTCTGTACAGAATGCACACAGTGCAAAATCCCTATCCCTGTCGGCAAAGAAAACTGAGGGAAGTTCAAAAGATGTACACATTTTCTGCGACAAACAAACGAAAATCCGTAAAACGGGCCGGGAAACACCCACAAAGTGGAGCGCAAGTTCTATTCATTTCTTTATTTTTAAATACTTAGAATTAAGGTAGATGCATGATTCTTAAAGAAAATTTTTTGAAAAACTCGGTGAAATTTTAATACACGAAGAAACCATATTTTTCACATTTTTCACCTTCCAAGTGCCCTTAATCTCTGTAAATACATAAAATCTCTACAATGTTCCATTAACTTTCTACATACTATAAACCTCATTAACTTCATAACACGGTAACACCTCTCTATATCTCAGTATTATTCACATAGACCATTATTTGTCAATTATATGCCATTATACACATTCTTTTCATTGGCCATACCCATCAGCCGGTATTTAACTACAGTTCCTTACAGTTTGCTTAGTCTTTCATTACTCATTAGAAAAAAAAACTGTAAGATTGCTTACAAGTCCTTACTTATATTCATTAGCTCTTTCCATACTTAAATAGATGTTTACCTTCAGGTCTGCCCCTACTGTTCTTGTAATTAACCTCCAAACAGATATACAAGGCATTACTTCTTTATTACTTCACACTTATCTTCTATTATCATAATGAAATGTACCATTGTATTACCAATTGGTTTCGTCTGGACTGGCTAGAAAACCATAACGACTAGGAGGACACAATATTTTAAACAATGACTCCTTCAATATTCCAGCTATTTTCTGCCTAACCACTGTTTAATCTATTTATTGAACTAATGGGTATGCCTTACTATTTCTGTTTTCTTAATTGCTTCTTGCTATTTGAAAGGATTTGCTAATCATCCAACGAATTAATGCATCAAGTCCTCTTAAATCTATGAACGGGGAAGATGGTCGAGGAGTGAGGCTAGAAAGAGGAAGAAAAGTCTCACCCAGCTGGGAGTGCACCAGTCACCACTCAGTATACTAACAGATGAACTGCCAGTTCATGACACTATGTCTTAGTCATTGCTCCTCTGTATACTGCCTCCCCCCTCATAATTCCTCGAATCCTCATCTATTCTGGAATTATTGTAACACTGACGATCATTTCCTTAGTTCCTGTACCCACGATTACCTCCTCTTCCTCGGTGGGATTGTTGGTTACTAGAGTGGTTTTGTGAGTAATTATCTCCTCCTCGGTTTTGCCTGTTCATCTTAATATCTTCCATGTGTTGATTATAACTGCTCAAGTATGTGCATCAGTGCGTCTCTATCGTTGATCCGTCTTACTGATATATTCTCTCGCATTCTTCTATCTACACTTCTCTTAATGGTACGTATCATTATATACTCATTTAACGGTTTCTATAAAGTTTCATTCAATTCCCACAAAAGTACAGCAAACTCCCTTGGGTTACCTCTCTAATTAGTAAGTAATTTGCGTTGTACTAAGTCTTTGAACGATGTACACTGATGACTCCTCGACCTGCACTTCTTTACAAATTCTCCTTCAAATTGATTTTGTTATCTTCAGAAGTTTGCTAAACAAAAGGACAGCGATATCACCCGATATGCATCTATGTGACTCGCAGTTCTGGAGAGTCTAAAAGAAACCGTATACCGGGGACTTGTTCGGTCTCTACCTCAAGGCTATTGTTATCCCTTAAGCAGAACTTTCATGGTGCGAGCAACATGAGGTGTTTCCCCGTCCGGCATGAAAACAGTGGTTTCCACACAGATGCGCTCTTAAAAAGCAGGAATCACATACAATAGTATGAGGAGTCGATTCTTGTCGAAGAAGAAAGGACCGAGAATAAAAGTTCTTGTGAACCCGCACTACACAGTCAAATGCGGCAAATCAATGGCTCTTCCTGCACAACACAAATTCAGCAGTTCTATGTATTCATTGCACCCTGTAGGTCAAATGTCCCTCGTCACTCTACGGGGTATTGCTGGCCACATGTCATCGACTTCGATCCGTGCCAGAAACCGAAGATCAAATTCAGAACATTGATGCGGATCATAAGGTTTCAGTTTCTGCGTCGTCCGTACTTTGTACGGGTACCAGTGTAAAATAGATTCGCAAAAATTTGCATACTTTTGACGTGCTGTATGGTCAGTTACAGCAACAGCAACCTCGTCATTATCTTCCTCCTGGATAAAACGCCTTCCTCTTCCAGGTGCCACCCAAGCTCAACCACGTTTTCAAATTTCATTATCATTCTCTTTATACCACGTAATGACATTGGGCCTCTACTCAGACTTTTCAGTAGGCGACACGCTCTCAATGCAGCACTCTAATTGCTGCCACTCACATAAAACAGTTTCACTAATAGCACACGGTCTCTCTTCTCGATAGCCATCATGCAGACAGTGTACTGCGCAACATTTGGGACTAATTTTTTCCAGTGTAAATCGGTTCCGCATTAACGCATTAATAGATCTATCAAGTTTCGTTCCCACACCATAACAGGCTATGCTACGTTTAAAATATGGTTCAGACTGTCGTCATTATGATTGAACATTTAAACAGCTTTTATGGTCAATATTCTCACAAAATATTTATTATTTTTATCTAATTAAAGCTTAAAAATCATTTAATACCAGGATCTGATCACGTGATCGAAACGCTGTTATTTTTTAAGTAACGATAAAAGCAATTTTATGACTGGTGGTAATGGAAACCTAGCTAAAGTTGATGCGTTTATGCTAAACCCATTTAGAGCGGCGATACAGGCAACCACTGCTGTTCTTTTCCTTCCTCCCTGAAACGTTAGGTTTTCCGTGATTACCCTAAATCGCTCCAGGCAAATGCCGTGTTGGTTCCTTTGAAAGGGCACGGCCGACGTCCTTCCCCGTCCTTCCCTAATCCGATGAGACCGATGACCTCGCTGTTTTGACTCTTCCCAGAAACAACCCAACCCAACCCTGAAAAATCATTAAACTCGCTTAGAACTAAATAGCTGTAGAACTTCTGAAAATAGGTCGATATATTATGATTGCATTGACGACTGTCAGTCAAGACCCAAGACACAATAAAATTCTTCTTCTCAAAACTTAGTGGTGATTTCCTTTCAAGAAGACACTCAGCAGAGATCACGCCTTTAGCAAGCTTTCGGTGGTGCAGCTGATAGTGCATCCAGCGGCAGAATAACAGGTCACATTTTCAAATCTTGGAGGGCCCATACATCTTTAAAAGTTTTACGCGAAATACGAAAGCAGCTTTAGCAAGAACCGATTGTAGCAGTTGTTTCGATTGAAGAAGATTTTATTAGTTTATTTATTTTTACACAATTTGGACATTTATAGACCTCTTAGAACCTAAGAAAAAGGTTAATTGTTTTTCTTTTTATCTTCTCAGAACTTCTTCATACGTTGGCTCATGACCTGCCTCTGCTCATTTGACATTGCCCTCGTAGCTGTGAATTTCGTTGTTGAACAAGAAATTTTGTTGCATAGACCAGTAACCTGAAACTTTCCCTATTGTGCATGGTTTTTTCTGCGACATTAAGATTTCTCAAGTCATTTCTTATCTCTTTCGGCCATCCCGTGGTGTTTTCTAATTTTCAAATGAATTTAAACATTTTCTTCGTTAGCCCATTGTCATTTGGTCTGCACATATGACAGTAAAATTTTAATCTCCTCTTTCTTATTACGCCTGTGAAAGTTTCTATGTTCCTACATAGATCTTCATTTCTCCTCTTCGTCCAGTTGTTACTTTTGTTCTTTTTTTGGTCCTAAAATATTTTTATGTTCCTTTCTTTCATTTCCAGTTCTTCTTATTCACCTCTTTCATTCAGTATTAGCCATTCGAATCCGTAAAGTACTTGCAGATTAGTTAAAATTGCAAAGTGTTCATTTTCGCCAGGAACGTTACTGACCTTTTATTACATTGGTTTTGGATGAGTTTTTATGCCAGTTCATTTTATTCGATGTTTTCTTACTTGTGGCGTTATTTAAGCCATTTGATTGCATCTTAGCCGACCGGAGTGGCCGAGCGGTTCTAGGCACTTCAGTGTGCAACCGCGTGACCGCTACGGGCGCAGGTTCGAATCCTTTCTCGGGCATGGATGTGTGTGATGTCTTCAGGTTGGTTAGGTCTAAGTAGTTCTAAGTTCTAGGGGACTGATGACCTCAGATGTTAAGTCCCATAGTGCTCAGAGCCATTTTTTTATTGCATCTCAAATACTTAAAGTTATCAAGTCTTTTGATGTTTCTGTGTTGCGTTTGGATACATTTTTCTTTGTTGTGCTTATGTTAAGTGTGTTTCGTTTCGTCGTATTATATCAGTAATCCGGTTTCAGTTGCAGTTTTGGAAGTGTTTCTATCATTATCTTTGCATATGTTCTGTCCTTATAAATTACAGCAAAATGATCAGCAACAGCGAGATATTTCACCATAAATCTTCCTCCTCCTTGTCCAAGATGGATTCATTCGATGTTTTTCTCTTTAACCCTGATTAGGCTTCTTTGGGAAGAGCCAATAACATCCGCACTCCCCTCTACCGCTATCGGGACGTAATCGCTCTTGCCCACGCTCGTCGTATACCTGGAATTTCGGCAACTCTTGACTTCTTCGTGTCGATGACGACTTTATGGAAAGGGGAGCTCCGCAAAATGCCCTAATATTACTGTCAACGTCTAATGCGCCTTGGAACTATACCCGGCATGCTCTACAACGGTGTCTCATTCCTCCCATCTTTATCCGTCGATGGGTGAGCCAACGCTGCCCGCTCTCTGCTCTGTTGAATGATTTCGCCATGGAACCGTTGCTCTGCGTCCTCCGTCAACGCCTCTCTAGGATATATCTCAGTCGTCATGTATTCAGCTCACTGCATATGCAGACGATATCGTCATCGCTCTTCGTAGCGGTGCTGAGGTCAGGGAGTCTCTGGCATGGGTTACCACCTACGGCGAAGCTTCTGATAACTGCCTTAATGTACGCAAACAGAGCGCCATGGCTATAGGTCTGGGGTTCCCTGTGAACAGTGCTGCTCCCTTGCGTGTGGCTCATACTGTCCAGTGCTTAGGAATCGATTTCGCAAGTGAGCTGCGGCGCACGATTGCTCTCGACTGCCAGCACAAACTGTCCCAACAACGAGCTCTGCTCTTGGGTCACCGTTTAGGAGCACTCGATCTTCTGCAGCGGAACCAGTATGCAAGAGTATGTTTGACGACAGGTATCCCCCACATGCCACAGACACTTCCTATTCCGCCGTTCTTGGCCCGCCACATGCTAACGGCGTTGGGTTCATACGTTTTCCAGGGCTTTCTGTTCAAGATAAGGTACGAGATCGTCACCCTCCCGCTGTGCTGTGGCGGTTTAGGTATGTATCATGTGGCTGACAGAGTGCAGCTGATATTATCAGTTCATTTCCTTCCCTCTGGCCGTCCTCTACCATCAGTTTACATGCTTAAGACACCTAAGTGATATATTTTTATCACTATTTAACTACATAAAACTACTCCCGCACCGTCCATGATGTACCGACTGCCGCCGTGTCATCCTAAGTCCACGGGCATCACAGGATGCGGATATGGAGGGGCATGTGGTCAGCACACCGCTCTCCTGGCCGTATGACAGTGTCCGAGACCGGAGCCGCTACTTCCCAATCAAGTAGCTCCTCAGTTATCCTCACAAGGGCTGAGTGCACCCCATTTGCCAACTGCGCTCGGCAGACAGGATGCTCATCCATCCGAGTGCTAGCCCAGCCCCACAGCGCCTAACTTCGGTGATCTGACGGGAACCGGTTTTACCACTGCGGCCAGGCCTTTGGTTTTTAGCTATATGGATGCGAAATATTAAAAACTGACACATTTAATTAATTACAATGGAGACAATCTGTGCCATTGCAACGTTAGATGATTAGATGGAGTACTTACTGAACATTGTCTTGCTGAGATTCCTCTCACAAAGTCACACAATACTTTATACAAGGTTCAGCCGGTATGGAGCAAACTATACTGAAACAGTAAACAGTTATTTATAATAGTTATTAGTTAATGTGAAGCCTTTACCGACTTTTTTTATATCCAAATATGTATCGTTCTTCCATATCTCTTCGAAGGTAGCATAGCATTTTCAGTAGAAATTGGAGGTAAAAAGTACAGTACAGGTCCGTAATAATTACAGTAGAGATATGAATCTAGTCGAAGTGTAATATGTGAGCCTTACAATTATCATCAAAAGTACTGTGGTGGTTAGTTAGTCGCGCCTATTTCGAATGTTTGTAAAATAGTTATTATGATGTCAAGTTTGATTTGTCAATGGATTCAATGTTAATGAGTCGAATCATTTGTTACTTAAAGATCTCTTTTCCAACACTAAGGGATTAACATTTGCCATGATTATGGCCTCTAAAAGTATCCCAGATTGTTTCTCAATATTTACCTCATAATGTGCAAATTCTATGTCCTGTTGACCTGTAAATCTTGTCGGTTCTCTTAACTATCTCCTTCACTGTGCGTTATCATCCTGAACTATAGACACAGTCAGCCGAAATATCCTTTTCCTCTCTTCTATCATGATGTTTTCCCTTGTTACCCAACCTGTCCTATGGAGAGACATGGTAGCAAATTTATCATGAGACGATTGTTCATCACTTAACGCTAGTAACAGCAACAGTTGTGGCAATCATAGGAAGAAAAGGAGTATAAAGAAAGGAATGTGGGATAAGAAGGGCGACAAATCGACGGCACTGAAAAGATTTTCTGTTAACCTGTGGCACGAATTGAAAACTATTTATATCGTTCACGATGAAACCACCAGTGACGATGAAACAAAATTCTACAATCCAGTCTTTGGCAGAATAGTTATTAGCAGCTCGCTTATCTTAAAATCTACAGCTCCGAAGGAGAAGGAATTGGGAAACTGATTAGTTACTTATTTGCGTAGTCACAATGTTGGGTACCTCAAATCTGTTATTACTTCAGTCTACACAACTATCCACAACTAACGGGACAATTTACATAAGTATAGGCGACAAACAGTGGAACTTCCCACAGAGAGATATGAACTCCACATGTAATCAAAGACTTTTAGTGTTAGTGTTAGCATTTGTGACTATTGTCGTAATTGCGTATCATAACTATTTATAATCGTCTGCGGACAGTTAAATTTCTATTCCTCGTAAATATTTTCTTATTCGTGTCCCACATTTAGGCTATCATATTGGTCAAAGACATTATCATGTTGTTGTTGTTGTGGTCTTCAGTCCTAAGACTGATTTGATGCAGCTCTCCATGCTACTCTATCCTGTGCAAGCTTCTTCATCTCCCAGTACTTACTGCAACCTCCTTCCTACTGAATCTGCTTAGTGTATTCATCTCTTGGTCTCCCTTTACGATTTTTACCCTCCACGCTGCCCTCCAATTCTAAATTTGTGATCCCTTGATGCCTCAAAACATGTCCTACCAACCGGTCCCTTCTTTTTGTCAAGTTGTGCCACAAACTCCTCTTCTCCCCAATTCTATTCAATACTTCCTCATTAGTTATGTGATTTACCCATCTAATCTTCAGCATTCTTCTGTACCACCACATTTCGAAAGCTTCTATTCTCTTCTTGTCCAAACTAGTTATCGTCCACGTTTCACTTTCATACAAGGCTACACTCCATACAAATACTTTCAAAAACGACTTCTTGACACTTAAATCTATACTCGATGTTAACAAATTTCTCTTCTTCAGAAACGATTTCCTTGCCATTGCCAGTCTACATTTTATATCCTCTCTACTTCGACCAGCATCAGTTATTTTAGTCCCTAAATAGAAAAACTCCTTTACTACTTTAAGTGTCTCATTTCCTAATCTAATTCTCTCAGCATCACCCAATTTAATTTGACTGCATTCCATTATCTTCGTTTTGCTTTTGTTGATGTTCATCTTATATCCTCCTTTCAAGACACTGTCCATTCCGTTCAACTGCTCTTCCAAGTCCTTTGCTGTCTCTGACAGAATTACAATGTCATCGGCGAACCTAAAAGTTTTTATTTCTTCTCGATGAATTTTAATACCTACTCCGAATTTTTCTTTTGTTTCCTTTACTGCTTGTTCAATATTCACATTGAATAACATCGGGGAGAGGCAACAACCCTGTCTCGCTCCCTTCCCAACCACTGCTTCCCTTTCATGCCCCTCGACTCTTATAACTGCCATCTGGTTTCTGTACAAATTGTAAATAGCCTTACGCTCCCTGTATTTTACCCCTGCCACTTTCAGAATTTGAAACAGAGTATTCCAGTTAACACTGTCAAAAGCTTTCTCTAAGTCTACAAATGCTAGAAACGTAGGTTTGCCTTTTCTTAATCTTTCTTCTAAGATAAGTCGTAAGGTTAGTATTGCCTGACGTGTTCCAACATTTCTACGGTATCCAAACTGATATTCACCGAGGTCGCCTTCTACCAGTTTTTCCATTCGTCTGTAAAGAATTCGCGTTAGTATTTTGCAGCTGTGACTTATTAAACTGATAGATCGGTAATTTTCACATCTGTTAACACCTGCTTTCTTTGGGATTGGAATTATAATATTCTTCCTGAAGTCTGAGGGAATTTCGCCTGTCTCATACATCTTACACATTATCATGTGCGAGCAAGATAAAGAGAAGATCGAAGTGTGCGGAATCTGACACACCGGGGAAATGGTTAATCTGGGGCACCGCGTGTAGAACGATTTTATCCGGATTTCGCGAACATAGGACCAGGTCATCTAACACACCCTATACTACCCTGTGTTTGTCTGAGGGAGCAGTATTAATTTTCATTACCTTTTTCCACTAGCAATCTTGTCTCAGATTAACTGTATATATTTTGTTAATTGGTTTATAAACTTAAATGCTAGTGTCTATTCTTTTCCTTATCAAACTGATATCGTTATTTGTTATTTTAATGTTTTGTCTTGCAATATTTTACTACTGATCATTTGTGTCTGTTTCGTAGATGGTTACGAATTTGTTGTGATTAAATATATCGAAAGCTCGTAACATTTTGCAGTGTAATTTGTCTTTGTAAGCTACATATCACGTGTACCACATTTCTATTGCTGATCACTGAGACCTTTTGTCGTACCAGTTTGTAGCTAATGAGACTAAGATCTATGTGATTTTTGCTGAAAAGGAATGTGCTCTCATACTGCGCAAGAATTTCTATTCGTTTCAGTCAGTGTCTGTATTTCATAACACATAGCGTTTTAGTCTAGGCAGTTGTGCGAGGTGTCCTGATGAACACTTACCGGTCGACAAGCAGGCAGGGAAATCAGGACGCGCTCAGTCTAAAGACACTTCAGCTATCAAGATATAAGCAGTAAATTTTCAGAGTGCTCGGAATAAGGTTCCTGAATTATTTTCGGGACTGAGACCTGGCTGAACCCTGACATAGGAAGTTCTGAAATATTTAGTGAGGATTGGAACGTGTATCGTAAAGACAGATTAGACACCTTAGGAGGTGGTGTTTTCATTGCAGTTGAAAAAAAATATTGTGTCTACTGTGGTCGAAGTACAGTGTGATTGTGAATTTATCTGGACACGTTTAACAGGGATAGGAGAAATAAAGTTAGTTGTTGGGTGTTATTACCGGCCACCAGGTTTCACCGTGGCAGTTGCAGAATCATTCAAAGCGAGTGTACACTCTGTATCGCAGAAGTGCCCGGATCATGCTATATTAGTCGGAGGCGACTTCAAAGTACCTACTATAGACTGGGATGTCTATGGATACATTACAGGTGGTACATACAAGCCGTCGTGTGAACTACTTTTGAACGCATTATCCGAAAATTGTCTTGAGCAGCCAAATCGACAGCCAACGCGTAATGGAAATATTTTAGATCTGGTAGCCACGGACAGACCAGACCTCATCGACGGTGTCAGTGTTGAGACAGGGATTAGAGATCATGATGTTGTCATTACGACTATGGTGACGAAAGTTAAAAAGTCGGTCAAGAAGGCTGGGAGAGTATTCTTACTAGAAAGAGCAGATAAGCAGTTGTTAGCATCGCACCTAGTAAATGAATCGACGGACGATGGACGTGGAAGAATTATGGGCAATTTTTAAACACATTCTAAATCACGCATTGGATAAGTATGTGCCGAAAAAGTGGGTTACGGACGGAAAAGACCCACCGTGTTTTAACAGCGCAATTCGGAGACTGCTCAGGAAGCAAAGACAGTTGCACTCGCGGTACAAGAAAGATCGGGAGAATGAGAACAGGCAAAAGTTAGTAGAGATTCGTGCTGCTGTAAAAACGATGCGCTAAGCATACAATTACTACCATTTTCATACCTTAGCAAAAGACCTTGCTTTCATCCAGTCACTCACTGATCAGTCTGGCCTGGTAACGGAAGACAGCAAAACGAAAGCTGAAATTTTAAATTTAGCATTTGAAAAATCTTTCACGCAGGAGGATCGTACAAACATACCGCCGTTTGAGTCTCGTACAGATTCCCGTATGGAGGACACAGTGATAGACATCCGTGGGGTTGCGAAGCAACTGAATGGTTGAAAATAAATAAATCGCCAGGTCCTGATGGGATTCCAGTTCGGTTTTGCAGAGAGTACGACACTGCATTGGCTCCTTACTTAGCTTGCATTTATCGCGAATCTCTAGCCCATTATAAAGTCCCGAGCGACTGGAAAAAAGTGCAGGTGACTACTGTATATAACAAGGGCAGAAGGATGGATACTCAAAATTAAAGATCAATATCCTTAACATAGGTTTGTTGCAGAATTCTCGAACATATTCTCAGTTCGAATATAATTAATTTCCTTGAGACAGAGAAGTTGCTCTCCATGCATCAGAACGGCTTTATAAAGCATCGCTCCTGCGAAAATCAACTCGAGCTTTTTTCACATGATATCTTGCGAACCAGTCTTGAGTGACTGTAGGAGGATACAAGGTGACTTGGACAGGATTTGTGGTTGGTGTAAAGAATGGCAGAAAACTCTAAATATAGATAAATGTAAATTAATGCAGATGAATAGGATAAAGAATCCCGTAATGTTTGAATGCTCCATTAGGAGTGCAGCGCTTGACACAGTCACGTCGATTAAATATTTGGGCGTAACATTGCAGAGCGACATGAAGTGGGTCAAGCATGTAATGGCAGTTGTGGGAAAGGCGGATAGTTATTCTTCGGTTCACTGGTAGAATTTTGGGAAGATATGGTTCATCTGTAAAGAAGACCGCTTATAAAACACTAAAACGAGCTATTCCTGAGTACTGGTCAAGCGTTTGTGAGAGAACATAGAAGCAATTCAGAGGCGGGCTGCTAGATTTGTTACTGGTAGGTTTGATCATCACGCGAGTGTTACAGAAATGCTTCAGGAACTCGGGTGGCAGTCTCTGGAGGAAAGGAGGCGTTCTTTTCGTGAATCGCTAGTAAGGAAATTTAGAGAACCAGCATTTGAGGCTGATTGCAGTACAGTTTTGCTGCCGCCAACTTATATTTCGCGGAAAGACTACAAAGATACGATAAGAGAGATTAGGGCTCGTAAAGAGGCATATGGGCAGTCATTTTTCCCTCGTTCTGTTTTGGAGCGGAACAGGGAGAGAAGATCCTAGTTGTGGTACGAGGTACCCTCTGCCACACACAGTGTGGTGGATTGTGGAGTATGTATGTAGAAGTAGATGTAGAATCAGTGAAGTGTTTCTACTGATATTCACAACATTTCAGAATATATGTTGTTCTTTAAATGAAATAATATTTTTTGGAGCATATAAGTTTACTTTGTCGCTGGAGATTAAAAACAGTATGTTCCTATGTTACCCACCTTTAATCTAGGTTATCTTTCTTGAAAACCATACCCTGTACTTGTTCATCAAATGCCGTTTTTGTCCACAGTTCGCTGTGTCATGTTAAAAAGGACGCTCCGTTTCAAGATTAGCTACCTATTTTCCATTAGAATTGTAAACCTTATCGCAGTCTACGTAAAAAAAGGTTTCTACAGAGGCTTTTCGGTCTAAAAGATACAAAATCTTACAGAACATGTTGTCAGCAAAAAGCTAGTCCATTGCACGAACACTTGTTATTGGATACAGCATAGCGTTACTTTTCTTTCAGCGTGTTGTTAAGCAGTCTACGAGCAAACTTCTAACCTCACAGTGTTGTCATGGTGATTCATATGTGATTCAGATGTGATTAGTTGCAGCATTGCACACCAGAGACTGAGTTGCTTCTATGCAATGAGATTCGTTATCCAGTACGTGTATGTCTGTTAAGGAATAGTAAAATAATTCATTTCTGTCTCTCTCCAGTGGGTCCCACTGGTTAACCTTTTCATTGGTGAAATGGCTTTCCTTTGCGCTAAAACATTGTAACCTTTGTGACACGCAATATTCAAACATAGATGTACTCGTAACATAAAATATTAGTGATTGTACGCAAATGCTCAGTATCAATAACATGTGCTTCAACATTTCATACTTTGTCTAATGGAATTCTAGTAACACCAGATCTGAGATCATAGGCGAAGACAAGTGTGCAGTCAACACATGTCATCTTAAGCCCTGAACCCTGAACCTTGATCCACTATTTGTTAAGTGCTTCGTGTTAATGCTTTTTAATAATGACCAGACATTAAAGATTTTCTTTGAAATTATAGTTAACTTTTTTTAGACGGTGTCATGTGATACCTCAGGAGTTAAGCAGGTCAAATATGTCACAACGTTGTAGCTTCATGTACCTTTATTAAAAAATTCAGTCACATGGGTTACATATATTTTTAGTATTTGTTGTAGACACAGTATTGGCATCAAAACTTTCAACCACTGCAAGAAAAAAATTCAAGATATTGAAACAAAATTACCAAGTTCAAAATATTGTTTCTATTCTTAACATTACCACATTGATCATTATTAACGTAGTGTTACTGGTCCTAATTCAGTTAAATTTTTTGTGGACTGTGGTAAAGCAATTTCTGTCAGTAGTGAAATAAATGAAAGCTTTGCACTGCTTACATCGCACGAAGGTGAGGCCTCTGCAGACTTCAGTCAGCGTTTACACCGGTTCTACTGACCATGCCAGACATGCCTGGGAATCAAGCGGAAAAAAAGTACAGCACTTACACTGCCGTAAACAAAGTCGGCACTCAGCCCTGGGATATTTTGCTCGATACCTTCATAATCAGAAGTTCTTAAACTTGTAAATCCATTATAACATTAATTTATAGGTATTTATTAACTGAGATATTAAAGCATGTGAAGACACTTGTAATTGGAAAGGAATATGACTTTGTGTTTATTTCGCCAAGATATGCTGTGCAGTTGCAGAATCCGAAGGTTTCAATCAGTTCTGCCACGTCGTGACGTATCATACACCAGAGTAGGTTCAACAGCGGGCGCTTTCGAGAGAAAAAAAGAAAACCTACAGATTTTAAAAATGATATCTCGGGACTGAATAGGTGTAATACGAATTAGTAATCCTGATATTTTCCGACACTAAATAGATGAAAAAATTTCGAAAGAAGTCTTTACAAGATTTACGGAATGATGTGCGCGTGATCATCTACATGTCAGTGGTGTTACAATAAAGGGCCAACATTGCTCTCTCTTTGTCTTCTGCCTTAAGAAGAAGCATGGGGGCTCAACTAACGCCTTTGGTGGTTCGTTGTTAGTATTGTTTCATTTCCATTTCTAATTAACAAGTGAATTTACGGCAGATGTACGTCGTCCTTGGCGTCGAGTGTGGTCCAGAAACGACAGGCGATCTGCGGTTTACCAATTACCGCTGCAGAGCGTTGTGGAACGACTGCTGCGATATATTACGTCAGCCTTCTGCGACGCTATCGACACAGGGAGATTAAACTGTGGCCCGAAACTCAGAGGCATCCGCTAATGGAAATCCGATTGCCGGCATGGCGGTGCAGTTAGTACAGAGCAGTACATGGCCAGCGGCGACAAAAGCCTCATCTGTGCCACCTGTGCAGGGCCGATCACAGTCTAACTACACGGTCGCCCTGGCTAACGAAGCTCAGTAGCCATCAGGGAATACTCATCCACTCACACTCGTAACTGCTCGCACTTGTTACGTTAATGGCAACCCCGTAACTCCCCAGCGTGACAGAACTTTCTGAGGTGAGAGAGTAACATAGCTAATTATCCATATTCCCTAAAGGCATTTCATACGACTGTGGAACACATACACTCTGCTGAGGCCTGTGCTTTGTTACCAGACTTCCTCACTGATTGAAATTCTGTTGCTGGAATCTTTTATGGAAGCGCTGTTACAGGAAGAAATTGAATAAAACGATTATTGGCTACCTGCTCCCTCCTTACTCAGGCTCTTCTGCATAATACAAAACCTCGTTACTATAATGGAAATGTCACTTGACTGTACACTGATCAGCCAGAACCTTATGACCACCAACCTTCTGTGGATATAAACCCGTCCAGGTGATGGCAGCGTCACCTGGCGAGGAGTGACTGCCAGATACATTCACGCTGTACGTAGCATCAGTGAGGGTGCTGTTCGTGTGTAGAATGGGGAAGGGAAGTCTGACCGAGGGAATATTGTGATAGCATTTCTGAAACTGCACGACTTGTCGCATGTTTGAGGAGTGTTGTGATAAGTGTCTTCAACTAATGGCGGAACCAAGGTGAATCCACGTCATGACTTAGTGGAGTTGGGCGGCCACCACTCAGTACAGATGTTGGACGTCATACGCTGGACACACTGCTAAAACAGGACAGGCGGCGAACTGTGGCGGAACTATGATCACATTTTAATGCTGGGCAGAGTACAAGTGTACCTGAACACACATTGCACCGAAGACTCCTAAAGATGGTCCTAAGACTGATATTCTCACGTGACCACCACTACAGAACGCTGACGCAGCGCCAGAGCACTGCATCGTATGATGAATCCCGATACCTTCATCGTCATGACGATCGGGTGGCGCGAATCCGTCGTCTTCCAGGAGAACACCTCCTTAATACCTGTATTGTGGGACATAGACAAGCAGACTGGGGTGGCTCCATTATACTTTGGACATCCATGTGTCAAGTGGAGGGTAAAATGCACCTTGACGGCCTGGAAGTATCGTAAACTGCTTGAAGTCCACGGAAACCCTTTCATGATGATCATGTTTCTGTGCAGCAGTGGCATTTCTTAACAAGGTAATGCGCCATGTCACAGGCCAGGAGTGTGATGGAGTGGTGCAAGGAACACAGCAGCGAGTTCCAATTGTTGTGCTAGGTCCCCCATTTCGCCAGTTCTGAACACGGTCGAACACATCTGGGATGTGACTGAAGGTAGTGTCAGAGTTTACCACCCCCCCCCCCCCCCCTCATGCATGAGTTTACGGGAATTAGGTGCTTTGTGAGTGCCGATGCGATGTCATCTCCGCCACCTAAATAGGCCTGATTGCTTCCTTGACACGACAAGTCGCCGCCGTTACCGGTGCCAAAGACGAACATACGCTGATTAGGTAGATGGTCATTATGTTCTGCCTGATCGGTGTGTAAGCATATATTTACTTTGATCCTGCAGCCTGCAGACCATACATGACGAGAGGAAATTGGCTTAAAATACGACAGGTTGCGTAAATATTTAAATATTATGACCGTATCAACAGCAGACTGAACTCCCAAATAAAACATTGATTATATAAATACGTATTTATTTATTAATCAACCGTTACCAACCCCTTTTAGCATAATGTTAGAATAGTATCACAAATCTCTGGACGTTTAATACGTCGGTAAAAACAGATTGTCTCACAACAGTGCATGCAGAAACATCTCACAGCAGTACTGGAAATGTAAGTGGGGTCTAATGTTGCCAGTAGGGACGAGTTCCAAAACAGCTACCAGTGACCTAAATGTCCTAACATCAGTAGTCCAGAAAATGTCCAATAGAACTGAACGCTGCCGGCCGCGGTGGCCCCGCGGTTCTAGGTGCGCAGTCCGGAACCGTGCGACTGCTACGGTCGCAGCTTCGAATCCTGTCTCGAGCATGGATGTGTGTGATGTCCTTGGGTTAGTTAGGTTTAAGTAGTTCTAAGTTCTAGGGGACTAATGACCACAGCAGTTGAGTCCCATAGTGCTCAGAGTCATTTTTTTACAACTGAACGCTACTAAACCTATATGAGAAAAAAAGATTTACCACCTGTCCACATGAAGTTAAGGCGAACAATGGACGTATGGTACTTTCTGTTAGGCAATTACTTCTAGACAAGTACCCGTCAGTCACTAGCATGTTGCAACAAATATTGTCACATAATTACTTCATATTTATTGGGAAGTTTTATCAGCAGGAAAACCATATTGTCTTGGCGTGGAAATCAGTGTATAGAACTTCCTCAACCATTTAGAAAATAATCAAACATTATACTCAAAAGTAATCATATGATTGCACAGAAGTGAAAACTGAGAAACAGCTTGCGTTATTCAGTTCTTTCTACAAAAATGTAAAATAAACAGTAGATCTTTACGATAAATCTTCATCTGAGTGAGAGTAACGAACATGGAAAAAAAAATGGCAGCAGTTGCGGCCATTTCACACAGAGTACACTCACTAAATTCAGGAAAAAAAGGCTGAATTCTCTCATATTGCAAAATGAAAAGGGGCATCCATTCTAACTGGAAGAAAAGCTTTCTATAACTTATATCACATAGATACTTATTTATTTTCGACAGCCAGTTCCGACAGGCTTTGGTGACAATTTGCGGTCTGTTAAACATGTTTTCGAGAGGAAATAAGTATTTATACGTTCTTGGCTACTGAGAGCTTTTTACTTAGAAAGAAATACCTGAAGACAAATGTAGACACAGTATATTGTCAACAACAATTAATACGTACTGAGTTGACAGACACTTTTTACACGCAGATACACATAAATAAGACGAAAAAGAAGAGAGAGATTGCATGATCTGACGAATCCCGATACCTTCTTCATCATGCCGATGGGATGGAGCGAGTCAGTCGGGTTTCAGAACAGCCCTTCAGTATTACAGGTGATTCTAAGATATTTATGTTTGCTGATGGCACAAGCCTAGTAGTAGAAAATGTTGTGTGCTACGTTGGCACTGTTTCAAATAGTGCAGTTCAAGACAAAAGTTCATGATTTGCAGAAAATGAACTAATGCTAAATCACAGTATGACTCAGTTTTTTACAGTTTATAATACATAATTCAACAAGATCCGATGATTTAATTTCACAGAATGGGCATAAGATTAGTGAAATTGAACTGTTCTGATTTGTAGGTTTTCAGATAGGTAGTAAATTGTAATGGAAGGCAAATGTTGAGGATCTGATTCAAATACTTAATGCTGCCATTTTTACTAATCGAACGGTATCTGAAGTAGCTAACAGTTCGACACGAAAAGTAGTCTACTTTGCTTATTTTCATTCGCTAATACAATATGGTATTATATTTTGGGATAACTCTTTCCACTCTTATAGGATATTTTTGGCTCAGAAACGAGCGGTTCAGGAAATGACTGATGTAAGTTCGAGAACCTCCTTTCGATCCTTGTTCAATAGTCCGGGTATTCTGACGTTGGCCTTTCAGTGCGTATATTTTTAGTGTCGTTTCTTGTTCACAATATCCGCTTAGTCCCAAGAATTAGCAGCTTTCATTCACTTATTACTAGGAAGAAATCGAGTCTGCATTTGGATCGAATATCTTTGACTATTGTGCAGAATGGCGTGCCGTATACTGCTGCATCCATTTTTAATAAACTACCACGAGAATTCAAAAAATTTAGCATTAACCCAGGCGATTTTAAGTTGAAACTGAAGAATTGACTCATGAGTCACTCCTATTCTGTCGAGGATTTCCTTGAAAAATTATGCTGATTCCTGATAGCGTATACTTAAACCTATGGCTTGTCTTTTTTTTATTTCTTAAGCATTATATATTATCTGATATTACTTTTTATGACGTACTTCCATGTACTAACACGTTCCTTGACCATGGAGATTTGGTACTAAATTTGATCTTACGGAAAGAGACGTATAAAATAATAATAATCAAAAAATAGTAACAATTGCATTCTCGACTAAGAACAAATTAGGACAGTTATTGGTCAGCTGCATAAAATAGATTAGAAATTACTGAACAACAGTTAGCGATATAAAATATCATACCCGTTTCCTTGCCTATTATTTTGGAAAAACAGACAGAAGCTTCAGACCGCTTTACCAGGAGAACATGAACGCCTTCAGACTTGAACGCGTCGGCAAAGTCAGCCACTGCACAGCGTCTGCGTGGGACTAGACACATTATCAACAAGTTAAAAAGTAATTCGCTAGTGCTACCAATGAACTCAGTGGTAGGACTGGAGACCTCTCAGAGCCACCGAAAATGTACCTCATTAAAAAAATGCCTAAATTCAAGTTATATTTACAAGCCTATTTCGCTGTCCATTGTTATTCCAGTAATTTTAAAGATTTATTTTAAATTTAGAGACTTACATATACGAAATTATTCGTGACAATGTATAAAACAGTGTTCTTTTTGGAACTTTTGGCTGATTGTCCACTGTTGTCCATCTTGTTTTCCACTGTTTGATTTCACAATTTCGAAATTTAAACTGTAACAGTCTGTTAACAGGAACGGAATTTCCGCGTCATCGCGTTCCAGAGCATATGTAAATAATTTATAAAACGGTTCGCACCTGTTGATGGACCCACAGGGTCTGAATAGCAAAGTGCGATTTATCCCTGCTGCTCTGACCCGACATGGTTATAAATTTCGTTTCTTTAAATATCAAAATAACACTATGAAATTTAGTGATTTTGTTTGAAAAGGCAAGTGCAGTACGTGGTTTAAATAGTTTTAAATTTTTTTTGAAGTCATCTGGTCATAAACCTTAAGTGTTACATACGCGATATTTGGGTCAATGTGACCCGACTTAAATATCATTACTCTTGTCTCATACTTTAAAGTAGCAGTGGTGTTCATTGTTCATACTTACTCTCACCATTCAATAAGTCAACAAAGGCAATGCATTTACAACACTGGACTTGTCGTAACGACTTGTCTACTGTTCGAAATGTCCATTGCTCTGCTCAACCTGAATTGTGACATCATCAAGGCGATTACACAATTGACTAATGCTGTGTTTAAAGAACTAATAATTAGCCCAACAGGAGAAGGATCATTTTCCGACTTCGAAGAGCATGTTAGAAATGCATCAGAAGGCGAGTGTTCTGATGACATCGACGACAGTCCTCAACCTATTCAAAGTTGGGTTGTGCTGGTGGTTGCAACTGCAATTCTGTGTTCACAATTTTAGAAACAGCCCAAATACCTGCTTCGAATGTCATCAGAAATACCCCACGAGTTACCAGGTATGCAAGCAACACAATAAGTGACGTAATAAATTAATTTGAAGTTCTGAACATGGCTGCGATTATTAATTTGGAGTGTTACTTTCTACAGCACTTCAGAATGAAATAATAGAGATATCAAATATTGTAAGGCAACGAGTTTATGGTAAACAATTGATAAACATAGATGATTCTCTTCTTCACGCATACTTAGGACTCCTATTCCTTGCTGGTATATATTACTACAAAAAGTTTGTGGGATAAGGATACTGGGTGGGACATATTTCGAGCAACCATATCGCTCGAAAAAATGTGTAAACTAACGCGCGCTTTGCGTTTTCATAAGAAATCCACAAGAGAGGAAAGACGACGTACTGATAAACTCGTCGCAATTCACAGTATCTGGGAGAAGTGGTTAGAAGTTATTCCTAAACTGTATAATCCAGGGGAAAATGTGACCGTCGACGAACAGCTGAAGAATTTAGAGGCTGCTGTCCATTCAAGCAGTACATTCAATGCAAACGGGCAAAATATGTGTGACAACAAATCTCCATCTGTACTGAAAGCCCAAATTTATAGAGAGGAAACGCGAGTGGAGCGGCATCAGAAAAAATCTGAGAATGAGGTTGCTGAATTTACCTCTGAATTGTGATGTCAGAATGTAACATGTGACAATTATTTTACGTCATACAATTTGGGACAATTTGCACCTGAAAAGAAAACAGACAATGTCAAGAGCCATACTTAAAAATGAGCCAGAGCTTCCACAAAAAATGTCCAACAAAGAGGTTAATAGCTCTTCATTTTACTTCTAAATAATAGAAAGAGACTATTTTTGGAAGAACTTTTGAAAGTCACTGTTTCCAGAGCACGTGGCATCAAGAAAGCATTTTCCAAGATCTCAGAAGCATCCAACACCCTGAAGGAGTGGCAGGTGTGGCTGAATCAGTAATAACAAGAACCTCCATTAAACGAGCACGCTGTATTTTCTCTCATTCCAGCAGTGACAGTAAAACAAACATGTTGTGTGGAAAGTGTGATAGACAAGTATACAAAATACACGTTACGTACTTGTGTCCCAATTGCAGTGAATAAGAAGGAAAGAGAGTGATATGGGCAGACGTACACATGGTTGATGAGAATGACTTAAGTGGAAGTGTCTGTTGTTCCTATTATACCGTGCAACAATACTAAAATAATAAATTTTCTTTAGTGAAGTTCTGTGTATTATTGTTATTATTATATCTTTACTTTCTCAGACGTTAAGTCTGGTTAAAAGTGGAAAGTGACGCGGGCCTTAATCAAGTGTCACTTCCTTTTAACTGTGCAGTATATGTTACATTGCATTTAGCAACTTTCGGGTAATTGAACATGCATCAATAATTACAGATTTCTGTAGTTGTATATATACGTTAGGATGTAGCTGTATTGCGTTGATGTACTGGTGGATATTGCGTGGTATGACTCCTGTAGTTGATAGTACAATTGGTATAATGTCAACTTTATCCTGATGGCACATGTCCTTGACTTCCTCAGCCAGTTGGACGTATTTTTCAATTTTTTCTCCTGTTTTCTTCTGTATATTTGTTATATTCGGTATGGATATTTCGATTAGTTGTGTTAATTTCTTCTTTTTATTGGTGAGTATGATGTCAGGTTTGTTATGTGGTGTTGTTTTATCTGTTATAATGGTTCTGTTCCAGTATAATTTGTAATCATCGTTCTCCAGTACATTTTGTGGTGCATACTTGTATGTGGGAACGTGTAGTTTTAATAGTTTATGTTGTAAGGCAACTTGTTGATGTATTATTTTTGCTACATTGTCATGTCTTCTGGTGTATTCTGTATTTGCTACTACTGTACATCCACATGTGATGTGATCTACTGTTTCTATTTGGTGTTTGCAAAGTCTGCATTTATCTGTTGTGGTATTGAGATCTTCAATAATGTGCTTGCTCTAATATCTGGTGTTTATTGTTTGATCCTGTATTGCAATCATGAATCCTTCCGTCTCACTGTATATATTGCCTTTTCTTAGCCATGTGTTGGATGCGTCTTGATCGATGTGTGGCCGTGTTAGATGATACGGATGCTTGCCATGTAGTGTTTTCTTTTTCCAATTTACTTTCTTTGTATCTGTTGATGTTATGTGATCTAAAGGGTTGTAGAAGTGGTTATGAAATTGCAGTGGTGTAGCCGATGTATTTATATGAGTGATTGATTTGTGTATTTTGCTAGTTTCTGCTCGTTCTATAAAGAATTTTCTTAAATTGCCTACCTGTCCATAATGTAGGTTGTTTATGTCAATACATCCCCTTCCTCCTTCCTTTCTGCTTAATGTGAATATTTCTGTTGCTGAATGTATGTGATGTATTCTATATTTGTGGCATTGTGATCGTGTAAGTGAATTGAGTGCTTCTAGGTCTGTGTTATTTCATTTCACTACTCCAAATGAGTTGGTCGATATTGGTATAGCATAAGTATTTATAGCTGTTGTCTTGTTTTTTGCTGTCAATTCTGTTTTCAGTATTTTTGTTAGTCTTTGTCTATATTTTTCTTTTAGTCCTTCTTTAATATTTGTATTGTCTATTCCTATTTTTTGTCTGTATCCTAGATATTTATAGGCATCTGTTTTTCCCTCGCTTCTTTGCAGTCGCTGTGGTTATCCAATATTTAATCTTCTTGTTTAGTGTGTTTTCCCTTGACTATACTATTTTTCTTACATTTGTCTGTTTCAAAATCCATATTTATATCATTGCTGAATACTTCTGTTATCTTTAGTAATTGGGTGAGTTGTTGATTTGTTGCTGCCAGTAGTTTTAGATCATCCATGTATAGCAAATGTGTGATTTTGTGTTGGTATGTTCCAGTAATATTGTATCCATAATTTATATTATTTAGCATGTTGGATAGTGGGTTCAAAGCAATGCAGAACCAGAAAGGACTTAATGAGTCTCCATGGTGCTGTTCGAGAATATTTAACGCTTAGATATGAGGGGCCGAAAGGCAGCACACACTTTGTTTCATATTGTAAGGTGGCTATAATTTCACACCTTACAAGCACTCATCTATAAACTTTGCCATTATTTACAACTAGAATTATGTATCATTTGATAGGTTGTACATCGTATATATGAATATTTAAAGAAGACTGATATTGTCAAGTACACCTTATAAATAGTTGTTAATGTTTATTGCATGAAATGTGATGGATTGTCTTTATTATCAAAACGGGGTAATGAATGATTGCCTATGCTAGCAGAGATTTAACCACCAGGGGAAATGAAACAGCAGGCCTAACTCAGGCCCTGGATGGAAAAGCCCACATAGGTGTGCTGGTCCTGCTTAACACAGAAAGTAACCGAAGACAGTTGGTCAGGGCACCTGAGCTTTGAAGCACAATACAGCGGCGGCCGGCTGTTTTGTACTGGGGCCAGAAGGATAACCGGATAATACTTCGGAAACTTTGGAAATCTTGAACACACAGAGAGGATCGAGGAAGCGTTACTTTGGAAGTCATGCAGGTTGGATTATTTCCGAGGATTTTTACTCTGACAAGCGTGCCATTGCGTGAGTACAGGTACTTCCTCGCATACATTCCGCGTTTTGGCGACAAAAGACTAAAATATGGTTGGTCGTCGTTTCGAAGAATCTGTAGAGAGGGAGAATATTCTGTGGTCTCAAGAATATGATTCGCACAGAAAGTGATCTTTTGTTTTAAGCGCTCGTGTCTGACGGTCGCCCAGTATCAGCTTTGTCGCTACACACGAACTTGCTGTCTTTGCTCTCAGGAGATTTTACAGTTAGAACGGTTATGAACTGTACTGTTGTGAAATTATACGATTCTGGACTTCGCATCTGGGTAGGGAGACGTTACTGAATACGCAGCGTTCAGTGATTGAGAGCAGTTCTTCTACATCTACGTCTACATCTACATCTACATCCATACTCCGTAAGCCACCTGACGGTTTGTGGCGGAGGGTACCCTGAGTACCTCAATCGGTTCTCCCTTCTATTCCAGTCTCGTATTGTACGTGGAAAGAAGGATTGTCGGTATGCTTCTGTGTGGGCTCTAATCTCTCTGATTTTATCCTCATGGTCTCTTCGCGAGATATACGTAGGAGGGAGCAATATACTGCTTGACTCTTCGGTGAAGGTATGTTCTCGAAACTTTAACAAAAGCCCGTACCGAGCTACTGAGCGTCTCTCCTGCAGAGTCTTCCACTGGAGTTTATCTATCATCTCCGTAACGCTTTCGCAATTACTAAATGATTCTGTAACGAAGCGCGCTGCTCTCCGTTGGATCTTCTCTATCTCTTCTATCAAACCTACCTGGTGCGGATCCCACACTGCTGAGCAGTATTCAAGCATTGGGTGAACAAGCGTACTGTAACCTACTTCCTTTGTTGTCGGATAGCATTTTCTTAGGATTCTTCCAATGAATCTCAGTGTGGCATCTGCTTTACCGACGATCAACTTTATATGATCATTCCATTTTAAATCACTCCTAATGCGTGCTCCCAGATAATTTATGGAATTAACTGCTTCCAGTTGCTGACCGGCTATTTTATAGCTAAATAATAAGGGACCTTTCTTTCTATGTATTCGCATCACATTACACTCGTCTACATTGAGATTCAATTGCCATTCCGTGCACCATGCGTCAATTCGCTGCAGATCCTCCTGCATTTCAGTACAATTTTCCATTGTTGCAACCTCTCGATACACCACAGCATCATCTGCAAAAAGCCTCAGTGAACTTTGGATGTCATCCACCAGGTCATTTATGTATATTGTGAATAGCAACGGTCTTATGACACTCCCCTGCGGCACACCTGAAATCACTCTTACTTCGGAAGACTTCTCTCCATTGAGAATGACATGCTGCGTTCTGTTATCTAGGAACTCCTCAATCCAATCACACAATTGATCTGATAGTCCGTATGCTCTTACTTTGTTCATTAAACGACTGTGGGGAACTGTGTCAAACGCCTTGCGGAAGTCAAGAAACATGGCATCTCCCTGTGAACCCGTGTCTAAGGCCGTCTGAGTCTCGTGGACGAATAGCGCGAGCTGGGTTTCACACGACCGTCTTTTTCGAAACCGATGCTGATTCCTACAGAGTAGATTTCTAGCCTCCAGAAAAGACATTATACTCGAACATAATACGTGTTCCAAAATTCTACAACTGATAGACGTTAGAGATATAGGTCTATAGTTCTGCACATCTGTTCGACGTCCCTTCTTGAAAACGGGGATGACCTGTGCCCTTTTCCAATCCTTTGGAACGCTTCGCTCTTCTAGAGACCTACGGTACACCGCTGCAAGAAGGGGGGCAAGTTCCTTCGCGTACTCTGTGTAAAATCGAACTGGTATCCCATCAGGACCAGCGGCCTTTCCTCTTTTGAGCGATTTTAATTGTTTCTCTATCCCTCTGTCGTCTACTTCGATATCTACCATTTTGTCAACTGTGCGACAATCTAGAGAAGGAAGCACAGTGCAGTCTTCCTCTGTGAAACAGCTTTGGAGGAAGACATTTAGTATTTCGGCCTTTAGTCTGTCATCCTCTGTTTCAGTACCATTTTGGTCACAGAGTGTCTGGACATTTTGTTTTGATCCACGTACCGCTTTGACATAGGACCAAAATTTCTTAGGATTTTCTGCCAAGTCAGTACATAGAACTTTACTTTCGAATTCATTGAAAGCCTCTCGCATAGCCCTCCTCACACTACATTTCGCTTCGCGTAATTTTTGTTTGTCTGCAAGGCTTTGGCTATGTTTATGTTTGCTGTGAAGTTCCCTTTGCTTCCGCAGCAATTTTCTAACTCGGTTGTTGTACCACGGTGGCTTTTTCCCATCTCTTACGATCTTGCTTGGCACATACTCATCTAACGCATATTGTACCATGGTTTTGAACTTTGTCCACTGATCCTCAACACTATCTGCACTTGAGACAAAACTTTTGTGTTGAGCCGTCAGGTACTCTGTAATCTGCTTTTTGTCACTTTTGCTAAACAGAAAAATCTTCCTACCTTTTTTAATATTTCTATCTACGGCTGAAATCATCGATGCAGTAACCGCTTTATGATCGCTGGTTCCCTGTTCTGCATTCACTGATTCAAATACTTCGGGTTTGTTTGTCACCAGAAGGTCTAATATGTTATCTCCATGAGTCGGTTTTCTGTTTAACTGCTCAAGGTAGTTTTCAGATAAAGCACTTAAAAATATTTCACTGGATTCTCTGTCCCTGCCACCCGTTATGAACGTTTGAGTCTCCCAGTCTATATCCGGCAAATTAAAATCTCCACCCAGAACTATAACATGGTGGGGAAATCTACTCGAAATATTTTCCAAATTATTCTTCAGGTGCTGAGCCACAACAGCTGCTGAGCCCGGGGGCCTATAGAGACATCCAATTACCATGTCTGAGCTTGCTTTAACCGTGACCTTCACCCAAATCATTTCACAATTCGAATCTCCGTCAATTTCCTTCGATACTATTACACAGCCCAGTTCTAAGCAAAGAAGGGAAGGCAGAAAGGTGGAAGGAGTATATAGAAGGTTTATACAAGGGCGATGTACTTGAGGACAATATTATGGAAATAGAAGAGGATGTAGATGAATACGAAATGGGAGATACGATACTGCGTGAAGAGTTTGACAGAGCACTGAAAGACCTGAGTCGAAACAAGGCCCCCGGAGTAGACAACATTCCATTAGAACTACTGACGGCCTTGGGAGAGCCAGTCATGACAAAACTCTACCAGCTGGTGAGCAAGATGTATGAGACAGGCGAAATACCCTCAGACTTCAAGAAGAATATAATAATTCCAATCCCAAAGAAAGCAGGTGCTGACAGATGTGAAAATTACCGAACTATCAGTTTAATAAGCCACGGCTGCAAAATACTAACGCGAATTCTTTACAGACGAATGGAAAAACTGGTAGATGCAGACCTCGGGGAGGATCAGTTTGGATTCCGTCGAAATGTTGGAACACGTGAGGCAATACTGACCTTACGACTTATCTTAGAAGAAAGATTAATAAAAGGCAAACCTACGTTTCTAGCATTTGTAGACTTAGAGAAAGCTTTTGACAATGTTGACTGGAATACTCTTTTTCAAATTCTAAAGGTGGCAGGGGTAAAATACAGGGAGCGAAAGGCTATTTATAATTTGTACAGAAACCAGATGGCAGTAATAAGAGTCGAGGGGCATGGAAGGGAAGCAGTGGTTGGGAAAGGAGTGAGACAGGGTTGTAGCCTCTCCTCGATGTTATTCAATCTGTATATTGAGCAAGCAGTAAAGGAAACAAAAGAAAAATTCGGAGTAGGTATTAAAATTCATGGAGACGAAGTAAAAACTTTGAGGTTCGCCGATGACATTGTAATTCTGTCAGAGACAGCAAAGGACTTGGAAGAGCAGTTGAACGGAATGGACAGTGTCTTGAAAGGAGGATATAAGATGAACATTAACAAAAGCAAAACGAGGATAATGGAATGTAGTCAAATTAAATCGGGTGATGCTGAGGGAATTAGATTAGGAAATGAGACACTTAAAGTAGTAAAGGAGTTTTGCTATTTAGGAAGTAAAATAACTGATGATGGTCGAAATAGAGAGGATATAAAATGTAGACTGGCAATGGCAAGGAAAGCGTTTCTGAAGAAGAGAAATTTGTTAACATCGAATATAGATTTATGTATCAGGAAGTCGTTTCTGAAAGTATTTGTTTGGAGTGTAGCCATGTATGGAAGTGAAACATGGACGATAACTAGTTTGGACAAGAAGAGAATAGAAGCTTTCGAAATGTGGTGCTACAGAAGAATACTGAAGATAAGGTGGATAGATCACGTAACTAATGAGGAGGTATTGAATAAGATTGGGGAGAAGAGAAGTTTGTGGCACAACTTGACTAGAAGAAGGGATCGGTTGGTAGGACATGTTTTGAGGCATCAAGGGATCACAAATTTAGCATTGGAGGGCAGCGTGGAGGGTAAAAACCGTAGAGGGAGACCGAGAGATGAGTACACTAAGCAGATTCAGAAGGATGTAGGTTGCAGTAGGTACTGGGAGATGAAGCAGCTTGCACAGGATAGAGTAGCATGGAGAGCTGCATCAAACCAGTCTCAGGACTGAAGACAACAACAACAACACTATTGCACTTCTTATCGCTATAAACACGCCTCCCCCTTCACTGTCCAGCCTATCTCTGCGGTATAATTTCCAATCAGAGTTTAGGATTTCATTACTGTTTACGTCTGGTTTCAGCCAACTTTCTGTTCCTAGTACTATATGGGCGTTGTGACCGTTTATTAATGATAGCAGTTCTGGGACCTTTCTATAGACGCTCCTGCAGTTTACTATTAGCACATTAATATTGTTATTCCTTGTTGCATTTTGCCTACTCCTGCCTTGCCGCGTCTCAGGAGGCGTCTTGTCGGGCCTAGGGAGGGAATTCTCTGACCTAAAAAAACCCCATGTGCACTCCACACGTACTCCGCTACCCTCGTAGCCGATTCCGGCGAGTAGTGCACGCCTGACCTATTCAGGGGGACCCTACATTTCTCCACCCGATAGCGGAGGTCGAGAAATTTGCACCCCAGCTCTCCGCAGAATCGTCTGAGCCTCTGGTTTAAGCCTTCCACTCGGCTCCAAACCAGAGGACCGCGATCGGTTCTGGGAACGATACTACAAATAGTTAGCTCTGATTCCACCCCGCGAGCGAGGCTTTCCGCCTTCACCAACTCCGCCAACCGCCTGTACGAACTGAGGATGACCTCTGAACCCAGACGGCATGAGTCATTGGTGCCGACATGAGCAACAATTTGCAGTCGGGGGCACCCAGCGCTCTCTATCACCGCCGGTAGGGCCTCCTCCACATCACGGATGAGACCCCCCGGCAAGCAGACAGAGTGAACACTGGCCTTCTTCCCCGACCTTTCCGCTATTTCCCTAAGGGGCTCCATCACCCGCCTAACGTTGGAGCTCCCAATAACTAATAAACACCTCCTCCCGTGTGCCTGCTCGGACCTTGCTGAAGGAGCGGCCACATGTCCACTCACAGGCAAAGCGGGCGATGCCACACGGCCAGCCTCCACATTGACCCTCCGCCTCGTGCGCCGCGAACGCCGCTGAACCCGCCACTCCCCTTGGGGAGAGGGTGGCCCAACCGCGCCCGGTACCCGCGAAGATGTCTCGGCAGCAGGGACAGTGGGTGAAGCATGTAACACCTGGGGTGTACCTTGCGACGCACCAGACTTCCCACTGCAGCTACACTCCGAGGCAGCAGCCTGAAGACGGCTGACCGCGGCCATCAACACGCTCAGCTGTTCGCGAAGAGTGGCCAGCTCCTACTGAGTCCGTACACAGCAGCCACACATCCTATCTATCCTAAGAAATCAATTTACTATAGAGTGTTAATCAACTTTTAACTAGACTGCTAATTCCCTAAAGGCAGTTGATTATTGACTAAAGTGTGATTGCTAACCACTTCTTGTAGAAAACAAGGAAAATAGCACTACATGCCTCTGGACTTTATTGAAAACAAACACTAGCACTACTAGCACTATGGCTGACTAAAGGGACTCTCTGACTGTATTCAAAACAAACACGAGATCTATGGAACACTTAATAGCACTCGACTATTAAAGCTTCCTAAAAGCAAAAACACACAGAAGAAGAAGTGACAAGTAAGAAAAATACAGATAATACTTAAATTAAGGTAGCTCACTGCACAGCAGACGTGAAGCAGACGGCGGTTAGGCCTATACTCACGTTGAGATGCTATCTGAACTCCATTTTTGTGGCTAGGAGTTCGCGATTCTCGTCTGTAAAACACAGAGAGGAGAAGACAGTATTAGATTATACGAGTCAGGTAACTGTCTTCTGCCGTCCTAGTGTTTGAATGCGTTATATATATATATATATATATATATATATATATATATATATATATATATATATATATATATATATATATATATACTCCTGGAAATTGAAATAAGAACACCGTGAATTCATTGTCCCAGGAAGGGGAAACTTTATTGACACATTCCTGGGGTCAGATACATCATATGATCACACTGACAGAACCACAGGCACATAGACACAGGCAACAGAGCATGCACAATGTCGGCACTAGTACAGTGTATATCCACCTTTCGCACCAATGCAGTCTGCCATTCTCCCATGCAGACGATCGTAGAGATGCTGGATGTAGTCCTGTGGAACGGCTTGCCATGCCATTTACACCTGGCGCCTCAGTTGGACCAGCGTTCGTGCTGGACGTGCAGACCGCGTGAGACGACGCTTCATCCAGTCCCAAACATGCTCAATGGGGGACAGATCCGGAGATCTTGCTGGCCAGGGTAGTTGACTTACACCTTCTAGAGCACGTTGGGTGGCACGGGATACATGCGGACGTGCATTGTCCTGTTGGAACAGCAAGTTCCCTTGCCGGTCTAGGAATGGTAGAACGATGGGTTCGATGACGGTTTGGATGTACCGTGTACTATTCAGTGTCCCCTCGACGATCACCAGAGGTGTACGGCCAGTGTAGGAGATCGCTCTCCACACCATGATGCCGGGTGTTGGCCCTGTGTGCCTCGGTCGTATGCAGTCCTGATTGTGGCGCTCACCTACACGGCGCCAAACACGCATACGACCATCATTGGCACCAAGGCAGAAGCGACTCTCATCGCTGAAGACGACACGTCTCCATTCGTCCCTCCATTCACGCCTGTCGCGACACCACTGGAGGCGGGCTGCACGATGTTGGGGCGTGAGCGGAAGACGGCCTAAAGGTGTGTGGGACCGTAGCCCAGCTTCATGGAGATGATTGCGAATGGTTCTCGCCGATACCCCAGGAGCAACAGTGTCCCTAATTTGCTGGGAAGTGGCGGTGCGGTCCCCTACGGCACTGCGTAGGATCCTACGGTCTTGGCGTGCATCCGTGCGTCGTTGCGGTCCGGTCCCAGGTCGACGGGCACGTGCACCATCCGCCGACCACTGGCGACAACATCGATGTACTGTGGAGATCTCATGCCCCACGTGTTGAGGAATTCGGCGGTACGTCCACCTGGCCTCCCGCATGCCCACTATACGCCCTCACTCAAAGTCCGTCAACTGCACATACGGTTCACGTCCACGCTGTCGCGGCATGCTACCAGTGTTAAACACTGCGATGGAGCTCCGTATGCCACGGCAAACTGGCTGACACTGACGGCGGCGGTGCACAAATGCTGCGCAGCTAGCGCCATTCGACGGCCAACACCGCGGTTCCTGGTGTGTCCGCTGTACCGTGCGTGTGATCATTGCTTGTACAGCCCTCTCGCAGTGTCCGGAGCAAGTATGGTGGGTCTGACACACCGGCGTCAATGTGTTCTTTTTTCCATATATATATATATATATATATATATATATATATATATATATATATATATATATATATATATATTGTGGCTGGAGCTCTTTCGTTGTCGTAGACGTGTACGAGAGCCGTCACTACGACGCACTGGATGCAGTGCATACGGTGATATTGCTAATTGCTTCGGATTATTAGGGCTATAAAACTAAACAGCTCTGATGAAGAGCAATTTATTCCTACTGTGGTTTCACACCACTGTAGATATTCTTTGAAAGTAGTGTCTTCTAGTGTTTGGTACATAGATGATGTCAGTCATCTCGAGTTATTTATATTAGATCGCGTAGCCATAAAAAGGGGCATATTGGGGCAATTGATCAATGATATTAGTTAGGAAATTCATTTGTATCTCTTTATGTCCATTGGACATTGATATATAAACGTTTGTAATATATAAAGGGGTTTTAATCTGCAATAAATGTCTAAGCAGAAACAGATTTTATTATTTTTTAGTTACTAGTTCTCTTAATCAGTCATTTATGTTTATGCTGTAATTTATATATAAAAGGGCAAGGAGGAGGAGATAGTATCACTATTAAGAGATCCTAAGATCTGCTTCAGTGTGTAGTCAGACAGGGCCAAATTTTCATTTTCGCTTTCAGTATTTTCCATTGCCCACATTCATTTTACACCCACGTGGAGTAGCATCTTGGAAAATGTGCTTTGGAAATGATGGGGCAGCCACTGTCAAAATATCGGCGTTTGTCGGAGATGTCCCCCGCCTATATTCCCGTAAGTTGTGAGGATAAATCCTGATTATAAAGTTTAATTATAATTAGTGGTGAACGACCAAATTTTTTATTTCGTGGGCAGAGGCCACTGAGAGGTGGTTTTTGACCTCACACCAACACCATTCTGTCGAGACTCACTACCTCAGGATCCAAGTTACTAGCATGTTTAGAAGAATAGTTAAATGTAGACTTGTATGGTTGCAACATTCCGACATTATTTGATTAGAAAATTTGATACTTTGCATGTGTCTCCCAATTAATATAATAAATTGCTCGTCCATTAAATTTCGGGTATGCAGCCACGCAAATAAAATTTCCTCCACTGATATTTCGGCAGCGTATCGTCCGGCCATCCTCAGAGTGAGTCACAAGACTGACGACAAGATGCCAAGCGCTGCCTCTTATGCTCCACCGCGGCGGTACTGCACATGCGGGTCACAGATCTGGTCGGCGGCAGAGAAACACGCTTACACATGCGCCGCCTGTGGCGAAGGAGTACAGACATTTGATTCGCTTACCGATGTATGATGGGCGGCGGTGAAACCAAGACGACTTCTCTGCAGTTTAATTACGCCAAGAGCCGGATTCCATGCTTTGTCCAAATTCGTTCTAGTTATGGAGTCATATGTGAAATAGACCACTGACGTTTCTGTACCTTCTATTGTAGATGAATGAGGTCATAAAGCGTCTTAGCATCCAAGTCGTTAACACCCGGCATTTTCTTTTGAAAACAACAAAAAACAGAAAACAATAAGTAAAATCCGTTTGTGATTTCACAGCCACATCTCAATTATTCTTTTATGTAAATGTCTAGTCTGAAAATTCTAATAGTTTCTTTCTTTTATTTTTGGTATTTTGGATTAACTTGATATACAGAATTTGTTTCCCAGCTGATTATTTTGGAGCTTACCGCGAAGCTATGGGGAAGAGAAATTAGTTTCCTACGCCTCTGGACCGACTTATTACACAGTTAACAATGGGTGCGCATGTCTTCAAAACTCAAAATGCGTATCGAATCCTCCTATATGACAAACAATAGATGCTGGTCACAATCCTGGTAACCTGACGGCAATAAATACGAGAAATATCCTCCCTCTCGTTTATACTAGACTTACGTTGTTACTACATTATCGGAAATGTAACTGAACGCTGGGAACAATGACGCCACAGATAAGTTACCGAATACTGTATAAATGAATTAGAATCAAAATCTGCTGTTATGCTAGCGTAACAGCTCTGGAGGAAGAGGATCCATATCTTGGCCAGGCTCAACAGTAGGAGGGCAAGAGGAGGGTCTGGCAAATAAACCCGAAGCATTGCTCAAATGCCCAGGACAGGAGACTGTACCTGACCACTCTCCTTCCTCTATTCCCTGCCCACATACTCAGCGGCTGGAATGTTGTCTTCGATGGGTGCGTAACCAGAATTTGTGCATGGGTCGAACAGAGCACGTAAGAGCTGCCTGTCTGTTTGCTTACAATATACCACTAGTTTCTGACCATATTCCAATAGAATACCACATTTTATAATCTATTTTTGACTACTGACGGCTGTTTTATTTAGATACCAGCTGTACTTGTACCACCAGTTCATACCGTCTTTTGGTATGATATGAGGATATTCATGGCAGTTGAAAAGGAGCCACATAGCTAGTAGAATGTAGCAATCTCTTTCATCATGATGATGTGTCGAAATATTGCACTTGACGGCTAGTAAAGAATTATATAGTCTCTCTGTTACTTGATCGCTCGACATTACCACGTTCTTTCAGATCTTTGGGACACCACTCGGGACTGATAGATGGATGGAGGTAAATGTCATCCGCAAGGTTGTGTATGTGAACAACTGGATGGCTGAGATCAGTCAATATGTTTCACTTTCGTTCGCCGAAAAGAGATGATAGATGACAAATCATGATTCCTTTCATGTAGTTTAATAGTCTTTCACTCGATAATATGCCTGCAGCGTGCCTCATTGACGCCCTTTGTCAAGCAGAGTGCCTGTGGTACTTGAAGTGCAGGTAATTTGAATGTAACAACTTATTTGATGACTTATCAACACAGGAAGCCCTCGTCCACGCTGCGTGGCTAGCTAGGTGATGTGCAAGAAACACTATACCACTTAACACTCCAGCCAAAGATTCATTAGCCGGCCGTGGTGGCCGTACGGTTCTAGGCGCTCTAGTCCGGAGCCGCGCTGCTGCTACGGTCGCAGGTTCGAATCCTGCCTCGGGCGTGGGTGTGTGTGACGTCCTTAGGTTAGTTAGGTTTAAGTAGTTCTAAGTTCTAGGGGACTGATGACCACAGCAGTTGAGCCCCATAGTGCTCAGAGCCATTTGAAACATTAGAACCAAAGCTTCATTACGATGCGTCGGTGTAGCATTCGCTTCAGTGGGCGCAAAGAATTTTCAGCTTTGGTTTCACCTTAGTTAAACTATGGTTGGGATACATAGCCTCTATAGTGTTCACTATGGTTTGAGGTGTAAGTGAGTTAAAGAAGACACGGTTTCTACTTGTACGGTGTCTGTTAGGTTGGATGTGACTTTGTCATAGTAGAGAACATTAAGGTTCCATTTGAATTTCTCCTGATAGAAGATGCCGACTTGACAAGTGAATAAACCCCAAAGGAAATAATATTACTAAGTGATTTGGCTATCCTCAGGAACAGTTCACTACAGACACGCATAACTAACTCAATGGGGATTCTCTTGTCATCTGAAATGATCTGACTATGGTGGCCTAGTTATGTAACGTTGTCACTGAGCCTAAAAGCGACACGATGAAACAACTGTTGTCCTGGAACTGTTGAATCAAACTGATCTTCTGTGAACTGAAAATAATTTGCTATTCCTAAGATCTGCTAGATATTTGCAGAAATTAATCCTAGCAGAAGTGGCTCGAAATTGAACTATCGACCGAATGCATATTTCTGTAATTCTCTCATCTTGAAAAATCTTGAACACCTGTACCTGATTTAATTACGCTGATGAAAGGAATGAAACAGTAATAAAAATATTACATTTTCTTTTCAGTTTATGGCCATTATTTGTCCATTAAAAGTACAAGGATTCTACATAGAGCAATTACGTTAATGTTACACGATGTGCATCGTACTGCAACATAATAATGCAAAGACCTGTTCAATAACTTGGATTTATGAACATATAAAATGCAACATCTGTTGGTGAATGAGAAATCGCCTTCCTAAACCCGATCACAAAACAAAAACAATCCGTAAACGAAGCGAACTCTGTCCCACACTGATGTTAACTGCGACTCTCACTCTGTTATTTGACATCATTGCCAAAGTAACAACAATGCTCGAATACATGTCAATTGTTTCACAAGCTGCGACGTAGTCGCAAATTGAGTAGTGACCCGAATATAGAAAAAAATTTCTTTAACTTGAGGTCTATGGTCACAAATTATTGTCATCAGGCTACCGGCTTCGATCTATAATGACCATATTCAGATGTCTTTTATAAAAGCATGTCCTAATATACTGGGGCCATAGTGGCATTGTGTTTAGCATTTGACGATGACACCATACGTGTAGCCGACGCAGCCATGAATATATGGGAGTTGAGCAATGTGCCACACAACAGCAAAAATGTAGATGGACACCTTCCAAGATCTTAAGTATTGCTAGAGATGTTTTCTAAGCAGGACTAATGGCACTGGTGCACAGTTATTGATGTGGGAAACTGAAAACAGCTGGGAGAGCGATGTGCGGACCCCATGCACTCCATACCTCATAATGCCACTTGGCAGAGGATAATGCAACATGCAACAAAGCAATACGGTGGCACGAAGTGGTGTCCAGTCCAGCGTTGTCATTCACTAAATGTGTCAAAGTCTGAAACGTAAAGTGTGGTACGAAGTCAGAGAGCACAATCGCCAATGGCGAGAAGGAACAGTGAACCTCCATATCGCGTTTAAGCACATTTTAACAGTGCATACACACATTCTCTTGCCTCTGTGACACGTAATTGTTTAGTAACATACACTAAGAGCGAAAGAAATTGCTACACCTGCCTAATATTGTGTAGGGCCCCGCGAGCAGGCAGAAGTGCCACAATACGACGTGACATGGACTCGAATAATGTCCGAAATAGCTCTGGAGGGAATTGACACCATGAATCCCGCACGGCTGTACATAAATCCGTAAGAGTACGAGGGGGTGGAGATCTCTTCTGGACAGCACGCTTCGGGGCATCCCAGATATGCTCAATAATGATTTGGGGAGTGTCTGGGCAATTTGGTGGCCAGCGGAAGTGTTTAAACCCAGAAGAGCATTCCTGGAGACAATCCGTAGCATTTCTGGACTTATGGGGTGTCGCATTGTCCTGCTGGAATTGCTCAAGTCCGTCTGAATGCACAATGTACATGAATGGATGCAAGTCATCAGACAGGATGCTTACGTACGTGTCACCTGTCAGAGTCGTATCTAGACATATCGGGGGTCCAATATCACTCCTACTGCAGACGCCCCAAAGCATTACAGAGCCTCTACCAGCTTCAACAGCCCCCTTCCTTTCATGAGGTTGTCTCCACATCCGTACACTTCTATCCGCAAGATACAATTTGAAACGAGACGTCCGACCAGGCAACATGTTTCCAGTCAACAGTCCGATGGCGGTGTTGACGGGCCCAGGCGAAGCGTAAGGCTATGTGTCATGAAGTAATGAAAGGGCAAACGTGTGGAAATTCGGCTCCTAAGGCCCATATCAATGGTTTTTTATTGAATGGTTCGCACGCTGACATTTTGTTGATGACCCAGCATTGAAATTTGCAGAAAATTGCTCTCCTGTCAAGTTGAACGATTTTCTTCCGTCGTTTTTGGTCCCGTTCTTGCAGGATCTTTTCCCGACCGCAGCTATGTCGGAGATTTGATGTTCTTTCGATCCCTGATATTTACAGTATACTCTTGAAATTTTCTAAGAACATGACACAAAAACAGCAAATTTGGAATTTAATTCGTATATACACTATTCAGTAACCTGTAATCTCTGTTGTGTTATTGTTCCCTGCGAGCGTTTATTTTTCTGCCACTTCAGTAAGAACATGAGTCTAGGAGGAACGAAAAGTATGAGGTTTCACTTATTTGTTGCATTGGAGCTACTAGAAATGTGACCACCTTTCACCGCTTGTCACGCAGGTAGATTCGATATCGAGTTGTGAGACTGAAGAAGTGAGTTCTCAGTTTCTACAGTGCGAAATGTGTGGATAAGTCCGTGCAGAGACTTGGGGGATCAAATTTCTCTTCCCTGTCTCTTTAAGATAGGCTGCATAACAAGCACCTGTGGAGACTGTTACCGGATTTCAAGTTAGTCAGAAAAATGGAAACAAAGGGAAAGAAACTGTAAGAATTTTCAGACCATACATTTGCCGAAAAGTACATTGGATACGTGGTTGTGATATCACAAACATATATAGTTTTCTGTTTTTTGTTGCTTGCAAAAGCATATTTTGCGTGCTAAACGACTTGGAAGTTAAGATACGTTCATGATCTCGGACATTTATAAACAGAAGGTAAACAAACATGAGTGAACACTTTACATATGAGCGTTCAGCTAGAGAAACACGACATGTGACTGCAACCGGGCAAGGCTTAGAGGCAATCAGTGAAGGAGACAGTGATCAGATTTTTTTAAAAAAAGTTACTTACTCATTCAAATTATAGATTGTATTAAATTTTGTGTTGCTTTTCAAGTCGCATCTCGTGAATGCGACGAGCACAGAGATTCATCAAATCGAGAAATTCTCTCTGGTTTTATAAATTACGCTGTTAACTTGATGTTGCGAGTAGCGATCACCTTTTGAACTCTATTTTCCTGTATAATGGAGGTTTGTCATGTGCGAGTAAGAAAATAAATTGCTGTTGCTATTTTTGTGTCAGTTATTGTGGATGGAACAGCTGATATTTGAACAATTTTACACTTTGCGTGATTATCGTGTATGTTTTCTCTGAGGCTAGACGTGTAGGAACGTTTCTAGCCTTCCTCACTTCTCTTGAATATGATGCAGTAACGTTAGCAGAGACGCTTAAAGAAACATTGTTTGTTGTTATGGATAGTGCAGATAAAATTATTTTTTAGAGCAATGATGGCGCAGCTGTTTTCAGTGATGGTCATACAGAATCGCAGAATCATCTGAAACAGCTTTTTAAATATGACTTTTATGTTAACTGTTATGCTATAAATTGAACCTGGTTTTTATTGAAGCTGCGAATCCAGCCACGGACATTAGAATTTTTGGTGATCTTAGTGAGATTCCCATTTAGTTCGTAGTAATTACGACGAACAGCGGTGCTAATTAACATAGTAGACAGGATGTCCTTTAAGTTCCTAACATGAGATCGAATTTCAAACTCTGAACTGTGCAAGTTATGTGCGTAAGTGGAGAGTCACTTGGAGAATGCCTCGAGTAAATAGAGCTTACATCTCGAGAAACTGCTATAAATAAACACAAGTTACAGCGCCAAGCATTTAAATTTTAGTGGTCTGTGTTCAGTCTTATCACATGACATGCTGTCCTATTGTAGAGCCAGTTACAAAAAAGAGCGCTGACCTACTTACTGTACAACAAGAGGTCAAACTTTTAAAATGAGCCACACAGGAAACCCGAGGTAGCATGACTGGACAGAATTCCCACATACAGAGGAGACAGACAGGCAAACGAAATTGTAAAAGCGGTTGCTGCAAAATAAGTGTGCGATACAGTTATCACTAAAGTTGTGTGACGCGTTACGTCACAGGGCTTCACGTCGCTGCAACTTCATTTTCTTCCAAAAAGTTTGTTTCGAACACATGTCAATTGCAGCAACCATTGCTGCAGATGTCTTATGAAATACATCCCTTCTTTGAATGCAATAAGCTGAGAACAGAGCTCGAGACAGTATACACGAGTAGGTGCTGTTTCAGTTCGGAAATTCCTGCTCGAAAATACTTGCAGGAGCAAGCCATAAAAATGATTGTTAAAGTTCCGCCGATACCGTCTCTGAAGGTGTGATTTTTCTGAACCCTGAAGAGAGTAGATAAAAATTTCTGCCAAGTATTATGGGTCAAGAGCGGTTAACGGCACTAGCAGCGCTCTCCATTGAGAGGAACTTCATATGCATAATGGTTCAAAAGGCTTTTAGCACTATGCAACTTAACATCTGAGGTCTTCAGTCCCCTAGAACTTAGAACTACTTAAACCTAACTAACCTAAGGACATCACACACATCGATGCCCGAGGCAGGATTTGAACCCGCGACCGTAGTGGTCTCCCGGTTTCAAACTGAAGCGCCTAGAACCGCTCGGTCACAGCGGCCGGCATTTCATATGCAGCTGCTTAGACTTCAGCAAGTTCGTCACTGACAGTCCGTCTGGCTCTTATGGAGAGGAGAATGCATTTTTCATACAGTCATAAGGTAAGCGTATTTCCGCGTAGCATTTATTTTATTAATATTGTTAGTGTCTTTCATTATTTGGTACACTATAGTCCATGTTTCACTGAACGCCCGAGAATAAACGCCACGAGCCGTCACTGATACTGGTAAAACTAAGAAATATTCTGTCCGTATTTGCGCAGAACTCATCTCGAAGCCAAGTTTTCACTTTAGTGACTGTGGTTTGCGAGTGAGGTGAGCATAAGTACACGTTTGTGGTGCAGGCAGCTTTTCCATACAAGTAGTGGTTCTGTATTGTATGCCTGCAAGCTAGTTCCTTTTGTCCAGAACTAATCTGTGATCTATTAGCTGCACTGTCGCTGGACAGTGTATCAGTCATTATCTTCCTAGTCGGCGGTGACCTTTAGCCTCAACTAGTTGCCCTCTGCTCCGCTAAGGCACCTTACAACGCCGTAGGGGAGAAGTGAGGCACTGTAACCTGAATTGAAACCACAAGCTACAGCTGTGCTAATAGATACTGGCTTAGTAGTCTGTTGGTAGGAGAGTAAACAAAGATCTAAATAACAGGATGTTTACATCGCATCTCCTAATGAGTAACGAAGTATGCCTTAAACTTGTTCTTTAATGAATTTAGCTTTCTGTATTAACGCTACATCACCAGAGCCGGTGACAAGAATGTAGGGTTCCTTTCTGACCAGTAGGAGCGAAAATGGGCAAGTTATCGATTCAAGGTAGTTCCAGAAAACCAACGATGCAGCAGACAGAGAGTTGTCATTCAGTAAATTTTTCACCTTCAATTCCTGTTTGATATTTCCTTACACTTTCTCTGTGGCTGTGTTAAGCACTTTTCAGTTTTCGTCTACCTTCCTTGCCACAATTTCACTGTACATTTTCTTCAACGTGTTTGTACTTTAATAACTGTAATTTCCAGTATAAATCAACTACGTTTTTCATTCTCAAACTTGTTTCTGAGGGGAGTACGAAATGTTTATGTACGTCATTTGGATCTCGTAATTCACTCTGTGTGCAGTGTTTTGTAAGATGGTTGACATATTACACAAATACCATCCTCAGCAACCTTCCAGAGTTAGCTTACAACCTAATCTGAGAGTGCAATACATATAAAGATTGTTGGCTGGCTGACTTGGAATCTTGATTGATATTGGGCTTGAAAGATATTGGTGGCCTGTAAAAGTTACTTAACGATGGTATTTAGGGTCGGATGGGATTGTATGTAAATAAATTTTGCGAAGAACATATCTCTGTGGGCAAGAGAAGTCAATCAACAATGGTCACAACAAATTTATGTGTGCTCGTCCTCTAGATAGCAATTAAGGAGACATTCAGAGTAGAAATAATGGCTCTGTTTAAGAAACTCCGACGTTAGTATGGTCCATGATAATCATAGTGACAGTAGGAGAAACCGGCTTGCTGCACGAGAGGCAGTGGTGAATATTTTGACGAATTCCGGCGGCTGGACGGCCGAGTGAGGTATGCGAAGAATGCAGTTGCCTGAGAACAGGATGAGTGATTTCCCACAGGCCAGTGTTTGCACAGTGGGCTAGAGCGGTGCTGGCGGCACTATGGGAGTTAAAATGAACGAAATGAAAGATAAATATTACATATTTGAAAGCAAATACATGATAGCCCCTAGAAACGTATTACAGAAAAAACAAAGTGCACCAGAAAACTCGTGGCGGCGAGACCAGATTATTGCAACTTAAATATTAACAGATCTTATATTGTTTTAATTGTGATAGAATATAAAGTTAATAACAACTGAACCACAGAAGCAAGTTGGTCATAAAAGCTGTAAAATGAAAGCTGGAAAGTGTCTAAGGTTGGGCGGATACTGTAACAGCTAAGAACTTTCTTAGAGGCTACTGATGATAGAAATGTATCTTTCGTTTTCAGTTTACTTTCATACACACTGCTTACAAAATCAGAAGTGATATTTTAGCAAGTGCATTTATTATGCATAATATAAAATGATCAACGATCGATTGTTTCCCATGCAGTAACCAATGTGCATCTCCGCAGGTCTTCTCATCCATCTAAGCGTTCCGCTTCTCTTCTAGGGAATTGAAAATGTGGTGATCGATAGTAGCATTAAGCAGGTGTTCTGAGATCACCTCACTCTTTGTGAGTTTCATAAACGTAATCCCCAACGGGCAGCACTAACTGCTGATTATTTTCTCTTATCAGTAGTGCTGTAACTTGTACTGGAGATCATAAAAGCTGTCGAGGAGGTTTTCCGGTTCTGTCGAGTTTACGACAAAAATTACGACCTTCCTCAGCTTTCGAGCGTGCAGGAAAGCCATTACCACAGCCAAGTTAGGAGCAAATTGTGTTCTGACATGACACGACGGAGTGATGCGTTTTCCTTATGTAAAGTTTCCGTGTATGAAGATGAATGATGCAAGGGCAGCAACGGGAAAAGACGGACGTGGTTGGTGATTATATCTGTGTCATTAATTCTGGCCGATACTGATCCACGCATCTAGCGTCTGCGGCAATAATGTTTCACTCAGATAGTACTTGCCACTCTTAATAATAATATTTAAAAGGAAATTTTACGTCTCGTGATCAGTACAATAGATTGGGCAATAAAGTACACAGTGCTCTGAATGATAACTTACATGGCCGTAGTGCAATGAGACAAGATCAAAGACAAATAGGACAAAAAGTATCGTTAATATGAGAATTCAACTAAAGAAGTGATGTTTGTACGTCATACATTACTGCTGTTTGCTTCGACGGCGTTTTATCACGGTAAAGAGTAATTTAAGAAGTATTATATTGCTGCTGTGTGATACACAGATACGTCGAGAAAATTTAGAACACATTAAGGCAAAAAGCTATCCCTTCTGAAGTCAACAGGGAATTAGTTGAATTGTAGAAAAGCATGGACAGTAGTAAAATGCTTTTAAACGTCAAAATTTTGGTTGGGCTCTACCGTGACTGTTACTAAAAGAAGATGAGACAGCAAGGTTACTGATACGTCATTATTTACATATTTCCACGATGCGTTTCGTAGGTCTTAATCTCCATCAGGTGGATTTATCTGCAATACTATGACACATGTGTGCAGTGCTTCGAGATGGAACTACAGATTTCCTTGTATATCCTGTAGTTACTATGATAATTCTTTTTCCTTTTAATTGGTTTGTGTGTCACTCTCAATTTTCACACCTCCTGAAGTAGCCTTGTCAAGTGCTAATTTTATTTTATTTCATTAGTTTACTTTTATTAATAGAAACTCGTATATAGGCATGCAGTTTCCATTTTGTATTGAAATATTTTCCTGTCTTCTCCGTTTTTATTTATTTACTGTTCAATTTTTTACTTTTTCATTGAATTATCACCACTCTGTCGAAGATATTACTTCCTGTATGTGTCTGTTTTAATCTTGATGTGTAAATTATCTTCCAGTGTTGCTTACAAACATTGTTAACTTCTTCGATGACAATACGCAGTAAATGTCTGAAGATGGCCTTCTAAGCCGAAAACTGATTAACACAATAAATGTACTACTGTAGAACAAAAGAAAACTAGTGTTTTCCATTTATTATAATGTTGTTCTACCAAGGACCGACGGAAGATTCAGTTAAAATGTAGCCCAAGTTTAGTAAATATTCCAAAAAGACGAGTCTCTTTCATGGAGCTTTCAGTACAAACGAAGTTCATTTGGTACAGTGAGTCCAAACAACAGAAGACAAATAATGGTAATAAAAGGTTGAAGTGCAGACTCACCTAGAATGTTCAGTCGTTACTACTACAATTATTATGTGGTGTATAGGCACCATCTGACAAATAAAATTACTCCTATAAGCTAGGTACACATTACAAGTTAAGTACTGAATGGAAACTGTTTGTTAATGGTTCCCAATGAGAACTATGACTGTTCGGGAGCAGATTCATCTGATGCTTCGTCCAACACATTCAATGGAATTGCTGGCTCGATACCTGAGACCGATATTCTTTCCATAGTTGTTGACTGGCCCAACCACTGTCATGGCAATTGCCTACGGTGTGGCCTGCTTGGCTGCAAGTGACATCGTACTGGAATATACCTTCCCCGATCACAGCAGCGTGGTTATGGACGTATGCTCCGCTAGCAGCAGACCTGAAGCCTCTTGTGGTGGCTACCAGAGATTCCGTGGTTGTTGATATTGTGCAGAATTTCAATTATTTATATATTTATTTATTAACATTACAGAGTGACCCATCGCCTGGGAAACATATGATACATGTAGTACATTTTGAGAAAGGAACTATTTTTATTGCAGGAAAGATTTATATAGTAAAAAAGGTCCCCTCCCTTGGCTATTTCATGAGGGGGGCGGCTTCGGTAAACACTTCGTCAGTGTATGCATGCCGTGAGATTAATTAGACATGGTTTGTGTAAGAGGTTTAACAGTTCTATTTCTTATTATAGTTACTTCCTTCAGTAGGTAAGAAATTTCGAGATGAAAGCCAAACGGTGTTTGGCCTGCAGGCGGTTGTGGCTGTTGGGGCAGACGATTCCTAAAATGTGTCCATCTCCAGGATACGAGTGTGTAGAAGGTTTGCAGGTTGCTATCTTGTAGCAAACACACCTATGGCATGCTATTAAGACCTAGTCAACCAGCGAGAGAACCCCTTGTTTTTCAGAAAATGGATAGGGCTCGAAAAATAATTAATCATTTTTTAAAAAATTTTCCACTAAGTAATTTTTTCGTTTACCGCTGGCTAAGGCAAGTATGGGAACTTGGATGTTAACAAATTACAGAGAAACTTATTTTTAACAAGTTTAACACGAATTCGTGTGACAGATTTAAGTTCGCGGAGTACTAGCACCGACCTGCCTCTGTATTGTTTTTGGGCATTTTAGGAAAACGCCGGGATGGTCTCCACGTTGTGGCTATGATATTACAATTTACACACAATGTTTGCACGATGCACAAACCAATATCGTAGACGACATCTCTCGTTTTAGTTACTTGACGACTATGGCATCAGCAAAGGCATCAGGCAGCTAAATTAAACAATAACATTCAAACTGTGAAATTCTGGAAAATCGGACCCCACGACAGACGGAAATAAAGGAAACTGTATATTAAGCAAGTAAATGACAGTTCCATAATTATTTTCTTACTGTATCCCGAATTACCCTGTCGGATCGCCAGTCTAACCGGACTGACATACACTCCTGGAAATGGAAAAAAGAACACATTGACACCGGTGTGTCAGACCCACCATACTTGCACCGGACACTGCGAGAGGGTTGTACAAGCAATGAGCACACGCACGGCACAGCAGACACACCAGGAACCGCGGTGTTGGCCATCGAATGGCGCTAGCTGCGCAGCATTTGTGCACCGCCGCCGTCAGTGTCAGCCAGTTTGCCGTGGCATACGGAGCTCCATCGCAGTCTTTAACACTGGTAGCATGCCGCGACAGCGTGGACGTGAACCGTATGTGCAGTTGACCGACTTTGAGGGCGTATAGTGGGCATGCGGAAGGCCGGGTGGACGTACCGCCGAATTGCTCAACACGTGGGGCGTGAGGTCTCCACAGTACATCGATGTTGTCGCCAGTGGTCGGCGGAAGGTGCACGTGCCCGTCGACCTGGGACAGGACCGCAGCCACGCACGGGTGCACGCCAAGACCGTAGGATACTACGCAGTGCCGTAGGGGACCGCACCGCCACTTCCCAGCAAATTATGGACACTGTTGCTCCTGGGGTATCGGCGAGGACCATTCGCAACCGTCTCCATGAAGCTGGGCTACGATCCCGCACACCGTTAGGCTGTCTTCCGCTCACGCCCCAACATTGTGCAGCCCGGCTCCAGTGGTGTCGCGACAGGCGTGAATGGAGGGACGAATAGAGACTATCGTCTTCAGCGATGAAGGTCGCTTCTGCCTTGGTGCCAATGATGGTCGTATGTGTGTTTGGCGCCGTGCAGGTGGGCGCGACAATCTGGACTGCATACGACCGAGGCACACAGGGCCAACACCCGGCATCATGGTGTGGGGAGCGATCTCCTACACTGGCCGTACACCTCTGGTGATCGTCGAGGGGACACTGAATAGTGCATGGTACATCCAAACCGTCATGGAACCCATCGTTCTACCATTCCTAGACCGGCAAGGGAACTTGCTGTTACAACAGGACAATGCACATCCGCATGTATCCCGTGCCACCCAACGTGCTCTAGAAGCTGTAAGTCAACTACCCTGGCCAGCAAGATCTCCGGATCTGTCCCCCATTGAGCATGTTTGGGACTGGATGAAGCGTCTTCTCACGCGGTCTGCACGTCCAGCACGAACGCTGGTCCAACTGAGGCGCCAGGTGGAAATGGCATGGCAAGCCGTTCCACAGGACTACATCCAGCATCTCTACGATCGTCTGCATGGGAGAATAGCAGCCTGCATTGCTGCGAAAGGTGGATATACACTGTACTAGTGCCGACATTGTGCATGCTCTGTTGCCTGTGACAAAGTGCCTGTGGTTCTGTCAGTGTGATCATGTGATGTATCTGACCCCAGGAATGTGTCAATAGAGTTTCCCCTTCCTGGGACAATGAATTCACGGTGTTCTTATTTCAATTTCCAGGAGTGTTTGTGTCATACCATAGCATTTTTTGTTGACTAGTACCACAGGAGGCCACGGAATCAAACTTTCTTGCTATAACCTTCACCCACATGATCATCATCTAGTGATTCGTTTATAAACGGTGTAAGGCATGAAAAAAATTGTTTTCCTACTAGTAAGCTTAACTGTATAACGATGCACACACTCACACTTTATATGCTTACTTCACAGCTGATGTAGGTAACACTGTGCCATCAATGACAAAGCTTTGATTGTGACACCATCTAGGCACTTTTGCATTATAGCTCAACGAGTAGCTGATTTTTCAGACTTCATATGGAAATTAAAGATGGAGGGAGATAAAGGAACGGAAAAGGAGGGGCTCACAGCTGTCAGCTGCATCGGCACATTATAGGGAATCAACGACGACGTGTGAAAGTGTGTACCGGACTGGAATTCCAACGCGGAATCTCCTGCTTACAAGGCAGTGGCGTTAACCACTGCACCAGCCGGGACACAGCGTTTTTGCAACTGCTCTGACTGTTTCGGCACACCTCACGATTACCATATTAGCACGACAAATAATATTCTATTCCAGAGGGCACTCACACGAAGTCATTGGTCGTGGATGAGAGTGAAGGTAGGCAAACATTCGAGTACAAATAGCCTTCGGTAAGATCGTAACACATCGAATGTTCCTGTTCTCGCCGTATCACAGAGTAACTACATGTGACTAAAAGTGGATAATATAGCAGAAAATAGACATGAAATGGACCACAAACTAATAGCTTATTTAAAACAATACTCTCACTTTAGCATCATCCTGAGTCGATGTCTTTTTTCCATTATTTGCTTCATGGTGGGAACGAACCAGCATATAGAACATGGATGGTACACGTTACGATAAACGATTTTTCAAAATACATCGATACTTTCAAAATCAATTTACTGACGAATTTTACATTATGTGATTAAATGACAGTTTGGCGGAATCGTACAAATTGTTGAAAGCTAGAAGGGGGGTACTAGGTACGTTCTCTCAGTGAAAATACGTACAGTCTTGGAAGTAACTGAATAATCTCAGGTTTGAAGTGTGCAAACAACCATAGACAACTGCTTTTTAGGAAGTACACATATAGGGGAAAATCGTATTCAATTGAGATAACTGGGGAGACCATATAAACAATCAACTATTGAGTTTAGGGCTGTGCAAACTCTGAAGAAAATGATATAAACGCGAGCTGCGCAAACCCCAAGAAAATGATATAAATGTGCACTTGTAGAATGTCTGCAGGGATATAAAATGAAGTCAGTACAGAAGAAATGGACAGCCTCAGAAAACAGACGATAAGACGGCCAAAACTGAATTTTGAACTAAAACTTTGTAAATCTAATTATAACGATGTAACGTTCACGAAGAATATAATAATTCCAATCCCAAAGAAAGCAGGTGTTGACAGATGTGAAAAATACCGAACTATCAGAATAATAAGTCACAGCAGCAAAATACTAAGGGCGAATTATTTACAGACGAATGGAAAAACTGGTAGAAGCCCACCTCGGGGAAGATCAGTTGGATTCCGTAGAAATGTTGGAACACGTGAGGCAATGCTGACCCTCCGACTTACCTTAGAAGAAAGATTAAGGAAAGGCAAACCTACATGTCTAGCATTTGTAGAATTAGAGAAAGCATTTGACAATGTTGACTGGAACACTCTCTCTCAAATTTTAAAGGTGGCAGTTATAAAATACAGGGAGCGATAGGCTATTTACAATTTGTACAGAAACCAGATGGCAGTTATAAGAGTCGAGGAGCATGAAAGGGAAGCAGTGGTTGGGAAGGGAGTCAGACAGGGTTGTAGCCTCTCCTCGAGGTTATTCAATCTGTATATTGAGCAAGCAGTAAAGGAAACAAAAGGAAAATTCGGAGTAAGTATTAAAATTCATGAAGAAGAAATAAAAAGAGGTTCGCAGATGACATCGTAATTCTGTCAGAGGCAGCAAAGGACTTGGAAGAACAGTTGAACGGAATGGACAGAGACTTCAAAAGAGAATATAAGATGAACATCAACAAAGGCAGAACGAGGATAATGGAATGTAGTCGAATTAAGTCGGGTGATGCCGAGGGAATTCAATTAGGAAATGAGACACAGAAAGAAGTAAAGGAGTTTTGCTATTTGGGGAGCAAAATAACTGATGCTGGTCGAAATAGAGAGGATGTAAAATGTAGACTGGCAATGACAAGGAAATCGTTTCTGAAGAAGAGAAATTTGTTAACATCGAGTATAGATTACGTGTCAGGAAGTCGTTTCTGAAAGTATTTGTATGGAGTGTAGCCATGTATGGAATTGAAACATGGACGATAAATAGTTGGGCCAGGAAGAGAATAGAAGCTTTCGAAATGTGGTGCTAGAGAAGAATGCTGAAGATTAGATGGGTAGATCACATAATTAATGAGGAGGTATTGAATAGGATTGGGGTGAAGGGGAATTTGTGGCACAACTTGACTAGAAGAAGGGATCGGTTGGTGGGACATACTGTGGGGCATCAAGGGATCACCAATTTAGTATTGGAGGGCAGCGTGGAGGGTAAAAAACGTAGAGGGAGACCAATAGATGAATACACTAAGCAGATTCAGAAGGGTGTATGTTGCAGTAAGTAATGGGAGATGAAGAAGCTTGCACAGGATAGAGTAGCATGGAGAGCTGCATCAAACCAGTCCAGGACTGTAGACCACAACAACAACAACGTTCATTGGCTCCAGTGCTAATTTTTTAATGCCTTGCGGTGCAATTTGGTGGAGTAAAATAACCATTATAGTATGTTTACCTGATACGACTGTTGCCGTCACAGTGAACTGCTGTATGAAGAGACTGCTGTTGACTCTTCCTAGGTTACAGCTGAGGCAGCTAGCAGAGGAAAACTAAGTAATTTATCAAATTCTTTGCTGTTAGCAAGCCAAATCTTTATAGTGCTATATACTGAATAAATTCTTTAAAATTAATGTCAATAAATCTACTTTTCATTTGCCTCGATATTTTGTGCAATAATCTTTCCACTTAATTTTGAAAGGAAAAATTCAATTACACACGTTAATTTCTTAAACATGACCAGGTAACATCTCTAACATCTTAGTAAATACCTTCACTGATGAAGTTTGGGTACCTGATTCATAAAAGCTACATTGGAAAGTGTAATCGCCCTCCGATATACCTTCTGTTGGTCTTATAGCTTATTCATCGTTCGTAAGATCGATGAAAGCACACATAAGTTTCGAATTAAGATTGACAGCACGTATGTTTTTTATCCTTTAGTTGTGGTTCCAGTGAGCCAGTTCGCTGTTTGTATCCAAAGATACCAGGCCGCAATTTGGGCTACGCTTACGTTGGCGTCCCGCTACGCGGCAGCTGAGTCGAATTATGGGGCTACAAAGCGCCGTGCGGAGACCCTCTCATGATTTTTTCACAACCAGCGAATGGAAGTGTTACTTAATATTGAGGGACAGCGGTGGAGCGGTTCGCGTTTGGAGTTGACGTCGCATGATTGGCTCAGTGTTACCTTGGTCGGAAGCTCGGAGACATAATTTACCACGGTGGTCGTGAACTATGCGTGGACCCACGGTTCTCAGCCGTAGTTCGTAACAGTATTAGCGGTGAAACCCTGCGTCCACAGCATCTGGCCTTGTGCTCAATGTTTATGACGTCATATCTCCTGAAACGTGTGCCGCACAACGATATAATTTTGTACGTACATTATTCAGCATATATAGACACTGTCCGCAAAATGTGTTCCGAATGGAGTTAGTAGCAACGAAGCCATAACTTTTAGTCGTGTACTACGCAGAAGTTTTTCCACGCATCTCACTATTTGCAACGTTATATCACCTGAATGATGCTGAGTACCTGATATTGTAGGTAGATTCAGCGGCACTGTCCGTAAAAATTTATTGGGAATAGAGTTAGTAACAAAGAAGAATAAATTTAAACATCTTGCATGATGCGACAGTTTTTCATGCATCTCATTTTCTTGTGACATTGTATCTCGTGAACTATGTGTCGTAAAATGATATAATCTTGCATTTACATTCAGCGGCATATGTGCATACTGTGTGCAAACTTTTCCACATATGCAGTTGCTAGTAATGAAGTAATTGATATGTGGTACTTACAGCAACTATAGAAAACATAGAAGGGAGGACCCACCGTTATAAGTTTCTTTTCACTCAACCTGTTTATTTAACAATATATAATCTGTGCTTTACAGGTAATCGAAGAATTTAACCATAAAGTTTTCTTTAACAGAATGTACAAACTTGCAAAATTCTTTTGACTTTAAACCTTAAGTTGAACAAGTTTTTAACCTCTGCAAAAGAAACAGCGGTATTTACTACCGCGATTGACACAGTCTGCCTTATCAAATAACCTTCTGCAACGCATGAAAACCATATAAGCACCATTGATAACACGAGTGATTCCATTACTCAAAACAGACGACTTCACTTTTAATTTGTAAGTTGTATGTCGAATGGTTAGGGGTTAAAATGCGCTTCTGTGCTTAAACGTTAAGCAGATCAACAAACAACATGACAAAGATAAGGCTTAGTTCAAAGCAATGTGCTTCTTAATTTCAATCATCGACCAAGTTGCGTCTCGATCGCAACCCGTCCCTTCTGATAATTTTATTTTGACTGAAGCCCAGGTGACAGTTGGCTGTTAAAATTTTCAGAGTTAAAGTGATTGTTAGTTATTAACACCGCTCTGAAGGAACGTCTTAATACATCACCTGTAAACACTTATTACAACAGAACTCTCTCGGCGGAACCACAAGATCCATCTAAAATACGCCAACACGGAAACGAAAAGCTCAGTACACTAGGTTGTTCAGATTATAGCTAATGACTGAGAAATGAAATTACATTCAAAGAATTGAACCGGTTAACAGCTAAATCTAACCACAGGGTCCCTCTTTTGTTTAACAGCAACCTATGCCTTAGTACAATTGTTCCAGCTGCATTTACAACGAAGAGCTGAATAATTAGAACATTAATGATCTGGTGCAAACGAGAAGTGAAAGGCAATATAATAGCCGGAGAAATATTCAAACGACAGCTAGTGTCTTAGCACAATACTACTGCCTACATTTACAACCAAAGAGCTGAACGAGTAAACTCGGAGGGTCGGTTACAAACCAGAAAATACGAAGACATCAAATAAAGTTTTGCATCACCTCGTTTCCGAGAGTTCCGTAACCTGTACAGAAATTTGGAATAGAGATCAGCATAAACGCCATTTCTGCCCTTTTTATTTCTCATGAAACCCAAACATTGCATGTTGTACGATCATACAGTGAGACCTTCAGATGTGGTAGTCCAGAATGTTTTACACAGCGGTAACTCTAGTACCTAGCACTCCTTGCTCTTGCATGGATGCGTACCTGTATTCGTCGTGGCATAGTATCCACAACTCCATCAAGGCACTGTTGGTACATATTGTCCCCCTCCTCAACGGCGACTCGTCGTAAATCCCTGAGAGTGGTTGGTGAGTCACGTCGTCCCTAAACAGGCCTTTCCAATCCATCCCAGGCATGTTCGATACGGTTCATCTCTGGAGAACATGCTGGACACTGTAGTCGAGCGATATAGTTATCCTGAAGGAAGTCATTCACAAGATATGCACAAAGGGGGAGCGAATTGTCGTCTATGAAGATCAATACGTCGCCAATATGCTGCCGATATGGTTGGTCTGTCGGTCGGAGGATGGCATTCACGTATCGTACAGCCGCTACGGCGCCTTCCATGACCACCAGCGGTGTACGTCTGCCACACATAGTGCCACCCCAAAACAGCAGGTAGCCTCCACCTTGCTACAGTCTCTCGACAGTGTGTGTAAGGCGTTCAGCCTGACCGGGTTGCCTCCAAACACGTCTCCAACGATTGTCGAACGCATTGCGTCACTCATCGGTGAATAGAACGTGATGGTAATCTTGAGCGGTGCATTCGCCATGTTTTTGGGCCCATCTTTACCGCGCTGCATGGTGTCGTGGTTGCTAAAATGGACCTCGCCTTGGACGTCGGGAGTGAGGTTGCGCGTCATGAAGCCTATTGAGCACAGTTTGATTCACAACACGACGTCCTGTGGTTGCGCGAAAAGCATTGCTAAACACGGTAGCGTTGCTGTTGGGGTTCCTCCGAGGTATCGGTCATCCACTGCATTAGTAGACCTTGGGCGGCCTGAGCGAGGCATGTCATCGATAGATCTCTTTGTATCTCCTCCATGTCCGAACAACATCGCTTTGGTTCACTCCGAGACGCCTGGGCACTTCCCTTGTTGAGAGCCCTTCCTAGCCCAAAGTAACTATGCGGACGCGATCTAACCGCGGTTTGGACCGTCTAGGCAAGGTTCAACTACAGACAACACGATCCGTGTACCTCCTTCCTGGTGGGATTACTGGGAATGATCGGCTATCTGAACCCCTTCGTCTAATAGGCTCTGCTCATGCATGATTGCTTACATCTTTGGGCAGGTTTAGTGATATCCCTGAATAGTCAAAGGGACTGTGTCTGTGATACAATCAACGTCTATCTTCAGGAGTTCTGGAATTCGGGTTGATGCAAAACTTTTTCGATTTACGTAGTTACATTCTACAGCACAAACCTTTCTAATATTAAAGTTTTAATTGGTCTATAACGGTTTCTGTTTGAATATCTGGACAGCATCTCAATGAACTATTCGCCACGTTGTGCAGTTCCAGAACCACCTGAATATCCTTCAGGAGTTCTGGGAATCGGGTTGATGAAAACTTTTCCGTTGTATGTAGTTACATTCTGTAGTAAAATCCTTTCTAATATTGAAGTTTTAATTGCTCTATAACGGTTTCTGTTAGAATATCAGGACAGCATCTCAGTGAGCTATTCGCCAGGTTCTGCAGTACCATAACGGCCTCAATATCTGGAAATCTCCGGTACAGTTTCGCTGCATGAGGACCGGAGACTGAAGTGGCATCGCACAGCCTGCTGTGTGAAGTGTTGTACTGAACGCTCTAGACTATCCCAAAGCCAGTGATTTACCGTGATGTGGAAATACACTGTTCTTCGAAACTTAAGGACGAGATAGAGAAAGTAAAATAACGTATTAAGTACGCCGTGGTACTGCATGAAAGTGCAGGAGCATGTAACCATAGATCTCACAGTGCACAAAAAATTGAACGCCACATGGCGTTAGGTAAGCGTAACAATAGCGCCAAATGGGGCTGGTCCCGCAAAACGAAGCGGTTGAATGGACTTTAGACAATGTGTGTGTGTGTATGTGTGTGTGTGTGTGTGTGTGTGTGTGTGAGGCAATCAGGGAGCAGTTACGGTACGTAATGGTGATATCCTCACTATAACGTGGCACACACACCACATGTGGTTGACTTCACACGTGGAAGAATCATCAGAAAACTGCAAGAAGTGTGAAATGTGAAGAGCGTAGCGCAGGAGTTCTACATTGCACACAGAACTGCACAGAGAGTGTTCCGAAAAACAGCCACTGCTGCCTGAAGAAGAATATGTGGTCGACCACGGCCTTCTACAGTAGTCTATGACTGCAAGAAGGAGCCCAAGTCAAACAGAGCGTGCAATTGCTATCACGTTTGACAGAAATGCAAGGTAGTAATCTCACGCTATACAGTGACACGGCGACTGCTAAGGAGTGATCCCTTTGGCCACCTACCAGAGCGTTCTGTTCTGTTGACACCCACACGTCGACGGCACCGATTGCGATGGTACCGAGAGCATACTGACTGGACAAATGAGGAGCAAGCCCGTGTGCACTTCTCGGATGATATCAGATTCACTCTGAGTAGTGGATCAGGATGGAAGCTAATCTCGTGAGAGGTGGGAACACGTACCATACCGAAGAACGTCGTCGAAAATGATCGTTTTGGTGGCCTAGATGTTATGATGTTTGGAGGTGTAATGTTTGTGAGCCAGGAGGTGGGAACACGTAACGAACCCTTACCCACTGTCGAAGATGATCATTTTTATAGTCACTACTTATGATATGGGGTGGCATAATTTGTCACGGACGTACTGATCTCCAGCTCTTTGAACGCGGTACACACAGTAGTCAAAGTTATTGTACACTGTGCGCCTTCCCCATGTGCATTTTATCACAGATGCAGTCGGCTCTGACTTCGTTTTTATGGATACAGTACGCAACTGTAGCGAACAGCGCAGGTAGACAGATTTTCGGCGAATGGACTGTCCTGCTTGTTTCCCCCCCATTTCGGTACCATCGCACGAATGTGAGTTTTAATTTGGAGACACAGTGTTGCCCGTCAACGTATACCAAAGACCATTCAGCAGTTGTCGACCGCATTGGTGGAGGAACTGAATCCCCTACATAAGAACTCCCTACCAACATGCTGGCCAGCATAGAATCACATTGCAGAGCAAGCATTGCTGTCCATGGCGATCATACGCATTATTAAGAAGCAATTACTTCCTGTTTTAATGACCATTGTCAATCGTGGTCACTTCAGAGTAATTACTGACTTCGAATAAAAGTACTATATCGTTTCATCTCATTTCGTGTTTCTTTAACTTATCTTCAGTACTATACCCTATCTACTATTTTTATGTATGGTCCAAGTTCCGTTGAGCTATGTTACTTGCAGTGAGCCATCATGCAAAATTTCTTTTATCCTTTAGTTTTTCACATGAATGTGCGAGAGCTGCTTTAACTTTTTTTTAGTGTAAGAACAAGTTGCAATTTGCCAACTGTAGTGATATACTGAACTTTTGTTGTGCCGTATACTTTTTATCAATATTGCTGATTAAGTAATCATTTTTCATGAGCGTGTGATATTATTTAAAAGGACGTCCGAGGCTTTAGAAAACGATTTGTGAAAACAGCAAGACGTAAAGAAAATTAACACAAATCCGAGGACGGAACATCTAAGTTTTTAACGCACGTTACAGGTCCTTAATATGAGCAACGTTTTGACGCGGAAAGCGTCAGTATGATAGTCAAAGTCATGTCATGCTCGTCCCAGCATGTCGTGGCGGCTATCAGCAACTGCATTAATTAACCTCCCTTGAAGCTTTTCTGAAGCTAAATGTCAGTGCAGACCGGAACAAAAGATTCTTGACGTGGCCCCACAAGAAGAATTCAGATAAAGTTACGTTAGGTGGCTGACTGTGGAAGGTGGGACCACTGAACAAGGTCATACGGGAAGTACGTTGACTCCAGCACTGAAGCAGTTCGATAAAATTTTCTGAAGAAAGTGTGATGGAGCACCGTCTTGCTGAAAATTTAAGTCTCAACTGTCTTGCTGTAATTGTGGCGTAAGCCATGAATCCAGCATGTCCAGGTACACCAACTGGGTGTGTTTTCCCCACAAAGAAAAATCGTTCACAAATTTTTCAGGACATGATATTAACTGTAGTTGGATGATGAATCTGCGCCCCACACACGCACCTGTCGTCGATTTTTTCGGCCCCTGAAAGGTGTCTTCGGCACATGCTACACCTGCTCTGCTGACGGTCCAAGTAATCTGTATTCTTCACACCACTTATGCAAACGGAATCACGGAATGTATACAACCACCGATGAACTGTTTCGTTTCTTCGATCTCTAGCAAATTCAAAAAACAAAATGCTAGCCTCGCTTCAGTACAAAGCCCTTCTTGGTGCACTCTGCAACTGAGCTACGGCGCGTAATATGATCAAGAGATGCTCGATATATTGAAGCCATTTACTGTATGTCTTATCGTTTTCACCCAAACGTTTTCCGACACTCCAGAGTTTCTCGTTAATAAACGCATATAAATTCTATTAAACTTACAAAAATACAATACTTGCTAAATCTGTTCAGAAGAATAATTGCAGTTGGTAGTCTTCGTGATGATGAAGTAATTTCAAATGCTAGCAGCCGCCCAGTGAGCGTGTGTAGAATATTAGGAAAGAATTGGAAATTTGTGGTAAGTACTATGGGACGAAACTGCTGAGATCATCGGTCCCTAGGCTCACACACTACTTAATCTACTTTAAACTAACTTACGCTAAGGACAACATACACATCCATGCTCGAGGGAGGACTCGAACCTCCGACGGGGGCAGCCGCGCGAACTCTGACAAGGCGCCCAAGACCGCACGGCTACCCCGCGCGGCTGTAAAATGTTAACACACGTTTGTATACACATGTGTATTTTAAGTACCCGGTACCGACTCGTTTCAATGAATTAATGAAAAAGAAATTAAGACCTGTTCAGAAACTTACATAAATATGATAGCTCTACACAGATATGTACACGTTGATGGTAACACGTCAATGTACACTGAACAATGAGCAACGTTACTCTTTAACTTGTTCCTTTATATTCTTTCCTAAATAATTGCGAGGATTGAAGTGTTTCATTCAATATTGACAAATTTGATTTTATTAGTGATGGTATAGACGTAACTTAGAAAAACATCTGCAATGTTGTTCTTACGTAAGCTCAGTCACTTTGTTCTGATGTTGATCAGCTATTGTTTCTTATCGACGGTAGCTGTTAGATGACACATTTGAGTTATGGAGTTGATAATATATTAATTGCAGTTTATTTTTCGTACTATTGCAAACCTGTTTTCTAAGATGACAGCATTCTGCTACACGACAACCCCAAATCTCCACTCACCACTATCACAGGATGACAGTATAGTATACCGCAGAGTCGTGTTCCTGCAGTAGTACATCAGTTTGTGGTGGTGAGGAGAGGGAGGAGATTAGTGTTAAACATATCGTCTACATCGAGGTCATTAGGAAACACAAGCTCGGATTAGGGAAGGATAGAGAAGGAGAGTGACACTGTCCTTTGGAAGGAACCATGAAACCATACCGGCAGTTGTCTGAAGCGATTTAGGGAAATCACGCACAATCTAAATCTGCATGGCTGGACGCAGGTTAGAACTACCGTCTTCCTGAATGAGAGTCCATTGTGGTAACTACTGCACCACCTCGCTTGGTGTTTGAGGTGACCAAAGATGTTCGTGAAACCATTATCGTACATAAACAGTGACTGGGAAATTATTTTCTGATTATTAATCATTTCTCTGCCGTAGTTACAGTTTCAACATAAGAATTGTTGAGTGGGTACTTACCGAACGGCAACCACTAGTATGCGCAAACGCTGTCAGTAAGTGAGAACTCAATCTGTACTCCGCCGCCTTGAGAATAGACTTAAACCAACATTAAAGATAAAGAGCTTAATTTTATTTTTACTATTCCTGCGGTGTTATCCCATTATGAGATTCAAGTAAAGGTCAAGGAAAGCGGACTTTGTAACATTCCTCTTGTGATCGCTGAACTGCAACATTTCCACTTTCAACACGAATCCGCGTACAGTAAGACACGTGAAGTCACAGAGTTTACGCAAACACATATGCCTCGGGCTTTCCAGCAATTGAACCAAAGTACATTTCGTCAAAGTTTCATCTCTGGTACGAAATCAGACTTTACATCGCGCAAATACTTTAAAAAAGTAAAGAAAATTAAAATTTTTGTTACTTTTGTCCTGTAATGCTTTTCTGTTCTAGGGTTTATTTTACTTCGTATTTTTGTATTTCTAATGTGTATTTGAGCCTTTGGCAGTTTCCTTTTCAGATTTTCTGGCTTTCCTGTCATGTAAAGCTTCTGAAATTCCACGTCTAGACTCATAAAACGTTCTCTTTTCGTTGGTAATTCAGTCTTTTTCTCACGGTCACCTTCCCCTTGGGAGTCCCGTCACGGAGATACGAATGTCGGACTGCACCGAAAAGTTTTGCCAATGGAGACATCATCATGAAATTTTTTCAATTACAGGTCATATAACCAGTGTGTCTTTAATGCAGGGGTTTCCATCGCCTTCTGCATCCTCAAACCGTTAATCGCTGCTGATTCATGCGGCTTTAGGGGTAGTCTCACTCCCCAAGGACAAGAGAATACCCTGAACCTCTGTCCGCTCCAACTCCCTCTTTGGCCATCTCCGTTTGCAGAATGAGGGTGGTTGCTTATTCTGGAAATCTTAGGTCGCCAATTCTGATTATTAATAAAATTTCAGGGTGTGGTGGGTACTGAATCAGGGACCAAAAACGTTTGGATTACCAATCAAAGACGCTACAGGTATCCCACGTGTCTATGCTCCATCTTGATACAGTGGGGGTCATTGAAATGAAATGGAAAAAAGACAAGGATTAATGTTGAGATGAGTGTAGGGTAATAATAACAGCAGCAGCAAATGGTTTAACTGGAGCAGGATTCGTTATGAATGGGAAGGTATGGCAGAGAGTGTGTTTCTGTGAATAAGCCAGTGATACGGTTGTTCTCGTTAAAATCGACAGCAAACCAATACCGATAACAATAGCTGAGGTATAATTGCCGACGTCACAAGTTGAATACGATGTGACAGTTTTTGAGGATACTCAAAGATTAATACAGTACGTAAAGGAAGATTAATATCTAACAGTCACGAGGGTTTGGAATGGAAATGTAGGGGGAGTGGAAACAAATGCTACAGGAGAATATGGGCTTGGGACAAGGATAGACAGGCTACTTGAGTTCCGTAATAAATTTCAACTAGTAATAGCGAATAATCTGTTCAAGAATCACAAGAGGAGGAGGTATAGTTGGAAGAGGGCGGGTGATATCGGAAGCTCTCAGTTAGATTTCATCATGGTTAGACAGAGATTCCAAATTCAGATCTGGATTGTTGGGCGTACCCAGGAGCAGATATAGACTCAGATCACATAGTAGTAATGATGAAGAGTAGGCTGAAGTTTAAGAGATTACTCAGGAAGTATCAACAAGCAAAGAAGTGGGATAAGAAAGCACTAAGCAATGACGAGATACGCTTGCAGTTCTCTAAGGCAATAGATACTGTGATAACGAATATCTCAGTAGGATATACGGTTCAAGAGGACTGCATATCTCTGAAAAGGGCAATCACAGAAACTGGATAGGAAAGCATAGGTACAAAGAAGGTAACTGCGAAGAAACCTCGGATAACAAAAGATACATTTCAGTTGCTCGATGAAAGAAACACAAAAATACTCTAAGTAATTCAAGAATACAGAAATGAAGGTCGCTGAGGAACGAAAGTCCAGCAAGCTAAGGGAATGGCTACATGAAAATTGTGAAAAATCGAAAAAGAAAAACGATGAACTCAGCATGTAGGAAAATGAAAGAAGTTCGTTGAAATACAAAGCAAGGGTGGTAACATTAAGAGTGCAACGGAAATTCCACTATTAAATGCAGAGGAGAAAGCGGGTAAGTGGAAATAGTACATTGAAGGCCTCGATGAGGGCAAATACTTGTCTGATGTGATAGAGGAAGGAACAGATGAGATAGGAGTTCTAATTTTAGAATAAGAATTTAAAAGAATTTTGGAGGACTTAAAATCAAATAAAGCAGAAGGGACAGACAACATTCCATCAGATATTTCTAAAATCGTGGGGGTAAGTGTCAACAAAACGGCTGTTCACGTTGGTGTTTAGAATGTATGTGTACGGCGACATACCATCTGACTTTCTGAAAAATGTCATGCGCGCATTTCCAAGCACTGCAAGAGCTGCAAAGTGCGACAATTATGGCACAATCAGCTAAACAGCTCAAGCACAAAGTTGCTGACAAGAAGAATGGAAAAGAATATGGAGACCGCGTTGGATGACGATCAGTTTGGCTTGAGGAAAGATAATTCTGACGTTGCGATTGATAATGGAAGCAGTACTTGTCGACTTGAAAAAGCGTTTGACATTGTAAATGGAACAAAATGTTCGCAATTCTGAGAAAAATAGGGGTAAGCTATAGGGAGAGGCGGTAGTAGACAATATGTACAAGGGCGAAGTACTCTTTCACCCCTACTACTCAATCTGTACATCGAAGAAGCAATAATGGAAATAAAAGGAATGTTCTGGAGTGTTATTAAAATTCAGGGTTATATGATATCAATGATATAATTCGCTGCTGACATTACTACGCTTAGTGAAAGTGAAGAAAAATTACGTGAGCTGCTGAGTGAAATGAACTGTCTAATAAGTAAGGAACATGAAATGAGAGCAAATTGACAAAATACGAAACTAATGAGAATTAGCAGCAATGAGAACAGCGATAAACTTAACATCTGGATTGATGGTCACGAAGTAGATGAAGTTAAGGAATAGGCAGCAAAATAGGCAATGATAGGCGGAGGAAGGAGGACATCAAAAGCAGTCCTGACGAAGAGAAGTCTACTAGTATCAAACACATCCTTGAGGAAATTTCTACTTACGTATGTTTGGAGCGCAGTATTGTATGACAGTGAAATATGGACTGTCGGAAAACAAAAATAAGAGAATCGAATCATTTGAGATGTGGCGCTAGACACGAATGTCGAAAGTTAAGTGGATTGATAAGGCAAGGAGTGAGGAGGTTCTGCGTAGAATCGACTAGGGAAGGAAAATGTGGAAAACACTAACAAGGAGAAGGACAGGATAGTAGGACATTTGTCAAGACAACACGGAATGACCTGCATAGTACAAGAAGGTGCTGTAGAGGGCAAAAGATGTGGAGAAAAGCAGACAATGGAATATATCCAGAAAATAAATGAGGACTTAGGTAGCAAGTGCTACTCTGAGATGGAAGAAGAAAAGTTTATTTTACATCACATTCCTTACAACAAATAATTTCGCCAGAGATACAATGGAATGGAAAGTGAAATGAGAGTGAAATGAAAATGTCATAATGGTAGGAAGGAGATACAGCAAGAAGGCGAGTGAATTTCTTCTTACAGCCCAAGAGGTAAGGATAATTGAGACAAACTAATGGTTGTGAACGTATTGGATTAGTAATTATGCTAAGAAATAGCTAGCAAAGGTCTTTATCGAGTAATGGAGTAAAATTTTTGATGATGTAATGCTTTTGTGCAGTATGTTTGTCGCTGAAACTACACGGTGCCACCATTCTTTTAAATGAAAACAGAAAACAAGCAGATATCAGTGATTTGGGAGCGGATATTACGAACCAACGATTAATTGAATACACAATATGTTTGTATCACACAAGGGGAGAAGTATTTGTTAAGCACAAGTGCTTTTATACTGTCGACGTGTTTTTTGCCATTCGAGTTCGCAAAGTGCTTAAGGAACTAGCACAGTAATTACAATTCTTCTGCTTCTGTATCTACAGCTACATCTACGTTGACATTCAATCTCTATATCTGTATTCATATTCTGCAAACTACTCGGAAGTGCATGGCAAATGCTACTCCCATTACACAACTTCCCGAGGTCTCTCCCCGTTCTATTCGTAAATGAAGCTGGAGGAGAACACCCAATCAGATGCCTCACTGCCCGCGGTAATTAGTGTAATCCCGGCTTTGCGGTCTCTACTAGGCAGATCAAAGGCTCTAGAATATTCGTAGACATCTCGCTTAACAATGGTTTTCAAACTTCGTAAATAGTAGGTTAGCTTTAGGAAATGTATAGACTCTAGAAGAACAGTTCTGACGTTGTTCTTGATAATGGAACTAACACTTCATTAGAACTTGAACGCTTCATCTAACTTATAACTTTAATCTCTGCGTACATATCAAATTATGTCTTCCTGTTTCAGTGCCATAAAAATATTTGCCTTTGAATAAAATTCAACCAATGAATGAACAAGAACGCAATGTAACTACTTTTCATGAAATATGACATATTGAACCTACATTAATAGCTCAATAATGGTGCCTTTAAAATATGCTAAATCAAGACAAATTGCTCAGTGTATTGTTCTTATAGGCGAGACAAGCGAAATTCAGACGTAGTAGTACACGTTATGTTCCAAAACCCAACGAACGGAAAGTAACTCATTTGAAAACAAAATCTCGACGTACTCTTCGCTACAACAAGCGTCATGAAAATCAGTGTGACTCACACTTACGTTGGTTGGAAACAGCATATACATCAGAAAATAATATTATGGCTTACAGGCGGTATCTAAAAATGCTGTCCCTGCTGAGGGCAGATCAATAAATATTTCAAACAGATTGCAACGGGCACGTCTTGCAGTCATAAACAAAGCTTAAATAAGGACATGTATAAATGAACATTGAAGATAGGACTCAAAAATGATCCCGCGAGAAAATCAATTAATGAGAAATTTGAATTAAAGCTCAGTTATTACTTACAAGGTAGACACCAAAACTCACGAATAACTCATGCAAATGTCCGCTTACAGACTACATGGATATACAGAATCATGTATTTACAAAAGATAGAAAAATAACTCCCTACTCATTATATTCCTCGTAGTATTGCTTAAAGACAGGGGAGGTAATGTGCGAAGCGGGTGATATGCTCGGATATCTCACTGAAAACTAGGTATTTATCGTCACATATTCTAGTAAAGACCTGAAACGGCCAAACTCCTACTGTATAAACCTCAACTACGGGCAGAAATACCAATTGCTTTCAACCCCTTTAAACTCGTTGCCGCTCCGCTGCTGCTTATACTAATTACACTGAATTTATACCTAAATTAAAAATGAATATTAAATGACTATCTCGTAGTCTTAATCCACAAGGATTGTCAATTACCGTTTTTGTCACAGCCTCTTTTTCATCTTCCGATACTGTTGTTCTCAGTCGCCCTTCCTGGTCCTTCTGGTCCGCGTCTCCTATCCCTGCACTGACGTCCGGACTGCCTTGCTCGTGGTCTAGTGGTTAGCGTTGCTACATCTGGATCACCGGGTCCCGGATTCGATTCCCGAGAAATGGGAGTTTATATTGCCCTCATCATTTCACCATCATCATCGTCATTTGTGAGTGTGCTCGATTGGACTGTGTGAACATTGTGTCTTCGTACGGGCGCTGTTGACAGCGCAATTGAGTGCCCTCCAGACCAAGCATCATCAACATCCGGACTGCCTTGGAAAGGTTTCAACTGCCTTACATGCACAGTTATCGTTTTCATCACAAATTAAGCTTGACATTTACTGGTGACGTTAGTCTCGGCCACTTACTTGGCCCCTGATACTTTGCTAAGGGCTTCTTTGTCTTTCTCTTCGGCGTACACGAAGTTCACAGCATCACCCACTGACAAATTTTGTACTGTGGCATTCTTCCATACGGTTCACTGCTACTTCCTATTTCTCCAATGCCTGTGTATTGAACCCCTGTACGCTGTTCCAAATTTCCCTAATCAGTCTGGCAAATTTATTAACAGGATCTCCAGTCTTCACTTTCTTCACTTTCAATATATCGAACGGTGACGGCATTTTACGATCACATAAGGGGTACTTCATATGGCGATAATCCTGTATTCGTATGCTGCTCTGAGTAGTAGGCGAAGACCATCCACTTCAGATAGACATCGCAGTTGGTATGATGTGAGCCAATGTAGTATCCCAGCACCATCTTCATTGTCCTATGCATTCTTTAAATTCTTCCATTGGCTTGTATACAACTTATATACTTTCTTGATGAGGCCTGTTCATTCCCTGTTCCTTTATCATTGTTTCATGCAGACCAAACTTCAATATCCATTTATTCACAAGTGCCACTATTGATTGCGATCTTTTCTATGTATGATTAAAAATGATTTATGATATGAGTACGTACCTATTCCCAACAGCCTTCTATTGGATGGATGTAAAACATCAATCCCAAAAAATTCGACTGGGGCTAATGTTCTGTAGTAGTACTCTCGTTCAACACAAGTTCGCTCTCCGTGCGCATAGAATGCTATTTACGCATTTCTGCCTATTCCTCCACTAACACCTTTCCAGTCCTCTTCTGTTGGTAAATCTAAAAACTCCATGACCCGCTAATATGTAATCATGAGTTGCTTGTAGCACACTATTCCTTAGCTTCATTGGTAGCCCTATTCGCAGTCCCAACGTTGTTCCTCTGCGTTGAAAACTGTGACTTTTAAATATACTGCTTATATTGGTAATCCCATCTTTGTGCGGCTTGCCATTCCTTATGCTCATGACCCGCAATTTGTAATACCGCTATTTTCCTACATAAGCCATCCGCATTTCCAGGCTTCTTCCTTGGTTTACGTTTAACTCCAAAATCAAATTGTCTTAGTCTTACAATCCATCGTGTCAACATACTGGAAGGATCCTCTGAATTCAACAACCAATTTAATGTTGTATGACCTGTTATTACTCTAAACGCCTTACTGTACAGTTATCGTTTGAAACGAGTGATTCCAAAAATAAGGCTTATCATCTCTTTCTCCATTGTGGAATAATATCCTCCTCTGAACTTTGTTGCCTTCATGCATAAGCTATCGGACGCTCTACACTTTCTACCTCCTTTCACAGCACACAGCCAAGGCCATGGTTTGAGCATTGAATGACAAAACAAACTCTCTACAAAAATCCAGAAATACCATTACGGATTAGATGTTAAAGCTGCTCTTAGCTCCTTAAAAGCTTGCTGTTACTCTTCTGACCACATAAATACAGTACTCTTTTTTAACAATTGCGTCTACTTCATGGCAATACCCGAAAATTCTTTTACGAACCAGGAGTAACAGTTCACGAGTCCCGAGAACAATTGCAATTCATTGACAGATTCTGGCACAGGAAATTCACACACCGCTTGTGTTTGTCTTAATTCTATCATTACGACTTAGGGATTATCCTCTTCCATCACAAAATCACACTTTTCTGTATCCAGCGATAACTTCGCTGCTTTTAACTTTAGGAACACTTTCCTCAATCACCGCGTAGGCTTTTCCATGTCACTCCACTAGATTATTATGTCCTAGAGATACGCTAACCACTGCCGTGGTCTTAAACCTCTGCGTACTCTGTCCAACAATCTCTGAAACGTTATAGGTGCTTTTTTTTAAAATCCAAATGCAATTCTTCTGAATTGGAAGTGTACCAAGGGTGCCAAAAACGCTCTTTGTGTCGACTATCTGTTGCAACCTCTATGTCGTGGTAACCACTCTTAAAATCTATTGCTGAAAAATACACTACTGGCCACAAAAATTGCTACACCACGAAGATGACGTGGTACAGACGCGAAATTTAATCAACTGGAAGAAGATACTGTGATATGCAAATGATTAGCTTTTCAGAGCACTGACACAAAGTTGGCGCCGGTGGCGACACATACAACGTGCCGATATGAGGAAAGATTCCAACCGATTTCTCATACACAAACAGCAGTTGACCGTCGTTGCCTGGTGAAGTGTTGTGATGAAGAAATGCGTAACATCACGTTTCCGACTTTGATAAAGGTCGGATTGCAGCCTATCGCGATTGGGGTTTATGGTATCGCGACATTGCTGCTCGCGTTGGTCGAGATCCAATGACTGTTAGCAGAATATGGAATCGGTGGGTTCAGGAGGGTAATATGGAACGCCATTCTGGATCCGAACGGTCTCGTATCGCAAGCAGTCGAGAGGACAGGCATCTTATCCGCATGGCTGTAACGGATCGTGCAGCCACATCTCGATCCCTGAGTCAACAGATGGGGACGTTTGGAAGACAACAACCATCTGCACGAACAGTTCGTCGACGTTTGCAGCATCATGGACTATCAGCTCGGAGATCATGGTTGCGGTTACCCTTGACGCTGCATCAGAGACAGGAGCGCCTGCGATGGTTTACTCAACGACGAACTTGGGTGCACGAATAGCAAAATATAATTGTTTTCGGATGAATCCAGGTTCTGTTTACAGCATCATGATGGTCGCACCAGTATTTGGCGACATCGCAGTGAACGCACATTGGAAGCGTGTAATCGTCATCGCCATACTGGCATATGACCCAGCGTGATGGTATGGGGTGCCATTGGTTACACATATCGGTGACCTCTTGTTCGCATTGACGGCACTTTGAAGAGTGGACGTTACGACCCGTGGCTCTACCCTTCATTCGGTCCCTGCGAAACTCTACATTTCAGCAGGATAATGCACGACCGCATGTTGCAGGTCCTGTACGTGCCTTTCTGGATACAGAAAACGTTCGACTGCAGCTCTGGGCAGCACATTCTCCAGATCCCTGACCGATTGAAAACGTCTGGTCAATGGTGACCAAGCAACTGGCTCGTCACAATACACCAGTCACTACTCTTGATGAATTGTGGTATTGTGTTGAAGCTGCACACGCTATCCAAGCTCTGACTCAATGCCCAGGTATATCAAGGCCTTTATTACGGCCAGAGGTGCTTGTTCTGGGTAGTGATTTCTCAGGATCTATGCATCCAAATTGCGTGTAAATGTAATCACATGTCAATTATAGTATAACATATTTGTCCAATGAATACCCGTTTATCATCTTCATTTCTTCTTGGTTTAGCAATCTTAATGGCCAGTAGTGTATTTGTTCTGCCCTACATGATCCAATGTTTTTTCGATGTTTGGCAAAGGATAGATGTCCGTTATTTTTATTGCATTTATGATGTATAATCACTAGGAAATCTATATATTCGTGTTCTATCCATTGATTTTTTTGGGGTAACATGCCCTCTCCCCCTCCCCCCCTACTTTCTTCATTGCGTCCACCTTTCAGCTGTTGACCGATAAATTCCTCCAAAATTGGTTCAAAATGGTTCAAATGGCTCTGAGCACTGTAGGACTCAACTGCTTTGGTCATCTGTCCCCTAGAACTTAGAACTACTTAAACCTAACTAACCTAAGGACATCACACACATCCTTGCCCGAGGCAGGATTTCGAACCTGCGACCGTAGCAGTCGCACGGTTCTGGACTGCGTGCCTAGAACTGTCAGACCCCCGCGGGCGGCTCCTCCAAAATCGGCTTAAATGTAGAGGTATTCTGTGTGGTTTGCGGTATGGTGATGATTCGTTTCCCATTGGTATGCAGTCCTGCTATGTAATATACTGAGATTGTAGTGGCATTTTTGGTAAAAATAAACCTTTAAATTCTAAAAGTAACTTTCCAATCAGCCCCCTATTTCTTCTGTCATGTCGTTTCACTTTTCCTAGTAATGCAGTTTCCAGGGCGTCAGGCGACTATCTGTGGCTAATACCCTTATGTCACGTTCTTCTTCCTCCAAATAAGCTGGAGGAAGAATTATCTGTAAAAACAGCTACCTTCTGTCCATCCTTTATATCTTGAAAGCACAGAGTACCTGTTTTAACTAAGCAGCCCGTTTGATATAATACTCCGTTGTCTTCTAACGTACTACTACACAGAAAATTCCTTCCGGTAACCGAGAGTCAACACTGACCCAAAGCTATTACCCAGTACCCTTCAGTACTCAACCGTGCGAATCAAGTTTTGGCATGGCCGTTCGCAGTTGCATCGGTTCGTCTTTCGTGACAGACTCCCCTCATGACATTGTTACACTGGCAATGACGTCACCTAACTGAAACATTTTTCCATCAGTTTCCACTCTACGTTGTCAAATTTCTATTATGGCACAATGCTAACATAAGAAACCTAATGCCAGTATCGCGTGTGCCAGCCTTTTTATACATTGTTTATTTTTTGGACCTTATCCAGCCAAAAGTCCGAGTCCACCGATCGTAATGATGTGATACGTTTATGCTGCACCCCATGCCATGTGTACCTTAGTAGGCCTCCTATCGTTGCACAGTCCACCTCTGCATACGATTTTGTAGTATCCAATCCTACTGGGAAGGGCCTTAGGTGGACCTGAGATTTCCGTTGGTATTTAACAACTTATTCCTCCTTAGTCCTCTACTTCAAATACCATTATTTTCTCTTACTTCAATCACACCACCCTGCGGCTGGTGATACTGCCTCCTTACGTGCTCAGTTAATTACACCTGAAACACTTTACATTAGCCGCAAACACTGTCTGTCTACTCTACAGTTCAGTCGATAAATTGATTGATAGTTAACCCCTCTGCTGTTGGCAAATACGTTGGACACGTTTTTTACATTTCCACAAGCAATCCCTTTTAAAGATTCGCCAAGCGCCCTCTGCTCAGCTTCTTGAAAAATGATTTCATTAACTGCAGCATCCTGTCCTAATTGATTTGTGCATTCATTAATTTTCCTTTTCCCATCTCCAAATCGTTCCACAGCTTCTGTAATTTTCTTAGTTATTACTCCTATAGTGTCTGGCACTTCTTTACATACTTCGAAGGTTGTGGCTCACTTAGGAGCTTCTGTATACATTACACAGACTGCAACACTCAATAATTCCTTTTCAGACGAATCTTCTATCTGAGCTAGATTTCCAACGTCTCCCACAAAGGCCTGAATATTCGCCGTTGCACCACCAGAAAAACGAGCAATTAAACATTTGATTGACGAATCTATACACCGTTGTGACGATCGCCATTCTACCAATCCACGGAGATCTGTATTATCCGCTCTTAATTGTGCTACCGTTTCTAATAATATGCTTACTGCTTCCGGTTCTGACAAACCTTGTGTTTCTGGTTCTGTCGAAGCTTTGTCCTTGACAACACTCATTGTCAGAACTAAAATTCATAAGTCAAGATAACAAAATGTTGTTGTTGTTGTTGTGGTCTTAAGTCCTGAGACTGGTTTGATGCAGCTCTCCATGATACTCTATCCTGTGCAAGCTTCTTCATCTCCCAGTACCTACTGCAGTCTACATCCTTCTGAATCTGCTTAGTGTATTCATCTCTTGGTCTCCCTCGACGATTTTTACCCTCAACCCTGGCCTCCAATGCTAAATTTGAGATCCCCTTATGCCTCAGAACATATCCTACCAACAGGTCCCTATTTCTTGCCAAGTTGTGCCACAAACTCCTCTTCTCCCCAATTCTATTCAATACCTCCTCATTAGTTATGTGATCTACCCATCTAACCTTCAGCATTCTTCTGTAGAACTACATTTCGAAAGCTTCTATTCTCTTCTTGTCGAAACTATTTATCGTCCATGTTTCACTTCCATACATGACTACACTCCACACAAATACTTTCAGAAACGACTTCCTGACACTTAAATCTATACTCGATGTTAACAAATTTCTTTGGTTCAGAAACGCTTTCCTTGCCATTGCCAGTTTACATTTTATATCGTCTCCGACCATCATCAGTTGTTTTAACCTCCAAAGACCAAAATCTCCGTTACTACTTGAAGTGTCTCATTTCCTAATCTAATTCCCTCAACATCACCCGACTTAATTCGACTACATTGCATTATCCTCGTTTTGCCTTTGTTGATGTTCATCTTATACCATCCTTTCAAGACACTGTCCAATCTGTTCAACCGTTCTTCCAAGTCCTTTGCTGTCTCTGACTGAATTACAATGTTATCGGCAAACCTCAAAGATTTTATTTCTTCTCCCTGGATTTTAATACTTACCCCAAATTTTTCTTTTGTTTCCTTAACTGCTTGCTCAATATACAGATTGAATAACATCGTGGAGAGGCTACAACCCTGTCTCACTACCTTCCTAACCACTGCTTCCCTTTGATGCACCTCGACTCTTGTAACTGCCATCTGGTTTCTGCACAAATTGTAACTAGTCTTTCGATCCCTGTATTTTACCCCTGCCACCTTTAGAATTTGAAAGAGAGTATTCCAGTCAACATTGTCAAAAGCTTTCTCTAAGTATACAAATGCTAGAAACGTAGGTTTGCCTTTCCTTAATCTTTCTTCTAAGATAAGTCGTAAGGTCAGTATTGCCTTACGTGTTCCAACCTTTCTACGGAATCCAAACCGATCTTCCCCTAGGTCGGCTTCTACCAGTTTTTCCATTCGTCTGTAAATAATTCGCGTCAGTATTTTGCAGCTGTGGCCTATTAAACTGATAGTTCGGTAATTTTCACATCTGTCAACACCTGCTTTCTTTGGGATTGAAATAATTATATTCTTCTTTAAGTCTGAGGGTATTTCCCTTTCTCATACATCTTGGTCACCAGATGGTAGAGTTTTGTCAGGACTGGCTCTCCTAAAGCTGTTAGTAGTTCTAATGGAATGTTGTCTACTCCTGGGGCCTTTCAGTGCTCTGTCAAACTCTTCACGCAGTGTCATGTCTCCCATTTCATCTTCATCTACATCCTCTTCCACTTCCATAATATTGTCCTCAAGTACATCGCCCTTGTATAAATCCTCTGTATACCCCTCCCACCTTTCTGCTTTCCCTTCTTTGCTTAGAACTGGGTTTCCATTTGAGCTATTGATATTTATACAAGTGGTTTTCTTTTCTCCAAAGGTCTCTTTAATTTTCCTTGTGAGATAAGCCTTTACATCCTTTCATTTGTCTTCTAGCCATCCCTGCTTAGACATTTTGCACTTCCTGTCGATCTCTTTTTTGAGACTTTTGTATTCTCTTTTGCCTGCTTCATTTATAGCATTTTTGTATTTTCTCCTTTCATCAATTAAATTCATTATCTCTTCTGTTAGCCGAGGATTTCTACTAGCCTTCGTCTTTTTACGTACTTGGTCCTCTACTGCCTTCACTATCTCATCCCTCAAAGCTACCATTCTTCTTCTACTGTATTTCTTTCCCCCTTCCCTGTCAATTGTTCCCATATGCTCTCCCTGAAAATCTGTAAAACCTCTGGTTCTTTCAGTTTCTGCAGGTCCCATCTCCTTAAATTCCCAATTTTTTGCAGTTTCTTCATTTTTAATCTACAGTTAATAACCAATAGATTGTGGCAGAGTCCACATCTGCCCCTAGAAATGTCTCACAATTTAAAATCTGGTTCCTATATCTCTGTCTTACCATTATACACTCTATCTGCAACCTTCTAGTGTCTCCAGGGTTCTTCCATGTATACAACCTTTATTCATGATTCTTGAACCAACTATTAGCTATGATTAAGTTATACTCTGTGCAAAATTCTACCAGGTGGCTTTGTCTTTCATTTCTTAGCCCCAATCCATATTCATCTACTATGTTTCCTTCTCTCCCTTTTCCTATTATCGAATTCCAGTCACGCATGACTATTACATTTTTGTCTCCCTTCACTACCTTATTAATTTCTTTTATCTCATCTTACATTTCAATTAATTTCTTCTTCATCTGCAGGGCTAGTTGGCATATGAACTTAATTATTAAACCTACTCCTGCATTACCCATATTTGATTTTGTATTTATAACCCTGTATTCACCTAACCAAAAGTCATGTTCCTCCTGCCATCGAACTTCACAATTCCTACTATATCTAACTTTAACCTATCCATTTCCCTTTTTAAATTTTCTAACCTACCTGCCCGATTAAGGGATCTGACATCCGTAGAACGACAGTTTTCCTTCTCCTGATAACGATGTCCTCCTGAGTAGTCCCCGCCCGGAGATCCTAATGGGGGACTATTTTACATCCGAAATATTTTACGCAAGAGAACGCCATCATCATTTAACCATACAGTAAAGCTGCATGCCCTCGGGAAAAATTACGGCCGTAGTTTCCCCTTGCTTTCAGCTGTTCGCAGTACCAGAACAGCAAGGCCGTGTTGGTTAGTGTTACAAGGCAAGATCAGTCAATCATCCAGACTGTTGCCCCTGCAACTACTGAAAGGGCTGCTGACACTCTTCAGGACCCACACGTTTGTCTGGCCTCTTTACAGATACCCCTCCATTGTGGTTGCACCTACGGTACGGCTATCTGTATTGTTGAGGCACGCAAGCCTCCCTACTAACGGCAAGGTCCATGGTACATTAACCTAATTCTGACGTGTAATCATAAGCAATCTCGGCTCCTGGCATGCCTAACAACATGTCCCCAGCGATTACATGTATAATATTTTATTTGAACTGCTTTCGTGTATGGCATTGTGTGACATTCAGAGTCATAGTATGCACATCTAAGAGACAACAAAATGGTTCAAATGGCTCTGAGCACTATGGGACTTAAGGACTTAACATCAGAGGTCACTAGTCACCTAGACTTAGAACAACTTAAACCTAACTAACCTAAGGACGTCACACACATATATGCCCGATGCAGGATTCGACCCTGCGACCGTACCAGCAGCGCGGCTCCGGACTGAAGCGCCTAGAACCGCTCGGCCACACGGCCAGCTAAGGGCAACAGCCGATTATGACTTCCATAACCTGTAAAACTAGACAAATCGACTGGTTCTTTACTTGCAATAAAACCTACTTTATAAAATGTATGACTGTCAAACTTTTTCTCTGTGAAGAAAATATTTTTTTTCTTTACTCCCTCTACAATAGGCTCTGTCTTCAGATGATCTAAGAAGGCAATATCAGTGTTCTGACACCAGAGTCTGAACATCCTTGGATTGTCAATCTAGCAGTGTGAGGTGGAGATTTCCAGCTGCCTCTCATACAAAGCAATACGCGCACTGCATTGCTGGACACCATAAAGAGCGGCACCGAGCATGGCGTCACTTGAATTCCACTGTCAACGATGTGTCTGGGTGCAACCATGAGGACAGCGCAGTGGCGCAGCTGATGATGGCCGTTGACTTCCTACAGTGAGTGGGCGGCTCCCTTGTGGCTCAGAGTAGGCTACCCTGTTTCGTGGTCAAGAGTGAAAGCTGTATTGCATTCCTAAATGTTGCTCCACGTTTCACAGTCTCCTGGTATAGCCTGTGATTCTGGGACAAGAATAATTTAGTACACGAATGGCTGAGTACTTACATACTGTGGACAATGTTCGTATAGGACTTAAGGCACGTATTGTAGACACTTCCATGGCGGCAGATGAGGCAAAGCTTCCATCCTTCCCCCAGCTTATTACAGCGTCGACTGTTGCTACGCTGTGCCCAGCAGACTCTGCTTGGCAATGCTTCTTGGCAGTGTTTTGCCTTGCAACGCGTAGCACTCTCCCCTGCCTGCGGCTGGCTCCGTTGCAACTCAATGGTTCAAATGCCTCTGAGCACTATGGGAATTAACATATGAGGTCATCAGTCCTCTAGAACTTAGAACTACTTAAACCTAACTAACCTAAGGACATCACACACATCCATGCCTGAGGCAGGATTCGAACCTGCGGCAGTAGCGGTCGCGCGGTTCCAGAGTGTAGCGCCTAGAACCGCTCGGCCACTAAAGCAGGCGTTGCAACTGACCTCAGCTTTGGCGTATCTTGTGACTGAATAAGGTCAATACCTTACACTATCCTTCGATACGGGTTTGCATAGTGGCTCTTCAAGAAAAAATTTGCATCTTGATTAATCGCGTTTTGTCCATTACAGGTGTGCTTTGTTACTGAAATGCACATCCAGGTGGGAAAAGGAATTACTTAGTATTGTGTTCCGATTAGCCCAGAGTACCTTCACTACCATTTGATTTACATATTAATTTTATTACGCTCAAACAATGGCGTGTGACATGTCACTCAAATTTTCATGTCAAAGAGATGTCCATGGAAGCTGGAAAAATGAACTGTCACCGTTTCTGTTGCCTAAGGAAGGTGATAAAAATGGACTGCCACCTTACAGCAAATACCTACTTCAGAAGAGGTAAGGTACAGTCATTACAGTAAACTGCATTTAGGTACTAAAAATTGCAACATTGAAACTTATTATAACAAAAAATATTGTTGAAATGGCTATGAGCACTATGGGACTTAACATCTGTGGTCATTAGTCCCCTAGAACTTAGAACTACTTAAACCTAACTAACCTAAGGACATCACACACATCCATGCCCGAAGCAGGATTCGGACCTGCGACCGTAGCAGTCGCGCGGTTCCGGACTGAGCGCCTTAACCGCGAGACCACAGCGGCCGGCACTTATTATAACAGTCTCAGCAAGGTTTAGTTCCAGAGCAATGCATTTTCTAGATATTCTCCATTACATTATGAGATAGGGAACCATCACAAGTGGTAATTCATCAAAGACGTTTACGCTCAAATAGGAGAACATCAACAATTAAACGTATGAAAGAATATTTCATTAGGAAAATGGAAAATAGTTGATAGCTATTCAACTATCTGTGTCTTTTTTCATATAGATTCATCACATAGCTAATTAAATGCACTGCATATTTCAGTGGGTCACCACTCATACCTCAGTGGCGCTTCATAAAAAAAAAAGTTCAAATGTGTGTTATATCTTTTGGAACTTAACTGCTAAGGTAATTAGTCCCTAAGCTTACACACTACTTAACCTAAATTATCCTAAGGACAAACACACACACCCATGCCCGAGGGAGGACTCGAACCTCCGCCGGGACCAGGTGCACAGTCCATGACTGCAGCGCCCTAGGCCGCTCAGATAATCCCACGGTGTTTCATCATTGGTTACAACTATCATCTGTGGCTTCGAGGAGGGAACGTCAATCGCGCTAGCTGCCGCAACACCACGGACAGCACTGGCCACTGATGAAGCTGATGCTGCCATTTCCTCGTGCCATGCTGCCGGTCTCTGGTGGCAACGGGACTTGATACCGAGTGTGGAAACTTCTCACCATGTGCTTCTACAGCGTGTACTTTGCAAGTGATAAGCATTGAGCGTAGCTCACGATGTTCTGCCAGTTGGATGCACTTGTCCAGAGTAGTGATACTCAATGTCTTCCCATTCTTTCAGATATAACGTCTAGAACATGAAACATTTATCACCAAACCGTTTACTTGGGTAGCTCCATTTGCAAAAAATCGCCCATAATTATACATAATTATATGCCATTAAGGAAGTATAGTAATAGATAGGTATATACATTTTTGAATAGAACTCTAAAACTAGCCATACCTCACTGCATGAATAATTTCCACCAAAAAATTACCTTTCTTTGCTGCAGGTTGCATCTTTGATCCTTTGTAGGTGCGGCCCCATTCTATGACACTTTGTCAACATTGGGGCCTGGGTCAGAAATATATATATATATATATATATATATATATATATATATATATATATATATATATATATATATATATATATATATATATATATTTCAGGGCCGACCATTGATAGTGAGTGGGCCAAATGTCTCGCGAAATAAGCATAAAACGAAAAAACTACAAAGAACGAAACTCGCCGAGCTTGAAGGGGGAAACCAGATAGCGCTATGGTTGGCCCTTTACATAACGCTGCCATAGGACAAACGGATATGAACTTCGTTTTTTAAATTGGAACCCCAATTTTTTGTTACATATTCGTGTAGTACATAAAGATATATGAATGTTTTACTTCGACCACTTTTTTCGCTTTGTGACAGTTGGCGGTGAAATAGTCACAAACATAAGTACGTGGTATCACGTAACATTCCGCCAGTGCGGACGGTATTTGCTTCGTGACACATTACCCATGTGAAAATGGACCGTTTACCAATAGTGGAACAGGTCGATATCGTGTTGATGTATAGCTATTGTGATCAAAATGCCTAACGGGCGTGTGCTATGTATGCTGTTCGGTATCCTGGACGACATCATCCAAGTGTCCGGACCGTTCGCCAGATAGTTGCGTTATTTAAGGAAACAGGAAATGTTCAGCCACATGTGATACGTCAACCACGACCTACAACAAATGATGATGCCCAAGAAGGTGTTTTAGCTGCTGTCGCGGCTAATCCGCACATCAGTAGCAGACAAATTGCGCGAGAATTGGGAGTCACAAAAACGTCGGTGTTGAGAATGCTACATCAACATCGATTGCACCCGTACCATATTTCTATGCACCAGAAATTGCATGGCGACGACTCTGAACGTCGTGTACAGTTCTGCCACTGGGCACAAGAGTGTCGAAGCGTCATTCACCAGCAGCCGTAACGTACACCGGCACAAATTGCACTATTGGGCAACGGTAAATCCACCATGTCTGCGAAAAGTGGAACATCAGCGACCTTGGTGGGTAATGTATGGTACGGTATTATGGGAGGAAGGATAATTGGCCCTCATTTTATCGATGGCAATCTAAATGGTGCAATGTATGCTGAGTTCCTACGTAACGTTCTACCGATTTTCCTACAACATGTTTCACTGCATGACAGAATGGTGATGTACTTCGAACATGATGGATGTCCAGCACATAGCTCGGGGGCGGTTGAAGCGGTATTGAATAGCATATTTCACAATAGGTGTATTGGCCTGCACGTTCACCGGATCTGACGTCCACGGATTTCCTTCTCTGGGGAAAGTTGAACGATATTTGCTATCGTGATCCACCGACAACACCTGATAACATGCGTCAGCGCATTTTCAATGAATGGGCGAACATTACGGAAGGCGAACTACTCGCTGTTGAGAGGAATGTCGTTAAACATATTGCCAAGTGCATTGAGGTTGACGGATATAATTTTGAGGATTTATTGCATTTATATGCTATTTACCGGTATTCACGCTGTAACAGCATGCGTTCTCAGAAATGATAAGTCTACAAAGGTACATGTATCACATTGGAACAACCGAAAAAAAAAAAGTTGAAACGTACCTCCGTTCTTTATTTTAATTTAAAGAACCTACCTGTTACCAACTGTTCGTCTAAAATTGTGAGCCATATGTTTGTGAATATTACAGCGCCATCTATCATAAAGCGAAAAATGTGGTCCAACTAAAACATTCATATTTACTTACGTACTACACGAATATGTAATAAAAATGGGTGTTCCTATTTAAAAAAATGCAGTTGATATCCGTTTGACCTATGGCAGCGCTATCTAGCGGGCCAACCATTGCGCCATCTGGTTTCCCCTTCAAGTAAGATAAGTTTTGTTCTGTGTAGTTTTTTCGTTTGACGCTTAATGAGAGAGAGAGAGAGAGAGAGAGAGAGAGAGAGAGAGAGAGAGAGAGAGAGAGAGAGAGAGAGGGAGAGAGAGAGAGAGAATAAAGGGTCAACATAAACTTCTCAGGTTATATTTTTCAGTAGCGAGTTGCTGCGTATATTTTGTTTCACTGCTCGGTATAATTTTATACTGGTTTCTACATGTGGGAAAAGTGGAGATGAATATACCAAAATTTTGAAAGAAAACAAAAACTGGGTCGTCTTTTATCGTCTATTAACAACAAAAACATAAATCAAGGATCAAGCAAGATTCAACATAACATCGACTATAAAGAACAATAATTATATTTCTGATTTGAATGGACAGGAGATGAGGCCAAGTCTACACCGAAATGTTTCGTCTTTGGCACAGTGTTGAATGTTGTGGAATAAGTTTACGGTAATTAACAAACTCAAAAGGCTTCTGGAACGAAACCCCACTGTGTCATTCAACGTCTGTATACTTCCACTCTAGAATCTTCTATCATGATGTAAAAACGAAAAACCTCTCAGATAAATCCCGTTTGGTATGATTCAAAACTTCTGATATAATTACCGACAACAGAAATCCGATAACAATAGCCATACGATCATTTCATTTCATTTCAGTGGCGAAGAGATTGATTTAATGGCATGTAAAGAAGTTGTTGCTCATTTCTTTTTGTATAGAAGTTGTGATGGTAACGACTACTGACGGAAATTGTTACCGTGATGTCACTGAGACGGTTGTTTCAATAATCTGCGGTGTAAAATCTCGTCCTTTAAAATCGCGAGTGTTTGAGAAACATTGTAAGGGAATGGGCACAGATCATAAAGCGTTTAATTTCCACAGGAAAATCTGTAAGCTTTCCAAAGGAAAAATACTGTCAGAGTTCTACAGCGTACCGACAGTGTTTGAAACAATTTATGATAATAAGTTAGCTGTCTTAAAAATTTCTTATAAACCTCGTCTGGTATGCTGAAATGGCGTCTTTTTTCGATATGTTCAACAAAATTAATGTTTTGAATTCAAGTGTGCAGGGACAGTTTGAAACTATCGTATCATCAGTAATAAAATGAGTCCTTTTGCGAAAAAAATCGCCCTTGGATCTCTGCCACAAGAGCGAACGGCCTAAATTTTTTCCCAGCAGCAGCTACCTCATCAAGTGAATTCAATAGACAAAAAAAATTAGACGAAGGTCACCTACCTGAAATGTAAAAGAGGATATTCAAACACTGTCCCTCGATTTCGACTACTGGCTGGGAATGGTTGATTGCAGCTGAAGAGGAAAAGTATCTAAAGCAGAATTAAACATCTCTGTAATAGAATAACTTAGCGATACATCATGAAAAACTACCCTGAGATCGAAATTTAAGGGAAAAATCGAATAAAGCCTTATCTCTATTACTGTCATTTCCAAAGTCCTAACTGCGCGAGTCTCGATTCTCTACATGGAAGAACATAATATGTGACTACAAGTCTTGTCTCCTAGTTGTGGACGATGAGATGATTGTAAGTCTGTCAGTCTTCAAGAGTTCAACTACAAATATATACTCTGTAAAAATCGTGAGAGAGAAGTATCTCGCTAGTTTTAAGTTATATGCCTTTTTGTATTTCTGATGTCAATGTTTATTTTTTATGATCCTGCTTAAGAGTCGTAAATTTCCTTTATGTTTACATGTTTCTATTCAAGTGTCTTAAATAGTTAGTTTGTGAGATTTGTAACCTAATAGTCATCCCATAACAACAAATACTTATTGTATTCCATGTACTTTATGAGTTCGCTGTTTCTTTGTGTTACTGATTAAGAGTAATAAGTTTCTTTTATTGTTTGCCATTTTTTGTGTTTGTATTCGAGGGTCTTAAGTAATAGATTTAAAAATCTAAGTCTTGTACTAGTTCCAAAATAAAAAAAGTGTATTTTGTGTAATTTATGTGTTGCTTTTTTCCATCTAGGGGAAAAAATCACATGTAGGGAATTTTAAAAGTTACATTAATACATCAATATAAGTTGAAGTGGAGAGAAACAAGATTAGAGTTGCATATATGTCCGAAAAGTCATCTGACTGAAAGAAATTATATAACCATTCACGAAATGGAAAAAAATGTACTCGAAACCCTAAATTCACAGAAAAAAAAATTATGTAAAATTTTTTCATTGGTGTTGGCAATAAAAGTGATTGGCGACGTTTAACAATAAATAAAGGGAAGAAATTTAAACCTTCTTGGAAGTCCTCTCATATTCGCGCACCTGCTTAACTTAGCGACATAGACATGGCTTCAATTTACAATCTGTTCACTTACAATGTACAATTTCCATCACTATAGTTCCTTGATGTGCAACGTTAAGCATACCTGAAGATTTTAGTTTATGTAGCCTGTCTGATCCGACTAGTGTACTGGTCATTCTTAGATTACTTATTTCGTCTATTGAGGCCCTTATCCGTTTACATTGTACTTCGTTTATTCACTTGATAACAACACTCCTTTGCAACACCATCGAAATTCTTTTCATTTCTTCCTATCGTGCGTTTCATCAATTCACCTTTTACCTACATAAAATACTGTATTCTGGACACTCAATTTCGTATCTTCTGTCAAGATCTGAAATAAGTGGACAACTTTGTTAGAAAATAACCCTTTTCGCCTGCACCAGTTTGCTACTTATATGTCTATTTTCTTCGCCCCATCAACACACGCGAGACAGATCTGTCACGTTGTACGGTTCTCTTCAGTCGTCATTCAGGATCGGTTTCCGGCCGCAGCAACGTCGGAGATTTGATGTTTTACCGGATTCACGATATTCAGAGTACACTCGTGAAATGGTCCTAAGGGTAAATAGTTTCGTGTTGACATTATTTTTCCGTTATCCTTATTGGAATAGAAAATTATCATTGAAATTAATAAAGTGTATCTATTTGTGGAATGGCAACATTACATCGGCAGAAGAACCTGTACGTACAAATCACAATGGTTCGTTACAGATGTTGTAACATACGTGAACCGTTCTTATGAGCTATAAGAAACGATTTCATAGAATATAATTTTCACATTTCGATTTGTTGATTGATTTTTCATATCTTAATATCATGTGTCTTTGTTGCTCCTGTGAGCCAGCTGTCAGCTAAATGTAGTATTTGACACACGCCATCTGCTCTCATTATGTGTTCTTGCACGCTGTTGTCGTATGACAGTGCTGATATACCGTACTTAATATCCCAGTATCATGACTATGTATTTACATTTCGCTATTTGCCTCTTCATTGTTTACAATGTTTCTTTATATCCGGAGAGGTAGGTGGTCATTGATAAATCATATTTTGCAGATATATTCTCCTATCAAGGTCAGAGTTCTAAAAATTCAAATTAATATAATATATTATTTATGGACAGAATTTTAAAGGTTTTCGTAGAAATCCATTTCATGAATATTACAAAGACATTGGAAGTGTTTAAAAAAACTTGATGGACAGTCTGCAAAACTTTTGACCTGCTGGCATACTATATGCTGACTGAAACTGATTAAGAGATATGTAAACCGTGTCTACCGATGTTACTGTCAAACACCAAAAGGTACACTAACAGAAGTACTATTGAAAGTAGTATATGGCGCCTATCAAATACTCTTTACCACATGATACTAACAGATGACGTAGGATTCATTTGGTGGTATCTTGTAGGGCACATTAGTCAAATCTAGTTGAGAACAGCATGATATATATAATGCTTTTAAATTATTTTATTAAGCACAAGCAAAAGACTCAGATATGTTACGGCTTTCTGAAGAACTATTGCGATTTACACAGAGTCCTAGACACCTCTTCTTATGTTTGAACATATGTATTTTAGGTTTTGGTTAATATAGGTAATGGTCTGAAAATGAATGAAAATGTTCGAAACTAGTCTACATCTACTCAAATATGACCTAAATGAAGATAAGGAAATAAAAAAGTAATAAGAAATATATATATTACGGAAATTACTATAATCCTCCTCAAGTATATGCAATGTGATAAACTTTTAGGTATACTTCTGTCCTGTGGATGTACTCTTTAACGCAAAAGTGCAGATTAATATTGATTCGTAGGCTCTTATATTGGAAATAATGTATCCATTTTTCTACCTAATACATACATAAGAGGACTGTAGATGACCTACAGAGGAAATGTTAGAAACAATATTCCTGTGGCATTATTTCAGGAACGTTTAGTAGAAGAGCACTGAAACCTATACAGGCTCCACAGTCAGGCTCATTATTCTCAATCTACGTTTTTAAGAACTATGGTATATAGTGTGAGGACTCAATTTTAAGACTTTGTTTCGTATTTTCCATACGTTTTAAGGTTCATTCTTTACAAAGGTGCAATATGGTTAGTGTTCTAAATTGACAGTGTCACAATGATGTTGTTAGCGTATCGTAAATGGTTCATACATTGTTGTCTAGAAAACAGGTCAGTTACACTAGTTAACAAGTTTAAACTTTCTTTTGATCTGGTTTGTAATTGGATGGATTTATCTAATTTTGGGGTGCTGAATACACTGGTAAAATCTGTTTGTCTCTATATCATATTTCCTAGATACACAGAAGAATAAAAAATGGTAAAAGCGAAATTTGACACAATGAAGCCTAACAAAAATACACATTCAGAACGTATCAAATCAATACTATTTTGTATGTAGAAAAGGGCATGATGCCCATAAAAGGTCCAAATTAGTTTAGAAGATATTTTCATCCCTAATCATCTTTGGTTTTTGTAAAATGTGACGATGGAGCTCTTCTTTTGTTTGCCATTTCATCACTGTCCCTAACAACACCCAGCAGTAGTCACCCATCATCGAAGGGTCCAGCGTCCTTGGTAAAGGTTGAGCTGTGGTAAAAATTGCTGTTTTGAAGAGCGCGCCGCAGCGCATAGTGTGAAGCAGTCGCCCTCCGTTTCTGGCTGTGGCGCCGCTGTGGCAATCGCAGCTTTGGTGTCTCCCTCTGGTGGGAAAGGGGAAAGATTGCCTGTTCACGTGCATTTAAGGGGCGTTATGAGCTCGCCAGTCGACCCCCACCTTCTCCTTTTCCTTGAACACATCTGCACACTATATTTTGTCCACCGCCTTGATCCCCCTCACCTGATGGTGTGTCCCTTCCTCTCCACTCCCAACCAGATGCCGTGCCTTTACCGTTGTGTCACACCCTCTCTCCATCTCCACACCCTCTGTCTCCTTTACCAACGCAACTTCCACCTTCTACCCCTCCCGGATGATGAGCTTCGCCCTGACATCTACCCTTCCTACCAAATCTAGCCCCATCTTCCTGCCTCCTCCTCAGGGCTCCCTCTCCTCCCCCACCCTCCTCCTGAGCGGCTTCCCTCTCCTACACCCACTCCATCTCTTGTACCTCCTTTCAGTGTCTCTGCGCTCCCTCCTGCCCTGACTTCCCTCTTCATCTCTAGCCCCACGAGTCTCCTGCCCTATGTGTACCCATTAAGCCCCTCCTCTCTTCATCCCGCCACTTCCCCTACTACCCCATGCTCTCCCCTCCTTTTCCATCCCCTCTGCCCTTCCCTCGGCAGGTCCTGCTGGCAATTATATTCTTCATCCCGTGTGCTCCAAGTGGGTTTTAAGTGTGTTGTTTCGGAGTGTTTTTACTACTGTGGCTGACTTTTGACGTGTGCATGTCCATTCAGTGTCTTCTCTGAGTTTTTAAGACTCGCCAACCGTGTTTTTTAACTTTCTGTTGACCTTTAACTGCCCTCCAAGAACGTCTCCATGTTAGTCTATTTTTTATCTTCATTTTCTCCCATTATTCTGTTCTACGTTCCCCTTTCTCGCCTTATGTATGAAATATTTTATTCTTATTTTAAGTTGTCATGTCACTCGGCTGAAGAGTGGCGGATTGTGCCTCTGACAGCACAATGAAGAAACAAGAAAAACTCTCCAGTTGGTCAGTCTTGGTCAGTCTCTCGTTCCCACCTTGCTAGTTGTTTCTCGTCCACATTTGTTAGACAGATAGTGTCTGTCTGTCGTTCGGAGTGCTACTATCACTGTCGTTCAGATCAACCCTTAGAGCCAGAAAAAAAGAGAGTCTTTCCACTCCGGCAGTAAGAGAACTCAGCAAGTGATCGTCCGGTCGGGGCACAGTTCCTGCATCTGAGTCTGCGCCTTAGGCCGCTGGTATGCACGAAATTGCTTTGGCAATGTCATTGGCGATTGCATCGATCGGTTGGTCGGTCGTGCACTGGGACACAAGATTACTTGTCCGTCTTGAGCGTCGGCACATGTGAGGTCGCCACGTGAGCCCAGTGAGCCGCGGCGTATAGCGAGGGGTAGTGACTTTGTGATCGACACGAGAGCAACAGGAGTCAACCCACAACATGAGTCTGGCCGGTGCGAGCTGCGACACCATGAGACGGGAGATCCGCACGCTCTCCTGCATCCGTTGAAGCGGCTGGCAGCAGACGGCTCAGGAGGACGGTTTGGGGGTGCTGCGCCAGGTCTTCGCCAGACATCGCAGTTTATTAGAATTTAAGTGATTGGTGACATGTTGTTTGATTTAATCTTGTTAAATTCTACTTGTTTTCTTGGTGAGGTCACGAGCCGTTTTGCTTTTGGGTCGTCCCACCAATCTTCTCCATTTGCCCACCCATGGGAAGGTGGTTGTTTAGAAATTGGGTGATTCGTTTTTCTCTTACGTAGTAGGGGCAGGTTAGAGCAACCTGCAGTTAGGGTTGTTCGGTAATCTCCCTAGCAATCTACCGTGCGTTAGTAGCTGCCTCTGTCATGTTTGTCGGATTTGGTGTGTTAACGAATTTATTACTTAGAGTGTAACGGTCTAATACCTGAAATATGGTTTGATCTTTGGAAACTTTGATATTATTGCCTATGATCTTGAGAGGCGGTATCTGTGTACTATAGAGCATCTTAACTATTGTTTGGCCAACCTTGTAGAATTTTATATGAGATTGCATTTCATGGGCTTTTATTTGAGTGATCATTTTAATATATATAAATTTGCCACCCTTTAACCATAGGACTTTTCTTAGAATTTAAAATCAAGTTGCACCTTCGGTGGCAAGGTTAATATCTTAATTTTTAGTGTATGTACCATTTCCGTCCGTTCTACCTGGGGGGGGGGGGGGGGGTTGCATAGTTTGTGTACTTGTGGAAATTGTTCAAACCCTTAGTTTAAAGTTATCTGGTGTGTTGCAGATTTGCACCAGTGTAGTATTTCAGAGGCTGTTGTGAGCGATCGTAACTACAGCTGTCTCAAAAGGTAGCAGCAAGGTTCTCCGCCCGAAAGTTCTTATAGTCAAAACTTGTTTCTTTCTGCTTCTGAATAAATTGTAATGTTGATATTTAGAGGGTGCTCTCTGATTATAATTTTAAATCTGTTTCTTTTAAAAAAGTGCTTTTAGGCACTATTAAAGTGAATAAAATTCCCATTTGCCAAAAGGAATTAGGTTACGATTTCATCAGTTACTCCCTGGCAACTACTTCCATGCTTACATAGTGTTATTAAATGTCTTAATGTTTGTGAAGAACCGCTAGTAAATAAAATAAATTCTTAAGAATATTCTTTGAAAATAGATCACGGATCAACGGAGTTCCTTGGTAAGAATGCCTTGGTGAAAGCTTTCACCTTGCTCATCACTTACAACTCTCAAATTTTCTGGGAAAAAATCAAGGGGAGAATGTAAAAAGTGAATTTTAAGCGGCATTCTACACCCCATGTTCTTATAGTTGACCAACTGATCATTCACAATGGTAACATAGATTTTGTCTTTTCTGTAATCCAAAAAGCCCTTCACAATTGCTTTAAAATAAGACCAAGCAGCTAATTGGATATCTGTGAGTTTGAAAACAAAGGTTCGATCTTTCAACAATTTTTTCTTATTTCTGGTACAACAAATGTACTCTTTCTCAGCTTTGCCTAACTTAATTTAGGAAACTATTCTTTTAAGTGATTCATGGCCTCACCTTTTTTATCCAGAGCCTTTACAGTGTTCTTGATAAGGCCCTACTTTATGTGAATGGGAGGGAAAATTATTTTATCGGGCTCACCCAATGGGGTATTGTTCACATTTATTTTTTCGGGAACATAGGACTTCCTTACATGTCAGTCCTTGACTGTATATTGGTTCTTGGTGTCACGGCTGTCGCGAAGGCACAAAAGCAGCAGTATTTCGTGAATCCAGCCTGTAAATCTGTAACGAGTGCAATAACTTTTAAATCACAGAAAAGCTGCCATTCATGACCCTTGTATTTCATTGCCTCTAGCAGCAAATCCATCATTTCATAAGATTCTTCCATGTCTACTGCGTAAGCCATAGGCACCGATGGAAACGCATTGTCATTACGCAGTAGCACTGCTTTAAAACTGGTTTTACTGGAGCTAGTAAACAGTCGCCACTCCTGTGGATTATGTTGTACACCTAGCTGCATCATCAGACCACTGACATTTATACCTACACACATTGAATTCTGCATATAGAAATATTGAGCGAAGAAAGCACCTCTTAGTCTGAAACAGGAAATTTTGGTTCCTGGAGGTAGAAAGATCCGTTGTTGCAGTCTCAACCCCAAGAGTTCAGCTTGCTCTTTCGAAAGTTTTAGATTGCGAACTACATCGTTTCATTCCTTTTGATTAAGGAGCTGAGGCGAAGTGTCATGATACTGAGGTCGGTAATCTTCTGTATGTTTAATACTTTTTGATTCACTTGACCTGGTGTCTGGTTCCGTGGCTTTCAAGTTACAGATAGTAACAGGCAACCCCTCATCATGGGGTACAGGTAAATGCATTGAAGATACATTTGGATATATTATTTCATGTTTTGTTTTACTTGAATCTTCCGAAATATTTGTAAGACTGAAGTAACAGTCTGCATAATGGTCATTAGCTTCACAACACACCATCGGAACAGCGTTTGGCATGGCTCAGCATTTTCCTTTCAACCACTCGATTAACGCTGTAGTACAGGTTATGCAGGCAATATGAGACGCAAAAGTTTTATCTTGATCACCAACAGGACAATCAAAATACAATTTTACATGCCTCCTTAACCGAATTAGTGATTGGTTTTCTCTGGGATTTTGGCACGCATAACAAAAGTTGTTAATGCGGTTTGGGTAGCAGCAAGATTTACTAGTTGCCATTTTTCTTAGTGTAAGTTTTAGACACAAAATGGTTGCACTATCTTTCACAGGAAACACTAATTGAGGATCTCTTTCACATCACGGGATTACCATACCAATCATTTACTGACGATCTAAAAACCTTCTAGCTCTCTTCCGCAAAGCAAATGTTTTTGATTAAATATCAAAACAGAAGAACAGCAAAAAGCGAAATACTGAATATGAAAACAAATAAATCTTTAAAAACTCAAAAGTGGTGCGAGCTAGAACATTTTGAAAGGTACACTCCTGGAAATGGAAAAAAGAACACATTGACACCGGTGTGTCAGACCCACCATACTTGCTCCGGACTCTGCGAGAGTGCTGTACAAGCAATGATCACACGCACGGCACAGCGGACACACCAGGAACCGCGGTGTTGGCCGTCCAATGGCGCTAGCCGCGCAGCATTTGTGCACCGCCGCCGTCAGTGTCAGCCAGTTTGCCGCGGCATACGGAGCTCCATCGCAGTCTTTAACACTGGTAGCATGTCGCGACAGCGTGGACGTGAACCGTATGTGCAGTAGACGGACTCTGAGCGAGGGCGTATAGTGGGCATGCGGGAGGCCGGGTGGACGTACCGCCGAATTGCTCAACACGTGGGGCGTGAGGTCTCCACAATACATCGATGTTGTCGCCAGTGGTCGGCGGAAGGTGCACGTGCCCGTCGACCTGGGACCGGAACGCAGCGACGCACGGATGCACGCCCAGACCGTAGGATCCTATGCAGTGCCGTAGGGGGACCGCACCGCCACTTCCCAGCATATTAGGGACACTGTTGCTCCTGGGGTATCGGCGAGGACCATTCGCAACCGTCTCCATGAAGCTGGGCTACGGTCCCGCACACCGTTAGGCCGTCTTCCGCTCACGCCCCAACATCGTGCAGCCCGCCTCCAGTGGTGTCGCGACAGGCGTGAATGGAGGGACGAATGGAGACGTGTCGTCTTCAGCGATGAGAGTCGCTTCTGCCTCGGTGCCAATGGTGGTCGTATGCGTGTTTGGCGCCGTGCAGGTGAGCGCCACAATCAGGACTGCGTACGACCGAGGCACACAGGGCCAACACCCGGCATCGTGGTGTGGGGAGCGATCTCCTACACTGGCCGTACACCTCTGGTGATCGTCGAGGGGACACTGAATAGTGCACGGTACATCCAAACCGTCATCGAACCCATCGTTCTACCATTCCTAGACCGGCAAGGGAACTTGCTGTTCCAACAGGACAATGCACGTCCGCATGTATCCCGTGCCACCCAACGTGCTCTAGAAGGTGTAAGTCAACTACCCTGGCCAGCAAGATCTCCGGGTCTGTCCCCCATTGAGCATGTTTGGGACTGGATGAAGCATCGTCTCACGCGGTCTGCACGTCCAGCACGAACGCTGGTCCAACTGAGGCGCCAGGTGGAAATGGCATGGCAAGCCGTTCCACAGGACTACATCCAGCATCTCTACGATCGTCTCCATGGGAGAATAGCAGCCTGCATTGCTGCGAAAGGTGGATATACACTGTACTAGTGCCGACATTGTGCATGCTCTGTTGCCTGTGTCTATGTGCCTGTGGTTCTGTAAGTGTGATCATGTGATGTATCTGACCCCAGGAATGTGTCAATAAAGTTTCCCCTTCCTGGGACAATGAATTCACGGTGTTCTTATTTCATTTTCCAGGAGTGTATAATCGGATTCTACACACCAAAATACATACTAGCTGATGTATCACATTCCAAATGCAAAATGATTGTGGACTGATGTTATCACAAAAAGGTAGTTCTGACGTAGGAATTGAAAGAAAGAATAACAGCTACCAAAAGCTACAAAAGCTAAAATGCATCAGTACTATAACGATTACTACCTTCCGTAACATCCATCACCTATTCGCTAATTCCCCGACTCCTCACGTACCGTTGACGTTTCCCATACATCAGTTATTACATCATTAACCACAATGATTAGATCAGTTACTTAAAGAATGAGCGTCTGACATCCTTCAAGTCAGTTTCTGAAAGTAATGACCAAATAACATTGCTGGATTATTCATTGAATTTTTTCCTTTCACACATATTATCAACGACTATGAAGCTGTGAAATATCTATAAATTTGCTTCATTAGCTCTGAATCAGCATCAGCGAAAATACAGTGTTCCTTCTTTTTCTTTGGCTTTCTCTCTATAGCGTATATTATGAATGACATGCCGATCAACAGGGCTATATTGCTCTACTCTTTGTATCATATTATTTCAGTTTCTAATATCTTGGCCATAGTTAAGGTACTATGAAGGTTGAATTATGTTCGATTATGAGAGAAGAGATAAGTTTCATTCAATACATAACGGTATTACGGTACAAGAGTATACTGAAAATAACATTCTTTCGCTCAAGACCAGCCAACATTCACGTCAACTGAAACAAAACGACAGCTGAAATGCTGCTTTGTACACTACAGTTTTCAAAATTACGCGGAACCTGAATTAAAAAGCACTTTGTGCGGGATTTTGATTTTCCACAACAAAATAACTCTGTATAGCATATTGAGAAGAAAAATAATTACATGCACTAACAGGCAATGAATGTTTATGAAAAGTACATCGAGTAAAGAACAGATAATGAGTAGGGCACAAATTTTAATTTGACAGCAAAAGAAATAGTTGATTCTATTACCCACAATACCACCTACACAATCGTTAAAAAGGCAAGTACAGTTGACTTGGACTGTATTTTGTATTTCCACACGAGTGGTTAAGGGAATTTATCAGAATACCACGTTCTGACAGACTGGTTACGATACTGAAATCGGGAAACGAAAAATAGCTATAAAAGTGGGAGTTGTATTGTGTTAAGAAGGAATAGCTCATTATTCCAAAAGCTTCACTTGGTTAAAACTCATAGGTGGGTCCTGGAAATGTATAGAAGTCGCTGCCGTTTATGATACTGATTAAAAGGTATTTATGGGTAACAGCTGATGGAAACAATTCTGCGTTAAAAGGAAACGAACGAAATCGAATACCAACTTCTTCAATTAATTTGATAACGACGACATGCAGGATCTATATTTTAACGTAATTCTTTTGCAAATACAGAAACTCATCACATTTGTTACTGGATTTAAATATCTTAAAATCGTCACAAACGTGCGTAGAATGTCAGAATTTATTCCTGAAACGTTGTATGATGTGTCGTAGAATGAAATGCTGTCAGGGGAAAAAAGTTGGAAGTCATTTTTCTTAAAGATTCTCTAGGAAACATGTCATGAAGCATGGAGCAATGCTGCAGTCATATTTATGAAAGGGATCATACTTTTTCTGTTTTTACGGTAACTTTAAAAGCCACCCCTGGTAATTAAGGGCCTGTTTTGATGGTGAGCTTTGTGCGTAGATGGCGACTCGTTAACCTACAAACAATAAATGTCTTTGAAATAAATACAGATGACCAGTTTTTTACTAGCCATTCACGGCGAGATAACATGGAACATGAAATACGCACCGCTAACGGTTGTGCTTACGTTATAAATAACATGTACCAGCTTGTACCAATGCTTACATATATTTTTACATTTTCAGATCTATTGCACCTCGATGGCTTGTTCGAAGCGGAAATCAGAAAATCAAGACGAAGTCTGTGAGATAATATTTTGTAAAAATCACACCAGTAATTTTCTTCACAATCGAGTAATATTATTTACAGTTTAAGAATAAATATGACAAAACAGGAATAGAATATAGTTTTGAAAACAGTTGTTAGGTACTGTTACAAGACTTCCTTCAGCACTCGTAGATTCTGCATTATAATGCATACCTCCACTTCTCAAAACGCAATACTTGGTTAACAAACACAGTTATCGATTTTAAAAGGTATTCGTTCGATATACTATGTGTGGAACATTGTGTTATCTGAGAAACTGTGGACGTTACAACTGACCATAGCTCTGTCCTACAAGGAAATGCTCACCAGCAATGGCATTACGTTACAGAAGATGTGCTATTAGTTCAAAAAATCTATACCTGATAGATCGCTTTGCCTGTGTACCATACTAGAAAAATAAAAATATGTACTACGTGTTTGCAAAGGATCTGATGAGTTATCTTTCCTTTCACATATCCTATCTGATATGGTCTGAAGGCACGTGGGATCAAACTCTAATGATAAATTTACTTTCATTTCTGTGTGACAGACACTGAAATAAAAAAAAAAAGATCTGCCGTCATCCCGGTTCCCAGAACTCCTAAAGACAGACGTTGACTGTGGATGTTGTATCACAGACACAGTCCCTTTGACTGTTCAGAGATGTCACTAAACCCGCCCAAAGATATAAACAACCAAGCCTGAGCAGCGCCTATTAGACGGAGAGGTTCCGACAGCCGATCAGTTCCAGTCATTCCACCAGTAGGTACACGGCTCTTGTTGTCTGCAGTTCAATGATGGCTAGAAGGTCAATACCGGGGTTCGATTGCGTCCGCATTGTTACCTTACGAAAGGAAGGGCTCTCAATAAGGGAAGTGTCCAGGCGTCTCACAGTGAACCAAAACGATGTTGTTCGGACATGGAGGAGATACATAGTGACAGGAACTGTTGATGACATGCCTCGCTCAGGCCGCCCAAGGACTACTACTGCAGTGGATGACCGCTAGCTACGGATTATGGCTCGGAGGAATCCTGACAGCAACACCTGCTTTTGTGCAGCCACAGGACGTCGTGTTACGACTCAAACGGTGCGCAATAGGCTGCATGATACGCAACCTCACTCCCGACGTCCATGGCGGTGTCCATCTTTGTACCATGCAGCGCGGTACAGGTGGGCGCAACAACATGCTGAATGGACAACTCAGGATTAGCATCACGTTTCCTTCACCGATGTGTGTCCGATGAGTGTCTCATATGCCTTCGACCAGACAATCGTCGGATACGTGTTTGGAGGTCACCCGGTCAGGCTGAACGCCTTAGATACACAGTCCAGCAACGGCAGCAAGGTGGAGGTTCCCTGCTGTTTTGGGGTGGCATTATGTGGGGCCGACGTACTCCGCTGGTGTCATGGAAGGCACCGTAAAAGGCTGCACGACACGTGAATTCCATCCTCCGACTGACAATGCAACCATATCGTCAATATATTGGCGAGGCATTTGTCTACATGGACGACAATTCGCGCCCTCATCGTACACATTTTGTGAATGACTTCCTTCAGGATAACGACATCGCCTGACTAGAGTGGCCAGCCTGCTCTCCAGACATGAACGCCATTAATGGACGACGTGACCCACCAACCACTCTGAGGGATCGACGCCAAATAGCCATTGAGAAGTGAGACAATCTGGACCAATAGGGTCTTGATGAATTTGTGAATAGTATGACACGACGATTACAGGCATGCATCAATTAAAGAGGACACATTGGGAATCCTATGGAGCCCAGGATATAACCTATAACGGCGACAAACAAGCAACGTCCCACTCAGGACGGTGATGGTGAGAATTTTGTTGTGCCTTTTGCCCCAACATCCTCCGCTTCGATTGTCTCTCCTGCTCCTCTCGATGCTACGAAATCTTCCCGTCCGTGGTACGGTGAGTGGCGAAGAAGCTATCTCCACCATCCCTCCTGCTCTCGAAGTGGCTCCTTCTGAGTCGCCTGTGTGTGGAGAGTGATTGAAGTGCGCCGGCCGAAGTGGCCGAGCGGTTCTAGGCGCTACAGTCTGGAACCGGGCTACCGCTAAGGTCGCAGGTTCGAACCCTGTCTCGGGCATGGATGTGAGTGATTTTCTGTTAGGTTTAAGTAGTTCTGAGTTCTAGGGGTCTTAGATATTAAGTCCCACAGTGCTCAGAGCCATTTTTTTGATTGGAGTGCCCCACTTCGTCTTTGTGTTCTCCGTTACAGTCTAGTACGATGCAGTGTCTTCCTGCTCCTTCATCTTCAGCCACTGACCACTGACGGTTTCCTGCATTTGACGACTACAGCATCTCTCAACGAGAATACATCTAGGGACCAAGTATCCCTGTTGCATTGGCAGTTCCACAGAATACTTCGGATATAATGACTGGAACTCTATTACATGACCCTAGTCTGAGGGCCAGGAAGCTGTTCCTATGACCCCTCCCACACCACCGTCTGCAGAGGCCGCCATCCCATGTAACTGACAGAAACAGCATATACAACCTGACCGTGCGGTGGCACATAAGAAATGGAGGAAAAAAACGTTTCGCTGATAGGGGCTGTGGTCACCCCATGTCTGATTCCTCTATGGGTTCCGCATTGAACCTTGGCTCTCAGCTATCTACCCAATTCTACTCGCACTCTCTGCATAGCTGAAGCCTACTCCTTGAACGTTAAACGTATGGGATCAGAATTACGATTGGCTTCGCTGTGTCAGTGCATTTATGATTCATGTGCGGATGTAGCCTTCTTGCTGTAGATGCATTTTACTTACCTGGTATTCGTGTGGTCTTTACTGTAGCACCCGAATACTCTACGGGGACTGCCTTATTCTTTCGCCAAGGCATTCCTATTGATGAGGTGGAAATGTTGGATTCTGGCAAGGGCATAGGTTATCAACATTTTAATTTTACCTGGCACTGGTCGCGCAGTGGATCGTTCGCGTTTTTATGAAGAGGATATTGTTCATCTGTTGCATAAGAGTCCTCCGGGTATTTTGTTGGTTGGTGATTTTAACTGTGTATGCGTCCTGCAGATCAATCTCCAAATTTTAGTTTCTGTCGTGAAATACATCAATTGGTCCGCTCCTTGCTCCTGCAAGACGTCTGGGTGTGTAAATACCCGACATTAGTTAAATTTACTCACTTTCCTGCGACTTACAGTAGCCCATTAGATAGATTTTACTTATTAGACTGCCTGAGGGCTTGCACTCCTAATGTTGAAGTCATCCCAGCTTGCTTTACGGATCACTGTGCTGTGACTACAGCTCTCAATCTAGAACGGCAACCAGCCAAATTGTTTCACTCTCTGTGGATGTTAAACGTTGCTCACCTAGCTGACCCCTCTCTCGATGAAGTGATGCAAGCAGCATCGGAGCGTCCTCTACGGTTCACAGGAAAGTATCCTTCCATCCTTGACTTATCGACACCGCTGGAAAAACCGGGATTCAGGCCAACTTTGAGACTTTAGGAGATACGAATTTCACTATTACATCCTCCGTGAACTTTATGATGCTGCGGATCAGGATCCTCTGTGAATAGCGGATGTTGGGCTTGTAAAGGCAAACTAGATGAGCTTTAAAAGAATACAAGTGGAAGGGTTGAAAATGTGTTCCAAGCAACGATCATTCGTGACGTAAGAACTAACTTCCTTATATCGTTGGCTTCGGCATCAGAACCGTCCCCGACTCGCTTGTATTTATTCTCTCACGACAAATAATGGGCGTAACGTATCGGAGAAATGTGATATAGTGCATGTCTTGTACCAATACTATATAGACATCTACGACATCGATGAGTCCAACGCAACACTTAACGACCCTCTAATCAGCCCCTTGGATATGACAACTTCACCTGAGCAGAATGAAGCGCTCTGAGCAGCATTTCAGCCTGACGAAGTTTATTAGCGTATTGTGAGATCGTCTTCTCAAAAATCTCCGGATCTGGATGGAAATCCCAAGGAATTTCACATGCGCTTTTGGCAGCTGTTGCGTGTTATCTTTACGTCTCTTGAATGAAGTCTTACAGGGTAGAGTAAGTTCCAATTGAGAAAAAATTACATTAATCCCGAAATGCCCTGGACCGGCTTCCCCTGATAGCTTTGCCCTATACTTTGTTAAAATTTGATAATAAGACTGTGGCGAGGGACGTTAATAGTAGGATTTCGGCTCTGATGAGATGATTGTGACAAACATCAACATCAACGCTACGTACGTGGTCGTATCAGTCTTACTCCTATAGTCGAGTATCGTGACGCCGTTTCGGTTGCTGCTGTGTCTTACTCCCTTTCGCCCTTGCATTCCTAGACTTTGATCGTGTTAATCACGACCTCTTGCTGACACTTGGAGAGTGCTCTCAAATCTGTTTACTGGCATTTAAGTTTCGGTAGTTGTGAATGGCCAACTGTCGCCCCCCGATAGCCGTCAGGGAGTGCCAGAAGGAAGCCCCTGTCAATGATACTTTTTGTGTTGTCTCTGGAGCTCCTACTTCGGATGCTAGCATTCCAGCTGAAAGGTTGGACGCTTTCCGGAGGGACTATAGCACTTCGTGCACATCTTGATGATATGGTGGTTCTGTTCCACAATTCTGAGAAGATACCTCGACTGATATTGTAATCGATGACTCTACATCTACACATCTACATCTAGGTGGTTACTCTGCAAATCACATTCAAGTGCCTGGCAGAGAGTTCATCGAACTACCTTCACAGTTCTTTAATATTCCAATCTCGCATAGCGCGAAGAATGAATGAACACCTATATCACTCCGTAGGAGCTCTGATTTCCCGTATTTTACCGTGGTGATCGTTCCTCTCTATTTAGGTCGGCGTGAACAAATACACTCCTGGAAATTGAAATAAGAACACCGTGAATTCATTGTCCCAGGAAGGGGAAACTTTATTGACACATTCCTGGGGTCAGATACGTCACATGATCACACTGACAGAACCACAGGCACATAGACACAGGCAACACAGCATGCACAATGTCGGCACTAGTACAGTGTATATCCACCTTTCGCAGCAATGCAGGCTGCTATTCTCCCATGGAGACGATCGTAGAGATGCTGGTTGTAGTCCTGTGGAACGGCTTGCTATGCCATTTCCACCTGGAGGACAGATCCGGAGATCTTGCTGACCAGGGTAGTTGACTTACACCTTCTAGAGTACGTTGGGTGGCACGGGATACATGCGGACGTGCATTGTCCTGTTGGAACAGCAAGTTCCCTTGCCGATCTAGGAATGGCAGAACGATGGGTTCGATGACGATTTGGATGTACCATGCACTATTCAGTGTCCCCTCGACGATCACCAGAGGTGTACGGCAAGTGTAGGAGATCGCTCCCCACACCATGATGCCGGGTGTTGGCCCTGTGTGCCTCGGTCGTGTGCAGTCCTGATTGTGGCGCTCACCTGCACGGCGCCAAACACGCATACGACCATCATTGGCACCAAGGCAGAAGCGACTCTCATCGCTGAAGACGACACTTCTCTATTCGTCCCTCCATTGACACCTGTCGCGACACCACTGGAGGCGGGCTGCACGATGTTGGGGCGTGAGCGGAAGACGGCCTAACGGTGTGCGGGACCGTAGCCCAGCTTCATGGAGACGGTTGCGAATGGTCCTCGCCGATACTCCAGGAGCAACAGTGTCCCTAATTTGCTGGGAAGTGGCGGTGCGGTCCCCTACGCACTGCGTAGGATCCTACGGTCTTGGCGTGCATCCGTGCGTCGCTGCGGTCCGGTCCCAGGTCGACGGGCACGTGCACCTTCCGCCGACCACTGGCGACAACGTCGATGTACTGTGGAGACCTCACGCCCCACGTGTTGAGCATTCGGCGGTACGTCCACCCGGCCTCCCGCATGCCCACTATACGCCCTCGCTCAAAGTCCGTCAACTGCACATACGGTTCACGTCCACGCTGTCGCGGCATGCTACCAGTGTTAAAGACTGCGATGGAGCTCCGTATGCTACGGCAAACTGGCTAACACTGACGGCGGCGGTGCACAAATGCTGCGCAGCTAGCGCCATTCGACGGCCAACACCGCGGTTCCTGGTGTGTCCGCTGTGCCGTGCGTGTGATCATTGCTTGTACAGCCCTCTCGTAGTGTCCGGAGCAAGTATGGTGGGTCTGACACACCGGTGTCAATGTGTTCTTTTTTCCATTTCCAGGAGTGTATTTTCGCATTAGAAGGAGAATGTTGGTGATTGGAATTTCGTGAGAAGATTCCGTCGCAACGAAAAACGCATTTCTTTTAATGATTTCTAGCCCAAATCCTGTATCATTTCTGCTTCACTCTGTCACATATTTCGCGATAATACAAAACGTGCTCCCTCTCTTTCAACTTTTTCGATGTACTCCATCAGTCTTATCTGGTAAGGATCCGACACCGTGCAGCAGTATTCTAAAAGTGTAGTGTAGGCAGTCTCCTTAGTAGGCCTGTTACATTTTCTAAGTGTCCTACCAATGAAACGCAGTTTTTGGTTAGCCTTCCCCACAACATTTTCTATGTCTTCCGTCCAATTTCAGTTGTTCGTAATTGTAATACTTGGGTATTTAGTTGAATTTACGGCTTTTAGATTAGACTGATTTATCATGCAACTGAAGTTTAACGATTTCCTTTTAGCACTCATGTGTATTACCGCATACATTTCGTTATTTAGGGTCAATTGCCACTTTTGCATCATTCATATATCTTTCCCAAATAGTTTTTCAGTTTGTTTGGATCTCCTGATGACTTTGTTAGTCGATAAACGACAGTGTCATCGGCAAGCAACCGAAAGACGGTTACTCAGATTGTTTCCAAAATCGTTTACAGAGATAAGGAGCAGAAAAGGGCCTATAACACTACCTTGGGGAATGCCAGAAATCACTTCTGTTGTACTCGATGACTTTCCGTCAGTTACTACTAACTGTGATCTCTATGACAGGTAATCACAAATCCATTCACACAACTGAGTCGATATTCCATAAGCACGCAATATCATTACGATCCGCTTGTGTGGTACAGTGTCAAAAGCCTTTCGGAAATCCTGAAATACTGTATCGATCTGAAATCCCTTGTCAATACCACTCAACACTTCATGTGAACAAAGAGCTAGTTGTGTTTCACAGCAACGATGTTTCCTAAACCTATGTTGACTGAGTGCCAATAGACCGTTTTCTTGGAGGTAATTCATAATGTTCGAATACAATATATGTTCTAAATTCCTGCTGCATATCGACGTTAACGATATGGGCCTGTAATTAAGTGGATTACTCCTACTACCTTTCTTGAATATTGGTGTGACCTGTGCAACTTTCCAGTCTTTGAATACGGATCTTTCGTCGAGCGAACGGTTGTATATAATTGTTAAGTATGGAGCCAATGCGTCAGCATTTTCCGAAAGGAACCTAATTGATATACAGTCAGGACCAGAAAACTTGGTTTTATTAGGTGATTTAAGTTGCTTCACGACTCCGAGGATATTTACTTCCATGTTACTCATGTTGGCAGGTGTTCTCGATTCGAATTCTGGAATATTTACCTCGTCTTCTTTTGCGAAGGCATTTCGGAAGGCTATGTTTAGTAACTCGGCTTTGGTAGCACTGTCTTCGGTAGTATCTCCATTTCTATCGCGCAGAGAAGGCTTTGATTGTTTCTTGCCTCTAACATACTTCACATACGACGAGAATCTCTTTGGATTCTCTGCCAGGTTTCGAGTCAAAGTTTCGTTGTGGAAACTGGTACAGGGTCTCACATAGAAGTCCGCTCTAAATTTTGAGCTTCTGTAAAAGATCACCAATCATAAGGATTTTGCTTCTGTTTGAATTTGGCATGTTTGTTTCGTTGTTTCTGCAACAGTGTTTTAACCCATTATGTGTACCAGGGAGGATCAGCTCCGTCGTTTGTTAATTCATCTGGTATATATCTCTTAATTGCTGCTGATACTATTTCTTTGAACTGAAGCCACACCCATTCTGCAATTATATTATGGATTTCAAATGAATGGGTATTGTCTCCAAGGAAGGCGTCAAGCGAATTTTTATCTGCTTTCTTGTATAGGTTTATTTTTCGTTTATTTTTCGAGGGTTTGGCGATTACAATATACAATCTCGCTACGAGAACCCTGTGTTCACTAATCCCTGAATCGGTTTTGGTGCTCGTTATCAACTTACAATTATTTGTTGGTAATATGTCAAGCGTGTTTTCACAACCGTATTCGCGTGGGCTCATGAACTAACTTCTCGAAATAATTTTCAGAGAATGCGTTTAGCACAATTTCGGATGATATTTTATGCATACCTCCGGAATTAAACATGTATTTTCGCCAACATATCGAGGGTATCTTAAAGTCACCACCAGCTATTATGTTATGAGTCAGGTACTTGTTTCGAACAACCTCAAGTTTTCTTTGTACCTTTCAGCAACTGTATCATCAGAATTGGGAGGTCGGTAAAAAGATCAAATTATTATTTTATTCCGATTTCCAACAATGTCCTCTGCCCATACTAACTCACGGGAAGTATCTACTTCAATTTAGCGACAAGATAAACTACTTCTGATAGCAATAAACACGCCACCACCAACAGTGTTTAGCCTATCCTTCGGAACACAGGTTCGTCGCAAAAATTTGGGCTGAGGCTATATCCGGCTGTAGCCAGCTTTCAGTGCCTATAACGACTTGAGCATCTGTGCTTTCTATTTGTTCTTGGAGCCCTGGTACTTCCCCAAGACAGCTACGACAATATACAACCATTATACCAATGATTCCTGTATCTACGTTTTCCTGTGTTCAGCTTCCATCCTTTATGACTGAAGCCCTTCTTGTGTTTTCTCAAGATCATCTAAACTAAAAAAACTGCCGAGTCCACGACACACAGCACCTGCTACCCGTGTAGCCGCCTTCTGCATATAGTGGACACCCAACCTATTCAGCGGAACCCGAAAACCAACTACCCTTTGGAGCAAGTCGAGGAATCTGCAGCCTACACGGTCGCAGAACCGTCTGAGATTCTGATTCAGACCCTCCACTTGGCTCTGTAACTGAGGTCCGCAGCCGGTCCTGTCGACTGTGCTGCAAAAGGTCAGCTCTGCTTTCATCTTGAAAGCACGACTGGCAGCCTTTACCACTTCTGTTAGCCGCTCGAATCCAGAGAGAATCTCTTCTGATCCTAAGTGACACACATCATTGGTACCGACGTGAGCAACCACTTGCACTTGGCACCCTGTGCTCTTCGTGGCATCCGGCAGGACCCTTTCCAAATCTGGATTGAGTCCACCTGATATGTACACGGAGTGCACATTGGTTTCCTTACACTTCTTGTCAGCCAAGTCCCTAAGGGGCCCCATAACGCGCCTGACGTCAGAGCTCCCAACTATAAATAATTCCACCCTCTGAGATTGCCCGGCTCTTGCAGGCTGGGTGGTTTTCTCTGAAACAGGACAGGAGACAGCATCTGGCTCAGCGACAGTGTCAGCCACAGACAGCACCTGGAACCTGTTTGTCAGACAAACGGAGGAGGCCTTACGTGCGGCCGCCTGGTAAGTCTTTCACCGGCTGCTTCGCCCTGGGAGACCTCCTACTCGACCACAGGTGATGGGTCAGCCTCAGAGCGAGCAGTAACTGGGTTGGCCACCGGTGAGGACAGATTGGAGGAATCTCACGTGCTGGACGTCCGTTGCATCCCCACGGCTGGCCCCTACCAGTGGTGTCCATCCACTGCAGCCTCAAGCTGTGTAACCGAAGCCATCACAGCCTGAAGCTGAGAGCAAAGTGTCACCAACTCGGCTCGCATCCGCACACAACAATCGCAGTTCCTGTCCATACTAAGGTCTGTGGAAAACTAAACTGTGCAAATAAACGCACTATCGGCAGGTGATGCGCAACTCTACTCTAGACTCTGAACGAAACGCACAAGCTGTGTCTAGTAATAAGCAGATATTCGAAAATCTAACTACAGAAGCACTCAGCTGAAACTAAATAATCTGTCCTTGATTAGGAACTTGTAATATGTCACAAAATCGGTTTACTTTCCGACGAAAACGCTACAAATATTGCTATTGGATATTAAATTTACACTCAGATACTGAAGAAACTAAACTATTAAAGCACAGAGACGATACAATAAAATTCGCTCCTGGTTAGGAACTCGTAAATGTCACAAAAGTGGTTACTTCCCTGTTGCTGCGTCTGTCTCGAGTCTGCTACTGCTGCCTGACCCGGAGCAGCTGTCGGACTTCAGGTGCACTACTTGATGAAGGTAAATTCAGACTTCTTACTTTTCCAGATTCTGATGACGCAGTTGTTCCATGGGCTACTGTGGTGGATCGGCATAGCTCTCTCGGTCTCATCATTGACCGTTGTCCAATCAAAATGGCTACACTCAACTGGAAGTCTGTTAGGGAAAAAAATTAGGGAGCGATACTAGTACATGACAAGCGTCCTCTTACTCTTCTCCAGTAAGTCCGAATACTGGATACATATGCTTTATGCTAAGCTTATTACGTGGTCCAAGTTTATCCTCTTCCCTCGATGATGGCGAAGAAATCACAGAAACTGTGTGGTCGTTTCTTATGGAAAAGACATATCATTCACTTACGGTACTAACTGACAAACCAGGGACTCCTAAGATACGACTCGACAAGCAAATGGTAGTCAGATGGAGAGCTAATAATATCAATGGGGGCTAATCTGGGAAGACGGTAGAGCTGGCAGAGGCTGCAACTAAGATGGAGCTGGATGTTTTAGCTGTTAGTGACATTCGGGTAAGGGGTGAGAAAGAAGAGGAAGTGGGAGAATACAAGGTCTACCTGTCAGGAGTCAAAGCAGGAATAGCACAATGGGGTGTAGGGCTTTACATCAGGAAATAAAAAGAACCCAGCGTAGTTGCAATAAGGTATGTAAACGATCGACTGATGTGGATAGATTTGACAGTGTCTAGCAAGAAAATTAGGATTGTGTCAGTATATTCGCATTGTGAAGGGACATATCAAAATAAGATGGATAGTTTTGATGATACACTCAGTGATGTAGTTGTTAGAGTAAAGGACAAGGACAGTGTTCTGCTCATGGTTGATTTTACTGCCAGGATTGGATATCGGACAGAACGGTATGGAAAGGTTATGGGTAAATTTGGAAGGGATATGGAGGCCAACAGGAACGGGAAACAACTCTTGGATTTCTGTGCCAGTATGAGCTTAGTAATCACAAACTCCTTTTTTAAACATAAGAACATTCACCGCCATACTTGGGAAGGCACGGAACCAGATCTGTCATTGACTATATAATAACAGATCAGGAATTCAGGAAGGCCGTGAGGGACACACGTGTATTCAGGGGAGTCTTTGATGATACTGATCACTATTTAATCTGCAGTGAAATTGGTATTGTGAGGCCGAAAGTGCAGGAGGTCAGGTCCATATCTAGGAGGATAAGAGTGGAGAAACTTCAGGATAAGGAAATCAGGCACAAGTACATAACAATGATCTCAGAAAGGTACCAGTTAGTTGAATGTAGTCAGTTACAGTCATTGGAAAAGGAATGGACAAGATACAGGGACACAGAATTAGAAGTGGCTAAAGAATGTCTTGGAACAGTAGTGTGTAAAGGTAGGATGAAACAAACAGCATGGTGGAATGACACAGTCAAGGCAGCCTGTAAAAGGAAAAAGAAGGCGTATCAAAAATGGCTACATACTAGAACTCAGGTAGACAGAGAAAGTTATGTTGAAGAAAGAAACAAAGCAAAACAAATAATTGCAGTATTCAAGAAGAAATCTAGAGAAGACTTTGGAAACAAGTTGGAGACTTTGGGTCAAGCTGCTGGAAAACCATTCTGGAGTGTAATTAGCAGTCTTCTAAAGGGAGGTAAGAAGGAAATGACAAGTATTTTGGACAGGTCAGGAAAACTGTTTGTGAATCCTGTGGATTCCTTGGGCAGATGGAGGGAATATTTTGAAGAGTTGCTCAATGTAGGTGAAAATACGATCAGTAATGTTTCAGATTTAGAGGTAGAATGGGATATGAATGAGGATGGAAATAGGATCACATTTGAGGAAGAGGTGAAAATGGTCAAGAGATTGCAGTGCAATAAAGCAGCTGGGATGGATGAAATCAAGTTGGAACTCATCAAATACAGTGGAATGTCAGGTCTTAAATGGCTACACAGGGTAATTGAAATGGCCTGGGAGTCGGGACAGGTTCCATCAGACTGGACAAAAGCAGTAATCACACCGATCTTTAAACATGGAAACAGAAAAGATTGTAACAACCACAGAAGTGTCTCTTTAATCACCGTTGTTGGTAAACTCTTCTTAGGTATTGTGGAAAGGATAGTGCGAGTATTAGTTGAAGACCAATTGGATGAAAATCAGTGTGGGTTTAGGCCTCTTAGAGGTTGTCAGGACCAGATCTTTAGCTTACGGCTAATAATGGAGAAGTGTTATGAATGGAACAGGGAATTGTATCTAGGCTTTATAGATCTCGAAAAGGCATATGACCGAGTTCCTAGGAGGATGTTATTGTGTGTTCTACGAGATTATGGAATAGGAGGCAAACTTTTGCAAGCAATTAAAGGTCTTTACATGTATAGTCAGGCAGCAGTTAGAGTTGACGGTAAATTGAGTTCATGGTTCAGAGTAGTTTCAGTGGTAAGACAAAGCTGCAACCTGTCTCCACTGTTGTTCATATTATTTATGGATCATATGTTGAAAACAATAGACTGGCTGGGTGAGATTAAGATATGTGAACACAAAATAAGCAGTCTCTCATATGCGGATGACTTAGTTGTGATTGCAGATTCGATTGAAAGTTTGCAAAGTAATATTTCAGAGCTAGATCAGAAATGTAAGGACTATGACATGAAGATTAGCATCTCCAAAACGAAAGTAATGTCAGTGGGAAAGAGATATAAACGGATTGAGTGCTAAATAGGAAAAACAAAGTTAGAACAGGTGGACAGTTTCAAGTACTTAGGATGCATATTCTCACAGAATGGCAACATAGTAAAACAACTGGAAGCGAGGTGTAGCAAAGCTAATACAGTGAAGGCTCAGCTGCGATCTACTCTCTTCTGCTAGAAGTAAGTCAGTACCAAGACTAAGTTATCTGTGCACCGTTCAATCTTTCGACCAACTTTGTTGTATGGGAGCGAAAGCTGGGTGGATTCAGGGTACCTTATCAATAAGGTTGAGGTTACGGATATGAAAGTAGCTAGGATGATTGCAGGTACTAGTAGATGGGAACAATAGCAGGAGGGTGTCCACAATGAGGAAATAAAAAAAAAAAAAAACTGGGAATGAACTCTATAGATGTAGCAGTCAGGGCGAACAGGCTCAGATGGTGGGGTCATGTTACAAGCATGGGAGAAGCAAGGGTACCCAAGAGAATCATGGGTTCAGCATTGGAGAGTAGGAGGAGTCGGGGCAGACCAAGGAGAAGGTACCTGGATTCGGTTAATAATGATTTTGAAGTAATAGGTTTAACATCAGAAGAGGCTCCAACGTTAGCACTGGGTAGGGGATCATGGAGGAATTTTATGAAGGGGACTATGCTCCAGACTGAACTCTGAAGGGCTTAATCAGTCTTAAATGATGATGATGATGAATTAATTTGTTCTCCCATTTGCAGCTTATATTACGTGATGATCTGACTAGGGTCTACTGAAGTTCAATGATAGTACCTAGCCGCTCTGATAATAAAAAGAACTGGCCTGCTTCCCAAGCGGAGGACGTTCCGGTCCGCAGCACTAATCCGCCCGGCGGTTTTCCATCTGCCTCGGTGAACGCGGGCGGGTCCCCTTATTCCGCCTCAGTTGCACTATGTCGGCGATTGCTGCGCAGACACTGTCTCCATGTTCGCATACACCATAATTACAATGCGAACACTTGAGGTTACACTTGCCTGGTATGGTAGGTTCCTTGGGAGCTCCACTGAGGGCTGAACTGTATAATAACCCTGGGTTACGTGTAACGTGGTAGGGAGGTGGGTGGACTGCTGTGGCCTGTTGTGGGGCTATGTCGGGACGAATTCTCTCCATCGTTCTAGGTCCTCGGTTCAGTACACAATACACGCATACAATATGGCCATGACCCTCTCCTTAGGTCGTGACCATATCAGTGGGACAGTAGACGACTAGAAAACAATAGGCTGGTCAGATGAATACCGATTTCAGTGTGTAAGTGTTGACGGTATGCTTCCAATGCGGTGCAGAATCCACGAAGCAATGGAGCCAAATTATCAACAAGGCACTACGCAAGGTGATGTCGTGCTGTTTGCAAAGCTACTCGTATTGGTCATCTGTTGCCATAGCCCATTAACGCCAGATTTCGCCCCACTGTCCTAACGGATACGTTCATGATACATCCCACATTAGTTTTTGCGGATATTTCACGCAGTGGTGCTTATCTGGTAACACTGACAACTCTACGGAAACGCCGCTGGTCTCGATAGTTTAGTAAAGAGCTCCGATCACTGAGTTATCGGTGGTGGTATTCTCTGCACTCTCTTGACACTGGGGATCTCGGAATATTGAATTCCCTAACAAAGTCCGAAATGGAATTTCCCAAACGTCTAGCTCCAACTAGCAGTCTGTTGATTCACGATGTTCGACCATAAGCATTCAGACATTTTTTCAAATGAATCACCTGAGCCCAGATGACAGCCCCGTCAATGCACTGCTCTTGGATTCCTTGTGTACTGGAAACTACCGCCATCTGCATATGTGCACATCTTTATGCCATGACTTTTGTCATCTCAGTGTATAATTTGTTGAGTGAGTCTGGAAGCATCAGACTACTTTTGGAACAGAATGTTCGTGTTCTTTATCTACATTTGTTCTCCGCAAGCCACTTTACAAAGTTTGCAGGAGAATTCTCAGTGTCACATCTCCCTCTCTTGTACCAGTCGCTAATAGTTCGCAGGAAGAACAATTGTCGGTAAGCCCCCCCCCCTCCCTTGAACCCTAATTATATCAGCTGGTCCCTTTCCCGAGACATGCGTTGTAGGAAGAAATATCGTGGTTCACACTCACAGGAACGTAAGCTGTTGGAACAGTACACCACTCATGATGCAGAACGCCTCTCCTGCAGCGTCTGACACTCCAGTTAGATGAGCATGAAACTTACTGGCAGATTAAAACTGTGTGCCGGACCCCGACTCGAGCTCGGCACCTTTGCCTTTCGCGGGTAAGTGCTCTACCAACTGAGCTACCCAAGCACGACTCACGCCCAATTCCTCAAAGCTTTAATTCCGCCAGTACCTCGTCTACTGCCTTCCAAACTTCACAGAAGCTCTCCTGCGAAAGGCAAAGTTTCAGAGTTCGAGACTCGGTCCGGCACACAGTTTTAATCTGCCAGGGAGTTTCATATCAGTGCACACTCGCCTAGTGAGTGAAAATTTCATTCTTAGATGAGCATGTCCGAGACGCTTTAGTTCTTATTAAATGAACCTGTAACTACAGGCACTCATCCTTTTTCAATCTTCACTATTTTCTCTCTCAGTCCTATGTAGTACGGATCCTACTATGAAAAACGACATTCAAGTCCTGGTCGAAAGAGGGTTTTGTACGCTACCTTCTTTGCGGGTGTACTACATTTCCAACGGAATCTCTCAGCCTAGCATGTGAGTTTCCAGCGATTAATTTTGTGTTTTCGTTCCACTTTTAATCACTCAGGACGCATACTCCAAGATATTTAACAGAAGTGACTGCTTGCTGTGATTGTTCTGCAATCGTGTAATCATACAAAAAACAGTTTTTTCTACCAGTTCACGCGCAATATGTCATATCTGCTTATGCTGACAGTCAACTGCCAATCCCCTCATGAGGCATCGATCGTCTGCAACTCTCCCTGGTTTCGCTACAAATGGCTCTGAACACTATAGGACTTAACATCTGGGGTCACCAGTCCCCTAGAACTTAGAACTACTTAAATATAACTAACCTAAGGACATTACACACCCATGCACGAGGCAGGATTAGAACCTGCGACCGTAGCCGTCGCGTGGTTCCAGACTGAACGCCTAGAACCGCTCGGTCACACCAGCCGGCCGCTTTCGCTACAATTTCCCAGTGATGTCACTTCTCTGTACAAGAGCACCGTCCACGAAAGCTGAAAATATATTTTTAAAATCAATGATCCTATACCATGCCCATAGGAGGTGTGCCCGAAGATATTTTTAGGTCTAAAGATATCTCTCTGTTGACGGCGGACGAGTTCACAGAGGTACAGAACGTTTTCTTGCCCTTGGCGTGTGAAAGTACCCCTAAACGGTAGGAGAATCAGAGAATCAGCAATGATTAACGGCATGGGGGTGCAATAGGAGACAGAAGTAACTGTATTAAAGACACATAATGTATATGCTCAGGGCATGTGGCCTGTAATTGAAAACAAATATCATGCGTTTCACTCCTTGTTAAAAGATTCCAAAATAATCCAACATAAAGATTTCCGGGAAGAGACTTCCAAGCGGAAGGTCACCATGAGAAAGAGGTTAAACAACAACCGAAAGGATAACGTTCTACTAGTCGGGACGTGGAATGTCAGAAATTTGAACGTGGCAGACAAACTAGAAAATCTGAAAAATGAAACCCAGAAACTCAGTCTAGATACAGGGGGGGTTAGTGAAATGAAATGGAAATAAGAGAATGAGTATAGCGCAATATCAGCAGCAGCAGAAAAGGGTATAACGAGATTAGGATTTGTTATGAATAAGAAGACATGGCAAAGATTGAGTTATTTTGAACAGCTCAGTGCCAGAGATGTTATCAGTATCGACGGCAAACCTACACTGACAACGATAGTTCAGGTTCACATGCCGACGTCACAAGCAGGAGACGAAGAGACAGAGTAAGTATATGAGGATATATCAACGTAATCGAGTACTTAAAGGCAGACGAAAATCTAATTGCCATAAGGGACTGGAATGTGGTTATAAGGTGGAGGGGTGGTAGTAGTGGTGGTGGACATGTTGGGAACAGCGGTTAACACAAAGGCATAGCGGGCTTCGAAAAAAAAAAAAAAAGGCCCTCATCTACATACCTTCAGACTCAGAATTGAAATACGAAAAGTATTAGAATTATAATTTAATACCTTAAGCTGCTACCGGGAGTTGGTATACAAGGTAGTCCATTGATCGTGACCGATCCAAATATCTCATGAAATAAGCGTCAAAAGAAAAAACTACAAAGAACGAAACTTGTCTAGCTCTAAAGGAGAAACCAGATGGCGCTAGGGTTGGCACGCTAGATTGCACTGCCATAGGTCAAACGGATATCAACTGCGTTTTTCAAAATAGGAACCCCCATTGTTATTACATATTCGTGTAGTACGTAAAGAAATATGAATGTTTTAACTGGACAACTTTTTTCCCTTTGTGATAGATGGCGCTATAATAGTCACAACTTATGGCTCACGATTTTATACCAACAGTTGGTAACAGGTGGGTTTTTAAAATTAAAATACAGAACGTAAGTACGTTTGAACATTTTATTTCGGTTGTTCCAATGTGATACATGTACCTATGTGAACTTATCATTTCTGAGAACGCAAGCTGTTACAGCGTGATTACCTGTAAATACCACATTAATCCAATAAATGTTGAAAATGATGTCCGTCAACTTCAATGCATTTGGGAATACGTGTAACGACATTCCTCGATGTTCTCCCACGCATTGACAATAAGCTGACGCATGTTGTCAGGCGTTATCGGTGGATCACGATAGCAAATAACCTTCAACTTTCCCCGCAGAAAGAAATCCGGGGACGTCGGATCTGGTGAACGTGCGCGTGTCATGAAGTATTCAATATCGCTTCGACCGCACACGAGCTATGTGCCGCGCATCCATCATGTTGGAAGTACATCGCCATTCTGTCATGCAGTGTATTATCTTGTAACATCGGTAGAACATTACGTAGGAAATCAGCGTTCATTGCACCATTTAGATTGCCATCGATAAAATGGGGGCCAATTATCCTTCCTCACATAATGTCGCACCATACATTAACCCGCCAAGGTAGCTGATGTTTCACTTGTCGGAGCCATCGTGGACTTTCCGTTGCCCAATAGTGCATATTATGCCGAATTACGTTACCGCTGTTGGTGAATGACGCATCGTCGCTAAATATAACGTGTGCAAAAAAACCTGTCATCGTCCCGTAATTTCTCTTGTTCCCAGTGTCAGAACTGTGCACGACCTTCAGAGTCGTCGGCATGCAATTCCTGGTGCATAGAAATCTGGTACGGTTGCAATCGACGTTAATGAAGCATTCTCAACACCGACGTTTTTGAGATTCCCGATACTCCGCAATTTGGCTGCTACTGATGTGCGGATTAGCCGCGACAGCAGCTAAAACACCTACTTGGGCATCATCATTTGTTGCAAGTCGTGGTTGACGTTTTACATATGGCTGAACACGTCCTGTTTCCATAAATAACGTAACTATCCGGTGAACGGTCCGGTCACTTTAATAATATCGTGCAGGATGCCGAGCAGCATACATAGCACACGCCCGTTGTGCATTTTGATCACAATGGCTATACATCAACACCATATCGACCTTTTCCGCAATTGGTAAACGGTCCTCTTTCACACGGGTAATGTGTCACGAAGCAAATACAATCCGCAGTGGCGGAATGTTACGGGATACTACGTACTTATACGTTTGTGACTATTACAGCGCCATCTATCACAAAGCGAAGAAAGTGGTTCAACTAAAACATTCATATTTCTTTACGTACTACACGAATATGTAATAAAAAATCGGGGTTCCTATTTTTTTTTAAAAGCGAGTGGATATCCGTTTGACCTATGGCAGCGCCATCTAGCGGGTCAACCTTATCGCCATCTGGTTTGCCGCTTCAAGCTAGACGTTGTTTGTAGTTCTTTCGTTTGATGCTTATTTCGTGAGATATTTGGCCCGGTGACTATCAATGGACCACCCTGTATATCAACGGGGACAAGTGAAAATGTGTGCCCTCAACGGGACTCGAACACGGGATCTCTTGCTTTCACGGCAGACGCTCTATCCGTCTGAGCCATCGAGGGCACAGATGAGATTAGGACTGCAGGGACTATCTCGTGCACGCCTCCCGCGAGACCCAAAGTCTCACCTTGCATGTCTACACACTACATTCGTAGTTTCCCACCTCAGCACACTCATTACTCGTGGAAGACATTCTTACCAAGACCCGTAAGAGTTCGGGGAATATGTGTGCATCCGCACAGAAGAAGAAGGACACGCCTGTTGTTGCCAGAACAGACACCATATACGTATAAGTACATTAAAAGTATTGGCTGATTTCGATGTCTAGGGGCTAGGATACGTAGTTGCCGCATTACAAGCCAAATACTGCTCAGTCTACAGTATACGATAAGAATACACACATGAATTGAATGGTCGAAGGTATCTATCTCTTGGCAATTGCGAATTTTGAATGTAACATAGAAATTTATTAATGGAAGATTGCAATGAAATAAAATCTGCAGGCACTATTTTTAGCGACTTTAAATGATTAGTACAGCAGCAGAAGTAGCTTTAAGAATGCCTTTTAGTACTGCAAATCACTTACTGTTGTCGATGTTCAAGCAATTAAATAAAATATATGTTGATTAAAAGGGAAACAATGGATCCGTACTTCGCGTAATAAGTTATGAACAACAACATAGCTCGCGAGATATTCACTTCTAAATGCAGACTACGTCTTCTCTGCAGAAGCCACAGGAATCTCACTACTGTACAAGTTGCTACTGCGAAATATTTATGTCTCTCGCGACCATGCACAAATTGCTCGACACTCTGCAAGTATTTCCTGCTACCGTCCGTCACGCTTTCCAATCCAGCACTGTGCAGTGTCCTCTGCCAACCGATGCTCCTCCCCCACTTCCATACAGTTAAAAAAAAAATGGTTCAAATGGCTCTGAGCACTATGGGACTCAACTGCTGTGGTCATCAGTCCCCTAGAACTTAGAACTACTTAAACCTAACTAACCTAAGGACATCACACACATCCATGCCCGAGGCAGGATTCGAACCTGCGACCGTAGCAGTCGCACGGTTCCAAACTGCGCGCCTAGAACCGCGAGACCACCGCGGCCGGCCACTTCCATACAGTCTCTCAATTGACTTCGGTAACCGCCTCCTGTAGCAACGTGCGCTGTTATTGGGCGCAGCGCTTCTGCCATGTCTCCAAGCCAATACACAGTCACAAGCGTATTTCAGTAGAAACAAAATACTGTATTTACATTTATATAACTTGAAATTAAATAAATATTCCTACGGCTGGACCATAAACACGCTCTAAGACAAATTTTTAAATGCATTAGTAAATAAACATATATCAAAGGAATAGAAAAAAAGTAGGCCAGTAGCCTAATGTCTCGTTGCTTCATAAAACACAATAAACATTTGACCAATTTCATCATGAATAGTAAATATTGGATATAAAGGAAGACAAATAAATATAGTTATAAGCATGCCGCTACCGTTTTTTTTTTTTTTTTTTTTTTGTAGCTGTGGAGTACTTAGGCCCTGACGAGATCAATAGTCATTGGCCATTTTGACCACCAATAACTCATGTACTATTCAAGTTACACCAATTTAGGTTTACATTAATCGGATAAACCTTTTACATTTGGAAACTTGTTGCTGGATGTTACTTGTATAATTTACAGTCAGATACTAAACTTTAAACTAATAGAGACACTGAAAATCTGATTACACAACCAGAATCGTCGTGCAAATAATGGTAATGTACATGATATGTACTCCTCTGCCTATTATTAATTTTTGCATGAACTGCGAAATGTCTGCCATTATGGTTTTACAAATTCCGCCATCTTTGGCACTCCCAGCATAGAAACCTCCTTCATCGACACAAAGCACAGTCCTCGACACAGCGTCAACATGGAATTCGCAGCCACAAGGTCGGCCTGGACCACGCACTGGGGCTGCCCCTCTTGCTCCGGCTAATGTTCAGCACCACATGGTTGTTGACGAGCCCCGGCTTACCGTGTGGCCCGTGTTGCCACGCGAACTCCGAACTAAGAAAATTTTCAGGGCGCAACAACTCTCCCATTACTTCACAGTCTTCAGCGACCATGCAAAAACAGTATGAGACAGAAAAAGACGCTAAGAAGTAGAAAACAACACGGGAAGTAAAAGGAACAAAATGTGGAAAACCATATGTGTAACCACACGGAAGCACGACACGAAGTATCATGCCAATATTAAAACATTAACAAGAAGAAACTGGTAGAAGAAGTTAAAACAATATAGCAACTTGTTGTTGTTATCTGACCACAGGAAACTAAAAGAAGGTGCTGCCCATTCTGCAACACGGTAAAATGTTCAGCCTAAAGCCTTAGGCCGGATCCCCGACACATCATAAAGCCTTAAAAGTTTAGTCACACTCATCACCAGCTAAAGTAGAGGGAAGATCCACATCGATATTATTTTTTCAGCTCTTGCATCATGGTACAAAATGCAATCTGTTAAAATATGGAGCACTGACATTTGCACTCCATAAGCATCATAAAACGGTTGATCCTCGCGCCGTAGTAAGACAACATGCATTAGACGGCAGTCCCCAATTCGAAGGAGTGTGTGCGTCACTTCATCCCGCCTGAGCAGCTGGTAGGAGGAACACAATGGCCGGATCGTTGACGTCGCTAACCGCAGCTTACTGTCTGATACCGCCACCGATTCCTCATCCTACAACTACATGAACTTCTTATGTAGTGGAGAAACGACAGCCTGTATGGAAATAGGACACGATGCTATATCACGTCTCCTGCAGGTCTCCCTGGCTGCCCAATTGGCCTATTCATTTCCCTGTATTTCTGCATGTCCTGGTACCCAGCAAAATGACGCCTACTTCTCTCCCGTTGGCGCCAGTAGAGTTGGTCATACATCAGCTGGGCCAACTTCTCCGCTGTGTAAAGGTTTTGTTACAATTGTAAGGCACTCAGGGAATCGGAGTAGATAATAAACATTTTGTTCTGAGTACGTCGCATCTGTTCCATTGCCTTCAGGATAGCGTGCAGCACCGCTGAGACAACAATATACTTATCACGAAGGCGAATGCCTACGCGCTTAGGGAACATTACAAAGCAGCAGAGGGAATTCCCTTGTTTGGGGGCGTCAGTGCACATTACGGTGAAACCGCTTGCATATCTAAAATTAAAAAAAAAAACCAACAGAGATTGAAATGTAAGATCTGATATACGATCTTTCTTAAAATTGGTCAAGCCTAAAATATGCCTCGCCTTCTTGAGGAGCCAAGGTGGAAATCTGCTCCAATCGCGATGTAAGACATTCACACCGACCACGCCCATCTCTGAAGGGCAATACTGTGTGCGAATCCCATGGAGCCTTGTTGCCTGTGGCGGTTACTATTGAACGCCGAGAAACGGTATGGTAAGTCTATCGTACTGTAAGTAGCCGTTGCCTGATGTGAAGTGGGAAGTAGCGGTTCACAGGCCTCTGCACAAAGGGTTGGTTTGGGTCTTGTTCCGAACGCCTCAGTGGCCAACTGAATCCTTTATAGTGCACCATGTCCAACGTCTTTAAATAACAGAGTGTCTCAGACACATATGCCGTACGCCCATAATCTTGCTGAGACCGCACAAATGCTCTGTATAACTGGAGCAGATGAGTCCTGTCTACTCCCCATGTACTGAGACGTTTTAAAATACTTGGAGCCTTAAGGGACCGTTTCCTCATGTCCTTAAGATGTGACAACTATATAAGTTTGTAGCAAAATATGAGACCTAGCTTGTCTTCAAAATTAAGAACAATATTCCTCATCCTCAACTCAGGGAAGTTTAAAATGGATCTAGATTGAGTAAAAAGAACACACTCAGATTTCTCGGTTGAAAACTTAAAAGCATTCTTCTGCGCCCCTTCCTTCAAAAGGGAGGGAGTAGAAGAAAGGGTTTCGCGAGAGTAAAGGATTAGCAATAACAATGAAAGAGAATTAAGACTCAACTGTGCTATACATTTCAGGTAGTAATAGGAAAGCCCTGTTCAAGAATCACTTGGGAGATATTAGAAGAATTCAGCTAGGTAACATCGTGGATTAAGTCTTTCGACTATAAGGCGTAGCCAGGGTCAGATATAGACTCGATTCAAAGTTTAGTAATGATGAAGTTTAAGAGAGTAGTCGTGAAGAATCAATGCTCAAAAAAGTGGGATACAAAAATACTAAGAAATAAAGATATAAGTTTGAAATTTTTTGTGGCTATATATACAGTAACTGCTTAGTAGGTGGTTAGGATGAAGAGGAGTAGATATCTCAAAAAAGATTAATCACAGAAATAGTACAGGAAAACGCAGGTGTGAGGAAGGTAACCGTGAAGAAATCATGGCTAACAAAAGAAATACTTTAGTTGAACTACGAAAGAAATAAGTACAAAATCTTCAGAAAAATTCTGGAATACATAAATGAAAGTTAGGTAAGAAACAGGAAGTGCAGCGAAGCTAAAGCGAAATGGCTACACGAAAAATGTGAAGGAATCGAAAATGAAATGATTTTCGGAAGGACTAACTCAGCATGCAAGAAAGTCAAAACAACCTTCGGTTAAAAGCAAGGGCGGTAACGTTAAGACTGCAATGGGAATTGTAGAGTAGAGGAGAGAGCGGACAGGTGGAAAGAGTACATTGAAAGCCTCAGTGACGAGGAATACATGTCTGATGACGTGACAGAAGAAGAAACAGAGAAAGAGGATCCTACATTAGAGTGCGAATGTAAAAGTGCTTTGGACGACTTACGATCAAATAATGCAGAAGGCATGAAAATATTACATCAGAATTTCGAAAATCATTTGGGGAAGTGGGAACAAGTCACGTTGGTGTGTAGAACGTTCACGACTGGCTACATACCGTCAGGTTTTCGGAAAAATCATCATCCACACAATTCTCTAGTTAGCAAAAGCCGACAAGTGCGAGAATAATCGCACAATCAGCTTAACAACTCATGCATCCACAATTCGGACAAGAATATATACTAAAGAATGGAAAGGAAAATTGAGGATCTGTTAGATGACGATCTGTTTGACTTTAGGAAACGTAAAATCTCGAAAGACAGGGAGAGGCAGTTCCGACTCTGCCGTTGATGATTGAAGCGACACTGTAGAAAAATGAAGATACGTTCTTAGGATTTTTCAACCTAGAAAAAGCTTTCTACAGTGTTAAAGAGTGCAAGATGTTCCAAATTATAGGGAAAATAGGGGAAAGTTACAGGCTAAGCCGGACAATATACAGTGGGCCCAAGAACCAACAGGGAACAATAAGACTGGAAGACCAAAAAGAAAGTGCTCGGATTAAAAAGTGTTTACGGCTGGACATAGTCTTTCGCGACTACTGTACAGTCTGTTCACCGACGAACCAATTAGGGAAACAAAAGAAACAGTCATGAGGGGGCTTAAAATTCAGGGTGGAAGAATATGAAGATATAAGATTCGATTGCTGATGACATTCCTGTTCGCAGTGAAAGTGAAGAACAGTTATGAGATGTGTTGAACGGAATGAACGGTCTAATGAGTATAAATTGTGGATTTAGGGTAAATCGAAGAAAGACGAACGTGATGAGAGTTGGCGGAAATGAGAACAACGAAAAACTTAACATTAGATTTGTTGATCGCGAATTAGATGAAGTTTTGTTGTTGCGGTCTTCGGTCCAAAGACTAGTTTGATGCAGCTCTCCATGTTGTCCTATCCTGTGCAAGCCTCGTCATGTCCGAGTAACTACAGCCACCTACATCGTTCTGAATCTATTAACTGTAATCATCTCCTGGTTTCCCCCCTCCTCGCTTCCCTCCAGTACTAAATTGGTGATTCTTTGACGCCTCAGAATGTGATCTAGTAACCGATCCCTTCTTTTAGTCAGGTTGCAAAACACATTTCTCTTCTCTCAATTCTATTAAGTACCTCCTCATTAGTTACATGATCTACTCATATAATCTTGAGCATTTTTTTGTAGCACCACATCTCAAAAACTTGTTTTCTCTTTCTGTCTAAACTGTTTATTGTGCACGTTTCACTTCCATACTTGGCTATACTCCATACAAATATTTTCAGAAAGGACTTCCTGACAGTTAAATCTATTCTCGATGTTAACAAATTTCTCTTCTTCAGAAATGCTTTTCTTGCTATTGCCAGTCTACATTTTATATCCTCACTACTCTGACCACCAACAGTTATTTTGCTTCTCAAATAGCAAAACTCATCTATTACCTTAAGTGCCTCATTCTCTAATCTAATTCCTGAGTATCACCGGATTTATTTCGACTGCATTCCATTTTCCTCGTATTGCTTTTGTTTATGTTCGTCTTATACACTCATTGTAAGACACTTTCCATTCCGTTCAACTGTTCTCCCGAGTCCTTTGCTGTCCCTGACAGAATTACAATTCATCGGCAAACTTCAAAGTTTTTATTTCTTCTCCTAGGACTTTAATTCCTACTCCAAACATTTCTTTTGTTTCCTATACTACTTGCTAAATATACAGATAGAATAACATCTGGGATAGGCTACAACCTTGTCTCACTCCCTTCTCGACCACTGCTTCCCTTTCCTTCCCACTGACTCTTATAACTGCCATCTGATGTCTGCACAGATTGTAAGTAGCCAACCGCTCACTATATTTTACCCCTACCACCTTCAAAATTTGAAAGAGTGTATTCCAGTCAGCATTGTAAAAGCTTTCTATAAGTCTACAAATGCTATAAACGCAAGTTTACACTCCCTCATCTATCTTCTGGTCGTGTCAGTATGCCTCGCGTGTTCCTACATTTCTCCGGAATCCAAACTGATCTTCACCGAGGTCGGCTTCTACCAGCTTTTCTACTCTTCTGTAGAGGATTCGTGTTAGTGTTTTGCACCCGTGACATATTAAACTGACACTTCGGTAACATTCACACCTGGGCAAAAAGATTTCGGGTTTGCAGCCGGTCGTAGTAAACTTCATAGCACGATATTTCGGCTGGACAACTGCCAGCCATCTTCAGGTGAGCCGAACAGTCCTTCAAATTTTACAACATTCACACCTGTCAGCACGTGCTTTCTAAAGTCTTCGGGTATTTCACCTGTGTCATATATCTTGCTCACAAAATGAAAGAGTTCTGTCATGGCTGGCTCTCTCAAGGCTACAAGTAGCACTAACGGTTTGTAGTCTACTCCTGGAGCCTTCTTTAGACTAAGCGCAGTTTCATCTTCATCTACGTGCACTTCCATTTCCACGATATGTTAGTTATGATTAAATTATGTTCTGCGTAAACTTCTACCAGACGACGACTTACCCTTTCGTTCCTCCCGCCATCTCCTCCCCCCCCCCCCCCTCTTCACAATCCATATTCAGCTACTACGTTTCCTTCTCTTCCTTCTTCTACCACAGAATTGCAGTCCGCCAAGACCTTTAAGTTTTCGTCTCCTATAACTACCTGTAATTTCTTTTATCTCATCATACACCTCGTCAACCTCCTTCTTATCTGCGGCGTACTAACTAGTTGTAGACTTTGTGTCCAACTTGGTTATAATAATGCGTTCACTGCGCTGTCCGTAGTAGCTTACCCGTGTTACTATTTTGTTATTCATTAGTAAACCTACTTCTGCATTGCCCCTATTTGATTTTGTACTTATAACTCCGTATTTACCAGACCAGAAGTCCTGTTTCTCATGCCACTGAACTTCACAATTTCCCATTATATCTAGCTGTAACCTATCCATTTCCATTTTTAAATTTTCTAAAATACCTGCCCGATTAAGAAATCTGACATTTCACACTCCTATCCGAAGAACGCCAGTATTGTTTCCCCTGATAACGACGTCTTATTGAGTAGTCCCCGCTTGGAGATCCGATTACACCTGTGGAATATTTTACCCAAGAGGATGCCATCATTATTTAAGCATACAGTAGAGATGCTTGCCCTCGGGAAAAATTACGGCTGTAGTTTACCCTTGCATTCAGCCGTTCGAAGTACCAGCACAGAAAGGCTGTTTTGGTTGTGTGACAAGGCCAGATCAGTCAATCATCCAGACTGTTGCCCTTGCAATTATTAAAATGATCAGCCAGTCATCCAGACTGTTGCCCCTGAAATTACTACAAAGGCTGCGGGCCCTCTTCAGGGACAACACGACTCTCTGACCTCTCCAACAGCTACCATTTCCACATTTGCCAGCGTCTCCATTGTACCCCCATATATTTCTGTGTTTCTTGTAAGTCACTGATCCCTCAGTACTTCATCTGTTAAATAATTATCCCATCATATCACCTGTATACACCTGTATACGATTCGTACTGCATACCGAATCTCTTCTTCTGCAAGTTAGTGGTTGCATCTACGGTGCGGCTACCTGTATCGCTGAGGCACGCAAGACTCCCCGCTAACGGCAAGGTCCGTGATTAAAGGGTGTAGATGCAGTTAAGGCAGCAAAATAAGCCATGACGGACGGTGTAAGGAGGATATTAAAAGCAGACTAGGACAAAAAGAGCATTCCTGCCAAGAGAAGTCTGCTAGTATCAAACGTAGGTTTTAATGTGAGGAAGACATTTCTGAAAATGTACGTTGCATTGTAGTGAAACGTGAACTGTGGGAAAACTGGAACAAGAGAAAATCTAAGGCTTCGAGCCGTGGTCCTACAGAAGAATATTTAAAATTAGGTGGACCGGTGAGAAAAGGAATGCGGAGATTCTGCAAAGAAGGAAAGAAATATATGGGAAACACTGAAGAGCAGAAGAGGCAGGCTGAGAGGACATCTGTTAAGACATGAGAAAATTTTTGGTACTAGAGGGGGCTGTAGAGGAAGACAGAGTTTGGAATACATCCAGCAAGTGATAGATTATGCATATTTCAATTGAACCTCAGAACTGAAAAGATTGGCATAGGAGAAGAACTGTTGACGCGGTGCACCAAACCAGTCTGAAGACTGATGGGAGAAGAAAAAGAATGATCGGGTATGTTGTTTTACTTAATATCCTTTTCCACATTTCCCACCGTCTCCATTGTACCCCCATATATTTCTGTGTTTCTTGTAAGTCACTGATCCCTCAGTACTTCATCTGTTAAATAATTATCCCATCATATCACCTGTATACACCTGTATACGATTCGTACTGCATACCGAATCTCTTCTTCTGCAAGTTAGTGCCTGTTCAATTTCAATTTCGTAGTATTCGTTTATTTTTAAATAAAGGTAAAGCTTTCCTCAACTCGAAATTTTGTTTTAAGACTTCAGTACTGCACTAGGAATGGTCATAATGGATGTGGTATGCCCTCGTCTGTCTCTGACCTATGACGTTACTTACGTAATCATTTACTGAGATACCTATAATTCAGTACTATGGTCAACGAACAACGGTGCGACTTGGCATATCTCACAAAATGTATAACTTAATAATATTTTTCTGAATGTGTCACTTATCATTAAGTTCTATAAAATTAACCCAGTCTGAGTTTATGCCGCATAGACGCTTCACCAGGGCAACCTCTCACGTTGTATTACTGCAATTGTGTACGCGATATGGGCTCTTTTCGGTCTTACATTTCAGGGTCATTGTGGCATTCGACGTGTTGATTCTATGACGAAATCTAGAGGCTACAGCACTAATATTGGGTTTCTTGATACTTTTCTGCATATTCACCTGCAGTTGTACACATACCTACGTTTTTTATAGTTTCTAACACACGGTTCAACAAAACATGACGTTTCAGTTTCTCAGAATGGGCATACCGATGATTGAAATTGATCAGTTCACATTTCTGGGTGTTCGGATAGGTAGGAAAGCCCACATTCATAATCTGAGTCAGATACTTAAAGCTGCCATTTTTACTATTCCAACGGTATCTAAAGAAAGTGATAGTTCGACACAAAAACTAGTCTACGTTGTTTGTTTTCATTCGTTTATTACGTATCGTATTATATTTAAGGGTAACTATTCCCATTCTCAAGGATACTTTTGGTTCAGAAATGGGAGGTTTGGGCAATAAGTGGTGTAATTTCGGGAACCTCTTGTCGACCCCTGTTCAATAGTCTGGATATTCTGACATTGGCCTCTCAGCATATATATTCTTTAAATCGCTTCTTGTTAACAGTACCACTACACTCTCAACAATTAGCAGCTTTCACTCATTTAATATTAGCCAGTAGTCCATTCTACATTTTGATCGACCTTCCTTCACTCTTGTGCAGGAAGATGTATAGTATACTACTGCATCAGTTTTCAATAAGCTACCACAAGAATTCAAAAATCTTAGCGGCAATCCATGGCTTTCAAATCGAAACTGAAGAATTTCCTCATGGATCACTCCTTCTTTTCTGTCGAGGATTTTCTTGAAAAATTAAGCTGATTCGTGTGCTATATTGTTGATTGCTTGTCTTTTTTGGGTTTATGAACATTTTATTTTGTTGTAATTTCTTGTTCTGACATGTTCCATGAATGTGGTTATTCGCACCTCAATTTGTTCCTACGGAACTGGACGTGTAGAATCAAATAAAATAAAGCAATACTCCCCAAGCCACATTATCGTGTGTGGTGTGGGGTATGTTGTCTTCTCCCTTTCGTGTTCCAGAGGCGAACGATGTTTGAGAGGAACGAGTTTCATTTTATTAGTAACGTCACCAAAGTCTTTCCTGTCATCGCGTTTACAATGTGTCACTTGCTACAAGCTACAATTCATTTTTGGGTAGAATTTTATTCGGAACGAAACGTTTTTCTTCTGTGTGACTCTCTATATTGAACACTGGGACAGACTCTGAGACTTTTTTTTTTTTTTTTTTTACCTGCACGCTATCAACATCCAGGTCGGTACTCATCTGTTGTCCTTTGACAGTTTCATAAATGGAAAATCCTTTTTCCACAAAGTAATACAAGAGATCATCCACATTGGTTGCTTTCACTAAAAATTGATGCAGAAGAACTTTCTGTGGTAGTGACAGAATAAGACTTCATTTCTTAATGGTTAAACTTGGGAAAAATATATTAATTCATAAATACGTAGCAGTAGTTTTAGAACTCATTTTACAATTCTGAAATACAGGATGCATGTCTTCTAACCGCCATATGTTGTTAGCAGTGCATACTTAATGCAAACATATTGTGAAGACACATCAATCATTATTAGGTACCGGTAATAGGAAGGAATTTAATTTGATAATCAGATAAGACTCCCTCTGCACTTTCAGCAATCGTGGTTTGCGTTACTCGGTAAACGGAGAGTAGGAGCCAGCCTTCTGCAGTGGTCGGTTGCGTTATGGTGCAGATGCGGCACGCACTAGCTACGCTGCATTACGAGTAGCAGCGAGTGGTCGTTGTGACTCCACTCAGACTCTGTGGTGCACACCCTAAAAGCACTCTAAGGCTTAATTAAGGCTGCACAACCAACGGTCCTAGTTTCCCTACGCCACTATTCTGTATGTGAGGGGCATCCTCTCTAGGGAAATGCGTTAATTATCTGCACTTCCCCTCTGGAGTTTTAATTTCTGGATAATTGCTTCAGTACTTTATGACCACCATCACATTAGAGCGTTGGTAACCATCTTGTACAGTAAAAGGGCCGCTATTCCTTGTGACGTGGAATGTAAAAGAGGAGGATACCAATAGATGTAAACGGTTTGAGTAGGGTAAGTCATAAATTCCTCTTCATGAACGCTTCAAGATAACAAAATGTGGGTTTTCGGCATATGATAGTATGCAGAATTGCAACTATATTCTGAGATCGAAATCAACAAAGACTGAAATTTGTACGTACTGTTTTTTAATGGAAACATACCCTGATTTAACGCCATTCGAAAGCTCTAGAAAAGAGCAGTAAAATGAGGTAACACTTGTTGATATTCACGTCCCTCCTGTCCAACACACCCCTTAATATAATCTTTTGAGTGGCTTTACGAAAGCTTCCCCTGACGTAAGAGTATGTGTGGTCGTAATGTAGTTAATGATTTGTTTCAAATACGGTGGCGATTCAGTCATTATATAGAGAGGAGTCTCGGTATTTTCCTACACTGCCCGACAATAGAGGTGCAGCATCCTAAGGTTGGGGGGAATGGAATGGAACTTCAAGGGCGCATAGGCGAAGTAATTTAAATGATTACAATATCAAGATGAGTTCAATTTATATATAAGTTGATACGACGACTCCAATCACTGTAATGACATCTGGCCTGGCCTGATCACACGCATTAATTCGGTTGAGAAAGGAGTCATAAAGCCCATGTCTCTCCTCCTGAGGAAAACCAGTTCTGGCAATGGGGCAGAGTTAACGTTCAAACTGGTCCCACAGATGTTCTACTGTGAACATGTGCCTCTGAACATGTGCGTCAGTGAAAAAAACAAATAAAAAAGGTGTTAGCATGTGGACGTAATGTGCTGTTCCAGTCTCTTCTGTACCTAAGGTCCATCACCCTTCCCTTTGGATCCCTACGTAATTCGGTGCTCTCTGATACACACGATCGAACAGCAGAGGAGGGGTACTCAAGCGTCAACTATAGGTTACAATATCTCCGGATGTAATTAACATTTTGTAATGCAACAAACGGCACTGATTACGTATTTGTTGATATGTTCAGATGTGCTAAGTAACCTAACGGTGTTCCATTTAAAAAAAAACGTAGGTTTGTGTTAAAAAATATACGTCCGTGCATTTTTTTAAAGTTTGTATTAACCAATTACACTAGCCCCTGTCCTCACGTTTGGTCTGTGGAATCGATTCGTCATCATTTGATATATCCAGTGGTAATGTTAGGTGACTCACTCTGTAGTAGGGGTCAGTGAATTGAAATAGAAAGAAGACAAGCATTTGTGGTTACATGCGTATAGGTTAATACCAACAGCAGAAGCAAATGGTAGAACGGGAGTAGAACTCGCCATGACTAGGAACGCAGGGCAGAGAGAGACTGTTACTGTGAACTGTTCAGTGATAGGGTTGCTCTTATCAGAATCGAGAGCAGACCAACATCGACAACGATATTTCACGTATATGTGCCGACGTCGCATGCTGAAGATGAAGAAACAGAATGTGTATGAGTATACTGAAAGGGTAAAGCTACGTAAAAATCTAATAGTCAACGTCAATAAAATTTACCGACAGCTATCTAACTTAAGTTATTATTTTATTTTATTGTGAAGGCTACCAGTTTCAGCATTTCATTATGCCATCTTCAGGCCTCATACGCTTCTATAAACGAATATGTCGTACAGAGCCATAAATCTCTGCCTATCCTAAACTCGATCATTGTACTAACGCTTCATTCGAAGACGTGACAGCAAATTGCTGTCGATTGAAGCAACAGAGATTTATGGCTCCATACTACATGTTTGTTTATTTGGATAGAAGCGCATGGAGCCTGAAGATGACACAATGAAATGCTGAAACTGGTAGCTTTCACAATAAAATAAAATAACATCTTAGTTAGACGGCTGTTGGAGAGTTCTATTGATATTGACAAATACTTGATCGGCAATGTACCCTGTCCATGACGGACCAACAGAGATTTAAAAGCTATTCGTAATGGAGGAGTGGGATACAGTTTTAGGGAAAGGAGCAGAACAAATGATTACAGAAAAATATGGGCTTTGGACATGGAACGAGAGGGCAGAGAGACTAATTGTGTAATACATTTCAGCTAATAATAGCGAATACTCTGTTCAAGAATCACAAGAGGAGGAGGTATATTTAGAAAAGGTCGGTGATACGGGAAGTTTTCAGTTAGATTATATCATGGTCATAGACGCCAAAATTAGATATTGGATTGTAAGGCGTACCCAGGAGCAGATATAGACTCACGTCATAATATAGTAATGATGAAAAAAAAAAAAGGCTGAAGCTTAAGAGACTAGTCAGGAAGGATCAATACACAAAGTAGTGGAATACGAAAGTACTAAAGAATGGGAGATACGCTTGAAGTTCTCTAAGGCTAAAGCTACATCAATAAGGTATAGCTCAGTAGGCAGCAGTGGAATGGATAACTAAAAAGACAATTACAGAAATCGGGAAGGAAAACGTAGGTACAAGAAGATAACTGCGCAGAAAACAAGTATAGCAGAAGAAATAGTGCAGCTGATCGATGAAACAAGTAAGTACAAAAATTTTCAGGGACATTCAGCAATACAGAAACACAAGTCGCTGAGGAATAAAATGAATAGGAAGTGTGTTGAAGCTAAGACGAAACGACTGCATGAAAAATGTGAAGAAATCGGAAATAAATGATGTGGCAGCGGTGACTATTCTTTTTCCGAGTTGAATTCCTCTCAGAAGAGATGAATTGTAAAATGCAAGTTTTCGTCGCATCGGTAGATGGAAATTAGGACGTAGCTCGGCAGCAGAATGAAAACCTTGCGATTCCCTTATATTAGAATTCGATTACATACGTCTTTCTCGCACCAGCTCGTAAGACCAGCAGACAGCGAGATCTGTGAAAAAAGATAAATGAGATTCATAAAATAATTACTAGTTTCTTTCGTCAGTTTTCTGTCAGAGAGATCTAATCGTACAGCCCTACGATATCTTTGCCGTACGGAGACGGCGCAAGTATTTATTTATACACTCCTGGAAATGGAAAAAAGAACACATTGACACCGGTGTGTCAGACCCACCATACTTGCTCCGGACACTGCGAGAGGGCTGTACAAGCAATGATCACAAGCACGGCACAGCGGACACACCAGGAACCGCGGTGGAGGCCGTCGAATGGCGCTAGCTGCGCAGCATTTGTGCACCTCCGCCGTCAGTGTCAGCCAGTTTGCCGTGGCATACGGAGCTCCATCGCAGTCTTTAACACTGGTAGCATGCCGCGGCAGCGTGGACGTGAACCGTATGTGCAGTTCACGGACTTTGAGCGAGGGTGTATAGTGGGCATGCGGGAGGCCGGATGGACGTACCGCCGAATTGCTCAACACGTGGGGCGTGAGGTCTCCATAGTACATCGATGTTATCGCCAGTGGTCGGCGGAAGGTGCACGTGCCTGTCGACCTGGGACCGGACCGCAGCGACGCACGGATGTACGCCAAGGCCGTAGGATCCTATGCAGTGCCGTAGGGGACAGCACCGCCACTTTCCAGCAAATTAGGGACACTGTTGCTCCTGGGGTATCAGCGAGGACCATTCGCAACCGTCTCCATGAAGCTGGGCTACGGTCCCGCACACCGTTAGGCCGTCTTCCGCTCACGCCCCAACATCGTGCAGCCCGCCTCCAGTGGTGTCGCGACAGGCGTGAATGGAGGGACGAATGGAGACGTGTCGTCTTCAGCGATGAGAGTCGCTTCTGCCTTGGTGCCAATGATGGTCGTATGCGTGTTTGGCGCCGTGCAGGTGAGCGCCACAATCAGGACTGCATAGGACCGAGGCACACAGGGCCAACACCCGGCATCATGGTGTGGGGAGCGATCTCCTACACTGGCCGTACACCTCTGGTGATCGTCGAGGGGACACTGAATAGTGCACGGTACATCCAAACCGTCATCGAACCCATCGTTCTACCATTCCTAGACCGGCAAGGGAACTTGCTGTTCCAACAGGACAATGCACGTCCGTATGTATCCCGTGCCACCCAACGTGCTCTAGAAGGTGTAAGTCAACTACCCTGGCCAGCAAGATCTCCGGATCTGTCCCCCATTGAGCATGTTTGGGACTGGATGAAGCGTCGTCTCACGCGGTCTGCACGTCCAGCACGAATACTGGTCCAACTGAGGCGCCAGGTGGAAATGGCATGGCAAGCCGTTCCACAGGACTACATCCAGCATCTCTACGATCGTCTCCATGGCAGAATAGCAGCCTGCATTGCTGCGAAAGGTGGATATACACTGTACTAGCGCCGAAATTGTGCATTCTCTGTTGCCTGTGTCTATGTGCCTGTGGTTCTGTCAGTGTGATCATGTGATATATCTGATCCCAGGAATGTGTCAATAAAGTTTCTCCCTCCTGGGACAATGAATTCACGGTGTTCTTATTTCAATTTCCAGGAGTGTATGTGTTGGTCATTTAAAGAATCTACACAACTGCCCCGTCATCCTCTCACTGTATACTGGTTTGATCCATATCATTGGACGTCAATATGTAGTGGTGATACATTACACTGTTTTGCATCTTTAAAACCAGTGGCCTGTCAGGGTACTGAGAACTTAATTCGTGGGCCAGTTTACTCTCGGAACGTGTCATTTTGTTTAAGTTACATTTTACAAATTAATTCTTCTGCTATTTAGAAAAAATTAGTAAAGGTTTCGTCAGCAGTTACATTTGAATTCAGAGTGTGTAGTATGATTGTCGTAAATCAACCGCTCCTACTGCGGCATTGTCCAGTGCGTGCACCTCACGTGAGGCATGCTGCTAGTGCATTTCAGTTTGTTAACGATGCGGTTAAACTGAGCTGTACGTGAGTGTGCTACAATTTAACTTGTTTACCCAAAGTCAATGAAAGTGCCCTCCGACTGCTGCAGGTGAATTGAGGCATGTGCACAGTGGAACAATCGTCGATGGTGTGGCGAGAAGGGTCATCGTTGACGGCCCACGCATTTGTTCCTGTCGTAATCCACATGATTCTGTGTTGAGCCAGGCTCGTGCTATCAGCATCCAGAAGACACTTGAAAGTGTTCAAGGTAAGTCTCCAGTGCCTTTATTCGTTTCCATCCCCTCTCCGTGGTAGAATGTCTTGTTGATACCCGAGTTTACAGAGGATATAAACGTTCTTTACTGTTCATTACTTGCACACCCTTTCCACGAGAATACACTGAATTAACGGGTTTAATACTCTCACAAAATGTTTTGTAGCACATTTACAGTTATTATTTCACATATGCAGTTCTGGAAAAATATTAAGCTTTACATTGCGCCATATACACAGTTTTTACATTTCATCACTGTTACGGTAACCAGAGTATTTCATTTTAAAATATATTGATACGTCGGATTCGCACATTTCTTACTCAGTACACATACACTTTCGTATTGCATTTACCTTTCTTTACATAAATATTATACGAAACTTTACATGAACAATGTACAGAAATTATACACACAAGACAGTTAATATTACGTACATTACTAGAGATTTTATGTCAGGTAACATATTTCAGTTTTTACAGTACCATTTGTATCGCATTTTTCTCTCAGACGTTACCTTTTTCAATGTTCATTTGTGAGCTGTCTGTATTCATAGAGTCATCTTACTTTAAAATTATTTTCAGTCTCATTGTGTAGTATTGACAAAATATTTTCACATAACATAATGAAACGATGTGCATACGTTTTGTGTTCACACATTCCACCTTAAGCGTGTGTCCGCCATGTCTGATGTGGAGAAAGAACGGCCTCATAACATGTAATCGCGATAAGCCTGCATAACTAATCGTAGCTACGCCTCTGACAAGTTTACGATGATGTGTCTAGTGGTCTACATGAAATGTTATGGGCAGAGAGAAGCCTTAAGTTTCTACTACAGCAGTCCTTCGTTCATCCCGAGAGAACTACTGAGTGCATTATTTTGCGATCATCTACTTTCGTTAATTCACTTCCTGTTTATTAGCTACTGCTGATAGTATTGTATTACACAAGAATCATCATCAACTGTAAACATTGTACTTCAATATCGGTGACTTACATTTCATTTTACTACAGGGTGTCATTCCTATGTATTCTATTGTGTGTGAATATGTCCCTACGAGAATTGTGCCATTGAACAAGTGTAAAACAATGTTGAGACAACTTGTGTTCGTGTGCAAATGTACTGCAGTAACTCTTGCTCGGTGCTGCTCTCAATCACAGCGACTTGTAATGCTTGGTCTGACCTCTTTTTATTCGGTAGCACAAGGCCTAAGTTCATTATTATTTTACATCTGACATACTGTAGCTTTTTCATACACGCATTCACACCATCACACTCACACAAAGAAAAATGGTTGTCACCATCCTGTCTCTCGTAGTATATTCAAGTATTCAAAGCTTAATTTATATTCCTTTAGTCCCCATGTAGATATCCCGTTTGTGTAGCGTGTAAATAGCCACTTGTATAAATGTAAATAACGTCTACATAGTTTCATAGTATGTAGCTATTTTCTTTAGATAGTGCTTACTTTGTCACTAACTATGAAGTATGATAGGAGCTCAAAAGTTTCTGCGACAAAAGTTGAATGGGACAACGGCGGCCATCATATGACGTTGGTTTCTTGTCGCTAGATGGGGTCGCTTCAGAGATATGAAGGTAAACTGTTTTTTTTTTCTTTTAAATGGGTTAATATAGTTTGGTACTTACTTTCTGATGGTGGCTATCGAGTCGAGACGAATCCAGTTAGGTGTAACAGTAAGTTCTTTGAAAGTCGACGAAGGTCACAACAGTGGGATGTACGTTCATTTACAGAAGGTATCAATGGAGCGGAGCAATTCTTATCACAGATCGAGTGGTATTCGTTATCTCATCGGCACTTATCGAAGCACATGCTCTGACGATTCTCTCTCGCATATCATATGGTGTAGTTGGAACGTCTTTATAAACAATGTATTTTACCAATCCCCCAAGAAACAATCCAGTGGCTTCAAGCCTGGCGAATGAGACGGCCACGACCCATCTCCTCCACGTCCAATCCAACGATTTGTGAGTTGTCTCTGCTACTCATTTCTAGCCATCAGCGAAAAATGTGCCGGACACTCATCGTGTTGTTACCACATTGTGTGCCTTGTTCCTAAAGGTATTTATTGAAATGACAGAATGTGGTGTACTTCCTAACATTAAGATTTCCGTCGATGGAATATGGGCCCACAATCCCACAACATACATTTTTGGAGTGCAACTTGCCGCAGCCAACATCGATCTTCAGTTGCCCAATAGTGCATGTTATGCCAATTAACATTTCCATGGTTCGTGAATGTAGCCTCATCATCATCATCATCATCATTTAAGACTGATTATGCCTTTCAGCGTTCAATCTGGAGCATAGCCCCCTTATAAAATTTCTCCATGTTCCCCTATTCAGTGCTAGGTGCCTCTTCTGATGTTAAACCTATTACTTCAAAATCATTCTTAACCGAATCCAGGTACCTTCTCCTTGGTCTGCCCCTACTCCTCCTAACCCCTACTGCTGAACCCGTGAGTCTCTTGGGTAACCTTGCTTCTCCCATGCGTGTAACGTGACCCCAGCATCTGAGCCTGTTCGCCCTGACTGCTACATCTATAGAATTCATGTAGCCTCATCAGTAAATAAAATCAAATTAATAAATGTGTCATCCCTCTGAATCTGAAGTTGAGCCCATCGGCAGAATTCAGTGCGACGCATTCAATCCATACCAGTTAATTATTGGTGGAGACTGATATGGAATGATACTTATGGCGACGCAGAACACGAACAACACTACCCTTCATTATGTTTAATCTTTTGCACGTCATGTCATTTCCTTCCTCTATGCGATAACATAGTATGCCATTCTTAAAACAGAGATAGACAACAATAAGTATTATAGAAAACTTTCAAAATTATATAATAATTTTAAATTACTACAACCGTGCTAACTTTCCCGATGGCGACGTCCTTCATAGGTCGCTATGTTGGTTGGGGAAGAGATATATGCAGGAATTGTAAGGAAGGCGCATAAAAAATTGTCTGCCCAGAAACACCCGCAGGCATAGATGTGTTCTAAAACATCACATAAATGTTAATCCCATATTTTAGTGTGCGGCTTGGTAATTTACCTTTTCTGCCAACGACGTACAACAGCTGAGTTTTAAAATGCAAGTCCTCGTCGCATTGGGAGAAGAAAAGCAGGACGTAGCTCGGTAGTGGAATGAAAAACTTGCGATTGCCGCGTATTAGAACATTTACGTAACACAATACTGAGAAAATTCGATTACATACGTCTTTCTCCCACCAACTCAGAAGACCGACACAATTGATATTTTTATTCTTCAATTTTCTGTCAGCGGAGAGGATAATTATACATCCCTGCGATGTCTTTGCAGTAAGGAGACGGCACGAATACTTATTTGCATGAACAGGTCATTTAAAGAAACTACACAAATTTTACTACACAGGCAGCAAAATAACCAAGGACGGACAGAGCGAAGAGGGCATCAAAAGCAGACTAGCGTTAGCAAAAAAGACATTGCTTGCCAAGAGAAGTCGACTAGTATCAAACATAGGCCTCAATTTGAAGAAAAAATTTCTGATAGTGTACGCTTGGAGTACAGCATTGTGTGGTTGTGAAACAAGGACTGTGGGAAAACCGGAACAAAAGAGAATCGAAGAATTTAGGATGTTGTGCCACAGACCAAAGTTGAGAATTGGGTGGACTCATGAGGTAAGGAATGAGGAGTTTCTGCGCAGAGTCGGAGAGGAAAGGAATATGTGGAAGACACTGACAAGCAGGAACGACGGGATAATGGGACATGAGCAAGTACTACTCTGAGACGAAGAGGTTGGCACAGGAGAGGAATTCGTGGTGGGTTGCATCAAACCAGTCAGAAAAATGATGACTCAAAAAAAAAAAATCCAGAGAGTTACACATAATAAATCTTTCCACGTGTCATTCCCGAATCGAAAAGGGATGGGGGAAGCAGTCAGTGGTAGCAGAAGTACTTTCCGCCACGCATCTTCAGGCAGCTCTACAGAACGTTGATGGTGTTGATATAAATATAGTACTAGGATTCATCGCTGAATGCAATGCGACACCATTCATCGGCAATCAGTCCTTCCCGGTCACGGCACCTCTCCAAAGGGAACAGTTTTCTTGTGGTGGTAATGGCAGCCTTTGCGTGGAATGGTAATTCGCTATTCCTGCTGCTGTTTGTCTCTGTTCAGTGTGGTTGTGTGACAGACTGTAGCAGGGAGTCCATTAATTGATCTTCGATCTCAGGTGCAGATGTGACGAGGTAACGAATGGCTTATAGCACAATGCGGTGATAATTCCTTTGGTGGTATCATAGTACAATGCATCCATCACCGGGCCACTGTCACATCCGAATACCCCACAAATTTGGGTATTGGACGATTCTATGAAGATCAACAATGAAGAATTCTTCAAACACTGTTAGTAGCTGATAATGCCTCTGGATTACGGGGTCCCACGTACGATTCCTGATCGTACCAGGGATTTTCTCCGTCCGGGGACTGGGTGTTTGTGCTGTCCTCATCATCTTGGCCTCATTCTGATAGTGCCGAGACGTTAAATGGAAAGATCTGGAACTTGTACGGGCACTGATGATCACGATGTTGAGCGGCCCACAAACCAACATCATCATCATCTTCATCGTAGTAGCTGATAACGCAGTTACTAACGATTACGCTGCATGATCATGAAAAATATGACTGAATTCATGTCAGTATGATTCAATTCATGTCCCTTATGTATCACATTAGGAAAGGTAGCAACACTATACATGAACAACACTAATGGACACTGATGGCCGCTGTACCTGTCATAGAGAATTACAAACATTAATCGTTTCCATACACACCGAAGGTGTGTACGTTTCTTCAGGGTAACTCACTTTTCTTTTTGTCAGGCAGTCTCTGTAATTGCCCTCTACACTAAGGGACTCGTCATTTCAAGAAACACCGGCCGGAGTGGCCGAGTGGTTCTAGGCGCTAAAGTCTGGAACCGCGCTACCGCTACGGTCGCAGGTTCGAATCCTGCCTCGGGCATGGATGTGTGTGCTGTCCTTAGGTTAGTTAGGTTTAAGTAGTTTAAGTTCTAGGGGACTGATGACCTCAGCAGTTAAGTCCCATAGTGCTCAGAGCCATTTGAACCATTTCAAGAAACGAATTATTGAGTGCTCTAATTGTTAAAGTTACCACCTGAGAGCAAACCCATGCTTTTTGCTACTCTCCTTAATCTCGTTATTTTCGACTGCTGTGCCACTAAATACTTTTTCGGCTATGGAAACGGATGTAAAACGTTGGTTGACCTGTCAGGACAGTACGGAGAACGATCAAAGAACTTCTGGTGCAAACTGTGTGAAACATTTGTGAGCTTTCTATACTACACGGCGCACCATTACTGTGCCGACCGAGCGAGGTGGCGCAGTGGTTAGCACACTGGACTCGCATTCTGGAGGACGACGGTCCAATCCTGCGTCCGGACACCCTGAGTTAGATTTTCCGTGATTTCCCTTAATCACTCCAGGCAAATGCCGGGATGATTCGTTAGAAAGGGCACTGCCGACTTCCTTCCCCATCCTTCCCTACTCCGATAACATCGATGACCTCGCTCTCTGATCTTCTCACCCACATCAACCCAACCCAATTGAGCCGAAAGCGGTAACGCAACTCTATCGCACGCCGCATGTTCCGATTTATTCTTGTCGATGAGTAGCAAGCTACTTTAAATTTAGTGGGGACGCATATGGCGACGTGGAATAACGTGCCAGAGTCATAAGCTTAAAGATCTTACAAACGGACCACTCCTATTAATAAACCTTGTGTAGTAGCAAGACGTTTTTTTAATAGGAGTGGCCCATGTCTATTTTATTTTAATTCATGACTATGGCACGTTATTCCACGTCACCATATGAGTCCCCACTACGTTTCAATTTGCTTGCCACTCATGGAAAGAAAAATAATTAATTGTGTTTTATTATTTATGCTTTTGCTTTAAGCCACCGGCTTCCAGTTAAAGAGTTTTGTCACAGTTCTGTACTGGTCCTGTTCAGTATGTCACTTGTCCATTCATAATGTACTCATAATATACTCTTAAGGCTTTCATGCAAGATTTTTGCAGTGTTTTCTACCTTTGCAAGTACATCAGTAACCGAAATTCGGGATGGTCGGGGTCGTTGATCTGAGTCGTTCTTCACCTAGGCAGCTACCAGTACTTTTGTCAGTCTGGCTTACCAGTTTGCTTCCTCCTACGTGTACCTACTCCGTGCTCTGCGCTCGCTGTTGATACACCGCGCTTCATCTAGGCGCTTGACGTCACTGAACAAAATGTAAGAGTCCTGGTGTTCACTCTGTACTTCTTTACCCAGGCACTCATCCGTTGTATTTCTGGTGTCGCTGTGACATTTCAGCATTTTAAAGCACCTAGTCCGACCGCTCTTTTCTACAAACATTATGTGTTACCACTTTTTTATTTTCTCATGTGTACTGCTGTGTGTAGAAATCATTCTTAGCTTCAGTCTCTTGTTGACTTTCAGTATCACACTTGATGATGAGCGAGTAACTGCCCGAAACCGTTATTTATTTATTTATTTACACGTCAAATTCCGTAGGACCAAACTGACTGAGCAGCAAATCTCCAATATCACGGAACGTGTCACTACAGGAAATTACAACATAAAAGTAATAACAGATAAAAATAAATGTTTATGAACCCGAAAAGTCAGTCCATAAGATGTAGTAAACGCAATCAACAATGCAATAAGAATAAGCTTAATTTTTCAAGGAAGTCCTCTACAGAATAGAAGGACTTGCCGATGAGGAAACTCTTCAGATTCGATTTGAAAGCGCGTGGATTACTGCTAAAATTTTTGAATTCGAGTGCTAGCTCATTGAAAATGGATGCAGCAGTACACTACACACCTTTTTGCACAAGAGTTAAGGAAGTCCGATCCAAATGCAGGTTTGATTTCTGCCGAATATTAATCGAGTGAAAGCTACTTATTCTTGGGAATAAAGTAATATTGTTAACAAGAAATCACAGTAAGGCATATACATATTGAGAGGCCAATGTGAAAATACCCAGCCTCGTGAACAGGGGTCGACAGGAGGTTCGTGAACTTATACCACTTACTGCCCGAACCGGACGTTTCTGAGCCAACGATATTCTTTTAGAATGGGAAGAGATACCCCAAAATATAAAACCATACGATATAAGAGAATGAAAATAAGCAAAGTAGATTAATTTTCGTGTCGAACGATCTTTCACTTCTGGTACCGTTCGAATAGTAAAAATGGCGTATTAAGTCTTTGAACAAGACCTTGAACCTGGGTTTTCCACGACTGCTTACTATTTATCTGAACTGTGTTGTCTAACCTGTAAAAGCTGAGTCTTACTATGTTTTAGCGTTAGTTTGTTTTCGACAAGCCATAAACTTAGGTCTTGTACTGCACTATTTGAAACCGAGCCAATGTTGCACACAACATCCTTTACTACCAAGCTAGTATCATCAGCAAATATTTTACAGTTACCCGTAATACTAGAGGTCATATCATGTGTATTGGTAAGGAACAGGAGTGGCCCCAACACTGATCCTTGGGGCACCCCACACTTGACAGGACCCCACTCAGACCCCACATCACAACCGTTGTCAACACTGTGAATAATGACATTTACTGCCTGTTGCTAAAGTAAGAGGTGAACCAGTTTTAGCTACTCCCCATATTCCATAATGGTGTACATTCTGGAGCAATATTTTGTCATTAACACAATCAAATGCCTGAATTAAATGAAGAAAATATGCCAAGCGTTCGAAACCTAACCACTGAAGAACAAAAAACATTAAACTGAAGGGGTATTTTCAGTCTCTATAAATACCCGTTGCGGTTGTTCTTCCGGTAGGACTTTTTGCAATGAATATAAGATGGTCGTAGGGAAATGGAATCGGCTGTAGGAACGAGACAAGAGGAAGTCACCTTGCGTCCTGTGGTGTATTTTAGCTTGTAATAGCAAATACACAGTTCAAAAATCATAATTCGTTAAGGTATTCATTGAAAAAGTCTGTATACAAACAGCTTTGTGAGGCTTGCGCAGTAACAGATAATGGAGTACGTGTTTCTCCTCTGAGGAGAATGGGTACGTTTATCAAGAGTAGTCACTGGAGGTAGATAGATAAACACTAGCATACTGATGGTAACTACTACACTACTGGCCATTAAAATTGCTACACCACGAAGATGACGTGCTGCAGACGCGAAATTTAACCGACAGCAAGAAGATTCTGTCATATGCAAATGATTAGCTTTTCATACACTCCTGGAAATTGAAATAAGAACACCGTCAATTCATTGTCCCAGGAAGGGGAAACTTTATTGACACAATCCTGGGGTCAGATACGTCACATGATCACACTGACAGAACCACAGGCACATAGACACAGGCAACAGAGCATGCACAATGTCGGCACTAGTACAGTGTATATCCACCTTTCGCAGCAATGCAGGCTGCTATTCTCCCATGGAGACGATCAAAGAGATGCTGGATGTAGTCCTGTGGAACGGCTTGCCATGCCATTTCCACCTGGCGCCTCAGTTGGACCAGCGTTTGTGCTGGACGTGCAGACCGCGTGAGACGACGCTTCATCCAGTCCCAAACATGCTCAATGGGGGACAGATCCGGAGATCTTGCTGGCCAGGGTAGTTGACTTACACCTTCTAGAGCACGTTGGGTGGCACGGGATACATGCGGACATGCATTGTCCTGCTGGAACAGCAAGTTCCCTTGCCGGTCTAGGAATGGTAGAACGATGGGTTCGATGACGGTTCGGTCGCGCAGCTTGAGGCTGTTGCCAATGGGCACCACTGTGGGGAGCTGGACTCGGGTATCACGGGGATGTCAACCTCGTCCCGTCTGTCCCCAGATCGGTCTGCCGCTGTGGTTGCCCCGGTTGCTGCCCGCAGTGGGGCTGAGCCCTCGCCTGTGGTTGATTGGGAGGTCGTTCCAAGGCGTGGCAGGCAGCGAAAGGCGTCCCCGGAGGCTGATCAGAAAGCCTCCCCGGTGCGTCTGACAAACCGGTTTCAGGCATTGTCTCTGGCTGAGCCAGATGCAGCTGCCTGCCCTGTTTCAGAGGATCATTCTCAGCCTTCAAGGTCCGGGCAATCTGAGAGGGTGGGCTTACTGGTAGTTGGGAGCTCCAATGTTAGGCGCGTAATGGGGCCCCTTAGGGATACGGCGGCTAAGGAGGGGAAGAAATCCAGTGTGCACTCCGTGTGCATTCCGGGAGGAGTCGTTCATGATGTGGAAAGGGTCCTTCCGGATGCCATGAAGAGCACAGGGTGCAGACAGCTGCAGGTGGTGGCACATGTCGGCACTAATGACGTGTGTCGCTTTGGATCTGAGGAAATTCTCTCTGGATTCCAGCGGCTATCTGATTTGGTGAAGGCTGCCGGTCTTGCTTACGAGATGAAGGCAGAGCTCACCATCTGCAGCATCGTTGACAGAACCGACTGCGGACCTTTGGTGCAGAGCCGGGTGGAGGGTCTGAATCAGAGGCTCATTCGGTTTTGCGACCGTATTGGCTGCAGATTCCTTGACTTGCGCCATAGGGTGGTGGGGTTTCGGGTTCCGCTGAATAGGTCAGGAGTTCACTACACTCAGCTGGCGGCTACACGGGTAGCGGAGGCGGTGTGGCGTGGACTGGGCGGTTTTTTTTAGGTTAGAAGGCCTCGGGAAAGTGCGGGATGGGCTGCAATGTCAAAGGGTGCTTGGCAATTACAGGACGTGCTTGGATCAAGGAACAATCGGAATTATAGTTGTAAATTGTTGTAGTTGCGCTGGAAAAGTCCCTGAGCTTCAAGCGCTAATAGAAAGCACAGAAGCTGATATCGTTATAGGTACAGAAAGCTGGCTAAAGCCTGAATTAAGTTCTGCAGAAATTTTTACTAAGTCTCAGACGGTGTTCACGAAAGATAGATTAGGCAGAATTGGTGGTGGAGTGTTTGTGTCTGTCAGTAGTGGTTTATCTTGTAGTGAAGTCGAAGTAGATACTCCGTGCGAATTGGTGTGGGTGGAGGTTATACTTAACAGCCGAATTAAGTTAATAATTGGCTCCTTCTACCGACCCCCAGACTCCGATGATACAGTTGCGGAACAGTTCAGAGAAAGTTTGAGTCTCGTAACAAATAAATACCCCACTCATACGGTTATAGTTGGTGGGGACTTCAACCTACCCTCGGTATGTTGACAAAAATACTTGTTCAAAGCCGGTGGTAGGCAGAAAACGTCTTCCGAGATTGTCCTAAATGCATTCTCCGAAAATTATTTCGAGCAGTTAGTCCACGAACCCACGCGAATTGTAAATGGTTGCGAAAACACACTTGACCTCTTGGCCACAAACAATCCAGAGCTGATAGAGAGCATCATGACTGATACAGGGATTAGTGATCACAAGGTCATTGTAGCTAGGCTCAATACCATTTCTTCCAAATCCATCAGAAACAAACGCAAAATAATTTTATTTAAAAAACCGGATAAAGTGCCACTAGAAGCCTTCCTAAAAGACAATTTCCATTCCTTCCGAACTGACTATGCGAATGTAGACGAGATGTGGCTCAAATTCAAAGATATAGTAGCAACAGCAATTGAGATATACATACGTCATAAATTGGTAAGAGATGGAACGGATCCCCCGTGGTACACAAAAAAGGTCCGAACGCTGTTGCAGAGGCAACGGAAAAAGCATGCGAAGTTCGGAAGAACGCGAAATCCCGAAGATGGGCTAAAATTTACAGACGCGCGAAATTTGGCACGTACTTCGATGCGAGATGCCTTTAATAGGTTCCACAACGAAACATTGTCTCGAAATTTGGTAGAAAATCCGAAGAAATTCTGGTCGTATGTAAAGTACACAAGCGGCAAGACGCAGTCAATACCTTCGCTGCGCAATACCGATGGTACTGTTATCGACGACTGTGCCGCTAAAGCGGAGTTACTGAACGCAGTTTTCCGAAATTCCTTCACTAGGGAAGACGAATGGAATATTCCAGAATTTGAAACATGAACATCTGCTAGCATGAGTTTCTTAGAAAAAGATACCTTAGGGGTTGCGAAGCAACTCAAATCGCTTGATACGGCCAAGTCTTCAGGTCCAGATTGTATACCGATTAGGTTCCTTTCAGATTACGCTGATACTATAGCTCCCTACTTAGCACTCATATGCAACCGCTCGCTCACCGATAGATCTGTACCTACAGATTGGAAAATAGCGCAGGTCGCACCAGTGTTCAAGAAGGGTAGTAGGAGTAATCCATTTAACTACAGACCTATATCATTGACGTCGGTTTGCAGTAGGGTTTTGGAGCATATACTCTATTCAAACATTATGAATCACCTCGAAGGGAACGATCTATTGACACGTAATCAGCATGGCTTCAGAAAACATCGCTCTTGTGCAACGCAGCTAGCTCTTTATTCGCACGAAGTAATGGCCGCTATCGACAGGGGATCTCAAGTTGATTCCGTATTTCTAGATTTCCGGAAAGCTTTTGACACCGTTCCTCACATGCGACTTCTAATCAAGCTGCGGAGCTATGGGGTATCGTCTCAGTTGTGCGACTGGATTCCTGATTTCCTGTCAGGAAGGTCGCAGTTCGTAGTAATAGACGGCAAATCATCGAGTAAAACTGAAGTGATATCAGGTGTTCCCCAGGGAAGCGTCCTGGGACCTCTACTGTTCCTGATCTATATAAATGACCTGGGTGACAATCTGAGCACTTCTCTTAGATTGTTCGCAGATGATGCTGTAATTTACCGTCTAGTAAGGTCATCCGAAGACCAGCATCAGTTGCAAAGCGATTTAGAAAAGATTGCTGTATGGTGTGTCAGGTGGCAGTTGACGCTAAATAACGAAAAGTGTGAGATGATCCACATGAGTTCCAAAAGAAATCCGTTGGAATTCGATTACTCGATAAATAGTACAATTCTCAAGGCTGTCAATTCAACTAAGTACCTGGGTGTTAAAATTACGAACAACTTCAGTTGGAATGACCACATAGATAATATTGTCAGGAAGGCGAGCCAAAGGTTGCGTTTCATTGGCAGGACACTTAGAAGATGCAACAAGTCCACTAAAGAGACAGCTTACACTACACTCGTTCGTCCTATGTTAGAATATTGCTGCGCGGTGTGGGATCCTTACCAGGTGGGATTGACGGAGGACATCGAAAGGGTGCAAAAAAGGGCAGCTCGTTTTGTATTATCGCGTTATAGGGGAGAGAGTGTGGCAGATATGATACACGAGTTGGGATGGAAGTCATAACAGCATAGACGTTTTTCGTCGCGGCGAGACCTTTTTACGAAATTTCAGTCACCAACTTTCTCTTCCGAATGCGAGAATATTTTGTTGAGCCCAACCTACATAGGTAGGAATGATCATCAAAATAAAATAAGAGAAATCAGTGCTCGAACAGAAAGGTTTAGGTGTTCGCTTTTCCCGCTCGCTGTTCGGGAATGGAATAGTAGAGAGATAGTATGATTGTGGTTCGATGAACCCTCTGCCAAGCACTTAAATGTGAATTGCAGAGTAGTCATGTAGATGTAGATGTAAATGTACCTTGCACTATTCAGTGTCCCCTCGACGATCACCAGAGGTGTACGGCCAGTGTAGGAGATGGCTCCCCACACCATGATGCCGGGTGTTGGCCCTATGTGCCTCGGTCGTATGCCGTCCTGATTGTGGCGCTCACCTGCACGGCGCCAAACACGCATACGACCATCATTGGCACCAAGGCAGAAGCGACTCTCATCGCTGAAGACATCACGTCTCCATGCGTCCCTCCATTCACGCCTGTCGCGACACCACTGGAGGCGGGCTGCACGATGTTGGGGTGTGAGCGGAAGACGGCCTAACGGTGTGCGGGACCGTAGCCCAGCTTCATGGAGACGGTTGCGAATGGTGCTCGCCGATACCCCAGGAGCAACAGTGTCCCTAATTTGCTGGGAAGTGACGATGCGGTCCCCTACGGCACTGCGTAGGATCCTACGGTCTTGGCGTGCATCCATGCGTCGCTGCGGTCCGGTCCCAGGTCGACGGGCACGTGCACCTTCCGCTGACCACTGACGACAACATCGATGTACTGTGGAGACCTCACGCCCCACGTGTTGAGCAATTCGGCGGTACGTCCACCCGGCCTCCGGCATGCCCACTATACGCCCTCGCTCAAAGTCCGTCAACTGCACATACGGTTCACGTCCACGCTGTCGCGGCATGCTACCAGTGTTAAAGACTGCGATGGAGCTCCGTATGCCACGGCAAACTGGCTGACACTGACGGCGGCGGTGCACAAATGCTGCGCAGCTAGCGCCATTCGACGGTCAACACCGCGGTTCCTGGTGTGTCCGCTGTGCCATGCGTGTGATCATGGCTTGTACAGCCCTCTCTCAGTGTTCGGAGTATGTATGGTGGGTCTGACACACCGGTGTCAATGTGTTCTTTTTTCCATTTCCAGGAATGTAGCATTCACACAAGGTCGGAGCCGATGCAGACACCTACAACGTGCTGACATGAGGAAAGTTTCCAACCTATTTCTCATACACAAACAGCAGTAGACCGGCGTTGCCTGGTGATATGTTGTTGTGATGTCTCGTGTAAGGAGGAGAAATGCGTGCCATCTAGGATGCCATGGCTGAGGTTACCCTTGACCCTGTATCACAGACAGGAGCGCCTGCGACGTTGTACTCAACAACGAACATGGGTGCACGGATGGCAAAACGTCATTTTTTCGAATGAATCCACGTTCTGTTTACAGCATCATGAGGGTCGAATCCGTGTTTGGCGACATCGCGGTGAACGCACATTGGAAGCGTGTATTCGTCATCGCCATACTGGTATATCACCCCGCGTGATGGTATGGGGTGCCATTGGTTACACGTCTCGGTCACCTCTTGTTCGCATTGACGGCACATTGAACAGTGGACGTTATATTTCAGATGTGTGACTACCCTTCATTCGATCCCTGCGAAACCCTACATTTCAGCAGAATGCACGACCGCATGTTACAGGTCCTGTACGGGCCTTTGTGGATACAGAAAATGTTCGACTGCTGCCCTGGCCAGCACATTCTCCAGATCTCTCACCAATTGAAAATGTCTGGTCAATGGTGGCCGAGCAACTAGCTCATCACACTACGCCAGTCACTACTCTTGATGAACTGTGGTATCGTGTTGAAGCTGCATGGGCAGCTGTACCTGTATACGCCATCCAAGCTCTGTTTGACTCATGCCCAAGCGTATCAGTGCAGTTATTACGGCCAGAGGTGGTTGTTCTGGGTACTGATTTCACAGGATATATGCACCCAAATTGCGTGAAAATGTAATCATATGAGAGTTCAAGTATAAAATATTTGTCCAACGAATACCCGTTTATCCTCTGCATTTCCTCTTGGTGTAACAATTTTAATGGCCAGTAGTGTACTATGATGAGGATAACAGAACAAATACTTAAACTGACAGAAGGAAGAAGTAAATTCTAAGACGTTCATGGAATGAAAGTAATATAACAGTGTAAGTTAGTCAAAATAAATAGCTTGAGCAAAGTAACTTAAGCATAATCTGAAGATATTGAAAGGGAAATGATCATCGCATTGACAGCCTGATGATACAGAAAAATGTATGGAACATCCGTATAATGTAAATACAAAGGCGTGGGCGATAATAATGCATAATGTGTTACATTGTCAACGCACAGGAGAATGAGAGGACTTGAAAGATGCTTTTACGAAATAGTTTTTACAGTGTGGTGAATGCAGTTGAGCAGGATGACTTGGATAGAGGGATTCTTGAGTTACCAGCTACTGGGCCTTTCGTTTAAGATTTTGACTTATAATCATTAATTAGATGACCCAGTAAATACTTGCGTACTCTGTTATTTGGTGCTAGAACAACACAAACCAAGCGTTAATTTGACGAAATCTTTAAAACAAATGCACCACTACAGTTATAAATCTTGGCTTAATAAACTAGTAAAATTCTTCAGAAATCTTTGAACAGCTGATACTAGTAAAGGTTTCAAAGTGGTGCAAATGGCTCTGAGCACTATGGGACCTAATATGTGTGGTCATCAGCCCCCTAGAACTTAGAACTACTTAAACCTAACCAACCTAAGGACATCACACACATCCATGCCCGAAGCAGGATTGGAGCCTGCGACTGTAGCAGTGGTTCGGTTCCGGACTGAAGCGCCTAGATCCGCTTGGCCACTGCGGACGGCCCTAAAGTTTTTAGTGTAGGTAGAACAAATTAACTTCTAAATCTTTGTCGCCAACAAACATTTTAAGACCAAAGAACGAATGCATTAAAAAAAACTAAAGAGTAATGACTGTCGATCTTTGAAGTGTTAATCAAAACTTGACCACTTTATTGAGAATTAAAGAGAGAATTTTATCAACTATTAACATGGTTAGAAATGTTTTACAGAACTTTAATTTCAGTAACTGACCAACTCAGTTAAAAGGCAATTCACAGTTTATCCAGGTCGCTGTCCAATATGCTGCTTCTTAACCTGCATGAACTGGCCACAGCTAAACAGATTCACTCAAATACAGGACAAGCGGTTACCATGGTACTTTATCAGCTGCTAACGAGAACGGAGGGAAACCCCTTGCTCGTGGTGGCTGCGCTCCAGACAAAAGTCACATGCACAGGAAAATACGCCAGTGAGCCAAGTCATGTGCGGTGGCGCCTTACAACACAGACACTCACAAGTTATCCTCTGTAACAGACAAAACCACAACCACAGTAAATTTAAGTGGTAACAGAATGAGATTTTCACTCTGCAGCGGAGTGTGAGCTGATAAGAAACTTCGCACAATCGTGAAACTGCAAATGCGACATGTATTTCTACTTTGCTTAGGCAAATTTTGATTTAAATAACATTAAGATAGATAGTGCAGTCTTCAATACGGAACTTAAACTAGTCTCTCTTGAAAATGCAACTACGTAGGCCGTAACAAAACTGTCTTCATAGAAACCAGGAAACCTACCTGGTGCTCACCCGTTATGGATCAGCAGAAAGCCATTAAGCCCACGGTGCTCCGGCTGACGCGGCCATCACCCACAGGGCCACGGCTTCCTTCGTCCCGGCGTCGGTCCCAGTGTATTACGGAGCACTTCCCCGTCTACAACTGCAAGAGCTCCTTCCTTCTCGGCCGACATCTCGAACACTCGTTGTCCTGCTCCAGGAAGCTCAAGTGTCCGGCACGCGTCAGTCAATCCCTCCTTCTCTCATTAGGCTTCTGCTGTAACCCAGACGACGGCTCCGCTCTTGCGCACGGCTTAAGATGTCGTTTTCATATCGCGCGCCCGCACTCAGACCACAGTCAGCCTGTGGAAAGACTCCCAATGGCATTGACAATCGACAGTTGGGCAACGAGTGTATCGGTTCATGTGATAAAATAGTAGCCATTGACACAGGTGTCGATTTGGAGGACGTAAGGGATCCAGTTTTACAGTTGCAGCTGCACAGAACTTTGGCAGGCATAGGGCCTAATTTGAAAAGAAATTTCTCATAAGGTTCATCTGGAGCACAGTGTTGTGTGCGGGCTTTGGGAAAACGAGAGGAGGGGAGATCTGGAGCGGTTTACTTGCAGTGTTCCACAATAAATCTCAAGATTAAGCGAACTGCTAGAACAAATGAGGATATGTTCCGCACAGTCATCCAGGAAAGGAATATCTCGAAAACACTACAAAAAAAGGAGGAGTAGTCTGATAAGGTATGTTTTAAACAACAGTTAATAAGTTTCCTTAGAGCTAGAGGGAACAGTATAGGGCAAACATTTTAAGGACATACAGATATTAAAAAGTGTACTACAAATAATGAGGATATCGGATGTAGATAGTACTCCGACATGAAGTAATTGGCTCAAGGAAGGAAACTGGGTTGTTACGGCAAGATTTTTGAAAATCTGCAATAAAATTCCTTCTGAAAGCACTTTAGAATACTGCTTGCTCTGACGGTACATCTCCATGAATCTATGGAAGTTTGTCCTATCTCTCTGTTGATCCATTATGGACGCGGGACATCGGGTAGTCAAGTAACTGTCAAAATCAATCGAACTCTCCAACATTTATGTAACTAAATTGTTATTTTATTTTATTTTGAAGGCTACTAGTCTCGGTATTCGACTATGCTATCTTCAGGCACCATATGAATCTCTCCAGATGAAGGATAATGTCGTGTAGTGCCCTAAATCTCTGGATGTAGTAGTGCTTCATTCGAAGCAGGTGTGCTCAGTTCCTGTCAAGTCTTCGAATGACGCATTAATGAAACGATTGAATTCACGACCTCCAAGAGGTTATGGCACTAAACGATATTATTGTTTATTTGGAGAGATTCATATAGGGCCTGAAGATGACATAGTGGAATGCCGAAACTGGAAGCTTTAAAATAAAGTAACATCTTACTTACCTAGCTGTTGGAGAGTTTCATTAATATTGACAGTTTGTGCTATGTGGTGCTAATGTATATGCCGACTGTGGAGTAGCCCTGACTCTTCAGACCACCAATAGCTTAGGTGCCTCCAGTATAGTAATGGTGCTTTTGGTGCCTCGCCTAGTCTGTTAAATCGCTTTTTTCACGGTCTGAAGGCCGACAGTTGCTTAAACACATTACATCTTAGTCTGCAAAAGGAGTACGAGGGAAAGAAGGCTAAGGTTACTGTATTATGTGTTCCACGTTGGTGTTCCGTTGCAAAACAAAATATACTTCAGTGTGTGGAGTTCATGATGAATACAAAAAAATACACCTCGTTAAAATGATATGAAAGACTGAAGGTAAACGAAGGGCAAGCTATGGTTCCTATTAGAACTTCCGTTTCACATAGAACGAGGCCATGGGAAATGTCTTAATCATTTTGTATCTTCTCAGTATATTTATAACATATTGCGACTGATTTCACACTTTTGTTTTCAAGACACTAGTTAACTGCGGCTCAGTATACTTTCCATTGTTGACTGTTTACAACTTACTATAGCGATTATGATAAACAGGGTTCATTAAAATGATAATTTTTACATAATAGTTTGTCATGCACCTCACAACTAACTCCCCCTTCAATAACTCCAATTTAGTGCTCTTTAAGCCAAAGAATACGTGGAATTAACAATTCAGCTCCAAAAATTGCTTGTAAATGGACTATGTTTTACGTGGCATCACTGCTTTGGTTTTGTTTATTACATTCAGTGAAAAAGCACTGAGCTCTTTATATTAGAGGTTACTGCTACAGCTATAATAATAAAACAGAATGCTGTGTTTGTGTTTGTCGAGTCTGTGAAAGGAATCGTAAGCCTGAAGTTAAACTTTCGTGTTAAGGCGGTGTTTCCCTTAAGAGCATAAATTGTTATAATGACGTCCTGTTAGAGCTTTTTTTATATTTAAGGCTAACGTCACTGTCCCAGAATATCCCTTCGACCATCCAAGACGATAACGGCTTCCAGTATGCCATCGATATGGCACTTAGAGTATGCCTTTAATAGCTGCAGAAGGCTGTTTGGTTGTGTGCAGTGCGATACTTCAACATAGCGACGGGTTCATTAATTCATTTGGTCGGAAGCCGTGCCGCTAAGAGGGCGCTGTTGCATAATGTAATGTTCGCTATTTACATGCGTAATGCGGCGGTTGGCGGCAGAGTTACAAAGTCTTTCCCAACACGCCATGCGGTCACACCCAGCCAGCAACTATGCCACCCGCATCTGCGGTGCCGAGTGAATGTTGCCCGCCGGAGAAAAAAAAACCTATGATGAAGTCATGTGACTTAGCCCTCTGTCCAAATTGACATGTTGCTTCAGACACCAGATGCATGGTAGTGAAATGGCAGGAAATTAATTATGTTGACTCAAGAGCAATTATAAAGGCCGTTGCTCATTCTTTACTTGTTGTGCACTTACAAAGCCATTTATCACATAATGTATTAACAAGAATATTCTGGTACCTCGATACTGAGTTAGAATATTCTTCACATACTTTCTTGTCATACTGCACAATGTTACTTTCTTTAGCCACTCAGTAGGTGAGTCCGAGATTCTGTGTATACCCTTCAGACATTCACAGCCATGTACTTCACACACAAATAAATGGTCCATTGCTTGGATTTCACTGCACTCACATTCAGGAATGTCCGATAAGCGCCATTTGTTGTTTGTTACTTACACCTACCAATACTCGTTCAAAGTTGGCTACAGTTTCCTCGAGAAGTTGACTCCATCGAGCTTCTTCTTGGGGTCGCAAACGAAGTTTCGGTTCTTACGTTAACTTACAGTCCATAGTCCTTTCTAAGCTGTCTTCGAGTCGAAGCCTTGCAGTTCTTCACCGGTTATCTACTATTGAGTTTACAGATTGGTGTATATGTAATTCTGGGTTGTCTAGGATTTTTCTGTATGAACTTATGACTGACTGTGATCGCCTAGTTTTGGCCTAGGACGGGGAGTTGGGAGTTAGGCACACGTGATGGCCCTGAGTATTCCAGAGATTGTCCGCGTTGTTTCCTTCATTTGGACGTCCACTTTAGCTACATGTGCATTCCCCAGACTGGTGAACACTATTCAGCCACGCTGTAGAGACGAGCTAGTGCTAAGGTCCTCAGTGTGCCCGCTCCACAACCCCACGTCGTTCCATATAGTTACTGCGGGATAGCATTATGGGATTTTAGCTTATGTTTTGTATCTTCTAGAAATGAGCTGTACGTGAGGGTGCGATCTAATTTCATGCTCAAGTATTTAGGTTTATTTTCATGCCTGATCCGTTAGCCATTCGCAGTTTTTTTTATGTAGGTGCGACTTGGAGTAACAGGTGTTCACTACTTCCAGGACTGCAATCAGCATTTTGTCAAGATCATTAAAATGTGCAATGGCCAGGTCCTCCGCGTACGTGGATTTATGCTTTCCTGTGTCTGACATGTTCCCAATATATAGATTTAAAAGAATAGGTGTGACAAGTATTATTCAGAACCATTTTCTTCCTGTCAAGACGTGAAACACTGATTTTTCCTGTCTGTTAAGATGTTTTTGAGGAAAGTGTAAGTTTGCATTTGATGGTTTAAGCAGTCCCTCTCAAAACATAACCGTATCGTCAGCTGATGTAAGGTCTATGAGACTAGGCCGGTTTCCATCAAGTAATGGAAGCATTTCTCAGTATTGGTTGTGAGTTATAGCACTTTACCGCAACACAAGAATGAGATTTTCACTCTGCAGTGGAGTGTGCGCTGATATGAAACTTCCTGGCAGATTAAACTTGTGTGTCCGATCGAAACTCGACCTCGGGACCTTAGCCTTTCGCGCGCAAGTGCTCTACCAGCTGAGGTACCGAAGCACGACTCACGGCCGGTACTCACAGCTTTACTTCTGCCAGTATCTCGTCTCCTACCTTCCAAACTTTACAGAAGCTCTCCTGCGAACCTTGCAGAAACAGCACTCCTGAAAGAAAGGATACTGTGGACACATGGTTTTTTTTTTATCACAGCAGTTTGATCTGAAACCTGCTTGGTGAGTAGGAGGGTTGGCCTCGATCAGTGGAGTTAATCTAGTCAGTAATATTCTCTCGAGTAGTTTATGGGAGGTAAGTCGTTGTGAATATGGTGAAAAGAGTAGTTCGAAGCGCTATGGAACTGATATACCGATATAATTTTTGCTGACCGTCGGCATGACAGTCTAGGATGGGCAGAATGCATTTGATAATGGCTGTCGGGCGAGGAAGCATAGGAAAGTGTCGTTTGGACTGCTGAGTTGATAGTCAGCATGAAGGAAGGTTGATTGCAGTCTGGTTAACATTCCGTCAACGACGATGTAATTAGTTACATAAACAAACTCGGACTGGGGAGGCATGTGTAAATAAAACGACCGTGACCTATAAGAAGATTAGGGAACTCATAGAAAATCTAAATACAGATTGCTGGACGGGGGTTTGAGCCGCTGTCGTCCTGAATTATTGTAGTGTCGTGGAATAGTAAAGAGTTGGAAACGTGGAATATTGTGAAAATTTCGTTGCCTATACCGAGAGCCAGAGGCAGTACGTTAGCCAACAGCTAGGAGGATTGCACATAAATTGGAATGTGTCGTCATGCAGGTGCAAAGGCCTGGTTGCACACAACAGGCGAAAGAGAATTGCTTAGCACGCGGGTTTGTGTTAGACGGAGCCTTTCGTAGAGTGAAAGACTGAGGTATAGTGTCAGCTGTACTGCATTTCACAACTTCGCATAAGTCTGCCGTAACAAAACGTAGCTCTGTAGCAAGAACACCTAAGGGGCGAGTACGACAGATGAATCATCAGTATAAGTGGAACAAATGCGTTCATTACAAACGAGCAGGCCGTCAGGACGTCGCACGTGCTACCTTTAAATAAGCCAGCTCTGATAGCAACAAGGCACTCGCTGTTAGACTTGCAGTTAAACGTGTAATGGGTCGCTCTGTAGCGCTCAGTTCGGTGAACGACATGTTAATCGTTATTAAGGAGATGTTGCCCATCCAGCAGCAGACGTGAGGGAACAGCACCAGCTCTGGTCCTCTCTGCTGCCTCTATCAATCATCAACCCAGGATTAGCAGACATCGCGGCAGACTCGCTCGCCACCAATGCTGACCTCATCAGTGAGCCATCGTCGAGATCGTGCGGGGCCTAGGCCCTGTGCTTCCGCCGTCACAACCGGGTGAGCCGACGACACTGGGGGACTGGAGCCCGTTCCATCCGTCCACTGCAGGCGAGCCACCAGGAGGAGCAGGGAAGAAGACGGGGTGGGAAAGAGTACACTCCACACTACGAGAATGCCTCTCGTGCCGACAGAGCCGGGTCTCCAACTCGGAGCCTCCACGCACAGTGGCTTGCTGTCCGCCGCCGAGCCGACCGGCCAGCCAGACGCCACCAGCCACACGCGGCAGAAGTACGAAGTTCTTTTTTCTCTCAAAGTTAAAAACTGTTTTTCTCAATTTATGTATCACTTTTTAGATAAGCAGCCATTAGACCCTAATCCCTAGCTTGTCACACACAGAGACCAAACCGGTACCCTTCAGAGTACTGATTACTTAGGGGCTGTCTTTTTCTCCAACTACAACTGAAAAAAAAATATCAGGAAGGTAGGAGGACAGTTTGACTGCACAGTCCGTGCTTTTCTGATGAAACGTATCGAAACACCTCTAGGTAATGAGTAATTGACCAGTAAATGTCACAAGAGACGGGGATTAGTATAAAAGATTGCGGGAGAGATTTGTGTCGTCAGTATGGAAGCAACTACAGAATATGTCACAGGAGCAAAGTGACTTCAAAAATGGGCCATTCATTGAATGTCATCTGAGTAACGAATGGATCAGGGGCATCATAAGGTGTAAGCTTTCACGGCCAGCGTCTTCATTAATTTAAACTTCCAGGATAAGAGCCGTTGTCCTACAGTAGAGGTTCCCCCTTTTTTCTTGTGGCCCGCTACGAATTCCCCGCCTGTTCCCGAGCCAACCTCTTCATGTCAGAGTAACATTTGCAACCTTTGTCCCGAATTATCTGCTGCATGTGTTCCAATCTCTGTCTTGACCTACACTTTTTGCTCTCTACAGCTCCCTCTAACCATGGAAGTCATTCCCTCGTGTCTTAAGTCCTAACATCCTATCTCTTCTCATTGACGGAGTTCTCCACATATTCCGTTCCTCTCCGACTCTGCACAAAACCTCCTGATTTCCTACCTTATCATTCCATCAAATTTTCAACATTCGTCACACCTAAAATGTTTCGAATTTCTTCTGTTCAGGTTTTCCCACAGTTAATGTATCGCTAGCATACAATGCTGTGCTCCAAACGTAAATTCTCAAAAACGTTTTTCTCAAATTAAAGCCTATGTTTGATACTAGTAGACTTCTCTTGGTCAGGAATGCCCTTTTTGTCACTGCTAGTTTGCTTTTGTTTTGCTGTTTGCTCCGACCATCATTGGTTATATTGGTGCCTAGGTAGTAGAATTCCTTAACTTCATCTACTTTCTGACCATCAACACTGATGTAAGTTTCTCGTTGTTCTGATTTCTGTGACTTCTGATTACTTTCGTCTTTCTTTCAATTACTCTCAGTCCATTTTTTGTACTCATTTGACTCTTCATTCCAGTCAACAGATCATATAATTCTTCTCCACTTTCACTCATGTTAGCAGTGTCATTACTGAATCGTAACATTGAATCAAAGCACTTCATTTTTGGTTGTCCATTCTTATTTTCCCTCTTAGCTCTTGTACATATTGCACAGGGTGAATATTATTGAACTATATGAAATAAAATCGTCATAACGTCTGAATGGTTTGCTTTAGGACGTTCAAACGGCAAGGTTGGTCTCGAGGCATGATGGGAATTAGTATCTGATTGTACGGTTTGGTTAAGCGACGAAGCTTACTTCAATTTGGATGGGATCGTCAGCATGCAAAACTAGGGCATTAGGGGGACTGAGAATACGCATTTTGCGATCGAGAAGTCTCTTCACCCTCAACAGATGACTTTGTGATGTGTAATGTCCAGTCACAGAATAATGGATGCAAAATTCCGTGATGGCACGGGAGCTACCTTACGGTACGTGAAGGTTTTGGAAGATGATGTCATAACAATTACCCAAAGTGACCATGATTTCGATAAGATGTTGTTCATGCAAGATGGAGTTCGACCCGACTGAAGCAGGAGAGCGTTTGACGTCCGGGAGGAGCACTTTGGGGACAACATTCTGGCTCTGGGGTACCCAGAGGCCACTGGTATGGGCCTCTATTGGCCACCATATTCTCCGGATCTGAATGCATGCGGCTCCATTTTGTGGGGCTACATTAAAAACAAGGTGTACAGCAAAACCCCCAAAACCATTACTGAGCTGGAAAGAGCCATTCAGGAGGTCATAGACAGCATCGATAATCCGAAACTTGGCCAGGTCATGAAGAACTTTGCTTTTCGTCTGACTCTGCCAATGATGGCAGGCATATAGAACACGTCATAACCTAAATCCGAGCGTCTGTTTCATGTTGAATAAAGTGTATACACGCCGTACTTTTAACTAATTTACGGAATTCTTGATGTAGTTCAATAATTGTCACCCTGTATATTACACATCTCCCCCTAGAGCTTACCCCTATTTTTCTCAGAATTTCGAACATTTCGCTCTATTCTGCAATGTCGAACGCTTTTTCCATGTAGAATTATCCTATGAACGTGCCTTGATTTTTTTAGTCTTGCTTCCATTTCCAGCCGCAACGTCAGAATAGCCTCTCTGATGTCTTTAACTTTCCTAAAGCCAAACTCATCGTCATCTAACACATCCTCAATATTTTTTTCATTTCTTCAGTATATTATTCTTCTCAGCAACTTGGATGCATGAGCTGCAAAGCTGAGTGAGCGATAATTCTTGCACTTGTTAGTTCTTGCAGTCTTCCGAATTGTGTGGATTACCCTCTTCCGAATGTCAGATGGTATGTCGTATGTCGCCACCAAGACGACGCAGAACCTCTTGGAAGTACTAAGCAGTACAGTGTTGACATTAGTAACCATTAATAACTTCTGCTCGTGACGGACCACGCCACTGAAGAAAAGGTCGTCACGACTTTCACATTGCTGCAGAACTACATTCTACACACTGTCATGTTGCCACTTCTCACAAAGATTTTAGAAATTCTGATGGAATGTTATCCATTCCTTTTGCCTCATTTTATCTTAGGTCCTCCAAAACTCTATTAAATTCTGATTCGAATACTGTATCGTCTAATCTTTTAATGCTGTTTCTTCTCCTATCACGTCATCAAGTCTTACCCCTCATAGAAGCCTTCAGTTTACTCTTTTCACCTATCAGCTCTATTCTCCGCATTTAAGAATGGAATTTCCGTAGCATTCCTAATGTTACCAATCTTGCTTTTAATTTCACAGAAAATTATTTTGGCTTGCTGTATGCTGAGTGACTCCTTCCGACAATCATTTCTTTTTCGATTTCTTCACATTTTTTATGCAGCCATTTCGTCTTTGCTCCCGTGCACTTCTTATTTATTTCATTCCTCAGGGACTTGTATTTCCATATTCCTAAATTTTCATGTACAGTTTTGTACTTCGTTCTTTCGTCAATCCACTGAAGTAATTCTTCTGTCACCCACGGTTTCTTCGCAGTTAGCTTCTTTGCACCTATGTTGCCGCGCGTTGTGGCTGCGCGGTTTGAGGCGCCATATCACGGACTGCGTGTCCCCTCCCGCCGGATGTTCGAGTCCTCCCTCCGACATGGGTGTCTGTGCTGTTCTTAGCATAAGTTAATTTAAGTAAAGTGTATGTCTAGGGACCGATGACCTCAGGACTTTTGTCCCTTAGGAATGCAGACACATTTCAACAATTTTTGTACCTATGCTTTGGTTTCCAATTGTCCATTCTTCTTCAACTCTACTGCCCACTGAGTTCTTCCAAATTTCTGTGTCTATTGCCTTAGAGATCTTGAAGCGTATTTTGTCATTTCTCAGTAGTTTTGTGTCTCACTTCTTTGCGTATTGGTTCTTCCTGATATCTTAAACTACAGCCTATTCTTCATCGCTATTACATTGTGATCTGAATCTGTATCTGACACTGCGACGCCTTTCAATGCGGTATCTGATTTCGGAATCTCTCTCTGGCTATGATGTACTCTAACTGAAATCTTCTTTTATCACCTGGCGTTTCGCAAGTATGTGATTATGAAGTGGAAAGGCGAAGGATCAACCACAGTTAAACCAAGGCCAGACAGAACTTATGTACTGGTGGACTGGGACTGTTGAACATTGTACAGGGTGTTTACAAAAATTGCACAAAATCTGCGGAAGGAATCATCGTCAGTTCCAGGCTTGTGTCAATGGTCAAGCTAGCACTATCACTGTGCTTAAGTATGGGGTACGATGATTGAACAGCTCTTCACAAGATACACATTAGTGAGGTCAAGCGACGTATCTTGATAGTGGGGACTGAAATTAAGTGACTAAGGATAATAAATGGCAGTGTGCCCTGTAGGAATCGGATGGAAGGGTTTGGGTTCGGCAAATTCCTGGGGAACGTTGCCTTCATCAGGTGCTGTGCCAACAGTGAAGTACAGCAGAAACGGTGTTACGACAAGGGTATGCTTCTCTTGATTGCGGTATGGTCTCCTTAATGTGCTTCAGAAAACGTGAAATACAGAAGGATATGAATACATTTTACAAAACTGTGTTCTGTGTACAGCAGAGGAACATTTCGATGTCGGTTTTTGTATCAGCAGGACAATGTACCCTATTATAAAGTAGCGTCTTGAGACAATGGTTTGTGTATAGTAACACTACTGTAAAGGTCTAGCCTGCACAGAACCACGCCCCGAACCCAACGAGTACCTTTAGTTTGAGTTGGAACCTCAACTTCGCTTCAGACCCCCATGGATTCGGTTCTTGAGGAACAGGGAGCTGCCATTCGTGCACAGACTATCAGACGTCACACAGTAAGTGTCCCCAGAAGAGCTAATGCTACCGTAAATGTGGTGAAGCGTCCAATGAAGCTGCCACCACAGTCACAGAGCTTGTACATTGCGCCGCCGGTGAGACAGGGAAACAAGAACGGGTTTATCGCTCTCTCTTGCATCGGTCGCGCTCAGTGTAGGTTCAGCTTTCTGACTAGACCGTTCCTTGATTTGGCTACAACAGCAGGATTATATCGACCTGTGCTATTGTATTCACTGTTGCAATATTTCCGTGCGTGTGTAATTCTGGCGCTAAGTCATTGCTGCCATGCGCGCTGTGAACTTGGCTTTGGTAATAAAACTGTGGCTTTGGTAATAAAACTGTAGATACTATACTTCCTGACAGCGTGGTTGTTTCGTAACCACATGTGTTCCGCCACCATAATGTATCCATTGTTGGCTCTGTTCTTACGAGACATACAAGAGGGAGGCAGGTTAACAACGGCGTACTGAGGGCTGCCGAAAACGTATGCAATCCTTTTTACTGTTGACACAAACAAAGGTACCAGGGTGTGCACGCTATTCATATTTGTAGAACCATCTATTCACGACTGTGGAAACAACCAGTCGCTGGCTAACGGTAGACAGCGTCGGATACGTTTTGAGGAGCTTTTAGTACATCATTGTGGACCTGCCTCACTCTTCTACATCTCGTAACAGTACAACCAATGAAGGATACACCGCGGTCGCGGAACACATGTGGATACGAAACAACCACGCTGTCAGGGAGTATAGTATCTACAATGCCAAAGATTCGACAAATGTTTCATGACGAAGCAATGGGTACCCCGCAGTAAAGGAATAGTACAACCGCTTCACAGATGTCGCCCATCAGTGAAAAGTGAAGCAACAGCAGATGTGGTTGTTGTTGACCACGAATGGACCCTGGTAATGCAGGATAGACGAATGACGATCGGAGAACATGCAGACGAGTTTAAATTAATATTGCAATCATTCATACCATTTGGACCTCAGGAGGGTCTCATCAATATTTGTGCCAAAGTTACAACGAAGCAGAAGCAACTTCGTTCGGTGATCAGACATGCCATGCTGGATTCTGTGAGCAATAATTCTAAAATTCTTAGCACAGTGACGGATACGAATCCGAACAAAGTATCAGTCGTCTTATTGGAAGTATCCATCATCCACGAGATCCGAAAACCGAGGTAGTTCAGCAAAGTGAAAGTCATGATGGTAATTTTTTTTTTAACTCCAGTGGCGTGGTCCGTCACGAGGACACCACAGAAGGTATTAATGTCAATACTGTACTGCTTAGTACTATCAAGAGGTTCTGCGACGTCCTGGTGAAACAGACGCAAAATGCACATGACACAGTCGATTGGTATTGGATCGTTACCGTATTCCCCATACTGAAGAAATAGTACTGAAACTGGCTGGCTTTAAACGTTTTTCAAAACCTAATTTAGTGGAGGTGTACATGCAGCTTCTGCTGGATTCCACCTCTCAACAGATAGAGCACATCTGCGGTATCCTTGTCGCTTCTGCTAGCTGAGTGGTCAGCGCGACGCAATGTTATACCTAACGGCCCGGTTTCGATTCCGGCTGGGTCGGAGATTTTCTCCGCTCAGAGACTGGGTCTTGTGGTTTTCTTATCATCATCATATCATTCCCATCGACACGCAAGTCGCCGAAGAGGCGTCAACTTTAAAGACTTGCACCAGGCGAACGGTCTACCTGACGGGAGGCCCTAGCCCATGGCATTTCCATTTTCCAACACTCTCCTTGAGTTGTATTATCATACATGCTGTTACGTACTGCGTTCACTTCCACCGTTTTCCAGAGAGTTTTAGAACAGTTAACGCTAAGTGTTCCAAGCTGTGCGAACTGTCCTTACAAACATTATCGTCACAGCCTCCTCATGACATGACCATCTCGCTAACCCTCTGGATTCGGTTCTCCAAAACACTAGAGGCATTCCTCAGTGCATTCTGCAGAAATCGAAGTTTTTCAAACAGAAATCCAACACTTGGATTACCTCCTTTTTAAGATTGGACTCCAATATCTGACTCACGATTTAGCGGCGATTATAAACTACCTAAATCACTTAAACTGAAAGAATTCCAATGGTTTCTGGGCAAAGTCAGTTTCTATCTGAAATCTCTCTCTCAAGTAGCCATGGTCATTCACCTGTTGAAATGGTAACATGAAGATGACGTTCTGTTCATCTGGCCTGCAGAATACAGAGAGCAGGCGTAGTTTGATTCACAGTTTCCTGATACTCTTGCCAAGGTTCAGTTACCACGTATATGCCGACTTTATATGAAACTAAACTTAAATACTAACCTACAATATTTTTACTTTCTTCTATGGGTTCAATCCAGAATCCTAATGTTTCTGCATTTAACACCATTGTTCTTCAATAGCTATATTTAGTTATTTTATGTCATTTGAGTCTATTAATTGACGGAAATCTGTGTTTACTTGTCACTAGCTTTCTTCCTGCTATTATGCGTAACGGTATTCAGAAGACATTTTGTTAGTAAAAGAAGGAGACAAGTAATTGAATATTTAATGATATTTCTAAAGACAACGTTTACCGTTTGCAGTACAGCTGTTTAGCTAGGAGAACGAGTTGTAGTGGAGATTATTCCCGAGCGTAGGCGAGAATACGAGGGAAGCGTGATGTATGTTTGTTGAAGAACCATCTGAGCATACACATGCAGTGATCCACAGCCGCCATCCGAATGTAAAAGGTTTTAATCAAATTAATTCACAATTCCGATCTTGTGTCCTACTGATCAGACCATTTTACTAAGTGATGAAAGTAAACGGAAGCATTATTCGGTACTGCTTCGTGTGCGTTAAATTGAAGATTTTTTTATGTATATGTGATAGAGTAATGGATTTCAGATCGAACCTTGGGCAAACAGATCAACAGTTTATATATGCACTAATAACACTATCTCATAGTTGAATTATGGGCAGATGTTAAACCAGACACTAGCTGTCCCATTACACCAACGAAGTCGCAGTCTTCTGGTTGGCTAAGCAGCGAAAATAATTGACTACACAACAGTGTGTGTACCGACACAACACTGTTAATTCTGTCGTTACCGTAAGCGCTGTCGCCGCCTGTTAAGCGAATAGCAGCGCTACGTAATGCAAGAGGCATCCATCCATCCATCTGCCGAGCGTCAGGGCTAATTAACTAACGAGCTCCCTGGCATTTCAGCCACTCTCGAGCTGACACACTTAGTGCGACAGTTACATCTCGCTAGTTCACGTCTCGTTAGTTTCTTGCTATCTTCAACCGCGACTTACTTCGCGTAAGTTGCGCGTACACCGTAAGTATATGACAACGTCATCTAAACTACAATCGCAGAAAAGCAACTGCACTATTTACAAGTGAAATCTTCTGGGCTGTTAAACAGACTAATTTTCGTATTTTGAAGGAAATCGTTATGATACTTATGATGAACTTTTAATCTCTAGCTTTATGGCTGTAAACTGTCAAGAGCTAATAATGCTTTTGCATATTAAAGGATATTTTCTCCCTATTTTGTTCTTAAGAATCGGTGTCCTGTGTAGAATACCTCAGGCTCTTATTGGAATTGCTCGCAGCACTCTGGGACTTAACACCTGAGGTCATCAGTCCCCTAGACTTAGAACTACTTAAACTTAACTAACCTAAGGACATCACACACATCTATGCCCGAGGCAAGATTCGAACCTGCGACCGTATCACCAGCGCGGTTCAGGACTGAACCGCCTAAAACCGCTCGGCGACAGCGGCCGGCAGGTTCATATTAGTAGGCCGTTGTTACTGCGTAGGTACTGATAGAACGTAATACTAGGAGGAGGAGTGTGAACAGGATGTATCATAAATGTAAATATTACTGCTGTCGCTTTGCCGAGATGACTTTGTGGAAGTCATTTCATTTTCCAGCTCGTACAGCTGGCTCTTATCTGTATGAGAATCCAATATCCTCACACGTTATAACGTATACAACGTTTAATATATGCTAAACTTATTCTTCAGTTTTGCAGCATGGTCATGCAGCAGCAGCTGGTAAAGTTTTATACAGCCACATTTTTTTCTTCCTGCCGGCATCGGTCACTAACATCTTCGTGGCAATATTACAGCAGGAAGGAGTAAATCTCGAAACTGAGACCTTTAATGAACGGAATGAACTTCACAGCTTAGTTTCTGGAAAGCACTTTTTTCGGAGAAACCGATATACCTAATCAGCTAAGTCAACCCTTTTTTAAAAGTCCCCAGATATCTGAAATAAGTATTACAGCCATCGTGTAGTGGATGTTACAGGTATGTTTAGGAACACGATTGCTCCGGATATGTGTGACCTGGTGTAATTCTGGCTACTATCAAACAATTTTAAAAATTAAGAGGTATCGTTGAAAAAGAATTCACGCAGTAGATATGAGTTGATCATTAAGGACAGTAGAGTTCATGCTATGGAGCATTTACAAAGACAAATGTTAAGGAGCGAGTGGCTATTACTGTTTTGCAGATTCAACTGTGTGAATAACGCATTTGTTATTGAAGTATTTAGACTCGTGTGGCCTAGTTTAACGTCATAATAGTTTTGTATTCAGCACTCAAAATGAAACTACTTGACTGCTTTAGGATCAAACAGTCAGCCGAAGTAACATCTGCTACTGAGCATTATGGCAGAGGTTGAAAATACAGCTTCAGTTGTAAGGTTCTTTTTATCTTTCAGCATTTGAAACACGACCGGTATCGGACTCTTACGCGCTCTTCAGCAGGTGTTATACTGATAATTAGCAAGAGACCTGAGCAAGTTATATTTTTTACATGCAGAAGTACACATAAGGAAGCAAAAAATGAAGTTCCAAATAACATTTAAGAAAACAACGGTCGGGCTAGGTGTGGTGAAACCTAAGTCAATGGCAAGGTGACAAAGACTGTACTAGGGACGACTGCTTGATGAAACAAACGCAGTGAACAGGATACTTAAACTTCGTGCTGTGGCCCTGAGCGCCACGGTGGACGAGTGCCAGATGCGTGCGTGTGTGTGTGTGGTTTGGGAACATATGGGCGCCCAACGGCCGAGGTTATCAGCGCCCTGACATCGATGAAAACAAGCAAATGTCGATTGGAACGGAAATGTCGAAGACACATGCATACGAAACGACCACATAGTGACTATCGTGCAGGGAATCTCACATGTATTAAAACCAATGAGGAGAAAGTAAAAGAGGGAAAACAAACCACAAAAGAGCTAAAAGAACAGCTCAGGGAAATGAGACTGCCTGACCACTTACGAGAAAATTTGGGTGAGCAGACACTTTGTCGACGCATTAAACGTATCTCCCCAAAATCTTGTTGAAAATGTGGGACAGTTCACTGAACTTTAAAACCTGAACCCCATTCGTTTGAGCAATGCATAAAATAGACTGCATATCCGCCGGCAAATCCGCTGCAGTCCCACTGTTCAGCAAATAAAATGCAGTCCAATAAAATGTGGTGCACTGTAACTGCACACCACTACACATCGGAGGGACCTCTCGCCGGAGTAAAAATCCATGCTTCATAGGGCTGTGGCCGATGCGGAGTAATGGTGATGTTGTCCCATCGACGTGGCTGGGAGGAAGTAAGCCACGGCCGAGTTGTGGGCTTGATCACGAGCCAATAATGTTCCCAACGACATAGGACTTCATACCTCAACAGCGAGGTGAGAGCATGCAGTGGGATAGCACACTGAAAGACCTGAAGGTCACGACACGCCTCCTTGGCTGCTGGATCAGCCCTTTCATTCCCTAGGATTCTTGCGTGCCCTGGTACTCAGAGGAAAGATACCTACTTCCCCAGTCGCTGTAGTTGGAGGGTTCGTCGTAGATAGTCTGGGTTCCTTTATCTGCTGGGTACAAACACTGGAGAGAGTAAAATATGCTCAAAGAATCTGAACGGACGAGAAATCTAACATTGGGAGAAAGTCTCATCTGCTCCAGCGCCCGCAAGATGGCATATAATTCTCCGTCAAAGATGGTAAATTTTGAGGCCGTCTTACCTTAAAAGGACACGATCCGGGAAGACGACAGAGCAACCAACAGAGTCACCCTGCTTAGATCCATCGGTAAAAACAGCTACATGGTCGTGGCGCTCAGATACAACGGCAGAAAAAACCCTATTAAAAACGGAAGCACGAGTGCTATCTCTCCTGTACCGCTCCAAATCGAAAATCACTCTAGACCCCTCCAGTAACCAGGGTGGCAGACGGTTAAAACCCTGGATTTTGGGTCGTACGGACTCCACACCGAGGGACTCAAGCACACGTTGCACACGGATCCCAAACGGCAACGAAGTCCGGGGACGGTGGGGAAAAAGGCGGTCCAGAGGTGGATAAGAAACAATATGGTGAGAAGGCGAGGTTGGAGCTGCATAAAACTCGCACCAGTAGGAGCTGCCGCCGGCTGGTAAGTGGCGGTTCCCGGGCCTCAGCACAGAGGCTGGGTATGGAACTGGTCCGATAGACACCCGTGGCCAGTCGAATCTCTTCATGGTGGACAGCGTCAAGGGTCTGCAAATAAGACTGCCTCGGTGACCCATACACTGTGCACCCGTAGTCCAGCCGTGAACGTACAAAAGCCCGATAAAACTGGAGGTGACGCGCCTTGGCCGCTCCCCAAGACCTGTGGCTTAAGTACGTGAGGATGTTCAGTGCCTTCTGACTTTCAGGTCTCGTAGGTGTGGCAGCCATGACAACCTGGAGTCAAAAATTAGGCCCAGATCCCGCAGTGTCTCTAAAATGTAAGACAGTATCACCCATATGCAAGGCAGGCAAATTAAAAGGTCGACAAGAACGATTAAAATGAACACCAACTCACTTACCGGCAGAAAACTGAAAACCCCTCTTTGCAGCCGGATTTCAGGCTTTTTGACAAAGAGAATGAATGTTGGATTTGACATTGCTATAAAATTCTGTATGTGGTAATTTTATACTTACGTGGGTCCCTATTGTTGCTGCTTGCTTTGAAACGCAAGCCGCGCAGCTACTTTCATTTATTACTGATTGTAAAATGATAGAATAGACGTTCACGACAGATTACCTTTATTTTAGTATTTCGCGTCACTGACCACATTTCAGACAATCTAACGGTATACGTTCCCCTAATATCTTGCTTGTAGTTTCTTTGGTTCATGAAAGGTGGAAGTACTCTTTTATAAATTCATTTCATCGAAGAAAACGACATTATAAATAATACACTGTGATAGTTTTCGATAATATATGTAATTAACATTTGATTCAAGTTCTGTTCTTATCTCCTGATTTACCTCTGGTATCACTTAAATAGTAGAATTCCGTTGAATATCTTTAATAAATCAGTCACAGGAATAAATTTTTATTTTGTGCCATTCAATAAAGTTATTACATATTGCACCAAACCTGTCGGTAACATTAAATAAAAAAACTAAATTCATAGAAGATATAGGAATGAAAGCAGCCGGCCGCTGTGGCCGAGCGGTTCTAGGCACTTCAGTCTGGAACCGCGCTGCTACTACGGACACAGGTTCGAATCCTGCCTCGGGATGGATGTGTGTGCTGTCCTTACATTAGTTAAGTTTAAGTAGTTCTACGTCTATGGGACTAATGACCTCAGATGTTAAGTCTCGTAGCACATAGAGCCTTTCGAACCATTTCTGAATAAAAGCAAACGACGTTAAAAGAGAACTGTTACAAAGGCAACTATCTGGACGCTAACAATATACAACGGAATTCTTAAGGCATCTTCTTGCGAGAAACGGCAGTCAGCTCGAAGATAATTCGATCGTGCGTTTAGGAATCTTCGTACAGAGCCCAGGAGATCGATCTCCATACAGCTTGAAAGAAACAGAAAACATCAACAAACTTTTATAGTCTTGGGTGAACAATAATTCTAGAAATTCAGTTTTCTTAAGTCACCACTCTTCTGACTGGTTTGATGCAACCAGCCACGAATTCCTCTCCTGCACCGACCTGGTCTTCTCACAGTAGCACTTGCAATCTACGTTTCAATCATCAGGTGGATGTATTCCAATCTCTCTCTTTCCCTACAGTTTTTACCCTCCACGGCTCCCTCTAGTACCATGGACGTTATTACCGAATGTCGTAACAGATGTCTTCTTATCCTGCCCCTTCTTGTCAATATTTTACCTATATTCCCTTCCTCGCCTGTTCTGCGAAGAATCTCCTCATATCTTACCTCACCTTATGAAACCCATACTCTATGTACGTTGTGCGAAATATAACGTTTATTTATTTATTTATTGTTCCGTGGGGCCCAATTAAGGAGAAATCTCTATGGTCATGGGACGAATCAATACATGAAATTATAACACGATAGTAGAAGCAGATAAACTGAAATATAAGTAACATATTCAGGCTGCAATTCGTAAGTTTAAATAAAGAAAATAAAGTGTAACATTGGAACTTGCTTAATTTTTCAACTCCACCATGAGCTCCTCGACAGAATAGAAGGATTGGGCCATGAGGAAACTCTTCAGTTTTAATGTAAAAGTGTTTGGGCTACTTCTAAGATTTTTGAGTTCTTGTTGTAGCTTATTGAAAATGGATGCAGCAGAATACTGCACTCCTTTCTGCACAAGAGTCAAGGATGTACACTCCACATGCAGATTTGATTTCGGCCTAGTATTAACTGAGTGAAAGCTGCTAACTCTTGGGAATAAGCTAATACTGCTAAGAAAATATATACTGTGAGGGCAGCGTCAGAATTCCCAGACTATTAAATAGAAGTCGACAAGAGTTTCTCGAACTTACACCACACGTAGCTCGAACAGCCCGTTTTTGAGACAAAAATACTCTTTTCGAATCACAACAATTACTCCAAAAAATAATACCATATGACATAAGCGTTTGAAAATATTCAAAGTAGACTACTTTTCGTGTTGAACTGTCACTTATTTCAGATACTATTCTAATGGTAAATGAAGCAGCATTTAGGTTCTGAACAAGATCCTGAACATGGGCTTTCCACAACAGCTTACTATCTATCCGAACGCCTAGGAACTAGAACTGTTCCGTCTCGCTTATAATATGCCCATTCTGTCTGATCAAAATATCGGTTCTTGTTGAACTGCGAATCAGAAACTGTAAAAACTGAAGATTTAGCATCAAATTATTTTCCACAAGCCACAAACTTATTTCATGAACTACGTTATTTGATACTGTTTCAATATTACACACAAGATTCTTCACTACCAAGCTGGTGTCATCAGCAAACACAAATATTTTTGAATCACCTGTAATACTAGAAGGCATATCGTTTATATAAATAAGAGACAGCAGTGGCCCCAGCACCGACCCTTGGGGGACGCCCCACTTAACAGTGCCCCATTGGACTGAACATCACCACCACTCTCAATATTGCGGAGAATTACCTTCTGCTTTCTGTTGTCAAAGTAATAGGCGAACAAATTGTAAGCTACTCCCCTTACTCCATAATGGTCCAACTTCTGCAGTAATATTTTGTGGTCAACACAGTCAAAAGCCTTCGTTAAATCAAAGAAAACACCTAGCGTTCGCAACCTTTTATTTAATCCGTCCCAAACCTCACAGAGAAAAGAGAATATAGCATTTTTAGTTGTTAAACCATTTCCAAAACCAAACTGTACATTTGACAGCAAATTATGTGAATTTAAATGCTCCAGTAACCTTGTATACACAACCCTCTCGGTAACTTTAGCAAACACCGATGGCATAGAAATAGGTCTACAATTGTCAACATTATCGCTGTCACCCTTTTTATTAAGTGGCTTCACTACCGAGTACCTTAATCGGTCAGGAAACCGACCACTCCTAAAGGAAAAGTTACAGATGTGGCTCAGTACTGGGCTAACATACATAGAACAATACTTCAGTATTCTGCTAGATGCCTCGTCATATCCATGACAGTTCTTGGTCTTTATTGATTTAATTACTAACTCAATCTCCCTCTTGTCAGTACCACGGAGGAGCATTTCAGGTAACAGTCTCGGAACACTTTCTTCTATGAGAGCTATATGATTCCCTGTTGGGACTAAGTTTCTATATAGTTCACCTGCTATATTCAGAAAGTGATTATTAAATACTGTGCATATATGCGACTTATCAGTAACACGGAAATTCTCACTGGGCACTGATTCTATATCCTCGACCTGTTTCTGCAGACCAGCCACTTCCTTTACGACTGACCATATGGTTTTAATTTTATCCTGAGACTTAGCTATTCTATCTGCATACCACATACTTCTTGCCTTCCTAATAACTTTTTAAGCACCTTACAATGCTGTTTGTAATGGGCTGCTGCATTTAGATTTTGACTACTTCTAACGTTTTCATATAACTGCTACTTTGTTCTACAGGATATTCTTATCCCTCCAGTTAGCCACCCAGGCTGCCTGTTTGTGCTAGTTCCCTGTTTTGAACGTTCTAACGGAAAGCAGCTTTCAAAGAGTACGAGAAAATTCTTGAGGAAAGCATTATATTTATCGTCTACTGTATCAGCACTATAAAAATCTGGCCACTCATGTTCTATGATAAGGTTTTCAAAGGTCTCTACAGCAACTGGATCAGCTTTCCTAAGAAGTTGATTACTATATTTAACATGTGTTGCAGCACAAAAATCTTTTAGAGATAAAATTTGGCATCATGATCTGGAAGGCCATTCACCTTTTTGCTAACAGAATGCCCTTCTAGTAATAAGCAATGAACAATGGTTGTTCTGCTGTTTCCTTGCACTCTCTTTGGAAAGATTACGGTTTGCATCAGATTATATGAATTAAGGAGGTCTACCAGCATCCTTTTCCTTGATCAATCAGTTATACAATTAATACTGAAGTCACCACATATAACTAACATTTGGTATTTCCTATAAAGTGAACCAAGAACCTCCTCTAGCTTTAGCAAAAAGTTGTGAAATCGGAGTCTGTGGATCTATGAATAACAGCAGTTACAAGTTTAGGTCCCCTAAATTTAACCACAACTGCACAACATTCAAACACCTTTTCAGTGCAGTGCTTTGAAACATCAATTGACTCAAATAGGATACGGTTTTTCACATACATGGCTACTCCCCCACACCGCAAAGAGCTCCTATAAAAGCTGCCAGCCAACCTGTATCCTGGTAAAGGAAGCCTCTGAATTATCTCCTTATTTAAGAAGTGTTCAGATATACCAATAATTTCAGAGTCAACAACTAAAGCAGTTCACTAACTTTATCTCTAATACCTTTTATATTTTGATGAAATATATTAATTCTTTCATTAATCGAATACCTAAGCTTTGTCGAAAGTGGTTTCTTTGTTAGAGAGACTTCCCTTAAGCAGGAATACCTATCAGCTGACTTCAATCTAAAAAAAGGTACAGCTCTAACACCCACTACTACAAGAATTTTCCCATGAGTGATCCCACCACCCCCACGTATGCTGTCACCTACAAGCTTTGCCAACCTCCCCTTTCCATACCTGTTGAGGTGCAGGCCATGTCTAGTGAATCCCGTCCTGCTGATAGACTCCACTGACACCACTGGAATGTGACTCATGCCTTCTGTCAGCAGTTTACCCCCAAGTCTCATGTTATTACGCCTGACGGCTGTATTAAGATGAGGCCGATCGTGACACTGAAACAGTTCCACGAAATGCACATTCGTGCTGCCAGTCTGAGCGGCTACCTTTTCCAGGTCACCATCTATGTCATACTCCCCATCCCTGTCAATACTATTACCAGCCCCACCCACAATCACTACCTGATCCTCTTTAGTAAAATCCCTACATAGCCCCCCTATGTTAACTGTCACCAGAGTCAATCCTGTATTAGGATTCACAATGCTAGTGACCTGGTATCTACTCCCCAACACTTCCTGCAACTCCTGTCGTACACCTCTACCATGAGAAGTACCTAACAGCAGAACCTTCTTCTTTCTCTTAGACTTTGCAACTATCCTAGACACCGTAACTGCTGAGGTCTGCTGCATACTTCCTACATCTACAGCTCCTAGAGATTCTTCTCCACTAGACTCTGATGGTTGGTCATATCTATTGCAAACACAAATAGTAAAACTATCTGAAAATCTTCTTCTCCTAGCAGATCTCTTGCCAACAGCCAGCTCCCATTCCACAACCCCCTTCTCCCTCATCATCCTATCTAGCTCTTCCTGTGTGTTTTTGAACTGCACCTAAAGGACACAGATCTTACGCTCCTGCTCCTCCATCAACTTACTCTTGTTACATAACCTGCAGTTCCAGGAGAGGATCTCACCAGAATGCCCACTGGCTTCCCCACTGCATCCCCCCCCCCTACCACCCCAGTGAAAATCCTTCGAACAAGTCTCACACCGCAATCCACTACTCATGAACCTACAGCAAAGCCCACACTTCTCACTCATGGTAAAATTTTACAGTTATTGAAACAAGAAAACTACTTTATCTAAGTTCCGCTACTACAATAAGAAGATGTTAAGAAACTGACTACAATAATCACAAACTTGCTCTACAAGGGAAGTAACTACTATTATTGACAGTATTAATCAACAACAAATGAGAAGATAACAAAAGACTAACACAGAAAGAAAATAAAACGTCTAATGACACAGTAATGAAACTGAAATCAGTTTCCAAAAATTTCTTCTGAAATTATTGCACCAGAAAACACCAAGAACGCTGGTTGTAGACTACTAAAGTTCCTAAACAAACCACTATACACAAATCATTAATTAATAGATAGCATTCGATGCGCCGCTACAGCTGTAACTGGTCAGCGCGGAATGTAAACAGAGGTTAAGTTGGTCGATACGAAACACTCAAAATATCAGGTCACAACACAAGAAAGGCACAGGTGAATGAAGAAACCAATACTAAGTCACTTATATAGTAAATATTATCACAAAAACCGTTAAAATATATATATCTGTAACCTAAAAATACATGATAACTTAGAGAGCGATCTCACACACAGTCACGCGCTTGTGACGTCACACCAACGTTTGCGTACAATGGGCGTTACGCTCTGGGAGGAATTTTGAAGTTTGACTGTGAGTTAACCTAATGGACAGAGGGCACTCAACACGAATTTCGTAACTATGACAATAAAAAACTGAAAAACGTTACTCTAGGAAATAATGAATGTAGTTGAAGTTTTTCGTGAATGAAATAATAAACGGTAGCCAGCCTGATTAGGCATAATAGTTTAGAAAATTTATCTCAAAGAATTTAAATATATTTTAACGAAGGGATGTTTCATTATTTCTCTCTTGGTAAAGTGCAATGAAAACACACAGTCTAACTGACCAATAGTAAGCAATAGTCATCATTTGCATAAACTGGCAATCCCAGAAAGATAATTAGCACTTATGCTTCTAATGAAAATAATCGCCACCTCAACTATTAACCAATTCAGCACCAACAACTTATCAAAGACCTCACGAGCCTAAGTGAATTTTGACAAGAGTCCTGGTTGAACAAATACACACACACACACACACACACACACACCACAAATGCAGATGAATATTTCTTTAGAAAAACAATCTTTAGTTTATCTTTCTCATAATAGAAAAGAATCTAGTGGGGGGCCCATAAACTGTCAATTTCTGTACTGGCAAATTCTGTAACTTCGTCAGAAATAAATTACGTCATATTATTGAGGATATCTAACCCCATTTGAATTTTTTAATGTTTTAAAGCAAGTTTTTCAAATATTAAGCTCAATCAGTTTCAGAAAATAGTTCATGATACAAATCAATGCACCTTACGTTTCATGATAGTCCAATGTATGTGCCTTTCTCACAACCTGTGAAGCAGGTAACTTTGATAACAACATTTAAATATTTTAGCACTGAACTTTAGTCTCTTTAGTGCAACAAGGAACCACTATCTTTTTAGAAATAGGATGCTCGGTTATCTGTACGTTAAGGACAGGACACTGCATTGGTTAGTGATTAGGACAGTTTTTAAGATGCAAACAGTTTTATGTCACTGGAATTATGATTGAGAAACACTCATATCAATATACTGGTCTATACTGTGATACATATCTCAACTCCTGCAGTTGGTGGTGGTGCTATGGTGGTGGCAAGCACGTGGCGGCTAAGTGGTCCCATGATCTTGAAGTTGAATTCTCTTTATAAATTCTTCTTGGCGACGTATTTCCTTCATTTCAGAGGTTTACATGATAACAAGAGAACCACACGACAGCCAAAACCATATCCGAGGCAATTTCAACATAAACTGGCTTCCAAATGCCTCACTTGGCACCTGCGTTGTTAACAGTACAATGTCTAGCCACTAACGGCGTGCTGTGCTCTCTCTCTCTCTCTCTCTCTCTCTTGCCGCCCAGATTGACCGCCAGTTCCACCTTTTCGTGCGCCAAGCCCCTTCCGTAGCTGAGAGGGTTTCTGACATGCCTAAGTATGAACCACTATTCAAATTACAAATTATCTTTTATAAACAGGCATAAAATTTCATTGCTTTTAAACACCGTTTAAGATTTTATATCAATTATATTACACATATCAACTTTCTTCCACAACTCAATGAACTTTATCAGCAAAGAACAACTACTTCATAGTTACATACACATAATTACACTGTATAAACCACGTACAATCGATACTGATGTTACAATCTGGCCACCTAATTTTCAATATTCGTCTTCTTAAATGGTTCTGTTATGTTCTGTTCCGGTTTTGCCACAGTTTGTTTCAATGCTATGCTCCAAACGCACATTCTCAGAAACTTCTTCCTCAAATTAATACCTATGTTTGATATCAGCAAATTTATCTTGGGCAGAAATTTCCTTTCCGTCAATGCTAGTGTCCTTTTTATGACCTCCTTACTCCAACCATCGAGGGGTAACTTCGTATGCTTTGCGATCATCAGGTGTGGTGTTAAGTACGTCAGTGGTCTCGTTTCTGCTACTTGTCATCAGTTTCGTCTTTCTTCCATTTCTTCTCTATCCATATTCTGTACTGACTATAGTGTCGATTCCATTCATCCGATCTTGTAATTCCGCTTCAGTTCCACTGAGCATAGCAATGTCATAAGAGAATGTTAACACTGATATTCTTTTACCTTGAATTTTAATCCCAATCTTGAACCCTTTATTTCTTTATTGCTTCCTCGGCGTATAGACTGAACGGCAGAGAAGGAAGACTACATCCCTGTCTTACACCATCCTTTATCCGTGCACTTTATTCTTGATCTTCCAGTTTTATTCTTCCCTCTTACATCCTGTACTGTTGAATAGACTTATTACCTATCTTTCCCTACAGCTTACCCTTATTTTCGCAGGATTACGGAACATCTAGTACCATTCTACATTTTCAGACACTATTACAGTCGAGAAACTCTACAACATGTCTTTGGTTTTCTTCAGTCTTGCTTCCAATAACAGTCACAACGCCAGAACTAACTCTCTAGTTCCTTTTCCTTTGCTAAAGTCAAACTGATCGTCATGTAACGCTCCCTCAGTTTTTGTTTCATTCTTAAGGACTTTATTCTTGTCAGCAACTTTGCTGCAAGAGATGTTACGCAGACTGTGCGATAATTCTCACACTTGTCGGCTCTTTCAATCTTGGTAATTCTGTAGATTATGTTTCTCCGAAAGTCTGACGGTATATAGCCAGTCTCATACATTCTACAAACCCACATGAAAAGTCCATATGTTGCCACTTCCCCCAATGCTTTTAGAAGTTCCTAGGTAATGTTATCTCTACTTCCAGTCTTATTCGATCTAAAGTCTTCAAAAACTCTTCTAAATTCAGATTCTAATATTGGTTCCCCTATCTCTTCCCTGTCGACTCCTATTCTTCTACTATCACGTCCCACTCGTAGAGGCCCTCAGTGTACGCTTTCCACCTATCCGCTCTCTCCTCTGTGGAATTGTTAAGGACCTTATTCTTGTCAGCAACTTTTCCGCAAGAGCTGTTACGCAGAAAGTGCGATAATTCTCACACTTGTGGAATTCCCATTCCACTCTTAATGTTACTGCCCTCGCTTTTGGTTTCAGCGAAGGTTGTTTTGATTTTTCTACATGCTAAGTCATTCATTCTGACAATAATTTCCTTTTAGATTACTTCACAATTTTCATATAGTCGTTTCCTTGGCGTCCGGCACTTCCTGTTTCATTCACTCCCGTGTGACTTATATTTCTGTGTTACTGAAAGTCCCTGATCATTTTTGCATTTCCTTCTTTCATCTACATCTACATCTACATTTATGCTCCGCAAGCCACCCAACGGTGTGTGGCGGAGGGCACTTTACGTGCCACTGTCATTACCTCCCTTTTCTGTTCCAGTCGCGTATGGTTCGACGGAAGAACGACTGTCTGAAAGCCTCCGTGCGCGCTCGAATCTCTCTAATTTTACACTTGTGATCTCCTCTGGAGGTATAAGTAGGGGGAAGCTATATATTCGATACCTCATCCAGAAACGCACCTCTCGAAACCTTGCGAGCAAGCTATGTCGCGATGCAGAGCGCCTCTCTTGCACAGTCTGCCACTTGAGTTTGCTAAACATATCAGTAACGCTATCACGGTTACCAAATAACCCTGTGACGAAACGCGCTGCTTTTCTTTGGATCTTCTCTATCTCCTCCGTCAACCCGATCTGGTAAGGACCCCACACTGATGAGCAATACTCAAGTATAGGTCGAACGAGTGTTTTGTAAGCTACCTCCTTTGTTGATGGACTACGTTTTCTAAGGACTCTCCCAATGAATCTCAAACTGGTACCCGCTTTACCAACAATTAATTTTATATGATCATTCCACTTCAAATCGTTCCGCACGCATACTACCACATATTTTACAGAAGTAACTGCTACCAGTGTTTGCTCCGCTATCATGTAATCATACAATAAAGGATCCTTCTTTCTATGTATTCGCAATACATTACATTTGTCTATGTTAAGGGTCAGTTGCCACTCCCTGCACCAAGTGCCTATCCGCTGCAGATCTTCCTGCATTTCGCTACAATTTTCTAATGCTGCAACTTCTCTGTATACTACAGCATCATTCGCGAAAAACCGCATGGAACTTCCGGCACTACCTACTAGGTCATTTATATATATTGTGAAAAGAAATGGTCCCATAACACTCCCCTTTGGCACGCCAGAGGTTACGTTAACGTCTGTAGACTTCTCTCCATTGATAGAAACATGCTGTGTTCTGTTTGCTAAAAATTCTTCAATCCAGCCACACAGCCTGTCTGATATTCCGTAGGCTCTTAGTTTGTTTAGCAGGCGACAGTTCGGAACTGTATCGAACGCCTTCCGGAAGTGAAGGAAAATAGCATCTTCCTGGGAGCCTGTATATAATATTTTCTGGGTCTCATGAACAAATAAAGCGAGTTGGGTATCACACGATCGTTGTTTCCGGAATCCATGTTGATTCCTACAGAGTAGTTTCTGGGTTTCCAAAAACGACATGATAAGCGATCAGCTGAAGTGTTATAGTGCTACTTACGCAATGGTAACACAAAATTCATTAATATTACAAAAAATGCGTTATATGTTTCAGCGCATATAGTGAGGATGACAAAATTCATACGGCGTCAGGCAGCAAGTCGCTACACTATTACAGGAGCTATGAAGATATAATTATAACGGCTGTTTTTCGAGGTGTGGTGCACCGCGAGGAACTGTGTTGTGTGCCTGTGTCGTCCGGTGGCGCGTCGCGTCACTTGCATTGAAGATTTGTGCCAGACAAGGTGTGAACTCGGCTGCAGGTTGCTGAGCTGTATTCGCTCGTCATTTGCGGGCATCTGATCCTCGAGGCGGGGTTGTGTTGAATCTGTTGAGGCTTCATTTGGTAATCTGAGCCTTTGCGTTTTGCTCTGTTGGAAACCTGTTCCAATTGCGCTGCCTCTGCCCGCTCGTTGGGGATATAGGAAGTATTTTTGTTGAACATTATTTTAAGCGGCTTTTCTTGTGGTGAATCAAGTTTGAATCCTGATTAGTTTCCAGAAGTTTATTAACGTACAGTACGAGTCAACTAGAGACTCAAAGTACATACACTGATGTTAACTGTGCCTTCAGATTACCAGTCCAGTGAAATGATATGTAAAGCTTCATTACGATTTTTTAAATTTTTATTTTTATTTTTTAGCCACGTATTCCGTGTTCAGTGTCGATTGAGTGGTTACATCTCTTAGGTACTCAGGTGTGTGAATGGCGTCTATCTCTACTTCCTGTACGTTGTAGTCAAGTGGCCCATTGGCCCTAGAAGTTTTCGTAACTTGTAACGCACACACACCATGTGTGTGGAGGTGAGCTTATTTGGCGTGCTGCCTTTGCTACAGAGTAGACCGTCCACACTTGTTACTCTTTCTCGACAGTTGTCGTTCTATGTGAGGAGAGTACACACTGTTCTATAGACCGCTACGGCTTCGAGTTACTACAGCGGTTCCTGTATTATGTGCATGTGCGCCTGGAATACTGCTGACGCTCGATGTATTGCGGCCTGAGGAAAACGCTGCTTGTATTGTACTGTATATGATAAACCGGCGTCTAGAAACGGCGAAGAGGCTTCATCCCAATGTAGCCCTCAGTGCTACACAACCACACAACCGGACACGGCAGTCCAACCATCACCAGTCCACCCACCCCATGGTGGCCCCACATCGAACCCAGGGTTACTGCCCCCAGTGGACCCCACGGGAACGTCTCATAACAAGAGAGTGTAGCCCCAAATGTTTGCGTAGTAGAATAATTAAGGTGTATGCGTACGTGGAAACAGTGTTTGCGCAGTAATGCTGACACAGTGGAACTGAGGCGGAATAAGGGGAACCAGCCGGCATTCTCTGAGGGAGATGGAAAACCGCCTTTAAAACATTCCACAGGATTGTCGGCACACGAGACCTCCACATCAGTCGGCCGGGCGGATTTGTGCCAGGTACCGGCACGCCTTCCCGCTCGGCAAACAGCGCCTCAGACCGCGCGGCTACCCAAGAGGGCAAAACGCTGCTTAGGCATTGACACTAGTAACCTAAGTGAAGTTCTCAAAAATAACGACCGATGGCATATTGTTCCACAACAGTTCAACCGGCCGTCGTTCCTCACTCAGTTTTTTATGACGGATTTTCGACTTCCGTGTCCGTTTAGTTGAGTGCACCGGTTCAACATGAACTTCAGATGTAACTCGAACTATTTTCGCTACTGAGGGAAGACTTGCTTTCCACATTACAGATATTAAGATGTCTATCCGACAGCGTTATAGAAATTTAAGTATCTATTCCTTCTGGAGCTTCTTGGAGAAGAACTTTCTTCTTATGGTGTTATAAGCGCACTAGACAAAATGCTTGTCACCTGCAGAAGGCATCAAGCTAATACTATGTATAGCCCTTTCTAGCAATGATAATGACAATTTTGCAGGGAACAGTGACCACAAATGCCACCCACTTAAACGATAAACTACTGGAGCTCTGTTGATCAAATCACGCAAAGCTGCCAAACTGCGTGGACGTTAAATGCTACGCTTCAGTCACTTTCCAAAATAATCCCAGACAATTATTATGAGATTAATATCTGGTCGGACAACGTACGATGTGGTACTTGAGTGGTGGTTAAACCAGAAACATATGCCTGAGGAAACTCCATTTGTCATAATGGAAAATGAGAGTGTCCAGCCGGCCGGAGTGGCCTAACTGTTCTAGGCGCTACAGTCTGGAACCGCGAGACCGCTAAGGTTCGAATGCTGCCTCGGGCATGGATGTGTGTGATGTCCTTAGGTCAGTTATGTTTAAGTAGTTCTAAGTTCTAGGGGACTGATGACCTCAGAAGTTAAGTCCCATAGTGCTCAGAGCCATTTGAACCATTTTTTAGGGTGCCCACAACCTACTTATGATGAAGATGTAGAAGGAAGAGGAATAGTAGCTTCCCGAGAATATTAAAATAAATATTAAGGCTGGTATTAACGGCTGCCTGAATAAGTACGCCCATTCCATGTAATAATATCACAGAACCGCCTCCAACGCTCTCTAAACACTCCAAGTTAAAGGCGTCAGTCGCTGTCTGAATACTCGACGCCCTCCGTTATCCGAACAGACGCACAATCGAAACTCTAAGAAATGGCCTTTCGTGAGATACCAGACTACAGCTGTCTGTAGTATCCTTTGACTTTTCCTATTTTGATCTGGTAACTGGTTGAGATGGACCTGCTTTCGCACACAACAGTGATTCCCAATTGGAGGAAGCCGATTGTCATTGACAAGACGTGAATGGTCGTTTCTAGCCCTGTTAGCTTGGACTTTCGTACTGTGACTGTTCTTATACTGGGTTACATGATATTTCTTGTAGACACTGTGGACGGTACCGCATTGATTGACTAACAAATCGGGCAATTTCATTTACGGTGCGATCATGACTGCATCCAAACAGCGTAAGCCCCTGGCAATATCACGTTTCCACAGCGATCCAACATATTCCACTGATTCCCTAGAATCGACTGCGCATCCGCATCGACTTTCTGCCTTACCTGAAGTCCAAGAAAAGAGGATCACATGACCACCTGATACCAGCTACACACCACAGCAATGTGCTCTTTCAGAGGGTTGATTTACATTTTAGCCAGTGAACGTATTTTCGTTTTTTTTTTTTTTGGAACATTTGGAGGTCAACCTAATTTTTGTAACTGATAAAATATCAACAAATATTAAACTGTTAGTTGATGAACACTGATTTAAAATAATTCCGTGCATCTTTTTGTAATTTACTTCACTGAGAATATCACCAATGTAATGTTTAAGTAACGTAGCATAATATAATCAGGATTAACATTTTTAATGAATACACTTCAGCAACAGTTACAGAATAGTAGGTATAAGACATTTAACCATTTGGAATAAATGGTGGTTTTCAATTAACCTTACCCTTGGTTTCAAAGAATTTAAATCTGTCATCTTCAGAAGGACAAGAAATAAACTGCATATTAGCAAAAATTTCATGTGGAGTTGTTGATTGCTTTACTAACTGACTCTCAGTGAGAAGTTTGTTTCTTGTCCTCCTGACTATGACAGGTTTAAATCCGTTGAAACCATGTTAAGGTAAGATGAAAACCGTCAATTATTGCCACTGTTTGGCTGCCTTATTCACCTGCTGTTCGCAAAATTCTGTTATCTAGTTCCAATATTGATCCTTTTTTATGTATGCCTGAATCCTTACATTCCTCCACCAATTATTAACCAGTTCTACGAAAAAAAATTAGACAACCAGTTTCAGTGGAATCAACTATTTTGAACAGAAGTTTCAGAAAGACTATTTAAATAGACGTATGAGATTTTCTGTGACAAATCTTCAAAAGGGAAACGTTTAATTACGGAGAATTATCAAGTTACTTCGGAAAACCTTGTTTGTGGTGCCATGTTGTCGTATTAGAATTAGTACTTCCGGGACCAGGACGGTGGCAGATTTGGTAGACAGTGGGTGATTTTGCCATGTTCCACGTTTGTCCCCGTTCGAAGAGACTTACGGACACAGCCGTAAAGCAGCACTCTTAAATGGGACAATGCGAAGTACCTAATACGTGCTGCAGCGGCTACAGAGCGTTGCTGCATTACAGTTCCGGCAAAATTATCACCCATAAAAATGTAATTTGCTCTCCCATTTATCACGGACTGCTGCGTTTTACTGTTCTGTGTATATGTTCAGAAACTAACTGGGACGCGAAATTACCATCTTTGGCCGAGAACAGTTTTTATCTGTAAAGGCAGATGTGGAGTGTTTACGAGAACATTAAATCAGCAATAATTAAATGCGCTGTCACAAAAAACCATTAAGTATATAGTTTACTGAAATCAGCTGATTGCTGTTTCTGAATATTGTGTGGAATCATCTCACCTGCTTTAAGAGTAGATAGCTGTTCCTAGACAGCCCACTCGTGTTTAGACTGCACACCCAACGATCATGTGTGGTCAGTGTGAGTCCCTTGAAATAACTGCACCGTGTGGCCTCTGTTTTGGTCTTCAATTTTATTATCCCATTATGAGTTTCGAACCACCTAGTTATTCATCATCAGATGTTACATATTTATTGATTGCAGCAGCAGTGTGTGAGTTGTGTAGCTGTGGCAAAATGCACAGACGAAACGTTGAAGCAATAAGAGTGGAGAGAAATATTCACATTATGAGATCGACTGTTATACGTAACTTTTAGTTGTTAGTAACCTTTGCTTGGTAGTTGGTGTACACAATATTCTTGAAAACTAAATGAACGTTTCCAATGACGTTAGTTTTACTGCACTTCACACACTTAGCCACAAGTAGCACGTTCCTCATATTTTACAAAACGTAAGTAAACCAAGGAATACAGCTAAAGTTATGTGAAACAGTTTGTAAGTAACCCAACAAAATCGATCTCATAATGAATAATCATCGCCAGAGCCAGTGCTTACATGTTTCGTTTATACATCTTGCCACAGCTACATGATCCCAAATTACTGCAGATAGTCAGTAAATATGTATGATCTATGATAAGGCGACCGTTTTCAGCAATTTCAATAAACCATTATTCAGCACAGTTGCAGTGATCCTCATCCATAATAGATAAAAGTTTTAATATGAGTCTCATCTTAACACCTCATACGGAGTTTCTGTATTAACATGGGGCTTCTTTAGCAAACATATTGCAACATAAATATTTATTATCGGATTTAGCAATGATATTCTGGGTGTTATTATTTTACTTTTATTTACTTATTTCTCCTTACATGTTACTCAAAACTATATGTAGTCTTTGGATTATAATGTACATGAGCACGATAAGAACAATTCAAGCACCAGAGATGAAGTACTCTGATGTATGAACGTTGATTAAATAATATTTAATCAATAGTGGTGAGTACCCATTTGAAATTCGAAAACCTACCATTGAAATGTTGGTAGTGTTAGGACTGGTTTCAAATGTCTTTTAACGTAAGCATTTGGTCATTTATTTACCACCACACAAAATCTCAGTTTACAAAATTTCCAATAGATTGTTTTTGATTCTGAATCAGTCACCTCGATATCCAAAACAGCAAAAATGATATACTGATATCACAACGCTCGCTCAATAGAAGCCAAATGCCAGAGAATAGCGAGTAATTTAAACTCATTGTGATTGCGCAACGTAAAGTGTAAAAGTCGTAATATGCCAAAAAATTTAAACCAGGTAATGAATTTATGCTATTAAAAAAACAGTGTTCCACTGCACAAAATATGAAATATTCGGTAACAATTAAAATATTTAAAGCAGAAAGGAATTTACACTATTGCAGTGAATGCAAATGACAGCAGAGAGCCAAATAAAATTTTCCAGTGGAATCAAAAGGATGCTCTGCGTCACTGTAATAGAGCCCATAGCCCAGATGGATTAAATACTGCCAGCTGCTGTAGCCGAGCGGTTATAGGCGCTTCAGTCAGGAACTGCGCTGCTGCTACGGTCGCAGGTTCGAATCCTGCCTCGGGCATGTGTGTGATGTCCTTAGGTTAGTTAGGTTTATGTTGTTCAAAGTATAGGGGTTGATGACCTCACAATTTTTTTCATTAAATACAGCGAATTATTCAAGTAACCACTATGATTAATATGTAAAGGGTGTTAAAAAAGGTACGGCCAAACTTTCAGGAAAGATTCTTCACACACATGTGTCCGGAAACGCTTAATTTCCATGACAGAGCTCATTTTAGTTTCGTCAGTATGTACTGTACTTCCTCGATTCACCGCCAGTTGGCATTGAAGGAAGGTAATGTTGAGTTCGGTGATTGTGTTGACATGCGACTCATTGCTCTACAGTACTAGCATCAAGCACTTCACGACGTAGCATCAATAGGTTAGTGTTCATCACGAACGTGGTTTTGCAGTCAGTGCAATGTTTACAAATGAGGAGTTGGCAGATGCCCATTAGATGTATGGATTAACACGGGGCAATAGCCGTGGCGCGGTACGTTTGTATTAAGACAGATTTCCAGAACGAAGGTGACCCGACAGTAAGACGTTCGAAGCAATTGATCATCGTCTTAGGGAGCACGCAACATTCCAGGGTATGGCTCGCGACGGGGGAAGATTTTCTGTGAACGTTTGGGCAGGCATTGTTGATGATGTCTTGATTGGGCCCCATGTTCTTCCACCTATGCTCAATGTGCTGCTAGAACATGCGGCTTTACAAGTACGACACAACGTGTGGTTCATGCACGATGGAGCTCCTGCACATATCAGTCAAAGTGTTCGTACGCTTCTCAACAACAGATTCGGTGACCGATGGATTGGTAGAGGCAGACCAATTCCATGGCCTCCACGTTCTCCTGACCCTAACCCTCTTGACTTTCATTTATGGGGGCATTTGAAAGCTCTTGTCTAGCAACCCCGGTAGCAAATGTAGAGACTCTTCGTGCTCGTATTGTGGACGGCTGCGATAAAATACGCCATTCTCCACGGCTGCATCAGTGCATTAGGGATTCCATGCGACGGAGAGTGGGTGCATGTATCCTCGCTAACGGAGGACATTTTGGACATTTCCTGTAAGAAAGTGTTTGAAGTCAAGCTGAAACCTTCTGTTGCTGTGTGTTTCCATTCCATGATTAATGTGATTTGAAGAGAAGTAATAAAATGAGCTCTAACATGGAAAGTAAGCGTTTGCGGACACATGTCCACATAACATATTTTCCTTCTTTGTGTGTGAGGAATGTTTCCTGAAAGTTTGGCCGTACCTTTTTGAAACACCCTGTATAGACCAGTCTATTACTCAGATACGTATGAAACCATAACACAAAATCAGCTTAATTTACTGATCACAGTCCTGTAAATCTACAAGGCAACTAAAAGACTCTGCTTGAAATCGATAGTTTAACTCAAGTACTCAGACGCGAACACAATTAATTAGTAACCTAGGTTTCGGTTTCAGAAGGGACACCTTCTTCGGACAAAATTAAAACAAAATGTTACAGAATAACGTACCAAAAAATACGACAGCTGCTGTCATACCTGACAGCGTCCGATAGTCAGAATTAAAATGTAACAGACGTGCAAGCCACTAGGGGCTGCCATGCGTCCTCTGCTACAGTCAACATAAAAGATCCATAGAGGGTACCAGTTATAACCCACTTTAGATGTTCTGCTTCGTTGTCCACTTTATTCTGCAATTCCTGAGAAATGTCTACGAGACGTAGTTTATGGGCGAAATTTAACAATTTCGGAACAATTTTTTCTGCTACATGTTTCATGCCAAGTCATCCGAAAAATTGCTTTGAATAAGCCGAAGGATACGTCGACATAATCTGTGACGGTGATGGCAGTTTTCCAGAATCATTGTCTTTACTTCTTCCACACTATCGTCAGCAAACGATGTGCTAGGGCGTCCAAGGCGATCGTCGTCCCCAACGTCTTCTCGGCCCTGTTTGTATTGACTGTAGCACATTGCTGCCCATAGTTTCTTGCACCTCTGTTGAATTTTATTTTAATTCTGACAATCTGACGCTGTCACGTATGACAGTGGCTTTCGTATTTTTGGGAACATTATGCTGTAACATTTTGTTTTAATTTTGTAGGATGAAGGTGTCCCTTCTGAAACCGAAACCTAGGTTACAAATTAATTGTTTTCACGGTTGAGGGCTGTGTTTTTCAAAATTTTGTATTGTACAACAGTCGCTGATTGACACCCATGTTAAAAACTTTAATCGCATAACTATTTAATGGAAGTGTACATTAATGCAGTGAAACTTACTACACAGTTCTGTCATCTGTTGTTGTTGTGGTCTTCAGTTTTGAGACTGGTTTGATGCAGCTCTCCATACTACTCTATCCTGTGCAAGCTTCTTCATCTCCCAGTACCTACTGCAACCTACATCCTTCTGAATGTGCTTAGTGTATTCATCTCTTTGTCTCCCTCTACGATTTTTACCCTCCTCGCTGCCTTCCAATACTAAACTGGTGCTCCCTTGATGCCTCAGAACATGTCCTACCAACCGATCCCTTCTTCTAGTCAAGTTGTGCCACAAACTTCTCTTTTCACCAATCATATTCAATACTTCCTCATTAGTCATGTGATCTACCCATCTAATCTAGAGCATTCTGTCATCTATTTTCTCTATATATGATACTATCCGTGCCACAGGCAGACTTACAACATGCGACAGAGCCTGGAGAGATCTGCTTGCGAAACAGGCACTCGCACAAAGCTGAAGTCTCACGCTACTTCTCACGTCCTTGTAAGCACATAACGCAGACTGCTTTACTAAAACCATGTTAAATGTCCCATACTTGCGTCCATCATCAAACAACACTTTTCTTTCGCAGCTGTCTGGCAGCCGACGTTACTCGAGTGTATCTGTGAATGATATCTGTTGCTCTCATCCTTCTGGTGATCAATATTCTTCTCCTTTTGATCCTCGACGATCTGTCTTCGTTCACAGAGGTGCCGGTGCAGCGCCGCTCCAGCTAGCAGCGGCCTCGTGCTATAGTACTGGTGCAAACTCGGAGTTTAGAAATTTTGTGGTACATTGTTATGGGACCAAAGTGCTGAAGTCATCGATCCCTAGGCTTAAAAACTACTTAATCTGATTTACATCTGCATCTACATATATACTGCGCTAGCCACCAAGCGCTGTGTGGCGGAGGGCACAATTCGCGTCAAAGTCATATTTCCCCACTCTTTTCCACTCGCGGATGACCCGAGGGAAAATGACTGTCTGAACGCCTCAGTACGAGCTCTACTTCCCTTATCTTTGAATGATGATCATTACGCGATTTGATAGTTGGTGGTAATAATATATGCTCTACATCCTCGGTGAAGAGTGGGTTTCGGTAATTAGAGAGCACCCCTTCTCTTTAGCTTGTCGTCTATCTCCAAGTGTGTCCCACTTCAAACTTTCTATGATATTTGTAACGCTCTCTCGATGGCTAAATGTACCAGTCACGAATCTTGCCGCTCTTCTTTGGACCTTCTCAATCTCTTGAATCAGACCCAACTGGTAAGGTTCCCATACAGACGAACAATACTCGAAGACTGGACGAACTAACGTATTATAAGCTATTTCCTTTGTTGATGGACTGCATCGCTTCAGTATTCTACCAATGAACCGCAATCTAGAGTTCGCCTTATCCGTTACTTGTGTAATCTGATCATTCCATTTGTGATCATTTCAAATAGCCACACACAGATCCTTGAGTGATGTTACCGCTTTCAAAGACTGATCATTAATTTTGTACTGATACATTAATGGGGATTTTCGCCTTGTTAGACGCAGTAGATAACACTTACTGATATTGAGAGATAACCGCCAGTCATTGCACCACGTATTTATTTTCTGCAAATCCACACTGATTTGTTAACAACTTTCGTGTGATACTACTTTCCTGTAGACTACAGCATCATCGCTAAACAGTTTAAGGCCGCTGTCAATACCATCAACCAGATCGTTTATGCAAATAGTAGAAAGGTGAGGACCTATTACGCTGCCATGGGCACACCTGAAGTTACTCTTGTTTCTATTGAACTTACCCCGTTCAGGACGACACACTGCTCCCTGTCTGTTAGAAAACTTTCTACCCAACCGCATATGTCAATGCATAGACTGTAAGCGCGCACTTTTTGCAGCAAGCGACAGTGCGGAATTGGGTCGAACGCCTTTCGAAAGTCGAGAAATATGGCACAAACCTGGGAGCCGGTATCTAGAGCCTGTTGTATATCATGCACAAACAGGGCCAGCTGTGTCTCGCATGACCGCTGTTTCCTAAAATCGTGCTGGTTTCTGCAGATGAGCTTCTCAGAGTCTAGAAAGGTCATTATGTCTGACAACACACACACCCATGCGCTATGGAGGACTCGAACATCAGATGGGGGGAGCCACGCCAACCGTGTCAAGGCGCCTTCCACCACGCGGCTAACCCTCATGGCAGTACTGTTGCGGCCGTAGCTCTATTAACTGCGGCCCCTCAAACTACCATGGACATGTAACATCTAGTAACGACACATCATTCTTGGCACCAAACGAAAGCCTCCAAAGACAAGGAATTTGGCAGGAAACTTGCACATTACCGTTAATCTAAATGAAAGGCTGTCATAAGGCGCTCAGCCTGTACCGCCTTGGGATTGTTTGAGAAAGAATGATAATATTAAAGATCTTAGATTAAAGTGTACCACTAAGCATCAAGGAAAAATAAGACCTCCGTCCGAGCAGGTCTCGAAGGCCCAACGGTATCGACCGACAGCCGTGTGATTCTGTCTGTAGGCGTTATTGCATGTGGATATGGAGATGAGCGTACACAGCACACAGCACTCGCGACCGTTATCAGTTTAGCCGCTACTTCACATTTAAATCGATCCTCAGTTTGCCTCTCAGGATCTGAGTGCACCCTGTTTGTCGGAATAAAGCGTAGCCCGACGGTCACCCATCCAAGTGCTAGCGTGCTAGCCAAGTCCAACAGTGGTTAACTTCGCTGAGTAGTATTTGTCATGGTAAGGCAGCCAAAGAGTTACACAAACATTATTTAGATCCTTATCTAGCTAACACTCACAGCTCACGACACCCACCATCATGCCGTGCTACCACAGTGTACTAGCGGACGTGGGAATGATAGGACTGGTTTCAGCGGTGAATAACCATAAGCATTTGACCACACATTTACTAACTATATAAAACAACACATTACAAAGTGTCAATGAAAAATTTCTAATTTTATACGATCATCTGTAGCGAAAATAACAACAAGAAGTTAGTGATAAGATAACGCTTCTTCTATAGAAGCCGAATGCCATAGTGCCAACCCGAAGATAGAAAGCAGTAATAATCAAAAATATTAAAATCCGTTAAAGAATTTACACTATTAGTAAGAAAAGGAAAGCCAAAAAGAATTTCACTCTGCATAATATGCAACATTCAGTAACTATCAAGATTGTAAAAGCAGACAATAATGTACATTATAAAAGCGGTAAAAATTAAAACTTGGCAATAGAAAACACAGGTAACTCCGTGTCACTTAATGGAACCCGCAGCTCTGTTGAATAATACACTGAGAATTATGCAGAATTACCTTTATGCCTGCCATATGTCGAGTGGTCTGTTACTGATATACGTACGGAACGGTGAGATATTGCTCGTTGTAATCATTGATCATCGTTAAGTAAATCAACAATTCAGTCAAAAGATTTTGCTCGAAATCAGTTCCTTTAACATTTCATAGCAATGGAAATTAATATAGTCAAACTCACACAAAACGGTTTTATATACCCACTATACAGCTCTGCCGTGTAGTTCCTGTGACTACGACACCGTCGGTGCCACATATAAGCTTAAAAAATGCGCCGTAGCCTGCAGAGACCTCCACGCAAAACACGAATATATACACATGCATAATTCCAAGAGTAACCTCAATTCTGATATTCCAGTAAGGGCATGACACCAACTGCTCCACTAAAAATAACCCAGGCGTGCCGTACAGGCAATACGTTCAACTGCCAGCCAGCGGCTACCCAGGTCCGTCTACACTGATGGAGCGAAATATCACTGATTCGGCGTGTCAGAGATCAGACAGTTTGTTGGTAGGTTTGTGGGCGCACGTAGCATTAGATGTCTACGCACAGGGCATGTTATCCGCGTAAATAACAGGCTGCTGATTTGCGAACGCGGTGATGGCGGCCGATAGCGACATGGATAGATTCCGTAGGATTTGTATCAAGCAAATTTGGTCACCGAGGCATCGGCGTGTGTTCATTATAATGCTCCGCAAACCATTGAAGAACGGTTCTGGCTCCGAGACAAGGACAGCTATACTGCTAAAAGATGACACCGCCGTTGGGGATGACATCTAACACGAAGGGATGCACGTGGCTCGCAGATGCCAGCATGTCTTCGATGCACATCCCATGCAAGTGCAAGAGAATGTCTCCAATGACCTAACACTACTCCCACCAAACTGCGCCCGTGACGCCCTGCGCGTTTACAGCCGCCGTTCACATTGATGATGGCTTTTGTGGAGACGACCATCGACCTAGTGTCGCAAAAATATGATTCACCCAAGCGCCGACACATTTCCATAGACGGACGATCGAATCAAGGTTGTCCCGTGTCCGCTGCAATCTTAACTGTCAATGTCATTGGGTCAACAAGTGAACACGTAGGGGTGGTCGGGTGGTATGCTGAGGAACGACATATTCAGTAATGTACGATGAATGGTGTGCTCCGAAACACCTGTGCGTGCGCCAACGTTGTACTCTTTTAGTAGAGATCTCACAGATCACCATCTATCCCACTTTAAAGAACAGACAAGCCTCCGAACCCTACTTTCCATGAAGAGTCGTAGACGTCCAAGCATTAAGCGTTAGTCGTAGATTCAATGTCGTTCTACCTCTTTCCGTGGATGCTCTCGCCATTTTCGAGATACCAGTTCACAAGCTCTGCGTAATACACTGCTGGCCATTAAAATTGCTACACCACTAAGATGACGTGCTACAGACGCAAAATTTAACCGACAGGAAGAAGGTACTGCGATATGCAAATGATTAGCTTTTCAGAGCATTCACACAAGATTGGCGCCGGTGGCGACACCTTCATCGTGCTGACATGAGGAAGGTTTCCAACCGATTTCTCATACACAAACAGCAGTTGACCTGCGTTACCTGGTGAAACGTTGTTGCGATGCCTCTTGTAAGGAAGAGAAATGCGTGCCATCACGTTTCCGACTTTGATAAAGGTCCGAATGTAGCCTATCGCGATTGCGGTTTATCGTATCGCGACATTGCTGATCGCGTTGGTCGAGAGACCCAATGACTGTTAGCAGAGTATGTAATCGGTGGGTTCAAGAGGGTAATACGGAACGCCTTGCTGGATTCCAACGGCATCGTATCACTAGCAGTCGAGAAGACAGGCATCGTATCTGCATAGCTGTACCGGATTGTGCCGATACGTCTCGATCCCTGATTCAACAGATGGGGACGTTTGCAGGACAACAACCATTTGCACGAACGTTTGCAGCAGCATGGACTATCAGCTTGGAGTCCATGGCTGCGGCTACCACTGACGCTGCATCACAGACAGGAGCGCCTGTGATTTGTACTCAGCGACGAACCTGGGTGCACGAATGGCAAAACGTCATTTTTTCGGATGACTCCCGGTTCTGTTTTATGATGGTCGCATCGGTGTTTGGCGACATCGCGGTGAACGCACATTTGAAGCATTTATTCGTCATCACCATACTGGCTTATCACCCGGCATGATGGCATGGGGTGTCATTAGTTACACGGCTCGGTCACCTCTTGTTAGCACTGACGACATGCTGAACAGTGGACGTTACATTTCAGATGTGTTAAGTCCGGTGGCTCTACCCATCATTCGATCCCTGCGAAACCCTACATTTCATCAGGATAATGCACGACTGCGTCTTGCAGGTCCTGTACGGCCTTTGTGGATATAGAAAATGTTCGACCGCTGCCCTGGCCAGCACATTCTCCAGATCTCTCACCAATTGAATATGTCTGCTCAATGGTGGCCGAGCAACTTGCTTGTCACAACTCTTGATGAACTGTGGTATCGTGTTGAAGTTGCATGGGCAGCTGTACCAGTACACTCCATCCAAGCTCTGACTTAATACCCAGGCGCACGAAGGCCGTTATTGCGGTCAGAGGTGGTTGTTCTGGGTAGTGATTTCTCAGGATCTCTGCACCCAAATTGGGTGAAAATGTAATCACATGTCAGTTCTAGTATAATATACACTCCTGGAAATGGAAAAAAGAACACATTGACACCGGTGTGTCCGACCCACCAAACTTGCTCCGGACACTGCGAGAGGGCTGTACAAGCAATGATCACACGCACGGCACAGCGGACACACCAGGAACCGCGGTGTTGGCCGTCGAATGGCGCTAGCTGCGCAGCATTTGTGCACCGCCGCCGTCAGTGTCAGCCAGTTTGCCGTGGCATACGGAACTCCATCGCAGTCTTTAACACTGGTAGCATGCCGCGACAGCGTGGACGTGAACCGTATGTGCAGTTGACGGACTTTGAGCGAGGGCGTATAGTGGGCATGCGGGAGGCCAGGTGGACGTAACGCCGAATTGCTCAACACGTGGGGCGTGAGGTCTCCACAGAACATCGATGTTGTCGCCAGTGGTCGGCGGAAGGTGCACGTGCCCGTCGACCTGGGACCGGACCGGAGCGACACACGGATGCACGCCAAGACCGTAGGATCCTAAGCAGTGCCGCAATGCCGTAGGGGACCGCATCGTCACTTCCCAGCATATTAGGGACACTGTTGCTCCTGGGGTATTGGCGAGGACCATTCGCAACCGTCTCCATGAAGCTGGGCTACGGTCCCGCACACCGTTAGGCCGTCTTCCGCTCACACCCCAACATCGTGCAGCCCGCCTCCAGTGGTGTCGCGACAGGCGTGAATGGAGGGACGAATGGAGACGTGTCGTCTTCAGGGATGAGAGTCGCTTCTGCCTTGGTGCCAATGATGGTCGTATGCGTGTTTGGCGCCGTGTAGGTGAGCGCCACAATCAGGACTGCATACGACCAAGGCACACAGGGCCAACACCCGGCATCATGGTGTGGGGAGCGATCTCCTACACTGGCCGTACACCTCTGGTGATCGTCGAGGGGACACTGAATAGTGCACGGTACATCCAAACCGTCATCGAACCCATCGTTCTACCATTCCTAGACCGGCAAGGGAACTCGCTGTTCCAACAGGACAATGCACGTCCGCATGTATCCCGTGCCACCCAACGTGCTCTAGACGGTGTAAGTCAATTACCCTGGCCAGCAAGATCTCCGGATCTGTCCCCCATTGAGCATGTTTGGGACTGGATGAAGCGTCGTCTCACGCGGTCTGCACGTCCAGCATGAACGCTGGTGCAACTGAGGCACCAGGTGGAAATGGCACGGCAAGCCGTTCCACAGGACTACATCCAGCATCTCTACGATCGTCTCCATGGGAGAATAGCAGCCTGCATTGCTGCGAAAGGTGGATATACACTGTACTGGTGCCGACATTGTGCATGCTCTGTTGCCTGTGTCTATTGCCTGTGGTTCTGTCAGTGTGATCATGTGATGTATCTGACCCCAGGAATGTGTCAATAAAGTTTCCCCTTCCTGGGACAATGAATTCACGGTATTCTTATTTCAATTTCCAGGAGTGTATTTGTCCAAAGAATACCAGTTTATCATGTGCATTTCTTCTTGGTGTAGCAAATTTAATGGCGAAGCACCCACAAGGGGAGGGCGAACCGAAAAGAAACTTCACGGTTTTAGCGAATGTGTAATGTTAAACGAAATAAAATTTAAATATCTTCCACATTTCGCGGCCTTGGAAGCAGCTGTGAATGTATTAATATTAACTTTAATAATTAAGAGCCTCAGTTGCACAATTTGCCTAGAATTTACTTATGTTTCAGTCGAGATACCCAACCTTCTTCAGAATAACAGAAACTACCGTCTTTCCATAGTGGACATCGTCTGGCTATAACTACAATTCCATAAATTATCGTCAGACTATAAAACTTATCTGGAACTGCCTCGGCCCCACTTCGCGACCGCGATGCGGCTTCCACGGGTGCTGTACTGAAACCTAGGTAAATTTTAAGCCAACGGTGCAACTGAGACTGTTAATTATTATAATTTTTAAAAAAGAAATGAAACCCTTTCTATTTAGAGTGTATGTGACTAAGCCGTGTGGCTCGATCAGCGATATTGCCGCCTCCGGTATGGGTCATCTTTCCGGTGGTGTGCGGCAGAGCGCTCGTTGGCACCACCTACCGGGCTGATCGGGGAGTGAGGGGTAGGCTCTAGCAGGTAGCGAGGATTTTGCTTTGGGACGCGTAGCAGTAACGGCGTTTGGGAAGTCTGGCGGACAGTACAGGCGCCGTGCGAGGCAGCAGGAAGAGCACATATAAGAGGGGCTGTTTACCCGGGTGACGGCGCCCTAGCAAATATCGCTGTCTTGGAAGCAGTCCCGTTACTGGGAAGCAGCTGGTGTACTTCGCTTCGTTCATGTATCCTGGTACCGGGATCTGCTGCGGCTGGCTTCGTCGAACAAGCATTTACTGGGGTCTGGAGTGCTGATACAGTCTATTTGCAGGTTGCTACTGTTAGTGTTAACCGCCATTGAGAACAGTTTTGCTGGTCCCTGGTGCCGCCTGGTTATTGTACTTATATCACACGACGGAGTTAAGCTGGCCAGTTACTATAGATACACAGGGATGAAATTTTCCCTGGATTTATTTTGCTGCGAATCCCAATAAAATTACTGTTACGTTTCTATCTGAAGTGATAGTGTGTCTGAGAGACACGTGTCTAATTCTAAATGAATAGTTTCATAAATTCTTTCAAGTTACTGAGAGGCCAGATGTTCTGTGTGTTTAAATATTTTGAAACTGATTCTGTTAATGGAAGTACATGAATTCGTTCAATGACACTATGTGGATATCGTAATTAATTCTGATTTAATCACAAGTTTAAGTGTGGTTATAATTGGACTTACGCACATAAGATAACGATTTGTACTGCTTAGCTGATGTTCATTAATAGGTTGATTAATTCTACAGATGATGTGCTGTAATGAATTATTGTGTTTCTAGTTGCTTCAGGCTGACGTCAGTCTGTTGTAACTGGTTTGTTGTAGCCAGTACTCTGCGTTAGTTTGGTAATACCAATCACTGCAGTAAATTTTAGTAAATTGTTCTTCAGGTTGATCATAATTTTTTGAGTAAGCAAATTCTTACTTCACTAAGTGTGTAATAGGACATGAGTGCCATGATTTATGAATGTTTAAATTTTGAAGTAACTTGATCTCACCTAAATGGTAATTTTAAAAATCTTTCCAAGTCATCGACGTCGCTGACAACGTAATTCAGAATCAGTGCAGGACCACGATTCATCGCTGAAGACAATGGGACGTCAGTCATCGCAGGTTTTCCGTTTACTGCACCCCTCCGAACTCAGCCATTTGTATTTTATTGTTCACAGTATCCAACACTCCTCTGGCTGCTTGCTGTTAGTCCCTGACCAATGGTGAGGAGTGACACAGCTCGTTGGAGGGAGTCCATTACTTGCTCTTGCGTGGCGGGAGGAGATGTTAAGTTGCCATATGCTCGGCGCACAGTACATCGATCTTCCCTTCTGAGGGTCATTCGTGGTCGACTGGAAACTTGACGACGAGCATTCCTCCCTCCACCTTCCTATGCCGTCCAACGTCGAGCCACTGTGACATAGGAATGACCCAAAAGTCTAGATACTCCACCATACGGCCACATGGAGACACACAATGAAGTCCTTTTCAAACTGTCTTGTTGTGATCACGCCGTCTTACACGAATCCCTGGCATCTGTGTGCACTTCTCAGTGATCATTCATCATGGGTTACGGCCACGGCCCTTTCCAGGACTGTTAAAAATATTAAACACGAACGACATTGATCTAGGTTTCGACACCTCCAAGAGTGTCTTCATCAGAATGACATTTTAACGTAATGTTACATTGCGACCCGGCAGTAGTCAAAATTACGAGCCGACGTGCTGAAGTCAAAAACTGATATTAAAAATGTTCCAGCGCTTGGTACGTTTATGTTGTAGTGAACAACATCAGACTGATTGGCCCAGTGGCTTACATTGCTACCTCGAAAACTGAATAGAATTAGCGCCGCCCACTGGACGCGGACCGTGACATATATCTATTGGAGACATTACAACAGAAATAATCGAAATAAACAACAGTTAATTATGAAACCTAACTTAACAGTTAATTATGTTGTTGTGGTCTTCAGTCCTGAGAGTCGTTTGATGCAGCCCGCCATGCTACTCTATCCTGTGCAAGCTTCTTCATTTCCCAATATCTACTGCAACCTACATCCTTCTGAATCTGCTTAGTGTATTCATCTCTTGGTCTCCCTCTACGATTTTTACCCTCCACGCTGCTCTCCAGTACTAAATTGGCCATCCCTTGATGCCTCAGAACATGTCCTACCAACCGATCCCTTCTTCTTGTCAGGTTGAGCCACATGCTTTTCTTCTCCCCAATCCTATTCAATACCTCCTCATTAGTTATGTGATATACCCATTTAATATTCAGCATTCTTCTGTTGCAGCACATTTCAAAAGCTTCTATTCTCTTCTTGTACAAACTATTTATCGTCCATGTTTCGCTTCTATACATCGCTACACTCCATACAAATACTTCCAAAAATGACTTCCTGACACTTAAATCAGATGGTTATAAAAACAAAAATTCAAAGGATGAGAGCTTAATGAATTCTGAAAGTACAAAGTATACAGTAAATGAATTACAAGTGAAATCCATGCTTTAGGCTTTACAGAAATGACAATTACATAAAGAACAGAATATTGTAGAATATTTACACAAACAGCTGCACAGTCCTAAAACTTCTGCCTGACGGAAACTTTAGTAGTACTCATGCATATGAGATTTGAAGGAAAAGTTGGTTCGGAACTAGAGGAAGAAAAGATGGTAAAAATTAAACGAATCAAAATTTTGGGACAAGTGGATTGTAGCCAATGTAATAATTTTTGTTACGTGATCGTAACTGTTCGTTGACGAAGAGGCCATCGTTCTTAGGTACATGCTTGAAAATCTCCCGCTTTTCCTGTACGTCGAGCCTGTGACCTTCCTTTTCTCTACGTATAATAGAAATTTCTTCAACACTTTTTGGTTTGTGACCGGAAATTAATAAATGATCAGCAAAAGTGGAATGACGTACATTAATGCCTCTTCTTCCCAATGTTCCTTGTAACTGACATTGACAGACCTTCCAGTTTGCTCCATATAATAAACAGAACACTTGTTGCATGTTTCACTCTGAAGACGTGTTCAGCTAACGTTATTAACTGCAAAAGTTTATATTAAATTTATCTCTTCGTTAAGCTGGTCTGCTACCAAAGTTACAGAAACTGCACGGTGAGTGGCTGAATGGAAAAATGTTTTTTTTCTTTGTTTTTGAATGGGAATGAGGATGCATTGTGCTAACGGGCCCGCTCTGCTCTGTATTAGTGGCTTTTCGTAACATATCGAAGCAAATCCTGTTGTCGTCTATGGCGACACCAAAGTCCACGTAATGTAGCTGAGAATCATTATTTCCTAATTCACAAGTGAAGCTGATTTTTTGCTGAATAGTATTAAAAATTCGAAACTATTGCTCAATAGCTCCACGGGAACCACTATATATGATCAAAATGCCGTCTACGTACCATGAATATGACAAAATGCCCAGATCAGTAGCTGAAAAATGATTTAAAATTTTTTCTTCCAGAGTGGATTTACCCGTTACCAGGCCGAGGTAATAATTTGCTATTGAAGGCAAAATGGTTGTAATTTACTATAATTATTAGCGAAATAAGTGGGTCAGTGCATTGTTGACGAGAAAACCTTTTTAAAAATATGTAAGTTTTTATATCATGTCAATAGTTTACGGGGCAAGTATATTAGTATATAGGTTTGTAATATCTAGCGAAAATATTTTAGCATCCTGATCACACAGAAAATCCTCGATTCTACTGATTAGGTACTGACTACTGACGACAGAATTTTATTGTGAAGAAACCTGGCTAACTCATGATAAGATTGTTCATACTGTTTGCAATCGGACGTGTCGGACGGTGAATTTTATGTACCATAAACTGGGAACACTATTTTGAGGCCTGTGGATTGATATTAACAAGCTGTTTCTTACAATAAGGTTTAAGCATATGTGTTGCGCTATTAATGGCGAGTCTAATTTCTTTTTGTACCGTGGGGATCGGACCCTGTCTAATTTCTTTTTGTATCGTGGGGATCGGACCCTAGGTCGGAAACATCGTTTTCTTCAAAAAATTGTAATATTTTAGACACATACAAAGGAAGAATACATTCAGTAAATTAGGTACTAAAGGCTTTTTCGAGGGAATCACAAGAACTTAAAACGCTTATGCCACAACAGCAGACACATTCATAAACAGAAATATATATTTCATCGTTGACGGCAACAACGGTACACGTCAAAAGCAGATGAGGCGAGTGAAACGGGCGCGAGCCGGTGCTAAACCCGCGCTTTGTGTTACTCACCACGGTGATCCGCCATTCGATTATACTAGCGACAATATTTTCTCTGTAGACAAAGCAAGGGGCGAAAATGTGCAGCGGAATTGAATTTGCGAATGAAATATCCTTCCGCTGAGCCGCCCTCGGATACAATGAACAGGCTGGCAAATGCCTAAGAGTTGAAACACGTGGCGCGATTTCGTGAGCGATGGAGTCTCCCGCCCGGGGTGGGAAGCAAAATTCAATTTCGATAGAGTTTGAAACACTGATTGGAATTTCAGATTCACAGAGACTGCTTCGAAGATCTGTATCCTAATTTTCTCTGGATGATTTTCCCTTTACAAGACGGGAGGGGGCGGGATTGGCATGCGACAATGGCCACTGCCGTGAAGACGCCATTGGAAAGCAATCGGCTGAACCTACCTGGTCTCGAGCAGTGTAATATTCATTGACAGTTACTGAAACGCGTTGAGACTACACACAACAAGTAGCCAAATAACATCTGTCACGTTTAACGGCATATAACATCTTTCGAAGACTGCACTATCGTCCTTTGTGTTTCGAAAGTCCATCGTCACTCCAATAATGCCATGTGAAACAGTTACTTAAACACTGAAATGTTTTTGGAAGATACTGTTAAAATGAAGAGCTTGTTTCCAGCCTGACGTATCTTCATCCCAGGCAAATAATGCGTTGATTCAAACCATTGTCTACACGTTTCCCAGTCGAGAAGCTTGCTTTTTTTCCGGTGCGGTGTCCGTCCTGCTAAAAATGGCATAAAAAAAGTTCTGTCCAAAGTGACGCTTCTCGTTTCCGTGTCTGCTTTCAAACTGTCATATTTACTTGCAGTCTATCGAAACAGAACGATCCATGTGACTTCCGGGTCAGCTTGTTGTAATATCAAAAGCATTGTGAGTTACTTGCTTTGTGTGAATCCACAAAATCAAAATGAGGCAAAACACGGTCTGTTTGCAGTTGATGTGCAGGTACTCCGTATAAGCCTTAAGCAGGGACAATTTGATTATGTGAATGAGCTATTAAGTGAATTAGGAGTCACTGATGGGTATCGCGATAAGCGTATTAGCTAGCACTTATTGTGTAGCTTACCATTTCTCTTCAATTTTTTCCCCATAACATAAATACTTTTCCCTTACATTCAGTAATGTAAATACTGCTCGAAACAATGTAAATAGACAATAAACAGCAAAAGCTTTTTTAATGAAAAGCCGGCCTGAGTGGACGTGCGGTTCTAGGCGCTACAGACCGGAGCCGAGCGACAGTTACGGTCGCTGGTTCGAATCCTGCCTCGGGCACGGACGTGTGTGATGTACTTAGGTTAGTTAGGTTTAAGTAGTTCTAAGTTCTAGGTGACTGATGACCTTACAAGTTAAGTCTCATAGTGCTCAGAGCCATTTAAACCATTTTTTAATGAAAATACACGGAAAATTCAGTGATTTTGTACCAAAAGGAAATGTTCCACCACTCAAACGGCATTTTCTACCGGGTGGTTAAAATTAAAGTACAGCTACTCACAGAAGTCCAGTGTGAGCTGCAATTATGACTGCGAAATGTGGTGGATATGTTAACGCATTTACGGTTTATCTTGGAAAAAATTAATTCCAGTTTCGGCAACCAGGTGCAAATCTGGCGTTGTATAGTAGCTCGTCGACGTCTCTAGCACTCCTATTGAGCAAATTGTGTAAGGCGTGGTTAAAAATCAAAAACACCATTACGCCTTTCTGACTAATTTGATCTGTTCTGGCCATGTTACGTTCTAATCCATTACATACGGCAACTTTTGTATACGTTTTCCTCCGGACACAGTGCCAGATTTGGGCTTGATGGCCAAAATTTGAACAAATTTTTTCCAGTGCAAACCCGTTCCGCATTAACCCACTGGAATATGTATCAGGTTTCGCTGCAGTACGGTAACTACAGTCTACACTGTACTCTGTGAGTAGCTGTAATTGCATGATAATCAACTGTTATGTCTTACAATTGACACGAAGTTTTCTTTGCACTAAGTCCTAATTTTGCAGCATAAAATTAGAGATAAATTCCAAAACCAGGATACAGGTGCGAAAAATAAATAGAAATTGTAAAATTTGTGTTTCCTGAAAATTTTCGCTTGTTGTAGAGGAGGAAATTTGGAAAAACGGTCAGAGTTCACTACCTCTGGAAGCGGATGTTTGCTGTCGTACAGCAACTTATTTCATGTATTCATCACATAATCCAAGAGAGCTGAAGCGGCCATTACACACAGCAGTCGATTTCGGAAAGACGGCATTTCATATCTCACACGTCCGCCCAGGTAGCTGAGTGGTCAGCGCGACAGACTGTCAATCCAAAGGGCCCGGGTTCGATTCCCGGCTGGGTCGGAGATTCGGAGATTTTCTCCACTCAGGGACAGAGTGTTGTGTTGCCCCAACCATCATCATTTCATCCCCATCGAGGCGCAAGTCGCCGAAGTGGCGTCGAATCGAAAGACATTCACCAGGCGAACGGTCTACCCGATGGGAGGCCCTCGTCGCACGGCATTTCGTTGTATCTCAAACACCAAAAATTTTTCGTGCTTTCTCCAAATCACTTAAGGGATATACAGCGATGGTTCCGTAGAAAGGGATTCGGAAAATTTCCTTTCAGATTTTATCCCAAACTAGAGCATTTGGTCAGTCTCTAAAGGTCTCGTCTTCTATGAAAGGCCGGCCGGGGTGGCCGAGCGGCTCTAGGCGCTTCAGTCTGGAACCCTGCGACCGCAACGGTTACAGGTTCGAATCCTGCCTCGGGCATGGATGTGTGTGATGTCCTTAGGTTAGTTAGGTTTAAGTAGTTCTAAGTTCTAGCGGACTGTTGCCCTCAGCTGTTAAGTGCCATAGTGCTGAGAGCCATTTAAAACCATTTTTTTCTATGAAAGGTTAACTTAACATTTCCTCCTTCCTTCCTCCCCTCATCGCACAAGCATTTAATAACAGTGCTGAAATTTTACTCGAGGAACTAGATACACGGGTGATGTAGGTAACGAATGTTTGTGTTCTTGAGTAATAATGTTCCGTTGGGATAATCGACAGACCAAGATTTACATCCGTGATGACAAATTTACAAAAACTACAACAGGTCGTGATATAAAGAAGGAAGGCAAAATAAAATTATTATTCTTTCGTAGTAGTCTAGGCCAAATGCCTGTTACGTCCTACGTCTTTTAAACATCCAGCCATCGTTTTCTTCGGTTTCCTACGGATTTTGTACCTAAAGGTCTGGAAGTTAAGAGTTTTTTTGGTAGGCTTGCATGTGGCATTACTTGTAGGTGTTCTAGCCACTTCTGTCGATTAGATTGTTCAAATAGCTCTGAGAACAATGGGACTTAACATCTGAGGTCATCAGTCCCCTAGAACTTAGAACTACTTAACCGTAACTACCCTAAGGATATCACACACATCCAAGTGCGAGACAGGATTCGAACCTGCGACCGTAGCGGTCGACCGGTTCCACATTGAAGTGCCTAGAACCGCTGGCCACTGCAGACGGCTGTCGATTACACTTGACTTTCTAATTTATAACACATATCCAAAACTCTGCTCTAAGGTCTTCGTTTCTATGTGTGTCTACTCGTTTGCAGCCCATAAACCCTCTTTGAAATTTCATTTCTGTGCTTGGATTCTACTCCGTTGCATTTTAATAGTTGTCCAAGTTTTACTTCCAAATAGCAATATGGGGGTGACAGTTACCACGTAACGCTTGATTTTTGTGTCTTTTCTCAGTTTGTTTCTCAATGACCTATTGATTGCTCCGGGTATGATTTGAGATTTCTGCAGTTTTATGTCAATCTCGAGTCATTCTGGTAGGTAATAATATTTCCCAGATAAATGAAGTGACAAAAATTTTTAGTGTCGTTAGTGGTTTGTCTCTTTTGAATGGATATTTTCATATTAAGTCCATTAGAAATTTGCTTCCGTTTTAGTGGAACTTTGTAGCCAAATCTCGCTGGCCGGTACAACTGTAAGGTCGTCTGCAAAAAGCATTGTATCAAAAATATTCCACGTTTCAATCATATCGTCATTGTAAATATTAAACAGTGTGGGTTGTACCTACAAACTTGCCGAACCCCCTCAGTATATCGCTATGTATTCTGATATGCGCAGTCAGTCTTCATTCTTATTTTTGTATTTTTATATAAACTCCCCCCTCCCATGAACCGTGGACCTTGCCATTGGCAGGGAAGCCAGCGTGCCTCAGCGATGCTGATAGCCGTACCTTACGGAGGGACAAATGTTCAGAAGCCAGACATACACGTGGTTCCTCACGAGGGGACACAGCCTTTTCAATAGTTTCAGGTGATGACTGATTTGGCCTCGTAACATCAACCGTAACGGCCTTGTTGTGCTGGTACGGCGAACCGCTAAAAGCAAGGGGAAACTACAGTTACAGTTATTCCCGAGGGCATGGTTAAACGATGATGGCATCCTCTTGGGTAAAATATTAAGGAGGTTAACAGTCATACATTCTTACCTCCGGGCCAGACGTCGTTATCAGGAGAAACAAAACTGGCACTCTACGAATCGGGGCGCGGAATGCCAGATCACTTAATCGATCAGGAAGATTCGACAATTTAAAAGGGAAGTGAATAGGTTAAAGTTAGATACAGTGGGAATTAGTGAAGTTCAGTGGGAGGAGGAACAGGACTTCTGTTCAGGTGAATATAAGGTTCTAAATACAAATCAAGTACGGGTAATGCAGTAGTATGTTTAATAATGAGTAAAAAAAATAGCAACGCGAATTAGCTACTATGAACAGCATGGTGAACGCATCACTGTAGCCAAGATAGACACGGAGCCCACACCCACCACAGTAGTTCAAGTTTATGTCAACTAGCTCGGAATACGAGGAGATTGAGGGCATGTATGGTGAGGTATAACAAATTATTCAAATAATGAAGGGAGCCGAAAATTTAATAGTCACGGAGGAATGGAATTCGATAAAAGGAAAAGGAAGCGTAGGAAAAGTAGTATGTGAATATGGCTTTGGGGAGAATAATGAAAGAGGAAGCCATCTAATAGAAATTTGCACAGAGCATAGTTTAATAATAGACAACACTTGGTTTAAGAATCATGAGACAAGGGTATATACGTGGAAGAGACCTGGAGACACCAGACGATTTCAGATTGATCGTATAATGGTTAGACGGGGCTTCAGCAACCGTTTCCAGGGGCAGACGAGGTTTTGACCGCAATTTATTGGTTATGAACTGCAGATTAAAACTGAAGAAATTGCAAAACGGCAGGAATCTTAGAAGATGGGGCTTGGATAAACTGAAAGAACCAGAGACTGTAGAGCGTTTCAGAAGTAGCATTAGGGAACGATTGACAAGAACGGGGGAAGAAAAACAGGAGAAGAAGAATGGGTAGCTGTAAGAGATGAAATAGTGAAGGCGGTAGGTAAAAAGATGAGAGCTAGTAGAAATCCTTGGGTAACACAAGAGATATTGAATTGAATTCATGAAAGAATATATAAAAATCTGATGAATAAAGGGGGCGAAAGGGAACACAAACATCTGAAGAAGGAGGTCGTCAGGAAAATCAAAATGGCTAAGCACGAATAGCTACAGAACAAATGTGATATAGAAACTTATATCACTACGGGTAAGGCAGATACTGCCTACAGACCTTTGAAGAAAAGAGAACCACCTGTATGAAAAGATCTCAGATGGAAAACCAGTTCTAAGCAAAGACAAGAAAGCAGAAAGCTGGGTGGAGTGTATGGAGTGTCCATACGAGGAAGATGCACTTGAGGGCAATATTTTGGAAATGGAAGAGGACGTAGAGGAAGATGAGAGGGAAGATAGGATGCTGAAAGAAGAAATTGGCTAAGCTCTGGACGACTTAAGTCGAAAGAACGCCCTAGGAGTAGACAACAATCCGTGAGAGCTATTGACAGCCTTCGGGGAGCGAGCCATGACAAAACTCTTCCATCTTTGGAGTAAGATGCCCGAAACAGGCGAAATACCCTCAGACTTCAAGAAGAATACACTCCTGGATATGGAAAAAAGAACACATTGACACCGGTGTGTCCGACCCACCATACTTGTTCCGGACACTGCGAGAGGGCTGTACAACCAATGATCACACGCACGGCACAGCGGACACACCAGGACCGCGGTGTTGGCCGTCGAATGGCGCTAGCTGCGCAGCAATTGTGCACCGCCGCCGTCAGTGTCAGCCAGTTTGCCGTGGCATACGGAGCTCCATCGCAGTCTTCAACACTGGTAGCATGCTGCGACAGCCTGGACGTGAACCGTATGTGCGATTGACCGACTTTGAGCGAGGGCGATTAGTGGGCATGCGGGAGGCCAGGTGGACGTACCGCCGAATTGCTCAACACGTGGGGCGTGAGGTCTCCACAATACATCGATGTTGTCTCCAGTGGTCGGCGGAAGGTGCACGTGCCCGTCGACCTGGGAGCGGACCGCAGCGACTCACGGATGCACGCCAAGACCGTAGGATCCTACGCAGTGCCGTAGGGGACCGCACCGCCACTTCCCAGCAAATTAGGGACACTGTTGCTCCTGGGGTATCGGCGAGGACCATTCGCAACCGTCTCCATGAAGCTGGGCTACGGTCCCGCACACCGTTAGGCCGTCTTCCTCTCACGGCCCAATATCGTGCAGCCCGCTTCCAGTGGTGTCGCGACAGGGGTGAATGGAGGGACGAATGGAGACGTGTCGTCTTCAGCGATGAGAGTCGCTTCTGCCTTGGTGCCAATGATGGTCGTATGCGTGTTTGGCGCCGTGCAGGTGAGCGCCAAAATCAGGACTGCATACGGCCGAGGCACACAGGACCAACACCCGGCATCATGGTGTGTGGAACGACCTCTTACACTGGCCGTACACCTCTGGTGATCGTCGAGGGGACACTGAATAGTGCACGGTACATCCAAACCGTCATCGAACCCATCGTTCTACCATTCATAGACCGGCAAGGGAACTCGCTGTTCCAACAGGACAATGCACGTCCGCATATATCCCGTGCCACCCAACGTGCTCTAAAAGGTGTAAGTCAACTACCCTGGCCAGCAAGATCTCCGGATCTGTCCCCCATTGAGCATGTTTGGGACTGGATGAAGCGTCGTCTCACGCGGTCTGCACGTCCAGCACGAACGCTGGTCCAACTGAGGCACCAAGTGGAAATGGCATGGCAAGCCGTTCCACAGGACTACATCCAGCATCTCTACGATCGTCTCCATGGGAGAATAGCAGCCTGCATTGCTGCGAAAGGTGGATATACACTGTACTAGTGCCGACATTGTGCATGCTCTGTTGCCTGTGTCTATGTGCCTGTGGTTCTGTCAGTGTGATCATGTGATGTATCTGACCCCAGGAATGTGTCAATAAAGTTTCCCCTTCCTGGGACAATGAATTCACGGTGTTCTTATTTCAATTTCCAGGAGTGTATAATAATCACATTTCCAAGGAAAGCAGATGCTGACATGTGTGAAAATTACCAAATTATTAGTTTAATAGGTCACGGCTGCAAAATAATAACACGAATCCTTTACAGCAGTATGGAGAAACTGGTAGAAGCCGACCTCGGGGAAGATCTTATATAAGTATATAGTTCTGGCAATACCGTTCATGACCTTCTTCTTCTGTGCGGATGCACACATATTCCCCAAACTCTTACGGGACTTGGAATAATATCTTCCACGAGTACTGAGTGTGTTGGGGTGGGCTACTACGAATGTAGTGTGTGCACATGCAAGGTGAGAATGTGAGTCTCGCGGGAGGCATGCGTGAGATAGTCCGTGCAGTCACACTATCATTTGTGCCCTCGGTGGCTCAGATGGATAGAGAGTGTGCAATGTAACCAGGAGTTCCCGGGTTCGAGTCCCGGTCGGGGCACACATTTTCACCTGTATCCGTTGATCTATATCAACGCCCGTGCGCAGCTGACGGTATTATCATAATTCTAATTTCGGGGAAGATCAGTTTGGATTCCGGATAAATGTAGGAACATGCGAGGCAATATTGACGCTGCTACTTCTCATACAAGGAGGGAAAGTAAAACTGCGTTTATAGAACCTGTAGACTTAGAGGAAATGTTTGACAATGTTGACTGAAGTATCCTCTTTCACATTCTGAAAGGTGGCAGTGGTAAAATATAGGGACCGAAAGGCTGTTTACAATTTGTGCAAATACCAGTTGGCAGTTACAACAGTCGATGGGAACGAAAGGCAAGCAGTGGTCGAGAAGGGAGTGAGACAGGGTTGTAGCCTGCATACTGAGCAAGCAGTAAAGGAAAATAAAGAAAAGGTTGGAGTAGGAATTAAAATTCAGAGAGAAGAAATAAAAACTTTGAGGTTTGCCGATGACATTGTAATTCAGTTAGAGACAGTAAACGGCTTGGGATGGACAATGTCTTGAAAGGAGGGTATCAAACAATCATCAACAAAAGCAAAACAAGCGTAGTAAAATGCAGCCTAATTAAATTCGGTGATGCTGAGAGAATTAGATTAGGAAATGACACACTTGAAGAAGTAGATTAGTTTTGCTATTTGAGAAGGAAAATAACTGCTGATGGTTGAAGTAGGGAGGCTACAAAATGTAGACTGGCTATGGCAAGAAAAGCATTTCTGGAAAAGATAAATTTGTTAACATTGAGTATAGATTTATGTGTCAGGAAGTCCATTCTGAATGGAGTGAAACCAAATATGGAAGTGAAACATGGAGACAAACATTTTAGACAAAAAGAGAAAGAAGCTTTTGAGATGTGGTGCTACAGAAGAATGCTCAAGATTAGATGTTAGATCATGTAACAAATGAAGAGCTACTGAACAGAAGTGGAGAGAAGAGAAAACTGTGGTACAGCCTGACTAAAGGAAGGGATCGTTTGGTAGGACACATTCTGAGGCATCAAAGGATAACGAATTTAGTACTGGACGAATGCGCGGGGTTGAAGGGGAGCGGGAGGTAAGAATCGTAGATGGAGACAATGAGATGAATACAGTAAGCAGATTCAGAAGAATGTAAGTTGCAGCAGCTACTCGGAAATGAAAAGCATGTACAGGATAGGATAGCATGGAGAGCAGCATTAAATCATTTTTGGGGCCGAAAACCTCAACAACAATAAACAACGTGCAGTCTTCCTGTCACATTTATTATTGGTTGAGGCCACAAATAATAAAAAGTTTGGAGTAATTATGCCGTAGTCGAGTTGATTTCATATTTACCCGCAGCGTTTCTTCCCCATCCACGGAGGACATTTTCAAGGTTGATAGTAGCTTCTTTGAATATCCCATTAACAATCTGGCTCGCTATTGACTGCCGGCCGCGGTGGTCTCGCGGTTCTAGGCGCGCAGTCTGGAACCGTGCGACTGCTACGGTCGCAGGTTCGAATCCTGCCTCGGGCATGTATGTGTGTGATGTCCTTAGGTTAGTTAGGTTTAAGAAGTTCTTAGTTCTAGGGGACTGATGACCACAGCACTTGAGTCCCATAGTGCTCAGAGCCATCTGAACCATTTTTGAACCGCTATTGACAACTGCAAAATTCCGTTTCCGCTTGTTTCCGCGCGGTGGCGTGACGTCACCTGGTTTGAATACATGAGCAGAATTGGCCGTTGTCGACTGCCGTAGTCCGCTGGTGCTATTACCCTGTGGTGGAAGGCTGGTAAACGTCTTCTTAGGCACCCGAATCCTGAAGTCATTCAATTTTCGCCCTTATCCTTCCGATTGAAGTCCCTGGAGTCGAGGGAGGCGAAGTACTGGCGGAAGTACAGCTGTGTGGACGGAGCGTGAGTCGTGGTTTCGTAGCTCATTTGATAGAGCACTTGACCGTGAAAGGCAAAGGTCCCGAGTTCGTGTTTTGGCCCAGCACACAGTTTTAATCTGCCAGGAAGTTTCATCCCTAGAGTATTCTTCAATCTCTACAGCCTCTCTGAATAGCCTTTATGGTATCCTCTAGTGGCTGCTAGTATTTGAGCCCTATCAAAATAAATAAATGTGGTGGTCTTCTGGCAGCAGAGCATGTCTATCAACAGCTCATCTGTCAATCTTCCCTCTTCTGAAGTTGTACCTGTTCTCTACTAACGGTCTTTTTTTTACAGTTTTATTTGTAGTGTCCCCGTATACCTCACCACAACTGCATTTTTCAGCTGTTGACGAATACCTTTGGCCAAGTTTAGGTGATCTTGTACCATGCGAAAGGGTTCGTAGATTATCACGATCTTCTGTTCTTTCAAGATTTTTTCTATGCGGTCAGTAACGTTCTTTCGATTGCACAGGTGCTTGGGCATCGTTACGATTTCTGCGCGTCGGTCTTTACCTTCCTTTTACCTCAGCGGACGAATAACTAGTCTTCAGCAACGCAATGGTAAGATGTTTAATTCAGCGCCAATCAGCTCTGATTCGCATATGTTTTCTCTCTGTCCGCCAACGTTTCAATGAGTCTCGCTTTTGATATGGATGGAGGTTCGACTCCCGCTGTAAGTAATCGTGTGTGGGTTTTCGGTAAGCGGTGTGGCCTAAGCTACCATCTTTATATGGCACACCAAGAAAATTTTATCTTCCGCCTACCTCCTCCTCGTGCATGGTAGACTGAATCTTCGGATTAATCCCGCTGAGATGTTTGTGGAAACGACGTAGTTCCTCACTGCCACGGCTCCGCCAAAAAAAAAAAAAAAAAAAAAAAAAAAAAAAAAAAAAAAAAAAAAAAAAAAAAAAAAAAAAACACCCACGTACCGGAAACAAATACTCACTTTCTTGTTGGCAGTTTCCAGTACCGACTCCTCGAATATTACCATGAAGACATTCGCTATGACACGACTGAAGAGGCTCCCCAAAGTCACGACATCCGTCCATTGATAGAACTCACCATTCCATTAGATTGTGAAACAATCCGATTCAGCAGTTGCAACAACCCAGTGAGCCGAACCACACTAAATAGCGATACCACATCAAAACTAACTAATATATCCTCATGCTGGACCACTATACTGCTTAATTTAGTGATAATATATGTCGAATTCTTGATATACGGTCGTATTTGGGCCGATCGGATTCGTTTACGGAAACCCACGAACAATGACAGTTACCTACTCCGGAGTTCGAACCACCATCCACAACAGAAGCGAGGGACCGTCAGAACATTGGCAGATAGAGAAAGGAACATTTGCGAACTAGAGCTGCTTGACATAAGATTAAAACATCTCTCCAGTTCGTTGCTCCAGAATGGTTATTCGTGTGATGAGAAAAAATGAGCATTAAGACCAGCGCGAGGAAACCATAGCGATCCACATGCACCTGTGTGATTAAAAGTTTTCCCACCATTCATTAAGGACATAACTGACCGCAGAGAAAAAAATCTAGAAAAAACAAAACGTCACGGTAATTTTCAAACCCACTCGCAAGATACAAGATCACCTAAAATTGGCCAAAGATGTTCGCCAAATGCTGGGAAATCTATGAATTTCTTCGGTTCCGTGTAGTTGCGGGGAGTTATATGTGGGTATTACAAATAAAATGGTAAAAAGGGTCCTTAGGAGACCACAAGAGCAATTGCAGAAGAGGGTAGATTGACAAATATGGTGTTGTTGGACATTCTTTGCTGGCACGAGCCCACCACATTAAATTTGATAGGACTCAAGTACTAGCAGCTACAAGCGGATACTTCGAAAGGCTGGCGAGAGAAGCTATAGAGATTGTAAAATATCCCAGGAATTTTAGTCGGAGTGAAGAGGGCGCCAAACTGAACAAAATCTGAATTCCGGTGCTGAAGAAGATGTGGGGCAGATTTGGCGCAGTAGTGACAGCAACAGCGAACGACGCCAGTCGACAGCGGCCAGTTGCGCTCGGGTGTACAAAACGTGTGACGTCCGCCACTGCGTGGAAGCACGCCTAATCGGAATTTTGCTGCAGCCATTAGCGAGCCAGGGTGTGGCTCGACCATTCAAGGAACCTGCGATCCGTCTTGAAATGTCCTCCGCAGATGGGCGAGAAACGTTGGGTTTAAATTCATTTGACCACGGCATAAGAGCCCGGTTCTTTACTAATTGTGACTTTTGTGACAGTGAAAGTTTATGTTTTACAGTTACTAAGGATATCCGTTCCTGTATAATATGTTCCACAAGGTTTCCCTGTCTTCTTTGTCGAAGGCTTTTGTTTGTAAACGCGGTGTGTGTTTCCCTATTGAACTACCTTTGTTTTTATCAGTACAAGATCTTGCTTTTTCTGAAACCATTTTGTTCTACAGATAGATTTTCGGCAATGATTTGTAGATGTTTATTATCATCTTCGAGTACATTTCATATACTGTGTCTGCTAATGTCAAACCATGATAATTATAGCATTCATCAAAAAATAAAATTCTGTTTGCCTCCGCACTTTTGACGGAATCTATCATAAGGAATCCACAGGCAATGTGGTTCACCTAGATCACCTTAAAAAAAGAGAAGAGGATCAGGCTTTCGCATCCCGTCAACAAAGAAGTCGTTAGAGACGCCGTACAACAGTGGATGCGAGAAGCGTAGGGAATGAAATAACCCATTCTTTCGCATTTAGGGAATCAGGCAAAAGAGGAGAAACTTAAATGTGGACGGACGGACGCAGATATGAAACGCCGTAATTCGGAATACGCATCCCTGGGTTAACATTGCGCCACCTCGATCGGTAACTTAAACTTATGACTGCTGTCACTGCTGAGAGACGAGCAAAGATGGCAAGCTTACTTAGTGAAACCAGAGATTAACGTCCAGTTTACAGAGCGGAAATTAAAGAAACGACATCATTTGAGGGACAAATATAGGCGGAGAGCCACTGGTAGAATGAAGCATACACCACTGAGTGGCCTCGAGTTTAAACACATACCCATTCTTATTCTAAAGTTGGGGCAAAATCTTCTTCTAGAAGTTTCAGCATCCATGTGGCTAGTGACTACGCCATCTGCTATTTACGGCTACATCCAATTCGGTGCGACCACACTACAAATCAAACTACGATGTATCCGTGTTATAGAAACTGGAAGGTTTTCATAAACCAAAAGAAGTTATATGTACCGAGTAAAGTAATAAATGACGTGTTGGTTTAATGGTACCAAGGGAGAATTTTGAGAAAACAGAAACTAAACTCTAACCTCGAAAGAAATTACAGGGAAAATGTTAGAGGAAACCTGTGCATCCCTACTACGGGCCAAATTTTATTTCGGCAAAACATGTGTCCCTAAACCATAGGAAATCAGTGGGCTGAATGAAACCTTCAAAAAAATGGTTCAAATGTCTCTGAGCACTATGGGACTTAACTACTGAGGACATCAGTCTCCTAGAACTTAGAACTACTTAAATCTAACTAACCTAAGTGCAGCACACACACCCATGCCCGAGACAGAATTCGAACATGCGGCCTTACTGGTCGCACGGTTCCAGACTGTAGCGCCTAGAACCGCTCGTCGAAACCTTCTATCCGTCGTGTCTCCACCTTCTGAAGATTGAACATGGTAGACGTAAATCACAAATACCAAATTTTGCATTTGAAGATCACGAATACTGCCGCACTGACGTATTGCTAATGTAAGCTCACAAACGAAAGGTAATGGAACCAGGCGTTGACGGAATTACAGTTAGATTTTACATATGGCACGCCAAGGGATTAGCTTCATTCGTATCTCATATTTGCCGATAATCCCTCTAAGAATCTGCGTGGTTTCTGTTTGTTCTATTTCGTGTCTCCCTACCACTTTCGCGCAACGACGCTCTCAGCGTGTTTTTTAGGGAATTGACTAGTTTGAACCTGGGACCTGTTGCTGGTAAGGAGACGTTAGACCACACATGAAATGTAGAGTTCAGAAGAGTTTACTGAGACTAGCGATGATATAACCAAATACTTAATGATTTCAGCGTCAGCTCCACTGCACTCTCTGTAAAAGAATCTTAATACTAACTAAATTTAGTGGAAGGGGTTCAAGGCTTTCCTATTTTTAGTTAGTTGGTAACATAACGTCGAAAAACCTGTTACGTTTACACATTGGAAATTTTATTCTACTCACAAAACATTGTTTATAAATTGCACTGTTGATAAAAAGACATGTTTTAATATAGGGTGGTAAAAACCAACAACGTTCAACAAAAATGTGAACGAATATTCCCTGAATGGGTTTCCAAGTTCTACAATGGATCAAAGGATGACCTAAGCCATATCACATCTATAATCTAGGTTTAAATTCAGTTTCACCGAAGAGAAAACTATCAAAATGGTCCACAGGGACCCTCGATTATCTTTAATTACTTATCTAACTTGTCGTAAATTACAGTGGCTGATGTGGCTTTTCAATAACTATGTAACAGAAAAACCTTCGCGTTTCAGATTTTTACTTCAAGTGGCAAATGTGAACACCATGAGCTTTAATTAACGATCGACACTAGTATTACGCAAAAAGGGGGTGTAACAGATGAAAATTCTGCAGTTCTGAGTGAAGCTTTATGCACTGTTATGCCACATGGTGCAAGCTGTTAAAGTTTCTGAAAAAAGTAGGGGTAAGCTATAGGGAGAGACGGGTCATATACACGATGTACAACAACCAAGTGGGAATAATAAGAGTGGATAATCAAGAACGAAGTGCTCATATTAAGAAGGGAGTATGACAGCCTTTCGCCCCTACTCTTCAATCTGTACATCGAGGAAGCAATGATGGAAATAAAAGAAAGGTTCAGGAGTGGAATTAAAATACAAAGTGAAAGGATATCAATGATACGATTCGCTGATGACATTGCTATCCTGAGTGAAAGTGAAGAAGAATTAAATGATCTGCTGAACGGAATGAACAGTCTAATGAGTACACAATATGGTTTGAGAGTAAATCGGAGAAAGACGAAGGTAATGAGAAGTAGTAGAAATGAGAACAGCGAGAAACTTAACATCTTAACATCAGGATTGATGGTCACGAAGTCAATGAAGTTAAGGAATTCTGCTACCTAGGGAGTAAAATAACCAATGACGGACGGAGCAAGGAGGACATCTAAAGCAGACTCGCTATGGCAAAAAAGGCATTTCTGGCCAAGAGAAATTTACTAATATCAAATACCGGCCTTAATTTGAGGAAGATATTTCTGAGGATGTACGTCTGTTGCAGCATTGTATGGTAGTGAAACATGGACTGTGGGAAAACCGCAACAGAAGAGAATCGAAGCATTTGAGATGTGGTGCTATAGACGAATGTTAAAAATTAGGTGGACTGATAAGGTAAGGAATGGGGAGGTTCTATGCAGAATTGGAGAGGAAACGAATATATGGAAAACACTGATAAGGAGAAGGGACAGGGTGATATGACATCTGCTAAGACATGAGGGAATGACTTCCATGGTACTAGAGGGAGCTGTAGAGGGCAAAAACTGTAGAGGAAGACAGAGATTGGAATACATCAAGGAAATAATTGAGGACGTAGGTTGCAAATGCTACTCTGAGATGAAGAGGTTAGCACAGGTAAGGAATTCGTGGCGGGCCGCATCAAACCAGTCAGTAGACTGATGACAAAAAAAAAAAGCCACATCACATGCATTCATTACCTTCTCGGTGTTCGTCAGGGGACGGAGGGCAGCACAGCTCCGCTCACCTCGCTGTCTCGGAAGTACTCTCCCCTAACTTCTCCTTACTATAATTTACCAAATTTGGTTTAAAAAACTATTTGGCTGTGATTTCATCTGACCTATCAGGGTCTCAATGTTAACCTTAAGCTCCACATACAAAAATTCTATCAAATGAGAAACGTTATACTTTTCGTGGTGGGGCAATGTTTTTAAAGTTTGCAATGTAACAGAGACGCGAAAAAGTCTCACGCTAAAACTTGCAGCTGGTGTAGTCTTTTTAGTGTTATCGTAAGATCTATACCGTTCTTCTGGAGGGCTCTATATTTTAAGATGGGCCAGGGGGGGGGGGGGGGCGGGGGGTCCTGACGTAATGGGGACGCGAAAAATTCTCACTCTAAAACTTGTGGCTGGGTGTGGCCCTTTTTGTGTTATCGAAAGATCTATACTGTTCTTCTGGAGGGCTCTAGCTTTTAACACGGGCTGGGGGTTGGTCCTAGCGGTTAGCTGGCGACATGGGTGTCCGACCCTTATCGTAGGGCCTTCTAGCTTAACATGGTTCTGCTCTCTGCTTCTGTTCTCGTTTCTCCCCTCGGAACTGCGTCTGTCTCATGGTGGGAAGGTATGACATGCATTTAGGCATTCTTATGTTAGTCTGTGGTATTCCATTTGCTCACTCGTTACTCGTACTACTTTGGTTAATTGAATGTCACGATTTATTCGGAGCTATGTGACATACTGCTGGATTTGCTTATCATGTCAGGGTTTTCATAGAAGGTGTTGGTTTTGCCTGATACCTTACATATCACCACCCTTTAAACTTAATTTTTGTACTGAAGTTAGGCAATGATTGAATCGTTATCTAAGTCAGTCAAAAATTATTCCGTTATCTAAATTTTGTTGCCTACTGTTCACCCATGATATTCTGTTCTATGCTGTTTTTGTATTACTAACTTATATTTTTGTATTCTTCCCCATTATTATCAAAAATATGTTTATATTGACAAGGAAAGGATATTTTTACTGTATTGTAGTTATTATTTTTTAATTATTTTCTTTCTTTATTTAATTGTGAAGTTGGTTTTTTAAGAAGTTTGTTACCGAAAGTGAATAGTCTTTCACATCGAATTTCTTAGAAATATTGTTTTTATAAATGTAGTAATTAAGTAAAATCTATTCCTAACACATTTTCTAAATATCATGTACTAGGAAAATATTTTTGTTTCTATACGCTCATTTTAACATTGTTACACTAACAAATAAGAATTATTTCCAGGAACTGCTTTGACAAAGTAATATACATACACAAGTATTGTGATATTATCCTAACAAATGGTACAAATGTTAAAAAAAGGGAAAACATTCAACAAGATAATTTTTTATTCATTGTTTTTATAAGGAGAAAATAAGTAAAATATAGTTATTCCTTTTTTTTATGAGGAGAAAATAAGTGGCATATACTTTTAGTTTTATTATACCTTACTTTTGTTCTTTAGATACTGTCCATTTCAGAACTAATGACTTATTCTCATCGATAGTCTATTTTTTTACTTTCGTCCATAGCCAATGACTGTTATTTTGTAGTTGATTAGCTGTCTGATGTGCTTAACTTATTTAGTTTTTCACACATTTCTTTTGCGCAATTACTACATCACATAATTTGATTTCACAAATTCATACAAGCCAATGAATGTTTAAGCATGAGGTTGGCGAATGTTTTTTGTATTAAGGTAATGGACTTGAGAGAGGTGGATGTGGGTAAGTATTTGATGTACAGCCTTGTTCGTCGTTCCTTGTTGGGCTTGCAAGTGTGTGTTGCTGTTGTGGAGGTCCCATAATGGATTGGAGCTGTGAGTGCAGAATCTCGTGGTTTACTGGCTTTGTATGCGTGTAAGTCATCTTTATGTGTCGTTGAAAGCCGTCGTTTTTCGTTGTAATACTTTGCAGATGACTAGTTTACAATAGGATAGGGATTTGGGAAGGCTTGTCGTTTATTCTTCACCCATCTTCTTTCTTGGTCTCAATCTTGCTAATCTTCAACTTCCATTCTTCCTGCTTTTTCTCTACTTCTTACTTGCTTCTTGGTTCTTCTCTGGGCAGGATATGGAAATATTTATTGATAACTAGTAGCTTTGAAGTTCTCCTCTTAGTAACAGTTTGATAAATGGTTTGGTCATGTCATTTCTACTTTGTGGACGTTTTCTTCAGTTTCGTGCATCGGCGTGCTGTTTAATAGCGGTAGTGTGACTTTTACACATATTTTTGGCCAGTGGTGGCTTGCCTAAGGCATCTTATCATCGGGCCATTTTTTGCTCGCTCCGCTGAGTTGGGGCGTCCCGGGGTTTACGAGTGGCGAAAGTCGGGTGTCTGCTTGTCTGTCCATGCACTAGTCCCTTCCGATGTTCGCGTCTCTGCAGGGCTCTGTCACTGTGCGGCTCCCTGTTCCATCCCAGAAGGGTTCCACCTAGCGGGCAAATTTATTGCCCACTTTCTATACAAGGGCCTTCTATTGGTCTCGCTTCAACCTTGTAGGAATCGTGTCTTGCTAATTACGTCCTTTTCTTTCTTGATACTTCTCACGTTGCAACTTGTGGGTCATTGCATCTGGTCTTTGTTGGTGTTTTTACAATGGTTCTTACAAAAAGTTTTACTTATAATCATCTAACATATGTCTAGTACCTACATTGTTTTACACCTTCTTAAAAAGCTTTACAAATCTCGGCGCCCTTTCCATGTTCTAAGATATTTTAAGTCTTAACTTCTACAAAAATCCTCAAATTCGTTATTTTATTTTTTGTGTAGTGTCATGGTGTATAGCACTTTAGTTTTTCATGCTGTTAGACTATCTACGCTTTATCCTTGCACCTTAATCTATGCTACTATTGGTGTTATTTTTGTTTTTGATTTTATTGAAACTACTTTCTTTTTCCCACCTTCCTCTTTCTTTATTCTTCTTTCTCCTGATGATTTATCTGCAACATAATCTTGAAATATTGTGCTGATTATTTACCAGTAATAAAATTAATGTTCAAAGTTATACTGAAAGTGTTTAATACTGCCAGTCTTAGGTAAAAATACCTCTGCTTTACCTAGTAAAATACCCTCTAATTCTCTTTTACTGTGTTCCAAAATACCTTGAACTTCTTGCAATTTTTCGTCCATTTCTTTATGGACTTCTAACATGAGTTGAGGCCATTCCCCCTTTTGTTCATACCATTCTAATTCTTCATCCTCTTTCTCTTGCGTCATTCTTAATTGTTTGTTTATAACTGGTATTTCTTCTAATTATAGCTTTTGCTCAAAGAGAAGTGTGACATTCCCGAATGTTACGCTACCTTTCCCCATATCTATTTTCGCTCGTCTCTCATTTAAAAAATCTGCACCTATAATCAAATCTACAGTTACTTTAGGTATAATCACGAAGTTGGCTATCTTTTGACTTTGGCACGAAAGAGTTAACCTTGTTTGTCTCATAACTTCCGCAGCATTGTTTCTAATAGGTCCTCTTACTTTAATCTTACGTGTTTCCAGAACTGGCAATTGTTCATTGGCATTACACTGCATGAATAAATTTTCTGAGATCGCAGTCAGTTCACTTCCGCTATCAGTTACAATATTGACTGGGATATGCTTTACCATGGCCTTCACAATTGGTTGAATTTGAAAGGGTTGGTTCTGTTCCTCTTTTTCTTGCAATCCTCCACTAAGTCCTACATGAGTCTTTTTAGGAATTTCCCTTGTGAATTCGAACTTTCTGTAGGATAAGCTTCGACTGCTACTTCACTCTCTTTTATTTCGCCTTCTCTATTTCTTCCTTCATTTACGCTTTCTTCAACATCCTCTACTTTTTTCCTCATCCTCATCTACTTTCTCCTTCTTCATCGCTACTTCCACATAATCGCATGTAAATGCTCTGATTATCGCTTCATAACTTCTTTCATTATATACTTTGGGTTTTGTGCCCACTCGTAACTTATTTTCAACTTCTGTTGACTGCGCATTATCCTCATTTAATTCGCTTTCCCTGGTTTCCATCTCAAAGAGCTCTGAAATACTCACTACGTCGTCCTTTCCTCCTACATTCGTTGTGCATGCCTCTGGTAATTCATCTTCTTCGTCAGTATCTTCCCAATTAATTTCGTCCGAACACGATATTGTTGTTTTCTTGTCTTCGTTTTCATCTGGTCCCTGCGGATTTGTTTCTTCCTTCTTCTCTTCTCGTGATAAGATTTTTACTTCTCTGTTCAAAGTGCTGCAATTGTCCTGGGTCGGTGCGACATTCTCTTTGGCATGGGCGCTTAGCTGTCAATTCGAACGTTTATTGGGGTTTGGTGGTCTTACCTCCACCTCTTCTATCTGTATTCTCTTTTCTTGTTCAGCTTGTTGATAGTGGTTTCTTTGTTGATAATTTGTCGGTCTATTGGTTCTCCAGTACCCGTTCCAGTGGTCGTTATTCCCTCTGTAATAGTTGTTGCCGCTCCTGGGTGAATTATACTTATTTCCATATTCTCTTCTAAATCCATAACTGGTTCTTTGTTGAAATCTATTGTCGTTTCTTGGTGCTAAGTTATCACAAGGTTCGCAATTATTGTTTCTTCGTACTGTGTCTAGTGGATTATACTGCTTTTTGCTTTCGTTTTCACGTGCGCTTCGTCTTTTTCTTGCGTCATCTTCCAAAAATATGAATTCTAGTTCCCTTAGAATACCTTTAAATGCTTCGACGTCATTGCCTCCGCGACCTACTAATGATTGCTGGTATTTCAATGGTAGCTTCATCGCGCATAATTTAATCAACTCTCCGTCATTGTATGGTACATCTAAGAATTGACTTATCTTTGCCATTAATTCGAAAAATTTCACGGGAGTCTTCTCTCCTGGATTTTCAAAATATGGGTTCTGTAATAATTCGTACATCACTCTGTTCTGTGCTTCAATGGACCAATATCGTGAGAGAAACTTCTCTCTGAAATCTTCGTACGATCGGCATGTCGCTGCAACATTTTGCATGGTTTCTGCGACTGTTCCTGACATGTGTACATATATAAATTTGTATGTTAGTGTTCTGGTAATCCTACTCGGAACTGACCAATAAAAGTTCGTGGATGTAATAAGTTTCCTTCTCGAAAGTGTTGAAATTTTCTGACTGTGAGGAAATGATCGTTGTCGTACTTCGTCATGGTTCCACATGAAATTCGCGATTCTTCGCCATTATTGTTTCTGATCATTTCTCCCGTCGTTCTTTCCGGTTGTGGTAGATCCATTGGATATTGTCCACTGTAACTTTCGCCTACCCTTGCGTAGTATAGTTGGAGTGGTACGCAATAATTTTCTTCCATCGGTTGTGAAGGTGTAGCTGAATGCATTGCACTGTACTCTTCGCGACCTGACTTTCCATTGTCAGGTATTGGTTGGGTATCTTGTCTGGCTAAACTTGCGGCTTCATTGCACAATTCAAACTGTCTTGAAACATACATTTGTGGTCCTGCGTATTTTTGTGGTGCCGTTTGTTCATCAAGAGTTTCGAAACGTGTTTGTTGCGGTGCAGGCTGTCTGATTTCACGTATGTTATTTTCCGCCTGTGATTGGAATCGAAAATGCATGATATCTTCGTTAATTGCTTGTTTTCCCGGTGCTGTTACAGATACGGATGTGGTTGCAGACTCAGTGCTTGTTCGATCCTGTTCACTACGCTCTTCATTGGTTTGCAACTACTCTGTTCGCAATTTCTGAAATTGTCTCTTCGTTTGCGCTTCTATTTTGACTATGCGGTTATCATATCTTTTCAGCGCTGCTTTTGTGATACGTTTGTGTAACACACCGTTTTCAACAACTTCACGCGCTGTACCTGCTGCTTGTCTAGTAATTTCGTTTATCTGTTTCTCTAGTTTCTTGACTTCTCCCTGGGTGTTGTTACGTAATGTTTTGATCTCGTCCTGAATGTCATTACGCAATGTTTGTACGTCCGCTTCTACCTTGTCAATGTCTGTTCTAAATTGATTGTGACCTGTCGTTAAGTTTGCTATTACTTCTCGAGATTCTTTTGCCTCGTCTTCAATATGACTTAGGTGTAACTGATTTTTTGTTTGTTTTGTTCTTTAATCTCACGTATTTGTCTCGTGGTTTCTGCATTCGGAATTTGAATTTGGTTCGCTATGTCTTTGTTTTGCCTTGTCATGATTTCCGTAATTTATTGTAATAATTCTGCCAGATTGGTGGGTCCTATTGCGTTTTCTTCCGACGTCCTATGCTCTGTGTTTTCTCCCAAGTGTTGGTTCGCAACCGATTGCATTGAACAGTGCTGTGACAGGTTTCTGCTCGCATTGCTTGTACTCTGTGGTGAGAAAGCTATGATTACTTGTATTATGGGTTCTACGTATTCAAGACGCAAGTTAGAATCCTGATCAACTGTCTCTCTACTTTCCTGCCCTTCTGTCGTATGCTCACTTATGTTTTCTATGCACTGACGTACATTATCCTCGTTATGGTGCGTTATATGTCCTATTTCTCTTGATACTGCATCGTCTGTTGTACTGTCCTCTATTCTCTGCCCATTTTCATGCTGGGTCTCTACCTCAATTCGGTCAACGTCTCGATTTGCCATTGCTAATCTTTCCGAATCCCTTATTTTCTGTTAAAAAAGCAATTCACGCGCCCTGCTTCGAGTCAACATGCGCTCTTATGATCTCACGCGTTTCATAAGCATTTTGTTCACACGACTTGACACTTATTATACCCAAGACTGACAGTCCATTCACTTACTTGTTGGGTCAGAACCAACTTGTCTACGATGTATCCGCCATCTGTGTGCTTGCATTGAGGAGAAAACTTAATTCTAACAATTTTAAAATTCATAACTTAATTATGCTATTGTCTCTGCTAGAATGTCTCACTATCTATCGCTGCAGCTACTATTTTCAACTATTTATGCCATTCAAAAAAAATTGTTTTTCATTAAGAAAAATTTTTTAACAGGATAATTTTCTGACTTAATTAGGCATGTGGTCGACCTTCAATCATGGTATTTTACCATCCTGGCATGGTCGCCATTCTCTAACATTCGGCATGGTTTCTGTTTGTTCTATTTCGTGTCTCCCTACCACTTTCACACAATGACGCTGTGAGTGTGTGTTTTAGGGAATTGACTAGTTTGAACCTGGGACCTGTTGCTGGTAAGGAGATGTCAGACCACACATGAATTGTAGAGTTCAGAAGAGTTTAGTGAGACTAGCGATACTTAATGATTTCAACGTCAGCTCCACTGCACTCTCTGTAAAAGAATCTTAATACTAACTAAATTTAGTGGAAGGGGTTCAAGGCTTTCGTATTTTTAGTTCGTTGGTAACATAACGTCGAAAAAGCAGTTAAATTTACCACTGGAAATTTTATTCTACTCACAAAACATTGTTTATAAATTGCGCTATTGATAAAAGGACATGTTTTAATACAGGATGGTAAAAACTGACTGCGTTCAACAAAAATGTGAACGAATGTTCCCTGAATGAGTTTGCAAGTTCTACAATGGATCAAAGGATAACCTAAGCAGTATCACATCTATAATCTAGGTTTAAATTAAATTTCACTAAAGAGAACACTATCAAAATGGTCCACAGTGACCGTCAATTATCTTTAATTACTTATCTAACTTGTCGTAAATTACAGTGGCTGATGTGGCTTTTCAATAACTATGTAACAGAAAAATCTTCGCGTTTCAGGTTTTTACTTCAAGTGGCAAATGTGAACACCATGAGCTTTAATTAACGATCGACACTAGTATTACGCAAAAATGGGGTGTAACACATGAGAATTCTGCACTTCTGAGTGAAGCTTTATGCACTGTCATGCCGCATCACATGCGTTCATTACCTTGTCGGTGTTCGTCAGGGGGCGGAGGGCAGCAGAGCTCCGCTCACGTCGCCATCTCGGAAGCAACTCTCCCCTAACTTCTCCCTAATTTACCGAAGTTGGTTTAAAAAACTATCTGGCTGTGTTTTCATCTGACCAATCAGGATCTCAATTTTAACCTTAAGCTCCGTGTAAGAGAAGTCTGTCTATCAAATGAGAAACGTTATACTTTTCGTGGTGGGGCAATGTTTTTAAAGTTTGCAATGTGACAGAGATACAAAAAAGTCTCACGCTAAAACTTGCGGCTGAGTGTATCCCTTTTTGTGTTATCGAAAGATCTAAACAGTTCTTCTGGAGGGCACTAGCCTTTAACATGGGCTGGGGGTTGGTCCTAGCGGTTATCTGGCGACGTAGGTGTCCGACCCTTATCGTAGGGCTTTCTAGCTTAACACGGTTCTGCTCTCGGCTTCTGTTCTCGTTTCTCCCCTCGGAACTGCGTCTGTCTTACGGTGGGTATGTATGACATGAATTTAGGCATTCTCGTGTTACTCTGTGGTATTCCATTTGCTCACTCGTTACTCGTATTACTTTGGTTAATTGAATGTCACGATTTATTCGGAGCATGTGCATACTACTGGATTTGCTTATCATGTCAGGGTTTTCATGTAAGATGTTGGATTTGCTTGACACCTTACATCCCTTCTGACTGGGAAAAGGACGCTGGTCATTCCAGCTTACAAAAATGGATTGATAACATTGATGAACAGTATCGTTATAGACCAAGAACCGTCACCCTTCGCCAACGGAATGGCACACAGCTGCTAATGCGCAAGCTGTCCTTCCAGCGCCCAGTGTACGAGATAGCCAGGACCATCCGCGCTGCTACAGCGCCACTGTCATGGCGGTGCAGAAGGCCAAGGAGGGTTGCTCCGTCGACGTCTTTGAGGACACCAACTCTTGCGTCATCTACGCACCATCCCCAAGTGCTTTATCATCATGTCTAAGGACATTCAGCTCAACCGCTATGACATTCGCAGAGGAAAGTAAGTTTAATGTTATAGGGAGAATATTATTACCATTTGGGGGGGGGGGTTGATGTGGTAGATTAGGGGGCAAACAGCCGCTTTTTTAAAATGTAATTGTATTAATGTAGAGACTTTAATCAATATTGTTGTGAATTTTATCGTTGTAGCAGAATTAGAAATGCCTTTAAAATAAACTGTTTAACAGTGTACTGGGAGCCACGTACACATTTTCCGACTTTTGGGAAACTACTTGCTCCAGTGGAATTTTTATAAGTATGAAGGCCATTTTCTTTCGATATCTCTGGCTGACATTTGACTTACTTAGGAAGTATCTTCATGGGAAGGTACAGAATGCAAATGAAATCTTCAATAATTTAATCTGGATTAGATTCTCAGAAAGGACGTTCTGTGGACTGGAAGTTCTCAAATTAAGTATCCATTGTGCAGTTTTATGTTTCAATGGCGAACATAATGACAGAAATGAAACCCTGAGTAGAGTTGGTATAGATACAGGGCTGTTTACAGCAGAAGCATTTCACTCCATCGATGAGAGCGGTGTCCAGAAACCTGACACAGCAGTGTCTCGCCTACAAATTCAGGTCAATCAGATTCGAAGGGAGAGAAGAGAAACCTGGAGGGTGACGAGTATCAATATGGAGGATTTTAAAACTGAGCAAAGTTTATTACGTATAGAGTTTTGAGAAGAAAATCTCTGAACCGCTTTCTCTCAGTTTTACATTTTTTGCATTAGTAGAATCTTTTTCTCAAAAAGCATTAGCGTTAATGCTATGAAATTTTACGGAGCTGTACCAAACATTCTGCTGCCTCATTGGAACTAAGAAATATGAGATCCTGAGACTATATCCCGATTTTTATTGGATTTCATATAGAAAAAAATTAATTTCGATGTGTAAAATTTAAAACTTAGTCAATAATAAAATTTTTACTACAAATTAGTGATTGTAGCTACCTTATAATCTTCATAGGACAGTACTACAATTTCAGATTCTGTCCATTATTTAGTTATGGGTTTATATAAGAAATACAATAAAAATTAGAAATGAAAATTTCTGGCAAAATATTAACTTGCGTCTTTTATTATATTTTTAGTTAAAATACTGCTCTTTTTACTAACAGATGCAAAAGTTTAGAGCTTTACATTAATAAATGTGGCTGTAATGATTGTTAAATAGATGTTGTACATTTTCTGTTACATGCACTCGTAAACAGCGATTTGAAAAGGCAACCCAGCTTTTAAAATAAGCACAAGGCACTGACCAATTTCGTAGCCGAGTTTAGGATTCCACACGTCTTAACTACATGGATGCCCGTGTGTAGAGGCTATGGGACAAACACTGGTACAATCGATGTAAATCGGTGCGTAGTCTGAAACCATGTTTGGCGCAAAGACGTCGCAATATGATAGCGAGCAGATTTCGTGTCACTGCCCTGCCATTTTGTAGTTCTAGATAACTGTAATCATGTGGTGCACTAGGACACAGCCGGTATTCAGGAAAGTCCAGCAAACAGTAACAGCACACATGCCGTACAATCAATAAATAGATTATGAGCATACCCCTTTCAAAGAAACCGTCTTGGATTTCCTTCAAGTCACTTCTTTATGCGTTTACTTCACCTGGCAATATTAGGATCTTCAGATTCTATTTTGCGCCTACCGAGACATCCATATTAATTCTCGCGGTAGCAAGGGCGGTACTTTAAGCCCAACTTTTTAAAATATTGTAAGAAAGTCAGTTACTTTACGTTATAAGATTTTGAAAATAAATATTTCTTCTATTTAATATCTTTTTGTGCCAGACTCCATAAGTGCTTTAATTTTTCATTTAAAATTTACCCAAAAATTTAACCTTTGGTAGTAGAAGCCACTTTCTCCGACGACTGTTATATTCAATATTTTCAGTTTCAGGACCTTATTTTCACATCAGTATCTCTTTAAAAGTTATTATGCGAGAAAAGTAAGGACGATCAACATATCTGAAACCTTTTATTTATTTATTTATTTATTTTTGTTAGGACACTTTATTGAAAGTTTGTTGGTACTGCTAAGTCTGTGGTGAAAGATGTTCCGGGGCCTATCACATATCACTACCTCTTCAAGAAGTATGTTAAAATTCCTGAAGAGTCGTAAGCAGCCAGTCAATTGGAAAATGGAAGGTTCATTTAAATCGCTTGATCCTTGTTCCAACGTTTATAAAAAGTCTTATCTGGGTTACATACTGAAGCGAAGATACTTTAAAACTATAGGCGAATGGCATCAGTAAAGTATAAAATTTCATTTCTGTCATATTATGAACATGCACAACACGATATCTGTCTATGAACGGTACTTCACAAATACAAGTCAATGAATTTTGTTCTTTCTTAAAGGTGGGCACAGCTTACACCATCCCCCCCCCCCCCCCTCCAACTTCGTAGTGCACTACATGAAAATGCGTTGGTATTGCTAGGGATAAAGTAGGACTAAATAACTAAATAATGTTAATAATAAGTAAATGTTTCAGTTTCACGGACCGGACAACCTACATTTGTTATTCATGAGTAATTTATCAGAATAGATATGAGTAAAAGTCTTACTGATCTCACATTGTGTTAAGAAGCTCGATTCACCCCTCTCTGGGGATTCTTTGATGTCGTCTGTGGCTTTTGTTAATGTATTTTTTGTGCTATGGCTTTCATGAATGGCTGATTGATACTGATCTCGAAAGCTATAATTTTTACAGTATTCCATTAGCTGATAATGAACAATGTACTTGAATGCAGTGCAATAATGTGGTCGTCATGTGGTTTCATGGCCAGTTGTTGATGATTCTTGGTTACCGGCAGAATTACGTAATGCTTCCACTGAATAGGTCACCTGCCAGACATAAGAGATAAGAAAGAGAGTGAGAGGGAGTGAAGACGTCTGTGGTAAGTGATGTAACAGTAGCTGCAACGGTTTTAGCTCTCGCAGTAACACTGGGGTTTTGAAAAAAAATCACTCTAGTCAGCTAATTTATACTTTTGAAAAAATACGTAATAATTTTAATGAATTGTTCTACGAGACTGCATGTTGTTGGTGTGATCTTCAGTCCAGAGACTGGTTTCATGCAACTCTCCATGCTACTCTACCCTGTGCAAGCCTCTTCATCTCCGAGTAACTACTGCAACCTACATCCATCTGAATCTGCTTACTGTATTCATCTCTAGGTCTCCCCCTACGACTTTTATTTATTTATTTATTTATTTATTTATTTAACCTGATCAACGCTTCCCTCCAATGTTATATTAGTGATCTCTTGATGTCTCAGAGCGTGTCCTGTCAACCGATACTTTCTTTTGGTCAGGTTGTGCCACAAATTCCTTTCCTTCACAATTTTATTCCGTACCACTCCATTAGTTACGTGATGTACCCATCTAACCTTCAGCGTTCTTTTGCAGCACCAAGCTTCGACAGCTTGTATTCTCTTCTTATCTAAAATATTTATCGACCATGTTTCACCTCCATACATAGCTACCAGCACACTCCATACAATGAAAGGACTTCTGAACACTTAAATCCATACCCAATGTTAATAAATTTCTCTTCTTCTGAAACGCTTTCCTTCCCATAGCCAGTCTACATTTTGTATTCCTCTCTGCTTCAGCCCTGCATATATGTTTCAAATTGTTGGGTTAAAGTTAGTTTAAAAATTTAAATCTCCATGGCGGATGTCACTTTCTCAAGTGAATGCCATATTATGTATGTCGCGATTCAGGGACTTACTGACTTATCAGTATCTCTTTTAAGAGTATGTTACGCGTAAAAGTCAGCCACAATGACCGATCTTTGAATTTTTTTAACTGGTCATGAAGTCGGTAGAACATGTTATTGACTATGCATTTATACTGTTGATATTGTTGAGAGATTGCTAAAAAGTATTTTTTGTTTCTGTACCCTATTAGTATATCATTAATTAGAAATCCTTGCTTCCAGGACTGCTAGTTCTGCAAGTTTCGTAGGAGAGCTTCCGTGAAGTTTGGAAAGTAGGAGACGAGGTAGTGGTGGAAGTAAAGCTTTGAGGACGAGGAGTGAGTCTTGCTGGGGTAGCTCAGTTTGCAGAACACGTGCCCGCGAAAATCAAAGGTTCTCGGTACGACACACAGTTTTAATCTGGCAGGATGTTTCATATCACAAATTTTTTAGAAAGTGTGTTTTTGGGATAATTCATCACCAAATAACGATTGAATTTTCCCTTTATGAGAGTACTGAAGGACGACTGTTAACATTATTAAAAACCATTCAAAACACAAGATAACGTAAAATACTTTTTATTCAAGACAACCGGTTTTAACAGTCGTAGCTCTCATCTTCAGGTCTTAAGCATTTTTTTGTACTAAACCATATTTAGCGTAAAATGAACATCTTTTAGTACGAAAAAGGTCTAAGACCTGAAGATAGAAGGTAAAACTGTTGAAACGGGTTGCCTTGAATAAAAAATATGTTCAGCAGTCTTGGCTTTTGAATGATTTTTAATAACAACTAGAGTATATGTTTGCTTAATTTTTTTTGTGGGTGGGCGTAAAGTGTCGTCCCCCCCCCCCCCCCTCACCCCTTGACACTGCGGTTAATGGAAAATGCCACGGAATTGCTCAGTTTAATCACATCTACGCTTACTCTGTAATTACCAGTGCTTCAGCAGGGGTTCTCTCGATTACTTTACGTACTGCCTCAATGTGTGATACGGGTAGATGCAGTCGAGAGGCCTCTTCCCGGAAACGTGGAGGTGAGATGGATCGCCATCATATGGTAGCCACATTATCCTTTGTACCAGACTCAGCAGGGGAGACATGGTCACTCAGAGGAATTGGAAATATGTTTGCACTGCAAGGGGCTGTGAATATGACCGATCCCAACAGGAGGTTGCATACAACCGTCGCTCACACACTGAGGCTCAACATATACTGGTGGTTCGCGCTTTCAATATACCACTGAAACACTACTACATATCAAATTATCTCGTGACTGCTTTCAGTCGTTGGAACCTACACTGCCAAAGATCTTCTAGCCGCACTTTCAGCTGGGTGTACCTCCTAGGCTTTTCCAACCATTTCTCCACTTCAGCGGTTTTGTTCCTTATACTATTCCCCCCCCCCCCCCCCCCATGAACCAAGGACCTTGCCGTTGGTGGGGAGGCTTGCGTGCCTTAACGATACAGATAGCCATACCGTAGGTGCAACCCCAACGGAGGGGTACCTGTTGAGAGGCCAAACTAACGTGTAGTTCCTGAAGAGGGCAGCAGCCTTTTCAGTAGTTGCAGGAACAACAGTCTCGATGATTGACTGATCTGGCCTTGTAACATTAACCAAAACGGCCTTGCTGTGCTGGTACTGCGAACGGCTGAAATCAAGGGGAAACTACAGCCGTAATTTTTCCCAAGAGCATGCAGCTTTACTGTATGAATAAATGATGGCGTCCTCTTGGGTAAAATATTACGGAGGTAAAATAGTCCCCCATTCGGATCTCCGGGCGGGGACTTATCAAGAGGACATCGTTTTCAGGAGAAAGAAAACTGCCATTCTACGGATCGGAGCGTGGAATGTCAGATCCCTTAATCGGGCAGGTAGGTTAGAAAATTTAAAAAAGGAAATCAACAGGTTAAAGTTAGGTATAGTGGGACTTAGTGAAGGTCGGTGGCAGGAGGAACAAGACTTTTGGTCAGATGAATACAGGGTTATAAATAAAAAATCAAGTAGGGGTAATGCAGGAGTATGGATAATAATGAATAAAAAAAATAGGAGTGAGGGAAAGCTACTACAAACAGTAATGTGAACGCATTATTGTGGCCAAGATAGACACGAAGCCCACGCCTACTACACTAGTGCAAGTTTATATGCCAAATAGTTCTGCAGATGATGAAGAAATTGATGAAATGTATGATGAGATAAAAGAAATTATTCAGGTCGTGAAGGGAGACGAAAATTTAATATTCATGAGTGACTGGAATTCGACAGTAGGAAAAGGAAGAGAAGGAAACGTAGTAGGTGAATATGGATTGGGGCTAAGAAATGAAAGAGGAAGCCGCCTGGTAGAATTTTGCACAGAGCACAACTTAATCACAGCTAATACTTGGTTCAAGAATCATGAAAGAAGGTTGTATACATGGAAGAACTCTGGAAATACTGACAGATTTCAGATAGATTATATAATGGTAAGACAGAGATTTAGGAACCAGGTTTTATATTGCAAGACATTTCCAGGGGCAGATGTGGACTCTGACCACAATCTATTAGTTATGACGTGTAGATTAAAACTGATGAAACTGCAAAAAGGTGGAAATTTAAGGAGATGGGACCTGGATAAATTGAAAGAACCGGAGGTTGTCCAGAGTTTCAGGGAGAGCATAAGGGAGCAATTGACAGGAATGGGGGAAAGAAACACAGTAGAAGAAGAATGGGTAGCTTTGAGGGATGAAGTAGTGAAGGCAGCAGAGGATCAAGTAGGTAAAAAGACGAGGGCTAAAAGAAATATTTGGGTAACGGAAGAGATACTGAATTTAAATGATGAAAGGAGGAAATACAAAAGTCCAGCAAGTGGAGCAGACAAAAAGGAATACAAACGTCTCAAAAATCAGATCGACAGTAAGTGCAAAATGGCTAAGCAGGGATGGCTAAAGAACAAATGTAAGGATGTAGAGGCTTATCTCACGAGGGGTAAGTTAGATATTGCCTACAGGAAAATTAAAGAGACATTTGGAGAAAAGAGATCCACTTGCATGAATATTAAGAGCTCAGATGGAAATCAAGTTTTAAGCAAAGAAGGGAAAGCAGAAATGTGAGAGTATATAGAGGGTCTGTATAGGGGTGATGTGCTTGAGGACAATATAATGGAAATGTAAGAGGAGGTAGATGAAGATAAATGGGAGATAAGATACTGAGTGAAGAGTTTGACAGACCACTGAAAGACCTAAGTCGAAACAAGTTCCCGGGAGTACACAACATTCCATTAGAACTACTGGCCGCCTCGGGAGACAAAACTGTACCATCTGGTGAGCAAGATGTATAGACAGGCCAAATTCCTGCAGACTTCAACAAGAATGTAATAATTCCAATCCGAAAGAAAGCAGGTGTCGACAGATGTGAAAATTACCGAACTATCAGTTTAATAAGTCACAGCTGCAAAATACTAGCGCGATTTCTTTACAGACGAATGAAAAAAAGTGGTATAGGCCGACCTCGGGGATTCCGTAGAAATTTTGGAAAACGTGAGGCAATACTGACCCTACGACTTATCTTAGAGGAAAGATTAAGGAAAGGTAGACCTACGTTTATAGCACTTTTAGACTTAGAGATAGCTTTTGACAATGTTGACTGGAATACTCTCTTTCAAATTCTGAAGGTGGCAGGGATAAAATACAGGGAGCGAAAGGCTATTTACAATTTGTACACAAAGCAGATGGCTGTTGTAAGAGTCGAGGGACATGAAAGGGAAGCAGTGGTTGCGAAGAGAGTGAGACAGGGCTGTAGCCCCTCCCTGCTGCTACTCAATCTGTATATTGAGCAAGCAATAGAGGAAACGAAAGAAAAGTTCGGAGTAGGTATTAAAATCCATGGAGAAGATATAAAAACTTTGAGATTCGCCTATGACTGAGACAGCAAAGGATTTTGAACAGCAGTTGAATGTAACGGACAATGTCGTGAAAGGAGGGTATAAGATGAAGATTAACAAAAGCAAAACAAGGATAATGGAATGTAGTCGAATTATTTTTGGTAATGCTGAGTAAATTACCTCAGGAAATGAGACAGTTAAATTAGTAAAGGAGTTTTGCTCTTTGGGGAGCAAAATAACTGATGATGGTGGAAGTAGAGGCGATATAAAATGTAGACTGTGATTGGCAAGGAAAGCGTTTCAGAAGAAGAGAAATTTGTTAACATCGAGTATTGATTTAAGTGTCAGGAAGTCGTTTCTGAAAGTATTTTTAAGGAGTGTAGCCTGTATCGAAGTGAAGCATGGAAGGTGAATCGTGTGGACAAGAAGAGAATAGATGCTTTCTAAATGTGGTGCTACAGAGTAATGCTGAATATTAGGTGGTTAGATCACATAACTAATGAGGAGGGACTGAACTGGATTGGGGAGAAGACGAGTTTTTGGCACAACTTGACTAGAAGAAGGGATCGGTTTGTAGGACATTTTCTGAGGCATCAAGGCATCACGCATTTAGTATTGGAGGGCAGCGTGAAGGGTAAAAATCGTAGAAGGAGGCCAAGAGATGAATACAGTAAGCAGATTCAAAAGGATGTAGGCTGCAGTAGTTACTGGGAGATGAAGAGGCTTGCACAGGACTTGGTAGCATGGTGAACTGCATCAAGCCAGTCTCAGGACTGAAGACCACAACAACAAGAACTGTCAGGGATCGTTTACTGGAGTTTGTACTCATCTGGCTGAATCACTTGACGAACACTACAAAATATGATGACGTTTAGTTTGTGGGGCGCTCAACTGGGCGGTCATCGGTGTCCATACAAAGTCCCAATCTTTTCACAGTCCAATGTTTTACGCAGTCCAATCTAGCCACTATCACGAAATATGGTGATGATGAGATGATGAGGACAACACAAACACCCAGTGCCTGGGTAGAGAAAATCCTCACCACTCCCGGGAATCGAACCCCGTGATCCAGAGGCAGCAACGGTAGCTAATACTGTACGTGCTGCGAACAAACACTACAAAGGATAAGCTCAAGGCGCAGTAAGGATGCAAACAGAGCGTTATTGTTTTCAAGATGAGTTCGTCGGGTGGACCGGGTCCCTCAGGACGGGAGATATTTTCGGCGTTAGGGTAGTATGTGTGTCTCGGAGCTTCCTGTTACCTGTGCGACACGGGCGCGGGTGGCCGGTGGAACCCACTCGCAGTCAGGACTCAGTCGTCACGCGCAGCGACCGCTCCAACTGCCAGCCGCCCTTGCATAACGGCATTAGCTGGCTGGCGGCGCGGGATAAGCGGCGCGCAGTGGCCGGCCCATGTTTTCCCACACTCACTCACACATTCACACACGCAGACACACTCTCTCTCTCACACACACACACACACACACACACACACACACACACACACACACACACACACAGAGACACAGACACAGACACATACACATACACATACACACACACACACACACACACACACACACACACACACACACACACACGGACGCACGGACACACACACGCACGGACACACACACACACACACGCACGGACACACACACACACGGACGCACACGCACGCAGACCCAAAATCCGCCGTTCATTGCGCAGATCGATAGCTCATTTATAGAGGACCGCCGAAGAGGAAATTGGGTTTTTGTGTTCGGCTGGATTTTAATGCTGTGCCGAGTGTTGGCGACCAGCGGAGCGGAATGATTAGGATTTCGAGAGCGGCGCCGGCGCTTCTCCAGCCTGACCTAAGCTGCCGCCGACCGAGTGCAGCCTAGCAGCCGCAGCCGTGTCGTGCCTGGGCTTCAAAGTAACAGAGCCACAAACGACGTAGATGAACAGTTACCACCGTCACAAACTCTTGTACTCGTTGTCAGATTTTATTAAATGTCTAACAGGACCCCAAAAGGTCAACGGTGTTTACGGCAATCTGTGTTCCCACATATTGTCTACCATGCAGCGAAAATGTTGGCTGCTAGAGGTAACAGTGAGTATCGAGTGGTGAGCAGAGCATGAGGCTACAGAGCGTAGTTGGAACAGCTGAGTCGACCACTAACTTACAACAGTGCTACTGAGTGGTGGTAATACAATATTGGGAAATAATGAAAGAGTCTTAACTGTAGCTTCTTGAAGGTGAACACAGCTCATTTTGCCTGGTTGGGCAGTCCAGTTATTAGTTTCTCCATGTCTCGATTCTGATTCCACAACAGACGTTGAACTAATGAAAGCCGCTACAGTTGCTTTCTTAGAACTTCATTAATTTGAGAAGACCAATTTCGGCGTTTGTATTTAGTCGTTATCAAGTGCATCTGAAACTGCCATGCTGATACATAATATGAAAGGCGTATAAATATTTTTGGTTGAGATGAGATATAATGCTTATATATGTCCAGTACAAGTGCGGAAATAAATTAGAGTTTACGTTTTGCTGTACAGGACCAACGTTAAAGTGGTGTGGTGTGGTGTGTTGGTGCTTATGGGCGCTCAACATCGAGGTCATCAGCGCCCACCAACGTTAAAAGACGTAAACAGTAAAATTCAGGATTTTATAAAAAAAGATGTAGCGCCCAGTGACGTCACTCTAAATTAACTTGACTTCACAACAAGAATTTGACCAGTTCTCAAATGCATGGCAAGATCTATTGTGCGGTCATGCACCAGCAAGAAAACAATATTAATTTCGCAGATATTTCTTTCGCCATGAATGAACACAAACATGTTTTTGACATTTATCATAAACCTACATCTTTCGACGTCAGTATTCCAAGCACCATAGCACTATCCTGCTCAGTACAAGAAGGTCTTTACTCGTTTAAGGATAAACAGACTGCTTGAACTGTCGCTTCAAGCCATGAAAATTGAAAAGAAACTTGTGTGGCTGCGAAATGCGGCTCGTTGAGGAAATTTGTTAACGAATTCAGGAGAAAAGAAACGGATACAAAACGTTGTACTATATAAAAAAGAAAATTGCTTCGTTTTCTTTCAATTACATGGTCTCATACAACGTAATCCTTTTAAGAAATATAATGTATAAATCGTTTACTCTTCTCAGCCGTTACTTTCACGCAGTTTACAGCCATGACACACACAAAAAAAACTTTAGGATGTACAGAATTCACAGTCCTGACTGTATGGCAAACTACGTCGAGCAAACCAGATCAAATTACAAAACGGTATATAAGTAACAAATAGAATTTAAAAAGAACAAAGCATAGGTAGCAAATCAACTTTCGCAACTCATCTTATACATGATAATCACAAGGTACCTTGTAATCATTCATTTGAAAATATGGCTACTTCATGAGCATTTATGAAATGAATGATATTTACTCCACTTTTAAAAGGTAAACGAGAAGACATTTGACGAGCACTTTAAGGAACAGAAACTTCTTCGATGTCTGCCGCCCAGTTGTTGAAAAACCCTTAGAGATATTCGACAAGCACGCAACTGTAGAAAATTATTTCTAAACATACTTTCTAAGTCATGGACAATGCATCATGGGTAAGCTAGGGTCCTCAACAGTTACCAGTGGTTCAAATTTTACTCGTTGAGGTCGTAGCCTGGTTTGGCTCAAATGGCTCTGAGCACTATGGGACTTGACTGCTGTGGTTATCAGTCCCCTAGAACGTAGACCTACTTAAACCTAACTAACCTAATGACATCACATACATCGATGCCTGAGGCAGGATTCGAACCTGCGACCGTAGCGGTCACACGGTTCCAGACTGTAGCGCCTAGAACCGCTCGGCCCATCATGGCTGCGTAGCCTGCTTTATTAGCACAATTTTACACTTTTGTTAATACCAAATAATTTGCTTCAGCTTTTATTTGCAAAACGTGCTGCTGTAATTCCTTCAAGCTAAAGCATATTAACATTTTTAAAATGGTATAATTTTATATAAAGACCAGCTCATTTTCCTCCTGAAGTCATTCGGCAGAAAAATTTTTAAATCTACTTGGCTTTTTACTGTTTTACTGTTCTCAGCATTGGACGTTGCTTCTCTGCAGAAAAACGTAAGCTATAAGTTCTTTCTACTCTTGTTCTGTATATGTACAAGAATTTCCCGTCACACCTATTACAAACAGGAGACTGTATGCTGATAATAATATTTATTAACATTTGGTAGTATGTCGTGTTGACATAACAACGTTCTAAAGAAACAACTGTGATGGATTTTCATTAATAAAATAGGAGACGGCTTTCGTAGTCGTGAATTACCGAGTATATTGTAGTTGTCTTTCTTTATGAGGGTAACAGATGGACCTGTGTCTAATTACAAGTTTTTTGAGCCACTCAGAACTTGTCAAAAGTTTATTCTGCTGTCTATGATCTACACTACTGGCCATTAAAATTGCTACACCAAGAAGAAATGCAGATGATAGACGGGTATTCATTGGACAAATGTATTATACTGGAACTGACATGTGATTACATTTTCACGCACTTTGGGTGCATAGATCCTGAGAAATCAGCACCCACAACAACCACCTCTAAGCGTAATAACGGCCTTGATACGCCTGGGCATTGAGTCAAACAGAGCTTGGATGGCGTGTACAGGTGCAGCTGCCCATGTAACTTCAACACGATACCACAGTTTATCAAGAGTAGTGACTGGTGTATTGTGACGAGCCAGTTGCTTGGCCCCCATTGACAAGACGTTTTCAATTGGTGAGAGATCTGGAGAATGTGCTGGCCAGGGCAGCAGTCTAACATTTTCTGCGCCCAGAAAGGCCAGTACAGGACCTGCAACATGCGGACGTGCATTATCCTGCTAAAATGTAGGGTTTCGCAGGGATCAAATGAAGGGCAGAGCCACCAGTCGTGACACATCTGAAATGTAACGACCACAGTGCAAAGTGCCGTCAATGCGAACATGAGGTGACCGAGACCAATGGCTCCCCATACCATCACGCCGGGTGACGAATATACGCTTCCAATGTGCGTTCACCGCGATGTAGCCAAACACGGATGCGACCATCATGATGCTGTAAACAGAACTTGGATTCATCCGAAATAAATGACGTTTTGCCATTTGTACACTCAGGTTCGTCGATGAGTACACCATCGCAGGCTCTCCTGTCTGTGATGAAGCGTCAAGGGTTACCGCAGCCATGGCCTCCGAGGAGATAGTCCATGCTGCTGCAAACGTCGTCGAACTGTTCGTGCAGTTGGTTGTTGTTTTGCAAACGCCCCTATCTGTTGACTCAGGGATCCAGTCGTAGATACACGATCCGTTACAGCCATGAGGATAAGATGCCTGTCATATCGACTGCTAGTGATACGAGGCCGTTGAGATCCAACACGGCGTTCCGTATTATCGTCCTGAACCCACCGATTCCATATTCTGCTAACATGTAACCTCCTCTTCACTTATCGACTTTAATGACAGTAAAAATGAAACCGCGTGTACCTAATGGAAATTTGGGAAAAAAATCGTCACCGAAGTTAATCTGTCGCTAAAGAGGGAGGAAAGGGTCACATCTAAATGAAAGGAAAAATGCAAATGAAATTGCTGAAATAAATTTTGAGAAAAGTATAAAATTAATGAAGAAAGTCAATGTGCGGTCGTTAAGTTAAAAATTAATTGGTGTTAATTTGAGATTTGGGGAAAATTACGATCGCCAGTCCTGTGGACAACTACTATAATAACTGAAAATGAAAGATTAATGCAGATATAATTAGCACTAAAAGCGTTGCAACTGAAAGTTGACACGTGTTGCGTGAAAACTAAATGTTTGTCAGACGTAATAAATTTCTCTACACGCTGACTTAATTTAGCAAAAAATTAATAAAACCGGAAAATTGAAAGTTAATTGAGTGACTTAAATTAATAGAGAACTTTGTTTCTGAAGCACTACGAAATTCAATAAAATAAGGTTAATCTTGGGCTACCTCAACAATCATTTCAAAACTTACCTGAATCTACGCAATTCAGGAATAAGAGATTTAACTTTGAACTTGAATTAAATAATTCTAAACAATTAACAATTGTAAAATTTAGTACGTACCAAGCGGAACTGCAGTCACAGGTAAGCTACAATATGGTAACAAAACTCGTACTCTTAATTTCTGCTTGTGTAATCTAAATATTGTAGCCAGCTATGAATACTTCAAACCGCAATCGCAATAGGCTACATTCCGACATTCATCAAAGTCAAAAACGTGATGGTAGGCATTTCTCGTCCTTACACGAGGCATCACAACAACGTTTCACCATGCAACACCGGTCGGCTGCATTTTCTGTAGAAAGAATCGATTGGAAACTTTCCTCATGTCAGCACGTTGTAGGTGTCGTCAGCGGCGCCAACCTTGTGTGAATGCTCTGAAAAGCTAATCGTTGGCATATCACAGTATCTTCTTCCTGTCGGTTACATTTCGCGTCTGTAGCACGTCTTCTTCGTGGTGTAGCAATTTTAATGGGCAGTAGTGTATATCAGGTCTTCCACGAAGCAGAAATATTTCCCTGAATAGGCGCTGATCATGGTTTCCTGGACGTTACAATACAGGGGAAAGGCAAAATAATGTGAACAGTGGTGGTAATGGGCTGGTTGTGTTTAACGGTCAACAACGCAGGTTAGACAGGTGTCACCCTTGACTGTCGTATTTTCCTTCATCGGCCGCGGTCGACCAGCAACGGAAGTCCTATCACACATCCGAAGAGGGCACATTGTGAGGGCCCGATTAGCTGGAGCATCAGCCAATGTACTGAATGTTTCAAGAGCAACTGTTTCAACAGTCAAAACAGCTTGCCCAAAACATGGAAAAACATCATCGTGTAAACGTAATGGTGGCCGCAAATTGATACTAAATGGTAGAGGTCTTCGTACACTAACACGAATTGAGTCAAAACAACACAAAACTACGGCAGTTACAGTGACTGCAGAGCTCAATAGCTATCCATCAACACTGTCCTCCGAGAACTCCATAAAGCCTATTTAAATGGACGAGGTGCTAAACCGAAACCATGACAACCTACGCAGAGAAGAGTAAACCATGGTGTCAGGAAAATAAATCCTGGACCGCTGATCAGAGGAAACACCTCATATGCACTGACGAGTCAACGTTTTCGTTATTTCCAACATCGGACCGGGTTTACGTCTGGAGAATGCAAAATAAGCCTACAATCCTGATTGCTAGAGTCCAGTGGTTAAGTATGGAGGTGGAAGTGTGATGGTGTGGGCAGCCATATCATGGTATTCTGCTGGTCCCATCGTTACTCTCAAACGCCGTGTTGCAGCCAACTATTATGTGAACATTTCAGATGATCACCCCATGATTCAAATGTTGTTCCTCAACAATGATGCCATGTTTCAGGACGATAATTCAGCTATTCACATAGCGAGTACAGTATGAGGAGCATGCAACTGAACTGCAGCCTCTTCCCTGACTAGCATAGTCTCAGAACTTGAACATTATCGAGCCCTTCTTGGCGGTATTGGAGCGGAGACCTCTGAGCAGATTCCCGGCTCTCTCATAACTACATGATTTAGAAAAGGTTCTCATCGAAGAGTGTCATAACATTCCACTCGAGACTGCACGGTCAATATATGCCAGTATATCGAGATGGATCGCAGCTGTATTGCGGGCAACTGGGAGTCAAATCCCAAATAAGTACAGGTGTTTACATTATTTTGCCTATATGTACTTCCTGAGAGCTGTGATGCAGCCACGTGTTAGCCCGGCGCTGTGAGTGCAAGTGCTGGCTGGAAACGTAGGGTCTGGAGATGAATTTGCTTACCACGCACGAGACACTTTGCATTACGTCGAGGACCAGCTTGCCTTTCATGCCTAGGAAGCCACTGTGGACAAGATTTCCTCACGGTATTCTGAAGTACAACATGTGCAACAGAGAACGAAAAGATTTACTTATATTTTTACAGTTAAGATTAGCCCTAATTTTATTCATTTTTACATTCACTTTAGATTGAGTACCTTATGCACTACAAACAAGAGAAATATTCTATGTGATCAAAAATATCCAGACACCCCCAAAAACATATTCTTTTCATGTTAGGTGCATTGTGCTGCCAGCTACTGCCAGGTACTCCATATCAGTGACCTGAGTAGTCATTAGACATAGTGAGAGAGCAGAATGGGGTGCTCTGCGGAGCTCATGGACTTCGTATGTGGTCAGGTGATTGGATGTCGCTTGTGTCATGAGTCTGCATGCTAGATTTACACACCCCTAAACATCCCTAGGTCCACTTTTTCCGATGTGTTAGTGAGTGGAAACCTCCTGAAGGGACACGTGCAGCACAAAAGCGAACAGGTCGATTTCGTCTGTTGACTAACAGAGACCGCGACAGTTGAAGGATGGTCGTAATGTCTAATAGGCACACATCTGTCCAGACCGTCACACAAGAATTCCAAACCGCCTCAGCATCAGCTGCAAGCACTAAGACAGTTAGGCGGGAGGTGAGAAAACATGGATTTCATGGTCTAGCCATAAGCCACACATCACGCCGTTAAATGCCAATCGATGTCTCGCTTGGTGTAAGAAGCGTAAACACTGGAGGATTGAACGGTGGAAAAGTGTTGTGTGGAATGACGAATCACGGTACACAATGTGGCGATCCGAAGCCAGGGTGTGGCTATCGCGAATTCCCTATGAACGTCATCTGCCAGCGTGAGCAGCGCCAACAGAAAATTTCTGAGGCGGTGGTGTTATAGTGTGGTCGTGTTTTTGATGGAGGGGGCTTCCACCCCTTGTTTTGCGTGGCTCTATCACAGCATAGACCTACATTGATGTTTTAAGCACTTTCTTGCTTCCCACTGTTGAAGGGCAATTCGGGGATGACTGCATCTTTCAGCAAGGTCGAGCACCTGTTCATAACTTGGCTTGTGGCGGAGCGGTTACACGACAATAACATCCCTGTAATGGACTGGCCTGCACAGAGTCCTGACCTGAATCCTATAGAACACGATTGGGAAGTTTTGGAAGGCCGAATTCGTGCCAGGCCCCACCGAGCGACAATGATACGTCTTCTCAGTGCAGCACTCCGTGAGTGGACTGCCATTCCCCAAGACACCTTCCAGCATCTGATCGAACGTATGCCTCGTAGAGTGGAAGCTGTGATCAAAGCTATTCGTGGGCCAACACCATACTGAGTTCCAGCATTACCGATGGAGAGTGCCACTAACCTGTTTCAGCCAGGTGTCTGGATACGTTTGACCACATAGTGTAGATGCAGGCTCAAAATCAACTTAAGATTTGATCACAATACTTCCAGACTCTACAAGGGACGAAACTGTTGTCAGATCTGGCTCTGGAATTTAACATAGGAACGCAGATGCATGTCTCTATCACATTTGAGGTGATTGCGTCATGTAACATGACACCACTAAGCTGAGATCACAATAACCTGCAACGTCTTGCTAGCCTCTCACGTTCAGCATGCCACAGTTTAAGTGATTGTTCAGGGCCCTTAATACGAAATAATTTAAATCTCGCTGCAGCTGTATGCATCAGAGCCTCATAATGATCATCGAGCTTACGAATGAGTTCTTCACAAGCAATTTCTTCCGGACAAGAGTCAGGGAATAGTTTGATACACGCAGTACAAATGAGTTCCTACCACCATCAGAAAAAAAGCAATGCCTGCAATACGCTTAAGGTTTTAAGCTGTTAAGTGGACTTCCAGTATGAAACATGCACCGTTCAGTGTCGTCATTGTGTGGTGGGCAATAAAATGCTGAAGGGCCGATATCGTAGCCATTGTGGTGTACTTTCGTTATCAGATCGAGTAAATACTACAACGTACATTCATAGAAATTAGTTATTAATTAAAACTGAAGCATGTTAAGTACTAAACTACGTAAGAAATTTTTGCCCTCATCGATGCCAGGTATTTGATACTGCGGCTGACACTCATAACATTTAGCACTTCGTTCTTTGCTCAGTGATAGTTCACATCTGAGAATTATTGTCTATAAGTTGACATAAATCTGAATAACTGTTCTATTGGCACACATCCGGATCTGTGCTAAGACGATACTGTCGCAGTGAGCAATGATTATAAGTGGTCGATGATTATACAGGAACTGGGCTGAGCGGCACTGAGGTCGGACGTAGGTCTCCGGCTGCAGCGATGTAAGGAAATTCATGGGAGCGTGTAAATCGACGTCTCCGATTCGTTGAGGCGTCTGGCAGCAGTTGTCCTTACTTGTGATGCCGTCGACAGGTACCAACTTTTGCATGAGACCTCGATCTGCGGGTGACACCACAAAGGACTTTACGGTTCTCCAAACTTGAATAAAATCACATTATTCAAGCATGTGTTCGCACTACGGAACTATCAGCCAATGACTTTTTCTACTGTCTTCTTTCAGTAAGGCTTGCAGAGAAGGTACGCCTTGCGCTGTGAGTATCGAAGACCACGTGGTTGGTAACATTTTGTAAAAATCAGGAAAACCATTACTAAACATAATCCTCGATATACATCAGTAATAGTTCATAGGAGGTTTTCAAGCAATACAGGATCCAAATTAATAAAGCTTAGTATCCCTTAGATCAGGAACACGGGCGTTCCACAGGTTAAAAGGCGATTTGATACGGGCAATGTTTTATAAACTCTCGCCGACAGTTTCGTAAAGACGTTGTTACTACTGCTGTGGAGGTCGAGTTGACACTGTTGTTACGGTAGGCCGAGTTTGTGAGTTCGTGTAACGGCTAGCTGGCTCATGTCGCCGAGTGGTTCTAAGCGCTTTAGTGCGGAACCGCGCTGCTGCTACGGTCGCAGGTTCGAATCCAGCCTTGGGCATGGATGTGTGTGATGTCCTTAGGTTGGTTACGTTTAAGTAGTTTTACGTCTAGGAGGTTGATAAACTCAGATGTTAAGTCCCATAGAGCCATTTGAACCGTTAGAAGCAGCTTCTGATGCAGTACACCGTGAAGATAATTTCTCCCTACCACTATTACACAGCTATGCCCCAGACTCACATAACAGAATAGCAGAACGAAGGTTCTACAACACTCCAAAAAATTAGTAACAAAGTCACACAAATGAATTAAGAGGTTACCTTATGTTTGTGACTTGTTGAATAATGAAGTTTGCAACGCTGCTTGTAATATAACACAAAAATGTCCTCAATATTTAGTTGCAAATAATTGTTGGTAAATTTAACAGTACATAGTTGACACACACGGTGGTTACGGTTACTACCAGCCACACCACAAGTTGGGAAACGGGGCAAAATTTCGAGTAGTTTACTGTCGAGTTGTGATTTTCACAAATGTTTTATTCGTATCTTACAGAAACTAGCAGTACGGCAATAAACACCCTTTTAAACACGCCGCTATCGGCAATCACAATAATTTATAGCAATACAACAAATTAAAAAAAATATAAAGAACATTAGTAAGCCGGCAGCGGTGTTCTCGCGGTTAAGGCGTTCAGTCCGGAACCGCGCGACTGCCACGGTCCCAGGTTCGAATCCTGCCTCGGGCATGGATGTGTATGATGTCCTTAGGTTAGTTAGGTTTAAGTAGTTCTAAGTTTTAGGGGACTGATGACCACAGATATTAAGTCCCATAGTGCTCTGAGCCATTTGAACCATTTGATTTTTGAACTTTAGTAAACAGGCTACTAAAGTAAATACAGAACTTTGTTCATAAAGTACGGTGAGTTAGTGAAGTTACCAACAGCGCCATTAAAAAAATTAAACAGGTCTTAGCAAACACGATGAATGGCAATAAAAGGAATTTACAAACTTGGAGGAATTTTAAAATGTTGTAAACAAAAGTGTCCTGGAATATCATTAGAACACAACAGAAATTACGGACCCGTGTAAGGCGGCCACAAATCACCCACTCAGGGATGCTCATGCTAGACACAATACTGACCAATTTAAATACGCCCTTAAACACGTGCCACTCTCAGGCTGGTCGCTGTAGCCAGCGAAAACTTGTTATAAGATGGCTTAACTTGCTGACAGAATTAGAGCTAACCTCGTGCAAGGAAACATTGCACCACACAGTCCTCAATGAGTAACCACATGATCAACCAACAAAAGCATGAATTTACTCATAACCCACGACAGAATTGCGAAACAATTAAACTGCCAAAATTACACCTCCCATCGGACAGTAACGAGAGGAGGAGGAAAGATCACTGTCTTCAATTACACTGGTGCCAGGGACAGGAAACTCGGTCGCCGGAGGCCTCAAGGCAGAAGAGACGCTGGTTACACGAAATTTTTACTTAATGATTAGGCCTTCCACGAACTTAACTTACAATTATGCTCGAACAGGCAGTACACGACCTCCGATGACAAGGATCCATACATCCGACCACGCACGCGTCGCCAGCGTACCCAACACGCCACGGTCACGCGACAACACGCTCTATCACCGGAGTTCAAGTCTTCTCTGCAACGTTGACGGGTAGTGACCTCTCCAGCTTAGGTGTCTCCTTTTAAACTCCAGTGTTGAAACGGAGGATTTAAAGAAACTTGTTAACGTCCCACCAAGACGAAATGAACAGCAACTGCTCGTGGGGCGATTCTGTATACAACCAACACGCGGGGAGCTCTTCCGTCAACTAGACCCGCTTGTTACACACGACCGACATACATCACGTGGTTACTCGGTACAACCGACCACGCCTGCTTCGCTCTGGCGAACCACACTGCCCTCCCGTGTCCACCAGACTCTCTGCGCGCAACGCCCCTACTTCCGCGCCGCCACACGAGGTTACAACCGGTCAAAGATCTCACTTCCTCCATAGAAGTTTTCCGGAAGTAAAAACGCAGATATCGATAGCAGGGGGAAAAGACAACCAAGCAGCCACTTAATGACAGACAACATATCAAACAAACATGTCTGGGGAAGAAAAGGAAAACCAATGCAATCTAAACACAAGGTGTAGCAGGAGTCGATATACGGCTCAATAGTGAATGCAATTTATAGCACTGTCTGTTCACTTCTAAGATACTAAAAGACGTTTCCTGTGTAAGTGAGCCATCGACGATAATCTACAACCAAGTGGGCGAGAATTGCTCTTCTATTTTCCGATCATTGACGTATTATACCCGGCCTGCATTAGACCGAGGCGAAGTCGATATCTTCATCGTCAGCGCCGTGCGTGGCTCTGGTGAAACTCGGTCAAGTGGCGAGCCTCTATGTCAACGGAACCAGCTCGCATCTTTGCTCCTGTCGTGCTTTTTCCCTGGCTGTGTCTTGTTCGGAAGACACAGCACACTGAATCAGTCACTGAAACACAGTTAAATTGAATCGAAAACATCTTAACTCAGAACGACGGTTAATAATAGACGAAATTTAATAGGTGGTGTACATTAATGTTTAAGCTTTGGACTTGATGGAAACGTGTCAATGTCTCTGCTGCAAACAAAGCAGGGGCCATTGTGAAAATATTGTTAATTCCGATGGATGATTGTTTTTCTTTGTGCTTCCTTTCATTCTGTACATATATCTTTGATGGTCTACAATATTATTTTTGGTTCCGTTCTACAATATGATGTTTTACTATGTTTCCCTTTACACGGATAATGCGACAAGAGTCTCCTTCAGCTAGTATGCTAAAGTTTCAATACTTTCTTTTTCCTTTGTGATGCTTTTGTGTAAAGCGCTGTGTAAAACCAAATGTAATATACAGCACTGTTGTATAAGCTGTGATGTCAGAGAGATAATGATAGTAGCAGTCGAGCAGTGACATTTAGTGGATATGCAGTGTCATGGCGTACGTGGGTTTTGTGTTGTGTAACAAACTGTATAAATTAAATTTGGCGTGGGCGTCATGAAACAAAACGTCGGATTTTGGGAATACCGTGAGGTTCGTGGAATAGACAGTGTATATGCACCGGCCGCGGTGGTCTCGCGGTTCTAGGCTCGCAGTCCTGAACCGTGCGACTGCTACGGTCGCAGATTCGAATCCTGCCTCGGGCATGGATGTGTGTGATGTCGTTAGGTTAGTTAGGTTTAAGTAGGTCTAAGTTCTAGGGAACTGATGACCACAGCAGTTGAGTCCCATAGTGCTCAGAGCCATTTGAACCATTTGAAGTGTATATGTAAGTGGACTGTGACTGCCACTGAGTGAAATGAACTATTTGCTCTTAAATGAGTTGCACGAACTAATGTACTTTGCAGACTGATTATGTTTGCTACTGAATAAACTGCTGCACGCGTTGAAACATCAACTTTAGTTGTGGAGACTCGCAAACTAATTGTGACGTGTGGCACTGCTTTCCTCAGAACTTTGAACTCGCTATAGTTATTGCTAAAAGCGTACGGACTGTGATATGCCGATCAGGGGGTGAAAGTGATTAATACACTGTTTCTAAAATTGTGTACGAAACGTTAGAAACAGAAAAGTGTGTTTAGTGAAAGTTGTGATGGTGCACATAGGAAACTGGATTTTCACAACGACGACTACTTACGACCATCTGTCACCATAGAAGCGCCAAGGACGACAATATTACGCAGACTATACTACGCAAGACGGTGTGCGCAAGGTAATTTCATGATAATGGAGCATTAACAGTAGTTATTGCTATTTATTTTGTTGTAATTGTTACGTGTGTTTCACGTAATATTTTCGAGATTACAGTTTCATGCATATGGACAGTGTTTCATCAGGCGAAATTAGTATTTTGATTGTGGTATATGCTAGTCTGTTTAAGTTGCGGTGTACGCTATTACATTCCGGCCGCCGTCCAATCACAGCAACGCTTCACGCTGGTTATTGGTACAAGGCACACTACAGGTGGGAAATTTGACAGCTGTCAACTACGCAGACTGCATTTACATTTAATAACGCGCCAGGTGACGACATTCTCTTTACCAAATCCGAGTTTAGCGTGGCGTTATACACTGAAGGGTCAAAGAAACTACTATAGGTATGCGTATTCAAATGCAGAGGTATGTAAATAGGCAGGATACAGCCCATCGATACGCAACGCCTGTATAAGACAAGTGTCTGGTGCAGTGTTAGATCGGTTCCTAATGTTGCAATCGCAGGTTATCAAAATTTAAGTGGGTTTGAACGTGGTTTTATAGTCTGCGCACGAGTGATGGGACACACTGTCTCCAAGGAACTAATTGAGATTTTCCCGTACGACCATTTCACGAGTGTACCGTGAATATAAAGAATCAGGAAAAAAATCGAAACTCCGACATTGCTGCGGCAGGAAAAACATCTAGCGAGAACGGGGCAAACGACGACTAAAGAGAATCATTCAGCGTGACATAAATGCAACTCTTCCGCAAATTGCTGCAGATTTCAGTGCTGGGCCATCAACATGTGCTAGCGTGTGAACCAGTGGAACTTCATCGACATGGGCTTTCGTAGCCGAAGGCCCACTCATTTGGGCCCGTCAGCACCGACTTTGTTTATGAGTGGAAACATGTTAGCTGGTCGGAAGAGTCTGGGTTCATATTGTATCGTGTGGACGGACGTGTATGGGTATGGAGACAACCTTATGGATCCATGGACGATGCATGTGCGCAGGGAAGTTCTAGCTGGTGGGGGCTCTGTAATTGTGTGGGGCGTCTGCAGTTGGAGTGATACGGGACCCCTGATACGTCTTGATACGACTGTGTTAGGTGACACGTACATAAGCATCCTGCCTGACCACCTGCACCTTTTCATGTCCTTTGGGCATTCCTGCGGACTTGGGCAGTTCCATCAGGACAATGCGGCACTCCATAAGTTCAGAATTGCTGAAGAGTGGCTCCAGGAACCCACTTCTGAGTTTGACACTTCCACTGGCCAGCGAACTTCGCAGACAAGAACATTACTGATCATATCTGGGATTCTTGCACCGTGCACTTCAGAAGAGATCTCCAACCCCTTACACTATTACGGAATTGTGGACAGCTCTGCAGCATTCAAGGTGTCAGTTCCCTCTAGCACAGCTTCAGACATTAATCGAGCACATGCCACGTCTTGTTGCAGCCCTTCTGCGAGCTTGCGGGTTCCCTACACGTTATTAGGCACATGTACCAGTTTCATTGGCTCTTCATTACAGTTATAACTGAATAAAGCTATAGCCATTTCTTCATTATTGACGAATTTATTTACTGAAGTTTTCGCCGGTTTTATGTTCTTTTGGTGTTTGTTGTCGAACTCTGACGTGGGTACTTCGTTAAGTATGGAACTAAAACGGGTTGTTTTGAGTTTGAATAATCGAAATTCATGGTGAAAATTACTCAAAGTAGATTAATGAGAAGAGTAACTGGTGGCACATCTTAATCGTAATTGATGGGCCGGCTTGCACCAGCGTTCATATCCATAGCCTGCTCGTGGCAATAGTTGTTTCCTTCACATATTACGAACAGTTTCGACCATAATGAAGAGAAAAATTTTCTCCTTTAATTTCTGACCAATATTTTAATAGTCAGCAAGCAACAGTAAAAGTCTGTGTCCTTGACTCACAAATATATGTGGTCTGAAGAATGCCATTATACTGTCACACAAAAGTAATGAAGAAATATGACATCATCTGCAGCTTCAATCCGAATGCAAATGTATTACATGACTCACGGCTTACATGTCTAACGAAGTAAGAGTTCATAGCAATTGCACAATGTGTATTGTTCACATGTTTAGAGTGCCTTGTGGGCTACACAATAATAATTTAGCAAGCAATTTTTCTGTGCAGTCCCCACGCAAATGTCCGTAAATGCCTCAGTTCGACTTACTGTCACTCCAATAATTATTAGTGGTGTTGTGTATGCATATTTGTGCCTTCTTCAGAATTGCTTCATGACCAGTCTGTTCGCAGCCAGACCGTCTTAAGCCGATTAAGCAGACCGTAATCCCCTGTGGTGGTGCCGTCGGTGAGTGGATCGGGTTGTCTGGAGGCAGGAAACCGATTGATTGGATGTACCTCAGTGTGCCGGCCTGGGCTTTGCAGTGCGTATGTACCAAGAAGTAAGCAGGCGCAGTACTGGGATTAACGTGGCACGCCCTCGATTAGAGCCCCACAGCATGATACGCTCCACACAACTCTAGTATGTCAGTTCTCATCTCACTCTCTGAATGGCTGCCTTCATAGACGTATATCCCACCTCACCCACATCGTTTGAGTACAATCAGATATGTCACTTGTATTGCCCTCCAATAGTGTTACATGCATATTCAGAAATGAAATTTACGTAATAAACATGACACTAAACTACTTGGCCTAGTATAAATTCTAATAGACGTACGTGATAAACCCTCTGCCAAGCACTTAAATGTGATGTGCAAAGTGTCCATGTAGATGAGGACATAGATAGTATAATGGCCTTCTGGCTTCATCACGGTAAATTAATTATAAAATACTGCGATTCTTTGTTAGACAAAACCTACAATGAATTGATAACATGTGATCAATATAAATCACTGCAACTGCTCTCTGTGGACATTAGAACAATGAATATAATCAACTTAGGTTTCTTGTACATCTAACAAATGAGCAACGAAATTAATAATTAATTGACAAATGAATTTACAGATGAACAAGTGGCTACCAATCAATTTGTAAAATGCATCACTCAGGCAATTCACTGGAATACAATGACAATTTATCAGTTAGCGCTTCATCGGTATTAATCTAAATGCCGTTAAATATGCGTTGAAAGTGTTTAATATTACCTCCTTACGTGTCTGAATATGCTTATGTAATCCGCTCCGTTACTCTAATTACTAGCGTGCCGTATAGCTAAGCATATACAGGCATGATACCATATTTTTTATGATGAGTTTCCTCTCTCTCATGAATACTTTTCCTTCACGCGCATAGAATTCTGAAAAAAGTGATGACAGTCATGAAACACACATCAGTCACAAAAGCATAACATATGTCCGAGAATACAAGATGATACAAAACACTCTTTTGAGATACAAATTACAAAAGTAATTGCTACATATAGGCTTGGTTTCTGTACGTGAATTTCATACTTTACCTTTGTTTTTTAGTTAGAATGCTGTTCAACAAATCTTTACGTTTACAGGAAGTACTTCCCTTTCCTAAGACATTTGACATTACAATTACGGACTTCTTCCAAATTACAGCAGGATCCCCTGCGAAAAGTGTAAATAAAATAGACAAGCACATCATGCACCGTCTCTTGGTCGGACCGTTACAGGATGTGGTGTGTTCATAATCTGTCTTTCTCTCTAACATTGCTCAGTGGGTCAGATTAACGCCTTACTTAATGACAATTTAAAGGAAAAAATCTTCACAAGTTCGGCAATTCATTACATCTGGTAAACCATAACAGATTCGGTTCTCCGTTCCTACCGGCAATCACCACTCACTGCTTCCCACTACTGGCGTCTAAAATCAAACGTATAACACGCAAATGATCGTTAAAGGATAAACTAACTTATTCTCTCATTCGATACTTCCGTCATTGTCATCTTCCTATACTGCCTCGCTGGTTTAACCCTTCCTAGAAAATAATCCACATGCAGGCTACAAGAAAGTTCTTTCAATGCTTTACTACCTCCAATACTATCCTACTTCGACTAACTATTCTAAGTTAATCTCTGATGTCGAACAGTATGCCTCATGACTCGTCCATGTCATTGCTGTTCTATATCTGTACTGCTTCCTTCTCTGTTTCTACAAACAGAGCGCTGATTTCTCTTTGTCCAGAACACGTCCTTGCAGCCATGGTTTTATTCTTAGTTCGCTATTCATAAATTTGAATTCATCCCCACTGGACTCATAATCATTCTCTGGTAACTCTAATAGTGCGTTTATCCCCTCTTTTGCGTAGAGAAACGAGTCAAATGTTTTCCAGGTCTCTGCTAAGGTGTTACGTTATATGTATTTGTAATTAATTTATTCTTCTCTGTAATCGCTAGACGAAACCCATTCCATTTCGACTATGTTATCATAAAATTCTTCAGCCTCTGATTTATTACCTTCCTTGAGTACTTCAGTGGGTGGCACTGTCCTCAGAACTCCTGCTCAGTCTCTTCTCCTCTTATTTCTAGTTCTTCTTTGTCTACTTCCATCAATCGTACGCCGTTGCCTCGTAACAATAAACTCCCTTGACTAGTTAGCACAATGATCTCAAAGCTCTCCTTGAATGACTTACTTTGACAGTCTTCGAAGCTTAAGTTAAATTCCTTATCACTTAAGTGCACTAGTGCCTACCTCAGCTTCAAGTACGACACCACCTTGTAGAATTTGAAAATCACGATGCCTAGAATCGCCATCACAATCATGTTATGTGAAATTAGAAAACAGACACTAAGAGTGAGTGACTGATACAAGTCGGTTTCGAACTACTCCTTTATTTCCCTGAACTGTGGCACATACTGTTATCCCTTGCATCCTGACCAACAGGCGCTTCTTATACTTAGCACAAATAACATTCTTTTTCATTATTTTGAGTAATATAGTATGATGTGGCTTGCCACGAATTCTTCTTCATTTGAGACTAGCAGCCTAACTCAATTATTTGCGTGGTGTATTGTAATCTCCATCTTCCTCTACTGTTTTTACCTTCTACAGTTCCCTCTATCATCTCTGAAGTTATCCCCAGATGCCTTAGCGATGTACTGTTATCCAGTGTTTTCCATGTTCATTTCCTCGCCGATTCTTTCGAGAACTCCTCATTCCTTAGCATATTGTTGTTGTTGTGGTCTTCAGTCCTGAGACTGGTTTGATGCAGCTCTCCATGCTACTCTATCCTGTGCAAGCTTCTTCATCTCCCAGTAACTACTGCAACCTACATCCTTCTGAATCTGCTTAGTGTATTTATCTCTTTGTCTCCCTCTACGATTCTTACCCTCGACAATGCCCTCCAATACTAAATTGGTGGTTCCTTCCATTTCGCTGTTTATTATTTAACCTATCTGCTACAGTCTTCTCGTCTGTCTTTTTAAAAATTCTTCCTTCTTTCTATAGCAATGATCCGACATCTTATGTTGCTCGTCTGACCCCTAGAAAACCTCCTCTGCAGTATGCTGCTACCCTACGGACTGTTTATGACACAGGCCGTTCTTCATATATTGATGCATGTTTCCCAGCGCCATTTCAAATAAGAAAGACTGGAGATCGGGAGGTGACGCTGAAGAAAGCGATGTTGCATGACCAGTAAAACTCTGTATCTGGTCTTTGCATCAAGCGACCACGGGGTCTTCCGTTGCCTGTGACACTGTCACATTGTCTCCAATCTACAACTCTTCTCCAGATGGTTCCCTATTAATCTGCATACGAGGCCTGTTAGAAGAGCTTCTTTTTTCCAAACACCTGATGGATCCGAATGTAGGGTGGTTGCAAGAGTCGACCTTCGTACACTTGCATGAAGTTGTTCCCGCCTAGGTACTGATGACCTTAGCAGTTAATTCCCATAAGACTGCACAGACATTTTTTTTGTTCCCGCCTGTCGATAGCCTCAGTTGCTGCCAAGCAGCAGTTGAGTGAGGTGGTGTGTAGTGCAAGCGTCTGTTTTTCTTTGCAACGAGAAATGAGGGAACGGCTGGAGCAGCCAAGTGGAAATCACTCAGATGATTCAGACGGATTTCAGTGACGATACTACGGGGATCACCCTTTTAAAGACGGCTGCTCATCGGTAGAGAGCGAGCCGTGTTCGGGTCGGCTTTCAACATGCCAGAATGACCAAGTCATTGCCTAAGTGAGCGCTATGTGGTGCTGGGCCATCATGTAAGTACACTATGTGATCAAAAGTGTCCGAACACCCCCAACAATATACCTTTTTCATACTAGGTGCATAGTGCTGCCACCTACTGCCAGATACTCCATATCAGCCACCTTAGTAAACATTAGACATAGTGAGAGAGCCAAATGGGGCGCTCCGCGGAACTCACGGACTTCGAACGTTGTCACGTGATTGGCTGTCACTTGTGTCATATGTCTCTGCGCGAGATCTCCACACTATTAAACATTCCTAGGTTCACTGTTTCTGATGTGATAATGAAGTGAAAAATGAAATGATCGTATGACATATATTGGGCGGAATGTCCCTTTAGGGGGTTCGGCCGCCGTATTGCAAGTCTTTTTACTTGACGCTACTTCGGTGACTTGCGTGTCAATGATGATGAAAATGATGATGGACACACAACACCCGTGAAGGTACAAAAGCATACAGGCCGACCTCTTCTGTTGACTGACAGAAACCGCCAACAGTTGAAGAGGGTCGTAATGTCCAGACCGTCACACAAGAATTCGAAACTGAATCAGCATCAACTGCAAGTACTATGACAGTTAGGTGGGAGGTAAGGAAACATGGATTTCATTTAAATGCCAAAAATACGCCTCGCTTGAAGTAAGTAGCGTAAACAGTGGAAAAACGTTGTGTGGAGTGATGAATCACGGTACACAACGTGGCGATCCGATGGCAGGGTGTGGTTATGACGAATGCCCGGTGAACGTCATCTGGCAGCGTGTGTAGTGCTTCTTGCTCCCCAGTGTTGAAGAGCAATTTAGGATGTTGATTGCATCTTTCAACACGATCGAGTATCTTTCCATAATCCACAGTCTGGGACGGCAATAACATCCATGTAAAGCACTGGCCTTCACAGAGTCCTGACCTGAATCCTATGGAACACGTTTGAGATGTTTTGCAACGCCCACTTCTGGACAGGCCTCACCATCAGACATCGCTACCTCTCCTCAGTGCGGAACTCCGTGAAGAATGGGCTGTCATTCGCCACGAAATCTTCCAGCACCTCATTGAACACATGCTTGCGAGAATGGAAGCTGTCATCAAGGCTAAGAGTGGGCCAACACCAGACTGAATTCCAGCATTACCGAGGGAGGGCGCCACGAACTTGTAAGTCATTTCAGCCAAGTCTCCGGATATTTTTGACAACATAGTGTATCAGAGAAGTTTTTCGACACATGTGACCGAAGAATTGGCCATGAAAAGAGCTTCACCGAAATTTGTGACGAAGCTGCTGAGGGCGGAGGAAAAGCAACTTTTTGTTGAAGTCTCACTGGACCTGCTGGACTCAACGAACAGTGATCCCGACTTCGTGAACATCATAATCACTGAGGACGAGTCCTTGATCTACGGGGACGACCCGGAAACCAATTCCCGATCGTCACAGTGGAGGTATTGGTCTTTACCGTGACCAAAGAAGAATCGCCCAGTACGCAGCAACGTCAAAGTGGTGCTTACTGATATATGTGACTCCCGACGTGTGGTACACCACGAGTACCACCCACAGGGTAAAAAAATCCTCCGTCGCCTATGTGATGCTGTGTGGCTCTTGAGACGGGACTAGCAGTCAACGGAAACTGGCACCACCATCACGACACTGCTCAAGAACATTCCTCCAATTTGAGTCATCCTTTTTGGGGAAAACCCAGATTCTTGTTCTTCAACAGGATTCTTACTCTCCTGATATGTCCCCTTGCGACTTCTGGCTGTTCCCCAAACTCAAGAGGCCATTTAAAGGAACGAAATTTCTGGTAAAAGAGGACGTTATGGCAGCAACGACGCTCGAGTTAAACTCAGTTCCGAAATAGGCTTTTTCGCTATGCTTCGAACAATGGCGGCAACTCTTGGAAAAGTGTGTGAAGTCCTAAGGGAACTACTTCTAAGTTGATTAGGCTGTCAACGCTCCAGCTAAGATAGTTTCTTCCGCCGCCAAAGATTGGATACGTTGCTAGTATACCTCGTATGATATAATGCGCTGTCCATTGCTAACGACCCTTTCAGATTACTCTCACGATACTCTCTGACCACAGTACTCTGTGAACTGTCTTGTAACAGTTCGATATTAAGTTCTCTACCTACAATTACAGATAGACTCCTTTGTTCCTTATCAATAGCACTCATCATTTCTTAACTGCATGCACGAGCACAGGTAACCTAGAGGTAACCAAGCAATGAAGCAATCTTCTTTCTACTGGACGACTTTTAAACTTAGACATGGTACCAAATTAATGAAATACTACCAAGAAAAAAAGAAATTTAAATATTTCCCCCCTACGTTGAAGCTGAAGACAACAAACGACACAACTCACCAGTGCTTGTTGTGAAAGAAGCACAAATTAACACAGTACAAGCAACTTACAGTTCTTATACTATTGCAATTTCTGTCAATACTTTTCGTATATAAATGTGATAATTAAGCAAATGAATCAAATAGTAAGATTTGTTGATCTACAATTTGACATCGGTAACTCAGGGTAACTCAGAGGGTTCCAGAATACAGTAATACTGTCTAATGATCGACTGATTCTGTATAGGTGCATGTATATAAGGATATGGACTGACAGTTCAGTGGAGCGTAATACATGATACAGTGGTGTGTGTTCTCTCGAACATGCATGTCCAAATAAACAGACGCCGTACCTATATACTGTTGTTGTGGTCTTCAGGCCTGAGACTGGTTTGATGCAGTTGATTAAGTTGTGCTCTGTGCAAAATTCTACCAGGCGGCTTCCTCTTTCATTTCTGAGCCCCAATCCATATTCACCTACTACGTTTCCTTCTCTCCCTTTTCCTACTACTGAATTACAGTCACCCATGACTATTAAATTTTCGTCACCCTTCACTATCTGAATAATTTCTTTTATTTCATCATGCATTTCTTCAATTTCTTCGTCATCTGCAGAGCTTGTTGGCATATAAACTTGTAATACTGTAGTAGGTGTGGGCTTCGTATCTATCTTGGCCACAATAATGCGTTCAATGTGCTATTTGTAGTAGCTTACCCGCATTCCTATTTCCCTATTCATTATTAAACCTACTCCTGCATTATTCCTGTTTGATTTTGTGTTTATAACCCTGTAGTCACCTGACCAGAAGTCTTGTTCCTCCTACCACCGAACTTCACTAATTCCCGCTATATCTAACTTTGACCTATCCATTTCCCTTTTTAAATTTTCTAACCTACCTGCCCGATTAAGTGATCTGACATTCCACGCTCCGATCCGTGGAACGCCAGTTTTCTTTCTCCTGATGACGACATCCTCTTGAGTAGTCCTCGCCCGGAGATCCGAATGGGGGACTATTTTACCTCCGGAATATTTTACCCAAGAGGACTCCATCATCATTTAATCATACAGTATAGCTGCATGCCCTCGGGAAAAATTACGGCCGTATTTTCCCCTTGCTTTCAGCTGTGCGCAGTACGAGCACAGCAAGGCCGTTTTACTTATTGTTACAAGGCCAGGTCAGTCAATCATCCAGACTGTTGCCCTTGCAACTACTGAAAAGGCTGCTGCCCCTCTTCAGTAACCACACGTTTGTCTGGCCTCTCAACAGATACCCCTCCGTTGTGGTTGCACCTACGGTACGGCTATCTGTATCGCTGAGGCACGCAAGCCTCCCCTCCAACGGCAAGGTCCATGGTTCACGGGGGAGGGGGGGGGGAGGGAGGGACCTATATACTATATAATATAAAACCCATATGAATTGCCGGTTGAACTGGTTAGGATGTGTCTAAGATGCTGCAAGTATGATTCCCAGTAACCTACAGGGAAGAGAATCTCGCCATAAGAGCATGCACATTTAGGATAATTAAGGCCTCGTAATGGATAACGTCTTATTGAATAAGAATATTTGTCAGGCAATGTATTATTTGTACTTATTCTTGGCCCAGTAGATGCGGTAAAACTTTGGCAAGAAAATGTATCATTTACCAATTGAAGTTTCTTGAATGAAGTAACGACTTGTCACGTATTCTCGAATAATAACACACGTAACCTTCATACTCCATCTCCTCTGATGTTCAACCTCTTTCAGCTGCTGTGGATTTTCAGCGGTCCAATAATGCATATTTATAGCTCCATATGATATTTGAAGATAGCTTCATCGGTAAAGAAAATTCGCTGAAGAAAGAACCTAATACCTTGATTTAGAATCAGAACCGAGTCAGAGAATTCATTGGTTTAGCATTCCGTCCCTTTATCTGCTGACACATTGTACTGATGGAAGCCGTTTGTACGCAAAATGCGAGAAACATAGGGCAGACTTATTCTGGAGGCACTCACAGTTTCTCTGGAGCTAATTTGTGGATTATGAACAATAGCTGGCCTATTTCGTTCGCTGCTCACACGTTGCAGGATTGCTCCTAAGACTATTCGCGGTATTTTCATTCTGTCGGGATATCTTTTTGAGTACAGCTCAACTGCTCTCCTCTCGTTTTTTCAGCATTCTCCGTAAAACATTAGCATATCTAGTTTCTCTCGGTATTTGAAAATCGTTAATTATTTTCAAATTATTCGTCGCTCGAGACACGTTATCGACAGACAGAACTAGCAGTTAAATTTTCTCTGTATCCCTTTTTATAGAGCTAACGCGGGGATGCAACATTCTTTTTACTCCTGATCCGACGTGACGTATTTTATTTGCGTAGGAAATCACGAACTTAACAATTAAGACGGGAGTCCGTTTCTTGTACAAAGCATATAAATTATATGTTCTATGTATTGTAATTACGAGATTTTAAAGAATGAAATTCCGTTGAATTCCTCTTATAACTACGATGATAGCTGCAGAAATTATTGGAGTTTCACTTAAAAAAGCAATTTTGATACCTACATCTCTGCAGTTAAAGTTACGAATACAAACTATACACCATTTGATGCAGGTGAAAACAGAATTACAATGTCTTAAATAGCACTGACATCATTTTAAGTGAACAGCGTAGCAGAAATACACAGGGTGTTTCAAATTTACACCCAAATTCTTCGAAATAATCTAGAAATTGTCTCGAGGGAGAAAATGAGGACAGGAATCCGTGACTGGAAACGAAGTCAAACGAAGCTACAGAGCGTCGACATTACAGGAGCAGGCGCCCGTTTATATATGTGGATACAGGGTGATTCCGTGGTGATGTTATAGACTTTCAGGAATGACGGGGAAGAATAAATGTTTGTGTTTGAGGTTAGCTACAGGGGTCGAAATAACACGGCCCGGCGCCTGCATAGATGGATATAGAGGCTGATTCCGTAGTGACGTTACATACTTTTAGGGATGATGGCAAAGGATACACGTATCAATCTGAAGTAACTGTCTCTGGTCTGGAAACGAACGAGATGAATGTAAAAACCGAAAACCTATCTGATTGCTCTGACAATGGAATACAAGTACCGGTACTGTTGTCACTAAGATTGTGGGTTAGACAACTTTCAGAGGTAGTGGTATGGATCAAAATAATAACAAGAAAACGACCAGAAGACATGGGCTTTTAAGTGCGAATCTGAGAAACTATGTGCATTTGTTCATCTTCACTACTGTGAAACATATTTTGGAACAAGTGGCCATAGCTCTCAGCCTATGTTTAAAAAATTGACATTTTTCTCTTCTTTTGTTCCATGCTACCACCTCTGAAAATTACCTACCCTACAATCTTAGCAACAACAGTACCAGTAGAAGAATTCCACCGCCACAGGTATCCGAACGACTGCTGCTTATAACTTTCGACTCTCTCGGGGGATTTTTTTTTTATTGAAAAATCTTCATAACATCAAGGAGAAAGAAGAGAAAGCGGATGAAGGTGTGTGAATGATGAGATTTTGACAAACCATTGAGAGACCTGAATCAAAACAAGGCACGCAGTATATGACTACCCCTCATACATTGAAAGAACTAAACATGACAAGTATTTCAATATAGATTCATTTCATGTGTTACGTATGCTGGAACAGTGACGACACCGCATATGGGTTGCTCTTTTTTCCACTTTAAATAAGGATTCATAAGTTGATTGGTTGTGTCAGCTTCTGTCACACATAAGATTTTCTGAAACTGATGTACGGAATATAATACGCTGAATGAATAATAATGTTTATTGTAATTTGTCTTAGTAATGCCGAAGCGAGAGGTTTTTTCGTTGCTAAACAATGAAGCAACGGAAGAATTTGTTTATTTCAAAATATAAGGACACATTACGCAGCTAAAGACTTACTTTAAAAAAAATTTCAGCTGCTCGGTACCCATACATACAAAACATTAACTTCCATATGTTGGTTAGAAATCTGGTTTTTGTATAGTTAGAACATCTACCACACCGTGGTATACTGGAAGCGAAGTACCATCTTTCCTGATACTTGTATGAGCTCATTACTGCTTCAGTGCACAATGCGTTTTATGAATTTAGCCCGCATGTTTAAATCATGGGCGTGTCTGAGTGCAGAATGGTCTATACCCTCCCACCCCCGCCCTCTCCTCTTTGACTCTCATTGTATTTCTCTTTTTCTCTGCGGTTCACTGCTGTTAGTAATTACTAAAAATTCCGAATTTAGCATTCCAGGGAAGCAGGGAAGCGCTCACCTGCTTTTGACACGGAACATGCAATTCTCATCACAAACAGTTTAGCGTGGAGTGCAGGAGAGAGGCTATTGGTCTGATGAAGTGCTCTCCAACTGAAAATGACAAGTAGGGCCCCTCTGTCGATTTTATGAGGGCGCATGGGAAGTGGTCGAGCAGACGTGGCCCCACGCCTCACATATATGTCCTTGTTACCTTAGTCCAATTATGTGAGCTAGCATCAATTATTCACAGCTGACTGCTGTCATAAATAAATTCATAGCATCTGATTGTAATGAATGGTACATTTCCAGTGATGTAACGAATACTGAAAAAAATATATATTTCATCTTTCATCGAGATGGCATATTCGCAGCTCACATAGCGGTTTAGAATTAAGTGTGATTTCATGTACACAGTTGCTAAATATTTTTAAAATAATTTTTTCCGCTGTCCTCATTCACTTTCCACACAACAAGAAAATCGGAAAGATGGCGACAACTACACATACAAGAATGTTTCTGACAAGTCTTGCGTTTCGTTAGCCACATATATTTGATTTCAAGTATGATTTGTAACACGTGACCGAGGTTTATGGAGTGGGGCGTGGGCTGTCAAGCATGAATCGTGTTTTATATCATGGCCAGAACAGTATTTTCTAAAGTACAACTGATTTAACATCCTGACGCTATTGAAAGACAAAACAAATTTTAAACTCTGTGAAGGTGTATGTGCCATGGCAATGTCTGTAACAAAAATACAGGACTAAATGTCTGATAAGGACTTTATGGAGCATAATACATGACAGGTTAGCAAACTACAGAGTGTGATTCTTTTTGTACACACTTATGACTCAACTGTGCATTCAGAATATATTACTCAGACATTATTACTCCGGATTAAGGTGCAGCCTTATATAAGTAAACTGATTCAGAGCACTGAATGTCAATCTTATGGACATAATACGTGAAGGCCTCAGACCGGAAGACGCCTGAGAACAGCTTATGTTGCACCGAGTTACATGACTACAAATCTCTATAGGTATTGTATCCGCATGTGGCGTTCATTCGCAGACACATGCTTGTAACACTGCCACGATGACCTATGAAACTATCAGATATTACAAGGAAAATCCAGGGTGGAATGTAACAGTTTTTTGAGAAGGAAATTTGCTACTCACCATATAGCTGAGATGCTGAGTCGCAGATAGGCACAACAAAAAGACTGTTTCAATTATAGCTTTCGGCTGTTAAGACAAACGCAACTCACACACACGACTACAGTCTCAGGCAATTGAAACCGCCATGTGTGTGTGTGTGTGTGTGTGTGTGTGTGTGTGTGTGCGCGTTAACGGCCGAAAACTATGTTTGTAACAGACTTTTTGTTGTGCCTTTGTTGTGACATTATATTACAGTACTAAGATTGTTGCGAAGTAAAATAAAGATTAACTCTCGCTGTTAAGTAACAATTGACAAACACAAATTTCTTTAATTTAGTGTTAAATTCCGTCATGAAATAAAGTTCTTTCACAGGTTTTATCACACTCCATTCGGGTCTAAGGTTTTCTCTTCAAGTCTTTATATTTGACAATAGTACTATATTAAATATTTGCCCAATTTCTGAGAAAGAGTCTTGTCAGACTATCAACATTTGTAAAAGACTCAGCAGTATGCTCTAAAAAATTGGTGAGCAACTTTGTAATTTTGTATCCTGATGTGATACCTTCTTATATTTACAAATACTTCTTCAAAATTATATAACGTATTTGTTTCGTGGCTACCATATAAATTAGATTAAAACGAAGTATACATATCAAATAAACTGGAAGCAGTCTTGATCGTATAAATTTTCTAATGTGGTGACCGGCTTAGATATTATTACAAGATCATCTTCAGACCATAATTGTCTGCCGGAGGCGGTGGTGCAAGATGATCTTGAAATAAGAGCGAAGCCGGTCACCACATTAAAAATTTTATTCGATCAAGACTGGTCCCAATTTATTTATAATAATTATAAATCGCTGTTTCCTATAGTAAGAACTATGTTCTTTAAAATGTTTTCCGTATCAATGTAGTGTAACAAACATTCTGAATCTTTTAAGAAGCAACTGCACTTCAGAAGAAAAGATCAAGGATATTATACGTGGGCTTTCATAGCACTGAAGAAGAGGTAATTTAAGGATAAAATATTAGGGAAATTTGGGGGAGAAGAGACAACAATACAATATAACTACTGGTAGATAAAGTCTATTCGATTTCTTTAGTAGAGAGGCGTAGCTATGGTACAGCATAATGTTGGTAATTTAACCTGATCTAGCAACACCACATAGGTATTGTATGTTTACTACATTTTTCCTAATGTTTAGTACCTTGACGTTAAACGTCAACAATTGAGTACAGCGATCTAAGAGACCGTTAGATTTAGGATTCACACTGGCATAGCTGCAGTTGAATTGTAACTGTGAAAGTGTTAGCAACGGCAGTGCTACTGGTTCTCCTCAATTCTTGTTGCAAGTTGTTTGCGGGGGACTGAAGTAACAGGAAGTGATTCTGGTATAATTGCAGAATACATACCAACATATATTAAATTTTTTGTTTAATTCCTGCATCTAGTATTACTTCAGACCGTTTAGAAGGTAAAAATTCGGTTATTCATAACCATGTCGCAGGAATAACTCAAAGTTACCAGCAGTAGCCTTTATGTTGTTGCCCTTGCCATTACCTTTATCTGAATTTGTAATTCTGTGTCACAAACCTCAAAATATTCATCAGTACAAATAAAGCCCGATCACTGTGTTTGCACAATCATTCCTTCTTAAAGTGAATTTCTCCATATGTAGCCAACAGTGGCTGAATGACTAAGTTGTAGTCATCCCCTTTCTGTATTCCAATTTCCGTGATCAAATGATATGCAGGAATATTATTACATTTACTTAATTCGTAGGCTTACACAAAGACAGTTCATCGATTTTATTTTTCAAACATTATCAGTTTTTGTGGAACACATTATTTTAAATACTTCTTTATGTCGACATGTTTCAAGCAGGAATTTTCTTTTATACTTACTTCTCGAAAGCTGATAGTATGAACGCGTGTTAATCTCTAAATTGGTGATCTTATGACACATGAGACTACAGGAACGCTACCATGAGCGGTTGAGCCCCTATATGAAGATCCCGCTATCAGCCCAGCTGTAAATCATTCTCAGACAATGCGATTCATTAGAAAACCAGGTGAGTACCAAACGTTCACTTGGCAGCACAAAAATTGGCCGTCAGAAATGACACTCAGAGATAAAGTCCGGTACAGCACTGACACGAGTGAAATTCAGTATGCCATACTTTCCTATTTACTTTGGGAATATGCGAATGAGGAAATATTACTTCAGAAATTACAAATAAATGATGTTGTCAGTATTTCATATCTAATCGAAGAGTGTAGAAAATCTTTTAATTTAATAGAAAATGCTGTCTTTATCTATAGATATACTGCATACTGACTGAATAGCCGGCCGCGGTGGTCTCGCGATTCTAGGCGCGCAGTCTGGAACCGTGAAACTGCTACGGTCGCAGGTTCGAATCCCGCGTCGGGCATGGATGAGGTTTAAGTAGTTCTAAGTTCTAGGGGACTGATGACCACAGCGGTTGAGTCCCATACTGCTCAGAGCCATTTGAACCATTTGAACTGACTGAATATATTGTTTTGTTGTGTCTTCAACCGGAACTCTGATTTCGTGCAGCTCTCCACGCTAGTGCAGCCTCTTCATCTCCTAACAATGTCTGTAAAGTACAGATGTTTGACATGTTTGCTATATTCGCCTCTTGGTCACCACTTTACTTTTTATCCCCCTCCCCCTCGCCTCGCCCCCCCCCCCTCCCCCAGTCACACACTCATACTTCATTACAAAACTGATGATTCGTTGAATTATCAGAATGTGTCCTATCAACCGATGCCTTATTTTAGTCACGTCATGCCAAAAATTTCTTTCCTCCCCAGTTCTGTTCTCTGCAATTGCAGCATCCGTTCTACAGCGTGATTTTTTTCTGTCGTGTACAAATTCTAGACTGATCTATGAGACGGTACGTAACAGAAAAGGTCTTATGACCTTATGCCCGGAAACATGGTATACATCATTTATTTTGTCATACATTGTTACAGAGACTGCGGTCTAATACGCGCTTTACCATGCAGCCACAGCTACAGTAAATATTGAAAATTGCTTCCATGTACCTCAACGCATGCGTGTACGCGACGTAGCATGTTCTATCTCACACGTTCACATCGACCTGGTGTGTCAAAGGCAGCATGAATACGCTGTTCCAGTGTCTCCACATCTGGAGTATGCTCTGCGATCACGATACGCTTGAGATGGCCCCATGACCAAAAGTTGCATGGGGTGAAATCCGGTGAACGAGAAGGCCATGCAATTTGACTCCCTCGTCCGATCCATCGACCGCGGAAGACACTGTTGAGATCCGTCCGGTCGTTAACGGTGAAGTGGGCTGGAGCACCATAACCCTTCGTATCATCAGTGGCACTTATTCCAGCAGGAGAGGCAGAGTTACCAGCAGGAAATGCCGATAGCTGCGGTCTAGTAAGTAACGTGTAAGGAAGGCAGGTCCCAAAATACGGTCCCCAATTATCACGGCCCATGCATTCTGTCTGCACGGTGCTGATGATTCGCAGTCACCATTTCATGGCAGTTGTGAATACTATCCCACAAATAAAGGTAATGGAAGCTGAAGATACCACTCCGCGTAAGACGGGCTCATATGTGAATAGGACGGATGACACAAATTCCGGAATCGTGGCTGCCTGGTGAAGAAACCAGTTACAAAACTGCTCCCGATGTTTGAAGTCCTAGGCCCCGAACACGCTGTGTGATAAGGGTAGAAGCAATTGTCACAGAGAATGTTTCACACGATCGTCTGACTTACCTTGTACTGGTGGCCAACTGCCTTGTACTGACTCAGATTTAGCTATCCGCAGTATCAATCACATTTTCCTCCAAGTCTGGTGTCCGAACATTTCGGGTGCGTCCATGATTTCCTGCTTCCTCAACCGGCCCTGTCTCAGACAAACAGTGAAACACTGTTGCGAACATTCAATGCTGTGGCTGTAGTCGGCGGGGATAGGTCTCCTGATACAACCTTGTTACCCGCCGGCTGTTGCCCTTTGCTTTTTCTTAAGTAAACACCTATGTCGGCAAGCTCTCAGTTCCAATACGGATCAATTGTGCACTGGAACCACTGTGTGCAGCCCTGTATCACATCAACTGCAAGGTGAATCTGCAAGAGAAGTAAATTGGACACCACATTACCAAGTAAGACGGCAGCAGAGGATGCTAGGGCACGATGTGTGAGGAACAGTACCACCATATAGGAGGGAACCATGCATGCTTTAACTCTGGCGGCATAGTATAAGCGCGACATAGACCGAAGTCTAGGCAACAATGTATGATTGAATAAATAGTCTGTAGCATGGAAACAACGCATTTCCGGACATACATTCGTTACACCCTCCATGTTCCGTATCCGCCCAGCGATCAATCCATACAGTTTGTAAACGGTGAAAAAAATCACCCTGAATAGTAACCAATGACACTACATGCGAAAGGTCAACTTCCTTCACAGTGTCACTTTCAGGGCGCCATGCCTAGTCATCAACAGGCTACTCGTTACAGTGTCATTGTTCTTGTGGAGAAGTGGAGTTTAATGAGCCGGCCGCGGTGGGCGAGCGGTTCCAAGCGCTTCAGTCCAGAACCGGGCGACTGCTACGGTCGCAGGTTCGAATCCTGCCTCGGGCACGGATGTGTGTGATGTCCTTAGGTTAGTTACGATTAAGTAGTTCTAAGTTATGACCTCAGATGTTAATTCCATAGTTCTTAGAGCCACTTGAACCATTTATGGAGTTTAATGGTATCAGAGGCTTGTGCATGGCATGGCATTTCTTAGCGCACAGCGCTACGATAATAAAACATTGTCGATATACTGAAGAATCCAGTAAGTGTTTGGAAATTGCTCTTTCGAGTGTAACAACTTGTCCTGGATAATTAATATTATAAAATCCTTTCTTAAACACGTTTCAGTTAAAACATACTGTAGCGTTTCCCTGGTCGACGGATATGTTTCGGCGCTGGCTTTGGGTGTCCGGAGTACGTATCTAATGTGCTGCCATAAAAAAGGCTCCCCATACCATCAACTCTGAACACCATGGACAAACTCAACCACGACTGACGGAATGTGGTTTTCACGGACGAATCGGTATTGTCCTCTGCGAATGATGGGCCATTGTGAGTATACTGGTCGCAAGGTGCCCCTTTTGATCCTAATACCTCCATCAATCATCTCGCAGTGGACGTTTGTCTCTGGCAGTTTTGGCCTGTATTTCTCCGCATGGACTTCGAAAGGCTCACAAGAAAGGTGGTCGACTTGATGCTACCTGGTATACCAATATTGTGACTAATATTATGTACCCATCTGGCCGACAACAGTATAATGAGAAATCAATCTGTTTCCAGCAGGACCAGTCTCCTATAGACATATCAGCGATGAGTCAGATTAGGCTTCCAGAACAGAATGTGATTTCTCTTCTTGTCTGGCATCTTTCCGCACCAGACTTAAACCACAATTAAAACGTATGGCCAGAGACGAAACGGATCATGCGGGAAACTTGTCGTGACTTGTCCGGTACTCACAGCTTTTACTTCTGCCAGTAGCGGACATGAGTCGTGCTTCGGTAGCTCAGTTGGTAGAGCACTTGCCCGCGAAAGGCAAAGGTCCCGAGTTCGAGTCTCGGTCGGGCACACAGTTTTAATCTGCCAGGAAGTTTCATATCAGCGCACACTCCGCTGCAGAGTGAAAATCTCATTCTGGAAACATCCCCCAGGCTGTGGCTAAGCCATGTCTCCGCAATATCCTTTCTTTCAGGAGTGCTAGTTCTGCAAGTTTCGCAGAAGAGCTTCTGTAAAGTTTGGAAGGTAGGAGACGAGGTACTGGCAGAAGAAAAGCTGTGAGTACCGGACGTGAGTCGTGCTTCGGTAGCTCAGTTGGTAGAGCACTTGCCCGCGAAAGGCAAAGGTCCCGAGTTCGAATCTCGGTCGGGCACACAGTTTTAATCTGCCAGGAAGTTTCATATCAGCGCACACTCCGCTGCAGAGTGAAAATCTCATTCTGGAACCCTACATATGTTTGGAACTCTAGGTACCACGGAGGTGGTAGCAGAAACTGAAGACTTATTACCCGTTTCATATTCGTTTCCATGTACCCGTGGTCAAGGGGTAGCGTCTTTGATTCATAATCAAAACGTCTTCGGTACCGGGTTCGATCCCCGCCACTGCCTAAATTTTGATAAATAATCAGCATTGGCGGCCGAAGACTTCCGGCATAAGAAGTCAGCCTCATTCTGCCAACGTCCTTATCAAAGAGGGCGGAGGAGCGGATAGAGGTTATGGGCACTCTTATGTCCTAGGGGTGGGAAATTGCCCCTAAAGGCGAAAGAATCAGCAATGATCAACGACATGAGGATGCAGAAGGCAATGGAAACCACTGCATTAAAGACACGTAACGTGTATCCACTGGACATGTGGCCTGTAATAGAAGACGTGTCATGATGATCCCTCCATTGGCAAAACATTCCGGAATTGTCCCCCATTCGGATCTCCGGAAGGGGACTGCCAAGGGGGAGTTACCATGAGAAAAAGATTGAATAATCAACGAAAGGATTATGTTCTAAGAGTGGGGGAGTGGAATGTCAGAAGCTAGAGCGCGGAAGGGAAACTAGAAAATCTGAAAAGGGTAATGCAAAGGCTCAATCTACATATAGTAGGGGTCAGTGAAGTGAAGTGGAAGAAAGACAAGGATTTCTGGTCAGATGAGTATCGGGTAATATCAACAGCAGCAGAAAATGGTATAACGGGTGTAGGATTCGTTATGAATAGGAAGGTCGGGCAGAGGGTGTGTTACTGTGAACAGTACAGTGACCGGGTTGTTCTAATCAGAATCGACAGCAAACCAACACCGACAACGATAGTTCAGGTATACTTGCCGACGTCGCAAGCTGAAGATGAACAGAGAGAGAAAGTGTATGAGGATATTGAAAGGGTAATACAGTATGTAAAGGGGGACGAAAATCTAATAGTCATGGGCGACTGCAATGCAGTTGTACGGGAAGCAGTAGAAGAAAAGGTTACAGGAGAATATGGGATTGGGACAAGGAATGAAGGAGGAGAAAGACTAATTGAGTTCTGTAACAAGTTTCAGCTAGTAATAGCGAATACCCTGTTCAAGAATTACAAGAGGAGGAGGTATACTTGGAAAAGCCCGGGAGAGAGAGATTCCGAAATCAGATATTGGATTGTAAGGCGTACCTAGGAGCAGATATAGACTCAGATCACAATATAGTAGTGATGAAGAGTAGGCTGAAGACATTAGTCAGTAAGAATCAATACGCAAAGAAGTGGGATACGGAAGTTCTAAGGAATGACAAGATAAGTTTGAAGTTCCCTAACTCTATAGATACAGCAATAAGGAACAGCGCAGTAGGCAGTACAGTTGAAGAGGAATGGACATCTCTAAAAAGGGCCATCACGGAAGTTGGGGAGGAAAACATAAGTACAAAGAAGGTAGCTGCGAGGAAACCATGGGTAACAGAAGAAATACTTCAGTTGATTGACGAAAGGAGGAAGTACAAACATGTTCCGGGAAAATCAGGAATACTGAAATACAAGTCGCTGAGGAATGAAATAAATGGGAAATGCAGGGAAGCAAAGACGAAATAGCTGCAGGAAAAATGTGAAGACATCGAAAAAGATACGATTCTCGGAAGGACAAACTCAGCAGACAGGAAAGTCAAAACAACCGTTGGTGACATTAAAAGCAACGGTGGTAACATTGAGAGTGCAACGGGAATTCCACTGTTAAATGCAGAGGAGAGAGCAGATAGGTGGAAAGAATACATTGAAAGCCTCTATGAGGGTAAAGATTTGTCTCATGTGATAGAAGAAGAAACAGGAGTCGATTTAGAAGAGATACGGCATCCAGTATTAGAATCGGAATTTAAAAGAGCTTTGGAGGACTTACGGTCAAATAAGGCAGAAGGGATAGATAACATTCCACCTGAATTTCTAAAATCATTGGGGGAAGTGGCAACAAAATGACTGTTCACGTTGGTATGTAGAATGTATGAGTCTGGCGACATACCATTTGACTTTCGGAAAAGCATCATCCACACCATTCCGAAGACGGCAAGAGCTGACAAGTGCGAGAATTATCGCACAATCAGCTTAACAGCTCATGCATCAAAGCTGCTTACAAGAATATTATACAGAAGAATGGAGAAGAAAGTTGAGAATGCGCTAGGTGACGATCAGTTTGGCTTTAGGAAAAGTAAAGGCACGAGGGAGGCAATTCCGACTTTACGGCTAATAATGGAAGCAAGGCTCAAGAAAAATCAAGACACGTTAATAGGATTTGTCGACCTGGAAAAACCGTTCGACAATAAAAAATGATGCAAGCTGTTCGAGATTCTGAAAAAGTAGGGGTAAGCTATAGGGAGAGACGGGCATATACAATATGTACAACAACCAAGAGGGAATAATAAGAGTGGACGATCAAGAACGAAGTGCTCGTATTAAGAAGGGTGTAAGACAAGGCTGTAGCCTTTCGCCCCTACTCTTCAATCTGTACATCGAGGAAGCAATGATGGAAATAAAAGAAAGGTTCAGGAGAGGAATTAAAATACAAGATGAAAGGATATCAATGATACGATTCGCTGATGACATTGCTATCCTGAGTGAAAGTGAAGAAGAATTAAATGATCTGCTGAACGGAATGAACCGTCTAATGAGTACACAGTATGGTTTGAGAGTAAATCGGAGAAAGACGAAGGTAATGAGAAGTAGTAGAAATGAGAACAGCGAGAAACTTAACATCTTAACATCAGGATTGATGGTCACGAAGTCAATGAAGTTAAGGAATTCTGCTACCTAGGCAGTAAAATAACCAATGACGGACGGAGCAAGGAAGACATCAAAAACAGACTTGCTGTGGCAAAAAAGACATTTCTGGCAAAGAGAAGTCTACTAATATCAAATACCGGCCTTAATTTGAGGAAGAAATTTCTGAGGATGTACGTTTGGATTACAGCATTGTATGGTAGTGAAACATGGACTGTGGGAAAACCGGAACAGAAGAGAATCGAAGCATTTGAGATGTAAGGGACAGGATAATAGGACATCTGCTAGGACTTGAGGGAATGACTTCCATGGTACTAGAAGGAGCTGTAGAGGGCAAAAACTGTAGAGGAGGACAGAGATTGGAATACGTCAAACAAATAATTGAGGACGTAGGTTGCAAGTGCTCAAGTGCTACTCTGAGATGAAGAGGTTAGCACAGGAAAGGAATTCGTGGCGGGCCGCATCCTACCAGTCAGTAGACTGATGAAAAAAAATAAATAAATCAAATAAAAAAAAACACTCACTTCCTCGTAAACTGCAGCCGACGGTCGTTGAAGGTGAAGTGCGCTCTACTCTATATTCAGTAGTTAAGAAACCATATTCAGTGCCTCTTTTAGTGATAAAGGTATTTTAATAAAATCTGTGATTTGTTCGGTCTATTAATTTAGTGATTTTTACGTGTTAAACAAATTAACAGAGCATCGCATAAAACTGCATTAAGCCAAATACGAACCAAATCCTTTCATCGGGCCACGGAAATATGAATGTATTACGTTATAGCTGCCGTCATTTAGGTACTTCCTACCCCATCTTGACATCAGATCACGAAAGTATTTGCCTTTACTAGGTCTTTAAGCCTTGAACAGCGTTGATGACACACTAAGAGCTAGACACCGAATGACAGCGAGCTATTGTGTGATTTTTCAGGGCGCATCTTTATTCCAAGTGTCATAAAGGTGTTAACCCTTTAACTACATTTAAAATTTAAAGTTTTTATTTATTTATCTATTTTTTACAAGTATGAGAAGATGTGTACATCTCGAAATGTGACTGGCTCCTGCTTAACGTGGTGGGTAATGCCCATTTCTGGCACCTCCATATTTGGTGATGTCAACCGTACGTAACACACTGTCCTCTCATATATCAGGAGAGTGTTGTGGAAAAGCAACTACAGATCAGTACTTCCCTTTTCTTTAGAGGCCCTCGGAATAGCTGGGAAAAAGAAATTTACGAGCAAAGAGCATTGACAAAAACGGATGTAAATTATCCCGTCTACGCACCTGTCGAAAATTATCTTCAGGAGTATAGCTTATAGATACGGAGATTCATATCGCTTGTTGCATTATGAAATGGAGACTTTAGTACAGAAAAACGTAGGACATAGGTAACACGTGAGTTATCATGCAGTTGACTTCGCATAGTTTGACTTTGGCATTATTGATTAGCACTGCTAGTGGCAATGCGACTCGATTGCAGCTTGTCGTTGATTATCTTTGGCAGAGCGACTACTAAGGTAAGCCTTGAGCAGCGTTGACGACGCAGTAAGAGCTACACAGCGAAGGACAGCGGACTAGAGGGTATCACAGGCTGAGTTGTAGATTTAGTGCATCAGTCGGTCGTTGTCGAGACTTCGTGTAACCGGTGAAGTAACGACAATAAGCTGAGTACACCTTACTTCTGTCCAATACCACTGATTTGTCCGGCTTTGATATTGCAAGCTATGTGGGACTGGGTGCTAGAAGCTGCAATGGATATTACTAGGATTATCAAATACGGACACACAGTGCATTTATGGTCATTGTTTCTCACATTAATACGCCATCTAACATGTGCGAGACTAATTCTTCCTCCCACAGTTGCGCAAGGACGCTCTGTAAGTGTTGCAGGAAGACAACAGAACACATTGCAGAGTTCAGAAGAGTGCAACAGTATAGATGTAATCAGACAATGATCTCAATGTCAGTTCTGCTATACTCCCTGCAAAGGAAATGCTATCGCTAACAGAAGTTAGTGTACGGTTGGCAAATGTAAAAATCTTTGATTTTCGTTATTGAGGTTTTTTCTGAATATAAGTTCATGACATAGTTATAATAATTATAGTGTGTACAGGACAGTAAAATATTGATATTCGGTGTTCGTAATTGTGAAGCGAATTTCCCAACTATTCTAAGGTTCTTTATAGTAAGAAGGTTGATGTTCATATCTGGGGGTCAATAAAACACAAAGCAATTAAATAAATTGGGGACAGAGTTATCAATTAAGCTAAAATGAGCAATGAAAATACCCAAAAATCAATTGGATCTTTGTAGGGTGCCAATGTAATTGTGCAATCAGAACAATTACATAACTTCGGAGTATGAAGCACTCAGCAGTGGCTGATCAGTCCTTTTCATTAGATCGGATATATCGTGTGTTTTCCTTTCAGTTAAGCTAGGCAATCATTAATACTTTTAACTACAGGTCATGTTTGAAAGTACGAAAAACATAGGCGCGACAGAGACAAATGCCGTTGTGAGTGTCAACTGAATTATCACTAGGTGGTGCAACGAACGCGCGTGTTTACCTTCCGTCGGCGGCGGCAGTGGCTGCTGTTGGTGCGAACTCTGAACCTAAATCTCTCTCGACAGTTAAACACCAGTCTGATACGTTTCCTATGTCTTCGGTGAAGCCAAGACCCCTGGTTATTCCCTAGATAAAGTAACTGGCGTGGTACACCCTATCTGGCTGGAAGAGCTCAGATTTCTCGCATGCGTTAACTGTCCGTGCTCGGTGCATTTCTCCGTACTAGGAGACTTTGCAGTTTATCTCCTTAAGAATTACGACGAGCCTGAGAACAAGCGTTCACATAATTACTTTCACAATCATGTCAGAGGGGGCGCGAGTCGCCTTAATCAAACATTTGACACTTTGCTGCAAGAGAAGAAGTGAATAACTGTGTGTGCAATTTGCCTATATCAAAGCTGGTGGCCACGAGTTTTCTTTCTGGCCAATCACAGCATTCGTACGTGTTATAACTCCACCCACTAGAGTTTCTGTAGCAAATTGAAGGCGTTTTTTTTTATAAAGTAGAGTGTAACTTCTGCTACATAATACTTTTCTCCACGTAGGATTTCTACGCAGATAACCACAGTGAGTCACCAATGTTTATAGTTGGATTTCTCTGGATATTTATCTGCCATTCTTGTCCCTGCAGCAAGGATTTCCTAGAGTCATCGTTAAAGGCAGGGATAAGGGCTGCTTTTGCTGGCAGCCAGCACAGTGGCTGCAGTGTCACCTTGTGTCCACTGGATGGCCCTCTGTGACGGTTTCAGATTAACATAGTAACATAGGACATGTGTTGCCTTCGTAAAATTCTCCCTTCCTCTGAACTGCATCCCGTAGCTCGGGTCTGGGAAATTACTTTCACGCCATTACTAATGTGACTGTTAGTGTTTTATATTCATGAAATGTCAGCATGTTTATTCGATTTGCCTATCAATATAATTCATACATTTTCATGTAACTATGTTGTGTGACATATCGATTTAACTGGAATTGCTTCAGAAATTCAATGGAAGGTGCGTTATTTGTTTGACACATTACAACCAACCTCTACTGACGCGCTTGGTGACTTACTGAAATATTTCTTAGACCGTAATAATCTGAGCTAAGGCTCTAATGCTTTATATTGCTTTTATTTCTGATCAGTTGAGTATTTGTATGTGTTGGGAATGCGTTGGGAATTCCAGTATGTCACAGAGAGCGTCATTGTAGTGTATTTGTTTTGCCTGTATACAGTGTGAAAGACTAAATTCAGTGGTTAACTTTAATGGTAGATTTTCCCATTGATTTGGCCGTCAGCTATCATATTCTGGAAAAGAGTTTTGGCAATAAGCCATGGTAAAAATTTTGCACGCGAAATTGTTTCCTTGAGTCTAAGGATTTTGCATTTTATCTTTTTTCTATGCTATTTGCTTTAACAAAAATTTCCTGTATTTAGTATACATGTTATGATTGTGTTGTAGGTTTCCGTGTTTAAATACCATGGAAGGAAGCATGGCTTGTATTATCCGATTATTAAGTACCGCCTTGTAGAAGTAAGCTATACTGCCTTGTAGAGGTATGCTTGTCACTTTCCTTACATAACTGTTTAGCTCGTGCAGGTTTCCTTGCCACGTTGTTTGGCTAAATTAGTGTCAGATCTTATTCTCTGAGCGTTTACTAAGTTTTCCTGCATCCAATTTTATTCAGCTGGATGGTTTAAGAGGCATTATCTTTGACACCACTATGCATTCTTGATATTTTGTAAATTAGCTTAAAGATAAATTTTTTACATTTGGTGTCCTATGAAGAGGTCTTATTCTGAACATTTCTCGATAAGGTAGCCATTAATATTTGCTTAATTGGTTTGTTTGGCCCAAATTTATCTAAGTGGTATTTGTTAACAAACCCTATTAAGTCTTCTCAGCTTCACGGCAGTGGTTGGTGGCCATGGGTCTTGTTGCTGTGATGCTCCACCTACGTGTTTATTGCCTTCTTTTGAGGTGCGTCTGCTATTCCCTTAGCACGCTGGTTCACACTGCCTGCTAATAAATGTTAAGTTAAGCCGCGGCTAAGTTAACGTTATTTAAAGTGTCACTTAAAGCTGTTCAACTCCTTAGGAATATCCTTGAATTGCCCATGTTATGAAATTCGGGTGGCTAAGTAGTTTCTAAAGTGCCCTAAGCACAAGGTACTGTCTTGTGTATTATGTTACGCAAATATTTCCAAATCGCTTAACCACAGTTAGTGGTCTGAGCCAAAACTGAGATTGTACCTGCCTTACGATGGAACAACTTTAATCTGTTTTACTGTTTTGGTATTTGATAAAATTTTCAGTAGATTTTGCTCTATGCTAATTTTAGCAGTGTGTTTGCGCTCTGCTCTGGTCTGTTTGATTAAAACAATTAATTAGTTTCCAAAAATCTTTTGAAGGCTCTAAGTGACCTTTTTGTAACTTGTCTTAATGATTGTTGCTGTTGATTTTTGAGCAGCTTCTGTTTTATGAGGAAAGAAGTTTCACTTTTTAAAAATATTTACTACTTTATATTTATTCTGTCACTGTGTTTCGTGGCTTGTTGACGTACAATCATTTTACATTGAATGTGGTATTTATTTATTTATTCACGTTATTATGTGATGGTTAAATAAATGTAGCCATTCAAACGACTAATGGCGTTGCTATTCTGTGTTCACCCTTCCATGCTTTCCTTTTCCTGTGTTTGGAGATTTTAACGGTAGCCATAGAGCGTGGTTACGTTCTTTTACCCGTTTAGCGTCATTTGTCTCTTGAAACTCGAGATGTCTTTCCTGAATTTTTTTGTGCTGAGCCAGGTAGCCATTTATTGTCTTGGATGACAGAGGTCGTCTGGGGGTATCGTATCTCCGGCATGAACACCTTGATTGTGAATAGGCTGCGGCGCGTTTCTGTGGAAGGTACCGTCCTGAAAGTAGCAGCCATATCGTGGACAGCACTGGATAGCCCACTTCACATTTCTCCTTAGCCCGTTGGGGCATGTGCCGCTGTTTGTAATACTTTTGTAGTTTTGGAAGAAGTGTCTTGTGATTTTCAGTTTGTGGAAGCAATCAACCCATTTACAACCCAATTTACCTCATTGGAGTAACTGTCTTGCTGTTTTAAACTGTCTTGACCTTAGTAATCAACGAAGGGAGACTGTTACGCATTTGGTCGATCAAGCGAAACCTTTACGATTTAGAACTGGTTTAGTGAGTTTGGATAGTGAACTAGGTTTTTTGGAACAGGGTACTTCAGCCAACAGTCAATTACTAGATTCAAATCACTTCGGGGCTCGAAGTCTTTGCTGTTCGGGCTTTGATACACTTGCTAAATTACCTAACTCGATGATGTGTTTGTTTAGTGGTAGTTCCGCGTTATCTATTGATCACTTAGATCAAGTTCAGCAGGTGTTGCGGTTGGTTGTTCGATTTTAATTTCATGCTGATGTCTTGTACATATCACATTTTGTGATACTTTCCTAGCTATATCATTTGTCGAAGAAGTTGTTAAGTAGTTTATTGACTAAGATATTTAGAAATCAAGTACCGTAAGTAAACTCAGAATTCGTAAAGCAGAGAGAAAATTATCACCGTGAATGCGTAACGAATTTGAGCAGGTACACTGTTGTCAGGTACAAGCATCTACCGAGACCTAGGGTCAGTGTATTGAGCGTGTTTACATTGCTGCTCCGGCTTTGGAATGAAAATTACCGAACATGGCTATAACATTGTGGAAGCATCAGGCCCGAAGCTCGGTCACATTTTTTATTTGCACGTAAACCGACGAGTTTCTCTGAGTTGAATGACGTACCTGTTCTGCCGAGGCCTTTAGACCAGCATCTACATAGCGTTAATGGTTTCTAATATGAACTTCAAAACCAAAACAGTAATCATCAGCAGTCGCCTTCAGATTCATTAGGCGGTAAACGTTGTTTTCTTCGTGGTGCCACTAGTCATTTCGTTCGTGAGAGCACGGTTAGACGTGGTCCTAGGCCTAACTTCTGACACCATAGGGGGGGGGGGGGATTTCAACTTTTCCGAGTAAAATTATTGCGCATTGCGAGCATACCCACGCTCTTAATAAATGAGCTTTCCCATGAGTTTGTAACAGCTTAACCAGGAACCTGTCTCTGCATTTCTGGGTTCTGGAACTTCCGTTTCCTTGCTCGACTATAGATGATGTCTCGAATTTCGTTATGTTTGTAGCATGCCTCCTACATGCCCCTCGTCCCAAAGTCGTCCTTGACCAATGGGGAAGAGTTGGAAGAGTTGCACCTGTTGGTCGAGTGCTCGGTAGTTTATCTGTTTATCATTTTGCTTGGTCTGTTAGATTGATTGGCGTTAAGAACTTTTCTGTTACCTTCTTTTTGTGTATGATTTTATTCATTGGATAGTCTGGGTTGTCGTATTTTCCAGAAACACATTTTTCTTTACATTCCTTTAGTATGAGAAAATAGCTCTTTACTCTTTTCATTTTATCAATAACATCGATTATTTTTGGCGAAACTCTCGGAATTCGAAGTTAAACAATTAACAGACCTTCCAGAACAATTTCCCGATGGATTGAGTAATAAGTTGGTGGTGTAACCGGTCTCATACATACAAATCTCCGTCTGGCTGACGACATCCCGGTACAGCACACACTGTATCGTTTCTCATCCCTAAGATGAGAATATTAAGGCAAAAGATTAATGATGTTCTGCGGGATGGATTTTCTGCACCATCAGCTTCCCCCGTATGCCTCCCCTAAATCTCTCTTTCCTAAGGGGCAGGGCGAGGACTATAGTCCAGTAGTCGATTATCGATCCTATAATGAGAAGGTTGTTTTGGAGTCAGTTCCATTTCTTAATCTCCATTATTGTTAGTCTGCTGGTGATGGCTGTTTTAGCGTATTTGGTTTAAATCAAGATTTTCAGATCCCATAGGAGAGAAATCTAAGCAAGTTACTGATTTTGCACAGATTTGTGTCTGTGTAAATGAAATCTGGTAACATTTTGATTGGATTCCGGGGCTAGGGTCTGTCATGACATTTAAACTACACTCCTGGAAATTGAAACAAGAACACCGTGAATTCATTGTCCCAGGAAGGGGAAACTTTATTGACACATTCCTGGGGTGAGATACATCACATGATCACACTGACAGAACCACAGGCACATAGACACAGGCAACAGACAATGCACCATGTCGGCACTAGTACAGTGTATATCCACCTTTCGCAGCAATGCAGGATGCTATTCTCCCATGGAGACGATCGTAGATATGCTGGATGTAGTCCTGTGGAACGGCTTGCCATGCCATTTCCACCTGGCGCCTCAGTTGGACCAGCGTTCGTGCTGGACGTGCAGACCACGTGAGACGACGCTTCATCCAGTCCCAAACATTCTCAATGGAGGATAGATCCTGAGAACTTGCTGGCCAGGGTAGTTGACTTACACCTTCTAGAACACGTTGGGTGGCACGGGATACATGCGGACGTGCTTTGTCCTGTTGGAACAGCAAGTTCCCTTGATGGTCTAGGAATGGTAGAACGATGGGTTCGATGACGGTTTGGATGTACCGTGCACTATTCAGTGTCCCCTCGACGATCACCAGAGGTGTACGGCCAGTGTAGGAGATCGCTCCCTACACCATGATGCCGGGTGTTGGCCCTTTGTGCCTCGGTCGTATGCAGTCCTGATTGTGGCGCTCACCTGCACGGCGCCAAACACGCATACGACCATTATTGGCACCAAGGCAGAAGCGACTCTCATCGCTGAAGACGACACGTCTCCATTCGTCCATCCATTCACGCCTGTCGCGACACCACTGGAGGCGGGCTGCACGATGTTGTGGCGTGAGCGGAAGACGGCCTAACGGTGTGCGGGACCGTAGCCCAGCTTCATGGAGACAGTTGCGAATGGTCCTCGCCGATACCCCAGGAGCAACAATGTCCCTAATTTGCTGGGAAGTGGCGGTGCGGTCCCCTACGGCACTGCGTAGGATCCTACGGTCTTGGCGTGCATCCGTGCGTCGCTGCGGTCCGGTCCCAGGTCGACGGGCACGTGCACCTTCCGCCGACCACTGGCGTCAACATCGATGCACTGTGGAGACCTCACGCCCCACGTGTTGAGCAATTCGGCGGTACGTCCACCCGGCCTCCCACATGCCCACTATACGCCCTCGTTCAAAGTCCGTCAACTGCACATACGGTTCACGTCCACGCTGTCGCGGCATGCCACCAGTGTTAAAGACTGCGATGGAGCTCCGTATGCCACGGCAAACTGGCTGACACTGACGGCGGCGGTGCACATATGCTGCGCAGCTAGCGCCTTTCGACGGCCAACACCGCGGTTCCTGGTGTGTCCGCTGTGCCGTGCGTGTGATCATTGCTTGTACAGCCCTCTCGCAGTGTCCGGAGCAAGTATGGTGGGTCTGACACACCGGTGTCAATGTGTTCTTTTTTCCATTTCCAGGAAAGTATGTTTTCTGCGACTTTAAGTTTAGTTGTGTATATAATTACCTTGACAATGCAGTGGTCTATAGCCGCTCTTTTGGAGAAATTCTTTCTCATATTGAGCAGGTATTGTTAAAGCTTGGACTTGCAGGATAAGCTGTCAAGCCATCGATAATTACTCTCCCTAGGCAGCATATCTCTTTCTTGGGTCACCTGTTTTCTAGGAATGGTATTATGATTGATAAAAACGGACTACCGATTCGAGAAAATTTGCTCTACCACAGGATAAAAGAAGAGATGGCCGGATTCATTGGAATGAAAAATTATTTTCTGAAGTTCGTCCCTAATTTAGCCAAACTTGGTGCTCCCCTTAAAAATCTGCGTAAAAAGGGAGGGAACATTCTTTGGGGAGAGGGTCAATAACCCGCCTTTGAAGCCGTGAAGTTTTCCGTCAGCAACCCTCCTGTATTTGCTATCCTGGAATTTGAAAAGAGATTTGTAGTAATGACTGATTCTTCCAATGCCGGTGTTGCTGTAGTACTTTTACAGCTTTAGCTTTTGCCTCGAAGAGATTAGCGGGTCCTGAACTTAACAACATGGTATATGGGTGTGTGACGTTGGATGTCTTATTTGGTCTTGATAAATTTATATCTCGGGCGCAGGGAATTTGGCTTAGAGACCAACAACCAAACCTAGAGTTGGGTCTTGGCACGTTGTGTAAAGTCCAGCAGGATTGCAATGTGGGCAGTTCGTATATCTGCCTTCCGCTTCAGACTGCGTTTGTATTGTGGGCTCCGATAATCAAGTTGCTGATGCACTTAGCCGCATGTTTTATGATGGCACGCAGGAAGCAGAAAGCTGTTCATTGTTGGCTAGTTCACTAGTCCACATTTTGTAACTGAGGTACCACAACTCTTTGGGTACCTCAAGGTTATACAGGACCAGGATCATTATGTTAGGAAGTTTGTATTGGCTGAGGAGGTCGTTCCCCGATATTTTTTAAGAAATACTATTTAGTGTTGTGAGGTTGAGAAATTATCTGAACTAAGATTTTTTACACATCCAATTGATGTCTTCCATCTTCTTTATTTTCTTTGTTCTTGTTGGGTGGTCATTTGGGCCTACATGAAACCCTTGCTAAGGTGTGTTGTCATCTCACCTTGCCTTCCTTATACATGCATATTCGTTATTTAGTCAGCGAGTGTGTACTGCGCAGAATGGGTAAACCCAACATGAACTATTGTAATCCGAACGAGAACAGTGCCCAATGGATAATTTCTTCATTACGTGGGTCCCCTTCCTCAGACTAAAGGAGGGAATCGCTATATACTGGTAGTAGTGGATGGTGTTTCTAGGTTTGTCTAATTACTTCACAGCACGTGATTCACGGTATTTTACGGTATTTAACTAATATATTTTCTTAATTTGGACACCTATGGCTCTTATGAGCGGTAATGCTGTCTCCTTAATTTCTAGAGAGCTAAACGCTTTTGTCTTGGTAACTCCAGTAAGCTTACTATTGCCATCCTCTATTATTGTCAGCCCTAATCCTCTGAAAGAGTTAACAGGAATCTTAAGGCACCTTTAATCATTTATCACACGAAGGCTCAGACCAAGTGGGGTATTTCTCTACCTTGGATCTATTTCGCCTTTAATTCGGCGCAGTATGAGATGTCTAAGGTGGTTCCAGTGGCTGTTATTCTCGTGTGCCCCGTTAATTCTCCCCTGCCAACTTGTGGAATATAGATGATCTTCTGACTGAGTGTATCACCCTTTGTGTGACTAAGCCGAACTGAGTGAGAAGTATGACGAATGTTGAGTGTGGGGGATACGTTTCTCGGCCGGAACTATAATGTGGTGGAATTAAATGCAAAGTAGCTCCTCGATTTGTGGTCCCTTTCCCTATCGTCAGGATCTTGTGTCCTGCCAACAATCTCGTTGGCAATCTAACAGCAGTTAGAAACCAGCCAGGTGAGACAGGTCAGACAGGAGAATCAGTCTCTCCGCCTTTGTCTTTCAGTCCTCAAGAGGGGCAGGAGGGGAGGGGGATTTTAGGGGACGTTGAACTGTGGGGGGTTAACAATAGCTTTGTTGGGACTTGATTTCAGAATTATTCACTGGCATTATTACCGGTGGGACGAATCGATTATAGCTTATCGCTGAGTATCTTTGGCAGAGCAAGTCCAAAAGTAAGCCTTGAGCAGCGCTAGGGTGGAAGTAAGAGCAAGACAGCGACTGACAGCAGGTTAGAGGGTATCACAGACCCAGTTTGAAACCTATTGGGTCAGTTGGCCGTCACAAATTTCTATGTCAAGACTTGGAGTAACTGTTAATGTCAGAGTTACGACACTGAATACTGCGTCCTATCCTCGACCGCTGATTTGACCACCATTGATATTCCACGCTGTGCAGGACTGGGTGCTGGGAACCGCATTGGATATTTCCAGGATTATCAAGTATCTGCCAAATCGTGCGTTTATGGTAAATCTTTTATGCACTACGATACACCCACGTCTACTGCCTGTACTTGGTGACTTACTGAAGTATTTGTTTGAGCGTAATTATCTGAGCTAAGGCTGTGTTGCTTTAGATTATTTATTTTTCTGATCATCCGAATATTTTCCTGTATTTATTGAGGATATCTGTATACCACTGAGAGCTACACTGTAGCGTATTTGTAGTGACTACACGCAATGTGAAAGACTAATTTCAATGGTTAGTCTTAATGTCAGATTTTTCCATTGATATGGCCGTCGGCTTTCTTATGCCATAGTATTCTGCGAAAATATTTGGGGAATATTTCATGTCAAGAAAACGATTTAAAGTGGAAAATTTTTAAGTGATTTTAAAGATTTCGCATTTACTCTTTTATTTCTTATTTCGTTTACATTAACAGAAATTTCCTGTATTTAATGTATGTGTTAAAACTGTGTGGTAGTTTTCCATGTGTAAATATAAAATAAGGAAATATTGTAAGATATACTCGTAATTATTAACTATTGCTTCGTGGCTTGGTTACACAAGGGTCCTTTGGAGGCATTACCTTCACCACTGTTAGGAATTTTTGATATTTATTTAATTTGGTTAAAGAAACATTTTTTAATTTTGGTGGCATGTAATGAGGTCTTACGCTGACAAATTCTCGAGAGGTGGCAGTTAATATTTGATTAACTTTTTTGTTTGGCGTTTGTTTCTCCTAAGTGGTGTTTGCTAACAGCCGTACTTTATATTCTGAGATTGACGGCCAGCTTTTCAGAGGCTGGTGACCAGGGGGGTCTTATTGCTGTTAAGCTCCGCCTTGGTGTATACTTGGCTGCCTTTGAAGCGCACCTGCGAATGCCTAAGGACGCTGGTTCACGCTGTCTACAAATAAATTTTAAGATACGTAGTGACTATATTACTTTAAGTTCTGTGCCCTGGAACCTTATTTAAATTTTTCATTAAAGTTGTACATCTTCTTTGGAATATGCTTCTATTACCTATGTTATGAATTTCGGTTAGCTAAGATTTTTCTAAACTTACTTAGCCACAAGGTACTGTCTTGATTAAAATGTTACGCGAATATTTTAAAATGATTTTACCGTAATTACTGGTCTTAGCCTAAATTTAGATTGTACTTGCCTCACGTGTGGACAGCCTTAATCTATTTTGTTGTTTTGGTACTTCATAAAAAAATTTCAGTCGATTTGATGCCAATTTTAGCAGTGTGTTGCCTCTTGTATGTTAAAGGCCTGTTTAGTTAGAATGGACTGTAATTAGTTGCCGAAAATTCTTTGAAAGCCTTAAGTGACCTTTTCTTAAATTATCTGAAAGGCTTACCTGCTGCTGCCTTTGAGCAGATTCGGTTTCATGAGGATACAAATTTTCAGTTATTAACTGGTGCTGTGTTTTCGGCCTTGTTGAAGTAAAATAATTTGTTGCACCTGATTATTAATGTAAGCAAGTGATTAGCCTTACCGTAGTGGCTTATAATTGGAAATTTGTTGTAAGGTCTTAGGGACCTAACTGATAAGGTCATCAGTCCCTAAGCTTACTCACTACTTCGTCTAACTTAGAGTAACTTACGCTAAGGTCGACACACACACCCGTGCCCTAGGGAGGACTCGATCCTCCGACGGGGGCAGCTTAGCCTACCGTGACCAGATGCCCCAGACCACGCGGCTACCCCCACGTAGTCGCCCATAATTATTTGTGAATATGGTATTTATGTATTGATGCTATTATGTGATGGTTAAAAAAAAGTAACCAGTCAAATGACAGATGGCGATAGTAGTCTGATTTCTACTGTCCATGCTTTCCTTGTCCTCCCCCATCCTGTTTTTAGGGATTTCAAAAGACGCAATGAACTGAGTCATATGTATTTTTGGGACATGTCTTAAGTTATAGTTGAGCTTAAAGGAGGCACGTTTGTGAGGAAGTGCACTTGGCATAGGAAAATTAGTTAAATGGGCTATCACACGGTGCAAAAAAAAAGAAAAAAATGTGCATGGTTCAAATGGTTCTGAGCACTATGCGACTTAATTTCTGAGGCCATCAGTGGCCTATAACTCAGAACTAATTAAACCTGACTAACTTAAGGACATCACACACATCCATGCCCGAGGCATGATTCGATCCTGCGACCGTAGGGGTCGCTCGGTTCCAGACTGTAGTGCCTAGAACCGCACGGCCACGCCAGCCGGCCATTGCGCATTAATATGTACTGCTGGCAGATGTAGATACCTGCTTATCATCCAAGACATTTCTGGGACAGCTCAAACGAATGTGTATTAGCAGGCACTGTTGCTTCTTCCACACAATTCTGGTGACAAAGCTAGTTTTTTTTTTTTTTTTTTTTTTTTTTTTTTTTTTTTTTTTTTTTTTTTTTTTAAAGAAGGATATCATCTTGCTCGAACTGAAAGCTCCTGCGGCTACTTTTCCAGGCTTGTGAATAAAATTTGGGTTTTCTGTCTGCACCTTCTGTACAATTGTGTTTTGCGGTGATGGAGTTCAAAACGCAATTATTGAAAGTGCAGATTACTACTCCCAGGTGGAAGCCACTTGACCGGCGTGTTTGAATCCTGTTTCAAGACCTTGAGTATGTCTCGGACTTTGTTGCAGAACCTATGGCAGCCAGTGGGAAACAGTGTATCAGGCCGTCCGACGATATTCAGTTTCCCCCAACACTCCCTCTGGTCAGTATACCACCACAGTCTCTTTGAGATTCAGTGTACACTTGTGAGAATGTGCTCGTGCATGTTCATGAGTAAGTATACATGTATGTATGTATGTATGTATGTATGTGTGTGTGTGTGTGTGTGTGTGTGTGTGTGTGTGTGTGTGTGTGTGTGTGTGTGTGTGTGAGAAGGGGAGGGTCATTGATATTGACCATTTCTGAGTGAGAGTGCGTCGCTGGAAAATGAGAGAGAAATCAGCGAGCAGTAACATGAACAAAGAGGAATTACAATGCAGCAAAACAAATTGATAGCAATTAGAATATTTACATTTGCTTTTTTTCCTTTTGTGTTGTCATGTATTTTGTTTTAACTGCCAGTGCCATTAGCGGTCAAATACTGGCAGCAGAGGTAATGAGTCGTCCGCTTCTAAAAAGTAAACATTATAATGAAATACTTCTGTCAAATCATTACATCAGTCAAATGAACCACTGTGGAAGCTGACGCTACCGATCCGCCTGTGAACTTCGCAGTAGGCCTATACAGCAATGTAGAGTAGTATTTTTGTTTTACGGCTCAGTTTGAACCAAGTTATTAGGTCGCTGGAAGTAAAAATTTGAATATTACGTGCCGGTGGGCGACATCGATGTATCGGGAAATCCCCGGTACGTAACACTGTGCACTAGCAAGGAGGAGGTTGAAAGGTCGTAGCATGTCTAGTGATTGTCTAGGTACGAAATGACCGTTGCCGGAATGACTCGTTGTCTTCCCAAATATTTAAAATTGATCGGGCGGAACTGTTAAGGTTCAGCGTGCCTGACTACCACACTGACGAAGTGGAGTTCTTTCGCGGCAAATTTCTTAACAGGGAGTACTGGAAAGAGCAATTCAAGTTGGTGAGACGACGTGAGGAGTCAAGTGAAGGAGCAGTAGGGGCCCTGATCGTGATGGCTGACGGTAAACGATGAGGTAATGAGCTGATGACAACTACAGTACAGACGCCGTCCAATGACGTCGGAAACGACAAAATTCTAGCGTGTCATTGTTTTGCAGGGTAATGACGCCACGAAGTTTTGTGTGCCACGCTAAATCTATGAAAGAAATGAACTACGTTTCAGAAAGGAAGTGAGGCAGTATAGCCACCGTATGGTAATTAGCATGATGCAACGCGTGACTGAGTCGATGAACTGGCTAAAGTGTCATGACACATCGTCTTAAGATTTACCACTCGCTCATTCCACAGAAAAAAGTTTTCATTTCCCAAAATGATGAAAGGTAATATGGTCCTACAACTACTGAAAATACCGTAGATCAGCACATCTGAAGACAGATATTGTTCACTCAAGCAGGCGCTCCCGTTAATGTACAAGTAGGAACACTGATAATGATCGGGAAGAGGTAGGGAAGAAGGTGTATGGATCGTATGTCATCCTTCAGTCCTTTCTCTTAGAGACACAAGGATATGTCTGCTTATGCTGAGTGTGCTAGTATATCGTGCGCTATTGGTGTTTTCTATCGAAAATCGGCGAATTCCTATCACGGTTTGTAGCATGACACACGAAACGCTGTGAAGCAGCTCTTTATAAACTATTACCAATGTTTACAATCAGATCGCCTCTAGTCGATGCACTGCGGACATGAAACAATATAACCACTGCCCTAGACGATATTTAATGGTGCAGACACGTGACGTAGGAAGGAAAAATATAGAAGAGGAGCAGAGACGTCTGGGGAATCATTCTAAACTTTGTTCCTCATAATGATAAAACCGATGTAAGCAAATACAAACGCATCAATCGTCATCTGCCGTGGCACACGTACACTGCTATTGTTTCACTCGTGGAAGTAGATCCTAATTATGTTCATTGGTTCAAATGGCTCTAAGCACTATGGGACTTAATATCTGAGGTCATAAGTACCCTGGATTTATAACTACTTAAACCTAATTAACCTAAGGCTATCACTTAGACCCAAGCCCGAGGCAGGACTCGAACCTGCGACCGAGGCCGCAGCGCAGTTCCAGACTGAAGCGCCTAGAACCGTTCGGATAGCGGCCGGCTCCTAATTATACATTGGATATTTTTTATTATGCTACTGTAAATGAAACATTAGGATATTCAAATGTTTTTTGTGGTTTTAGGGCGCACAACTACAATGGTCATTAGCGCCCTGACTAATTTAGCAATGTACCGCGAGGCACAAGGTTAAAACAGCAACTAAAAGGGACAACACTGTAAAAGACGTATTAACAGGCATAGGATTAAAAAACTACAGCATAATCAAACGTCATTAGACAGGTGTGTCAAGTTGATAAAACGAAGAACGCGAGCAGCAGCTCCTGGGTCATCCGCTAAAATGGCATCCAGAGTAAATGGCAGGCCAAGATCAAGACGCAGCGTAGTAAAATCCGGACAGGACGTTAAAATGTGGCGGACCGTCAGCAATTGCCCACATGGACAGAACGGCGCCGGCGCTGCCGTCAGCAGATGGCGATGGCTGAACTGGCAGTGTCCAATTCGTAGCCGGGCCAAAACGACCTCCTCCCGCCGAGAAGGACGTGAGGAGGACGTCCAAGCTGCGGGAAGAGGTTTCAAGGCCCGAAGCTTGTTGTCCCTAAGTGCAGCCCAATCGGCATGCCACAGCGATATAATGCGCCGACAAATGACCGTGCTACAATCTGATGAAGGGACACAACAAGAAGCCGTCCGAGGCTGGAGGACCGCAGCCTTGGCCGCGGCATCTGCAGCTTCGTTCCCAGGGTTACCGACATGGCCAGGAACCCACATAAAGCTAACTGGAGACCCGTCGTCCACCAGCTGCTGAAGACAGCGTTGAATCCGGTGCACGAAAGGGTGAACTGGATACGGATCACTGAGGCTCTGGATGGCGCTCAGAGAATCGGAGCAGATGATATAAACAGAATGTCGGTGGCGGCAGACGTAAAGAACAGCCTGGTAGAGGGCAAAGAGCTCAGCTGTGAAGACCGAACAATGGCCATGTAGCCGGTATTTGAAACTTTGTGCCCCGACAATAAAAGAACACCCGACCCCGTCATTGGTCTTAGAGCCATCTGTACAAATGAAGGTCATATTAATGAACTTCGAACGAAGTTCGACAAAACGGGAGTGGTATACTAAACCGGGGGTAAACTCCTTTGGGAGCGAGCGGAGGTCAAGGTGAACGCGAACCTGAGCCTGGAGCCAAGGTGGCGTGTGGCTCTCGCCCACTCTAAAGGTTGCAGGGAGTGAAAAATCAAAGTGTTGAAGGAGGCGACGAAAGCGAACTCCAGGGGGTAGTAGGGCAGAGACATAGGACCCGTATTGACGGTCGAGAGAGTCGTCAAAAAAGGAACGATACGATGGGTGGTCGGGCATTGACAGAAGCCGACAGGCGTAACGACAAAGCAGTATATCGCGCCGGTAAGTGAGTGGCAATTCAACGGCTTCTGCATGAAGACTCTCGACGGGACTAGTATAAAACGCTCCGATCGCAAGCCGTAAACCCCGATGTTGTATGGAGTTGAGGCGGCGTAAGATGGACGGCCGTGCAGAGGAGTATACAAAGCATCCATAATCCGACATAGGCGAAGTAGGACGGTTCGATCCGCTCCCCACGACGTGCCACTGAGAAGACGGAGGACATTTAGAGAACGGGTAAAACGGGCAGCCAAATATGACACATGTGGAGACCAACTAAGTTTCCTGTCAAATGTAAGACCTAAAAATTTTGTTGTCTCCACGAATGGGAGAGCAACGGGGCCGAGTCGTAAGGACGGTGGGAGAAACTCTTTGTAGCGCCAGAAGTTAATACAGACTGTTTTCTCGGAAGGAAAACGGAAGCCATTGGTGACACTCCAGGAGTAAAGACGGTCAAGAGAACGCTGAAGACAGCGCTCCAGGAAACATGTACGCTGCGCGCTGCAATAGATGGTAAAATCGTCGACGAAAAGGGAGCCTCATACATCATCTGGGAGGCAATCCATTATTGGTTTGATCGCTATGGCGAAGAGAGCGACGCTCAAAACGGAGCCCTGTGGCACCCCATTCTCCTGGCGAAAGGTTTCTGACAGGACAGAACCCACACGTACCCTGAACTGTCGATCCATTAAAAAGGAACGAATAAAAAGAGGGAGGCGACCGCCAAAGCCCCATGTATGCATGGTGCGGAGAATGCCCGCCCTCCAACAGGTGTCGTGAGCCTTCTCCAAATCAAAGAACACAGCCGCAGTCGGGCGCTTCCGCAAGAAGTTATTCATAATGAAGGTCGACAAGGTAACCAGATGGTCAACAGCAGAGCGGCGCCTACGAAATCCACATTGTACATCGGTAAGTAGGCGTCGAGATTCGAGCAGCCAAACCAAACGAGAGTTAACCATTCGCTCCATCACCTTACAGACACAGCTGGTAAGCGAGATGGGTCGATAACTGGAATGCAAGTGCTTGTCCTTCCCCGGCTTAGGAACCGGTACAACAGACTCGCGCCAGCATGCGGGAACATGTCCCTCAATCCAGATGCGATTGTAAGTACGAAGAAGGAAACCTTCACCCGAAGGAGAAAGGTTCTTCAGCATCTGAATATGAATAGAATCAGGCCCCGGTGCGGAGGACCGTGACCGGGCAAGTGCATTTTCGAGTTCCCGCATGGTGAATGGGGCATTGTAGTTTTCACAATTCGAGGAGTGGAAATTAGGTGGCCGAGCCTCCTCTGCCTGTTTTCGGGGGAGGAAGGCAGGGGGGTAATGAGTGGAGCTCGAAACCTCTGCGAAAAAGCGCCCGAAGGCATTTGAGACATCCTCAGGGGCCACAAGGACGTCATTCGCGACCGTCAAGCCAGAAACTGGTGAGTGGACCTTAGTGCCAGATAGCCGGCGCAGGCTACCCCAGACAACAGAAGGAGGAGTAAAACTGTCAAAGGTGTTTGTGAAAGCAGCCCAGCTGGCTTTCTTGCTTTCTTTAAAAATACGACGACACTGCGCACGTAATCGTTTATAATTGATACAATTCGCCACTGTAGGGTGGCGTTTAAAGGTGCGTAAAGCACGTCGACGAGCACGTAAGGCGTCTCTACATGCTGCGGTCCACCAGGGGACCGGTACGCGGCGTGGAGAAGAAGTAGTGTGAGGGATGGAATATTCAGCAGCAGTGAGAATGACTTCCGTGAGGTGTGCGGCCTGACTATCTCACCTTGTGAAGGTTTGATCCTGAAATGTCGCGCTGGAAGAGAAGAGCCCCCAGTCTGTTTTGGAGATGTTCCAACTAGTTGAGCACGGAGAGTGGGTACGATGCAGGAGATAGATAACACACGGGAAGTGGTCGCTCGAATATGTATCAGAAAGCGCACACCACTCAAACCGGCATGCAAGTTGGGTAGTAGATACAGAGAGGTCTAAATGGGAATAGGTGTGAGAGGTGTCTGAAAGGAAAGTAGGGGCGCCAGTATTGAGGCAGAGCTGATTAAGCTGGTTGAAAAGGTCTGCTAACAGGGAGCCCCTCGGACAGGATGCTGGAGAGCCCCAAAGAGGATGGGGAGCATTGAAGTCTCCAGTTAACAACAATGGTGCAGGTAGCTGAGCAATAATTTGCATCATGTCTGCTCTGGTAACGGCAGACGACGATGGACTGTAAACGGTACAAATAGAAAATGTAAAAATGGGGAGAGTAATGCGGACGGCAACTGCCTGCAGGCCGGTGTGCAATGTGATGGGATCATAGTAGATATCATCCCGGACTAGCAACATAACCCCTCCATGAGCCGGAATACCTGCCACAGGGGGTAAGTCAAAACGCACAGAGGTGTAGTGTGCCAAGGCAATTTGATCGCATGGGCGTAGCTTCGTTTCCTGGAGGGCTACGACGAGCGGACGGTGCAAGCGGAGCAGCAGCTTTAAGTCCTCTCGGTTGGAGCGAATGCTGCGAATATTCCAGTGAATAAGTGCATCGTGAGAGGAAGAAGATGCAAGAAGGGGTCATCTCGAAGGCCGCTGAGGGCCCGGCTTCGAGCGAGCACTGCCGCCGCTAGCAGGAGGCGGACAGTCATCGTCCATTTGTTCTACAGGTTCATTGGCCATCTTGTGAAGATGGCCGGAAGGAGGAGCTTCATCCGCTGATGAACGGCCAGATGTCCGGCTACCAGCGGTGCGGCCAGGCGAAACGGATGACGGCATGGGGTGGCAACCGCTGGGGACTCAGGAGGAGAAATGCGCCGTGGCGGGGAAGGAGAACTGTGCTTCCTATGAGCCTTCTTGGAAGGTCGTTTTGTGGAAGGATTGGTCGATGGCTGAGGGTTCGAGGTACGTAGAAGGTCTGCACGAGACGGTTATTTCTTGAAGGCCCATGTTTCTGACTTCTGGGTCTTCGTCCTGGCAGAAGCTGATAAAGGTGCTTGTGTCGGAGGGGCGACGCGAAGAAGAGGAGACGTCGACCGGGCGATCTTAGCACTGGCTGAACGGACGACCGTAGTGCTGAAGGTCAGATCGCATGTCTGCGTCGCCACCTCCCCGGTAGTCCGAGGAGAGGCGAGGACAGTACTGTACTTCCTCGCTGGGAGCAACGTGGGCTTCCTACTAGCGAATAGCTTGCGAGCAGCCGAGGTGGAGACTTTCTCTTTGACCCGAGTTTCTTGGATACAGCGTTCTTCCTTGTAGACGGGACAGTCGCGGGAGGACGCTGCATGGTCACCGCGACAGTTCACACAACGAGGAGACGGAGGTGGACAGTCACCCTCATGGGCATCCCTGCCACAAGTCACACATGTAGCCGCATTGGAACAAGAATGGCGAGTGTGATTAAAACGCTGACCCTGGTAGCTTCGCGTAGGTGTCGGGACATAGGGGCGAACAGAAATAACCTCGTAGCCCGCCTTGATGCGCGACGGCAGCTGAACACTATCAAAGGTCAAGAAAAGTGTCTGTGTCGGTACAAGGTCATTGTTGACCCTTTTCATGACCCTATGGACAGCCGTCACGCCCTGCTCAGCGAGGAAAGACTGATTCTCCTCGTCAGTCAATCCGTCGAGTGATCTAGTATAGACCACACCACGAGACGAATTCAAAGTGCGGTGAGCCTCCACCCGGACAGGGACCGTGTACAGGAGTGTGGCCCGAAGCAGTTTTTGTGCCTGAAAGGCGCTCTCAGTTTCTAGTAACAAGGTACCATTACGCAACCTGGTACAAGACTTGACAGATCCGGCTATGGCATCTACGCCCTTCTGGATAACGAAAGGGTTGTCAGAGGAAAAATCCTTTCCGTCCTCAGATCGAGAAACTAAAAGGAACTGTGGGGCAGGCGGTAGTACTTTTGTCACTGGTGGCTGGTCAAGGTTCCGTTTGTGGGCAGAAGTCGAGAGAGAAGAAGAAGAGAAATCCATTGCGGAGGAATCCCTCATGATTGCCAGCGTCTCCGATGGCGCGCTCCTTCCTTGTGGGGACCCTCTCGGAGGGCACTCCCGCCTTAGGTGATTGTTCACACCTCAGGTCACACCTCCCGAGAAACGGACGGACGGACCAATCGGCATGGTCGGAAGGTGTCAGCTCAGGCAATCACCCCTCCCTGGGCCTGGACTTTACCAGGGGGTACGTGCGTGCCTTACCTGTCTACCCAGGGCGGGGAATTACGCGTTACCCCGTCACCGGCTACGCGTGCGAACGCGTGGGTCGGCCTTCAGGCACGCACAGAGAGGAAGGAAGAAGAGGAAAAAGAAAGGAGAGAGGGAAAGAAAGGACAGACTGTCTCAAACGCAGAAGCGGAGACCAGAGATGGAGAAGAAGGCAAGGAGAAGAAGGCAAGGAGAAGAAGGCAAGGAGAAGAAGGCAAGGAGACGAGTAAGTAAGACAGTGAGATGGAGAAGAACAAAGAAAGGAACCAACCAAAGGAAGGAAGAAACCAGAAGAAGTGAAAAACCAAAATAAACTCAAATATAGGTCGTGTATCCGTCCGTCTCCGGACGCAGGCGCTAACTACCCCCTTGAGGGGGAGGGACTCCTTTTAGTCGCCTCTTACGACAGGCAGAAATACCTCGGGCCTATTCTAACCCCGGACCCGCAGGGGGGATATTCTAATGTATTGCGAGCAATCAATGTTTTTCTTAATCGGCCATTAGATATACAGTTTTTATTTAAAAAATCGTGTACAGTCTCACTTCATGTAAACGCTAGTTGTGCCGCGTTGTTAATAATCAAGTGAAAATGGCTGATGGTGTTTCGTTGCGGAATAAAAGCGTAGAACAGTTAGCACTATGACCCTATAAGAGTTCCCATTTCACTGTTGATATACGAAACCCTAAAAATTAGACAGGCTGCTCTTAATGATACTCGCATCCAGTCTCCATAAAGTCTTACTGTTACAATATTTCCGAGGTCCACCTGGCCGCCATCTGCAGTTGAATAAGCCGTCGCATTAACTGGCCGTAACTGAAATCAAACCGTGTAATTGTTGTTAATGTCTGTCACAAGTTTTCAGAAAAAATTAGTTTTCAAGCTTTCGGAGGAATTGTATTTATTCAGATTAGACGTCTTTGTTAACGACGTGCATGACTTCATCGGTAGCCTTGCTGAATTGGAATTGGATATTCCTACAGATCGCTGGTCGGAATTCAGCTTTGGTCTTGTCTTCGTTTCCTTTTCCGTTCGATTGGAATAAAATTCTTCAACTATGTGATAATTAACACACATATTATCATCATTTTCAGTGAAAAATGGACATATTATTGTTTATGACTACACAGCACACGCAAAATTTCAGTTTGCAAGGCAAATATAAATGATTAACTATCTATATTTTTTGGAAAACTGTTAATATAGATCATTTCAATCAAACATTAGAAATTAAATCTTTGGGAAAGAAACTGAAAGCCGAAATACTCTTTACTTTGATTGCGTCCTTTGTTTTATACCACAGATGTGGTCTCAAACGAGCCAAAGTGATAAAAGTCGTCGAACCATAGAAAACAACTTTTACGGCATCGAGCAGCCGTACAAACGCTGCATTTTTGCAATTCTCACTGCACCACTGGAATCTGAACCCAATAGAAGTGATAAGAGATAAGTAAGAGATTTATCGCGAGAAATAAGTTATTGAAGGTGAAGGTGAAGATTTGTCACACGTCAGTACAGAGAGCTGACGGACTCAGAACAGCATGTCGCAAAAGAAGAAGAGTATGCTGATACATTAGCTTCATATTTAGCAGTTATATACAACACCCATGAACCATGGACCTTGCCGTTGGTGGGGAGGCTTGCGTGCCTCAGCGATACAGATGGCCGTACCGTAGGTGCAACCACAACGGAGGGGTACTCGTATCTGTTGAGTGGGCCAGACAAACGTGTGGTTCCTGAAGAGGGACAGCACCCTTTTCAGTAGTTGCAGGGGCAACAGTCTGGATGATTGACTGATCTGGCCTTGCAACATTAACCAAAACGGCCTTGCTGTGCTGGTACTGCGAACGGCTGAAAGCAAGGGGAAACTACAGCCGTAATTTTTCCCGAGGACATGCAGCTTTACTGTATGATTAAATGATGATGCCATCCTCTAGGGTAAAATATTCCGGAGGTAAAATAGTCCCCCCTTCGGATCTCCGGGCGAGGACTACTCAGGAGGATGTCGTTATCAGGAGAAAGAAAACTGGCGTTCTACGGATCGGAGCATGGAATGTCAGATCCCTTAATCGGGCAGGTAGGTTAGAAAATTTAAAAAGGGAAATGGATAGGTTAAAGATAGATATAGTGGTAATTAGTGAAGTTCGGTGGCAGGAGGAACAAGACTTCTTGTCTGGTGACTACAGGGCTATAAACACAAAATCAAGTAGGGGTAATGCAGGAGTATGTTTAATAATGAATAGGAAAATAGGAATGCGGGTAAGCTACTACAAACAATATAGTGAACACATTATTGTGGCCAAGATAGATACGAAGCCCACACCTACTACAGTAGTACAAGTTTATATGCCAACTAGCTCTGCAGATGACGAAGAAATTGAAGAAATGTACGATGAAATAAAAGAAATTATTCAGATAGTGAAGGGAGACGAAAATTTAATAGTAATGGGTGACTGGAATTCGAGTGTAGGAAAAGGGAGAGAAGGAAACATAGTAGGTGAATATGGATTGGGGCTAAGAAATGAAAGAGGAAGCCGCCTAGTAGAATTTTGCACAGAGCACAACTTAATCATAGCTAACACTTGGTTTAAGAATCATAAAAGAAGGTTGTATACGTGGAAGAACCCTGGAGATACTAAAAGGTAGCAGATAGATTATATAATGGTAAGACAAAGATTTAGGAACCAGGTTTTAAGTTGTAAGACATTTCCAGGGGCAGATGTGGACTCTGACCACAATCTATTGGTTATGACCTGTAGATTAAAACTGAAGAAACTGCAAAAATGTGGGAAATTAAGGAGATGGGACCTGGATAAACTGAAAGAACCAGAGGTTGTACAGAGTTTCAGGGAGAGCATAAGGGAACAATTGAGAGAAATAGGAGAAAGAAATACAGTAGAAGAAAATGGGTAGCTCTGAGGGATGAAGTAGTGAAAGCAGCAGAGGATAAAGTAGGTAAAAAGACGAGGGCTGCTAGAAATCCTTGGGTAACAGAAGAAATATTGAATGTAATTGATGAAAGGAGAAAATATAGAAATGCAGTAAATGAAGCAGGCAAAAAGGAATACAAACGTCTCAAAAATGAGATCGACAGGAAGTGCAAAATGGCTAAACAGGGATGGCTAGAGGACAAATGTAAGGATGTAGAAGCTTATCTCACTAGGGGTAAGATAGATACTGCCTACAGGAAAATTAAAGAGACCTTTGGAGAGAAGAGAACCACGTGTATGAATATCAAGAGCTCAGATGGCAACCCAGTTCTAAGCAAAGAAGGGAAGGCAGAAAGGTGGAAGGAGTATATAGAAGGTTTATACAAGGGTGATGTAGTTGAGGACAATATTATGGAAATAGAAGAGGATGTAGATGAAGACGAAATGGGAGATACGATACTGCGTGAAGAGTTTGACAGAGCACTGAAAGACCTGAGTCGAAACAAGGCCCCCGGAGTAGACAACATTCCATTATAACTACTGACGGCCTTGGGAGAGCCAGTCATGACAAAACTCTACCAGCTGGTGAGCAAGATGTATGAGACAGGCGAAATACCTTCAGACTTCAAGAAGAATATAATAATTCCAATCCCAAAGAAAGCAGGTGCTGACAGATGTGAAAATTACCGAACTATCAGTTTAATAAGTCACAGCTGCAAAATACTAAAGCGAATTCTTTACAGACGAATGGAAAAACTGGTAGATGCGGACCTCGGGGAGGATCAGTTTGGATTCCGTCGAAATGTAGGAACACGTGAGGCAATACTGACCTTACGACTTATCTTAGAAGAAAGATTAAGAAAAGGCAAACCTACGTTTCTAGCATTTGTAGACTTAGAGAAAGCTTTTGACAATGTTGACTGGAATACTCTTTTTTCAAATTCTAAAGGTGGCAGGGGTAAAATACAGGGAGCGAAAGGCTATTTACAATTTGTACAGAAACCAGATGGCAGTCATAAGAGTCGAGGGGCATGAAAGGGAGGCAGTGGTTGGGAAAGGAGTGAGACAGGGTTGTAGCCTCTCCCCGATGTTGTTCAATCTATATATTGAGCAAGCAGTAAAGGAAACAAAAGAAAAATTTGGAGTAGGTATTAAAATTCATGGAGACGAAGTAAAAACTTTGAGGTTCGCCGATGACATTGTAATTCTGTCAGAGACGGCAAAGGACTTGGAAGTGCCGTTGAACGGAATGGACAGTGTCTTGAAAGGAGGATATAAGATGAACATCAACAAAAGCAAAACGAGGATAATGGAATGTAGTACAATTAAATCGGGTGATGCTGAGGGAATTAGATTAGGAAATGAGACACTTAAAGTAGTAAAGGAGTTTTGCTATTTAGGAAGTAAAATAACTGATGATGGTCGAAGTAGAGAGGATATAAAATGTAGACTGGCAATGGCAAGGAAAGCGTTTCTGAAGAATAGAAATTTGTTAACATCGAATATAGATTTAAGTGTCAGGAAGTCATTTCTGAAAATATTTGTTTGGAGTGTAGCTATGTATGGAAGTGAAACATGGACGATAACAAGTTTGGACAAAAAGAGAATAGAAGCTTTCGAAATGTGGTGCTACAGAAGAATACTGAAGATAAGGTGGATAGATCACGTAACTAATGAGGAGGTATTGAATAGGATTGGGGAGAAGAGATGTTTGTGGCACAACTTGACTAGAAGAAGGGATCGGTTGGCAGGACATGTTTTGAGGCATCAAGGGATCACAAATTTAGCATTGGAGGGCAGTGTGGAGGGTAAAAATCGTAGAGGGAGACCGAGAGATGAGTACACTAAGCAGATGCAGAAGGATGTAGGTTGCAGTAGGTACTGGGAGATGAAGAAGCTTGCACAGGATAGAGTAGCATGGAGAGCTGCATCAAACCAGTCTCAGGACTGAAGACCACAACAACAACAACATACAACCGTTCGATCACGTAAAGATCCGTACCTAAAGACTGGAAAATTGCTCAAGTCACACCAATACCCAAAAAGGGAAGTAGGATTAATCGGTTGAATTACAGGCTCTTATCACGAACGCCGATTTGCAGTGGGATGTTGGAACGTAAACTGTATTCGAACTGTTCGAAGTACCTCGAGGAAAACGATGTAATGACAAGTAGTCAGCGCGAATTCAGAAAATATCGTTCTTGTGAAACACAACTAGCTGTTTATACGCATGAAGTAATGAGTGCTATCGACAGGGGATGTAAAATTGATTCCATATTTTTAGATTTGCCGAAGGCTTTCGACACCGTTCCCTCAAAAGCGTCTGCTAACCAAACTGCGTGCCTAGGGAATATCACCTCAGTTGTTCGACAGGATTCATGATTTTTAACGACGTACAAAAAGAAATCAGCTAAATTTCGATTACGTGATAAGCCACACAATTCAACTAAATACTTAGGGATTACAACTACGGATACCCTAAATTGGAACGATCACATAGATAACGTGGGTAGAGCCAACTAAAGACTGCGATTCATTGGCAGAGCACTTAGAAGGTGCAACAGGTCTACCAAAGAGACTGCTTATACCACGCTCGTCCGTCCTATTCTGGAGTATTGCGATGTGGGATCCGCATCATATGGGACTGACGGATGACATTGAGAAACTGCAAAGAAGGGCAGTTGTGTATCATCGCTAAGTAGGGGAGATAGAGCCACAGACATGATGCAATCATTAAAACAAAGGCGTTTTTCGTTGCGACGATATCTTCTCATGAAATTACAATCACAAGTTTTGTCCTCCTATTGTAAAAACTTTCTGCTGGTACCCATCTACATATGGAGAAATGATCATCACGATAAAATGAGACAGCTTGCAGGTAGTTCATTGAACCCTCTGCCGAGCACTTTATATTAAATAACAGAGTAATCACGTAGATGTAGATGGAAATGTGGCTTTCCGGTGGCTTCGAATATTCGGTTGTTCCCCTCCTTATCAGCGTAGCAGATGAGAGTGTACTGAATTTTATTACTAGGATTCGGATGTAGAAGGACTTCAGAATAATTGACTGACTGAGTCAATGAAAGTTACACATTCAACGGATTGAGTATTTGACTCTATGGTGATATACCTACCATACGATTTTACGTAATCACACCAGTTCACTCGGAAAAGCTGCACTGTGTATAAGGTCAGGTTCTCATTCAAATAAGCAAAAAATACGCAAACTTCGGATATCAGACATAGAAAGGAACTGTTTGTGGATTATGGTTGATCATACCTGGCACTTGATTTTAGATTTTCACGACAAAGAAATAGCGTCCGTAATTGAGGTTTGATCAGAGTCCGGCGAGTCTGAAGTACGCAGACGGCGTGCAGTTTTGCCCCTCAGGAGTTATCTGAAATCAAAAATCGATAACATCAGACGATGCTACGTTAAATCTATGGGTATCTTATACCTGAACACAATGAAGTAACTTAAATTTAATGACATGATGTTAACCCGAACTAGGAATTCGATGTTATGGTTGTTTTCAGTTTTTATGGGTGTAACAAAAATAGTTAACATTAACAAGTTTCATATATCACTGGTATAAGATTATAAGAAAGGGGTCTATTTTACGGGGGTCAAAGGTAGATGCTCGTAATAGGTTCAAACGTTTTTATAATATGCTACATGCAATTTTGAAAAATCGTTTCTTCGGGAAAACCTATTTACAGGTTTACCTATTGTAAGTATTATTAATTCAATTTGCGTCGAAACTGCATTTTGTTATATATTTTTATGTCACTAAACACAAATCTGAAGTTATATTTTAAAAACTCCAAATGGCTAATCTAATACTGCGGATCAAAAATTACGTTTTTACCAATTTTGTCCAAAATTTGAAAGAAACGGTTTTTCCGTTACTTACGTTTACTCTGCATTTCCAGGCCCGTATATCAACCATTCCTCTAACTCGAATTGTTCCTGGAGAGCAGTTCCCTCAAAAGCCAGTCGGGCTGAGATGGATATGCTGCGCTCGCTCGCCATCCTGCACATATTTCGCCAATATGTTTGCATGCATACTGCAACACGAATAATTTTTTGAACGTGCTACACGGCACGACAAGTTTTGAACTTTTGCCGGGCGTCTCCGTCTTACAGCGTCCCACGGCGGCCGTGACATTGCTTCGAACAATAGGCTGTACAAACTTTTGTAACACGCGGATTAAAAGTCCTTTTTGTCCCAACATTATAGACATCGATACCTTTCAAAAAATTTTCGACCCATTTGAATGAGAACCTGGCGTTATTTTAAGAATGTTTATCATTCTTGTTATCTAAGAACGAGAGCATGCTATGCTTTACGTCTGGCCTGCTAAGAAGCATCTTGCCGGAATATTGCCGAATACTGTTCAATTCTGTTTGAAAGTTAAATGACATTGGAAGAAATTTGTTGTTTATCTACAGGTTAATTGGATCAGCGGACTTGCTAGGCTGTCCTGATATTGTTGTATATAGTTTACATCTTTTATGCAAAACACCGTTTTTCCTTATTACTCAAACATGTTTCGTTACCTCTGTGCATCATCAGTGTCTTTTTTTAAAAATGAAAATCTAAAAGTGGACATATTTTAGGCTGTAGCTGATCTAATAAAATGAGACCTAGAACAATTTTTATTACCTGCATTTTACATTGCATGGTTTTGCAGGAACATCTGTATGGTGTCCTGTACTGATAAATCTGATAGTCATCTGCGAAGAAAATGATCTATATTTAAATTTTACCATGAGTTAACACATCCCTAGATTTTTCAAAACGTGATTTTGATGCCACAAGATGTTTTGCGTATATATTTCATGTTACTCGCGTGTTGTTGTGACTGATACATCTTCTTTCGCTATCTGTGTTCACTGGACACACATATTACATGTACTTTGTGGAAATTCAGTCATACAAACGCCTTTTTAATTCGCAACTCGATCTTTATGTGTGTCCTAACGATCTCGGTATTCATTTGCTCCCGAATGAGTTTGACCCAAATTTTAATTTTGTTTACTTCTCTCTTTCTCTTTCTCTCCCCATGGTGTGTGTGTGTGTGTGTGTGTGTGTGTGTGTGTGTGTGTGTGTGTGTGTTGCCATTTTGGTAAAGTTTCTTTAATGTGTTAAATAACGTGCCTTTGTAGACTGTAGTTTTCATTTAGAACTTGCCCGCCTTCTGCTATTGCATTCTGTATGTCGAAATTTCCTTCTATCGTTAGTTTCTGTTTTGGATGCGACTGGACATCCCTGTTTTTGTTTTTTTTATTTGTTTTAATCTGTTGCTGTTGTAGTTGGATGGGGATTATGGGCTATTAGGTGGTCAGCAAATGTGATGTGGGTGCTATTACGTTTTAGGACTCTGAGGTGTTGTGAGTATCCTGTTTCAAAGCTCCTGCGTGTTTGTCTGTGTATACTGCCTGGCAAGTGTTGCATGAGAGTTCATTTGTTCCTGATCTGTTGAAATTATCTCTGGGTGTCTCCTGTGTTCTGAACTTTTCCTGTGTTGTGTTGACTGTCCTTTATACCCATTTGATGTCCCTGTTTCTTCAGTATGTTGTCTGTTATGTGGACAGGTTTGTTATTGTAGGTATGTGCCATTTTGTTTTGCGAGTGTTGTTGCGCTGTTGGGTCTTGCATGTGAACATTGTTTGTGTGATGTGTTGTTGCATGTTGCACAAGGTTTTGTGAGTGTGGTGCGTTTGTTCCCTTTTCCGTTTACAAATTAACGAGTGCACCACACATAGCCACACCCACACCCTCACATACCTTAAGCAGCACACAGCAACACAACACAAAAACAACACGACACAACAGTGCAACTACACACGCAAAACAAATTGGCATATAATCACCTACAGTAGCAAAATAGTCTACATAATAGGCAAAATACTGTAGAAATGGGGACTTCAAATACGATACAGAACAGATAACATAACGCAGAAAAAACTCAGAACACAGGAGACACTCAGAGGTAAATTCAACAGATCAGTAATATATGAGCTCACATGCAACACTTGGCAATCAGTATACATAGAACAAACATGCAGGAACTTAAGTACAGGATACACACACCTCAGAGCCCTAAAGATTAACAGTGCCCATAGCACATTTTCTGTCCACCACCTAATTACAAAAACAATTGTGCTGATGTGAGCTGTCTCCAACACACCAGTCAACAAAGATGAAGCTCCAAGATCAATTAGCAGGCGCTGGATTAAGCGCGCCTATCGCCAGATACGCACTCACAAGCAACACACCACCAACGCTCCCTCGCTAGCATGTATTCAGGCAGCCGCCGTCCCTGACCGGAAGGCCTCACTCAATCACCCAGTTGGTATATACTCACCTACAATACCAAAATAGTCCACATAATAGGCAAAATACTGAAGAATCAGGGACTTCAAATACGATTCAGTACAGAAAACATAACGCAGAAAAAACTCAGAACACAGGAGACACCCAGAGATAAATTCAAAAGATCAGTAATATATGAGCTCACTTGCAACACTTGTCTATCAGTATACATAGAACCAACATGCAGGCACTTTAAAAAAAAACCTCCAGTACACTTCTTGCAATATGCCGATGACACCACACTCCTCGCCCTCGCTCCCATCCTCCAACTTACTCAAAGCCTTCTCCAGAATCACCTTGACCTTTTTGACACATGGTGAAAATCAATCCTTCCAAGACCCAGGCCATCATTGTAGGTCGCATCACTCGCTCCTTCCGGCTCCTGGATTTCTCCCTCACCGTCTCTACCCGTCCTGCCTGCCTTACTCCCACCCTCACCTACCGTGGCCTCACCATTGACCGTCACCTCACCTGGATACCTCATCTCCAGTCCATCCAATCCAAAGCCCACAGCCGCCTCTGACTCCTCAAACTCCTCTCTGACCAGACATGGGTGTTGCACGCCTCTACCATCCTCCACACCTACAAATCCTTAATCTGTCCCATCCTCTGTTATGCCAGTCCCGCCTGGATATCTGCCCCCCCAAATTCTATAAGTCCATCCAGATCCTTGAGCGTCATGCACTCTGCCTTGCCTTCCATATACGCCTCCCGTCCCCCATGCGGATCTTCTATGACCTCATTCCTTTCCCCCATCTGCTCCTATTCCTCGAACATATCCGCATACTCTACACCTTCTGCCGCCTTGATCCCCCTCACCCCCTGGTTGCTCCTCTCCTCTCCCATCCCTGCCCCCTGCCACATCTTCAGTGTTGTGTCCCTCCTACCCTCCATCTCTACACCCTTCATCTCCTTTCCCAAGGTGGCTCCCATCAGATTCCCCTTCCAGATGATGCCCTCTCTCCCTCCATTTATCCCTCCTATCAACTCTGATCCTCACCCCACCTCCTTTCCTCCATCCTTTCCCTGGGCTCTTCCCCCCCCCCTTCCATCCTGTGTTTTTCCCCTCCTAACTGATCCCATTCTCCCCCCCCCCTAGTCCCTTTGTATTCCCGTCCTCTGCATTCCCCACTCCCTGTCGCATCTGCTCAGCACCCCACACCCCTCTTATGGGTCCTCATCCTGCATTGGCTCCTTTTCCCCCTCCCGCTCCCTTCGCTTTTTCACACCTCCCCCCTTTTTTACACTCATCTGTCTAGTTTCCCCTCACATGCTCTTGGCTGTGGTATGACATCTTTTAGTGCAGTGTTCCAGTAAATGTTCAGTGTTGTTTCATCTTTTCCCGTGTTGCGAACAGAAACCGTGCTGTTGGTGGGTGTGAATTTTTTGTCCTTTCCGAACAGAAACCAGACTGTCGCGGTGTTTTTTAATTGTCTGTCTATTATTTTCCCTGTCTGCTTTGTATTTATTTTTATTAGTATCATCATCCCTTTGCTCTGTGTTTTAAGTTCCACAATTTTTTTGTCTTGTTACCCTTTAAGTCTTCGATTTTATCGCCTGTTTTTTATTATACATTATCTTCAGCTTTTTAAAACAAAGCCTGTAGGCTGAAGAGCGCCACACCAAGCTGCTGCCAGCCCACCCGCTTTGGGGGGGAATCGAAATTCAACAAAGAAAAAAAAGAGCTTTAAAACAGGATACTTACACCTCAGAGCCCTAAAGACTAACAGTGCCAATAGCACATTTGCTGACCACCACCTAATTACAATAACAATTGTGCTGAGCTGTCTCCCGCGCACCGGTCAGCAAAGATGAAACTCCAAGATCAATTAGTAGGCGCTGGATTAAGCAATCATATTAGTTAAGATAGCGGGACTAGTTTACCTACTACCAATGCGAAACTAAAGTTGTAATTGCAAGATAGATATTACATTGACGTTACATCAGACCGCGCGCCCTGGTTTGGGGTTGGGTTGTTTCGGGGAGGAGACCAGACAGCAAGGTCATCAGCCTCATCCGATTAGGGAAAGACGGGGAAGGAAGTCGGCCGTGCCGTTTCAAAGTAACCATTCTGGCATTTGCCTGAAGCGATTTAGGAAAATTACGGAAACCTAAACCAGGACGATAGGATGCGGGATTGAACCGTCGACCTCCCGAATGCGAGTCCAGTGTGCTAACCACTGCTTCACCTTCCTCGATTATCAGTCTGCAATACGACTTTTACTGATGAACTTGTACCACAAAATAAGGTCTCTATTCAAGTTAAGTAAATGTTTCCAGTTCATGTAAATAAAGTACCATATTAATCCACATGTGCATTTGTGTTATAGACAGAGGATACTGGCCAATCATAACAACATCCTCCTCCTTGCTGCCTTTGGGTACAAGACTCAACAGCAACAGATTGCATGAAATCCAGACATAACGTGTACCACAAAAGAACATGAGAAGAATGCTTTCACATACAGAAGGCTGTAGCCGAAGGCATACTAGTTTTAAATGAACACACCATGCTCAGTAAAGGCACATTATTTAACAATGTAACACATTATAGGAACTTTAATAAATGGCAAAACGAACAGTTAAAAGGGCTTACACACACATACACATACACACAGGAAAAGAGATAAAAATAAACAAAACTGAAATTTAGGCTAGATTCATTCGGGAATAAATGCACGCAGAGGCGCTAGGACACACGACAACATCCAGTACACGTTTTGTGGATTAAAAAAGGCGTTTGTATAACCGAAATTACACGACGTACATGTAATATATGTGTGCAGTGCCCACAGAACGCAAAGAAGAAGCATCAGTCACAACAACACGAGAGTAACAACAAATATGTACGGAAAACATCTTGTGACACCAAAATCACGTAAAAAATCTAGGGATGTGTTAACTAGAAGATAGAATTAATATTTGCATCACTTGGTTTGCGGATAACAAGCTATCAGTGCAGGACACCTTACAGATGGTCCTGCAAAATCATAATGCAATATCCAGTTAAAAAAATTGTCTTTAGCCTCATTTTATAACATCAGCTGCAGCCTAAAGTATGTTCCCCGTTATTTTTAGTTTTTCAATGAGAAAAACCACTGATAATGGTACAGACGTGCCGACACTTGTTTGGGTAACAAGAAAAAAGTGTTTCGCATAAAAGGCATCAGCTTATATCCTATAATTATTACTGCAAACACGGAAGAAGTCACAAGCTGTAAATCCAAAAGATGCATACTGCTGTCCATGTTACATACATCTGTAAAGCTCTTCCGTATTATCGCTGAGTCGATATGCGCGAAAAGTACAGCATAAAATGTACGCTTATCGTACTTGACTGAACTAGAGTTTCCCTTCTGCTCTACTTGAAACGAAATCCAGTGAGATTTCAGCTAACGCAGAACAATGATTAGTGAAATGTTTACGTCCAATTTAGTCTTATGGTGAAAGCAGTGTAGTGACAATAAGAGCCGCAAATTGAGAACATGCTCTCTGGCAGGTGTGGCCGAGCGGTTCTAGGCGCTTCAGTCCGGAACCGCGCTGCTGCTACGTTGGCAGTTTCTAATCCTGCCTCAGGCATGGATGTGTGTGATGTCCTTAGGTTAGTTAGTTTTAAGTAGGTCTACGTCTAGGGGACTGATGACCTCAGATGTTAAGTCCCGTAGTGCTTAGAGCCATGTGAACCATTTTTTGAGAACATGCGCTATCCTGAGAGAGGGCAAAATGTTTCAACAAGTCGTCTTGGGACGAGCATCTTGGATGTTCTGGTGTTACCGTCGTTATTGTCTATGAGAAGTAGCTGAAGGTCAGTGAAACCTTGAGTAGGCAACAAGACGTTGCAAGTTCGTGCCTGATAATAGAATGTGCTGGTATGGTGCTGAGGCAAGTGTTCTGGTGCACACGGTTCAGCGCATATTGTTGTTCTCAGGACTTCTAAGCAGACGACCCCTACGTGTTCACATGCTGACTCAACGACAACGTCAATTATGGTTGCAAGGGCACGGGATCGTTCAGAACAGTCCATTGATTCAAAGAAACTTGTTGCACATTCGTAAAATTAGTTTTCTTGTAGCCCTAAATCAAAGGTCGTATCCAGGCTGACGGCTACTGGAAACATGCACCGCGCCACGGACGTTGCTCGGCAGGATAAAGCACGGAAGTATGAGAGATATTCACGCAGGATCCGCGTATGTAGCTAAGCAGTCAGCATTTCTGACTGATTTTCGCATAACGGTGCTTAGACTCCCAGCACTACCAAGGGATTTTGGTTGGTGGCCAGACTGGATCGGTTTATACTACGTCTCGTGATGCCAGTTGAGGAGCTGACCCCACTCCCGTCCACACATAAGAAAGACGCCATTTGCAGAGGACCATACTGGGCCCGGTCACGGCCGAATCCAGACTGGGTCACTAGATGAAACTTCAGCTTTTTTAACGATCACCATGGAGTTGTAATAATCGAAGGCCCCAACAACTGCTGAATGCGTGACTACTACACCACCATAGCTTCACACCTGATGGCACTGGCATGCCCGCGGAGTAACTGTCCGTAGGCTAGAGTGTTGAGAGTGCATCACTGTAACTCAATTTGATGTCTTCGCTGGCAAAATCGGCTGATTTGTACCAGGTGGTACGCTGTCGGGCGTCGTGTCTGCGCCTACAAACCACCGACGCGTAATTTACTGGTGTTTCGTGACTTGTGCTAACAATGGAAATCTACCACAGACGTGACGGATTCAAAAATTGTTCAAATGGCTCTGAGAACTATGCGACTTAACTTCTGAGGTCATCAGTCGCCTATAACACTTAGAACTAATTAAACCTAACTAGCCTAAGGACATTACACACATCCATGCCCGAGACAGGATTCGAGCCTTCGACCATAGCTGTCGCTCGGCTCCAGACTGTAGCACCTAGAACCGCACGGCCACTCAGGCCGGCGTGACGAATTCAGGTCACGCAGCATCGTTAATGTGTTGTGTTCAAAATGAGGGAGACACGACACTATATTAACCAGGTGGTTATGATACTTAGATTCATCAATGTACTTGTGTAATACACACAAATCTCATGACAATGAGTTTAGACAAACCTGGCGACTAGTGTATGGACCCACGTTCGGTGTGATGTCAGTTGGAACGCGTAGAAGTATGTCCTCCAAGAGGGACGGAATGCATTGCGGAGCTATTCTGACATATTTCTGCTAAACTGTCCCCCGAAAGCATGTCAAGACTTGTCGAATCTATTATTTAAGTGAACATAACGTGTTCTGCAGTGTACCATATGACATCAATGGGCTGAGGTGAGATTATTGGCATGCAGAGAAACACCTCTCCATGATCTTAGATCGTTCCTCAAAAGTTTATTATTCAGCTCTGTACTGTATGGTGACGACATGAGACCAACCCAGGCATTCTAAGTCGGAGGCAGTGTCCCATGCCTCTGACGTGGGAGATGTGTCCGTCGTTAAATGCAGTGCTCGACTGTCTGAAGGCCACTGGAACGTCCGTCCAAGTCCACACTGCGTTATGAGCTGAAGCATTCAAGTCTCTATGGTGACAGGAAGAACATGTCATGTCTAAATTAATTATAATCGTCTTGGAACATCTAACGTGTTGAACTGAATCTGCTAGTTGTAGTAACCAAATTCCCATACTGATTAAGGTCATCATAGCATAGCTTCATGTTTGGAGCACACATAATTTAAAAAAATTAACATGTAATTGATTTAGGTGGTGATACATTCTCACAGATATCTCCAACTGTACCAGTGGTAGTTTTCTCCACATTTGTTGAAAGATTTTTGCTCTTGGCGAACATTTTACGCAGCGATGAGTAAGGTGCAACACGTTATATAGAAGCCACTTGTGATCTCCCTGGGATGCTCTCGTGCTTACTAGAGGAACCCATGATGGAACGCGGTCCAGTGAACTATTCTCATCGAGGAAGGATACCTACCGTTACAGAACAACAATAAGATTTCCACAAAGTGGCGTAAAGCTCTCATCGGTGCACCATGGACAGCATTCATAAGCGCGTGCAATTGTTTGCTCAACTGGCGTGATGGAGAGTATAGGATGGCTCTGCGGTCAGTTTGTACTATGCGTTATTCGATTTTAGCTTACCGTTTTGCCTCTACAGTGATTGGGGTCTGCGATCAGTTTGTACTATGCGTTATTCAATTTTAGCTTACTGTGTTGCCTCTACAGTGATTGTGATCTGCGGTCAGTTTATACTATGCGTTATTCGATTTTAGCTTACTGGTTTGCCTCTACAGTGACTGTCGTCGAATCTCGGTCCTGACACTATCGGCATCAAATGCTTCACAGTTTCGAATACGGTTTATGATAAGTGTGCTATTAAATCTCTCTCAGCAGACTTTCGTGATGAATGAAATAAACTGTTCTTAAACTACATAGATTAGAAACACTGTGCTCCCTTACCACCAGTGTTGTACATGGTAAAAAAAAAATAGCCGAGTAATAACGTGAGACTGTGAGTGCTTTTTGGGGGAAATGAGTACAATATTGATCAACAATGAAATTTTTTGTTACAAATGGAGCAAATTAACTTTAAGGAATTTCAATCAAGCTATCTGTACTTAGTGAATTAACATGCTGAATAAAAGACTATTCGGAAATATCTTAGGTGTGAGAGAAGCCAATAGAGGAAAATTTGATACAGAGAAACAAATGTAAACACTAACAACATGAAGAAGAAACATAATCTTAATTTGATTGTCCATTACATAACATCAACTAAGATGATAGCATATTAACTAATAACGGGAAGAAATTTATCAAATAATTAAAATCAGTTGACAAGTATAGCTGAAGAAAACAAAAGTGCATATAGTTAACAACGAAAATTGTAACAATCTGGAAAAAAATTATACTTGATGCCTATAAAGCTACTTAACGTTTGAAGAATGGAGAAGTGAAGGAAATATTGGATTAATATCAGTAGTTAAATATCAGAGAAATGAACTTAAAAATTATGTAGTAAGTACTACACTGACCAAAATAGTAACTGTTTCTCTTTAGAAACTTTAGGAGCATCTGTGTTATTTTATTTGAAAAGTACATATTGTAATACTTGAGGCTGCTGTGTAATTTGTTTTTAATCATAATGTACACACACACACACACACACACACACACACACACACACACACACACACACACACTGAAGAACCAACGAGCGTAGAGACCCCGGCAGCGCGCAGAAGTGCCGCAGCACTACGTGGCATAGACTCGACTAGTGTCTGAAGTAGTACTGGAGGAAATAGACACCATGAATCGTGCAAGGCTGTCCATAAATCCGCAAGAGGGGATGGAGATCTCTTGTGAACAGCACATTGTAAGGTATCCCAGCTTTGCTCAATAATGTTCACGTCTGGAGAGTTCGGTGGACAGCGGAAGTGTTTAAATTCAGAAGAGTGTTCCTGGGGAAACTCTGTAGCAATTCTGGACGTGTGAGGTGCTGCATTGACCTGCTTGAGTTGCCCAAGTCCGTCGGAATGCATAACAGGCAGAATGGGTGCCGGATGCTTACGTAGGTTTCAGCTGTCGGAGCCTTATCTAGACGCATCAGGAGCCCCACATCACTCCAACTGCATGCGCTCTGCTGACATATAGGGTCCATGGATTAATGATGTTGTCTCCATACCCGTAACATCCACCCGCTTGACTCGATTTGAGACGAGACTCGTCCGACCAGGCAAAATGATACCAGCCATCAAAAGTCCATTGTCGGTATTGACGGGCCCAGGCGAGGCGTAAAGCTTTGTGTCGTGCAGTCATCAACGGTACACGAGTGGGCCTTCGGCTCCGAAAGCCCATATCGATGATGTTTCTTTGATGGTTCGCACGCTGACACTTGATCATGGCCCAGCATTGATATCTGCAGTAATTAGAGAATAGATTGCACATCTGTCACGTTGAACAATTCTCTTCAGTCGTCGTTGGTTCCATTCGTGCAGGATCTTATTCGGTCGCAGTGATGTCGGAGATCTGATGTTTTACTGGTTTCCCGATATTCACGGTACACTCGTGAAACGGTCGTACGAGAGATTCATCACTTCGTCTCTACCTTGGAGATGCTGTGTCCCATCGCTCGTGCGCTGATTGTAACACCACTTTCAAGCTCACTTAAATCTTGATAACCTGCCAATGCAGCAGCAGTAAGCGATCTAACAACTGGGCCACACACTGTTGTCTTATATGAGCGTTGCTGAAGGTAGTGCCTTGTTCTGCCTGTTCACATATCTCTGTATTTGAGTACGCGTGACTATATCAGTTTCTTTGGCACTTCAATATAAATGTGAGTGTAATGAAAATCAGTTGAACGTCATGGGTATTAGTAGGAAAATTTATATTTTTGATGGAAGAAGTATACTGACAACTCCAGTCACATGGTATCATATTTGATGTCAGTAGGACAATATATAAAAAGATGTCATCGATTTAGGTGGTACGGGGTGGAATCCAGTACAAAGGCAGACGGCTCTTTGCGGTGTCAGTGTGTGCGTATGAGCCTCTACTGTAGATAGGAGGAAAAAAATGGCTGAGCACTATGGGACTTAACAGCTGAGGTCATCAGTCACTAGAACCTAGAACTACTTAAACCTAATTAATCTAATGACATCACACACACCCATGTCCAAGGCAGGATTCGAACCTGCGGCCGTAGCAGTCACGCGGTTCGAGACTGAAGCGCCTAGAACCGCTCGGCCACAGAGGCCGGCTGTAGATAGGAGACAGACACGATTAGTGAGAGTTCTTTTTGTGCACATAAATCACGGTTGTGACAACGCTACGGTGAAAACAGTGATAATGAGATGAAAAAACAAAGCGTACTTGGAAATCGGACTCTCTAACGGTCAAATTTCCAAGAACTGGAACATTTCAGGTACAGTGATCGTAAATTTCGTTGGACTGGGAGCACGATACGGACAGACATAAACTATAGGCTAAGTAGAGAAGTACTGGAGGGACTGAAACGGTTCGCTTTGCCGAAAGCAATGGGCACAAAACTTATTCTTGAAACTTGTTTCTGATTTATAGTTATCAGTAACTGACAGACGTGTACGAGAAATTCAAAGTGACACACGTCTCGCGTTTAAGAAAAAGAGTGCAGAATCCTGCTTCAACACCCAAACATAACCAGATAGCTGCTGGAAAACTTGTCATGGATTTCAGAATGGGATAAAGCGATCTTCAGTGATAGAAGTTTGAGACGAGTCACATGGATTTCAACATATTTGGCATTATCTGAGACAGAACAGCAGGAAAGAATGAGCAAAAATTTTAGTGGTGAAGGTTTTATGATTAGGGCATCGTTCTTTTCTAAAGGCAAATCGCGCATGGCTTGGCTGAACACAACAGTGAACTCTTAACATCTGCACTGAGGTAATAGATACAGAATTGATTAGAATATATGAGGACCTAGGGAACGAAAGTCTACTGTTTCAACAAGATAATGCACCAGTGCATGTTTCTGCTGCAGCCAAAATGTGGTTTTAAGATAACGCTATCCGTATTTTGCCATGGCCTGCGCGTAGCCTGGGCATGAACACTGTGGAAAACCTTTAGGGAAGATTTGCAAAGCATGTGTAGCTCAGTGAAAGGTAATTAGAGGCGTTATGTGAGCTGGAAAGTGCAATACGAGAAAACTGAGCGAGAATTTCACTGCAAAAACTGGAAACCCCAACAAAATCAATGCCGAAGAGAATGAAGTTATTTGGAAGAACGGAAGTTGGACAAAGAACTAACAGTGCAGTGTCACAGCAACATAGTGAGTGCCTTTGTATCAATTTCCAGCTAGGAAACGCAAACGCTTGATTTTGTTACTCGTGTTATGCGAAAAACTGTTTAATTTCATAATGACTCTTTATTTCGTATGTGTATCTACTACTTTCATAATAAATTCGATACAGAACACAACAGACCTTGTACTATTACTGTTGTTTGTAACCCTGTTGTAAAATGGTTCAAATGGCTCTGAGCACTATGGGACTTAAGATCTGAGGTCATCAGTTCCCTAGAACTTATAACTACTTAAACCTAACTAAGCTAAGGACATCACACACATCCATGCCCGAGGCAGCATTCGAACCTGCGACCGTAGCGTTCACGCGGTTCCAGACTGTAGCGCCTAGAACCGCTCGGCCACTCCTGCCGGCTGTAACCCTGTCTCTATACTGATTTCCACTAACGTATGTATACAGGCTGTCCGGTAAAAATGTTCCGTTGTTTACAGAGGATGTGGAATGGAGAGGACTTACGAAGGCGGATGCGGTGTGCGTTCTGCGCACAGAGAGAAGGAAGATACGTTCCGCCGGCCAGTGTGGCCGTGCGGTTCTAGCCGCTTCAGTCTGGAACCGCGTGAACGCTACGGTCGCAGGTTCGAATGCTGCCTCGGGCATGGATGTGTGTGATGTCCTTAGGTTAGTTAGGTTTAAATAGTTCTAAGTTCTAGGAGACTGATGACCACATATGTTAAGTCCCATAGTGCTCAGATCCATTTGAACCATTTGAAGATACTTCGCTACGCTCCCAACTTCCTCTCGTCAGTGCGTAAGCTGACGGCGCGCCAGCATTAACATTGTTCCACAGTGAACTTCAAGAACAGCATTCATAGTAACGAGAATCCTTACGCGCGCGCAGAAACAATATTCCACATAGAATTAATTAATGTTGAAGTCAATAAAAAAATTTCCAATCGTATAAAATATTGAGAGAAACTATAAATAATTTCTCTACAATACCTTCTATGTGGTTGAAGACTAGACTGAAAGTAAAACAGCTGTGAAGGAAAACATAGAACAACAGGAAAGGCACCGCATCTGGTAACATGCGGAAGAGCTTCAATCTCAAGACGATACACATACTATTTTGTCAGTAATCATGATCTAGCTTCATTCTTTGTTTCAATACTGTCTATGTTTATGTTCCATCTTTGGAACGACAACGATTAGTTTCGTTAATCAAACGAATTTTTGCATTGCTTACATTTGGCACCCACATTGATCGATTACATTTAAAGAATATGTGACCATAAGGATATCAGAATCTGATCGTTTAATATGTTAGTAAAATTTAATTTTCTTTCATTGTGAATTTTGCTCAGGCGTTAAATATGTGTTCTTAATTGAACAAAATTTGTTTTATGAAGATAATGACATTGTTACGTGGTCAAAGATGAAACTTCAGCTACTAGTAATTTTTTTATGCTGCTGCAGGCACAGTCACACAAACTCATAAGTAGCAGTAATTGGTACTTAAATACGTCACAGCAAGTAATTCAGCCCATCGTCTACTCTGTCCGACGCAGATGAATCAGACTCAGCAAGATCTATGACCATTCGTTCCATAACCGCGTCCCTGCAAATTTCTCTGATGTAATCTTCATCTGGCAGTTTTTCTGCATGTCTTACGCAAGCTGCCCATGCAGATGTTGAGATGCGGTCTATTGCCTCATGTGTAAGTCTTGCAACATTTGCAGCTTTGAATGTACTTTTTTTCCGCAATATATACTTTTGCCTGAGCCCATTCCAGCTCGACTGGGTAGTGATGGCAGAGGTATGGGGTAGTCTAACGACACGGTGTCCATACTGCTCTGTGTGCACGCTTGTGTTGATTGACACGAAGCAGTAATTCTGCCCTGGTATGCGACGTATTATGAGGTATTCCATTAGATGACAACCACACAATAATGTCTGCCGTTTTGAGAGTTCCTATATGGAGCTTTCTTCACTTGCGCAGAGTTGATGTTCTCATTGTCCACGACTTTAACGGAAGAAGCAGGAATATGTGGAATACATGTTGTGTGAACCACCTTTTGAAGACGCTGTACTTCATTTCAGTGTGGTGGTCTTCAAAATTCGTAGCTTCAGACGCCTTAATCAACTTACCTGGGGAATGAAGCAAGTATCTGCTGAGCCAGCGTAAAGCACAATAATTCTGTTAGCCTTACCCACAGGGACTTTTAATCCATGGTACCCACCGCTCATTTTCCAGTACATAGCCCTTGTGTAGTTCTGATTAACAAAAGTTTCATCTAAGTAATAAATTCGAGATGTGCCAGCTTCTCCTACATTGTTCTCAAAAACACAGTCCTTGCAGCTACAATATCGGTAAGTTCAATTGATAAATTCCTACCATCGTTCGTTTTCTGATACCTGAACCCCATGTCCTTTAGTATCCTCGATATGGTCCATTTGCTTCCGTTAAAATTTTCAGCTTTCTTCATACGCGAAACTAGTTTCCCTGCTGTTGGATACTCGCCTTCAGCATTCTTTATGCACCGCAAAAAATTTTCGCAAAATCATTTAGCTAACCTACTTCCTTTTGGAGGTTGTGTTGCTTCCCTGGTGATTTGAAAACAGCTGAACCGCAGCATTCGTTGGATATTCTCTGAAAGGTCTTCAAACAAACACCACAGGCTTCAGCCGTCTGCTCCTGGCATTTGGCAACGGCGCAACTCGCGCTTTGTGCCAGAGTGGATTCAGCGGAAGATTGACTCTTAAAGTAGTTGTATACATGGCACACTATTCTTCTTGCCTTTTTGTGTACCACTTGGCGGGATTGCTTACCATCACTCATAATAAACACTATGAAGGTAGTCAGCACTCAGCACGGAACACGATGACTGAAATAAACAGTTAGAACTTCCGACCACAGCACTACCCGCAGTGAACAAAGACAAGAATGTCACTGGCGCACTATTGGCTGAGTCGCAGGGTACACTTCCGTTTGCTTCTTCGCATCAGACCCTCACCCGCCTTCGTAGCTGCTCTCCACTCTAGTATGCATGAAGGGAAGAAGAAAGTTCTCATACACATTCTTCATAAACCTCATATCTTTGGAGTTGTGGCCTTTGAGTTTACATGGAACATATCTTGCAGACCAAGCTCTTTGGTCCAATATGAGGAAACAGTGTAGGTGCTAGACGTCCATGCAGTATAACGTGTTTGCATTGGTACCAAACATGCACCCAACACAAAAATCGTATGCTTATTCCGCAGTGTGCTACAGTACCTAATGTATCGGTCATGTACGGTTTTTTTATTTGGTATACTCGTAGTGTCTACATGGCTCACTGGTTCTTGGGATATAGTGCTACACTACTGGAATATGTTTTCATGTCCGTCAGTGGAAGTAGAACTTCCAATGGAGGCCTACTATTCAATACAGGAGATGACCGGTACTGTCATTCGTTACGTGCAAACAGATGAATGCAGCGTAGGAGCATGTAACCTCTATGTTGCCAAATATACAAGTCATTCTAAAGCATCTGTAAATATATTTAGTACCCTGCTCCAGTGACTTTCGGTCTTTACGTCTGCACCTCTCACATCTAGGTATCTTCACTTACCTGTGTTGCTGGAGATTGTGTCATTACGTGATCACAGCAAATGTGATGCATGCACGATGGAAAACGGCCCATTTTCAATTTCTGGTGAGGTGACACGTAATAAGAGTCTTGCAGCAGTGATGGATTCGACAGGGAGTGATTTTTAGCTTTGGCGACACGTATAGACATCTGTATACAGTCGCCATAAGTGACGTTGCTACGCAGTTTGGCAACAACCACGGGTGTTCCAGTGCATGGATGATTCCATGACACATAGGATGGAAGGTTAAGATCGAGCCCACAGAAATCCGTCACTTTGTGGAAAAATCTGATCCTTGTTTACACAACTTTTTGTGCGTGCGACTGGTATTTGCCCAACAAATTTCAACGTATTCTCAGACACTGACTTTCTAACAACTTCGACGACTGAAATTCCTATAGGGGCCGCAGCCACTGCTGCTGATAATCCATCACGCAATCGTCCAAGACCTCTGGCCACTAACCTTCCTACTGACTCCTCAAACCTAACTCTTTAACTCGAACGGACTAACTGCACTGCCAGACTTGAAACTGCTGACCGGAAACTGGACCTCAGTTTCCTTCGATACCTGGTATTCCCAATGCCTCCAACAGAAACGCCCTTAAGTCAACTTTAGGCCCGGAAAATGTTACACCAGTACCCAAAGTTACACCATGGATGAAAAGACTGACAAGAAACAAAGGTAAAAACGATACTCGTACATCGTCTCCCTACAGGAATGAGCTACAAGAAGCGGTCAAAAAGTCCCTGGAAGCTAAAGAGTAAGAGCAAAGATCAGGCTAATTGCTCGAGAAAAGAAGGAAATGAAAGGAAGAGGTCTTCAATCAGAATATAGCACGTCAGGAGTGCAAATTATGGAGTCACAATGTGTGTACTGCCATAGGGAGACGATAAAATCAGCTCATTTGTGAGGTGTATCATCGAAGAAATATAAGAAAAAACAGCGTCCATTCCGTCCCTTGTATGGAGCGGAACGGCCTTAAGGACACTTCCTTACCCCATTTATGTAAAAACGGAAATACATTATGTTATGGTATCTTCAGCTGCAAATTTTATTACAAAAATGATTATTCAATAAACGGTTCCTAATCTTTCTATGAAATTTTTTCACCACTGAGAACTCAAAAATTCGCTGCAAACCTTAGCTGGGCCAAACATTTCTATCACTATTTCATGAACACGCACGCAAAACTGTCTTACAGAGTCCATAAGTTTAATGCCTTCTATCCGGTTGTACAGACATCAAGTAGAAACATTCTTTAATCGCTTGTTTTCCATTATCTTATACTTCTGAAATTTAAACCGATAAATTTTGTTGTGATTCACAAAAACACTTTCCTTATTTCAATATTTAATTTTGTTGCATAGCTCATGCTACTCGAAGATTTTCTTAACATTTCGGATTGCAGCTCCTAGAAAATATTTTCTAGCTGTGTGTCTTATGTTGAAAAACCTTCTTTCTCCATCTACATAAAACAAATTTTAAAGTAAAGGTTTTATGCAGTTATACCGTATTTCAAAGCAACAACAAAAGTTTCATACAAGTGGCTTTTAGTCGAAGCTGTTCCCCCATTTGCTGGGCTTCTCACAAGCTGTGTAGCTGTACATTAATAGATTGCAGACATTGAATGATGTAAATAGGTACAAAGTATATACACTTGGAATTACAGTAACGATGTTTTCCTGGAAACACAATTTATCCGTTAGAATTATGCACTTCTTCTGCACAGAACTTCTGCTGCATTGACAGTTTTTAACTATTACTCTTTACTGTGATCATCTTGATGTAGGCTGTTTATCTGGTGTTGTTTCAGCCAAAAATATAATGAAATAGGAAAGGGGCAAGTGCTTAGAGGCATACGTTAGAGCCTGTAGAAGAATGGTAAAGGATTTGGCCGTGTTCTGTTCAACGTGCCACCATGTTATGTGACTTACTAGTTGCGACGGGATACGTAACTAAATTCTGAATGCGAATCGGGTGCTTATTCACTGCCCAACACAGCTCGACAATAGGGAAAGCTCTGCGGCTCTTCGATGGCAGGCGCTACGTAACACGAGATTCCTGCGCACGGCGCCGGCGTCTGTCCTCGCCGCTCCTCGGCAGATGAGCTTGGCTAGCGACCAATTCCTCTGGTCTGCAAATTGTCTGCCGCAATGGCGTACGCACCCGAAAACCGCAGAGGCCTAGCCTCTAGCCTCGTACGCCTCGTCATTCGACCGTTCCAACATGCAAATTGGGTATCTTACACAATAAGCGATCTACATTATCCTGACACTTGTTAGTGTAAGTTAATATCGGCTGTGACCATCCTTCGGCGTTATGATGGTTATGAACTCTCCGAGGGATCCTTTCACTAAGGCATCTGCACATCTGTGATGGAATTTCGGCCAATTCTTCCTCAAGAAACGAAACAAGAGAAGCTGACTGAGTATGGAAATTTCAACGCTTCCCAAGCTGCCTAAGTGATGCGGTTGTGAAATCTAAACGCGAAGAAACGTAGTTACAGTTAAACCAAGACGAGATTCGCATCACGTACCGACGAAAAGAAATGTAGGGCCGTCCGGATGGTGTTTGTGATACATCATATGAAATCGGAGGGAAGAATGACTTGTGTCTCCAAACTGTTACCAGCACTGGGGTCTGTAGCAAAGCCGGCCCTCGGACTCATCCTAAAAGTGTCCAATAACTAGTCCACGTTCGTAGTTGCTGAACTCTCCTGACTCAGTTGACTATTAATGTGTAACATCATGAAGGCGAATTGCAATAAACGGCGAATTAGCTGTGTATTAAGTGATTTAATTTATACATAATTATCATTTGAGTGCAATTGCGCTGAGTAGGTAGAGAAATGTTATCTACACTTTATGTGTAAGGAACGAACATGTTTCTAATGCAGAAATCCCATTTTAATGTTGGCTACTTGTGTTTTAATAGTGTTGTTTGGTCTAAGAAGGTAAAAGTCGGCCACCTTGTAGCAGAGCTCATCGACGATGATGTGCACAATTGTGTCAACTGATATCCAAGAATTAATGACGGAAATAAATGAAAAGTTCAAGAGTAGAAATAAAATATAAGGATATCAGTCATAGGATTTGCTAATGACATTGCTACCTTCAGTGAAAGTGAAGACTGATCTGCCGAATGGAATGAACAGTCTAATGAGTAAAGAATGTGGACTCTAGAGCAGATCGAAGAAAGGCTAAAGTAGTGAGAAGTAGAGGAAATGAGAACAGCGAGAAACTTAACCTCAGGATTTGGGATCACGAGGCAGATGAAGTTAAGAAAATCTGCTGTGTAGGTAGCAAAGTAACTCATGACTGTGGGATCCAGGAAAACTTCAACAAGACGAGCACTGGCAGAAAAGGGGCCTCCTGGCCAGAGATGACTGCTAGTATCATACATAGGTCTTAATTCATGGAAGAAGTTTCTGACAATATACATTTGGAGCTCAGCAGTGAATGGTACCGAAACATGGTTTGTGGGAAGTCCAGAAAAACAGAGGATCGAAGCATTTGAGATGTGGTGTTACAGCAAATACAGAAAATCAAATGGTCTGATAAGGTAAGGAATGAGGAGTGTCTCCAGAGAGTCGACGAGGAAATAAATGTACGGAAAGCAAAGAAAAGAAGAAGGGACAGACGGTAGGACATGTGTTATGACATAACATAATAACTCCCACTGTACTAGAGCAGGCGGTAGAGGGTAAAAACTGTTGAGGAAAAAAGATTTAAACATTCCAGCAAATAATTGAGGATGTAGGTTGCAAGTGCTACTCTGAGATGAAGAGGTAGGCACAGGAGGGGAATTAGTGGCATGTTGCAGAAAACTAGTCAGGAGACTGGATACTTAAAAATAAGAATATAAAATTAAAAAATCAAATGTACTGAGATTTGCGAAGACTGGAAAGCTCTCGACAGGTTATGTTCCTCCATAACCTTAGACATAATTATAGTTACGACCTCTTACGAAAATACACTGAGGCGCCAGATCAACTGGCATAGGGTTGCTTATTCAAATACAGAGATACAGGGTGTTTCAAAAATGACCGGTATACTTGAAACGGCAATAAAAACTAAACGAGCAGCTATAGAAATACACCGTTTGTGGCAATATGCTGGGACAACAATACATTTTCAGGAGGACAAACTTTCGAAATTACAGTAGTTACAATTTTCAACAACAGATGGCGCTGCAAGTGATGTGAAAGATATAGAAGACAACGCAGTCTGTGGGTGCGCCATTCTGTACGTCGTCTTTCTGCTGTAAGCGTGTGCTGTTCACAACGTGCAAGTGTGCTGTGGACAACATGGTTTATTCCTTAGAACAGAGGATTTTTCTGGTGTTGGAATTCCACCGCCTAGAACACAGTGTTGTTGCAACAAGACGAAGTTTTCAACGGAGGTTTAATGTAACCAAAGGACCCAAAAGCTATACAATAAAGGATCTGTTTGAAAATTTTCAACGGACTGGGAACGTGACGGATGAACGTGCTGGAAAGGTAGGGCGACCGTGTACGGCAACCACAGAGGGCAACGCGCCGCTAGTGCAGCAGGTGATCCAACAGCGGCCTCGGGTTTCCGTTCGCCGTGTTGCAGCTGCGGTCCAAATGACGCCAACGTCCACGTATCGTCTCATGCGCCAGAGTTTACACCTCGATCCATACAAAATTCAAACGCGGCAACCCCTCAGCGCCGCTACCATTGCTGCACGAGAGACATTCGCTAACGATATAGTGCACGGGATTGATGTCGGCGATATGCATGTGGGCAGCATTTTGTTTACTGAAGAAGCTTATTTTTACCTGGACGGCTTCGTCAATAAACAGAACTGGCGCATATGGGGAACCGAAAAGCGCCATGTTGCAGTCCCATCGTCCCTGCATCCTCAAAAAGTACTGGTCTGGGCCGCCATTTCTTCCAAAGGAATCATTGGCCCTTCTTCAGGTCCGAAACGATTACTGCATCACACTATCTGGACATTCTTCGTGACGTTTGTGGCAGTACAAACTGCCTTAGACGACACTGCGAACACCTCGTGGTTTATTCAAGATGGTGCCCGGCCACATCACACAGCCGACGTCTTTAATTTCCTGAATGACTATTTCGATGATTGTGTGATTGCTTTGGGCTATCCGAAACATACAGTAGGCGGCGTGGATTGGCCTTCCTATTCGCCAGACATGAACTCCTATGACTTCTTTCTATGGGGACACTTGAAAGACCAGATGTACCGCCAGAATCCAGAAACAATTGAACAGCTGAAGCAGTACATCTCATCTGCATGTGAAGCCATTCCGCCAGACACGTCAAAGGTTTCGGGTAATTTCATTCAGAGACTACGCCATATTATTGCTACGCATGGTGGATATGTGGAAAATATCATACTATAGAGTTTCCAAGACCGCAGCGCCATCTGTTGTTGACAATTGTAACTACTGTAATTTCGAAAGTCTGTCCGCCTGAAAATGTACTGTTGTCCCAAGCATATTGCAACAAACGGTGTATTTCTATCGCTGCTCGTTCAGTTTGTATTGCCGTTTCAAATATACCGGTCTTTTTTGAAACACCCTGTATGTAAACAAGCAGAATACTTGTGGTCAGGTACACCTTTTCCAGACAACAGGTGTCTGGCGCAGTTGTTAGACCAGTTAATGGTGTTACAATGGCAAGTTATCAAGATTTAAGTGAGTTTCGAGATGGTGGTATAGTCGGCGCACGAGCGATGGGACACAGTATTTCAGAGGTAGCGATGGAGTGTGGATTTTCCAGTACGACCATTTCACGAGCATACCGCGAGTTTCGGCAATTCGGTAAAAAGTCAAATCTGCGACATCGCTGCGGCCGCAAAAAAATCCTTCAAGAATGGGACCAACGATGAGTAAAGAGAATCGTTCAACGAGACAGACGTGTAACCCTTCAGCAAATTTCTGCAGATGTCAATTCTGGGTCATAAACATGTGTCAGCTGGGCCATCAACAAACTTTAGCGTGCAAACCATTCAATGAAACATCATCAATACTTGCTTTTGGAGTCGAAGGCTTTACACCTCGCCTGGGTCCGTTAACGCCGACATGGGACTGCAATGACTGGAAACATGCTGCCTGGTCGGATGAGTCAAGTTACAGATTGTATCGAGAAGAAGGCTATGGAGCCAACCTCATGAATCCATGAACACAATGTCAACAGGGGCTGTTCAAGTTGGTGGGGACAATGTAACGGTGTGGAGCATGTACGGTTAGAGTGATATGGGACCTCTGATACGTCTAAATTTGACTGACGGGTGACATGTACGTAAACATCCTGTCTGATCACCTGTACCCATCGTGCATTCCGACCAACTTTGGCCATTTTGGCAAGACAGTGTCACACCCCACGCATCCAGAATTGCTACAAAGTGGCTCCAGAAACAACCTTCTGATGTAAAACACGTCCGCTGGCCACCAGAATCCCCAGACATGAACATTTGGAGGGGGGTGGGGAGGGGAGGGAAGGTGAGGGGGAGTTGCAACTCAGGTGAAAACGCTTGCTATTGGGTGGAGTGCCGTGACGTCACGACGAGGACCCTAGCACAGCACAGCCGTAGGCTTACACGGCAAATAAGCCACACCACAGACTCAGTGCCATGTTATTCGTTCATATTACTTTCGGTTTCGTTCGATACGCATCTGTAAAAGTCAAAACAAGGTTCATGACAGGTTTTGTACTCATTAAGAGTAAATAAATGATAATTAAGATGAAAAATAACTCACTCGTTTGATGAAGAAGCAAATGTTAATGTCGTCAGTTTCTACTGCCGTTTACCAGACGACGATGCAATCCATAATTGCTCCTCTTTGCGCATATTTCTTCATTGCTTCCAACTTTGCTTCTCAATTGAGATGCCTAATCCTTATAAATGTTTTAATATAGAGCACAGAGACTTTACGAAACTTTTTTGTTTACACACCATTTCCGTGAAAACAAGAAGATTCTTCTTCAAACTGCAACACTCTGTTTACCCATGCTGGCGTTGGAGTGTAAAGATCACCACGAGATATAATTGATATCCAGTCTGCAGCATGATCTCCTTCACTTTTTGCTGCTGGAAAGCCTAGTTGTGGCACTTAAATGCAATATAGTCTGAAATGTATTTTGCAGCATCTGGAAGAACACCTGAGATTACAGAGTCATCCCCCATTGTTATCACATCTGTCGGTAAATTTCCTTCCACATTCACAGTTTCTGTGATTTCTCGTAGCTGCGCTTCGTCAACAACATTTACACAGAGCTAACCGGTAATGAAACTTAGGGATCTGGGTCGACGTCACACTGGGAAGACTGTGTTTAATTCTCTAGTAACTGGTGTGTTCCCAGAGAAAGAAATATAACTTACATTACCCGTCAGTATAAGGAGACGTATACTGTTCCTTACTTCAAAAGGTGTAGGACTGTTATAAAATATACCTAATCCACGTACCCTAGAAAAAATGTTTTCCAGGCAATCTTGATTCAGTCTACAAGTTAATACATAGCTAACTTTCATACTTTTCAGACTTTCGAAAAGACCAAAGAGAGATTTTATTGAAGTTATGAAACCTTTTTGGAAAGGCAGCATTCTTCCTTGGTGGCCAACGCGCATTGCTGAACAGATATGTAAGAATCTCTTCAAAGTATTTTCTTGAATTGTGATATTCATTCCAAACCCACTACGCAGGGGTGAGCATTCATCTTTTGGAACTCTAGAGTTCAAGACATCAAAGACGTCGTTAATGAGTTCAATAAAATTACTTTCAACGTCTATATGAAGAACACAATTCAAGCCTGAGCTGCTCGTCGTGAAAATAGGCACGCTGCTATCCGTACATTCTGCCTTGCTCGTCCAGTTACGTTTAAGTGCGCTTCAGTAATGTGATATGTTATCGTTAAGTCACTCTTTTGATGCTTTAAATGTTCTTTTATAGCTGCCTTAGATATTTTGGATCCATCCGGTAGCGTAATGCCTGTATCCAAGTAATGGTTCCGTAATAACTTTAACAGATGTGGTACATCGAAGAAAACAAATTCCTGGTGTTGTCTGCTGGATTAACGAAATAAGTTCTCTCTGTATTGACACACAGCTCCTTACAAACATTTATATTTTTCCCGCCCATATCACACGTCACAACAACAACACTTATTCCTGATTCCTCAACTGCCTTAATGATGCTCTGAAGCAAGTTACTAGTCATCACAGTGTCGAAATCATAGTAAACTCGTTGTTTCCACTGCTTACAAAACCCACGTATCATGCAAACTTGTACATTGGAATGTGGTCCGACACTACTACGTCTTCAGACGAATCGTAACAAATGCGGTCGTCAACATTCATTTCGTCAAATGTCAGAACTGGTAGTCTATCTTCAGTAGTAAAAGTGTGTGACTTGGCTTTCAATAAACATAGGATATCTTCAAGAATACCCGGTCTGCATTTAAATTCCTTCGTCCGTTCCTGAAGGGTTGCCCTTCGCTTTCGTAAATACGTTTATGCTGCAGGTTACAGCACTAAAAGTCAGTGCATGGACAATGACCTCTGAATTCCACTTTGCCCTTTTATTTTCGTTTAATAGAATTCTTATTTGAGAAAGTGTAAGACACGTACAATACACTATTTACACTTTTGTGCAATCTGACTTTCTTCCGCGGCAGATGACATTCCTGCCTGCGTCAACGAAAGAACACGTCGGAGATCTTTCGTTTTCCTTCGTAAGGCTGCACCACATTTTTTTAGTGACACATCTTTCTGTTCATTGAGCATTTTAAAAGTTTAGCCTCGGCCCTCAGTTCCTTAACTTCCAAATCCTTATTCGCTACTTCATTGAGTTCATGAACGCAATCTGTACATGTGGTTCGGTCGACTTCCTTTTTTTTTGATTTTCATTAGTGTCAGTTTCTAAAGTCGTCAAAGCTCGCTTCGTAAGGCTGCACCACATTTTTTTAGTGACACATCTTTCTGTTCATTGAGCATTTTAAAAGTTTAGCCTCGGCCCTCAGTTCCTTAACTTCCAAATCCTTATTCGCTACTTCATTGAGTTCATGAACGCAATCTGTACATGTGGTTCGGTCGACTTCCTTTTTTTTTGATTTTCATTAGTGTCAGTTTCTAAAGTCGTCAAAGCTCGCTTTTGCAAACTTCTTGCTCCATAGCGGTGTGCACGACTTCCGGATCCATAACGAATGAATTTAATTTTAATTTTATTATTTCTAAATTTATTTAACCATAGGCCCACTATTCCTAAAATTTTTTACTAAGTCTTATGCAACAGCATTAATTTCGCACTAAGAATCAGATAAATTGACAAAAGCGATTAAATATCAGTGGCATAAGTTGCTACACTAGCTTAATTTGATAAAATGTAAAATTAAAAATTTAAGAGGAATTACAGATATACGAACCCTGCAGCATTCAAAAGATCAGTTCTCTCCTGCACTAGTTAAGACATTAGTAAAGTCCATATCACGCCATGCTGCGACACTTCTGCGTTCTCGCGGGGGCCCTTCACGATATTAATCTGTTGTACAAGTTTCTTTAGCTCTTCAAAGTAGTTAAATAGTTTCTTGGGAAAGTACTGTTGTATTAGTGAGTTTAGTTTTAACGGATAAAGTTTCCACAAGTTGCCGAAGATAGAAGGTACTTGCAGTTATTGTTCCTGTACCAGTCCATCTAAAAGTAATCACAACTCTATTTCACCTAAGGGAAGTTGGGTATAAATGGATTTAAGGAATATGTCTCCTTTTTTAGATTACAATCACCGATCTCAATCGTCCTAGTTTTATTTAGTCTGACGTCTTTTTTATAGCTGTTTACGTATCGAACTAATGAACTGTTTGAAGACCGTTGTAGTGATCACAAAAAGATATAATAATGAAGGCAGTGTTAGATCTCTCATTGAGAGCGTAATCTAAGCTATCAGCGACTAATAGTGAATGGTTATTAAGCTAGGGATGAACTTGATGAAAAGTTACTCGTTGTTACAATGACAGGTAACCAGCGTTTCTAGCGCAAAACATTATGTGTCAGCAGGAAACTGTGTGCGACATGTGTTACTAAACCTGTCTGAGAGAGTCTTTCTAAACACACACAGCGGCACTTCTTATTTCGCAAACAATGAACAAAGGAAATATTTCTCGGTCATTAGAGACTTTTTGCAAGTGGGAAGTGAACTTTTCTTTTTCATACATTAGATGACATCCGCAAAATAAACGTTAATGTCAACCATAACGTTCTTTCTCAGCTGAAAACTTTTCTGTTTAAAAATTGCGTTTGATAGAATAAACGGAAATCAAAGGTCGGTTAAATCTATTGAAAACAAACAGTTTACATAAGGCAAACACCGATAATGTGAGCACATCTAATTGTTCAGTTAAGCACTTAACATTATTGTTTAACTATTTAGAATTGTAAGGTGTCAGGTAAATCCAACACCTTCCATGAAAACCCTGACATAATAAGCAAATCTAGTAATATGTCACATAGCTCCGAATAAATCGTGACATTAAATTAACCAAAGTAATACAAGTAACGAGTGAGCAAATGGAATACCACAGACTAACACAAGAATACCTAAATGCATGTCGTACCTTCCCACCGAGAGACCGACGCTGTTCCGAGGGGAGAAACGAGAACAGAAGCCGAGAGCAGAACTGTGTTAAGCTAGAAGGTCCTACGATAAGGGACGGACTGGACACCCATGTTGGTAGCCGACCGCTAAGACTACCACCCACACGTTTAAGCGTGAGACTTTTCCGCGTCTCTGTTACGTCAAGGACCACCCCCCAGCCCATGTTAAAAGATAGAGCCCTCCAGAAGAACAGTATAGATCTTACGATAACGCTAAAAGGACCATACCAGCTGCAGGTTTTAGCGTGAGACTTTTTCGCGTCTCTGTTACGTTGCAAACTTTAAAAACATTGCCCCACCACGAAAAGTATAAGATTTCTCATTGGATAGACAGAATTTTTGTAGGCGGAGCTTAAGGTTAACATTGAGACCCTGATTGGTCAGATGGAAACACAGCCAGATAGTTTTCTTTTAAACCAACTTCGGTAAATTGTAGTAAGGAGAAGTTAGGAGAGAGTTGCTTCCGAGAGGGCGAGGAGAGCGGAGCTGTGCTGCCCGCCGCTGCCCTGACGCTGCCTAAACACCGACAAGGTAATGAACGCACGCGATGCCGCATTTTTGAGCGCTTGAGGCTTCACTCAGAACTGCAGAAGTCTCATCTGTTACACCCCCTTTTTGCTTAATACTAGTGTCGATCGTTAATTAAAGCTCATGGTGTTCACATTTGCCACTTGAAGTAAAAATCTGAAACGCGATGATTTCTCTGTTATATAATTATTGAGAAGCCACATCAGCCACTGTAATTAATGACAAGTTAGATAAGTTATTAAAGATAATGGAGGGTCACTGTAGACCATTTTTATAGTTTTTCTGTTTTGTGAAACTTAATTTAAACCTAGATTATAGATGTGATATGGCATAGGTCATCCTTCTATCGATTGTAGAAGTTGGAAACCCATTCAGGGAATATTCGTTCACATTTTTGATGAACGCAGTTGGTGTTTACCATCCTGTATTAAAACATCTTTTATCAATAGTGCAATTTATAAACAATGTTTTGTGAGTAGAATAAAATTTCCAGTGCTAAACTTAACTGATTTTTCGACGTTATTTTACCAGCTAACTAAAAATAGGAAAGCCTTGAACCCCTTCCACTAAATTTAGTTAGTATTAAAATTCTTTTACAGGGAGTGCAGTGGAGCTGACGCTGAGATCATTTAGTATTTGGTTATATCATCGCTAGTCTCACTGAACTCTTCTGAATTCTACATGTCATGTGTGGTCTGGCGTCTCCTTACCAGCAACAGGTCCCAGGTTCAAACTAGTCAATTCCGTAAAAGACACGCTCAGAGCGTCGTTGCGCGAAAGAGGTAGGGACACACGATATAGAACAATCAGACACCACCATGAATGTTTAGACAATGTATAAAACAACATAAATATTAAAAGTTTTCAGGGCGCCAATGAAAATGTCAGTGTAACAACAACAACAAAATTAAAAAGAGCCATAATAAAAGCATCAGATTAAGGTGAAATATTTTAAAGCCCCGGATTAATGCGTATAATTTAAAAATAAAATTACTTAACAGTGCCAATCATGGGATCAGAAGTTCGTGTCTACAGGCGCCCCAAAATAAAATAAACAAAACAGAGAGAATGACAGTAACAAGGGTCGAATTAGGACTCGTAATTTATACCAAAGCCGCTGGCCACAAACCGACGATGGACATCCAGGCCTCATCACAAAGTATTTGTTCAGAAGCTGGTGTAAACATATTTACAATCCGTATAGATCCCAACAGGGCGCCCCAACAGTTACAGCAGGATAATAAAGTTCTAGAGGTCTAAGACATAGAAAACAATATCACCACCATATCGTAATATCTTTAATTTTATTTAAGAGAGGGTGTCAGTTTTGCACTTCTGACACATTTTGAAAACATCAATGCATTAGTTAATTACACAGTCTCTTTGGAAACGCACAGTTCAAATTGAGTTTCAACTCAAACGAGGTACCACCCAGGCGGTGGAATGGATAGAGATAATTTTAAACCACCGAAACACACGCCAGTTACTGGTTTGAAAGTTTTGAAAAAATTACACATAAATGATGGGGCACGGACCTCCCATGAGGACTGCGAAGACTACCGCTCACTAGTACTACGTTGAAGCTCCTTTGGACAACTGAGTACAACAGGCGGCAGCTTACCGTTAACTTCCGTTGTATAATGATCATACACATATCATGGCGTAATTTCACGTGGAAATGCACCAAACCATTAATGGAAATGCCACGTAGGATACGTGGCCACCCATCACATAGCGGCCTCCAGACACTAAAACCGCGCGAAGTTCCCAAATTAGCATTCGTCGTTGTCCTGGACAACCTCCGCTTGCTAGTAGCAGTCTCTCTGTGTCCAATGTACCACTTATGCTCCCCTCCTCCATACCACACTTACAGTTGGTCTCAAAGAGCGGCACATGCGGAAGTGGCGTCCTCTCGCGGCTTGTCAAGAAAGCTCCAAGTCAAAGTACCGCCGCTTGCTCACCCAAAGTATCAATATACAAAAATACCACTGACAGTAGGAACTAAAAGTGTCCCACGTTCCTCCATTACCAAAGGAATTTTGACGATCGATGATTTGCCCTGCAAGGAATTATTTCTCTTCCCTTTACTTTTTGCAGCTCATGCCTCTAATCACAATTTTACAATAAATTTTTCAAAAACATCTGAAAAGTGTTCGCCACTTATTTCTGTCTCCTTTCCAAATTAATCATTGAAAGAAGTGGGTACATGACGGATATAAGGGACTTCTCCGTAAAAAAAAAAAAAAAAAAAAAAAAAAAAAAAAAAAAAAAAAAACTCTTCATGAACTTTGCGGTGTACTGGATTTGCTTCTTTTCTGATTCATGAATGAAGGCTTCCGTTCATTAATTATATGGCTATTTCGCCCCTGGTGTTAAGTAGCAGATCCTTACATTATTCACAGAAACCAGCAGCGCTACACATATTACTTTCGTTGTGAATGGTGAAACAGTCTTGATATTTCATTGTAAGTGCTTCCGGGTATGTATGCTATTACGCTGTTTCCATGACATGTTCTGCTTTTCTTCAATCTGAGACTAAGTTAATATACTGGGTCTGTGGGGGATGTAGATCTTCATCGTTTAGCCAACCCTTTCACATCTGAGTAGCCTTTACACGCTACATTCTCCTTTTCTTCTCCGCTTTCCAACAAATATATCCTCGACAACTACAGCGTGAAGAAAGTTTTTCCGTGATATCTTAAAGCATGTCCTAGCATCCTTCTAGGTAGTGTTTTCCATATAATCCTTACTTCACCGAATCTACAGGGATCATTAACCCGCCGACTTAATTTTTAGCATCCTGAAGTGACACTATTTCCTTATGTTCCCGCTTCACTGATTTCCCTGCAATGTTTTCCCCACAATGCTGTGGTGTAAATGTGAATCTCATGTTGAGACCTATGTATGACACTAGTTTTTCTTTTGCGTAGTATATTTTCTTTGCACGTGATTGTGTGCTTTATAGGTCGGGACCTCTTCGTATGGCATCCGTCATTTCACTTCTAAGTTAGCGGAAGCCAGGACCCATCACCAAGAAATACGCAGATATACAAAGAGAAAAATCCCAAACCATTAAGACCAAAGAACCTTTCAAAAACATCTGTCTAGGTTGTTTCATATATTTCTGTATTTATTTCTTCGTTTCGGCCACTGTCATCAGATCAAAACTTAAAACTTGTAAAGCAATGTTCGGTCTCAATATTACTTCAGTCTTTGCTGACGCAGGATCTTAACTACACACCTCAAATTGCCGAGGCACATGTCGAACACTGATAGCCCTCATACCAACACCTCTCAGAAAATTATAGTTAGGGCTCAGCTGTAATAATCGTCATCCATCTATAGAAAGCTCATAAAATCCTATTAAGGTCTCAATGGGTTGCTTTTAAAAACAAATAATCGGCTGAAGAACAGAGGATCCTTAGAGATTAAAACTTGTAGGCGTATGATGATGCATAAGTCTAGATTCTGCAATACCCTTGAAAATAAATGCTTAGGAGATTAAACATTCAGCGAGATGACCGGTTTCAAAAAGTTACACATGTTTCATCAGTAATGATTAATGGACCACTTTGAATAGAAAAGCAGTCTGCTATCGCCTTTTTACTGTATCATCAATGGAATTCAATGTTAGTGCGTCAAAATATGAACAGATTTTGCATATAGCGAACTGCTAGAGCTGACTTTAATACCGCTCATTTGGAGGGGATTTCAGGCGGAAAGCCAATAAAGAATTACTTCTGAAAGGATTACTGCGTTAGAAACACACTGTAACAAGCCGATTTATCCCTTTACACCACCTATTAATATTCTGGACTGCGGAACGGAGACAGTTTTCTATGCTTTATTGCAAATTATTTACCGCCTAACCAATGTTCGCAACGATTAGTGCTAATGAAATTCTAATTTATGGTCCGTGCAGAATTGAGCTGGAGTGAATTATGTAATGGAAACGCCAAAGCTGGACGAGAAAAAAAGCTGTTGTAACGTATAATCATCAATTTAGGCAACAGTCTATTGTTACGCGGTATGGTGTCTCCCGCTAACGTTTATAAGAGGGGTTGAGGTGGGTGAGGGAGGAAAGACCACAAAACAACTGCCATTTTTGAAATAAATGAGCTTGTCAGTTCCGAGACGTATCATGCCACAAGAACTAAATTTTGTAACTGACAAAAAGCTCGCCATATACTGGAGAAGTGATTGCTAACAGCACTCACTTCTAGAAATGTTCCCGCAATGACTGAAGACTCTGTACTCCAGACAGCTTGTGAGGAAATGGGTGGTTGGTGTGGATGGAGGGGGGTGGGGTGACTGACCTCAGTATTTCATCCAACCGGCGCAACAATAGCATGTTCTAACGTCACATGTCCGCCGAATAAAGATCTTGTTACGTAGCAATGCATTGAATTTCTGTATAGAAATACTTACAGCCAACTACACCTACGAAAATGCTACCTGAAGACGACGTTTCGAAATAAGTGTTTTCAAAGAAATGGGCAAGCATAAGCATAAACGACAAAATTCTTAAGCAACTGGAATTGTTTGTCGAGCAAAATTTCCTTTAAGAATACTCTCTTCATCAGAATTCTTTAGTAATAACGGTGTAATCAGAACATGAAATCAGAATATAGTCTGAAAGTAAACTATTCTGCTCTTTCAAAAGTTTTTCAATATGTAAAATAACTAGTGAAGATCAGTGTTCTATAAGACGTAGACCGAGGTCGATAAAACTGACACTTATAATAGTTTCATTAATTATCAATCAGTCACCAATAATTTAACAGAACTGTCATACTGATCCCCTCAAGTAAAGTGGAGCAAGCGCGTGCTTGTTCGGAACCAAGCAATAGTGTAATCTTTCCTGTAACATCGAAAGACGTACGATAATGTTACATTATAAGACTAGAGGGGCTTGTCACAATGTTCTTCTAGTATGAGATCACTACGGTCTTAAGAATAATGTTAATGCGAGAGGGGTATATTCGGTATCTTCACCCTGCAACGTTTATTTTGCTGCGAACAAACACTAATATTATTTTTATAAAAATACTGAGGGATTTTAAATACAGCATACTACTTCTTGTGATAACGTCCTCTTGTGTTTGCTAAGAGGAATAAGAGCAGAAATTCAGACAGCTATCTCTTCCGCAGAAACAAGGAATATTATAACTTTGATGCCATGAGGATAGAGTAATTACAATGAAACTTTAGTTTTAGGCACTTACGGTACAATTTCAGTAAAAGAAGAAAGAACGACTCACAGCGAAGGAATTATACGAATGAGACGGATATCGGTAGACGTGAGGTACGTGTATAGACAAACAAATATCTGCAATTTCAGAAAAATAGTATGATTGATCCATTCAGGAAGAGAAAACGGAACTGGATTGGGCACTGTTTGCGGAGGGCCTGTTTACTGAAGGAAGGAATGAAAGGAATGGTGGAGGGAAAAAGAGGAAGAGGAAAAAAAAGATATCAAATGCTGGACAATATAAAAGGACACAAAGATTCGGAAATGAAAAGACTGGGTAAAGACAGACAAAAGTGGAAGAGGCTAAACCCATGACAAGACCTGCAGTAAGGCAGAATACCATACTACTACTACCCACGACTTAAGCAAGTGAACAATGCGTTGGTTCACCTCTGGTCCTTAGGTCCGTATGCGAGCAGTTAATCGGTCTGGCATTGGTTCATTGAGTTGCTGGATGTCCTCATGTATGATATCGTGCCAAACACTGTCCAATGCGTAGTTACACTGTCAAAACCCCGAGCTGTTTGGAGGGCGCTACCTACAATGTTCCAAATGTTCTCAATTGGGGAGACACCTGGTGACCTTATCGGCCTAGGTAGTGTTTGGCTAGCAAAGGGATTCGATAACAAACTCTTTCACCTCCCAAGCACTTATCTCTGCTTCATCCAATGTCTTTATTGATGCAACCTGCTTCAATTATTGTTAAGTAACAACGGACGCCTCGGTTTTAACATGAGAAGGTTCGTTTAAATCTCTAACCACGCTGCTGTGGGCGTGTATACGCATCCTGCAACACCGTTCCCCAGGTGCTGTAGGAAGTGTATACTCCCGCGGGTCGGGTTTTCCTACAGTGCTATGGTCGTCTGAATGCGTTCTGAGCCGACGACCTTTCACTACTGTGGACGAGTTTCTTCCATATCTCAGTTAATAAAATCGTTTCGAGTATTTATCATATAACACATACTCCTAATTGCCTGCTGTCATTTGCAGAAACCTCGTTTCGATATCTTGATTCGTTTATAAGATGACGATTATTAAGGCAACATGACTCGCGATGCGCTAGGACGTGAATGGGTACGTCGTGTGCTACCGTCCTACGGATGAAAAAAATCCAATAACTCGAGAACGAAATGAGATATCTTCATGTTTATTACCTGGAAAGTGTCGGATGATGCAAGTATTACAAGCGATATTGAAGCTGTAAGTAGCGCTCGGAGTGGCCGCACGGTTAGAGGCGCCAGGTCACGGATTGCGCAGCCCCTCCGGCCGGAAGTTCTAGACCTCCCTCGGGCATGAGTGTGTGTATTGTTATCAGCATAAGTTAGTTTAAGTAGTGTGTACGTCTACGGACCGATGACCTCAGCAGTTTGGTCCCTTAGGAATTCACAAACATTTTAACATTTTTTGAAGATTAAAGTAGGAAAAGAGAGGAATAAATCCTTCTAGTTACAAAATAAAGGAATCTTGACTAAAGGGTGAAGCCTATGTTAATGACATAGGGAACAGAATTAAAGCTAAAAGACCGGAACTCTCTTGGGGTTAAGCTGATGTTTCATTTTATTTAGCACATGTCTACTACGTCGAAAACAAACAAAAATAAATATCCTAATATATTCTATTTGGTTTTCACAAACATAGCGTCAAATATCATCCACAAAGAAAAGGAAACAACTGTCATTAATACCCTTTTCATAATTCTGAGATAAATTTTATTTATTCTAATCAGATGTAAGAAGAAGTGATTGGAAGCAAGTGGAGAGAGAAACTGCTTATACATTTTTATAAATTTGTACAATATTCCAAATAACTACTTGCAAGACCTATTTCTTCAAGGATTTATAGGTTCTTGAGAGATCAAGCAGAGACGATCGATAAAAAAGGATAACCCTGCTAGATTTTGTACCGTGATTTGGTTAATGCATAACGTAAAGAGGTTTAAATGAAAGCTTCCCTCTGTTTTTAATATTAAAGAAAATTGAATACGAAGAACGCTTAACATCTCTAGGGAAACCCCAGAAGACGGAAGAGGTACGGGAATTTCATGTAACTTCAAATCTTCTGTTCATGAGGCAGTACAGGAACATTTTCAGTCATTCCCTTTACGATGAAGTCACACTGCTGAAAAGATATATTATTTTAATGCAGACTTAAATGTGAAAACGATGTGGAATTTGTTCTTAGAGAAGCACCTAGGTAGTATAGTAACTTTTTATTGGAAGTTCTATATTAACAATTTCAGTTCCACATCTACATCGCATAGATATCCCGCCAGTCACTGTGCGGTGCATTGCGGAGGGTACTTGTCATTTCCTTTTCCTGTTCCACTCGAAGAAAGAACGAGGGTAAATCGACTGTCTGTATGCTTGCCAATGAGCCCTTTTTTGTCGTATCTTATCGTCGTGGCCCTTACAAGCAACTTATGTTGGAGGCAGTAGAATCGTTTTGAAGTCAGCATCAGTTAACGGTTCTCCACATGTTCTCGAAAAGAACGTCGCCTTCCTTCCCGGGATTCCCATTTGAGTTCCCCAAGCACCTCTATAGCACCTGTGTTGTTAGTACTTCCCGGTAACAAAACCTAGAAGCCCGCCTCTGAATTCCTTCGATGTCTTCCTTCAACACGAATCCCAAATACTCGAGCAGTACTCAAGAGTAGGTGGCACCAGCGTACTATATGCGGTCTCCTTTACAGGTAAACCAATCCGTCCTAAAATTCCCCCAGTATAACGAAGTCGACATTCACCTTCGTTACCACAGTTCTCACCTTCTCGTTCCATCTCATATCGCTTTGCATCATTACGCCAGAAATTTAAACGACTTGACTCAGTCAAGCCGGACACTAGTAATACTGTGTCTCAGAATTACAGGTTTGGTCTTCCTGGTCGTCCGCCATAACTTACATTTTTCCACATTTACTAGTTGCCCAACTGAAAATTTAACTAAGTCGTCTTGTATTTTCCTACAGTTACTCAACTTCAACACCTTACAGTTTATCAAGCCATAATTAACAAACACCCGTAGATTCCTGCCCACCCTGTCGGCCACACCATTTATGTAAAAAGAACAACAGCGGCCCTGTCACACTTCCATGGGGCATTCCTGATGATATCTTTGTGCCTCATGAACATTCTTCGTCAAACACAACATACTGGATTCTATTACTTAAGAACTCTTCGAGCCACTCACATGTCTGTGAACTTATTCCATATGCTCGTACCTTCGTTAACAGCCTACAATGGCGCACCGTGTCAAATGTTCTTCGAAAATCTAGAAATATGGAATCTGCCTGCTAGCCTTCATCCATAGTTCTCAGTATATCATGTGAAAAAAGGTCAAGCAGAGTTCGCACAAGCGATGCTTTCTAGAACCATGCTGATTCTGGCACTTAAGCTTCTCAGTCACAAGAAAATTTATTATATTCGAACTGAGAATATGTTCAAGGATTCTGCAGAAAACAGAAGTTAGTGATATTTGTCTGTAATTTTGCGGGTTCGTTCTTTCACCTTTCTTGTATATTGGAGTCAGCTGCGCATTGTTCCAGTCGCTTGGAACTCTGCGCTGGGCGAGAGATTCTCGATAAATGCAAGCTAGGTACGGAGCCAATATCGTAGAGTACTCTTTCTAAAGTCGAACTCGGATTCCACCCGGACTTGGTGATCTATTTCCTTTCAAATCTTTCAGTTGTTTCTCTACGCCCGGTACAATTATTATTTTGTCATCCATGTGGAGCCAGTCTGATGATCAAACGACGGTATAGTTGTATTATTCTCCTGTGTGAACGATTTCTTGAATGTGAAATTGAAAACTTTAACTTTCATTTTGCTATCTTCAACAGGCACACCATCCTGGTCAGCAGGGGACTGAATGGAAGCCTTAGACCGGCTTAGCGATTTTACACACGACCAGAATTTTCTCGCGTTCTCTGCTAGCTGTTTTGCTGAGGTGTGATGGTCGTAGATGCCTGCTTCGCGCGTAGATCTTCTCCCAGGCGCACGAAACTCTGCTAACCTTCTCTGGTCGTCGTTTATGCGTTCGCTTCTGAACCGAGAGTCCAACAGCCTCTGCTTCCTAAGCATCCGCCGAATTTCGTTATTAAATGTTGCCTATAATTCCTTTACATCCAGCTTACTGGAACTAGGTGATGCTAGTTCACTGTCTCAAGGAGATGTTATCTACTGCTCATTTGCTCTATCTAGCAGAAACACTCTCCTAGCCTTTTTATCTGATTTATCAACCTTCGTAACCATTTATGCTATAATGACGTCATGACCGCTAATCCCCGTTTCTATAATATTCCCATTGCTTGTGGGCCGCCGGGCTTGCTACTCAAGACAGTTTTCAGAAAACGTGACCCCCCCCCACCCGTCCGTAATGCATCCATAGATACATAGACATCCCAGTCTATATTCGGCAGGTTAAAGTCGCCTCCAAGCAGTATTGGATGATCTGGGTATTCACGCGCTATTCACCATAGACTTTATTTGAATAACTGTAGAACGGTCACAGCAGAGTCGCTTGATTGGTAAAAACATCCAACAATTAACTTGGTTTCACCTACATCTCGACCAGATAACTCACTGTCACAGTCAACTTTGACCTTAGTAGACACAATATTTTTGTCAACTGAAATGAACACTCCCCGTCCTCCGGCCTCTAATATGTCCTTCCGATGTACATTCCACAACTCGCTAAATATCTCAGAGCTTCCCACTTCCGGTTTCAGAGAGCTCTTGGTCCCAAGAATATTTTAAGCGCTAGAACTTTCGTGGAGGGCAGTAAGTTTCAGAACCTTTCTAGGAATACTTCGATAGTTTACTGATAAAATTGTGATAGTCAGTGTCTTTTTCTGCCTGTCGACTGGCGAGTGATCATTAGAGCGCATGAGACTACTGCCTAGCCTAAAAAACACTCATGTGCACTCCACAAGTACTCTGCTACCCGAGTAGCTGCTTCCATTTTTTGGTGCATCCCTGACCTGCCAAGGGGAGTCTTACAAATCCCCACACGATAACGAATATGTCGAAATTTGCAGGTCTAGAAAATTACAGAGTCGATAAAGCCTTTTGTTGGGATCCTCCAGTCGGGTCCCAACTAAAGGACGTCGATCAACTCTGGGAACGATGCGGCAAATTGACAGCTGATTTGGATGACCACTGGTGGATACCGCCTATATCTGTGAAGAGCTGAAACTAAAACTTAATCATCCATTCTCAGTGATGTAGCAACACAAACAGTGGATGCATAATTGATAATACATCAGCATAAGAAGAGAAAATTATACGCAGCTCTCCAGTATGAAACATGAGGGGAGATGAATGTGCTGTCATTACCATTTGGTTATGTGCGAAACACCAGTCTGCCAAAAGTGCCGTAACAGAACCTACTTTATTTGATGAAAATTACAGTGTATTTTTTTTATTCATGATGTTAGAAGAGGGTCAAACTCAAATTACAGTAATCACGAATGAAATGGCGAAAGGGCTCTAAGAAGTCTGCTCCGTTATATCTGGCCATATAAAGTCTATACCAAAAAGCATCTCAGAGCTTAGCATGTTCAATGATAACTGTCGTGGTCAGACCAAACCCCTTCGCAGATTCTTAACATCAGCTACTGATTCTGACCGTGTCGAGAAAAATAAAACAATATTAACCTATGCGAGGGAATATCTTTCTACCTTGCGACAGATTTTGGGACTGATGACCTCATAAGTTTAGCCCAACAGTGCTCAGAGCCATTTGAACCAATGCTTGCGAAACCAAGTATAGCCAGAAAACACGAGAAGAAGACAAACAACCACAACCATGGCAACTAAACGATACGGTGTGGCCTTCAACAGAGGACAGACACCTACAAACAGCACCAACGCAAGCCACAGCACAGCATACCCACATTTTCAGAATAAACAAGAAACAAGCCTAGAACTCAGGAATTAACTTTGGAAACAACTCCAGTAACGTAGATGGATAAATAAACAACGTATTTTTCAGGTCATCTAAGAAATTACCAGTTGCTCCACCGTCATCGTTGGCCTACCCTTCAAGAACAGTTCCAATTGAAGTGCAGAAATGCAAGACCTGAAGAGCATGTAGCGTTGTATTCCACATGAAGATAAGTACATGTTATGTGGCAGTTTTAACTGGACCATAGATAATGATGGTGCAAAAAGCGATTGAAAAGTAATTATTTCCCATTTAATACGTTGTTTTGTAATGTACCGCAATATTTTGTATTTTGATTGAAGTTTTCTTCTTTGTGTGTGATTCTGGAACACTTACAGTGCAATACATTGTTGTAACATTCATAATTATCAGTTTTACATTAGGTTCCTCCTCGTCCTTTAGCCAATGATTTCATGCAGATTTGATGTGTAGTAACAAGTTAGAATACTAAAACTGAAAATTATGATGTCCAGGAATAAATACCTCTAAAATACTGTTTCTCAACGTCCCACTAACTTAAATTTATTGGCTTACGCCCTTTCAAAAGCGACCGATTCATAATATAAAATCAACCACAAGCAAAATTTATTATCTCGGCAAACTCTTTACACTTTTGTGCAGTGTTTCACATTTTATGCATTTTTGTAAGTATGGCTAATAACGAAAACATATTCAGCTCTTTGTCGAGTGGATGTATCAGACTGCAATATGTACAAAAATAAAATTTTTTCACCTAATAATTATCGAAAATTCATGTGATAAATATTCCATATCGGTTGAAACGCCGCCTCTCAGCACAGGCACCAGTCTCTGACGCGCAGCACAGCCATAAAATATTCCGCCTCAGCAAAGTATGCACAGAGTACATCTGAGGCGTCGAGCGGATTACAGCCTGCCTCACATACGACGGCGCTTCCGTGCATAGAGGTGGAGCGATAGGGAGGCGTGGAGGGGATTAGGTTTGCGCTTGCGTGGCGGCAGAGAGCGGGCAAACGAAGTACGTGTTGTCGAACTGTGTTGCTGCGGACAACAGTCATGTTCATCTCCCTTCGGTACATCGCATTATACGTTCAAATCTATGAGGGAATAATACATTTTACAACAGATTTCGATCATTCGTCTACATGAGAGAAATATTACTTTTGAGTCTCGAGGTTGTGCCCACTGCTCCACAGCAATTTTCCGTGCGACTTGGGATGGCGAGAACAGCTGATACAGCTTTGTGAGCAATTTTTCTCAAAACGACGATTGTCTATCGACAAGATCATCGAAAGTAGTTGCAATAACTGTCATTTATAGCGATTTAGATTTTACTATACTAATTAAAAACGTAATATATACCAAAATAAACTTCAACTCAAACCGAAATGATTATATTTGTTTGACAACTGCTTCTACCCCATAAAGTTTCTTAAATATGTGTGACGCGAATATGTGGTTGTGTTTAACTGTTGTTAAGTGAAAACCACTTTGTGTAAAAAAGAATTACTGGTAGCAAACATTCGTGCAGAAGACTATGGTAAAAATTGTTAGTATGTTATCATATTTTTCGGTGTTAACAGCGATTATGACTTTAAACTAACTCGTTCGACACTACAGAGGTAGATCGCATTTATGATCCATTGAACAAGCTAACAGTTAACCATCTTCTGTGAATAACTCGACGGAATGCTGCCAGCTAACGTCTAAATCATCGATTTCTCGACAGGTAATCCACCCTTTCACTCTAAGGGGAGCCAGAGGTGCCTATGCTGCCCATGTTAAAATCACTAAGTTTGAGGAACATTTATGAATAAACTACCAAATAGAAAAATTTGAATTTTTTTACATATGGAGTGGTTTAGTATTGCAGTTATGACAGAGGGATTTTGGAGTATCTTTTCTAGTTTCCTTCCGATTGTTTTTTTATTAATGACCCAAATTTTTTAGAAATAATTACTTTATAATTAAACTGAAATGAAACTACTAAACATATTGCCAAATGGCTATGTTACAATGTAAGTTTGACCACTAGGAGTGCTGTATAAAAATTCCATCTCTCCAGCTTGAGTGGATTTTGAGAAAATGTTCCTTATTTTCGAAAAATTCTTATTTACGGGAAATGGCTATCGAAGTTTCTCAATAGATTCCTGCATTATAGGATGGATTATCAGGGTCTTCTTCTTCGTTCTACAAAAGCTTCCTCTTCTGTCTTCTTTTCTGGCCTGTTGTTCCATCATATCATGTGCCTTTCTCTTCTTTCTTATCCTTTCTCTGTCAATATTTCTTAGTGCTCGTACAATGTTCACCCCAGCTGTAAATCCTAACGCCTTCAGAACTTCACACTTCACACTGCTTCCTTGGTTGTAGGTTGCTATTGTATCATAAATGCCATAGTGCAGTGTTTTTATGCTTACAAACACCCTTTTAGGAAACACTTTCCTAATCGAGTTGTGTACGCTCTCATTAGGATTCTGCATCTTTCCATGGAGACATTTGTGTAACATTTCTGGCTGTCCTAAGTCATGAAAAATTGGTTTTATTGCATTTATCACAGCTGCTGGCAAACTATGTTTGTGATCATAGTCCTTTTTTGCATTATATTTGCACCAGAAATCTTTCGGGTACAGGCTGTATTGAGGGTATTCATTGGAAGAGGCAGTATGAAGGAACAATGCCCACACTGCTTTTCGCATGTCACTAACATTACTAGTATTTTGCCTTATAGCATACCCATAGTAACTCTGTAGACGTTCAACCACCTCATCAGTAAGTCTGCCACTCCCTCCTATTCTCTTTCCATCACTGAGCTTACTTGAACCCAAAGTTTGTTTGAGCCTTCGAAGCCGTGCACCCATACGCTTTTGCACATGCCCACTGCATTCCAGCTTTGCAACTTCAAATTCATTTCCAAATGGTTTCAGTTCCTTTATAGTCTTGAAACCTTTGGAGTCACCATCCCCAAGGTAGTATTTGTACGTAACCTTGTATCTGGGAACTGAACGTTCAAAAATTTGTCTCACTCCATCCACATCCATTGCTCCACTTGATCCACTAAGATATGCCTCACAGGTTCCACTGTGCTCTCCTTTGATTTTATTTTTGCACCTACTATGTTTTGATAATATTGCAACATCTATCACTTTTGCACTATCACTACAAGTAGCAGCTACAACACCATTCAGGGATGTATGACCCCTCTTTTGCCACAAGCCATCTAATGGCACTACCAAATCCCTAGAACCACTGTTCATTTCTACAGATTCCTCCACTGCTTCCTTCATAGTTTTCAAGGCCACATCTTCAACAGAGGATCCTACCAGTTCACAGTAGTACATAAATTTGCTTGGAGGCAATGGCAAGTTCATAATACCATAAAACAGTTTACCAGCAGCAGACCCTTTTCCAATGGATTGAAGACCATACACAAGTCAAACATTCACATCAAACACTCTAGATCGTCCATTTTCACCAAGGAGACTGGTATGTGAATTGTAGAAAGTCACTTGATACTTGCAACATGCACAGATTATCTTCATCTCACAAGCTAAGCCAAAGTGCTTTGTTATCTCTAGTCCCACTCCTACACTTGAACACATTTTGCACAGAACACTTTCTCTCAGCACAGAAGATAATAATCCAATATTCAGTAATTCGTTAATATCATCACTAACATATTCACGAAATCTGTCACTTCCACAAGTCAGCTTCTTGCTAGAAGATGTCACAGGGCTATGGCCGGCCATGTGTTGCTTAGCAGAAGAACGCACTGTTTCAGTAATTGTAGTAACACAACTTGGTATTAGTGTTAATTTTCTTTTCCCTACGTTCTTCCTCTTCTTATATACACGATTACTAAAACGTGGCATCGTAACCACAACAACGCTTTACACAAGAAGTATAATACTACCAACAACAGGCGCAACACTGAACTAATTCGAAAAGGTAAACAGCAAAGAGACAATGTTCCGGGCCCTTAGCGCTTCATTTGTCACAGAAAACAATGTAGCCAACCCTTGCACACTCGCTGTATGCGTAACATAAGGCGCTGTATGCGTAACAGGCTGAGAAAATCCCAAGCAGTTCGCCAGGAAGTCACGAGAGGGTGTTAGATGCATTCAGCGGCCGCCCATTTCCTCTGCAGGCGTGGGAGAAAATGGTAATATCTCCGCTTCTAGGGCGAGTAGAACAATAATTCAAAGTTTACATTAAATAGGAATGTTCCAATTTTCGGTAACAAAAAAATCGTAATTTTTTGGATTTGACCACCTCCGGCTCCCCTTAAGACATTTCCCAATTCGTGCCATTAAAATGACAGGAGTTTACGTGTCGGAATACTGGAGTTTCTGATGAATTTATCCAGGGGCATTCTCACAAGTAACACAACATCCTGGTAAAAGCTTAACTTATCCTTGGGTGATATGTCGAACATTATAGTCTGAATACTTCACAGGCTACATAAACCTAACCAATAAAGCCGAGGAATTTATCATGTACAGTGAATCCAATTGATATGTTGACAAAAAAGTATTTAAACCATGAGTCTTTAAAACCAGGAAAGATCATTACTTTGTTTCAAATTATACATCATAATACCATCTACTATCTGAGTCCATGTCCGAACCACCTGATTGTAAATTTAGAATTATGTGTTCAAGGCGTTTATTCACTTTCACCTCTCTGTGAAAGACTTAGTTTTGAAAGCATTCAGCGTGACGCACACACATTGTGCCCAAGCTGAAGTGGGATGCTGTCTATTACTTCAAGCATAGGGCTTTCAGTGTCTGTTATCTTGAAAGTTTTTTTTTATTTTCCCCACACAGCTTGTAACCTGTGAGCTAATTAAATTTTTCGTATTATACCGACAGTAATATGTGAGAAAACGCTAAACTGTATGACCACACTCCCATGCAAGATAGTCAGATTTGTACATTCTGCCGCGTGATTTTATAAATGAACGTGCTGCAAGTGTTGAGCACGAGCCTCGCTTATATTGTCAGGTATGTTTTTATTTTTCTGCCATATCAAAATATGCCATTTCCAGGTGCTCGCATTTGGTCATTTGTCTGTAACAGCTGAATGATAACCGGCACGGCAATTAAAATGAACGACTTCGAAGCTATGTGTGGCCAGAATTGTTCAGTGAATCATTTCTAGAAAGTGACAGCTTTAATTTCGGAATGGTAGTCAGCACAATTTTTCTTACATCTAAATACAAGTTTGCTCTTAGGAACCAAATCAGAAGAAGAACCAGCATGCAGAATAATTGTACGAGAACCTATTCGTAAGGGAACGTTAAAGAAGCCAGTACTATCATTCATTTTCCAGCAGCTATTCATGGAACTATTCTGATTCATCCAGGTTTCATCAAGGTAATACATTGTAGAACGACCTCGTCCTCTAGTATCGAGCATCTTTACAACGGACGTGCTTCGTGCTCCTTCTGTCACTTTCTTCAATTAGAAACTCTCTTTAACATATTAAAAACCAATGTATTTTAAAATTCTTTACATTGCTCAGGCATAACTGTAACAAGTTTTTATGATATTGGCTATTCCCTTCTCATATAGATTTCAAACACGGAGCTCTTTAAAACATCGTTGTCAAAACCATCTATTTGTGTTGCAGTTTTCTTGCGATTTCAGTTATTTTCAGGTGACACGAAAACAAAATTTCCTGAGTTTTCTACAGCTCCAACACTTTTGTTTACTATTCTCTGTACAGCTCTGACACTCTTGTTTACTATTCTCTGTACAGCTCCGACACTTTTGTTTACTATTCTATGTACAGTTCTCTTGCCGACACGTTCTTCTGCAGTTCGTCCGTGAGTCTTGAAAATGTCAAAAATAGAAGTATCAGTTTCAGATTAAAATGTGAAGTTATAAATGCGGGACATAAATCTCCTCGACTGCTTGTGAAACATCTACATCTACGTGATTACTGTGCAATTCACAATTGTCAGACACAGCGTTCACAGAACCACCTTCAAGCCGTTTCTCTACCGATCTCCTCTAGAATGCCACAATGGAAACAGGAACGCTTTTATCTTTTTCTTGCAAATTCTAATGTCTATTTTAATATGATGAACATTCCTCCCTATGCAAGTGGATGCCAATAAAGTATATTTACACTCTGAGAAGAAAGTTGGTGTTTGAAATTTCATCATAAAATCCTACCACAACGGAAAACGCCATTGTTTTAATGATTGCCACCCCAGTTCGAATATCATATCCGTGGCAGTCTTTCCCCTATTTCTCGAAAATGCAAAACGAGCTGCCCTTCTTTGAACTTTTTCGATTAATTCTATGTGCCCTGGATCTCGCACCTCACAGCAGTACTCCAGAATAAGGCGCAAAAGCATAGTGTAAGTACTCTCTTTAGAGGACCTGTTGGATTTTCTAAGTGTTCCACCAATAAATCGCAGTCTTTGGTTTCCTTTCCGCATAACATTATCCAAATGATAACAGCGTATTAATTTATTCGTAATTGTAATCCCGAAGTGTTTAGTTGAATTTACAGCCTTTTGAATCTTGTGTTTTATCCTGTAAACCAAATTTAGCAAATTCCTTTTAGTAATTATGCGGATGAATTCAGACGTTTCATTATTTACAGTGAATATCTACTTTTCTCATCATACAGATGTTTCGTCCAAGTCGTTTGCTAATTTGTTTTAATCTCTGATGACTTAAGACTGTAAATCACAGCATCATCTGCAAATAGTCAAAGAGGGCTGCCCAGACGTCTCCTAAATCTTTTATTAGATCAGGAACAGAGGAGCACCTATAACACTTCATTGCAAACGCCAAATATAACTTCTATCGCTTCCGTTTCTCTCGAAGATTTTCCGTCAATTACTAGACACAGTAAACTTCCTGACAGGAATTCACGGAAGTAGTCGCACAGTTCAGATGATACTCAATAGGTTCGCAATTTGATTAACGTTGGTTATGAGGAACTTCTCGTTTGTAACCGTCACATGACGTTTTCATCATACTACAACGTTTACAGATACTCTTTCACAGCTATACTACTACAGGTAAGTAACATCGACATCTGAATAATTAATTCGATCACTGTATGAATAAAATTACATAGTCGCAAAATACGGCAACAGCGCAACACGTGAGAGAGAAATTCTTGCAGCCCAGTTGGTAACTCGCGGATAGCTGGTCGGAAAGAGAATGAAACTTACTGGTTACTACCAGTTAATAGTGGGGGTGCCCAGAAGGGCTAAAAATCGTGCCGCCTTCCATCATGATGCGAGCTACAGTAACAATCGAAACTGGCTGCAATAATAACGATTTTCATAACAGCTGGCTGTGGCAAAACGTTATTTTCAATGAATAAAATGTGGGGCAGAAAGTATTGAAAATATTTCAGCAATATTAGTAAATGAAGATATTCGCACTAAGTCGTTTAGATCAGTAATAACATTTAACAAATATTTTAAAAGAATGAACAATGAGCGCATATAACAATAAACGAACTTATCCCAAGTTATATGGGCAACTCAAGAACTTGAGGTACCGTCATTATCCATGAAAATAGTAGAGAAAGTAACTACTGTAATACGTAAAACCTAATTTCAGACTTGCGGAAGAAGAGGATCTCAGTTCTTGTACGCGCCATAGGAAACTAGAAAGAACAGGAAGTATCATGAGATCCGTGCGCAGAATGGGCTATTTTCTCCGCACTGAACAAGAAGCAGTTTAATACCAATGAAGGATCAATTAATTTTTCAGCGTGTTGCATTCGGGAACTGAACTTACCACAGTTTCTATCCAAGAGACAAAAATTTCTTGCGTATAACGGAGGCATAAACACTTTGCTTCTGCTTTATTAAGCGGTATGTTCAAGTCTCACAACTATGACTACGATTCTTCTTTTCACTCGCTGCAAACTGGATTAGCACGATAATACGAGACAATTTCACGTACAGCAGCCGTCCGATTACATGACAATGGTATTCCGGGAGTCATTATGACTGCGAGCCTTTTTGTGTGTTGGGTAGCAGCAGAACGGGGGCAGCTAAATTTTTTTCTCGTCCCCCTCGTCCGCCCATTTTCCGGCTTACACGGACGAGTTTTGCAGGCCGTATATGGACGCGATTACTGCGGTTTAATCGCGTGCTTGCCAGGAGCAGAGGGGGGGCGGGGGAGGGGGAGGAGACCGGGAGTCGCGCAACGGCCGGCATCCGCTTTTTGTTCGGTATCGGCGCCGGCTGCATTATCGACTCGGCAGCGCCTGTTGGTCGGCAGCCCGCATGCCACGGCGCTACTAATCCCAGCGGCCACGCCGCTGATTGCAGCAGCTGAAGGTTTAACCGTGTGTGTGTGTGTGTGTGTGTGTGTGTGTGTGTGTGTGTGTGAGTGAGTGGGCTGCTGAGGGTGGTGTGGGTGAGGGTGGGGTCCGGCGGACAGGGTGGGGGAGTAGGTGGGTGGATGCTAATGCGGGACCGCGCTGCCCGCCTGCGTAGCTCTAGCGCGGTGCGTCGCGAGGACGATAAATAACGCCGCGGCTCGCAGATTAACACGTCTGCTTCCTTCTCTCTTACTCGCCGCTTGCGGCCGCTGTTGGTCATAACGTTGGTAACTGCGGAAAAGTTCAACGGGATGGGGATACGCGTACGAATGTTTGTACTTTGTAACTGAACGGAATATGACAAGTGAAGAAAATATGTTTTGGTGAGAGCTGCTCTGGACGCTCTTACTGTGGTCTAAATGCTAGTTGAAAAATGAATTGGGTGGGCACAGACAAAAGAGCCAGACATGCTACTTCGAGTCACTCAAGAACTACGAGGATCATTCTCAAACTAACGAACCTTTCCATCATGTATGATTATCTGAAACTGGCACCTGGTTGTACATAGACTTTCTCAAGTAACAGTACGTCATCAGGCTAGTATCTCCAATTATTCTTCATAGTGTCGGAGCTTTCTACATCAGGGTTTGCACAGGGCCCTGTCATCTGCCGACTCTGTCATACAACGTAAAAGGAAAAGTGCATAAGAGGAAAGCTAGTAGGCTTTAATTCCTAGAAGCTGTTGTTCATGTCAGCCCACGGAGTCCACCTTCCAAACAGAGTATAATTTCTGTGGAGAAAGCTTCAGTATAATTAATGACAAGTCATTATATGTTTGTATGTCGAAGCAGAATAAAAAGTCGCTGATATTTAATCTTATTAAAATTATTAACACAGACTGACAAAAAGTTGATTCTTTCTTAATTTGAATCACCAGTCTTCTGATTTATTTGATACAGTCCACCATAAATTTCTCTCCTGTGATAACCTCTTTATCGCAGAAAAGCACTTGCAACTTATGTCCTCAATCATTTGTTGGCTATTGTAGTATCACACTATGGTATCAGCTTACAGGTGTCTCAAAGCTGGCAGTGACAACGCGAGTTTCCACCATATGCTGCAAATAGTTATGTGACATCTGTTGGACCCAAAAGAGAGTTCCCACTGAGCCACGTCTCCAGCAGCTCCGTACCATGAGCACCTTCTGCTACCACGATACAGGATGGCCAGTGGCATCATTAAGCCCAATCGCACCCATGTCGACTTCAATATGTGACCCTATGTAGACGCCACCTAGTTGTGGCTCTGCCCCACCGTTCGTGCATTAGTTCAGAGTTCCTCATCCTTGTTGCTGCTGTTTTAACTGGACTCAGTTGCTTCATGTTAATTTGTACAGAGCCTTGTACACTTGGATAAAGCTGCAAGTTATGTAAAGCTTTTGTTTACTGTACCCGCTTGTTCACTGATCGTTTCTGTTGCTGTACAGCTTTCCTACGACGACAGCTGCTGCACCACTCTGTAGCCGACCTCTCCTTAAAGTTGTTTAAAAAAATGTGTGTGAGAATTCCTAAGGAACCAAGAAAGGTGTTTACAAAGTAGTACACAACAGAATGACAGATATACAGTCCACGCTCTGCCTTCCTCCACAGTGGTTACCCTCTGCAGTTCCCTATAGTTATTCCATGATGTCTTAATATTCCCTATGTGGTCGAAAGTATCCGGACACCTGGCTGAAAGTGACTCACAAGTTCTTGGCGCCTTCCATCGATAATGCTGGAATTCAATATGGTATTGGCCCACCCTTCGCCTTGATGAAAGCTTCCACTCTCACAGGCATATGTCCAGTCAGGTGCTGGAAGGTTTCGTGGGGAATGACAGACCATTCCTAACGGAGTGCTGTACTCAGTAGAGGTATCGATGTCGGTCGGTGTGGCCTGGCACGAAGTCAGCGTTCCAAAACATCCCAAAGCTATTCTATAGGATTCAGATCAGGACCCTGTGCAGTCCACTCCATTACAGGGAGATTATTGTAGTGTAACCACTCCACCACAGGCCGTGAATGAAGAAAAGGTGCTCGATTGTGTTGAAAGAAGCTATCGCTATATCAGAATTCCTCTTCAACAGTGGGAAGCAAGAAGGTGCTTAAAATATCTATGTAGGCCTGTACTGTGACAGTGCCACGCAAAACAACGAGGGCGTCAGCTCCCTGCATAAAAAAACACACCATAACACCACCGCCTCCGAATCTTACTGTTGGCACTACACATTCCGGCAGATGATGCTCACTGGGCATTCGCCATACCCACTCCGTGCCCGTGTTTCACATGTGAATGTAGGCTATCTTAGATCGATCAAACTACATAACAGGCTAAGACAGGTAACTAAATCTGCAACAGCAGAACATTGCCTGGACCTTGAGCACACCATGGATTATAACGAAACCAGGATCCTGGCTCATACCCTCCTATTCTGGGCTAGTGCCATTAATGAATCGATTGAAATCCAGATGGCGGAGAACTTGATCAACCGGGAAGCAAGGTATCAGCTTAGTACTGTGTGGAATCCTGGTTTGGAACTACTACAGAAATAACGGAAGATAGTTCCCTCCTTTAGGAAAGAACTACAGACGTCCAAGGGCGTAAGTAACGGAACAGAAATGCATACGCGATACCAGGCGGCAGCAATCCCCTTGGAGGAAGGTTATCATAATATGCAGCTTTAACAGCAGCCGGATGCCGCAGGAAGCGAACATCATGGGCGCATACCAGGTTCAGAAGGCCAGGAGAATGGCTTGGCCACGAGAGGAACTCGCCGCGGTCGGGGACAGCATAAGGAATTTCAACAGAGCCATGATAGTGCATGGATCGCTCCTATCAGACGCGGACCCAATACGAAAGGCCTTGGTATGTCCGCTACCACATAAGAGAGCCGCAACGGGCGCGGACCGAAGATAGGGCGCCTAGAGTCTGATACCACCTCCACAAATGGCCACCGTTGGCGCGGACGGCGCAGGGAGCCCCACATACCGCCCTGGCATAATTATGGGAGAGTCTCAGGGAAGACCTGATGAAGACGCTGAGTTACGACGTCGAAATATAGTGTTGGGAAGACGCGGACCAGCAACAGTACACCCGATTCTACAAGATGACAGCAAATCGCCAGCAAAGCCTTAGAAATTATATCTGGTTAGATGTCTGCCTATGACACATTACGACCCTCTTCAATTGTCGGTAGTCTTTGTCAGTCAACAGACGAGGTCAGCCTGTACGCTTTTGTGTTGTACGTGTCCACTTCAATATCACATGGAAAACAGTTGATCTAAGGATGTTTAGGAGTATGGAAATCTCGCGTACAGACGTATGACACAAGTGACACGCAGTCATTTGAGCACGTTCGAAGTTCGTGAGATCAGCGGAGCGACCCATTCAGCTCCCTCACGAGTATGACTACTGAGGTTGCTGATACGGAGTACCTGGCAGTAGATGTCAGTATAATGCGCCTAATATGAAAAACATATGTTTCTGGGGGTGTCCGTTTACTTTTGATCATACAGTGTATATCCTATCATCCTGTCTCTTGTTCTTTTCTGTGTTTTCCATATTTTCCTTTCTTTGTCGATTACGAGGATGAGCGTGTGATTCCTTATTTCATCTGCACAATGTACTACTGTAGCACATCATGTCAGAGGTAACGACCCTCTTTTGTTCCACTAGATATATTAAGAAAGGTAAATAAATAGGAGCACTTTATCTATACATCCATGCCTAGTTAATCATCCATGGGATTTTCACCCATCCTCAGCTATAATTAGGCAATATAAGGGATGTTCTTTCTTTATAAGATCGCAGTCAATAGTGCGATCCTGCACAGCACATTTAACCTCCAATTTTGATCTCACGAGTCATGTACCTCCCGTAGTTACTTTGTTGTTGTTGTTGTTGTTGTGGTCTTCAGTCCTGAGACTGCTTTGATGCAGCTGTCCATGCTACTCTATCCTGTGCAAGCTGCTTCATCTCCCAGTACCTACTGCAACCTACATCCTTCTGAATCTGCTTAGTGTATTCATCTCTTGGTCTCCCTCTACGACTTTTACCCTCCACGCTGCCCTCCAATACTAAACTGGTGATCCCTTGATGCCTCAGAACATGTCCTATCAACCGATCCCTACTTCTAGTCAAGTTATGCCACAAACTCCTCTTTTCCCCAAATCTACTCAATACCTCCTCATTAGTTATGTGGTCTACCCATCTAATCTTCAGAATTCTTCTGTAGCACCACATTTCGAAAGCTTCTATTCTCTTTATGTCCCAACTATTTATCGTCCATGTTTCACTTCCATACATGGCTACACTCCATACAAATACTTTCAGAAACGACTTCCTGACACTTAAATCTATACTCGATGTTAATAAATTTCTCTTCTTCAGAAACGCTTTCCTTGCCATTGCCAGTCTACATTTTATATCCTCTCTACTTTTCCCATCATCAGTTATTTTGCTCCCTAAATACCAAAACTCCTTTACTACTTTAAGTGTCTCATTTCCTAATCTAATTCCCTCAGCATCAACCGATTTAATTGGACTACATTCCATTATCCTCGTTTTGCATTTGTTGATGATCATCTTATATCCTCCTTTCAAGAACTGTCCATTCCGTTCAACTGCTCTTCCTAGCTCTTTGCTGTCCCTGACAGAATTACAATGTCATCGGCGAACCTCAAAGTTTTTATTTCTTCCCCATGAATTTTAATATCTACTCCGAATTTTTCTTTTGTTCCTTTACCGCTTGCTCAATATACAGATTGAATAACATTGGAGAGAGGCTACAACCCTGTATCGCTCCCTTCCCAACCACTGCTTTCCTTTCATGTCCCTTGACTCTTATAACTGTCATCTGGTTTCTGTACAAATTGTAAATAGCCTTTCGCTCCCTGTATTTTATCCCTGCTACCTTCAGAATGTGAAAGAGAGTATTCCAGACAACACTGTCAAAAGCTTTCTCTAAGTCTACAAATGCTAGAAACGTAGGTTTTCCTTTTCTTAAACTAGCTTCTAAGGTAAGACGTAGGGTCAGTATTGCCTCTCGTGTTCCAATATTTCTACGAAATTCAAACTGTTTTTCCCCGAGGTTGGCTTCTACCAGTTTTTCCATTTGTCTGTAAAGTTACTTATTATATTATATTCAGACAAATGACAACTCCATTTGGTAAGTACCTCGTCTGAAATTTATCATTATTTCAGATAGTTCACTGAGTCAATAACTCATAATTTAGGACTCGCTATATCCCGTCAAATACACGGTCCCCAACGTTTCTCTGTTCATTCGAAATTACTGTCCCATCGCTATTTATGGCGAGGGGGGGGGGGGGGTTGGCAGGGTGAGGGAAAAGTAACGCCCGTTCTGTAACGGATTTTTCGAGGAAAAAACCCCTTTTTGTTGCTGGACTGTGCTGACGTAAAATCCAGCTTTTTCTGCAGGGAAAGAGCCTCCCTTTCTCCACCGTCAGCAGCATCCACCGTTCATTTCGAATGTCCATCATGTTTCATGGTGGACGAACGAATGTTCATGATGAAGAACGATCAGGTTGTCTTGAAAGGTGAGGACTGAGGAAAAATGCAACATCGTAGACGTTTCACTATTGTCGATCTGAGCTTTTGTGCTCCTGAAATTTTGAAGACCGGTTCTTCATCAAAATATTAGTGCTGATTTTGGCTAAAGAAAAGTGCGTTAAGGCTATGTTTCTCAAGTTTGTACAAACACAAAAACCAACTAAAGGTATCTACTCTGATTTTTCTCACTCAATACGAAAACGCTGTCAGTGTTGGCGTGTTCTGGGTTTTGAGTAAAGGTACAGAAACGAATTTCAAGTCAGTGGAATGGCGTCTTTCACATTTTCTAACAAATGCACAAAGCTAAACAATCTCTGAGTAACAAAAGGTTTACAGCCTCAGTGTTTCACTATTGGAAAGACGCCCTACTCAATAAGTTAATGTCGAGACGAGACAGCACAAATGCAGCGACCTAACTACTATACACTTCACTGACTAAGCTGCTCCATTGAAAACAAACGGCATAGATTGTTGTTCAGCAGCACTGTACTTAACCAAGAGACTTTTGCCCGAATTCTTCTGCGATAAAGAATGATTTCCTTCGTCAGTCTAAGCTGGACGTTTTTGAATATCCGCATTGTAGCCCTGTCTTACCTCCACCTGATTATCACCGTCTTCGTAAACATGAGATTTGGGATAGAAATCAATATGGAATGAAGCGGGGCGTTTGTGACTTGTAACAACTAGGTATGTAAAGCTCATAGGAATGCTTATAGAGCGCTACGACATATTTTTGAAATTTGAGAGGTGATTATGCAGAAAAGTAGGTACGAGATCAAAATATTTTGTGAGATAAGGTTCCTCATCTTCTCTCGAGCAAAAATATCTGGAGAAACCACATTCCTTACTTTCCAAATGACCATTTCACTATTCCTGCAAGGGATGCACGAGTTCCTCTGTGAAGTTTCAAATATTGTAGAGAGATACTTGTGGAATTGGAGGTTTTGAGGGCAGCTCATGGAGTTGGGCCCGAATAGTTCAGTCAGTAGAACAACGGTCCGGAAGAGGCATTCATTCCGGGTTTCAATCCCGTTCCAGGGCACAGTTTTAAGCTTCCAGGAACTTTCAATCCTGCAGACATTCCACTGGAGAGTAACAATTCAGCACTGATCCGGACGAGAGTCAGACTCGTCCCGTACTTTCGTAATCTTATCTGGAGTTACGATGGTGGCTGCTTTGTGGCATTCCAGTTGATGTAAAGTTTTTTTGGAAGGGAAGGCACGTACATGGAGCCTTTCACTGCCTCCCCTTCACAAAAAATACCATCATGAAATCAAGCTGTCATGAAGAACAATGGAGTAATAAGTGATAAGTACACCTCTTATGATCTAACTATCAATGAAGTAGCTCTGAGACGCAGATACCAATACGGTGCTGCCCTGTCTTCATCAGATACCAAATACACAGTGAGCGCTCGTAATATGTCGAAAAATCAGTTTAACATCCTACGTAATTTATTCCTGTAACCGTGTCACCCAGAAAAAAGGGTCCGTGAATCTGTTCCTGAGAAGCAGGGCACAGCACATGATTCTTTACAGAATCCATCCCTAGCTCAGGTATGGTATTCTTACATTCTGGAAGTTTCCATGTAAATGGAAAGTTATTGGATAATAAACGTTGTACACATCTTGTCCATTTCTGAAAACGGATTACCTACAACAGTAAAGTTGTAAATATGCCCTGAATTGAAATATCCTCTCACATACCAAGTATAGACTCATGTTATCTGACTGCACTATTTATAAAATATGAGAGAGAGCAGCAGAGACTTACATTCTGCAACATTATTATGATGGACATAGCAAATAGTTAATTCAACAGCGTGAACCAGAGCAGTCGTAACACTCATCTGATTACACATTAGAAACGTGTGAATTACACTGGTTATAACTCTGTTGTATGCAATGCTCATGCTCTGTCCACTCTTTTAGCATGACTCATAAATACAACGTGTAAAGTAATCACAGTTTGTATAAACCGATTAACAGCAACTACGGCAGCTCAGTCTACGTTTGACTTACTTTCCGTTCTGAAAAGCTTGTGTAGAACGCTATGAATGTTGTTAATCGTAGTTGCATAGTAATTTTACACTGACCATAACAACAATTAAGAAAATGTCTGTCGTTGATGAAGAAAGAATCAACCCTGTATTTGTTTTGCTTGTTTATTTACAACATGCTGCTAGCCCAAATGGCTCTGAGCACTATGGGACTTTACTTATGTAGTCATCAGTCGCCTAGAACTTAGAACTACTTAAACCGAACTAACCTAAGGACATCACACACATCCATGCTCGATGCAGTATTCGAACCTGCGACCGTATCGGTCACGCGGTTCCAAACTGAAGCGCCTAGAACCGCACGGTCACACCGGCCGGCACAACATGCTGCGTTGCACACTATTTATAATACTAAATCATGCATTTGTGTCCGTGTGTGTGTGTAGTGAAATGTTTGTATTGCATGGCGATAATGATAGAAGGTTGAGGGTGAAACCTGGTGCCGACAGATAGTCTACTGCAAGCGAATATCACCGAGGGGAGCCAAGATTAAAGTCCCTATCCTACGGAAGGATCATCATCAACAGTGCCACTTGCACTCAATTCATGAGGCACTGTCGAGAGGTTTGGTATTTAAACCAGGATGTTGGCGCAAACTCTGGTAGCAAGGAACTTTACACCACCACCACCACCACCTTTCCCTTTGAGAGCCAAATATTGACAGTGAAATTATTTTCCACCACCAGGATTCGAACCGACTTATGCCCGGGTAGAGCGCCACCGTACAATCGTGCGTTAGACCTTAGGCACAAAGGCGTGTCATCCAAGCCGTGAGTGTTTAAGTGCTAACCACAAACTGAAAATCGGCGTAATTTCATCAGGAAAGGAAGATGACAGTAAGGAATTTCTAATGACTTCAAATATATTTCGTGGGAAAACTACTCCCAAAACATACAGTTAAGCCAGGATGACACACTCAACTTCAGAACGACAAAACACGTTGTTCATAACAAATCTTGAAACAAAAGAAAATGTAGATATTGTGAAAAACACTAAATAAGGTCATTAGCTGAGGATATGATGTGTTTCATGCTCTACTACTCGGACAGATTAATAGAAAACCGATTCTGTACTATGCACTGAAAACCATGCTCTTCACAAAGCGCCAAGGGTAACATTTTAAAATGGAAAACGTGGTATAAATTCCGGAAAGATTCCTTGAAAATATCCGCTTAAAGCTTCACAATAAGAACCGAGAAACCACATGGTATTTGCGAATGATCTGGAGACTCTAACTGCAATTGCGCATAACTTCTACACAACCGTTGTGGCACCATCCACCGACCAACATCAGAAGACCGTCGAGACTAGAGCCCTGAGCAGGGAAACGTACGTAATTATACTCCCGCTAGCTGCGAGACGAGTTATAGTTTCAATGAGCCGCAGAACTGTAAACTCAAACAGCAAGTTCCTGCAACCTCACTGAACGTGCCAAAGGTAGCAGTGCTTGTCGAAATCGATAGTGCGGTACTGTAAGTATCTTTGCAACGTGCAGTGTACCTGCGAGTTAATAACAAGCGAAATAATTCAGTAGTCAGATTTGCACATGTGACAGACAAGTTCCAACGTGAAAAGAAATTACATATTATCCTCCATTTACACTCCCAGCACGCGTTTAAGAAACCTGTATACATTGTTTACACCACCATGAGGGGCTTGCAGCAATTGAATAGTGTGTTGTATGAAAGCCAGATGTTGCAGCTAGACTCTCCTGGTGAAACACTTGGTAAAAGGGGAGGGGGTGGAGGGGGCTGATAGGCAACTCTAAGCTGTCCCAGTGACTAGACTACTGTGAAAAAAAAAATCGCTCTACTTCTTGAACAAGCACGTGGGTGAGTGATGGGGCGTTGATCCCCCTTACCCAGTGTCTTGACACTTCTCTTGTCTTTGTCCAGAATTGCAACTGTTGAAACGGTGAACGCTAATTCTTTTTGTTTCACTCTTCATGTCATCTCGACACATATTTGGTAATGAACGAATGCGTGGACCGGGTGAATCAGGGAGACAGCTACTGGCAAATCTAATATCATACGCCTGGCGGCTATGATCGTACCACACTTCGTACAACAGTAACCCGCTAGTAGCCGACACTGAGACGTCTCGCTACACGAAATCCTTTGATGTCAGGTATTACTCGACCACGATATTAGTGCACTTGGCCTCCCGTGGTCGTTATCGTAAGCATGCGTTGACGTTACAGTAAACATATAGAACGGTGAGTAAAGAAAGTAGGTCCCACTGACTGACTTCAAGAAGCCTGTGCATAGACTATCATGTGGTTCATAGTGTGTTAGTAACATACCGCCGTAACAACTCATAACATGCCGACCGAAGCGGCCTCACTTCCAGTCGCAAACGATACTCTGGTGGACTAATTAATAATCCACAATACACATAAACACTCAGGAGGGTTTTCCTTCCAGTGTCCAATAATCACCAGGCGTCCTTGTGGAGCGGGTATCGCCACCGGAGTCGCTGCCAGTGGCACAACATTGCTGCCACCAACAATGTACCTTACAGGACTGTACCTTTTACTTATCCACTAGCCGATTATTTACGTCGCAGCACGTCCAATCTATGGCAGTTGCACATCGGGAGTCGCTCTGTGGCCAGTTGCCAATCGTCCGCAGTCTTCAGTTTGAAATTCCCCGTCCTGAGCGCAGCAGCCAATCATCGGATGTCGTTTCGGCACGAGTGCCGACCTCTGCCGACACTGAGTAAGTATGTATCTCTCGTCCGATCCCGACCTGCACTGATCATCGTTAATGGCGGATCTCCTCACCCACCCAGCCACCCACCCACCCACCCACAGATCGTGGCCACCTACAACTACTCAGATTACATTCCAGTGCACACTGAAGGACTCAAACCCTGCAGACTTTTGTTGGTCCAAGTGGGTCAAATCACTCACCGCGATTGTTTTGTTCCTTTTGTTTAGCGGCTTAACAAAAAAATGGGTCTGAGCACTATGGGACTTAACATCTGTGGTCATCAGTCCCCTAGAACTTAGAACTACTTAAACCTAACTAACCTAAGGACAGCACAGAACACCCAGTCATAACGAGGCAAAGAAAATCCCTGACCCCGCCGGGAATCGAACCCGGGAACTCGAGCTCGGGGAAGCGAGAACGCTACCGCACGACCACGAGCTGCGGACAGCGACTTAACCATTTTTGTTTTTCTGGCTGCCTGGGTTGGTATCTAGTAATGGGACGTTCCTACTCGTTCACGTAGTTAAATTGTCGATGAGGGTATCTCGTCTACGATTAAAGCGCCGGTCACTGTGGCCGAATGGTTCTAGGCGCTTCAGTCAGGAATCTTGTGACCACTATGGTAGCAGGTTCGAATGCTGCCTCCGGCATGAATGTATGTGATGTCCTTAGGTTAGTTAGGTTTAAGTAGATCTAAGTTCTGATGACCTCAGATGTTAAGTCTCATAGTGATCAGAGCCATTTGAATCACTAAAGCAACCACAAATGGTTACAGCGTAAACGTTTGATTTCGATGTGTAAATCAAAATATGAAACTTCATCCAAGTACTAGTAGATGGTATAGTCTTGTGAAATTTGATAAATCGTTTAGAAATTCGCCGTATATTTCCTTTTTCTATGCAGAGAACTTCTCTCGAAAGTTCGGGCGTGCTCTCTTCCTTCACCCTGAACATCTAATGACTTGTCTCATTGCTTAGTTGCTGAGGCCAGAACGGACTGAAAATTAAAAGCTTTTCTTAGTATACCTCTAGTAAGACTAGTTAATATTATACTACATGTCATAATACAGTTATATAGGAACGTGATGGACATTTGCTTTTTATACGTTTTTGGCTGGTTCAAATGGCTCTGAGCACTATGGGACTTAACATCTGAGGTCATCAGTCTCTTAGAACTTAGAACTACTTAAACCTAAAAAACCTAAGGAGGACATCACACACATACATGCCCGAGGCAGGATTCGAACCTGAGACCGTAGTGGTCGCGCGGTTCCAGACTGTACTTAGTGAACAAAGAGAAAAAAATAGTCAAATAACATTATAATATGAAACAGACGTTGACTAGCTTAAAGGTTCGAGGCTCATTTCAGCGTGCACTGGAGTATACGGCTCCGTGTCAGCAGCTATCTGACACAAAAAGTTTCCTGCGAATCTTTAAATGCTCGTTGTCATACAAAATCAATAGAAGAGCTATTGATTGGAGTTGTGAGGCTGAGAATGCTACACTTGATAATATTCATAGCCGCTCTAGTATCACTGTAGACTTAAAGTTACGAGCCATGCAACGCAATAACTACCTCCTTGTTTCCTACACTAATTAAAAATCATTTTCATTTTGTAATCAGCACAGAAGCAGTATCCGTGTTATAAACACACCAAAAAAGTTTTGCATCCCCACTGGTTCCCAGGACTCCTGAAGAGAGAAGTAAACTGTGGCTATTGGATCACAGACACAATCCCCCTTACTGTTCAGATATGTCACTAAACCCTCCCAAAGACATAAACAACCATGCATCAAAAGCGCCTTTTAGACGGAGAGGGTCCGACAGCCGATCAGTTCCAATCATTCCACCAGGAAGGAAGTAAGTGGCTGGCTCTGAGCACTATGGGACTCAACTTCTGAGGTCATTAGTCCCCTAGAACTTAGACCTTGTTAAACCTAACTAACCTAAGGACATCAAACACATCAATGCCCGAGGCAGGATTCGAACCTGCGACCGTAGCGGTCTCGCGGTTCCAGACTGCAGCGCCTAGAACCGCACGGCCACTTCGGCCGGTGAAAGAGGTAAGTATTTCGACCATGCCTTGACGTTCAATACCGCGGTTCGCTCGAGTCCACATTATTACTGTGTACCAGGAAGGGCTCTCAACAATGGAAGTGCCCTGGCGTCTCTGAGTGAACCAAATCGAGCTTGCTCGGACATGGAGGATATACAGAGAGACAGGAACTGTTGATGACATGCCTCGTTCAGGCCCCCCACCAAGTGCTGCTACTGCAGTGGATGACCGCTACCTACAGATTATGGCTCGGAGGAATCCTGACAGCCACGCCACCATGTTGAACAATGGTTTTCGTGCAGCCATAGGACATCGTGTTACGACTGTGCGCAATAGCCTGCATGAAGCATAAGTTCACTCCCGACGTCCATGGCGAGGTTCATCATTGTAACTACGACACCATGCAGCTTGGTACAAATTGGCCCCAAAACATGCCGAACGGACCCCTCAAGTTTGGCACCACGTTCTGTTCACTGATAAGTGTCGTGTATGCCCTGAACCAGACAATCGTCGGAGACGTGTATGAAGGCAACCTGGTCAGGCAGAATGCCCTAGACACACTGTCTAGCGAGTGTAGCAAAGTGGAGGTTCACTGCTGTTTTAGGGTGGCATTATGTGGGGCCGACGTACGCTGTTGGTGATCACTGAAGGCGCCGTAACGACTGTACGATACATGAATGCCATTCTCTGACTGATTCTGCAACCATATCGGCAGCACGCTGGTAAGGCCCCCATCGTGCACATCTTGTGAATGACTTCCTTCAGGAAAAGGACATCGTTCGATTAGAGTGGTCAGCATGTTCTCCAGACATGAATCGAACAGACATCGAACATGCCTCGGATGACTGAAAAGGGCTGTTTATGGACGACGTACCGCTCCACCACTCTGACGGATCTACGCCGAATCGCCGTAGAGAAGTGGGACAATCTGATTCAGCAGTGCCTTGATGAACTTGGCGGATGTATGCCACGATGAATACAGTCATGCATCAATGAAAGAGGACGTGCTACTGCTTATTATAGGTACCAGTGTGTACAGCAATCAAGACCACCACCTCTGAAGGTCTCGCTGTATGTTGCAATGTGCGGTTTTCATGAGCAATAAAAAGGGTGGAAATAATGTTTACGGTGAAGCGTATTCAAATTTTCTGTACAGGTTCCGGAAGTATCGGAACCGAGGTTATACAAAACTGTTTTTGATGCACCTACAAAGCTGTTCTCTCTTGGCCCCACAGAGGATATTCTTGAAACCTCAGAACTACGTATAGGTCAGGGCTTCCTAACGAGGCGGTTTCGAATAACAACCAGCAACAAGACGTAGGCTGTACTGTAAAGCGATAAAGAAGTAGAATGGAAGTTTCATGTCAGGAAGACATATCAGAGTTAGCGATTCAGTATCCTGTAGCCGACACTATGGAGTGTCTTGAAATGTGTCACTCCGATTTGCTAGACTCGTGTCGCATATGTCGGAGTCTATTATGTACAAGTATGCTCATATTATCGAGCTCGCAACTTGTATCATTCAACCAACATAATAACCCTCATTAGCTTAAGCTCCATCACCATCCTCATTTGTTTTCCTGAATGAATGGATGATTGGACGGGAGAATAAGTGCAGTTCATATGCAGCTGTGGGCAAACCAGAGTCAGTAATGTAGTGCTTTTTTATTTGCCAACTTGATAGAAAGTGGTGACAGAGAGTAGCGAGCAGTGGCCGTGTCAAAGGCCGGTTCCATACGACATGCTGGTGCTATTACTTGGACGCTGCGTGACCAGATCTCTCCCCACCACCTCTCCGAGCGACAGACGACGCGAACACATGCTTTCCACGTTGTTGTTGTTCCAGCTGTGGCCGGCCAGGGTGGCCGAGCGGTTCTAAACGCTACAGTCTGGAACCGCGTGACCGCTAAGGTCGCTGGTTCGAATCCTGTCCCGGGCATGGATGTGTGTGATGTCCTTAGGTTAGTTAGGCTTAAGTAGTTTTACGTTCTAGGGGACTGATGACCCCCAAATCCCATAGTTCTCAGAGCCATTTTAACCATTTGTTCCAACCGTGTTGTTGCCAGTACATTAATGTGCTCATATGGTTAGTCTGGTTAGGATATGAGGGTATCAGAATGAATTAACCTAAGATGATCACATGAGAATTTCATTCGAAGTGTGTAATTCCCGCCAGTTGCTTATTCACCCATTTAATTTAGTAATGTTTCACGGACTGCATACTGAATCGTGTGTGGCGTTTTCGTTCTTTTAAGCAGGTAGTCTTTTGTACTATGCCTCAGATATTGTTCACGAAATCGCCAGTGAAGGCCACAGAACGTACAGGAGTAGTGTATAAATGCTTTCAGCAACTGTCACTTTCGGGTTGTGTTTTCGTATATGTTGTATGAATGTTTATTCAAAGAATAGTTGGATTTAGGAGACTTCGTAGTACCAAGTGAGTGTGATTCATCTCACATGTTCTCGATTTGGTAGCTAACATTTAACACTGATATGAATAATTCGGGCCTAACTAAAACGGATATGCTGGGGGAATTTTCTTTCGCTCTCGAATTTTCCGATTTTAATAGAATTCTTGTAGCCTTCAATCTCAGTGCCAGTGCTTACTCCCGGCTGTCTCTGTTTGTTATTTGAATGTTTATATTATACGTCATAGTAACAGCATACGTGGCCCGCTCCCTTTGAACGTGTACCCTTGGAGTAAACTGAATCTTGATTTAATATTCTGCTGTTGTTGCGTCTTGAACAGGAGACTGGTTTCACTATCAGAAGAGTCAATGTTTTCCCACTGGCCCAATATGAGCCATGTTAAGGAATCTATGTTTCATTAAATGTCAGGAGACGTAGTTAATTGTTGTGATTCACATACCTGTTTTCTTCTTTTTTGTATCATGTTGTATTGACTAAAATAATAAATTACCCTTCTCAAGGTCCACAATTGGCACCTTTCGTTGCATGCTTGCTGATCTCGTAATTACCGTTTCCGCTAAACAAGTCTTAATTGTGTTGGTGGACGACAGTAGATAACTACTTTCATCATCCTCCCGCCCCTCCCCTCTCCCCAGCACCACCACAGCCTGCATACTCTAAATCAGAGGTGCCCATGTGTCGCAAGTTGTAATGTGCTGTTTACTAACTTATGTGCCACCATCTAATGAAGTACGTGGACGATTTGTATCGCGATTAATTTATTGGGATAAGAGATGAATACTACTGTATTTCGCCAGATATCTGTGTGGCATAAAGCATGTTCTTGGTGAAGGAGATGCACGGGAGGCTACAGTCCATGCGAATAATTATACAAGGTGGAAAGGGTTCAGTAGAAGCTAACGTACAGGCGACCGATAGATGTGTTAAGAACGCAAAGCAAGACATCTTCATGTCACGTAGTGGTCTCAGTTAGTTGCCAAATATTGCACAAAGCCCTTCATCAGCTAATCAGAAGTGAGAATTTAGAACAACGTTATGTCTACACTTGCGGACATTAAATGAAATCCGTGAACGTAGTGTCGGAGAAGACAGAGGATCCTGATGCTGTCGAATTAATTCAGAGAGTGTTCTGCACACTCTTCAGCCGACCCAGGTGGAAAAAAAAACGAATGGAAGCAAGGTCACTGGAGACGGAACAAAATATGAGGATAAAGAAGAATCGAGAAAGAAATCGGTCGTACCCTTTCAAAGGAACTATCGCAGCAACTCGCTCGAACGATTTACGGATAACGCGGATAACTAAATCTGGATGGCCGCAGGAGGATCCGAACCGTTGTCCTCCCGAATGTGGGACCAAGACTAGGAATAGCAGTTGAATGGAACTGACAGCGTCTTTAAAAGAGATTGTAAGAGGAACACCAAAAGTAAAAAAAAGGCTAATTGAAACAGGTGATCCCGAGAGAATTAGATTGAGAAATGAGACGCAAAATGTAGTAGACGACATTCACTATTTGGGAGGCAGAATAAATGACGATGGCTGAAGTAGAGATGATGGAAAACTCCAGAGTAGCACCAGCAAAACAAGTATGTCTGAAGAAGATAGATATTTTAACGTCTAATACTAATTTGAAACTTAGGAAGCTTTCTCCATTGATATTTGAATGGAGTGTAGGCTTGAGTGGAACTGAAACGTAGACAATAAATAGCTGAGACATGCAAAGAAGCGTTGGAAGTCTAGTGCTCCAGAATAATGCTACAGACGAGATACTGAATCGAACTGAGTAAAAAACAATGAAGGGCACATCGTAATTATATGTTGGCAACAGTTGATACAACACATTTTGAGGCATCAAGTGTAATGAAAGTGTGTGAATGCGTAAGAGGGCGAGAGGAGGGAGCAAACATTCTAGAGGAAGTTCTAGTCACACATGCCTAGCCAGTTGAAGGAAGAATTTTTCTACGTATGGAGATTGGAGGGAATGTCAATATGATGGCTGCCCTTTCTGGTACTTGCATCCTTCTAGGTGGATAGCGCAAGTGCAACCCCTACGCAGGGAAACCGTCACTATGTCCAGCTACAGGAGAGGGAGGTTAGGTTTGTGTACTTTATTTATTTTGGGTGGGAAACTTAAGTATAGACAGGTCGTAAGTAAATAATCATAAATGTCGGTCCAAATTACACACCTACACGCCTAGCGCTAAACAAGGAGCGACTTAAATCGCAATACAGCTAAAACATTGGCGGTGTCATACAACTGATGTTACTATGATGGAAAACTAGTAGCAGAGGTATTAAACTCTACATTGGATGATCCTGTTACTTACAAAATCAAATAAATCTCTCTGTTCCTCTTGTGAATTGGTGTGTAAAAGGCTGAAGCGGAAAGTAATTTCTTTATTTTTGGCGGGAAATGTGTTCAGCTGACAAGCTGTTGGTGTTCGACAGAGAGCAGATTAATAAATGTATCACCTGTAAGCATACAGCTGAGGAAAGTGTCTATAACCTCTTACATGAGGTACCGAAGCAAGTGATAGTAGATAAGCAAAGGGGAAATACCTTTCAGCAAATAATGCTGATGCAGCGGAATGGGCTCAAGATACATTTCACAGCCCACAGAGACTCCTACCACCGGTCATCACTCCCTCTCCTCACGATAGTTCCCTACCTATATGCTTATTCTAACCTGTCACTGATGGTCCATAAAGAGATCCATCTGGTGGCTGTGATATGCAATTTCTGTTCTGTGGAAATCAATCACAGATGGACAAAAGACTCAAGAACAGACGCTTCCTGAACGCTTTAAACATATTTCTCGGAAAGACTGGCCTCATCTAGAACTTCAACAAAATTCCAGTGAACTCTTGAGAACACTTTTTCTTACAGCCATAGCCATCGACCATTCGCCAGCCACTGCTGCAGCTGAGAGCACAGTCTCTAGCAAGCCGCAGTTATCGATACTGACAAATACTACACATACACAATATTCAGTGACTCCAGTGGGCCAATGATCATACTTAAATGTTGTTTGTCTAAATGTGCAGCTGTGACCATCTATGAGATACGGCCCACGCTCTCAGCAGAGGCTCCCTCAAGCCCTGGCCGTTCTGAGGGTCATATCATCTCAGGCTAACAATATATTTAACATCAACACACCTCTTACAAGCGAGCATAAAAAACCAAATAAACGCAATCGTGACCATAGTAAAAGTCTTTTTTTCCGCGATAATGAATGAAGACAATTTTCTTGCTGTTTTTTGAGCCACTCTCTCTCTCTCTCTCTCTCTCTCTCTCTCTCTCTCTCTCTCTCTCTCTCTCTCTCTTCCTCTCGTTGTCGCTGTTGTCCCTCACTGCACCGCTCTTTATTTTGTCACCTCATATGATGGGAAGAAAACTACAGCTCACCTGTCGTTTACAGAAAAGCTAACTGCTCAGGTCGGTGCTCCATAGCCATACATCTGACAAATATATTGTCTTATCTCATATCTCCATACATGTCTACCCTACGCAAAATCATAAAAAGTTCTATTTTGCTATGGAAGGCACTAATCACTGTGAAACTCTCATTGAGGGAAAGAAAAAGTGAGAATTGGCTCTTCAAGCTTTCCTGGCGGATATGTTGCAAATAGTCTTCATGGGTATGCCGCTGGATCACGTTGTGCAAATTCCCCAATTTTCCTCGAAGCAACGGTCCGCATGCACGTGCAAGAGCCGCTCTGTGATTTCCGGCAGAGGGAGTTTGAATGTGGCAAAACACTTGGGCCTGCGCAATTTCCGCGGCTGCGAATTCTTCGCGCGTATGTTCTATAAACGGGGCGTCAACGTGCGGATACCCCTCATCTCCGGCGGTACCTGGTAAGAATACCGGCCTTCGATAGCAACATTGCCTGCAATCGAAGTGTAGGATTTTCCAGGGCCAGGCAGCAAGCCAGCCCGTCAGCCAGCCAGGCAGCCAGCGATCCCAGCAGCAGCAGCGGACCAGCAAGCAGCCGTGGTCCAACCACCAGCAGCAGCATCATTAGCAGCAGCAAGAGTAGCAGCAACGGTCCAGCCAGCGGCAGCAGCAGCAGCAGCAACAACAACAGTAGCAGCAGCGGTCCAGCCAGCAGCAGCAGCAGCAGCATCGGTCCAGCCAGTAGCAGCAGTTGCAGCAGCAGCAGCAGTGGCCCAGCCAGCAGCAGCAGCAACAGCAGTAGCAGTGGTCCAGCCAGTGGCAGCAGCAGCAGTCGCAGCAGCAGTAGCAGCAGCAGCAATCCAGCCAGCAGCAGCATCAGCAGCAGCAGTTGCTAAGCTAGCAGCAGCAGCTATCACAGCAGCAGCAGCTACAGCAGCAGCGGTCCAGCCACCAGCAGCAGCAGCAGCAGTCCAGCCAGTGGCAGCAGCAGCAGCGGTCCAGCCAGTCAGCCTGCGTTCCTGCCAGCCAGCCCGCATTCATGCCAGCCGGCCAGCATTCCTACCAGCGTTTATGACAGCGTTCCCGCTTCTGTGGTCACTTCCCACCAGCGGCAGCGGAGCGAGGCTTCAGCCCCAGTCAGCGTTTCGTCGGTCTTCATCCATCTTCGTCCATCTTTGTCTTCATGAGCCCCTTGTTTTGTTCTGTAGTTATTGTCCTGTCCTGTTCCTATCCTCCACGTAATCATGTCACCCCCAACCATCAGTATCACTGCCACCACTACTGCTATAGTATACACCTCTCCCTCTGCCACCCGCCACTATTACTTGGAATGCCCCCCCCCCCTCATTTCATCCCACTTCTCACCCTCTCTTCTCCTTTGCTCTTTGACTCCCTGTTCACAGTTGCTCCCTCCCATGCCTCCTCCTCTGAACTCTTCCCTCCACTCCCTGACCCTGTTCCATCTCTGCAGCCATTGCCAGGGTGGTGGCCTGGAGGGCCACGGCCCATGCCCCGCTCTTGCCCCGCTCTCTCGCCCTCGCCTTCACCATAGTTGTCATCTTCATCATCGCCATCGCCTTCACCATTGCCATCTCCGTCTCCAGCGCCAGTTCCAGCATCCACGCCAGGATCTGCCACTTCCAACAGTCGCTCCTGTCCCACACACCTCCTCTCACCCTTCAGTCAGTGTAAAGCACCCCAGTGGCACCCCTGCCTCCTCTGCTCCCAAACATGACCAGACCCATCCTCCTTCCCCCAGGATGCCATAGATGTCTCCCCACCTGCCCCTGGTACTCCTCCTCTTCCTCCTCCTCCTCCCCCTCCTCCTACAAATAACTACTCTCCTGTCCTTATCCCTCCCTCCTCGAGGCCTGGAACTTCACGCTAGTCCTCTGTCAACACTTTCCCAGAGCCCCCGTCTCCCTCCTCACTCCCCACCGAAAATCTGTTCTCATCTCCTCCCCCAGCCCCACCCTTCACACCGACATCCACTCCCGAATCCCTGTTACCCGATTTGGCCCAAATGCCGCACTAACCCCTCCACCTCCCCCAACCCCCTCCTGTTAGCCTCAACCCCCACATCGCCTGCTGACCCTCACCGCCATGATGACTCAGCTTAGTCCGGAGGTGTTGGCAGAGCTTAAGGTGCACCCATCCTTAGAAATACAGGCAGTCTGCTTGATCTCTGTTCTCAGAACATGCCCCACCATAGACCATCTCCTGAAGGAGGGTGCCCTCCTCTTCTATCAATGGAATAAGGTCGACCCCTCCCATTCCCCTCCTCAATGCCTCTGCTGCTAGAGGTGTCTGCACTACAATGCACATCCTATATGTGAGTGCTTCGAGGCCCCTGTGTGCCCACACTGTAAACAGGTTCATTTCCTCAGGCAATGCCCCAACACCTGCAACATCCCACATCCCACTTAGTCCCAGAAATGCAAGGCCCAACTGCCCCCCCCACCACTCCTGAACTCACATACCTGTCAGCCCTCTGGACATCCTCACCCCTCCTGGCAATTTCCTTCATCCCCCTCCCCCCACTGCTGAGGTTCCTAACCATCGTCCTCCAGAATGTCCAACCATTCCAGCACCCCCACACCCTCCAGCAGATATCCCTCACCATCTGCTCCATCTTCCATCTCAAAATGTATGCCACCTACCCCCGTAATCAGGCCCATTTCACCATCTCAACACGCTCTCTCTAAATTCCTGTCATGGCACGACAGCACTGTATCTTGTTTAATAACGTCTGTTCCCTTCCCTCGCAACCCACCGTGTGGATGCCTTCTTCTTAATGTAACCTTTCTTCAGCCCCAACACACAGTACACACCTCCCCCTAACTCATCCACAACTCCAATAATTCCCTCCCGATAGCGAGTGGTGGAGTAGCCATTGGCCACCACCGCCAGATCCCTCTTCGGTTCCAACCTCTCCTACCCGACCCCACAGAACACCTGATCCTTAAGCCTCTTCTTCCCTGGCCTTACCATCACCTGAGCCACCATCTACGTCCGCCCTAACGCCCCTCTTACTTTTAACTTCCTCTCCCACATCGACTGTACCTTCTCTTCCTACCTGATCGCCGCCAACCTTAACATCCATAGTCGTTCTGCTGCCCAGTTACAGTGGTGGCATCGGTTCCACTCCTACCTCCAAGGCATCCTCGTTCCAATACCCCAGTACACCCACCCTGAATCCAACTCAACTCCCAATATCATCCTCTCCTCCTGTAACCTCCTTGGCCACATAGTAGTGGATGTCCTGGACCCCATTGGTAGTGACCATCTCCCTGTCCCCTCACCATTTGAGACAGCCATCACTCCCGTCCCGATCCTCGTAACGACCCTCCCCTAAAATACGTCCATGATTATTTCGACGCAAACTGGAACACCTACTGGAATACCCTCTCTACCTAGGTCTATAGCCAACCCTTCACCTATGACCGCCTTGATAATGTTACCCATGCCGCCTCCTTTCTCCAACAGTTGTCTGAGGCCATGGAGGCCCACGTCCTTAAAGTCACTATCCACCCCCACTATCCTACCTTATCCAACAGTCCATCCTCCTTCTCCGTGAATCCCGCCGTCTTTACCATGCCTTCCTTCACAAGTGTGACCCAGACACACTACGACGCCATGGGCAACTACAATGACACATCAGAAACTTGTTCGTGGCTAAGAAACGCTGGGACTGGGGACAGTCATGCACCCTTCTTAGTGCTACACCCCTATCAACTCGTCACCCTTCTGCTGCCTTACCAGATATGTAATACCCCCCCCCCCCACTGCTCTCCTTCATGATAACCAACCCTTCCCTGACGACCTTGGTAAGGCCACTCACTTTGTCTCCTATATGATCCCCAGTTCGAATACTCCGTCTTCTTTGATGTCTCGAACTGACACCTTTGTCCCTCCCATCGCTTCTGGTTTCCAGTACTTAGACAACATTGTACACAACGAACTCAGTGTCCACATCACTACTCAGGATACCATCACTACACTCCGCACGAAACACAAAACCGCTCCCGGTCACGATCGTGTCACCTATTGCCACCCTCTTGAAGCTCCTGCCTCCTCCCTCTCCACTCTGGCCAGGCTCTATAATGTGGTCCATTCCACTGGCTACTACCCCGACCTGTGGAAAACCTCCCATATCCTGATGTTCCTTACACACGACAAACCGTCGTCCGCTGTCTCCTCCTACCATTCCATCAGCCTTACCTTGGTCTTCAGCAAGATCCTGGAATCCATCCTTACCCGACACATCCACCATCATCTCCGCCAGCACCGCCTCCTTCCCATTACCCTGTGTGTCCTTCGGCTGTCCTTCTCTACCAATGACCTTCTCCTTCACCTCACTCATCTCTCCAAACAGCTCAATACCCGTCGATTCACTATTTTCCTCTCCCTGTGTGTGGCATCCCGGTCTCCTCTTTAAGCTCTAAGCCTTCCCCTTCGTATCAACTAAGTCCCTCTGATTGGGTCCTTTCTTTCCAAACGTCCTTCCTACGTTACCATCCATAACACAGATTCCTACATCTTTTTCCCCTCCGCCAGTGTGCCCCAACATTCCGTCCTCTCCCCTTTTCTGTACCTTTTGTATACAGCAGAGATGCTGCCGCCTTCATCTCCCATCCACCTTCTCCAGTACAGCGATAACACCGCCTTCCTTGCCGTCGCCCCCACCCTGCAGCACTGCCAACACCTTCTCCAATCCCATCTTAACTGGTTCACCGCTTCCAAGACCAGGCAATCATTGTAGGCAAAACCATCCCTTCCTTCCGTCTCCTTGACTTTTATGTCACCATGTTTGGCCATCCTATTGCCCTCACCCCCACCCTTAAGTACCTTGGCGTCACCCGTGATTGTCGCCTCTCCTGGACCCCCCATCTCTGGACAATCCAAGCCAAGACACACTCCCGACTCCTCAAGCTCCTTTCTGGGCACACAAGGGGTCTGGAACCCTCCACCATTCTCCACACCTATAAATTCCTCATCCGCCCTATCCTCTGCTATGCCCACCCTGCCTGGATCTCTGCCCCTGCTACCTTTTACAAATCCCTTCAAATCCTCGAAAGCCATGCTCTCCGCCTTGCCTATCACATCTGTCTCCCCTCCACCACAAGGATTCTGTACGACCTTATTCCATTCCCACACTTCCTCCTTTTCGTCGAATGGATACAGATTCTCAGCACCTCCTGTAAATTATATCCCACTCACCTGCTTGTCTCTCTCATCCTCTGCCAACCCTGTCCACTGCCGCTCCTGTATTCCCACGTCCCACCTGCTCTCCATCTCTCCACTTTATTTACCCTCTCCCAAGGTGGCTTCCACCAGCTCCCCCTGCTTGATGATGCCCTCATCCCCACCATCCACCCCTCCTATCAAGTTTGATCCTCCTCTTCCACTTCCTGTGGTTTTTCCTCAGAGCACCTTCTCTCCCTTCTCTCCCTCCTCCCTTCCTCCGCCCTCCTCCCCCGGGCTTCCCCTACCACCATTTTGTAGGTCCCCGGACTCGCACATGTTCAGTGGACATTAGCGCGCTGGAGATCATCGCCATCGGTTGTGTGTGTGCCGACGTGTTCGTACTTTAGTGTTTTCGCCGCCCACGCTCCTTCGTTCACGTGTATCGTCTAAATCATCAATGTTTGTGTATAGTGCTGACAGTTTCCTTGTTTTTCTACGCGTGTGAACTGCTCCATGTTTTTTATTTACTGTGCCTATTGTTTTTTAAAGACCATTATGTTACTTTTGTGTCTTTATTGGTTTTTCTCTTACTGTACTTCCTGTGGCTGAAGAGCGGAGTAAAGTTGCCGCTTCCAACCCACCTTGTGTAAGGTGTGAAATAACAATAAACGAAAAAAAAGAGCGGATATCATCAGTCGTACCTAGCCATCAGTAAGGTTGAACCACCTGAAAATGTTGGACAGTTTCTCCGAGGAAATATTGTCGAATTGACTCAACGTGATCCGGCGGCAAACCCGTGAAGACTATTTACAAAAGGTGATAATTGTAAACTCTAAAGAAAAAAAGGAAACAACATTCAGTCAGAAAACATCTACGCTAATAGATTTCTTTCAGGCTGATAAATAAAGCAACATTGTATTTAGAGCATCCCTGGCGTTCAAATCAGTGTCTATAAATAAACTGTCACGCACGTGGATATTACGGGCATTTCAGACACATGAGATTACATTACAGAATTCAGTCTTTCACGGTATCTGTTCACGTGTCGGAAAAAAACACAGCAATTTTACGTTCGGCGGCCGTCAGCTGTAGTTCAAGAGGATTTGTTATTTGGTACACAATGTTAGGTGCCGTTTACCAATGCAATGACATATCATGCTGGCGTTTGCGAAATGTAAAAAATAAGTCACGAGAACTTACCTTATAACAGAAATTCCTAACGCTAGTAGTACAAAACCTTGTAAGATTTCATCATAAAAAACAATTATTGTCTGCGTGCTGACATCTGACATGTTTGCTATGTGACATATTTACTTCATAATTCTTCTCTACCAAGCTGTGTGCGATGTTTCTATCACTCGTATTTGGAGAAGAAGACAACACCCAGCAGCCCATCATTCGCAATAGCAGCAGATTCTTGTGATGTAGCTTCGTCAGCAATTTGGTCATTCATGTCCAAAAACAGTATTATTTCTACGTTCCACAATGAGACATATACCAAGGGGTGGCTACATTATAATTAGAGGCTATGAGGTATGAAATAACAAATGACTTGCGGTAATAGATAATTTTAAACACACAATCGTGACAATAACAGTAACGACGGTCATGTTTCCACGAGAATGCATACAGTCGATTTCTATCAGCTCTATGACCAAAATAGGTATAGTTTAAAGGCATTCAACATGTTCAAATTAGAAATTGCCCTGCACGAGAACATTATATTCCTCTCAGGCACCGATACAAATCAGCAAAAAAATAAATAAATAAATAAATAAAAATTCAAATGTGTGTGAAATCTTATGGCACTTAACTGCTAAGGAAGTGAGTCCCTAAGCTTACATGCTACTTAACCTAAATTTTACCGCTCCGATAATCCCGCGCGGCCATAAATCAGCATCTATAAAGTTATTTACTATATTCAAGACCATTTTGTAACACCCAGAGTAGACAAGAGATTACGAACTAACTGCACCCAAAGTTTATCCTGCATCAGTAGCGCCGGACTCCAGAGCTGTGTGCCCCACCGGAGATGCTGCATGTGGCTATGGCTGATTGCCCAGTGGGCTACCTGCTCACAGCTGCAGCACTGGGTTGCAGCACCCAGGGCTGCGGCAACAGAGGTGGTGGCAGCGGAGCGTTTCACAAGCAGCGGACGTTAGAAAATGTGTTCCACAGAGTTCTGCGGAATTTGGTTGTTGTTCCCTAGGGGCCAGTCTTTCTGAGAAAAATATTTAACAGCTTGTGGGAAGCGTCCTGTTTTTGAGTCTTTTGTCCAGTAGTGACCGACTTCAGTAGGCCGGAGAGGGTTCAACGTAGAACTACTTAAAACTAATCTAAGGACGTCACACAAATCCATGCCGGAGGCAGGATTCGAGCCTGCGACCGTAGTGGTCGCGCGGTTCCAGACTGAAGCGCCTAGAATCGCTTGGTCACAGCGGTCGGGCAGGCCGGAGACACTATATCGCTGCCACCAGATGGATCTCTCTGTGGACCATCAGCAACGTGATGCAACGTGGTGGAACAGGTCTGTATCCTAGCTTTTGGTGAGGAGAGGGAGGAAAAATGAGAGGTTGGAAGAGAAGGGCAACTGGTTCTCAGCAGGTTAGTCCGTGACCACACATCGAGATGAACGCACAAGCAGCCACCCCTAACTCCTGGTAAAATCTTTTGGGGGTCGTCTTTGACAGCAGTCGTATTATAACAATGACTTTCTTAATTCATAGTACGTGTATTGTATTATAACGAGTTTTCATTTTTTTTTTTTATACGAGTGCTGGACTACCTTGTCATTAGACACACACAAACATGAACACACATACAAAATACACACCGCGAAAGTAAACAAATGTATTTTGATCTTTGCTACTTCCAACATTTCTTGGCGAGTAACTTATCATCCTCCTATAATTTCAATTAATATGTACAATCATAAAGCTAATGCCTATGCAATTACTTTCAATGTCACAGGAAAATCTAGCCAGAGTCGCAAATCTAGCTTACACACTGAGAGATGCAAGGTTGTACATACATTGATACAAGCAGTTCCTAATACGTTGACCCCTATAAAACAACAGAACAACTGAATAGCGTACTAAGTAAATGGGTGGGTGCTAACGTTTGTTATTGACAGTTAGTGATCATCCGTGTTATATTGGGATGCATTGCGTATGAAGAAGACCACTTCGCTCTACCTTTCTGGGCGTTTCCTGCCTTTGGCAGTGTAATAATTGAAAGTAACTGTAGTAATCTGACACAAGGTACTTGATGAAGTGTTACACGGTTCAGCCATATTAATGCCACCACCTGTCAAAATCCTTAATAACCACCTTTTCTTGCGCAGACCACTGCGAAACGGACAGACAGAGAGACAAAGAAGTTTTGAAAAGTACCAAAGGGGTTGCGGAGCCGTGCCGACTCTAGTGCCATGAACAGCTGCTCAGGGTTCCTCGGTTGAGGATCCATGGCGAGAACAACATGACTGAGGTGGATCAACAGACCCTCGATTGGGTTTAAATCCGGGAAGTTTGGTTGGCAGCGGAGCATGTTGATCTTCAAATCACTACGAGCTCTGGGACACATTGCATTGTCACGATGGTAGATGCCATCGTGCCTAGAAATTTCAAACCGCATGTAAGTGGAGATGGTCCCTTAGAATATACAGACCCATTGCCCAGTTCAGAAAGACGACATCATCCACGGTATGTAGGGAAACATTCCTCCGGCCATAGCGCTCGCTCTGATTGCCTGGAGCCTTCTAATGATTGCTGCAGGGTTTTTGCTTCCAGACTATATACGCCAAAGGGCATCAGTCGTCTGTTAAGGCCACCCTTCACCACTGTACGGACGTCCAATTGCGTCATTGCCTAGAAAAATAGCAGACATTGTCGTCGATGAACAAAGGTCAACATGGGTGCATGAACCAGGCATCTACTGCAGAGGCCCACAAGCAGCAAAGATCACGGAACTGCAGTTTAGAGGGCGCTGTTGGTAGCCTCTTGGTTTATCTGGATGGCAAGTCGCACAGCACTTGAACGTCTATACCCCCGAACAGATCTCCGCAGCCGTCGTGCATACCTGTCATCTACGGCCCATGATGCACTGCATTAGCCTCGCTGCCAGATTTGGAGAGCACCATTAATTATAAATGACAGTGCTGGAAAACCTCTTACGTTATTTGATTTTTAAACAGCTGAGCAAAACTGAACGTACTCAGATATTTCTCTGTTTACTTATTCTGTTCAACACTAAAGTGACACAGAATATATATATATATATATTTTTTTTTTTTTTTTTTTTTTTTTTTTTTGCGCAACGCAATCTGACTTTCAATAATCCCTACAAAAGAATGGCCCTGACTAACAATAACCTATACCTTTCATGAATCACTTACCTCACAAAAATCTTCGTTACTCGAACTACTGCAATACAGCGATCGCCAATACTGCCAGCTAAATAAAAGATTCTTACTACTGAAGGCACTAACTACTGATAGGCATAGTTAGCAAAAGGAAGGATTTTGATAGAGAACAAACAATGTATTTACCTTAATAATGTTCAAAAGTCATCATATATATATCAACTCATGGCATCCGTCTTTACAAATTTCTTTTTTATGGCGGACGCACGTCCAGATCGTCTGCTCGAGTAACCTCTCAAAACTCTGGCATCCCTCTCTCCACATCCACCACTGCTGGCAGCTCACTTCCAACTGCCCAACGCTACGCGCTGTTCACATCCAGCTGCCCAACACTACAATAGCGAATATTGCAACAATGGCAACCAGCCGCAGACTGCACACAGCACAGTCGGTGATTTCCATACAGAGCACTACTTGGAGTTAGCAACATAAAAACCTAAACAGCCTGCTTACAAGTTTCCAAACTTAGCAGTTTCCGAAATGCTTCCTCCTGTGGTCCGAAAGCCAATGATCATGCTCATCTGCATGTCGGATACTCGTAAATCACTCCGCTGCCGCATTGTGACGACTCCAATGTTTCCTGCGTCCTCCCTACACGTTCGGTTTACCTTCCACCGCTAGAGCTGCAACCTGCGTCCGTGAGCGAGTGTTACACGGTGACAACAAATATAGGCGCTGCTCACGGACCATGGACTGGACCATGTGTATTCCAATCACCCTACCTTAGTGTCGTTTCACTACGTTTTGCTCTCTACTCAGAAGAGTGTGGTAGGCTGTTGGGGTCCATCACATTACAGAGCCTGGCTTCTTTTTAGCGGAATACCAAAGGTGTTGGGAATGGGTCAGGGTGATTACCAGTTCTGGAATATGCCTTAGAAGGAACATAAGTTGCAGGAAATCTTGAGGGGTAGCGGATGGTCTAATTTATTTCCGGTGCAGTACGCCCCACACAGAATATCAATGGCAGCTGTTTAGTTATCTGTTTGAGTGTGTGGAAGAAAGGCAGAAGAGTAGCCCGACCCGTGCAGAATACGTACCGTCATTTTCATTCAGCGTACGTCATTATTCGACCCTTACGCGCTACAAAATTTACATATGTAGCTGCAATAATAATTGGACTGCATACTAACTTTACTAGCTTATTACGGGAACTAACGCCGAAAATTAATTAACCGGATTACCTCCTAATCTGAATTGTATTACTCGTCTAACATCAAATATTCATAACCGTAATAATGTTCGGAGTGATAGAACGCTACTATTTGCTGTTCCGTGGAAAACCTGTTTTAAGAGATAATTTGTACGACAGTAGGCGGAATCTAATCGCTTCCTCACGGATGTACATAGGATCCGCCAACAGTTGTTCCATCTTCCTGTGGTATTCCACAGCGTCCACAACAATGCAAAACGAGCACACTTGATTACATCAGCCCGCGGATGCCTATGAAGTGATAAAAATAGGTGGCTGTGGCAATTTGTGTATAGTACAAGGGGGAACGACGGTAAAAGAACATACTACAGGGAACGAACGTGACCCAGCTCAAAGCAAAGCATGAAATCAGCGTTAGCGGGGCATCATCAAAACTGCGGCCGGGATTTTGATATTCATTTTAAGAACATAGGTTTATTGGCGAAAGAGACCAAAAATTTATAGAAGGAAAGTCCGAGTAACGGTTGAGGTTTTCCAGAATGAAAGTAGCTTTAATAAAGTAGGCAATGACAGGCTTCAAAAAAATGGCTCTTAGCACTATGGGACTTAACATCTGTGGTCATCAGTCCCCTAGAACTTAGAACTACTTAAACCTAACTAACCTAAGGACATCACACACATCCATCCTCGAGGCAGGATTCGAACCTGCGACCGTAGCAGTCGCGCGGTTCCGAAGTGACAGGCTTCCAGGTTCGTGTTTTCCAGCCATAAAGGATTTAAATATTCAGCCACGATTGGCGTAAAAGTAAGATAGAAAAGCAACAAGGAAGCCTTCTCTTCGGCACGAAAATAATATTTCGACAATCATTGCCTTCTCTTACTCTCCCTGCTTCGATATGTATCCACTGATGATGACCCACAGATACAGGGTGGCGCAAATAAAAGTGGCCCGGACAAGTGGATACGATTAGAACGCATGCATATAACCACACCCCGTGGCGCGCCCACCACGTGTACGCTCGCCGCGTGATCCGCACCGTAGTGCAAGCTGTTGCAGTGTGAATGGAAGAGTGGAAAGGGGACGATGGTAGTCAAAGTGGATTTCCACAACATGGTTGTGTGGCTAGTTGTTCGCTGAAAAGTTTAATGGTGTCAAACTGACAGCAAGGAGTGCCATGCAAAGCTTAGTCCAAATGTGGCGTTGGACAGGATCTGTTTTGAACAAGTCAAAAAACATTCCGAAACGTGACCACACTCCAAAATATGTGGATGCAGTCCACTTGAAAATGTTTCAGAGTTCTACCAAATCAACCCGATGCCTCTTACAAGAGACAGTCATATCATGTGGATCATGTGGACGAACCGTCTACAAGGACCTGCACGAGCCAGTCTACGGAGCGCCTGTTGTTCATGCATTAAAACCAGTAGATTATCGTCAGCGCCTCCAGTTCTGTGAGTGGCTGTTCACGGAGAATAGCAATGAATGGCTTGGACATGGATGTGTTCTTTGTGTGTTACGAAGCCTGGTTTCACCTGAGCGGTTATGTCAACTCACAGAATCAGAGTTCTGGGCAGCGGTGAATCTGCAGAACTTCCACATAACACGATTGCATGATCGTTATGGTGAGGTTTCTTTCGCAGTGCCTGCACGCTGCATTATTGGTCTCATCTTCTTTTATCAGACGTTGACTTCTGGGCGTTACATTGCCAGCGTTTTGAAACAAATAACGACAACATTAACGCAGGAGAAAAATACCTACAGTTACTTCCAAGAAGATGGAGCAGCTGCCCACACAGCGGACCGAGCCTTGGAGCACATTTACGTTGTTAGCAGAGGTCAGTCTGGCTGCGGCCCTGCCCAGCTATCCAGGTCACCTGGTGTGTCACTGTGTGCTTATTTTGTGGGATCTCTCATATCTACGGTGCATCGCAACCACCATCATAGTCTTCAACAACTGCAGCAGAACATTTCGGATGAGACCACAGCAATTCTTGCAATCCAGCTTCGATCCGCTTTCAGCAACAAGCTCACCAGGTTCCAAAAGTGCTAAGATATGAACTGTCAACATGTGCTATAGTCAGGTTAGTAACGAATTTTCTTTCCTGTGCTGCATTTATTTGTACCCTGGAACTCCGTTGTGCGGGTCGCTTTTATTTGCCCCACCCTGTAGTAACCAGAAGATTTTCTCAGTAATCAACATCCCTAGAACAAACGCAGGAAAATTGCCTTTAATAAGTGAACTCGACACTGGCCGTTCGTAGTGAATATTTACTCGATTGGTGCAGTTATTTGCAGTGGTCATAGACATAGGAAAATTTAACTTAAGTAAACGTGAGCTGTCGTGCCAGGTACCTCACGAAGCATAAGTGTTTAAGCAACGTGGCTTATCGACAACTGGAGTTTAGATCTGCCTGTGGACCTAGTGTGTTGTAACAACAATCTAATATAAAGCCACGGACACTCTCGCTTCCTGCAGAACGAAGCGCTGCATCTCAGCACCCCCCTTAAAAACAAAACTAACGTTTTTTGCAGAACAGCATTCACAGAAATGTGAAGTACAGTATAAGCAGGGATTACAGCTGCTTTTAGATGTAAATTGCATTAAAAAATTAGACAGTACCATCAGTTGCAGTAGTCCAGATACAAAGAGTATGATTCGCATAAGGTTGTTACATTCGAACCAGCGAGAGCAAGCGGGTCTAGTTGATTTAAATAGGAAAATGAGTGGCAAGGAAAATGATTGGTTAGAGTATTACAATTAATATTTTTATAACTGACTCCATAAAAGTGAATAAAACACTGTGAGATACCTATTACAGATGGCATACAGAGTCCCAAATCGTAGGACAATCGAACAAAATACGATGTATATAAACAGCAAATCATTTACAAACAATAGATTGCTCACCCAGAACTCAGAGAAGGTTTCCTGGATACTTCACAAACCAACACTCAGATGACTTAGCACTTCGTAATTTATATTAGATACAAAATTCCATCTTTGCAGTAGGTCTACTGAGACTTTTACGCGAAAATAATTTTAAAAGCATCGAATTAACTTTTTAAGTTGAAATGTAACAGAAATTTAAAACTTCTTACCGACACGTCAGACAACCTAAGATATTCTGGTCTTATCGTACATCAGTAATCGCATTGAAACTATCTGTCCACATACTCTGTGGCCGTAATGGCACTGATAATGAGGATGGCAGAGAAAAGGCCGAAATGCTAAACGTCTTCCTCCCAAAATGATTCACAGGGTACTATGGCACTGCCGCACCTCTTTTAAGTCGTCGCACGAACCACAAAATGGATGATATAGAAATCAGTGACTATTGGATAGAAAAGGAACTGAAATCGCTCAATAGAAAAAAAGGCCAGTGGACGTAACGGATACCAGTACGACTCTACATAGAATATGCGGAAGAGCTTGTCCATCTTCTCTGGATGTGCGCAGTGTTCCTGGTATCAGATGCAACGAGAATGTAAGTATTGTAGGAGGGAAGTCGAATGGTCGACTTCGGTTTATTAGGAGACTTTTAGGAAACTGTTGTTCATCTGTAAGGAGGTAGCATATAGGACACTATTTAGGCACATTTTTGAGTACTTGCTGAGTGTTTGGTATCCGCACAAGATCGGATTAAAGTCAACCATCGAGGAGATTGTGAGGCGGCTGCTACATTTGTTACCGGTAGGTTACAACAGCACGCGTGTATTGCGGAAATGCTTTGGGAACTCAAACTGGAATCCCTGGAGTGAAGGTGACGTTATTTTCGTAGAACACTATTGACAAAATTTAAGAACCGGCATATAAAGCCGACTGATAAAAAATGGTTCAAATGGCTGTGAGCACTATGGGACTTGAGTGCTGAGGTCATCAGCTCCTAGAACTTAGAACTACTTAAACCTAACTAACCTAAGGACATCACATACATCCACGCCCAAGGCAAGAGTCGAACCTGCGACCGTAGCAGTCGCATGGTTCTGAACTGAAGCGCCTAGAACCTCTCGGCCACGTCGGCCTGCAGCTGACTGCAGAACGATTTCACACCCGCTGACATACATTTCGCTTAAGGACCACGAGTATAATAGAAATACGTCGGCATATAAACAGTCGTTTTTCCTTCGCGCTGGGAAGTTACTAGTAATGGCACAGGGTACTTCTGTGCCATGCACCGTGCGGTGACTTGCGGAGTATGCATGAAGATACAGATGTGAATGTTAATATACAGACGCACGAAACTGGAGGCCTAGCCTATACCCGTAACGTCTCTCTATTGTAGCATATTGGCTCACCTTTTGTGCTTGGTTACTATGTCGTTTACGTAGACCGATCCAGCTCGCTCAGATAGCAGTAGATACCAGGGTCTTGGTAGTTTCCGTGATCCTTGATTGACTTAAGGCATGCGATACTGTGTGATTGATTCGCAAGTTTATAGCAAACAGAACGCTGCAAGTCATTCTCAATGGAAAGTAGTTTTCAGACGTGAAAGTAACTTCGGGCGTTCTACATGGGAGTGTTGTACCATTACTTCCCATAATATACGTAGGTGACGTTGTAGACCACGCCAGAAGTTTCATGTAGCTTTTTATACAGAGAATTCGAAACGCTGTACAATTTTAACCAAATACAGGAAGGCCACCAAAGACTCAAAGCTTGACGCAAGGAGTGGCAATCTACCCCCGACATAAAAGTAACGAATTGCGTAACCACTATGTGATGAAAAGTATCCGGACACCTGGCTGAAAATTACTTACAAATTTGTGGTGCACCTCATTGGTAATCCTAGATTTCAGTATGGTGTTGGCCCTTGATGACAGCGTCCACTCTCACAAGCATACATTCAGTCAGGTGCTGAAATGTTTCTTGGGGAATGGCAGCCCATTCTTCACGGAGTGCTGAACTGAGGAGAGGTATCGATGTCGGTCGGTAAGGCATGGCATGAGTTCGGCGTCCCAAAACATCACAAAGGTGTTCTATAGGGTTCAGGTCAGGACTCTGTGCCGGTCAGTCCATTACAGGGATGTAATTGCCGTGTAACCACTTCGCCCCGGGCCGTGCATTATGAACAAGTTCAAATGGGTCACATGGCTCTGAGCACTATGGGACTTAACATCTGTGGTCATCAGTCCCATAGAACTTAGAACTACTTAAACCTAACTAACCTAAAGACATCACAGACATCCATGCCCGAGGCAGGATTCGAACCTGCGACCGTAGTAGTCGCGCGGTTCCGGACTGAGCGCCTAGAACCGCGAGACCACCGCGGTCGGCTATGAACAAGTGCTCGATCGTGTTGAACGATGCAATCGCCATCCCCGAACTGCTCTTCAACTGTGGGAAGCAAGTAGGTGTTTAAAACATCAATGTAGGCCTGTGATCTGATAGTGCCACGCAACACAACAAGGGGTGCGAGACCCCAACATGAAAAACACGACCACACCACGACACTACCGCCTCCGAATATTACTCTACACACGCTGGCAGATAACGTTAACCGGACATTCACCAAACCCACAGCCTGCCATCGGATTGCCACATTGTGTACCGTGATTCGTCTCTCCATTCAATGTATTTCCACAATTCAGTCGTCCAATGATTACCCTTCTTACACCAAGCGAGGCATTTGGCACTTACCGACGTGATGTGTGGCTTATGAGCAGCCGCTCGACCTTGAAATTCACGTTTTATCACCTCCCGCCTAACTGTCGTAGTGGATCCTGATGCAGTTTGGAATTCTCGCATGATTGTCTGCCTATTACACATTACGAGCCTCTTCAGTTATCGGCGGTCTCTGTCAGTCAACAGACGTGTTAGGCAAAAACCCTATTGTGAAGTATGTGTTCCTTCAGCTTTCCAGGTTTCCATTTCACTATCACATCAGAAACAGACGTATGACACCAAATCACCTTACCACGTTCTAAGCGCCCCATTCTGCTATCTCACGATGTCTAATGACTACTGAGGTCGCTGATATAGAGTACCTGGCAGTAGGTGGCAGCACAGTTCACCTGATATGAAAATCGTATGTTTTTTGGGGGTGTCCTGAACTTTTGGCCACATAGTGTACCGGGTGATCAAAAAGTCAGTAGAAATTTGTAAACTGAATAAATCACGGAATAATGTAGATAGAGCTGTACAAATTGACACACATGCTTGGAATGACATGTGGTTGTATTAGAACCAAAACAAATACAAAAGTCCAGAAAACGTCCAACACATGGTGCTTCATCTGATCAGAATAGCAATAATTAGCAAAGCAAAGATGATGTTTTTTTTAGGAAATGCTCAATATGTCCACCATTATTCCTCAACAAAAGCTGTAGTCGAGGAATTATGTTGCGAACAGCACTGTCATGCATGTCCGGAGTTATGGTGAGGCATTGGCATCGGATGTTGTCTTTCAGTATCCCTAGAGATGTCAGTCGATCACGATAAACTTGGGACTTCAGGTAACCCCAAAGCCAATAATCGCACAGACTGAGGTCTGGGGAACTGGGAGGCCAAGCATGACGCAAGTGGCGGCTGCGCACATGATCATCACCAAACTACGCGCACAAGAGGTCTTATACATAAGGTGGTGCGCCATTCTTCATATACATCGTACGTTCCAGCTCGTGTTTATCAGCCAGGCTGGTTATGATGCGCATCTGTAACATATCGGCGAACCTCTCACCCGTCACGGTAGCAGTTACAAAACCAGAATCACGCATTTCCTTGAAGAAAAAAGGCCAGATAACAGTAAATGTGGTAAATCCAAACCATACCGTGACTTTCTCGTTTTGCAATGGAGTTTCCACGACAGTTCTAGGATTTTCGGTAGCCCAAATTCTGCACTTGTGGGCGTTGACAGACCTTCGGAGCGTGAAATGAGCTTCGTCGGTCCACAACACGTTACTCAACCAATCGTCATCATCCGCCACCTTTTGAAACGCCCTCACCGCAAATCCCGTGCGCTTCACTAAATCGCCAGGTAACAGTTCATAATGCCGATGGATTTTGTACGGATAGCATTGAAGGGTACGGCTATGTGCCAAGCAAACAGTAGTGTATGGAATGCCGGTGCGACGTGCGACTGCACGAGCGCTGACTTCCCCGTACGTAGAGGAACCCACTACAGTCTCCATTTCTTTCTGAACTGTCTCAGCAGCATTACGCCTTGTGTTCGGACGGCCACTACGTGGTCTATCGTCTAAACAACCCATGGCTTCGAACTTCGAAATCATTCTCGCCCGAGCTGTATTTGTCAACGGACCTTTGACCGTTCGAATCCCCTTCCTATGGCTATAGGATCGTAACGCTGAACTACCACATTCCCCATTCTGATAGTACAGCTTCACTAAAAGGGGCTTTTCAGGTAGCGTCAACATTCTACTACTGCTGGAGCATCTGATTTTCTCTCTCATTACGATTGTCATGCGCAGTCACTGACGTTTTGCTGTCCAGCGCAATCTGTCGGACATTTTGTGTCATTCCAATCATGTGTGTCAATTTTTACCTCTATATCTACATTATTCTGTGGTTTATTAAGTTTTCAATTTCATACTGACTTTTTGATCACCCGGTATATAGACAGAAATAGCCATTACTATATGACCACAGGACTGCAGAAGAATCAGTGAAAGCAATTGATTCCATAAAATAAGAGTGCACGTACAGAGCGATTTAAAGTAGAACGACGACATAAAATTAATAACTGGAAAGAAAGAGGCCTGGGCGAATCGTTGGATGAATGCTGAGCAAACGTACGCCAGAAGAGCCGCACATTTCGTTAGATGTTCATTTAATAATAACCAATGTGGCTCCGACTTGTGATATACCTTTTGCAATTCTTACTTTTATGTTTTCATCCTCTTTAAAAGCAAAGAGAAAAAGACGAGGTGGTAGTAGCCCAGCGTAGAGCCTGTGCCTACCGTCAAGTATTTTTGACTTTCAGATGTTAAAAGGCAGAGCAGATTTTGTTCTTGTACGAGTTGTTGGAAGGAAGGTTTCGCTCAGGGAGTGAACGAGTGAGAACCGCCATTTTTTAGCGAGTAATTGCAGACCGCCATTGTGTGTATTTTCTATGTGCATCGAACAGAAATATAGTAGTGTTTTATTAACAGAATATTTGTGAGAGTTATTATTATTTCAAGTAGTAATGCAATAAGAAGAACGGAAGCCCATCTGTGTACTTCGGAAAATTTACGAAGGTCCGAGTACAGCAACACGGCCAGTCAAGGAGACGGCGATCGAACATAATATTAATAATTGGTACGCATAGAATACTATGAAGACGATTTATTTATGTAAATATGAACTAAAATGAATCCTTTCCCGTTACAGGAAATGCCTAGCTTATTGTTCTTGTCCTTCATGCCAAAGAATTAATCTCTTTAATTCATCCATTTTAAAAAAGCGACACATTCCAGCATTTTATTATCATTCATTCCCTATCCTATTATATTATCATTTTATTATATTATAAAGTGGCGACAAGTGACAGGCACGATACGTAGTGGGCAAAACTTTGAGTACTAGTATTGTTAGGAAAATGAATATACATGTATGTTAACAATTTCAGTATGTTCCATGTACGCTGAGGATGTGACGGAGACGGTGATGTGATACTGAAAGGAAATAATAAATAAATTAGAAGGAAGAGGACGACAATACCAAGAACGTACAACAAAGCACAATAGAGGACGTAACAGTTACAAGACAACTATCCGGTAGGACCGCGCAATGCATATAGAAAATGCGTTCCCAGTGAGCATATTAGAAAACCCAAGCACCTATTTCCTAAAATCCCGAACCTAAAGCTTCAGAGATTAACGCTATTGTATTCGAGTAGAGACAATGACATTTCTTTATTAGTACTGAAAACATATTGACCGAACAACAACTGAGATTACAATTACATACAGCTGTATATGCATTTTTAGCGTGAGAAGTACCAGGAAAGTGAAATCTAAAGAGAGAAAATACTGATTTTGATAACTGTAGTGCCTTAAGAGTTTCTACAATGGAGAGTCAAAACAATAAGGAAATGTCATTCGAAAATCAAAATGCAAATGTAGTGGATGTGCATTTACAAAACGCAACAATGCGTGGTTTAGAACCGTTAAGCGGTGATTATTTGGATGCTGGGCGCAACATGCCATTGTTGCATTCGACGCCCGTGAATACAGAACATTTCATTACCAGCAATACTTTGATTACAATAGACGAAATTAATGACAACTCAAGGCAGGAGAATATTTTAAATGAACGTAGTACGCGTAGTAGAGACGCAGATGCTGACAGGCGTAGGCCGGAAATGAATAGAGAAGATATGCAAGCACTATTTCGAGCTTTAACAGAAACTATACAAACTAACATGAACACAATTAATTCAAAGATGTCGAGTTTAGACGTAATACAAGCAGACATGACTAACATGAAAGCAGACATGACTAACATGAAAGCAGACATGACCACAGTAAAGTCCGAGATCGCGAAGGTAAATACAAACATGACGCACATTTCAGGCGAGGTACAAAGTTTGCGCACAGAACTCAATAATATGGATACGAAGTTCACACAGCAGATTTTGCAAATATCCACGGAGGTGGATAGGAAAATTAATGAACAAGTGCAAATTTCAGTTCATGATATGGGTGAGAAATTAAAAGGCATAATGAGAGAAAATTTTGAGACACTAACACACAAATATCGACAGGAGCTATCCGGTATTAGAGAAACCCAAGAGAATTTACAGGCAATGCAAAAGAATTCGCAGGTTAACTTAGACAATGTACAATCAGAAGTAGCGAAACTACATTCTTTCTGTGACGACTTGCCAGAAAATGTAGAGAAAATCACAGTGGAGGTAGGGTTACTCAAGTTAGAACACAAGAGAATCAACTCAGACATTGTGCAGCTTTACGAAACGGTAAAGAGTAATACAAAGGACGAAAACACAACGTTCGCAGAAAAATGCGTACGTGAACAGCGCACTTACGTGGAAGCGGTAAAGGAAGTAATGGGGGAAAAGGAAGAAGAAATCTTAAAACGCATAGAACAGGATATCATACAGGTAGAACAAAGGTTAAGGGACGAAATAGTTAGCAAACAAAGTACGGTAATATCATCGCCGGGGGCGGTAAGCGGAGCGCTAAACATCCATCCGCCAGTGGGAGGAATCAGTGGCGCGGACAACAATGCCCAACCCACGCCGCGCGACCGCATGTCGACGCACGACGCGAGCAACGGGCAAAATTTTTGTGAAACAAATATACCGTCACTGCAGGGAAATGCTGTTCCGCCCTCCTGGACAGCGTTGTTAATGGATGAGAGCTTAATAAAACATCGACAGTTTCCCGTATTCTCAAATGAGAAAAAGGGAACGCATCCGGTAGTGTTTGTCCGAGCCTTCAGAAATGTACTGCCGAGGACTTGGACAGAAGCTCAAAAGATCAAATATGTAGTAGGACATACTGAAGGTGATGCCCTTTTGTGGGCTACGGAGATGTCAGAACTTTGCGAGACATATGATCAGTTTGAGAATGCATTTTTAGATAAATACTGGTCTACAGCTATCCAGGAGAGGTTAAGACCAGAGGTATTTAACCCAGTATCATATCATTCAAAATTCGGGGGGCTAAGAAACTATTTTGAAACATATCTAAACAAGACCCGTTACTGGAATAATCCGATCTCTCATGTAGATGTATTGAAAATCTTAAAGAACAAGTTACCTGCAAATGTTAGGGAAAAATTAGTAACTATTCCCGAATATGACCTTGAGTATTTTCTTTCATTGCTCGACTCAATAGATCTGATTCATGACGATGGGCAAGCCATGCCTAGTTATCGTAACGGTAATGAACACTACCCAAACGGAAAGAACAACTATGGTAACGGCAATGGATTTGGAAACTATAGTGGTCGTGTGCGTATGAATGAATGGCATCCGTATGCACCGCCGCGTCACAACGGCAATCCGTACAATCGGCCTACCCACCAGCCACAGGGTGACCGAGCGTACGAAAATAAATATCAGCCCCATAGGTACGGCAATGGCCGAGACATTAGGAATCCGAGGGAAAACTTTGACAACAGGCGACAAGGAAATGCAAATTACCAAGATCGGAATATGCAACACAGGGATCCGAGAGAGAACAGGCAGCCAGTACAATCAAATCGAACTGGCGAGCACGCGAACATACAGTGAACATAGTAGAAATGACGGCAGAGAATGAATCCATACCTTTACCACCCCCAAGCAATAGTAATCGAGCGTGACTAGAGGAAGAAGGTAATGAACTGTCAATGTGCCACAGTACTAATATGAGCGACATAAACAGTAACACGAACAGGGACGGAAAGGAGGAAGTAGGAACTGAAACAAACCTACACATACAGCACATCCGGAATCTATTTTTAAGGTATGATAAGGACACAGAAATGAAAGAAGACCTGTTTACTGAGGAGAAAGGAACAACACCCAAGGTAAGTGAAATTATTCAAGCAATAATAAAGGTAAAAGTGGGAAACATAGATGTACCCGTTGTTTTGGATACTGGCGCGTCGACAAGCCTCATGTCTACCAGCTTGTTCAAAGAGATAGCGAGGGAAGTAAGTGTACCCACGCTACCCGTGGAGAACTGTAAAATCGTAACGGCAATGGGAAGTAAATCTAAGGTTATAAAATTACAGGCCAGCATACCCACTAGCATATGTGGTGTAACTTTGCAGTGTACTTTCTTGTTGATAGACAAACTGATAGTGAACTGTATACTTGGTATGGAGGTGTTCAGAAGGTATGGGGTAAAAATAGATATCGGCAGCGGGGAATGTCAATTTCATGTAGGAGAGCGCACACTGACAGTGGACTTAATAAAAATTACAACGACGAATCAGGGTAGGCAGATACCCGATATTGATGTTAAACTTAGCTACCCTCAAGTCTTAATAGCAAGGGAGACAGAATTTGATGACCCTGGCGGTGAGATCCTAGATGAGCAAACAGTAGATAGTAAAATAAGTAAATCCACTTGTCTTAACAATGAACAGCGAAGTGAACTGGCAAAATTACTCTTCAAATATCATAACATTTTTCGTAAACAACCCAGTGTTATTAGGGGATATGAATATAAAATGGAAGTGTGCCCGCATGAAACCTATTGTAGAACGTCATATGGCATTCCTTGGGCAAAGAAAAACGCAGTAAGACAAGAAATAGAGCGTATGATTAGGTGGAAGGTGATTGAAACATCGCACTCGCCTTACTGCAGTCTGATTCTCGCAGTTGGTAAAACTGACGGAACGGTGCGGCTGGTGTTAGACGCGAGAGAAATAAACAAAATCATCGTTCCTATAAGAACAAGGCCAGAGAATCTAGAAGAGCAGTTATTAAAGTTTGATGGTGTTAAGTATTTAACATCCCTCGATTTGAAAGCTTCGTACTGGCAAATTTTGTTGCATGAAGAGAGTAGAAAGTATACAGCTTTCATAAACGCCGGGAGGAGTTACCAATTTAGGGTGCTGCCTTTCGGATTAAACGTGAGAGCTGGTGTATTTATTGAAGCATTACACAAAGTACTTGGACCGGAGTTGCTTAGCCAGGTTACACTCTACGTTGACGATTTATTAATTGCAACTCAAACATGGGATGAACATGTAAGTATTCTGGAAAAGGTTTTTCAAAAATTCGATGAATACAATGTCACAGTTAACTTTAGAAAGTCTGAATTCGGAAAGGACAAAATAAAATTTTTAGGGCATATTATTTCACCAGAAGGGATTTTACCTGACACCGGTAAATTAGATGCGATACGAAATTTCCAAACACCCTATAATAAGAGACAATTAAAAGGTTTTCTAGGAATGGCCTCGTTTTCAGGAAATTTCTGCCACAACAATTGTTGAACAGTAGCTCGCTGTTAAACCTACTGCGTAAAAATCACAGTTGGCTGTGGACTAAAGAGTGTGAAAGTGATTTTCAACGCATTAAGCAGGCACTGATTAATGCACCTATCCTTAAACACCCGGATATGGAGTTGGACTTTTGTTTAAGCACTGATGCTTGTTATCAGGGGCTTGGCGCGTGTCTGTTTCAAATAATAACAAAAGATGGTAAGGAAGAAATCAATGTAATAAGTTTTGCGAGTAGAACTCTTACAGAATGTGAAAGATCGTATTCTGTAACTAAACTGGAATTGTTGGCAGTTATTTGGTCCTTTTGTAAATTTCAATATTACCTTTGGGGAAAACATACTAAAGTTTACTGTGATCATCAAGCTTTGTCCTTTCTTCTGACACGTAAGTTGTTACATAAGAGAATAGCGAGGTGGTGCATGTACCTACACGAGTTTGATTTTGAGGTTGTGTACATAAAAGGGGAACAGAATGTTTTGGCAGATGCACTATCACGATTACCACAAGGCCTCACCGATTATCACGACTTAGAGGAACAAACGTCTGATTTCAAAGTAATTTTAATAAATGATGGAACTTTTAAACCATATTATATCAAAATGTGCAAAAACATGCAACGTCTGCAGGAAGAAGACCCGAGATGGAGCAAGGTAATAAGATATTTGCAGTCCGGAACACACGAACAGTTAAAGCAGTATTACATTATACATACTAGCGTCCTCTTTCATAGAAGGGATCGGCGAATGGATAAGTGGTGTGTGTGCATACCTCAGGAATATGTGGACAACTTAATTCAACACACGCACCTCACGTGTGGACATTATGGAGTGCTAAAGTGTGCTGCAAAAATTGCAACGTATTGTTATTGCCCTAATATGAGGCGACGTATGGAGCAAGTAATCAGACGATGTGCGGTGTGTCAGAAGGTCAAACATCAAAATAGGGCATGTCTTAATGTACTACACCCAATAATACCAAAGCAACCAAGGGACCTTGTATCTATTGACGCCGCAGGACCTTATCCCCAAGCCCGCGGCTGGGTTAAATACATCGTAGCCTTGTATGACGTTTTTAGTAAGTATCTCCAGCTGTACGCAGTCAAAACGGTTAGGTCTGGACCAATTATAAGACGGATTCTGGAAGACTACATACCACGTATTGGGAAACCGCAAGCGGTTCTAACTGATAATGCTTCAAATTTTACAGGTGACCAATGGAAATCATTTTTAAAATCACAAAACATACGTCATATTTTAGTATCCAAGTTCCACCCGGTAGCAAGTCCTGTCGAACGGTGCTTCCGTGAATTTAACAGGTTTATCCGGACATATATACCGCAGAACCAATAGAAATGGATAGAATACGTGGGTCCGTTTCAGCACATAGTAAATCACCTACCACACACATCAACAGGGTACACACCGGCCGAACCTATGTTTGAAAAGGTGGAACTACATGAATGGGCAAAACCGATACCTAAATTAGGGCACAAAGACATAGCCTTAGATGACAAAGTACGGCAAGCGCTAATAACACTGGAAGGGCAAGCTCAAATAAGGAAAGGCATTTAAGACAAGAAATTGAAAAACGTAATAGAATTCCAGATTGGACAGGAGGTACTACTAAGAACTCATCCGAAATCATCGAAATTAAAGGCATTGAACAAAAAATGGCAATTGTTATATGTTGGTACGTATATCATTGTTGACAAGCCACATCCTGAGTGCTACTTGATAGGAAATATAAAAAATGGTAAATTAAAAGGCATGTATCCACATAAAGATTTGCGAAAATTTATTAAATGAAAGTGGAAGTCCAATTCTTTCCTTATTTGTTGCGTTAATAAAACCGAAGTAGGTAGGAGGTTTGTCACTCTATGACGAATAAACCGATTGGCGCTCGGTTCCTCTCCAGCTAGGGGGTACAATATTTATATTTTCGTTACCCTCTCCCTCTTCTACTGTCCTGTTTAGTCAATAAAGAACGTTCAATTTTCTTCTACTATCTAAAATGCAGAGATGAGAATGCAACCTAGTCGTTAGAGATTTTTCTTGTAATTTTGGTATTGAGCTTTCTTAAGACCTAAATATCTATAGAAACACAAGAAACTTTTTCATATTCCTTAAGAGAACACTAAATATATAGGAAGAAATAAAACAATTGTACACAATAGTGGACGAGTGAAAATCATTAGATTACGTAGTAACAATACATAAAAATAATTAAATAAGAGCGATGGAAAGGAAAGGAATTCACAGCTCGCGAGCTTTGAGCTAGAGGCACGAGCGATGAAGAGTACTGAGACGCGCAGCCGCGCTTTAAGCGGAGTGTACTTATAACAATTACATGCGAAGCGGCTAACAGCTGATCGTAGGGGTCGAGTAGGCAAAAAGCACGGTTGAGTTCAGTGTCCTCAGCTAGATGCGCAAAGACACACTGCGCATCGCGACGGAAACCATTCTAGAATTTAAGCGAATCGGCATTCACGCTGCGCTGCCAACTGGACAAAACAGAAGCGACACGAAATGAAGTCCCTATCAGCTCATTACTCTAACGTAAATCAGTTACACAAACAAAACGAACACAGACATTTATCCCCAAGATGGAGACTATACTGTAAAGAGCACTAATTTTAAGAGTATATCTTTAAGTTAAGCATACGTAGTTTTAAGAAAAGGACCCCATCGGTGCAAGTAAAGTATGAGGAGCGTAGAATACGCTAAAATTGTGAACTTAACATAGGCTATTGAATGTACATAGTTAGAAATAAGTATGAGTATTCAAAGGAGAAGAAAATATACACAGATATTCCTATCAGACTATATACAACAGTATTAAGACAAGTTTAAAAGAAAAGTAACAACATGTACACTTAAAAGAACACGATTAGCACTGAACTTTATTGAGAACTAAGCGGCTTACATACAGCACGCAAGTCAGCGACGATGGGAAACGTAGAATAAAATATACACATAGAAAAGTGTGTGTGGCGGAGACGTAAACTACAAAATAACATATCGTACGAGATTTAGCGAGAGGAGCAATTGTGCACTTATAAAACTACACTTCTTTACAGACAACATTAGAATTAGCGAGCGTGACGTATAGGGAGAATACATTCCCACAAATTTGCTATTACAGAACTCACTTATGTTAGTTGCTATTAATTACATGGTACCTTATGCGAAAAGCATAAGCAGCTGAGTAAAACTGTCAACATGAATCGTACAACTTGCGGGAGATAAGCTACGTAAATACGAAAACCAACCAATACGCACACAACGTAATTATACGAACTAAAACAAAATAACTGAGGTAAGTACTGTATGTTTAAAAAAGCAATATACAGAAACAAATTAATTTCACTGCTGGATAATACTTGGAAGTAGAGAGAGTGTGAAAAGTTTTAGATTCGATTGGAGGTATTAATTAGTTAATCTACGTTTGTGGTGACATAACATGCATGAATGAATCTAGGAAGAGAATGAAAGTGTATTAGAGTAATATGAGTTTATTTATATTTGTGAGAAGAAATAAATAGGGCGGTGGTTCTAGTGTAAGAACCCTGTAGGTAATACATGAGTATAAATGGTGATTTATGTGGAAGATTTTTTAATGAATAATTACATGGATATACGGCGAGTAATATGAAGATTAATTTTGCAGTGGTACCTAGAAAAGGGCCACGAAGGCGACTTAAGAAAGAATTGATTATATAGTTTTAAGTCTTAGAATGAATGGTTGTATGAATGTGGAAAGCAAAGTATGATGATGTATGTACGGTAAGTAATTATGAAAACGACCATCTAGAAGAAGCAGTGAAGAATAAAGAAGAAACAGTGGAGTCCATAGTAACAAAGGTACACGCTACATTTAAAGTACACTACAATACAGTGATCTGCTACACAGGCGTCAGGAAGTAACACAAATTAGTATGAAAAATATTTCTTTAGCGACTAACTGTTACAGCCTGAGCAACTATAAGGTGAATATTAATGAAAATATGATATACGATTCGTATGAGGAACGAACACAAAATGCAGTGAAAGAATATTTTCTACACTGAGTTCTTGACACACGCAGAAGCGAAAACAGTACTTTAACATAAGCACGTTCTTCTTTCGCGGGAATGAATTATGAGTGGAATTACACATGGCAAAAATACAGTAAAAGTATCGGCCACACGTTACAAAGGGTAAACACGTACGTGTCGTCGCATCAATAAGGCAGAAATATGACTTGAAATATGCGTACATGAATGTGTAATATTACGACGATTAACAAGCAGTGTTGAAGTCAGGATTGTCAAAGGAAAAAACATCCTACACACTCGCTCACAAATGAGCACTTGTAAATATTGTACGTAGTATGGTGTCTATCAAATGCCAAGGATAGAATAAGTACACTAACGACGCACTACAAGTAGCAATCTTGGAAGTAGCTTGATCTCTGAAGCAGACCTTAGCAAATCTTCTTTTTCCATGTAGTGAGTAGTGCTGGAACGTATTTTCTATGTGTTTTTGTGAAGGTATAAACGTGCAGGAGGTCGGGCCTGCAAGTCAAGAGAAGAAATTGCAAATATTCAGAACAAATGAAAGATTCCTTCTAATTTACTTACTAGTGTGTAAAACGATACCAAACATGGAATCCATAAATGAAAACTGAAGGTGAACTGTACATTTAGTTATCAACTATATTATTGTCAATGTTGAAGTCTATGTAAAATGTATGTATGTACTGTTTTCTATGTGTAGTTGTGAACGTAAAAACGCGCAAGAGGTCGGTCCTGCAAGAAAGGAACAGGAAACCAAAATATTCAGAATAAATTAAAGATTCCTTCTGATTTGCATATTAGTGTGTAAGAGGGTGCATGTCATGGGGTCCATATATGAAATGAGTATGAATTGTAAATTTGTATGTCGACTTTATTATTGTCAACGTTTTTGTCTATGTAAAATGTATGTACTATTGTCAATTTTATGTGAAATTTTATTCCTGAAAAGGAACCATTTATGTATGTATGTGAAGTGCAACGCGACGGACGAGTGAAACACTCGCACGTGTGAAGTAATACAAAAATGTTAAGGCCTAATAATAGTGAAAATAACGGCTGAGCCGTAGTAAGAGAAAACGCTACAATGTGGAGAAGTGAATACAGTGAGTGTGATGCGTGTGCGACGGAAAAATGAGAGGAAATCCGTATAACCACGAGTTGTGGTGTGAGTACCGCTGAACTACAATAAACAACGGAAGACAATGCCGAGTTCTGCAGTGCGGCCCTTACCTCACCTTGCTGTGCGGAAACCTCGTCCAGGCGCGAGATGATGTATTGGTGTTCTTTGGGTTGAGCGTTGGAGCTGAATCCGTCGTATCCAGTCTCCGGACTGGAGGGCATATACAACACCGACTTGATGAGCCTGGAGCAACATTACGATGGATGCGCGGGCAGTGCTGCTGCTCACGTGGCGCTCGCGTCACTGCGACGGGCGCGGTAAACAATGAGCTGCTGCTAGCCATAAGCGCAGCGAACAATGAGATAGCGTGTGCTGAAAAGACACCTTCTCAGAACGGCCAATGAACCAAAAGCCAGTGAGAAAAACAATTTTTAAAACATGGTGAGGACAATTTACGAAATGTAAAATTTTTCCCCTGTCCATACAGCTTAACAAGTATAATGAAAAATCACAGACTAAGACGTTAGCACGACATGGACGTACGATTATGTAATATAAATATATGTGAATGTCGTTATATGATATAAGTGTATGTGAATGTATTTATATGTATGAATTTGTAATGAACAAGGAAATGAACTTCGTAGACTTACTTGTAGTAGCTTAAGGGTATTAAAATTCCATTGACTTGCACCAAATGACTCAACATGAGCCCCAAGGTAAATAAGGCTACTGTATACTGTCTCACTAAATAAAGAGACTTATTCCCGACAGTATACAGTAGGGGGGCAATTGTGATATACCTTTTGCATTTCTTACTTTTATGTTTTTAAAAGCAAAGAGAAAAGATGAGGTGGTAGTAGCCCAGCGCAGAGCCTGTGCCTACCGTCAAGTATTTTTGACTTTCAGATGTTAAAAGACAGAGCAGTTTTTGTTCTTGTACGAGTTGTTGGAAGAAAGGTTTCGCTCAGGGAGTGAACGAGTGAGAACCGCCATTTTTTAGCGAGTAATTGCAGACCGCCATTGTGCGTATTTTCTATGTGCATCGAACTGAAATATAGTAGTGCTTTATTAACAGAATATTTGTGAGAGTTATTATTATTTCAAGTAGTAATGCAATAAGAAGAACGGAAGCCCACCTGTGTACTTCGGAAAATTTACGAAGGTCCGAGTATAGCAACACGGCCACAGTGAAGGAGACGGCGATCGGACATAATATTAATAATTGGTACGCATAGAATACTATGAAGACGATTAATTTATGTAAATATGAACTAAAATGATTCCTTTCCCGTTGCAGGCAATGCCTAGCTTGTTGTGCTTGTCCTTCATGCCAAAGAATTAATCTCTTTAATTCATCCATTTTAAAAAAGCCACACATTCCAGCATTCTATTATCATTCATTCCCTATCCTATTATATTATCATTTTATTATATTATAGACTCCGCGCTGGAAGGAAGGTGTTCCGCATCACGGTGTGGTTTACAGTTAGAAGAGCGCAATTTCCTAGATGAGTCATTAAATACAATACTTCCTCCTACGTATATCCAGCGAAAACCCCCACTCACACTCACTCACTGATCATACCGAACTTGAGAGTCCATTACCACAGCAACGTATTTTCGCCATCTGTCCCTGTCTTGGGCTATTTCTTTCCACTCATCTTCAATACCTAGGCTCCTCAAATCAGCCTTCACATTGTCCTCCCATCTACGCCTCGGTCTCAACACAGGACGTTTTCCCTGTAAGTGCCCCACCACTACTCTGCGCGCTGCCACGCCCTTATCCATTCGAGCTACGTGGCCGGCCTATCGCAGTCCACGTGATTTAATAATGCAGATAATGTCAGTTCTTGAATAGAGTTCGTGAACTTCTGCGTTATGCAGTTTTCGTCGCTCTCCCCTAATGTCATCCCTTTTTGCTCCGAAAATTTTCCTCCAAACTTTGTTTTCAAGTACTCGATACGGCTTTTCTTCCTGCACAGTGAAAGTACAAGTCTCACATCCATACAACATAACTGGTAGAATTATAGTTTTATATATTCTAATATTTAAATTCCTAGACAATATCCGTGATGAAAGCATTTCCCGCCCGTAATCTCTTCTTCAGTTCGGATTCAATCTCATTTCTCGAAGTGATGTTCACTTTTTCAAACTGCATGTCTCCAACTCTTAACATTTCCTGTTGGCATTCTAGTGGTAACCAGGTATTTAGTTTTGTCTTCACTTATTGTTAGACCTACATCTTCACTAGGCTTGATGAACGCATTGGCATTTGCTGTTACAGATTCTTTCCTCTCGCTAATGGTGTTTAGATCATCTGAGTACCCTAATATCTTAATATTTCCATTTAACTCCACACCCTCTGAATTATCTGCTGCCATTCGTACAACATATTCTAGGACTAAATTAAAAAGTAGCGGAGACAGGGCATCTCCCAGCTTAAGTCCGTTCTTTATTACCAATTCTTCTGACTCCAATTTCCTCACCAATACTCTACCTTTTCTGTTTTCACAACTCGCTTCTATAAGTGTAACATACTTCTTTGGTATTCCAAGTTTCAAAAGATTTCTGTACAATTTTCATTGCAATACTGAGTCATATGCTTTTGTAAAATCTATGGAAAGATTATGAACTGGTTTATTGTATTCTCATTTCTTTTCCAAAATTTGACGCAGGGTGAATATTTGGTCTATAGTGGATCTGTTCCTCCGAAAGCCAGCTTGGTAATCCCCCACAATTCCATCTGCGTATGGTGCAAGTCTGCTTAGCAGCATAGTCGAGTAAATTTTGGAACTTACTGGTAATAGAGATATCACTCTATAATTACTACAATCCATATTGTCGCCCTTCTTAAAAATTGGGGTCAGAACCGACTCCTGCCGCTATTCAGGTATCATCTCTGAGTTCCATACTTTAGTTACCACTTTGTGAACTACTTCCACCAAATCTGTCCCCCATTTTTAACTAATCTAATTTTAACAATCTGATCCTGGTGCTTTATGTTTTTCCAATTTGTTGATTGCATCTCTTACTTCCTTTAACGTTGGCTCAGATATCTGGGGTTCTGCTGTATGTATTTCTTACGCCTACTCATTCCCTTCTTCCTGGTGTACATTTAATATATGCTCAAAATACTCCCTCCATTTACTTAATATAGCACTGGGGTCTGTCAGTATTCCCCGGCATTCCCTCGAAGTGCATTTGTCCTAGCCATGAACCCCTTCCTATACCCATTTATGTCTAGGTAAAGTTCCCTAATGTTTTTTTGTTTTACTGCTTGTTTCGATTATTTTAATTTGATTGTTCAAATAATCCCTCTTCTTTGCCCGTAGCCTACGACTAGCTTCCCTTCTCATGTTCAAGCTCTCGTTTTCTGTCTCCCATTCTATCCCAATCGCGCTTTTCTCCTTTCCTCTACCAATTCCTTGCATTCCTCATCAAACCACGGTTTCCTCCCGTTCTTCTTAATTGTACCTATTGTAAACTCTTTGTTATTATTCCTCACAGTGATCCCCTGTTTATTTACATCCTCGTGTTGATCTTCGTGTGTCTTGAGAGCATCAAACTTATTGAAAGCGAAAACACCGTGAAGGTAAAATTATATTCCTGTCCACACGAGGCTTACTGATAGTCGCTCTTCCCGAGAACCATTCGCGAATGGAACAGGGAGGGGGAACTGACAGTGGTACTTTCCGCCACACACCGCAAGCTGGCATGCGGAGTGAAGAATTAGATGTAGAAATAGTCACTACCCCACCCAGCTGAAGCGAGCACCTTGAGCAGGGGGCTGCTCCTGCTGCTGGCGCTGCTGCCAGAGCAAAACGGCCCGCAGAATACGGCAGCACACCGCAGGCGGCCACAACTCTCAGCCGCTCGCCAGCGCATTTTTACGACGCCGCAGGGGAGTCGGCGGCGGCTGGCTGCGGTCCGCCGCCGGAGTCGCGGTCCGCGCCCAGTAAAAGTTTAATCGGCTGCGCGCCGGCCTTAATAGCCACGCCCCGCGGTGCTCCTAGTTGCTGCTGCCGCTGTGTTTGCCGTCGGGAAGGGAGTGGAAGCGAAGGGAAGGGAAGGCTCCGTCCGGAATCCGCGGGCTGCTCGCCAACAGCTCGGCAAACACCTCTCCACAACTTGCGCAGCGCGCATTTGGGCGCAGTGCGCTGCGACGACGCGAATGCTTTCTCTCTTCCGGTGAAGAGTTTCTTCAAGGCGGATTGCAGCTGCACGTTTCCTGTCAGCAAGACGTTCCAAATATTTGCTTTTCAGCAGCACGTTCTGCTCACAAGTAGTGTCTTCAGTGTAACATGTAACTACGCAAGCAATCAACATACCGGGTAAGTTTCCTTTAATTTACGTCTATGGTCACAATCTTTTCTGTTTAACACATTACCGGTTTCGGTCTTTAATGACCGTCATCAGATCTGTCTCATAAAAACAAAGTCCTAATGCACTGCAGCCATAGTGACATAGTCAACTGTTAAATGCAGAATCAGTTTAACACTTGACTTGCCACTATGGCTGCAATGCATTAGGACTTTGTTTTTATGAGACATCTGATGAAGGTCATTAAAGACAGAAACCGGTAATCTGGTAAACAGAAAAGATTGTGACCATAGGCGTAAATTAAAGGTAACTTAATTACATATACGGGTCACTGTGTTTTTTTCGTGACGATGTCGCAGTTTGTGCAACATACCGGTATTTTCAGGTATTTAGCTGATGTAAGCTTCTTGCTTGTCACTATTCAGCCGGCCGCGGTGGTCTCGTGGCTAAGGCGCTCAGTTCGGATCCGCGTGACTGCTACGGTCGCAGGTTCGAATCCTGCCTCGTGCATCTATGTGTGTGATGTCCTTAGGTTAGTTAGGTTTAAGTAGTTCTAAGTTCTAGGGGACTGGTGACCACTGATGTTAAGCCCAATAGTGCTCAGAGCCATCTCATCTTGTCACTATTCACTCATTTACTACTCATTTTTCTCATTTACTACACAAATTTCCTTCTCTTAATTACTATGAAAGACTCAGAAGTAGTTGGTTGCTTAGAATCCATTAGCATTTGTTGAAACACTGGTAGTGGGCTAGGAGCCGTCTGACACTGCTACGTTTGCATCTCTCAGAGGCGGTCAGTGTTGATTATTAGTTTCTTTTTTAGAATACTGCCGCCGGCTTTGTGTAGTAATACGGCGTGGTAATTTTTCCATTTGCGTTCTGGATGTCTGATCTACTGTTCTGATTCCTGAGATTGAACTACATGACAACCAACAGCACCACAGTTAGTGAAGACACACATCTAACTATCATCGACCACTTGCCTTTCAAAAAGGCTTTACCAATCTCTTAAGACACCCACCATCAGGACATTAACTTTTCTTTCGTTTGTCCTGATATAAAATACATACCAGTTTGTTAGGATCTTCTTTGCTCTTTTCGTGCATCTTAACTGTCACCTCCCCCTACGATACGGAGCGAATGAGTTTTGCGATTATAGGACTTCTTCTCAGTGAAAAATACGGCACGTGCTGCCACAAATTCCGGCCACCTTCTTAAAAAGAAACACACACACACACACACACACACACACACAGTACTGCACATTTATAAATTATTAGTTGTTGAAGTTTTCTCTCAGGAATGAATTAAGTTTCTGTTTAAAGTTAATGTCGGTCAACAGGTTCTCAGGCATTTATGTGTGCATTATATCTAATTCTTTTCTCTGCCAAAATAATGCTCAATGACGGCTATTGTAAATCATTTCCTCAAGTACCTCTCAAAATGGTTCAAATGGCTCTGAGCACTATGGGACTTAACATCTGAGGTCATCGGTCCCCTAGAACTTATAACTACTTAAACCTAACTTACCTAAGGACATCACACACATCCACGCCCGAGGCAGGATTCGAACCTGCGACCGTAGCGGTTTCGTGGTTCCGGACTGAAGCGTCTAGAACCGCATGGCCACACCGGTCGGTCAAGTACCTCGATCTCAATCTTTGTACAGAACGGAAATTTGGAAATTTGTGGTAAGTCCTATGGGACAAAAATGCTGAGGTCATCGGCCCCTAAGCTTACACACTACTTAATCTGACTTAAACTAACTTACGCTAAAGACAACACACACACACCCATGCCCGAAGGGAGGACTCGACCCTCCGACGGGGGCGGCTGCGCGAAGCTTGACAAGGCGCCCCTGACCGCACGGCTACCCCGCGCGGCTTTTATAGGGTGGTTGAGGGACTTCGACTGTTGAGTATAAAAAAGACAAATAAAAAACACCTTTAGTCATCTGTACTTCAAATTTTATTTCACTTACGCGAGAAGTTTCGGCGTATATGCTATCTTCAGGCACCCTGACCGAAGTATAGGAAGAATCCAATGTGATGAGCAGTTGAAAAAAATCATGAAAAAATTAAAAAAAAAGAAACGGAAATGTATACGGATACCAGATACTTTTTGTGTTAGCAGAAGAGCCAAGACCGTTTTACGAGTGGAGGCCGAAATGCACGCATTTCATCTCACGCAGGCTGGCGTGAAGAGGGAAGAACTATACTGACGTGAGGCCTGGAACACGACAAGGAACGAGAATTTAGAAAGCGGACGTAATTAGTTTGATATTTCACTATAATCCATTAATGATGAACGTCGCTCTTGACGGTACATGATTCACAATATTATCTGTTCAGAATAAATTCTTCAAGTTTCCTGAATGAGATCTTCACTCTGCAGCGCAGTGTGCGCTGATATGAAACTTCCTGGCAGATTAAAACTGTGTGTCCGACCGAGACTTGAACTCAGGACCTTTGCCTCTCGCGGGCAAGTGCTCTACCATCTGAGCTACCGAAGCACGACTCTCGCCCGGTCCCACTGCTTTACTTCTGCCAGTATCTCGTCTCCTGCCTTCCAAAGGTTCGCAGGAGAGCTTTTTCGACTGCACATAATATGGAATTCCTCCCAAATCTCGGTCAGGAAGCCTGAAGATGGCCTAGTGAAACGCCGAAACTGATCGCGTAATTAAAAGAGAGGGCTGAAGGTGTATTTGATTTCACGTTTTATGTCTTCTGCAGGTTTGAACGCTTCGGTGATGTTTCATTTTGCTGTCAACACTCATTACTGATTGCAGTGTTATGTAACAACGTAAGTTGTAGTGATGTTTGTTATTAATCACATAGGGGTAATTTATGGAGGATAAGCTACCAGCATTTGCAATGAACAATCACATTCCTTTCTTGTATTTCTGAGGTTGAAATACACCCTAGGCGCATATCCAAAATGGAGACTGTTCTTGCCGTATCTCACCTAAGTGTTGGAGGAACAACAACTATTCCATACATAAATTTGGCTTGTGTAATTTCTAGCAGCTATATGTAGCCTGGAAGGAAGGAGGAAGCAACGGGAGAAGTACCGTTTTCGCACTGTTGTTCCCTGTTAAGTGCTATACAATTACCTCAGTTAAGACAGTAAATTTTGTTTTCAGAATAAATGTATCAGTTCTCAGATGTGTGAAGTCAATGTGCCATTGCTTGTGGAGACACATTCGAAATATTAGAGTCGTAAAAACAACTCCATAATTATGAATTTGTTATACCATAGCACTTCATGCTGTTAATAGTCGCAAACGTGCATATTGCAATAATCAGGCACCCACTTTCTGCTAATTTTTAACAATGGGATAGTTTTAAACTACACTCCTGGAATTGGAAAAAAGAACACATTGACACCGGTGTGTCAGACCCACCATACTTGCTCCGGACACTGCGAGAGGGCTGCACAAGCAATGATCACACGCACGGCACAGCGGACACACCAGGAACCGCGATGTTGGCCGTCGAATGGCACTAGCTGCGCAGCATTTGTGCACCACCGTCGTCAGTGTCAGCCAGTTTGGCGTGGTATACGGAGCTCCATCGCAGTCTTTAACACTGGTAGCATGCCGCGACAGCGTGGACGTGAAACGTATGTGCAGTTGACGGACTTTGAGCGAGGGCGTATAGTGGGCATGCGGGAGGCCGGGTGGACGTACCGCCGAATTGCTCAACACGTGGGGCGTGAGGTCTCCACAGTACATCGATGTTGTCGACAATGGTCGGCGGAAGGTGCACGTGCCCGTCGACCTGGGACCGGACAGCTGCGACGCACGGATGCACGCCAAGACCGTAGGATCCTACGCAGCGCCGTAGGGGACTGCACCGCCACTTCCCAGCAAATTAGGGACACTGTTGCTCCTGGGGTATCGGCGAGGACCATTCGCAACCGTCTCCATGAAGCTGGGCTACCGTCCCGCACACCGTTAGGCCGTCTTCCGCTCACGCCTCAACATCGTGCAGCCCGCCTCCAGTGGTGTCGCGACAGGCGTGAATGGAGGGACGAATGGAGACGTGTCGTCTTCAGCGATGAGCGTCGCTTCTGCCTTGGTGCCAATGATGGTCGTATGCGTGTTTGGCGCCGTGAAGGTGAGCGCCACAATCAGGACTGCATACGACCGAGGCACACAGGACCAACATCCGGCATCATGGTGTGGGGAGCGATCTCCTACACTGGCCGTACACCTCTGGTGATCGTCGAGGGGACACTGATTAGTGCACGGTACATAGAAACCGTCATCGAACCCATCGTTCTACCATTCCTAGACCGGCAAGGGAACTTGCTGATCCAACAGGACAATGCACGTCCGCATGTATCCCGTGCCACCCAACGTGCTCTAGAAGCTGTAAGTCAACTACCCTGGCCAGCAAGATCTCCGGATCTGTCCCCCATTGAGCATGTTTGGGACTGGATGAAGAGTCGTCTCACGCGGTCTGCACGTCCAGCACGAACGCTGGTCCAACTGAGGCGCCAGGTGGAAATAGCATGGCAAGCCGTTCCACAGGACTACATCCAGCATCTCTATGATCGTGTCCATGGCAGAATAGCAGCCTGCATTGCTTCGAAAGGTGGATATACACTATACTAGTGCCGACATTGTGCATGCTCTGCTGCCTGTGTCTATGTTCCTGTGGTTGTGTCAGTGTGATCATATGACGTATCTGACCCCAGGAATGTGTCAATAAAGTTTCCCCTTCCTGGGACAATGAATTCACGGTGTTCTTATTTCAATTTCCAGTAGTGTATGTGTTACAGTTATAAATGAAAGTTTTGTGTGGTGCGTTACACATAAACGTTACATGTATCATATTCTTGCAATTACCTACCACGAACAAAAGTTGTGTGCAACTCATTGAGCCGCAGCACAGAGTGAATGTAGCAAACAACAACAACAACAATAAAATTTTGGTACGTGTACTGCAGATTAATCCACAACTTCAGTTGTTCTGTCTTGGGCAGAGAGAAGTGTTAATCATCGTATAAGCCTTTTGTGTTATTTTAATTAGTGCATTTTGATTACAGATAAGACTCGTCACCAAAGCTTTAAGGGGTTTTCTACACCCTGCCTCAGCTGTAAGTATGAGCTCCTGAAACATAACCCACACTGGTAACAGTTGTGACAGAAATTTGAAACTAGAGCCAAACGAAACAAATAGTGAGTAAATTTATATAATAGTGTCGTCAAAAACTCTACCAGTAATGGAAAGTTACTAAACGTAAACTAATAAATATTTTAATGCCGTTTCTTTTATATGAGGGACGCAGATGCAGCAGTTACTCCTTTATAAGGCATATCACTTTCACCAGTAACAGATATGTCACAGTAATACTCTTGTCATGTATTTTTCTAAAGTTTTCGCGGTTCTTAATCACAAGCTTAACAACGTCTGGCATCATAAACATTGTTCATAATTATCAAATAAGGGTGGACCCCTGTTTACACATTAAAAATAAAAATAGCCTTTCTTTCCTCTGTGCTCTTCTGCATTTTCGCCACTTGGGGACATAATTCTCATTTTAATATATGTGCCATGCATAGGACCACAAAATCGTGAGACTGAAGCAGCTGGAAAAAAGAATGTATACTCTTGCGCTCTAGCAATTTTCTCCTTAGGTTTCCTAAATTCAATATACGCTGGGGCAAGGTATGCAAGGTATTTAATAATCCTGCTGGCTGTCCCCTCGTCAGTACCAATCAAGCCTCCAAAAGACAGAAGGAAATCACCTGGACAAAATACTTGAGCGTCCATAGAATCTGATTCAATGGCAGCGCAGAGTCATTTCTTTCAGAATAATGTCAGATAATTTGTGTGACAAGTAAGCTGGCTTCACAATAATGCAGTGTGGGTATGGTGCTTTAGGCTCCCCTGATACTGAAACACACATCTGTCAATTGTTCTCCCCGCAATGACTCACATTTATCATTCATACATTGCGCTTTGCAAATACATCAAGGAGAGCATTAAATGCTGTGGAATTACGCAGGGGAAGGAGCAGCCACAGTAGCTCAATTTTGGGGAGTATTCTAATTAGAAATTATAACTAAGGATAATTTATAGCAGAGTTGTGAAAATTACTTTACAGATGTCTATGTGTGTTACTAAAAGGATGCAGTTATAGGATGCAGTTACGTTGAACAGAATCCTATGCTGTTCTACTATCACCCAGCTTCTGTGGCCACATGAAGCACTCTGTGATGATGGGGGGGGGGGATTGCTATTCTATCGTTCTGCGCAACAGATTAATCTCAGATGTACCCTTCACCCTGTGGCTCCAGCAAGATGAAATTTGCACCCCCACACTACTACAGAAGTCAGATAGACGCTCCTAACATTCTAGAGAGAAGTGCCTGAAAAACTTTCAGCAATAAATATCTTCCGGAGTCGTGTGCTCTAAGAAAATGACACAAAAATTCACAAAATTTGATACGTAACTAGTGGGATACTTGGGTACTGGAGTAGTGCTAGTTAGTGTAAGTAAAACATGAAACTAACGGAAATTGTTATTTATTAGGCAAAAACTCTGATATATCACAATGGAACTTTTAGTTATGAACTGAAGACATTATTTCCAGGTTATTTCTGGAATGAGAAGTTACCTCTTAAGAATAGGATTCGCTAATGAAATTTCTATACAGAGTTAAAGATTGTCATTGACTTGCCAGAATGGCTGAGAGCCGCACCTACTCAACTTGAATAATTATCCGTTAGAATGTTGCTAGGTACGGTCGAGGCTGGCGCGTATGAAATGCAGTGAAGTGTACTGTTGTGGAGGAAATATGAGGCTCGCAAGAGCTGTAGCGCACAATACCGTAAATTGCGATGCCTGCTTTCTGCACCGCTCGCTGCTGACGAATAAGATAACTCTCGTTCTATCTGGACTGACCTTTGCCAATCAAACTCTCCCTACACCTTGATGAAGTCAAGGACTCGTATTCACCTCTAGTCTAACTATTGGCGTTGTACAGCTGTCAGAGAGCCAGTCCACTACGATGCCACTCAAAAATTCGCTTGCAGGCGATTAACTATGACTCTGTCCATTCACACCGCATAATAGGTGTGTTGGCCAACACAGTGAACAATGCTTAATCGCAGGGACTCAGTATAGGGTTGCCCTCCGATTGGCTCTCGACAGAGGTGCTCTCCCAGTGAAGTACTGTGGAGAGACTTGTCCCTCGCTTTTTGAGTACACGTACGAGCGCACACGCTCTCTTCACCTGTTCTCGCTCCAAGAGCAACAGTGGAACGGCCCCTCTCCACGTCAGACGTGAAGGGGTATATCTTTCGTCTGAAATATCGTCTGTCAAGCAGCATTGCTCTTCTAAAATGGGAGAATGACGTTTCGTTTAAGGCGACCAATCTGGAAATCTGTAGCATCGCCGTTTGGCGTTTGCTGTGAAAATCTATGAAACTGCATGCTATTTTGGTAAAGAATGCATAGGCTGGGCGCTCCCACAAAATGTAGTGGAATTCGCTTTTAAACTGAACATGAGGTCGTCCTTTCACTCGGGCAAACGCTGCTCTACGGGTGGTCACCGGCTGACGTAGATAGGTTGGACTGGCCTCCTGGCGTGCGGTTGCTCTCCTGAACTAAAAGCTCTTGTGACCGTCGTGTCTGGAATGTGTATGTGTGTACGCCAGCCTCGAGTATTTCAACCACAGTGCCCTTATTTGTTATTTGCATACCTTTTACATGCAGTGTTGCTATTTGCATATCTTTTACATGCAGTGTTGTATGGACTTTATTTTATCGCGTTTGGGTTCGAATAAATCGTCTTGACGTGCGGAATATGACTGTGAGGGCATAATGTGTAAGCAGTGAAGGTCAGGAGACCACAACGTCTTACAGCACTACTGTAATTTTTTACGGACTACTATTGTATGTCTGTACTGGCTTACTGGAAAAGTCCAGATCTACTTGCTTTGAAACTAAAACCTCTTTTTCTTGGTGCAACTTAATTTATTCTTCCCAGACTCGTTTCGCCTCTTTCTTGCTCTAAGGCGTCATTAGTGGTATCTATAAATATATAGTCGTGTTATGTTTCGATTATCAAACAGTTCACGTCACGATTTATTATGTAAATAAGTAATTACTTACGGTTTGTTGTGATCAGCGTTTCCTCTCATCTGGTCTGGAGGCCGCACTACCATTTTACTTCTGACACCACAAGATCACAGCAAACCCTAAGTAACAACTTATTTACGTGAAAACTCGATACTTCAAGTGCTCGATAATCCAAAAATAACCAAACTATATCGTTATAGATCACACTAATGATGCCTTAGAGCAAGGAAAAGGCGAAACGAGTCTGGAAAAAATAAATTAAGTTGCAGCAAGAAAAAGTGGTTTTGTTTACAAAATAAGTATTTCTGGGCTTGCTGAGGAAGATAGAAACACAAACAAACTTATTAAGTCAAGATGTGTTTAATACGCACAGTTGTTAAAAATTATATCTCTTTACTTCACTTGAGCAGGTGTTCCCCTGTTTTCAGACACCACAAACTTCTATTCTACCAGCCTTCTTCCAACGGACCTCTCCTTTCCTTGTGTCTGGCCATAGTTCTCCTCGGCCTCCCTCTCTGGTGAAGATCAGCTGAGGAAACGCTACCGCCGTAATTATTCCTTCTTCCATTGGAGGACCATCTCAGTGCTCGAGAATCAGTCCTACCTGTGACTGGTTCTATGAGTCCTACCTGTAACTGGTTCCACCGCGTCCATCCACATTCTCACACATTCGTTCCTCAGTCGATGTAAGTGAGTCGCTTTCATGCTGCGCCACAACCTGTCCCTTTCGGCAGTCTCATTTTTCCCCCTGCCCGAAAGAACAGACGCTATTTTGATGCAGCAGCCATTCCGAATGTAGACACGAAGGAATTACAGTCGTTGGCTACGTGTGGGCATTGACTAAAATCAGTGCCCTATCGCAGCTAACATACGTAATTCGTTTCTGTCTTAACTATTTTCTTTGCTTGTCTGAATACACACCGACCACAAAAAAAGTGGTACAAATGGCTCTGGGCACTATAGGACTTAAATTATGAGGTCATCAGCCCCTAGACTTAGTACTACTTAAACCTAACTAACCTAAGGACATCACACACATCCATGCTCGAGGCAGGATTCGAACCGGCGACCGTAGCAGTCTTATCGATTAATGAACCCAGAAACAAAACTTCACAGCTGCCTCGCATTGGTGGTGCATCCTTTTAATCAAGTCTTATAGTGTGCCATACACTCCCACCTTTTTCAGTGCTGCCCATAGTAATTTTTGTGGCTACAGACGTAGGCACCTTCTAAATCAACAAACATCAAATGGAGATCTTGATTTTTCACCATCATGTTATGACACATCTAGGGTACACAAACAATGTTTTCAACACAGCTTTTCCCAGTAGTGGAACCTGACGGTTCTTGCGATACAACACACGCAGTCATTTATAACCTGCTGTTTACCATACAAATGAAGAAACTACTTACCAAAGCCAATACACTTATTCCCATTAATTAATCGAGCATCTCCTGCTCCCTTTCTTATATACATATTCCATTCGTACGGTACTTCATTCCTTTCCACCACTTTATTAACAATAGCTGCTAGTGCTGTTACTACTTTAGGTACTCCATACTTCCATAACAGAGTTAATACACATTCAGCACCGGCCACCTTCCAGTTTTTGATTTTTGAAAGGCCTGATGAACATTACTGTCAGCCTGCCATTCCAAAGAATAAACCTCCATTTCTTTGTGGTCTTCTGAAAACTCCCTCCTATCTTCAGTAAGAATAATACTCGTTGACTGTTGGATTCGAGTCTTTGGTGGAATACATAGGACTCAATATCAACTTTTCCAAAATAATATGTTCACCCTGTAGTAGAGTTTATGCTGATATGAAACTTCCTGGTCGATTAAAACTCTGTACCGAACAGAGAATCGAACTGAGGAACTTTATCTTACGCAGGCAAGTCCTCTACCGACTTATTATTTTTTTACAGACATTTTGGGTAAACGCTCTAGCGAATTTATCTCTTTAATACTATTTTTATATCTTCTTGAAACAAAGAATAATATCTTCCTTGTAGAGAACAAAAAAGAAGGAAAAAATGAAACACGTACTACATGAGCAAAATGTTGCAGATAATGAGGAAACAGATGAACATCTGTTGTTTGAAGATAAAAAACGACGTTCTTAATAATTTAAAACAATACTTCTTGAAAAGGCGAAACGTAATAAATAAGTATACTTTCTCAATATTCTTCTTCTTTTTTGTACAAGTAAATAAGTGTACTTTCTCATCATTTAGCATCCCTAGATTTTTCTTTTTTTTTAAATTAGGACAGCGTGTGAGAAACAACACAAATGAATAAATCTGTGCAAGGAAAAATATTTGAAGATGAAAAGGATAGACAAGTGAAAGAAGCTAGGAAGACTTACTTCGCCATTCTCCACATTGTCGCGCCGTCAGAACAGCGTCCATTCTGTCATTGAGAATTGGAGGAGGAATATGGAATCGTCCAGTCTTCGCTGCCATGTTTCGTCGAGATTGCAGTGGGTTGTCGCCAGTGCTCTGTAAATAGTTCACGATAGTGTCTACGTCAGAGAAAGGTGTGTCGGTGTACTTGGAGACGTGTCCAGAACTTCGTCGGATCGACTATGTCATCCCGGAAGGGGCAGTTGATAGCCACGCCAGTGATCCTTGTAATGACGTGTCACTTAGTCGATGAAAAGTCGGTCGTGACAGGGTTTATCGGCATGGAAGGAGATACGCGATATGCAGGTGCACGGCAGTAGAAGGCCACACTCATCTGTACGAGGGTCCAGACACCTGCTGCTGCCCCACACTTTAAACGGTGTAAATGTGTATCTTGGACATTGCACTTGAGGTGCAGGAGTGAGCCCACCAGCGCTATGCGATGCAGTTCTTGTCTTGTGATATATTTGTCGTTGACGAGAATGTACCTCGTCGCGGTGGTGTCAGTGTTGTTATATGGCTGGGGGATCGTTTTCCAAACTGTAAGTCATGAAACCTTGGGGTTGCATGCTTCGACGGAATTTCGGGGTGTTTACGTTCAGAGAAGGCAGTAAATGTTGCGTGTGGTCGTCGTCCTGGTCCTGGGGAGCTTGGTGCATATGTAGCTCTATTCAAAAAGGAAACGGCCAATGTGCGACGTCGGAGGTGGGATGTGTGCCAAAGACGTCGGTGAGCGTCTAGCAACAGGTTTGAGCTCGGCGTTCAACATTGCACTAAAACTTTTCCATAACCGGAGCATAGTATGAGTATAAAGCCCGTTGTCCTGTATCTCACGTTAATCGGATCGAGGCCACCATCGCGCTTCGGTAAGATGAAGGCGTCATACTTGACTTTGAAGGTATGTCCGGTAGGTATGGAATTCCCGAAAACCGCCAGTAGTCCGGTCGCCATTGTCGCAGTGATTGGGTGTCTGGGCTGCCAGATAGGTTATTGACGAAGGTGACATCCTGGCACATATTCAGTAGGTGTACAAGGGGTTCTGTATGCGCTACAATATCGCTCGAAAACTGATCGCCGGGTGCGGCGAATATCTCGCTTGTACACCAGTCCGAGACAGCGAAGGGTGTCCACCAGCGGTAAGGGGACTACACTGACTTTGGGAAAGGAACGGCCGATCTTTATGGCGCATGATTTTGCGACCTTCATAATGCTCCATTCGCCTACACTGTAACGGGTAACCAATTCCTTCGCTGAACGTACGACGATGGCCAGGTCGTCCGCATAGGTTCGGCAGCGAAACACAAGATCCCGGAGTGGAATACCCGTGAAGCATCGCCGTAATCGGCTGATACCATAACTTTATGTAATGGCATAAAGCACCGTCGACAGTGGCCAACCATGCCGAACTGCGCGCTCGATCCGTAAAGGTTCTGTAAATCTGCCGTTGACGAGAAGCCTGGACGTTGCCCCACGAAGGACCCATATAATCACCTGCGTGAACGTCGGGGCAATCGTTATCCGGTCCTTCACTGCGTTGAGTAATGCATAATTGACGCATTCAATCGCTTGATTGAAGTCGATGGAAATTAAAGCGTTTGGCAGTAGAGAATGTTTTGATCGCCGCCTAAGGATTTTTGTTCATGGGAAAGAATTTTTCGTAATACCTTTTTGAGTCACACAGCTGGAAAGTGTGTGGAAATCTTCAAGTCGGAATTGAGTAACGTGATCGGCCAATAACTATCGATTCGGGTTCATCCTGCAGATTTTGGGACTGTTATGAGTAAGCCATCCATGAATGCTGACAGTGGTAGTGCCGCGCCAGACGTAAGTTCGCAATACATGTCTTGCCATCGTGGTAGCATCAAATTGTGGAAGATTCTGTAAGATTCGAGAGGTAAACCATCCTGGCTGGGAGAGCGATTTAGTAATCTTTTGGTCACTGCGTCAAGGACGTCGTCGGTGGTCACTCCAGCAGTCAGAAGGGTTGCTAGATCTCCTGGGCGATTTCAGCAATAGCCTCTGCACCAGCAGGTACTTCTGCAGAGAAAAGTCTTCAGTACGTTGTGAGGGCGTCGGCAATGGAAGCTTACGAATTCAGATGTCGTAGATCACGTACGTCTACAGTTGTCATTAAGGCCTCTCGGCGTCGGCGAACACTTTGAACAATATAATTCACAGAATGTTCTTCACCGTTAATCCGATCTTGTCCACGTGCTCTTACAGGATGTTTACAAAAATGACCGGTATATTTGAAACGGCAATAGAAACTAAACGACCAGCGATAGAAATCCGTTTATTGCAATATGCTTGGGGCAACAGTACATTTTCACGCAGACAAACTTTCGAAATTACAGTAGTTACAATTGTCAACAACAGATGGCGCTGCGGTCTGGGAAACTCTATAGTACGATATTTTCCACATATCCACCTTGCGTAGCAATAATATGGTGTAGTCTCTGAATGAAATTACCGGAAACCTTTGACAACGTGTCTGGCGGAATGGCTTCACATGCAGATGAGATGTAGTGCTTCAGCTGTTCAATTGTTTCTGGATTCTGGCGGTACACCTGGTCTTTCAAGTGTCCCCACAGAAAGAAGTCACAGGGGTTCATGTCTGGCGAATAGGGAGGCCAATCCACGCCACCTCTTGTATGTTTCGGATAACCCAAAGCAATCACACGATCATCGAAATATTCATTCAGGAAATTAAAGACGTCGGCCGTGCGATGTGGCCGGGCACCATCTTGCATAAACCGCGAGGTGTTCGCAGTGTCGTCTAAGGCAGTTTGTACCGCCACAAATTCACGAAGAATGTCCAGATAGTGTGATGCAGTAATCGTTGCCGATCTGAAAAATGGGCCCATGATTCCTTTGGAAGAAATGGCGGCCCAGACCAGTACTTTCTGAGGACGCTGGGATGATGGGACTGCAACATGGGGCTTTTCGGTTCCCCATATGCGCCAGTTCTGTTTACTGACGAAGCAGTCCAGGTAAAAATAAGCTTCTTCAGTAAACAAAATGCTGCCCACATGCATATCGACGTCATCAATCCTGTGCACTATATCGTTAGCGAATGTCTCTCGTGCAGCAATGGTAGCGGCGCTGAGGGGTTGCCGCGTTTGAATTTTGTATGGATAGAGGTGTAAACTCTGGCGCATGAGACGATACGTGGACGTTGGCGTCATTTGGACCGCAGCTGCAACACGGCGAACGGAAACCCGAGGCCGCTGTTGGATCACCTGCTGCACTAGCTGCGCGTTGCCCTCTGTGGTTGCCGTACGCGGTCGCCCTACCTTTCCGGCACGTTGATCCGTCACGTTCCCAGTCCGTTGAAATTTTTCAAACAGGTCTTTATTATATCGCTTTTCGGTCCTTTGGTTACATTAAACCTCCGTTGAAAACTTCGTCTTGTTGCAACAACACTGTGTTCTAGGCGATGGAGTTCCAACACCAGAAATATCCTCTGTTCTAAGGAATAAACCATGTTGTCCACAGCACACTTGCACGTTGTGAACAGCACACGCTTACAGCAGAAAGACGACGTACAGAATGGAGCACCCACAGACTGCGTTGTCTTCTATATCTTACACATCACTTGCAGCGCCATCTGTTGTTGAAATCTGTAACTACTGTAATTTCGAAAGTTTGTCCGCCTGAAAATGTACTGTTGTCCCAAGCATATTGCAACAAACGGTGTATTTCTATCGCTGCTCGTTTAGTTTTTATTGCCGTTTCAAATATACCGGTCATTTTTGAAACACCCTGTATAATGGCTCTTTCCAAAAGGCAGCTGGTCAAAATTAAAATCTTCACTTGGTGCGCTGAGCTTCTTTTAGCGCTACTTTAGAAATCTACCTGGTTTTTGCTGTATCATAATGTGTCAAGGCGCGTCGAATGCTGGTTTGGCGCACAGTAACGACCATTGCAGTGGGGGCTCGTAAAGCATGATGCTTTTAAGAAAAGCGTGCCACGAGTCGGTGACCTGTGATCGACATTCAGGGCCCCGCATTGGCGTTACGAGTTTCCAAGTTCCTACACTGTGCTTTATAGATTGCCTGTGTAGGTTCACGGTATATATGCAGATGTCACGATGTGGAATGGCAGACAGCCAACGTTCCTCATCGAGAGGAAGTGGTTTTAGACCGTCAGAGATATTCTATCGAGTCGGATGGCCCCTATCTTCCAAAGTTTACAAAAGCTCTCGTGCGAAACCTGCAAGTTTATCATTCCTGAAAGAAACAATATTGCGGGGACATGGCTTAGACACAGACTAGGCGATGTTTCCGCAGTAAAATTTTCACTTTGCAGCAGAGGGCGCACTGAGATGAGATTTACTGGTAGCTTAAAACTGTATGCTGGACTGAGACTCTAGCTCGGTGGAGCACTTTTCCTCAAAAGGCAAAGGTGTCGAATTCGAGTCCCGATCAGGCACATAGTTTTAAGCTGCCAGGGAGTCTCAAATAAGAGCACACTCCGCTACAGAGTGAAAATTGCACTGTCGAAACAACCACCAGACTTTGGTTCATATCGTTCAAATGACTCTGAGCACTATGCGACTTAACTTCTGAAGTCATCAGTCCCCTAGAACTTGGAACTAATTAAACCTACTTAACCTAAGGACATCACACACATCCATGCCCAAGGCAGGTTTCGAACCTGCTACCGTAGCGGTCGCTCGGCTCCAGACTGTAACGCCTAAAACCGCACGGCCACTCCGGCCGGCCCAGACTGTGGCTAAGCTTGGTCTCAGCAGTATCCTTTCTTACGGGAGTGCTAGTATTGCGACTTTCGCACGAGGACTTCTGTGAAGTTTGGAAAGTAGGAAGCGAAGTACTCGCTGAATTCAAGTTGTGAAGACGAGCGGTGGGTCGTGCTTTGGTAGCTCAGTCTGTCCATGAAAGCACCACGTTCGCGTGCAACGTGTATGAAATATTTCTTGAACTACCTATAAAAAGCAACAATATTTCTTGAAACGCTTTTATCAGAAATAACATTTATTCACCTTATACGCAATTTTCAGTTAACTACGCCCATACCCGAGGGTGCACTCGAAACTTCGGCGGGAGTGGCCGCACGCTCCGTGACAGGGCGCCTCAAACCGCGCGGCCACTCCGCTCGGCTTTTTTCAACGTGTCACTAGTGAAATACGTAAATCTTTGATTAAATGAAAGGACAAAGGGAGATCACTCCAAAAATTTCCCAGGGAGCTCAATGTAGGCGTTACGACCGTAAAAGATTGGAGAAGAAATCGAAAAGACATTGAATCATATACAGTGACGATACATGGTGAAAACGCTGTTAATAACTGTGAAACAATGAAATAGCCTAAAATTGAAGTGCTTGACAACGCATTGTGGATGTGGTTTCACCAAGAAGGAAGACAACGGACCACGATGTCTAGGCCCATTATAAAAGAAAAAGGAATAACTTTGCACAGAAAGTAGAAGCCGGAACTGAGCTGCAGCTAATAAAGGCTGGATTTATCTCTGGAAAATCTATTATGGCGTTCGATTTGTTTCATTTTCTGGTGACTGCGATGCGGCTAAGGAGTTATCTGTTAAGTTCCGAGAAATTGTCGAAGAAATTGTTACCTTGAGAAGTCTATAACATGGACGAAACAGGTCTGAAGTATACAAAAAAGGCGCTTTCTGCATCAAATGAAACCCTGGCATGCACGAAATTTAGGAAAGACCGGCTAACCGTTTCTCCTTACAGAAACGCTGATGGTACACACAGTCTTTCCCTGTTCGTCATCGGCAATTGTAAGAAGATTAGAGCATTCAAAAACATTATTGATCTTTCTTCTTTGCCGTTTTATTGCCACAACAAAAAATCTGCACGAAAGAACAGCAATCTTCTCAAATGTAGATATTTCGTTACGTTCGTTCATCTGTTGAAAAAGACTTGAAACAAAAATAAACTCGCTGTTTGTGCACTCTCTATTGTTGTTACATAACGCACTATGACATCAATCTGAGGATGATTCAGTGAAAAGGGACGTAAAAGCTATCTTCTTTTCACCAAAAGTTCACGTCATGTATCTAATCAATGCATCAGTGAGTGATATAATGCTGAATTAGGCAGTATCGCAGAAAGTTCATCACCTCAGTTTTAGAATAGTGCTAAGCACGTTGTCACGCGCTTGAAGTAATGAAGTCTTTCATCGTCAAAGACTCTAACTACACGGTTGCAGAGTCACGGGTGGAATGAAAACCGGCCATGCTGCGAAAATCTTGGAGTAAGCTTTGGCCGGAAGTTATAACAGAAAGTGATCGGATACAAGATGAGCAAAATAACGACGGACTAGAAAATCGTTAAGGATCTGTACAACCGAACGCCCCTGTCACTGAAGATGAGGTGTGCATTGCCCAGAGAGACAAAGACTATGAATCAAGTGAATACCACTGTTTTGGAAAAAAATATAGAGGAGACTGTGAACGAGAACTCAGAGGATGACGACAAACGCGTACTCGTTTTGCACATAACGGTTTGAGGAATGCTTTTGTATTGTCCCTCAATACATAGAGAAGTTAATCACAATATCTATGGACATTTGGTGGATGAGGAAATGGAATAACACTGCTGGTAAGCATAGAATTTCACCTGTAACACCAAAAATACAAACTTCTAACACAAAAAATATAACTGACTTTGTTCCTAAGTAATTTTTCACTAGTGTATATGCCACCTTCAATTTTTACTGCACTATGCATACATACATTATGTACAGAACCGTACAATAAATACCTACAGTACAGTATTGGTCTTTTTCAATGTCTAATAGTAAAAGCTTTTGGGCCTTGTATTGCAATGTTTGTACAGCAAGGAGCAATTTACCTACGTACTGTACTCATTTCTGAGTTCAGAGATAGTTTATTTTAATGTAAATTCGTGTTTTTCTGTGCTCTCTGATAACCCGACCGTTTTTGCGTTTTGACCCATGCCCGGGTCCCAAAGGTGACATATTTCTGGGGTTGTACTGTAAATTCAGATTCGTTGTATTGTTCAAAATAATTCGGGTAGTGTCTCACTTTCTTCATCTCTTTCGTTGGTAACAAAGAGTACCGCCAAAGTCGGTTACCATTGTTCGCTGTAGTTATTCCGACCATTATCAAATGTACTCTCCAGATGAACAGCTAACCCACCAGAAATTGCCGGTTAACTTGTCCCGAGTTTACGCTCCAGTTGGACGTTATTCTCTGCCGGTAATGCACGTGTCCCGCGCTATTCCCAGAACAGAGTTTAACCAGCTATAACTAGAGTTTGTACAACCAGCAAATAGACGAGGTTAGATAATAATGGACAAAGCTTGCGCTGCTCCACTGCGTCATTGCTCGCAGCTGTAATTTAAGTGGGACTATGGTAACTACACTGGTGCGCGATATTTTTAGCATTCTTTACATAATTACAGAGAGGATAAACGTAATAGAAATAGAAAATCCTTTGGTAAACTGTGTAAACATTATTTCAGTATCCTGGCGTTTAATGAATAATGTCCTGTATGAGAGAATATTTTAATAGACTTCCTAAAATGAGCATCAATAATGCTCACCTATGCGTTTTACTCCCGGTGGGTTTCTTAAATTCGTACTTAGTAGTTAGTAACTCCCGCGGGGCTATTTAAATTCTGGTAATATGCACATACCACTTTGGTTCGAAATTTCGATACTTATGCAATCAAATATCAGCCCAATTGGAGGTCACAAGGTCTCAAGTGTATAGTCCGTTTTTACGAGAAGAGTTTGGTATTGATTTTCTGACCAGCCTCTCTCTACCCAGTTATACGGATGTGTCTCCAGGAGGAGTGCAACGTCAGGGGAGCAAGCGCAGTTAAAGTGAAGAAGAAAGTATCACTGAATTGACACACTACTCCAAGAACATAAGTGGATGCGAGTGTTAGTGTTAGCCCCTCCGCAGATCGCCTCCTTCTATGTATTTGCACCTTTCGCCTAACTTTTAGGAACCGTCGCAAATTTTTTTTAAATAGGTGAAAAGTTATTAAATGCCGTACAGAGTGACACTCAAATCCGGACAAATAAAACATTTTCAATAGCAAATTTATTAAAACAGAATACAAATTAAAATGAAAATCCCTTTAAATATAAGTAGTGGTATATTTCAAGAGTAATATTACTCAATGTAACAGCCTTCAGGAGCAACGGCCGCCTCTAATATTTTCCTCAAGTGATCGCACGCTCTCATTAAAACAGCGCTCGCTGTCTATATTCGCGAGTGCTGCTTCGATAGCGATGCATAGAGTTGCGACATTGGGGTGTCTCGTCTTATCGTCATATTGGTAACTCTTTCGACTACGCTCCAAACATAGTAGTAGAGGGGTTTCAAATTCGGCAGAACTCCTTTGACCAGAACATGTCAACTCGATCCGAGAGTAAGTGTTGGACCAAATGGCTCGTTGTCGAAAGACGTATTGTCTCCCCGGCGACACAGTTACCATCAACGGTTTCACGGCAGCGTCTGACCGTGGAGACGAACTTCTTTTGTGGCAATTTGTCCCTTTTAATGGGAGACAGTGTCAGAAATAATGAAAAATTTAGAAATTATTTTTATTTTCTTATTTGATAGTAAATATAATTGAGATTATTATCTCAAATTATTTCCTTGAAATTCGAATTACAAATGGCATAAAAAATTAAAACCGTAAACAGTGCAATGCGCCAAGCCCGCTTTTTGATGTATCAAATGGAGGAAAAATTTTATTGCAGAAATTGGCCTGTGAACCTAGAAAATATAGCTTTAGAAGGCTGTGATTTTTTGTATACGTAACAACAGTGTTGTAAAGAAGGCTGTGTAGCCATTTTTTGGTTCAATCAATGTGGTATAGAAGGCTGTGGAGTGTTGTAAACAAGTTTTGTGCTGTGGAATTCCAGTGTTGCTTGATTTATTGTGCCATTCTTTGTGCAAGGTTGATTCTACTGATCCCTTTTTACAATGCATAGGCCTGGTAAAGTATTTAAAAATATAGTAGGACCCATATTTCCAATATGAAGCGAAAAACTGACATTGAGGTTATGGTCGGGCCTGCAGATGCAAACATTAGCTTGTCTCCATGTGCATCCAAAATAAAACTTGAGACAGGGATTGCGTAAAAAGAAACAAATCATGACAGAAAAGATGGCCGTGGAGCCATTTTTTGGTTCAATCAATGTGGTATAGAAGGCTGAGGAGTGTTGTAAAAAAGTTTTGTGCTGTTCAGTGGAATTCGAGTGTTGCTCGATTTATTGTGCCATTCTTTGTGGATCGGGAAATAGTGGCAGAGCAACTTACAAAAGCCTGCAAGTGCTCTGTTTGTGGAGGAAATGTGGATTTGGTTCATGATGGAAACAGAGAAGTTTTGGTTTGCACATTGCACATTTTGTGTCAAAACTGTGATGCTGACAGACCATTTAAGACATCAAAGGTCAGTAATAGAATCTATGAAGTCAATGTGACATTTTCTTATGGACCAAGATGTATAGGGATTGGAAGAGATGGTGAAAACATTTTCTGTGACATTATGAAAATACCTGGTCCTCCCGCAAAAATTTTCTGCAATGACTTCTGCTCTCCTCAATACAGTTGCAGAAGTAAGTGAAGAGAGCATGAAAATGGCAGTCCTGGGGGCAATGTAAGAAACTTGTGAAGCAACTAATAGCAATTATATAGCAGTTTCCTGTGACAGTTTCTGGATGAAGAGGGGGCATACTTCACTGCATGGAGTTTCAACAATCGTTAGTGTCGACAGTGGAAAAGTATTAGACTTAGAGGTGATGTCTAAATATTGTTCTGCATGTTCCTTGCACTAGACATACACTCCTGGAAATGGAAAAAAGAACACATTGACACCGGTGTGTCAGACCCATCATACTTGCTCCGGACACTACGAGAGGGCTGTACAAGCAATGATCACACGCACAGCACAGCGGACACACCAGGAACCGCGGTGTTGGCCGTCGAATGGCGCTAGCTGCGCAGCATTTGTGCACCGCCGACGTCAGTGTCAGCCAGTTTGCCGTGGCATACGGAGCTCCATCGCAGTCTTTAACACTGGTAGCATGCCGCGACAGCGTGGACGTGACCGTATGTGCAGTTGACGGACTTTGAGCGAGGGCGTATAGTGGGCATGCGGGAGGCCGGATGGACGTACCGCCGAATTACTCAACACGTCGGGCGTGAGGTCTCCACAGTTCATCGATGTTGTTGCCAGTGGTCGGCGGAAGGTGCACTTGCCCGTCGACCTGGGACCGGACCGCAGCGACGCACGGATGCACGCCAAGACCGTAGGATCCTACGCAGTGCCGTAGGGGACCGCACCGCCACTTCCCAGCAAATTAGGGACACTGTTGCTCCTTGGGTATCGGCGAGGACCATTCGCAACCGTCTCCATTAAGCTGGGCTACGGTCCCGCACACCGTTAGGCCGTCTTCAGCTCACGCCCCAACATCGTGCAGCCCGCCTCCAGTGGTGTCGCGACAGGCGTGAATGGAGGTACGAATGGAGACGTGTCGTCTTCAGCGATGAGAGTCGCTTCTGCCTTGGTGCCAATGATGGTCGTATGCGTGTTTGGCGCCGTGCAGGTGAGCGCCACAATCAGGACTGCATACGACCGAGGCACACAGGGCTAACACCCGGCATCATGGTGTGGGGAGCGATCTTCTACACTGGCCGTACACCTCTGGTGATCGTCGAGGGGACACTAATTAGTGCACGGTACATCCAAACCGTCATCGAACCCATCGTTCTACCATTCCTAGACCGGCAAGGGAACTTGCTGTTCCAACAGGACAATGCACGTCCGCATGTATCCCGTGCTACCCAACGTGCTCTAGAAGGTGTAAGTCAACTACCCTGGCCAGCAAGATCTCCGGATCTGTCCCCCATTGAGCATGTTTGGGACTGGATGAAGCGTCGTCTCACGCGGTCTGCACGTCCAGCACGAACGCTGGTCCAACTGAGGCGCCAGGTGGAAAAGGCATGGCAAGCCGTTCCACAGGACTACATCCAGCGTCTCTACGATCGTCTCCATGGGAGAATAGCAGCCTGCATTGCTGCGAAAGGTGGATATACACTGTACTAGTGCCGACATTGTGCATGCTCTGTTGAACTGTGTCTATGTGCCTGTGGTTCTGTCAGTGTGATCATGTGATGTATCTGACCCCAGGAATGTGTCAATAAAGTTTCCCCTTCCTGGGACAATGAATTCACGGTGTTCTTATTTCAATTTCCAGGAGTGTATATTGATGCAGGTAAAGAAACAAAATGGCAAGAAGCTCATGAAGTTGTTCGTAGCAGAAATTATGCAGGCTCCAGTGCTGGGATGGAAGCTGCAGGTATGAAATTCATTTTCCATAGATATTTGCAAGAGTATGGAGTGAGATACGTACAGTATTTAGGAGATGGAGACTCTAGTGCTTTCAAGAATGTAGTTTAAAGTCAGCCCTAAGGAAAAGTTAGCACTATTGAGAAACTGGAGTGCTTAGGCCATATTCAGAAGAGGATGGAGGGATGACTCTGAAGTTGTTGGAGGATGGGAAGCCACTGGGAGGTAGAACATACTAACAAAGAAGAGACTTGAGAGCCTACAAGTCTATTATGGTGCTGCAATTAGAAGTAACCTCAGAAGCTTGGACAGTATAAGGAAAGCAGTATGGGCCATTTGGTTTCATTCCTTGTTGACACTACACCTCAACATGGCCTCTGTTCTAATGAATGGTGCAAAATTTTGAAATGTGAGGAAAGTGGGGAAGCTAATACCCATAAAAATAACCTTTCTTATGAGGTTTCAATGGCCATTAAACCAACTTTTAGAGCACTGGCTTCACCAGAACTGCTATAAAAATGTCTGCATGGAAAAACACAGAACCCAAATGAAAGTTTCAATGATTTTATTTGGAAAAGATGCCCAAAGACTGTGTTTGTTTCCAATTTGGTGGTGAAGATTTCTGCTTTGGAAGCTGCAGCAGTGTTTAATTATGAGAATGTGGCCAGACTTCACATCCTCAGCAAGTTGGGCTTTACACGTGGACTCTTCACTGAGCACATAGTGAAGATCATCGACAGGCAAAGAATCGCGAAGGCAGAGACTTCAGTCCATAACATACAAAAAATTGCTAGGAAAAGGAGCAGAGAAGCTAAAAGAGCTGTAGAGGATGATGAATAGAAAGTGGAATATTGATATGGGCAGTTTTAGCTAAGGTATGACCTTTTTTTCTTTTTTTTTACGTGTCATCCAAACTTTAAAATGATTTTTCTGCAACTTAATATTTTCTGCTTTCAGGAACAATTAGTGTAGATTATTTTACCATTAAAAATTGCCAAATTTGCCTCGAAATTATGAAAAAGTGTACCTTAAAACAATAATGCAATAGAAAATTCAAAATTATCTCACTGCATTAGATAGTTACTAAAAATTCTGAATTTTTTAAGAAATCATATTAAATCTCTATACATAAACGTGCCAAATTTCAATGAGATCGAACAAATATGGCAAAAATATGGATTTACCAAAATATCACTGCAAGACTGCCACCGTCTCCCCTTAAACGAAATGTGGCGGCATGTCACTCTCAATAGACACAACACCTAGGACTTGAACTCCAGACTCATTCGCGACCTCCGGTGGAAATGCAATATGGAGGGAAACTCAAAATGAAATTTATTTGGAGCTAAGCGCCCTGCATTTATAAATGCACAGAGGCCCTGGAGTATTCAAAATCGTTATTATTGTTTTCGAACTATCTACATCTAAATGGGTACTATGCAAATCATATTTAAGTGCCTGGCAGAGGGTTCATCGAACCACCTTCGCAATTCTCTGTTATTCCAGTTTCGTATAGCGCACGGAAAGAACGAACACACTTCTTTCCGTATGAGCTCTAATTCCCCTTATTTTATCATGGTGATCTTTTCTCCCTATGTAGGTCGTCGTCAATAAGATATTTTCGCATTCGGAGGAAAAAGTTTGTCATTGATATTTCTTGAGAAGATTCCTCCGCAACGAAAAACTCCTTTATTTTAATGATGTCCATCCCAAATCCTGTATCATTTCAGTGACACACTCTCCACCATTTCGCGGTAATACAAAGCGTGCTGACATACTTTGAACTTTTTCGATGTACTCCGTCAACCCTATCTGGTAAGGATCCCACACCGCACAGCAGTATTCTAAAAGAGGACGGACACGCGTAGTCTAGGCAGTCTCCTTAGTAGATATGTAGCATTTCCTAAGCGTCCTGCCAATAAAACGCTCTCTTTGGTTAGTCATCCCCACTCCATTTTCTATGTGTTTCTTCCAATTTAAGTTGTTCGTAATTGTAAATGTTAGGTATTCAGTTTAACTTACGGCTTTTAGATTTGACTGATTTAACGTGTAACGGACGTTTAACGGCTTTCTTTAAGCACTCATCTGGGTGATCTCACACTTTTCGTTATTTAGGGTCAACTGCCACTTTTCGGACCACTCATATATCTTTTCTAAATCTTTATGCAATTTTTTTCGATGTTCTGATGACTCTGGCAGTCGATAAACGACAGCGTCATCTGCAAACAACATAAGACAGCTGCTTAGATTGTCACACAAATCGTTTAAATAGATACGTACCAGCAAAGGTCTTATAACACTACCTTGGGGAACGCCAGTCACTACGAACTGTAAACTCTCTGATAGGAAATCACTAATCCAGTCGCAAAACTGAGACGATATTCCATAAGCATGCAATTTGATTACAAGCCGTTTTTGAGGTAGACTGTCAAAAGCCTTGCGGAAATCCAGAAATACGATATTAATTTGGAATCCTTTGTAGATAGCATTCTACACTTCATGCGAGTAAAGAGCTAGTTGTGTTTCACGAGAACAATGTTTTCTAAATCTATGTTGACTGTCTATCAATAGATCGTTTCCTCCGAGGTAATTCATAATTTTCAAACACAATGTATGTTCCAAAATCCTACTGCATATCGACGTTAATGATATGGGCCTGTAATTCAGTTTATTACTCCTATTACCTTTCTGAATACCGATGTGACCTGAGGAACTATGACTGGCTGTCGACAACAAACTTCACATACAAGTGGCAGTCAAATGAAAACAATACTGACAGAATTGTTTAGTATTTCATAACTAGGAGATATAACGATAAACGCATTCATACAAAAGTGTTTGAGGGTGCCTACGGAACCATCCTGGTGCTCGGGAGTGCACTTCTTTGTCCGAATCAAATCTACGGCCGCGAATATCTTTCTTTAGTGCTCAAAAAATATTGAAATCGCATGGGGAGATATCGAGTCTGTATGGCAGATGTGTAAGGGCTTGCAAGCCAAACTTTAGCAGCATACTCGAAACAATTTTGGCAACAAGTGAGTGGGAAAATAAAAACATTTCAAAGAAATGGTTCAAATTGCTCTGAGCACTATGGGACTTAACATCTGAGGACATCAGTCCCATAGAACGTAGAACTACTTAAACCTAACTAACCTAAGGACATCCCACACATCCATGCCCGAGGCAGGATTCGAACCTGCGACCGTAGCAGTCGTGCGGTTCCACACTGAAGCGCCTAGAACCGCTCGGCCACACCGGTCAGCCAAACCATTTCAACAAAATATAAGTAACAACACACCAAGTAGCTCACTTTCTATTCATAATGCAGGCTCTATATAAAGTAGCTGTACAAAAGTAGCCTCTAATTGTGAAAAAGGTAAGTAACTTAAAGAAATGTTTGATACAGCACTGAATGCGGTATATGCTTATGTTATATTCCCACCCATAACTGTTAGTTCCCAATGTTACCGTAATATTATTTCTGATTTCATGAATCTAAATCCGCTACTACAGTTCAGAGACAATTCAGCACTAAATATCGCAAGTCACCATCTCAATGACAGAGTGTTATTAGTCCGTACAACCGTTTCACCAAAACTGGCTGTGCATCACATAGGACGCCAGGTCAGAGTCGGCCAGCAATCTGTGAGACAGAAATTGAACAAGTTCGCCAGACTTGCATTCGTATTCCGGGTAAATCAATGAGACGTGCTGGCATAGAAAAGGACATGCCTAACGTTACCACGTAGAATATATTATGAAAACACCTGTCATTCAAACCATACATATTGGAAGCAGAACAGTCCCAGACTGATGTAGCCCGACAGCATAATGTGAAACGATCTGTTGTTTCTCTGATTTGACAACAGTTTTTAGAGACCGAAGGCCAGGGGAGGTGAGCCCACTTGTGGCATCAGAAAGGGGGGATCGTTATTTGGCTGTAAGGGCACGACGGCACAGCCTTAATTCTGCACGCCAACTGGAATCTGACCCCGCAGAATCCACCGGACGTCTTGTATCGACGCAAACGGTGTACAGAAGACTTCGGTAGAGTGGCCTTTATTATTGGTAACCTGCAGTATGTGTACCTCTGACTCGTCTTCACAGAAGGGAAAATCTAGAGTCGAGTAGTCCGCGTGCCATTGTTCTTTTCACAGATGAGTCCCGATTTGGCCTGGAGAGTGATTCTCGACGGATTCGCTTCTGAAGGGAACGTAGAAGTCGATACTGAGATTGTCGATAAGGTTCGGCGTATTTGTAGCTTCAAGGTCTTAGATATTTCCATTGCTTGTGGCTGCGAGCTAGCTGCTCAAGACAATTTTCAGAAAACGTATTCAAAAGTATTTCGCAAGACTGTCTGTCTGCGTCAGCCACAATGAATCAATAGACAACCCAGTCTATAACTGGCAGGTTAAAGTCGCCTGCAACTAGTATTGCATGATCTAGGTATTTACGCGCTGTTGACCACAGACTTTCTTTGAATGACTCTAGAACTGTCACAGCGGAATCGGGTGGCCTGTAAAACATACGATAATTAACTTAGCAGAGTTGTGAGTTCTGACTTGTGAGTTCTGGAAAATAATACACTTATAAACAAGTTTAACGACATCTAGTCTTCCCAATTTTATTTTGGTTAACCAATTATGGTTTGATGTGGAGAGCAACGCTGAAAATTTCCTCTAATCCATGACAGGATTCTATCCACAAACAATCGAAGGGCTTGAATGCAGAGACATGAAGGAAAGGGCACCTTCTACAGAAATAGTTATTGTGTGCAAATTAGAGCCTTCATTACAAGAATTTCAAACGAACATTCTTTCCTAGTGAGGACACTGGGAAAACAGCCATAGGATGAAAAGTGTTCATTGAAGTTGACAAAAATATTGTCTCTATTGAGAACGAAGTTGAGTGTGTAGGTGAAGTCATCTGGTCGCGTATAACAGGTGTGAAAAACGCTCGAACACGCCAAATTGTGCAAGATGTTCTAAATTCTGAGAGAAATAGGTGTAAGCTATTGGAAAA